>NC_045790.1:90701803-92036512 GCF_009873245.2 Balaenoptera musculus
AAAAATCGACAGAATGGGAGAAAACATTTGCAAAACATATATCAGATAAGGGGTTAATATCTAAAACATAAAAAATAAATTCATACAACTTAGTAACAAAAGACAAATAAAAACAATCCAATGAAAAAAATGGGCAGAAAATTGAATAGACATTTTTCCAAAGAAGATATACAAATGGCCAAGAGGTACATGAAAAGGTGTTCAACATCAGTAATCATCAGGGAAATGCAAATCAAAACCACAATGAGCTATGACCTCACACCTGTTAGAATGGCTGGTCTCAAAAAAGACAACAGATAACAGGTGTTGGCAAGGATATAGAGAAAAAGAAAACCTTGTTGGCTGTTGGTGGGAATGTAAATTGGTATAGCCACAATGGAAAACAGTATGGAGGTTCCTCAAAAAATTAAAAATAGAGCTACCATGTGACCCAGCAATCCCAATTCTGGATATATATTCAAAGGAAATGAAAACAAGATATCAAAAAGTTAGCTGCACTCTCATGTTTATTGCAGCATATTCACAATAGCCAAGATGTAGAAACAACCTAAGTGTTCACCAGTGGATGAATGGATAAAGATGATGTGGTACATATATACAATGGAACATTATTCAGCCATGAGAAAGAAGGACATTCTGCCATTTTTGACAACATGAATGCATCTTGAGGGCATTATGCTAAGTCAGAGATAAGTCAGACAAAGACAAATACTGTATGATTTAACTTATATGTGAAGCCTAAAAAAGCTGAACTCAAAGAAACAGGGAGCAGAACGGTGGTTACCAGAAGCTGGGAGTGGGAGGGGGGAATTGGAGAGATGTTGGATCACTCTGATTCTGTTTTGAGAACAGATTAAGCAGAAGAGGGCAAAGGTAGAGATAAGGTAGTATCAGGGAGACTAGATGAGAGGCTATTTAATAATTTAATAATTTAATAATTCAAGTGAGAGATGATGGAGGCCTGGACCAAGGTGATAGTACTGGAGGGGGAGAGTGGTTGAATTCTTGATATCTTGTGAAGGTGGAGCCAACAGCAGTTCTGATGGATGAATGTGGAGTGTGAGAGGAAGGGAGGCATCAAGGTTGACTCCAGGATTTTTAGCTTGAGCAGTTGAAGGATGGGGTTCCTGTCAACCAAATTGGGAAAATCTGTGGGTGGAGCAGACTGGAAGAAGAGCAGTTCATTTTCGTCATGTTGAATTTGAGAAGTCTATTAGATGCCCAAGGAGAGATGTCAAAAAGTTTGAAGAGGAATCTGGGCTGAAGATAAACATGTGGGAATCATTAGCTTAGAGATAAAATTGAGAATAAGATCACAAAGGAGTGAGTGTAGATAGAGGAAAGGAAAAGAAAAAGTACTAGGCCCTGAGGCCATTCCAAGGCAGGGGGGTGGGGGGGTGGACAGAACCAAGAGAAACTAAGAAGGAGATACTGGGGAGGTAGGAGGTGGAAAATGAGAGACAGATGACCCAAAAGCCAAGTAAAAAATATCAAGGAGGAGGGAATAAATAACTATGTCCAATGCCACTGATAGGTTAAATAACAGAAGGAATGATATTGACCACTGAAATTTGCAACATGGAAGATGTTAGTGATAAGAATGTTTTTTGCTGGGGCAACTGGAGAGGAAGTCTAACTAGGGTTGGTTTAAGAGAGAATGAGAGGAGAGAAATGGAAGACAGCAAGTATGGATGACTCTTGCAAGGAGCTTTGCCTGTGAAGGGGGAGCAAAGAGGAAGGGAGACGGGGAAATTTTTTTTTCAAAGATGGAAGAAGAGCAGCATGTTTTTATGCTGATGGGAGTGTGCCAGTGGAGAGTGAAAAACTGATCCTGTAGGAGAGAGAGGGCAACAATTGCTAGAGTAATGTTCTTTTGGTGCACGAAGGGAGAGACTGCACCTCAGTCATTCATCACCCGTGATCCTCAGAGTTGGAAGGCTGGATTGTTTGCATTTATTCAGTGTCATGGGGCCAGATGGCATCCGAGTGCTGGGGCTATGCATCTATTTCGGATATCTCCACCCTGGTAGGAAGGAGTCTGGGAACTTTGAAAGACAGCTTGGAGAAGGAAAAGACATGCATCATTTTCCGTAGTACTTAAGCACCTGGACACACCATCCTTAGCTCCTGAGGCACCTCTGTGCTGAGTTTGCCAAGCTCTTGGCTCACAATTCATGGGATTCTCTCTTATTCCCAGTAAGCAACATCACTGGGACCCCATGTTTCATGGACTACCTCTAATCACTGGTGTTGTCTCTCTGTTGTCATCACGAGAGGATGACTTAACCATGAAAAAGAGTAAGATGCCAAGAAGGTAGGAGGAGGACCTTGAGAGAAGGGTGTGGAGACCCAGGGAAGTGAGTTTCCTGAAGAATGGGGTGATTAACATGAGACTCTCAGAGAGGTCAAGGGAGACGAGGACTGGAAAGCGCCCACTGTGATTGGCAGAAGGAGGCTATTGACTTTGTCAAAGCAGAGGAGAGGAGAGGTCAGGAGGAAACCAGGTTGCTGTGGGTTGAGGGTGTGTGGGAGGTGAGGAAGTAGAGACAGGGTGTGAGGGATATTTGTTCAATTTATTTGGCTGTGAAGTGAAAGAAAGAGATGTGATGAAAACTCAAGGGCAAGGCAGGGTGAAGGGAAAGTCATTTCAATATGGGAGATTTTTGAACCCAGAGAAGGGACCCAGCGAAGAAATAATTGAAGATCAGAGGCAGAAAAAGAGGGAAGCCCGTGGGACAGAGTTTTGAAGGAGATGGAAGGGGTTCAGAGCACAGGTAAAGGGAAAGAAAGAAGATAAGCAAAAATACAGGGATACTTTGAGATGGAGAGAATCAGGCATTCCCTGGGTAGAGAAGGAGACAAAGTTCTGTAGGATGAGCGGCTTTGGGAAAAGTCTGGGATGTGAGAAGAGGAAAAACTTTTTTTTTTTTTTTTGGCTGCACCACACAGCATGCGGGATCCTAGTTCCCCAACCAGGAATCGAACCCGGGCCCCCTGCAGTGGAAGCGCGGAGTCCTAACTACTGGACCGCCAGGGAAGTCCCGGCAAAACATTTTTGACAGGCTAGAGCCGCAAAGATGCAAGGCCTCGATAAAAGAATTTTTTAGCAGCATCATGGGCCCACTGACTGTCAGTGTAAGTTTAGAGCCCGGTGAAGTTCCCTGCTCCTCCAGAAAGGAAGCATGTAGGTGTGGAGAAGGACAGGGGGTGGTAACAAAGGATCCCTGGAGTAGGATTAATCAAAACCATAAATAAGGAATTGTCACGTATTATGGATGTTTTTTTACCCACCCAGAGATAGCCCCTAAGAATCGGGCTTACTTACCATCTTCCTCTCTCTGACCTGCTGAGATGTGGTGGGATGACAGAAACTCAGCTTCCTCTTTCCATCAAAGAAAAAACTGGGGAATCAGAGAGGAACTATTTAGAATAGTTCCAGATGTCCCAGTCAGATAAAAAATTCAGCCAATGTGGGGCTCTTTGTAATAAAAGTAGGCCAAGGAAGTTCCTTTGAGCACAGTAATGCCAGGGCTATAGTGTTACGAGGAAAAGGGTTAATATTTTCTTAATAGAAGAAATATATATTCATCCTATGAGATGAAACTGTTCCCTTTGGAAGAAGGTTAATGGTTTCATTGGAGGGGTGTTGCCCTCGGGTAATTCAGAAGGAACTAGTGAAAGCTTTCTCTGTTGGGGACTTCAAACTATAATTAGAGCATTCCAAATCTCCCCACCCCCTTCCGCATCCCCACCAACAGGACTGATTCAGAAAACAGGTAGAGGAGCACTTCTGGCAACAACTGGTGAAATTGGGGTTCCAGAGTTTGCAAGATGCAAGAACTAAGAGTCAGAACTCTACCGCGTGAGGATGATGGAATTCCGCAAGTCAGGGAGGTGAGGGGACGCTGGACTGAGGGGGTGGCTTAAGGAAACCGTGTGGGAGGAATTAGACAATGAGAGACGGAGGAGTCGGAGAAAGATGGGGACTGAGTGTGTGTTTATGTGGATGGCGGGGCAGTTTCCTGGGCCTGAGACCCGGGCAGTCTCACAAGGCCTCTTGCTCAGAAGGCCCCTGTCCTAATCTCTGATGTCACCTTCTTGAAATGCTTAATATTTTTTGAACAAGGGGCCTCACATTTTCATTTTGCGCTACCACCTGCAAATGATGTAGCTGATCCTGTGGGAAGGTTTCTAAGAATCCAAACAGGTTGGTTAGTTAAGTCATCACTACTGTTTTGGGTGGATGTTTGACACTTTAGTAACAAAGCCCATTGTACACCGCCAGGCAGAAAGCACCAAACAGCAGCCAACATCACCTCTAAGACAGAGACCCTTAGCCTGACTTTCCTGATACCCTCCCTCAGGATAGAAGGGGACAATGCTTTCTCCCTACCTGACATCCCCATCAAGACATAGAATAGAATGGCCCAGCTACACCCTGGTAACCGAAGTAACACCCTCATGCTTAGTCCCCAGGGGATGGCATTGTGTACCTCTTGGTTCCTTTGAAGTAATTCCTTTAGTTTCTCTCACTGCTCTGTCCTTCATTCAACAACCACTTATTGTTAGTTACTGTGTAACCGAGTATTCCATCTCCAATCCACCCAGCAAGAGTTTAGCATGCCCCAGCCACCGTTCAAACTAAAGGAGCCCAACAGACAAAGACCTGGAAAGAAGAGGAAGGAAGGAGAGGCGGTACAGAGTGTTTCACGCTCCATTTCCCCAACCACTTTTCAATTCAAAGTCAAAATCCCCTCTTCTTGTGTGCCAACTTCACTGTAGCAATTTATCCTGTAGTGTGAATTTAAAACCTTATCATAAATTTCCACATTGGAATCTACAGTGGACTGTGCCCTTCCTAGGCACTGGTGGAGGCTGGAAGTACAGAATAATGCAGTTGAGCTGATCACTTGACATAGCCAAGGACAGAAGGAATCGTTGTGTGAATATCCATTTCCAATACATTCTCAATGCAAAAAATTAGAATGATATAAAATAGAAAAAAATGAAATTCCCTCTTTAACATTACATCTTCATACCTTCCTTTCTCCTCAACCTGCATCAGTAGTTTTGTGTACATTCTCCTCATCCTCTTTGTTTACATGTAAAGTCATATGTATGGATATGTATCTTGCAAATACCTTTTTTATGTATAAGATTTTTTTCTATTTTAACCATTTAACTGTAACCAGTATACAGTTCACTGGCATTAAGTACATTTATATTGTTGTGCAGCCATCACCACCATCCATCTCCAGAATGCTTGTCATCTTGCAAAGCTGGAACTATAGATCCTTTAAGCAATAACTCCCCATTCCTCCCTCCCCCTAGCTCCTGGTAACCACTGTTCTATTTTCTGTATCTATCTGTGATTGTGGCTACTCTGAGTACCTCATATGTCTCAGTCCATTTGGGCTACTCTAACAAAATACCATAGATTGAGAAGGTTATAAACAACAGAAATTTATTTCTCACAGTTCTGGAGGCTGGAAGTCCGAGATCAAGATGCCAGCAGATTAGGTGTCTGGTGAGAGCTGCTTCCTCGTTCATAGATGGCTGTCTTTTTGCTGTGCCCTCAATGGTAGAAGGGGCAAGGGAACTTTCTGGGGTCTCTTTTATAAGAGCACTAATCCCATTCGTGAGGATTCCACCCTCATGACCTAATTATCTCCCAAAGGCCCCATCCCCAACACCATCACAATGGGGGTTAGGTTTCAACATGAAAATTTAGCAGAGACACAAACATTCAGTCCATAGCAACATATAAGTAGAAGCATTATATTTGTCTTTTGTGATGACCTTATTTCACTTAGCATAATGTCCTCAAGGTTTACCCATGTTGCAGCATATGTCAGGATTTCTTTCCTTTTTAAGATTGAATAATATTCCATTGTATGTATATACTACATTTTGCCTATCCGTTCACATATAACTTTTTAAATAAAAAAAAATTAATGGGATAATAGTGCACATAATGTTCTGAATCTTACTTTTTTACTTAATGACACCTGTTTTCATTATAGCTTATGTAGATCTATGCACTTCTTTTTTAATGGTAGTCTATTACATTATGCAGATGTGTCATAGTTTAATCATTCTATTTTTTGCTAGATATTTAGGTGGTATACAGTGAATATTATCAATAATCCTACTATGAGTGTTCTTGTTCATACATATTATGCCCATGGGCAGATGTTTTGTCAGGGAAGATGCTTCAAAGAGGAATTTCCAGATTCCAGGTTATGCTTTTTCTTGCAACTGCCAAGTTGCAATTCAAAAAATCTTCACCAGTTTCTTCTCCCACCAACAATGTGTGAACATGCTCCCTTCCGCAAATCTTTGCCAATATTTTATATTGATCTTTCATTATTCTTTTAATATTCATTTTGCTAGTTACTAGTAAAGTGGAATGTCTTTTAATTCTTTTGTTGGCTGCTTGAATTCTATGAATTGTCTATACATATACTCAACACATTTTTCTTTATCCTAAAAACTGCAACCCTGTGAAGGAGGTACTATTATTATCCCTATTATACAGCTAAAGAACTGAATATCCAATAGCCAGAGAATGATAAAGTAACTTCCACTTGACACTAAAACATAGTGGGAAGAGCTCAGCCTCTGGAATCAGAATGCCACTTCTTGGCTGTGCTACCTCAGACAAATTATTTAACTTCTCTGTGTTACAGTGTCCTCATCTGTATAATGGAAATACTAATAGTATCTATCTTATAAGGTTATTGTGAGGATAAAATGAGACAATCCTTGATAATGCTTGAATCATATAATACAGTGGCAGAGACCCTCAATATATGCCAGCTATTATTAATATTATAGAAAAATATGTAGATCTGGAGTAACCAGGAAAACATTTATGACACAATTGAAAATGCAAAAAAAACCAAAACAAAACACCCCACTAAATAGTATATATTCTATGATTGCAATTTTGTGAAAACTACTTCTGCTCATGGAAAAAGACTTGAAGGAAATATGCATATGTGAAAAGAATTTCTTTGTTAGGGTGATGGGATTGTGGTAGCTTTTTAAATATCATTTTATAATCAACAAAAAAGGAGGAGAAGAAAGGAAAGGAAGTAAACTCTGACTATGGGCTTTGTCCCTGAAGATGTGAAGGCGGTTCACAGCACCCCCAGACCAGTGCCTCACCTCTAAAGAATATGGCTCTGACGTGCCTGAGCCATGCTAGGCTAGCTTGCCATGCTCTTATCTCTCCAAAGGCTGCCGGATGGCTTTGTCTCTCTGAATTATAAACAACAGCACTTTGTCTCCTTGGTCATTCATTCATCCATTCACTTAATAGGTATTTATGGAGAGCTTCCTATGTGCTAGACACCATTCTGGGCACTGGATATACGATGGTGAACAAGACAGGGAAGGTCTTGGATCCCAGTTTATAATGAGGAATTGAAGACAATAAAGCAACAAATATATAAACAAGAAACAACCAGATAGTAATAAGTGCTATGCAGAGAATTAAAATTCAGGGCTGTGATAGTGGCTGACTGTGGTTCCTTTAGACTGGTGGTCAAGGAAGGCTTCTCTGAGGAGGTAGCTCTTCAGCTGATGGCAAGAAGGTACCAACCTGGGAAGCTCGGGGAAGAATATTCTGGAGAGTGGGCAGCATGTTCAAACGCTCTTGGGCAGAAGCCCATTTGGTGGGTGTGAGATATGAAGAAAGGCTAGTGTGGCTGGAGTGTGGTGGGTGAGGGTGAAAGCAGCATGAGATAAGGTCAGATCAGGCAGGGCTCTGTGAGGGAGGACAAGGATTTTGGAATTTATTCAGAGCGAGATGGAAAATCACTGGAAGGTGTTTAAGTAAGAAAGTGACTTGATCAGATTTATGTTTTTAGAAAGATCCTCTGGCTGCTGTGTGGCAAATGGACTGCAGGAAGATTGGAAGCAGGAACATCAGTTCCAAGGGTGATCCAGGCAAGAGATGCTCAGGGGTTTGGTTAGGGTGTTGGCAGTGGAGAAGGAGAGGAGTGGGTGTTGGGGTATCCTATGGAGGTAGAGGTCATAGGACTTGCTGAACGATTGGGCATGGGCTGTAGGAGAACAGAGGAATCGAAGATATTTCCTAGATTTTTGGCTTGGATAACTTGGTGCTGTTTACTTTAATGAGGAAAATTGGAGGAGAAGCAAATTTTTCAGGGGAAAATTACTAACCCTATTAGCTGTCTAAGTAGAAATGTCAAACAGAGAGTTGATTGTGTGAGTCTGGACTTGCAGAGAGAAGTCAGGACAAGAATTGTAGGTTTGGAAACCTCCATACGTGGATGGTATTTTAATCAGGAGATTGGTGGCATCACCCAGGCAGAGTGTAGATGAAGAGAAGAACCCAGGATTGAGTCCTGGGTCCTTTAAAGTGGGGAGATTAAGCAGAAAACAGAGAATCTGAAAAGGAGACTGAAGAGAAACAGCCAGTGAGGCAAGAGGAACATCAGCAGGTGAGAGTTCATAGCAGGCAAGAGAAGAGTGTTTCAGGGAGGACACGGGCCAGCTCAAACATCAAGTACAATGAGGACTCAAGTCACCATTGGATTTGGCAACAAGGAGATCATTGAACCTCACTGCAGACATTGTGAACATGGGAGGCATGCCAGTTTGGGAGCCAGATAGGGTTTGGTTTGGACTGTAGTTCCACCACTTACCAGCTGGGTGACCTTGGACAGGTCACGTAACCTGTCTATAAATTTAGATAATGACATTCACCGTGTAGGATTGTTGTAAGTGTAAGTGAGATAAACTATATGAAATTGCATAGCAGTTAATAGGCACTCAATACATATTGATTCCCATTTTTTAGGCAGCTGTGGAAAGGCAGGGAACTTGGGACGGCCCCAGGGAAGAGGTCTTGGTGTCCTCAGGTTCTGTTTTCGAAGCCTCATCAGTGCTTGTTTTCAAAGAAAAGAAAAGGGTTATTGATCCAGAGGCCTGAGAGTTGAGGCAGCTAACTCTGTCCAAGAAGGCAATGAGGGCAGGTTTTTGGGCCCCATGTTTGGCCTCAGGCATCCTTACTAATAAACTCCTAGGTCATAAGGTTTCCTACTAGCTGGGCACTATCCTCACTCCTATTAGGTACTGAGCTGAGCAGGACAGATTGAGGCTGAAGGTGACTGTGTCTAAATCCTTGAACAGTGTGTTCTGAGCAAACTTGGCACTTAGGGTAATGTTCCCATGACTTGGATGAGTTTCCAGGACTCGTGAGAAGTCCCAGACCCTGTGTTAAGAAGACCATGGCTCCCCCAGTCTTTGCATGGAGAAAAGTGGATCAAACAGAGCAGGGGAGGCCATTTCAGAGTCACATTTGTGTTCTCTTCCTGTAGAAATGTAGCTGGGACATGGGGTAGAAGGAGGTCAAAACAAGGGGTCCCTGTCCGTGGGGCTGTGAGCAGGTGTTGGATTTAGTCCTCATCCCAAATGGTCAGGTCTGGAGACATCCAGTTCTCAGTCCCCCAGGAGTTACTGGAAATGCCAGTGGTTAAGTGGGGAAACTGCTGAGAGAGATAAATGAGACTGAGCGCCTGGGACAGGGAGGGCAGGTATGGGACGCATGTGGCCACCTCGACCCCCTCGGTGCAGGGCAGACCCAGCTATCCATCACAGCTCGTTTCCACTCATCCTAGACTCAGTTTCTGAGCCTAACCCAAACCATCCTCAACACAGAGCTCCATGCAGCCACTAGCAATAATTTAGCCTTGGCTTTCAAGACAGACTTTGTAAATTTTTTTTTTTTTTTTTGGCTAGGCCAGTTTTACTAATCCCTCTAACTAGTACTCAAATAACTTTTTACAGCCTGAGTAGAGGAGTGCTCTGCAACATTTTAATAGTATCATGTAGCACTTGGCCATCATCTTCAATCCTCCATTACATGAAACTTATTTTAAGAGGTGATGGGGGTTTGGAATGGAACTTTCATGGACCTCTAGAGCAGTTCTTTGCAAACTTTATCATCTTGGTAAAGGCAGAGTCTGATTTAGCTAGTCGAGGGTGGGACCTGAGAGTGTGCATTACTGACAAGCTCCCAGGTGCTACTGATGCAGCTGAGCTGCAATCCACACTTTGAGTCGCAAGGGAATAGACCACGTTAGGCGTTGACTCACAAGACAGGAGAGGAAAATTTCAGACAAACAGGAACCTAATAGGGCTCACAGTGTTCTAGAGACAAGTTGGCAAGATCCTGCAGCCACCTGGACAAGCAATCCAGGATGATGTAACTCTGCCATGGAGACTCATGTTATGAAATAGGGGAGTAGCTTGAAGAGAATTTACACTCCCAACTCCCATTGCCTTGTGTGCAAGTTGCTGTTCATGGGCAGGACAGGGTGATGGCTCCTGGGCCCCTTGCCTTGTCACTTGGGAAGAGAGGCAGTGAGTGGGCTGCCAGAAGACTTCTTGGAGTCTGCTGGCATGAGGACAGGATAAGAAGCAAACCACAGTATCCCAGGAGCAGAGATAGAGCCAGGGGGCTGTGCCCTTTACATTGGCAGCTCCAGCTTTCTCAGTCCCGTTGGTAGTCCTGGAACTGCAACCAACCAGCCAACCAGAGATAACCTCTGTAACCCACTGCTTTGCCTTCTCACTCAGTTTCTGCAGAACCTGTCTGTTCAAGCAGCCTCCCTGCCGGAGGGGAGAAGTTGAGTGAAAGATGGTTTGTTTGCTGGCTCTTTCCATGTACATTTCCTACTGGGCACAACTCTGGCTAGATTCAAAGCATATTTAGATACGTGCCTGAAGGCTAAAGTTGTACCTGGTTACTAAAGGGGGCAGACAAGAACGTGGGGGAATAGCTACCACCACCCAACACGGACCTCCTTGATAACCTGCATCCCAGGAGACCAATATGGAGGCAGCACAGTGTGATGGAAAGGGAGTTTGGATTCGAATCTCAGCTCCTCACGTAACACCTCTGTGACTTTAGACACGTTACTTGATTTGTCTGAACCTTGTTTTCCTCATTAGCCAAATATGATCTCCTTGCAGGGCTAAAATGGCAAAATTAAATGAGGCAATCGTTGTACAAGAGCTGAAGGCAAGACCTGACTTATTCCCAGCACTCACCTACAGAGGCCTCCTTTCTGGCGCCACCTGGCACTTTCCCTCTTATGACGCAGTCCCTGCTGCCCACGAAGATCTGGGCAAGGGAGCTGCTGACCCCACCCAACCTCTGCTGGACCACCTGCCTCTTCCATCCCCGGCAGCACCCCACCCAGATAGAGTCAGCTAACAGGAAGCACAGGTTTCTCCTCGACCGTAAAATGAAAATAGTAAGATCCACCTCCAGGCTGTGAGGGTTTAGTGAACCACTGGATTTGGAAATATCTAGTATGACCATACATCACGGTGTGTCCCAAACCATTTCAGTTTATAGCTGATGTCCAAGTGTCCACTCTCAAGGGCTCCACTTTGGATGATAAAGTGTAAACACATAAATTGTAAGGGGCTGTGCAAATCCTAGGCAGGTATGTTTATTTGTGGTTGGAAGCTGACTATAAATGTTGCTGGAAACACAAGAGTTGCAATGGTTTTCTCTTCGCCTTCCATATTTTTTTAATTAATTTTTTTTTTTTTGGCCGTACTGCGCGGCAGGCGGGATCTTGGTTCCCTGACCAGGGATGGAACTGCGCCTCCTGCAGTAGAAGCATGGAATCTTAACCACTGGACCACCAGGGAATTCCCCTTCACCTTTCATATTTGACTAGGCCCTTTTTCCTACCCTTGTCTTTTTGGGGACAAGAGGAAATCCGGGGAGCTTTGATGATTGGAGGGAGCCTTGGGATCTGGAAAAGCCCCCTGACCGGAAGAATACCCTCCCGGGATCCCCTCCACCCATGTCCACCATCAGCTACCCTGCTCCCTTCCAACCCTGCCAACCCCCAGGCCACTGACTCACTCCCATCCAGGCCTAGACCTGTGCTCACACAGTGTGTGGAGAACCTACTGCCCCTCGCCTGTGAGGATGGCAGACTTCCCTGAGAATGTGAAGCCCACGTGGGCCTCTGGAATTGCTCAGGCCTCTCTCTTCCTTCTCCCTGTCTCCTTCTCCTCTTTTTTGCCTCTTATGGAAGCTATACTGAGATTAAGCAATGCTCAGGAATAACTGGGTCATGTCAGCTGTGTGTGGGGAGGAGGAGACAATGGGACCGCGCAGGTCACTGTATCAGACAGCAGCCGACGCATCCTTAACCAAGCAGGAAAATCGGGAACTTCCGTTCGCTGACTGCTCAACTACCCATCACTTACTGCATCAAGCTCAGCTCCACTCAGAAAGCCAGGTAGCCTTCACCACTACGTCCCCCCATACCCCAGTCTTCAGCCACATGGAACTTTTCAGTGTCCCCTGGACATGTCTACTCTTCAGGCCTCTGTGCGTTGACCCACGCTCTTCCTTTTCCTCGCAGTGAAAGGAACTCTCCCTCTTTATTGCTCTGAAAACTCTCTACATCTGCTTCTCTGAGAAGGTTTCTCCAGGCAGAGTTAGTTTCTTTCTCCTCTCTCCTCCCAAAGCACAGCACTTGCATTGCCAACCCATCTTTATCTTTTCAGAGCCCATCACAGTACTGGGTTCATGTGAGCTGCTTAGTAAATGCATGTCAAATGGATGAATGAATGAATGAATGAATGAGTAAATGGTAAGAGGGTTGGCTGTGGGGTCAAGATACCTTGACTGGTGCCAGCGACCATTGTATGATCTTGACCAAGTCACTTAACCTCTCCTAACCTCAGATGCCTCACCAATAAGATGGTAATAATTACACCCACATTACCTACCTTGTAGGGCTGCAGTGAGGACCCAATGACATAATTTATGGGAAAGCACCTTATAAGCTAAAAAGGGAGATACATGCACCCCAATACCACGAAGTTTACTAGACTGATTGGGTTTCAAAACCCTCACTCCTGAGCGAGGTGAATACTGGAAAAAGAGGCTCTCTGAACTCTCCAAGAAACTGTCAGCAGAAGCAGCTTTCAGTGCAAGCACAAAGACAGATGTATGTGCTTATATGGAAATGTGTTTTTAACAAATATAACATGAGAATGGAATTCTTTTCCCCCCCACATCAAGCCTTGATAGCTAATTAATTCCACCTGGAGGAGGGAGCCAGGCATTGGGCGAAGAGAAGTCCTCCTTCCATGTTTGGGAAAGAATCTACGGTAGCTATCTCATGGGCATCTGGAGAAAGGCAACGGATAAACCAAGTCATTGGTTTTGAAGGATCTCAAAGATTGCTTAGTCTGACCTCATCATTTATAGGCAACCCAGAAAGGGAACATGTTTAGCTCGGGAAACTGAGAAATGGCAGAACTGGGCATGACCTCCTCTCTTTCCGCTGCTCTTTCTCCTGCATAGCCAATTTTCCTGATCCCAGACTATGATGGCATTTCTTAGCTAGAGTCTGTTGATAGTTGTTAGAACAACCTGTGGACAAATTAATTATCCAAGGAAATACTCTTTATAGCAGGCTTTATTCTCCTCTCAGCAAATACCGTGCCCAAATGAGTGCTTTCAAGCTGATGACCCTTGGCACCTTCTTGCCTTCATAATAATTGCCTTATAAATTAATTCCTTATAAATTGCCTTGGATGCACTGAGTGCCTGGGTAGACACTGAGCGCTGTGCTGAACTTTGCAACAATGAGACTCAATGTCTAAACCTGCAATGAAGGATGCTGCAGACTGGTCCCCAGGGGACCTGGATTCTGACTCGTTGATCCTGCCACCAACCAGCTGTGGCACCTTGACGGGGCATTTCCATCCTCTGAACCTCAGTTTTCAAATCTGTGAAATAAAGTTGAACTCCTTCCCGATTTCAGGGCTATGACATGAACTGGGATTCTGGATGCCCACCTGACAAGAACAAGAGGATGTTGCCCCCAGATTTATTTTCTTAACTCAGATGCCACTCCTAACTCAGGCTCAGGCACACGGTGGGGTAGGGGCAGGGACTGCATCTCTTACAATATTTGAGCAGTATTTTAGGCACGATAGCAGCTTCAGCTGGGAGCCGATTTAAGGAAGCCATTGTGTGTTCACCTCTTCTCTGTCATAACCTCCAGGATGCTGAGGGATAAAAACCCTTGGCCTTAGCCTCAGTCACCATTTTTGTTTGTTTTTTTAATGTTATTCCATCATTAATTCTTTCCCATTTGCCTGATGTTCTTGACTTCGTTGCTACCTTTTCCCCTGGCCATTCATCAACACCTGTGGTTTCAAATACCACCTAGATGCTGAGGCTTCTCAAACTATTCTCCTGGTCCAGGGAAGAACAATGTACTCTTGCCCTTGGGCATCACCTCTAAGCTTTAGACATAAATTCAACATCTCCTGAGTGTCCCACAGTCCTATCACATTCAGCATCTCCTCCCTGCCCCCTGACTCTTGCTTCTCTCCCAGTCTTCCTCATCCCGGTAACGATGCCACATTCAACCACTTGACCAAACAGAACACTGGAAATCATCCTCTTTTTTTGAGGATGGCATGCGGGGTCTTAGTTCCCCCACCAGGGATTGAACCTGCGCCCCCTGCAGTGGAAGCGCAGAGTCTTAACCACTGGACTGCCAGGGAAGTCCCTGGAAATCATCCTTGATGCCTCTCCTGTCCTGCCTATCCTAGTCATCTCCTTCTTTAACCTAGATCATATCCTTCCTTTCCTGTTTCTACCACTTTTGCCCTGGCTCCTGCCTTATCATCTCTCACCATGACCACTGTATCAGCCTTTAACTTACCTTCCCTGCTTCCTCCAATCTGTCCAAACTGGAGTCTGGACAGTGGTTCTCATCCTTGATGCAACTGAGATCATCTGGGAAGCTTTCACCCACTGATGCCTGGGTGGCACCCCCAGAGACTCTAATGTAGTTGCTCTGGGGTGTGGTCCAGTATGGAGAGTCTTAAATGTTCCTCAGCTGATTCTAATTTAAAGTCAAGGTTGAGGGCTACTGTGCTAAAATAATCTTTCTGAAACTACTTGCAGGGTAAAGTCTAAACTCTGTAACTAGCGTTACCTAACCATTCCCAGATAGGACACAGCCTCCCTCATCTATTACTTTAACTTCTCAGATGAGTCCAATATATGGGCAAGGATGAGACCACTTCTCTTAGCTGTAGCGTGGAGGATGGGGAGAGGCAGCAAGGCTGATACAGTGGTCCAGGTGAGAGATGATGGACAAAAAGAAGGGCAGATACAATGGAAATGGTGAGTTCCACTGACTCTTTTGTACTCCCTCAAGCCCAGACGTATAATTAGTAAAAATGTTCTTGGACACAAAATCGGATGTCTCTTCTCCCATTTCCACCTCACTGTACTGTACATCCTTACAGCAAGAGTGAGTTTGATTAAGCAAGCATAATACCTCAACTGTTCTCCTAGTGAAAGGGAGAGTAGGAAGGGACAGCCTGATACCAGAGGAGCCCCTGGAAAACTATTACGCATACACACTAAGTCCCAAAGATGGTAAAAAACAGTTCTTTACTTTCCCTTCAAGTAGCCTCCTGCCCTTCTAAACCCACCTACGCTAGACATCGAGGTTGTCTTTCTGTTTCTGCTTGCTCGTCTTTCCTTTACATCAAACAGTCCTCTTGGTTTTTTATTTGTTTAACATCTTTGCCTTCCCCCCAGGGTTCTGCTCCTCTTTCTCTTGGCTCTGATTTATGCTTAACCAATTGTGTACATCTGGTTTCTCCTTGACTGAGCTGATGGGAGGTGAGGTTTAGGGACTCTTGGAACACAGGTCTGTATGACTCCAGAGTCCATGTTCTTTCCGTTGTACCAAGCACCCTTTACTAACTTTTGTTTTCTGATAAATCAAGGCTTTTCCAAGAGCAATCTAATCTGAACGGTATGAGGTGAAAAGTAGATGTGACCTAAGGAGTGAACATTTCCAAAGCCTTGTGTTTTCCAGATCAACATCTTGCAGTGAGGGATCACAGTTCTCATGGGATTTCTTAGAGGAGCATTTTTTAGAGTCAGCATGGGTGAGTAGGAAGTTCAGGGTTAGGAATCAGTAAAACGGCAAGAGTCCTGAATAACAGGCCAGGTCACCTTGAGAAAGTCACTTACTCTCTTGGAGCCTTGTTTTTCTTGTCAATAACTGAGGATAATATATTTGCTTTTGTTCAGTTTACTGTGAAGATCCTATGAAAGAATGCCCGGGGAGGTGCTTTTTAAACTGTGCAGAACTCTGAATGCATAAAACATTGCTATTCTACCCGCAAATACAAACACTTGATGCCTGGAAGTGAATGATGAGATAGAGGCATTAATTTGAAATGCCAAAACTGACCAGGCATTGGATCCATCAAGTAGTTCATATGGTTTTCTAATAAAGGATCATAATTTGTCTTGGGACATCCAAGAACTCTTGTAAAACAGTGCTGTACAGGATGTAACATATTGAAGATTAAGATGTATGGGCATGATACCCAGATTTACAACATACTGGCTGTTTTGCAATTTGAAAATCTAAAACCAGATTTTGGAAAGAAATGTTTCTCTTCCAGCCAAGCAGCACAGCCAAAGACTGAATCCAAGGGAGAAGGTCCAATGGGTGCTTCTAGAGTCCAATCTGGGTTGACAAACCTAAATGTCCACAGGGTGAGGCAGTAGTGGGGGTGAACTGGGCTTCTGAAGGACCATTACAGGAGGCAACAGCTACTCAATATCCATCCATTGTGGCCACATAGAAATTGGGCTGCATGCACCAGATTTTCTGATTTTTCAAGAGAAGCAGAAAATAATAGGTTTTTGTTTGTGCATACATATGAAATTTCCATTTTTAAATGTTGGCAGTGGAACAAATTTAAAACATGTGGGCCAAACCAAACAGATGTGCTGATTGGATTTGGCCCTCAGGCCACCCACCTATAACTTCTGATCTGGGCCAACTGGCTACCCATTAGAACTACCTGGGGGAGGTTTTAGAAATCTCAATACTCAGGCCTTACCCTGAACCAATTAAATCAGAATTTCTGAGGGTGAGACTCAGGCATGTATATAAATTAAAGCTGGCCAGGTGATTCTAGTGTTTAGCCAAGTTTAAGAACCAGTGCTTAAGAGCCTTCTTAAAATCTAGTCCTCACCGTAAAAACTATAGGGCTGACAAAAGAAACTGAAGAAGACACAGATAAATGGAAAGATATCTCCTGTTCATGGACTAGCATAATTAATGTTGTTAAAATGTCCATACCACCCAAATCTATAGATTCAACGCAATCCCTATCAAAATTCCAATGACATTTTTCACAGAAATAGAACAAACAATCCTAAAATTAGTATGGAACTACAAAAGACCCTGAATAGCAAAAGCATTCTTGAGAAAGAAGGACAAAGCTGGAGGCATCATACTTCCTGATATCAAACTATACTATAAAGCTATTGGAATCAAAATATTATGGTACTGGCTTAAAAATAGACACACAGACCAATGGAACAGAATCAAGAGCCCAGAAATAAACCCACACATATACAGTCAACTAATGTTCAACAGGGGAACCAAGAATATTCAATAAGGAAAGGATAGTCTCTTCAATAAATAATGTTGGCAAAGCTCTATATCCACACGCAAAAGAATGAAACTAGACCCCTATCTTACATCATTTACAAAAATTAACTCAAAATGGGTAAAGACTTAAGTACAAGACCTGAAACCATAAAACTCCCAGAAGAAGACATATGGCAAAAGTTCCTTGACATGGGTCTTGGCAGTAATTTTCTGGATACGACAACAAAAGCAGAAGCAACAAAAGCAAAAATAAACAACGGGGACTACAGCAAACAGCAAAAAACAGTCAACAAAATGAAAAGATAACCTATGGGATGGGAGAATGTATTTACAAATCAAATATCTGATAAGGGGTTAACATCCAAAATTTGTAAGGAACTCGTATAATTCAATAGCAGAAAAAGCAAATAACCTGATTTAAAAATGGGCAAAGGACCCGAATAGACATTTTTTCCAAAGAAGATATGCAAATGGCCAAATGGTACATGAAAAGATGCACAGCATCACTAATCATCAGGGAAATGCAAATCAAAACCACAGTGAGATACCACCTCACACCTGTTAGAATGCCTCTGATCAAAAAGACAAGAGATAACAAATGCTGGCGAGGATGTGGAGGATGTACACTGTTGGTAGGGATATAAATGGACACAGCCACAATGGAAAACAGTATGGAGGTTCCTCATAAAGTTAAAAATAGAACTACTATATGATTCAGAGATCCCACTTCTGGGTATTGATCCAAAATAAATGAAATCACTGTCTCAAAAAGATATCTGCACCTCCATGTTCATGACATCATTATTTACAATAGCCAAGAATTGGAAACAACCATCCATCAATGGATGAATGGATAAAGAAACTATGAAAAAAAAAATACACATATAAGCAAAATGGAATATTATTCAGACATAAAAAAGAAGGAAATCTTACCATTTGCAACAGTGTGGACTTTGAGGGCATTATGCTAAGTGAAATAATTCAGACAGGGAAAGAAAAATATTATATGATCTCATTTATATATGCAGTCTTAAAAAAACCAAACTCATAGAGACAGTAGATTGGTGGTTTCTAGGGGCAGGGGGTGGTGGGGGAAATTGGTGAAAGTGGTCAAAATGTGCAAACTTCCAGTTATAAGATGAATAAATTATGGGGTCTATTATATAGCACGGTGACTATAGTTAACAGTACTGTATTGTATACTTGGAAGTTTCTAAGAGAGCAGACCTTAAAAGTTCTCACTCCCTCAAAAAAAAAAAAAGTTAACTATGTGGATTTGTTAACTAATCTTATTATGGTAATCATTTCACAATATATACATATATCAAATCATCACATCAAGAGGGAGAGGGCTAAAATAACATTATGCTAAGTAAAATAAGTCAGGCAGAGAAAGACAAATGTGTGATTTTACTTATATGTGGAATAGATACAGAACAAATAGGTAGTCACTAGAGGGGAGAGGGGTATAATATGTAATAATAGGTGAGGGAGATTAAGAGGTATAACTTTCTAGTCATGAAATAAATGAATCATGGGGATGAAATGTACAGCATGGGGAATATAGTCAATAATATTGTAATAACTTTGTATGGTGATAGATGATAACTGGATTAAGAGGTATAATTAAGAGGTTAATTAAATACCTCTTAATTAAGAGGTATAATTAAGAGGTATTTAATTAATCACTCATTCATAGATTTATGATGGTGATCATTTTGTAATGTATAGAAATATCAAATCCCTATGTTGTGCACTTGGAAGTAACATGTGCTGTAGGTCAATTATATGTCAATAAAAATTTTTAAATAAATAAAAATAGAAAATAATCACGTCAAATTTTTTTAATGAACTTGACTAATTCTTGGGGTGCACACGTGGGTGGTAACACTAAAAAAATACATCATGTCTTCTGCTGGGAGGCTATTGACTGACTCGTGCCTGCACTGTACCTCCTGGTAACTTTCTCTGCCACCTGGAAGGCTATTCTTTTACACTAGCTTGTGACAAGTCTCTTGGCCACCAGTAGGTTACATAATCCGGTGACAGCCATGTGCTCTCCAAAGATATTTGAATCTCAGCCTTGAAGGGCGGAATGGTTGGTGGGAAGAGGAGTCCTTCTGAGTTCTGATTCTTTCCTTGTCCACTCTCTCTCAACTTTAGAGGTAGTAACTGCTCTCTGCTTTTGCCACTTCTGTATTCCTTAGAGTCCTCTTTTATCCCTTTTAATAATTAACTATATTTTACTAGTTAAAAGTCCTTTATAATTATATAGATATCTCAAGTAGTCAAATCCATAGAGACAGAATATGGCATAGTGATTACCAGGGGCTGGGAGGGGAGAAGAAAGGGGAGTGATTGATAAATGGGTAGGTTTCCATATGGGAAGATGAAAACATTCTGGAGATGGATGGTGGTGACGGTTACACAACAATATGAATGTACTTAGTGCCACTGAACTGTACACTTAAAGATGGTTAAAATGGCAAATTTGAGGTTATATATAATTTACCACAATTTTTAAAAAGTTCTTTATATTAAATTTCGAAGTTATAGATGTGGCTTGTCTCCTGGTTGGACCTTGGCTGATACACAAGGCCTTTTGCAGCAGCCTCCTCAATGGCCTGTCCTCCTTCTGGCCTCTCACATTAATGCATCTTTCACCCCTGCAACAAGGTCCATGTCCCTAGGTGGAGCTCTGGCCTACCAGTCTCCCACTCCAAACCCTCCTGCTTGGCTTCCCTCTGCTGAGCGAGTGAGGCCCTAACCCCTGAGCCAGGCATTCAAGCCCTCGGCAATCTAATGCCATATTGCCTTGCAAACCTCAGTTCTGTTCTCAATTCTTCTTACTCCCTATCACTTTCTCTTGTTTACCCAGCCAGATAATACCACCTGCTCTCCTCTCTGCTCACCCTGACCTTTGCTTTGAGTTCTCTGCATTTGCCTATAGTTTCTTCCCACCTAGAATCCCTTCCACCACTCCTTCTGTCCCCCTGTTGCCACATATTTAAAGTGCACATATTCTATAAGACTCTGCCCTACTAGCTCCCAGCAGGAAACATTTATTCCTCATAACACGTGAGGTACATCTTCATGTTATCCTTTCATATTGTGTCCATGACTCTACTTCCAGTGGTTTAGAAGTTTCCTGAGACTGAATCCATATTGAAATACTTTTTTTGCAGCTGCATAGCACAGGGAGATCAGCTTGGTGCTTTGTGACCACCTAGAGGGGTAGGATAGGGAGAGTGCGAGAGAGATGCAAGAGGGAGGGGACATGGGGATATATGTATACATATAACTGATTCACTTTGTTGTACAGCAGAAACTAACATAACATTGTAAAGCAATTATACTCCAATAAAGATGCTAAAAAAAAAAAGATGCAAGCAGAAAAAAAATTAAAAAAACAAAATTGAAAAAGAAATACTTTTTAAAATTCCTCTAAAGCATATAACATAGAGCCTTCCTTGCACATAACAGGCATTCAGTAAAAGAAAAAAACAAAAAAACAAAAAAAACCCATTTTTTTAAAATGTTAAAAGACAGAGAGAAAGATTTTTAAAATTTTATGGCACTTTTGAATTCATCTCTGTTCTAGGGCAATTGTAGCTAAAGAGTTTTAGTCTTGCTTCCCTATCTAATCAATTAGAAATGCTGTGTAGCCTCAGGGGAAAAGAGTACATGATTGATTAGTAATGTCTGTTGTGAGTGCAGGATGTGAAATGGCAGCAAGTACAAAGAAAATTTGACGTTTTTGTTCTAGGTGCTTGGCTGAACTGATTGATTATGATTTCTTTGGAATGTATGCACAATTTAAAGTAGAATTTCAGGATCAGGAAAGACAGAAAAATTTTCCCCAAAGAAAACGTAGCTTGTTTATTCTTCTATGAATCTTTTGACAAGTTCACATTCCTAATTGGTAATGGGAAAATTACATAGGCTCAGTCCTATCCATCAGTTTTTATCTAATCCAGTTGTATCTGTACAGATTTCGTTGTACAAAGAAATACCTTAGCTATTTTAAGTAAAAAGCAATATGTGTGGAAGAAATAATTGATATTTCAATTTCAAATAATTGATAGGGTTGAAAGGCAGGCTCAGGGCTGAAGTGGTTCCCAGAGCACCACCACAGAACTGGGCTTCCAGGGGAGCTGCTACCTCTGTCACAACCAAGAAGGTAGATAAACGTCCATTCAACTTCAAGAACACCATCTCATAGTTGCACGTATGTGTGAATATATTAAAAACCATTGAATTTTACACTTTAAATGGGTGAACTGTATGGTATATGAACTATATCTCAATAAAAAGTAGGTGAAGGAAGCACACTATTCACGCTTTTTTTTCTATTACTGCAAATATAGTTATGAATGCCTATTTTTAAAAGAGCATTGAAAACAAGTGGTTTGGGGGGGACAGATAAATTAGGAGTATGGGATTAACAGATGCACACTACCATACATAAAATAGATACACAAAGATTTACTGTGGAGCACAGGGAACTATATTCAGTATCTTGTAATAAACTATAATGGAAAAGAATTTTTAAAAAAGGAATATAGATATAGACATATATATATGTATAACTGAGTTACTTTGCTGTACACCTGAAACTAACACAATATTGTAAATCAACTATAATTCAATTAAAATAAATAAATAAAATTCAAGTAAAAAAAAAAAAAAAAAAAAAGAACACCATCTCAAGCACCGTTCACAGTTCCAATGCTCCCTCTTTGTGTGTTCTCTCTCTTTCCTCCTCCCATCTGATTCTGTGCCCTGGCGGGCCTTCTTCCCATCCTTTGCCTAACAGTGGGGACAGTGGGGAAGCAGGAGAGTCTGCCCATATGAGTGATGGCCTGTGGAAGGAAAGAAGGTACTGCTGGCTGGTCTGGCTCCCATTTTCATTGTCATCACTCTCTCCTGACCCAGGTGATGATGTTGTAGGGCTCAGTCATAGCTGGGTGCCTTAGGGCTGAGGACAGGCGTGAGTCCTTAGTCTTCATCTGGTTTAATCCATGATCACAGGACTTTGCTGATGAAATGGCCTTGGCATAGGTGGTGAGTGTGGTTTTCTCAATCAGTGCTCATTATCAGAACACTCACATGTGTCAGGGCACTCCCATGTAAGCAGCTGCTTTGATCCTACCCACAGTTTGCAGCCTGCCCCATTCCCAGTGTGTGTCCCATAGTCTAGCATTACATGACTTCTGACCCTCCAGTAACCAGTGTTCCCACATGTGCAGTGGATCTTCCTTTACCTCAGTAAGAACCAAGTGGGACTGAGAGGTGGGCATCCATCGTAAGCCCACTTCACCAGCACGGGGGCCTCACAAGTCTCCAGAGAGGCAGAGGAGCCCATGTACTTTTACACAAGTACATCCCCAAACTTCAGGGATCCCCTGGGAGAAGGGAGACAGGAATACATAAGTACCAAAAGGCTTTAGTCACTACTGACTCTGCATTTCTCATATAAGACTGAGAGGAAACAGAGACATCAACCACTGCCAGGGTCACATAAAGAGACAGTGGAATTGACATGCCTCCTATAATCTCGACCTATGCTGCTGATAATCTTGCTGAAAGGATTAAACCCGATTCCATGTCTGGATTAGGAAATTTCCAGGAAATACAAAGGATAGAAAAACATGAAGAACTACACCAAGAGTGTGCAATCAGCAAAACTCTGGAAACTACGGGTCAGAAAGCCTGGGTTCATCAAGTGAGAAGTTGTAATAAAATGAATGAGATGGAGGAGAAACATATAGATTCAAAAACATTTAAGAGACAAATCCCTTTTTTCAAATGGTCTGGCTAAACTAAATCTTGGGAGGCACATGTGGGTGGTAACACTGTTTTAAAAAATACCTGGGGGTGATATAAACAATGCACAAATTTTTTTATGGGGAGAGGAAGGAGATTGCAACAAAGTTCTTCTTTCCTTGACTCAGACAGGGCTCCTTTTATTATAATTAATTAGACAATAATTTGATTTGTGTGGTTCCCTGTATTTGTGTTTTATGTTACAATAAAAATATTTTTTTTAAAAAAAGAAAAAGCCAGAAAGCAGAGAGGGAACTGGACCAGACTGGGAGTCATGGGTTGGAAGGCCATCCATCACGGTCTGCAAAAAGGCCCCTCAGCTGCTCTGAGCCTCCGCTCCTCAACCCGATGATAA
Organism: Balaenoptera musculus; assembly: GCF_009873245.2. Lineage (NCBI taxonomy): Eukaryota > Metazoa > Chordata > Mammalia > Artiodactyla > Balaenopteridae > Balaenoptera > Balaenoptera musculus. The sequence continues at coordinate 90,725,507 of NC_045790.1, forward strand.
TGGACCAGTGGGATAGCTCCAAAAGTCCTAATCCCTTTATATTCTGTGGATTCTGTAGCTTTTGATAAGTTGATCCCATGCATTGCCTCAGTTTTCAAGCTGATACGATCCTAGATTATTGCTAAAGTTCAGAAAGTATTTTGTAAACAAATACCTATAATCTGGGAAAAAACACATTCAATATGGCAGACACTGCTAGGCGCCGACCCAATATCCATCTAGTCTCCCAGTTTCCTTACTAACAAAACCCTAATTATTAGGGGTAGGTAGCAACATGCTCAGCTGAGACAAACTCGATTTCCCAGGTACTTATGCACAAAGCATGGCCAGTGAGGCCAGTGAGTGGGACTTCCAGGGAAATCTATTGTCTATTTTCCTGATAAAAACAACAGGCTCAACTGGCTCATGCTTTTTGCCTTTTGATCCTCCTCCGCTTCCTGCCTGAAACTAGGATGAAGGCCTGGAGGTGCTACAGCTGTCTTTGAGCCTGAGAAAGAGGGCTAGGTGCTAGGTATGACAGAGCAGGAAGATGGGAGAAGCCTGAGTTCCTGATGGCATCACGGACTCACTGCTCCATCTTGGGCTGCTGCTTCCAGATTTCCTAATATGCTAAGAACATGGGACCTCTTGGTTGTTAAACCTCTGTGGTTATATTTCTGTTACCTGCAGCCAAATACTCTCCCCCAAAATTGGATGCCTCTGTGTGCAGAAGTAGAATGCTCTAAAAATGAAGGCAGGGATTTCCCTGAAAACTAGAAATTAACATCGTGATTGTCACCTTTATACTGCAAGGGCAAATAAATAAATAAAATTGTAACCATGTATAGTGATGGATGTTATCTAGACTTATTGTGGCGATCACATCACAATGTAAGCAAATATCAAATCATTCTGTTGTACACCTGAAACTAATATGGCAAATATATCTAAATTTAAAGAAAAAGGAAAAAAATTATTTAAAAGGGGAAAAGGAAAAAAAATTGTAACTGTACTGCAAGGGCATTTGAGAGGCAATTTTGAGACGATCTTTGCTCTGGCCCAGAAGTAGAAATGGCACCAGTGTAGGGTTAGGGTTAGGTTTAGGCTCTCCTGGTTTTGCTGACTGATGGTATGGAGCAAATGTTTGAGGATAACAGAGATGCAGGCGTGTGAGCCTGAGGCTTTCAACAGAGTTCATTGGGAACATGCAAAAATGAACGTAGAAGAGCTTTGTAAGCAACAGAGCACTGTGCACTTGGATGGCTGGTTAGCATTGTTGTAAACTCTTTCCTACATGGTAAAAATAAAATAGAGGACCATGGTGGGAAAAGCACTGAATTCTGAGCCACAAGGACCAGCGTTGGAGGCCTGGCCCCACCACTTCCTGGCCGCGTGACCTTGGACAAGTCACTTAGCTCTGAGTCTCATTTTCTTCATCAGCAAAATGAGCTTAATGCTAGCCTGGAAGGATTGTTGGGAGGCCTGGATTTGATGTTGTCTGCGAAGTGCCAGCACAGCCTGTGTGACACTTAGTAGGTGCTCTACAAATGTAGACCCTTGTCTCTTCTTCTCACACCCTGTAAGGTCTCATTAAGTAACTCTTCAATTTAAATCTAAATGGTGATCTCAAGACTGACGAGAATTTTAATTGTCCTCTATTCCAGCCCACATCTAAGCCAGAATCTCAGCTGCAATATCCCTTCAGGTGGATTGCCAGCCTCTCTCTGTCCACTCTCGGGAGGGGACACTCGTTATGCCCAAAGCACCTCTTCAGGCTCTAGACAGCTCTGCCTGTTACCGTGTTTTCTTCTGGGCTGAGTTGAAATCTGCTCCTCAGAGCTTCCTCCCAGAAGCCAGTCTGTAGCATTTTCTGAACTGCTTGAGCGCTGTCTCCCTGACTTCTGAGCCCTTTGCAGAGCTCTGCCCCCCAGCCCACTCCGTCTCCGGCTCCCTGGGAGAGAGCCGCTCTCTGCCAAGGTTACAGCACCAGGTGATCCATCCCCACTGGTCAAAATTGGGTCCAGAGAAGCCATTCCCCACGGACCTACCCACTAGGAGTCCGATTCCCACAGACCGCTGAATCTGGTCTGCAAATGTGTGTTGTTGTTCTTTTGTTTTGTTTTTGCCCTCACAGTGTTTTCTAAAAAATGGAATTAGTAGGGAATTCCCTGGCGGTCCAGTGGTTAGGACTTGGCACTTTCACTGCCGAGGGCCTCGGTTCAATCCCTGGTTGGGGAACTAACATCCCACAAGCCTCACAGCTCAGCCAAAAAATAAAAAATAAAAAATAAAAAAAAATTTTTAATGGAATTAGTGCCAACATTTAAAAACCTGAAGATTTCACATTTAAAAAATCTAGGTTCTTCAAATGTATGGACACCAAGGGGGGAAAGTGGCAGGGGGTGGGATGAACTGGGAGATTGGGATTGACATATATACACTAATATGTATAAAATAAATAACTAATAAGAACCTGCTGTATAAAAAAATAAATAAAATTTATATTATTAAAAAAAAAAATCCAGGTTCCTTTGGAACATCTGGCAATACCAAGTCTTCATTCCTATACTCCAGGAGTTGGCTAGAGCTGAGTAGAGGACACCCCAGACACAGGGGCATAGTGGTCTGCTGTTCACCATGTTCCCCACCTCTCCTGACTGTCTTACACTCACTGGCTCACCTCATTTATATTTAATACCTGGTCCCTATAGGCATTAGGGTCTACCACCTGTGCTCTGTTCAGCAGGGCCTCCCTTGTACATAAACAGTTCATTTGCAGCCAAGATCAAGGTAACCACACCCCAACAAGCAACTTGAAAACTGCCTAGGAAATTCCTTCATCATTTTTGGATACCACCTTTAAATAGTCATCCTAAATAAACACTTTCATGTGTTCTAAATAGCATAATTAAATATTTCATCACAGCATTGCTTATAATAATGAATATCTAGGAATAGCTTAAATGCCTGGCTACTGGAGAGTTGCTAAGTCCACCACAGTATCTGCAGGTCACAGAGTGCTATGCAGCCATAAAATACAACAACAGTTAATAATGAGAAATCAAATATGTTCAGACTTGGAAAAATCTCTAGTATATATTCACTGAAAATAGTAAGTTACGAGGTAATATAAAAATATGATGCAATTTATGTTTAAAAAACAACATATTTACAAATATATATATTTATGTAGATGGATAGAAAAGCTCTAGAAGGCAACACATCAAACTTATAGCAGGAGTTACTGCTGAAATGGGACTAGATTTGGGGACAATAGTCAGGAAAGACTTTGGCTTTACTAGTATTGTTTTAATTTTGTGTGTGTGTGTGTGAGTTTATTTATGTATTATTTGGCTTGTTGAAATGCAACTAAAAAGACAATTTATAGAGCAGAAGCAAGAAGAACTACAGTCCTGCAGCCAGTGGAACAAAAACCACGTTCTCAGAAAGAGAGACAAGATGAAAAGGCAGAAGGCTATGTACCAGATGAAGGAACAAGATAAAACCCCAGAAAAACAACTAAATGAAGTGGAGATAGGCAACATTCCAGAAAAAGAATTCAGAAAAATGATAGTGAAGATGATCCAGGACCTCGGAAAAAGAATGGAGGCAAAGATCGAGAAGATGCGACAAATGTTCAACAAAGATCTAGAATAATTAAAGAACAAACAAACAGAGATGAACAATACAATAACTGATATGAAAAATACACTAGAAGGAATCAATAGCAGAATAACTGAGGAAGAAGAACGGATAAGTGACCTGGAAGACAGAATGGTGGAATTCAGTGCTGCAGAACAGAATAAAGAAAAAAGAATGAAAAGAAATGAAGACAGCATAAGAGACCTCTGGGACAACATTAAACGCAACAATGTTCACATTATAGGGGTCCCAGAAGGAGAAGAGAGAGAAAGGACCAGAGAAAATATTTGAAGAGATTATAGTCGAAAACTTCCCTAACATGGGAAAGGAAATAGCCACCCAAGTCCAGGAAGTGCAGAGAGTCCCATACAGGATAAACCCAAGGAGAAACACACTGAGACACATAGTAATCAAATTGGCAAAAATTAAAGAAAAATTATTGAAAGCAGCAAGGGAAAAACGAAAATAACATACAAGGGAACTCCCATAAGGTTAACAGCTGATTTCTCAGCAGAAACTCTACAAGCCAGAAGGGAGTGGCATGATACACTTAAAGTGATGAAAGGGAAGAACCTACAACCAAGATTACTCTACCCAGCAAGGATCTCATTCAGACTTGTGGAGAAATCAAAAGCTTTACAGACAAGCAAAAGCTAAGAGAATTCAGCACCACCAAACCAGCTCTACAACAAATGCTAAAGGAACTTCCGTAAGTGGGAAACACAAGAGAAGAAAAGGACCTACAAAAACAAACCCATAACAATTCAGAAAATGGTAACAGGAACATACATATCGATAATTACCTTACACGTGAATGGATTAAATGCCCCAACCGAAAGACACAGGCTCACTGAATGGATACAAAAACAAGACCCATATATATGCTGTCTACAAGAGACCCACTTCAGATCTAGGGACACATACAGACTGAAAGTGAGGGGATGGAAAAAGGTATTCCATGCAAATGGAAATCAAAAGAAAGCTGGGGTAGCAATACTCATATCCGATAAAATAGACTTTAAAATAAAGAATGTTACAAGAGACAAGGAAGGACACTACATAATGATCAAGGAATCAATCCAAGAAGAAGATATAACAATTATAAATATATATGCACCCAACATAGGAGCACTTCAATACATAAGGCAACTGCTAACAGCTATAAAAGAGGAAGTTGACAGTAACACAATAATAGTGAAGGACTTTAACACCTCACTTACACCAATGGACAGATCATCCAAACAGAAAATTAGTAAGGAAACACAAGCGTTAAATGACACAATAGACCAGATAGATTTAACTGATATTTATAGGACATTCCATCCGAAAACAGCAGATTACACTTTCTTCTCAAGTGCGCACGGAACATTCTCCAGGATAGATCACATCTTGGGTCACAAATCAAGCCTCAGTAAATTTAAGAAAATTGAAATCATACCAAGCATCTTTTCTGACCAACACTATGAGATTAGAAATCAATTACAGGGAAAAAAACGTAAAACACACAAACACATGGAGGCTAAACAATACGTTACTAAATAACCAAGAGATGACTGAAGAAATCAAAGAGGAAATCAAAAAATACCTAGAGACAAATGACAATGAAAACACAACAATCCAAAACCTATGGGATGCGGCAAAAGCAGTTCTAAGAGGGAAGTTTATAGCTATACAAGCCTACCTCAAGAAACAAGAAAAATCTCAAACAATCTAACCTTACACCTAAAGGAACTAGAGAAAGAAGAACAAAAATCCCCAAAGTTAGCAGAAGGAAAGAAATCATAAAGATCAGAGCAGAAATAAATGCAATAGAAACAAAGAAAACAATAGCAAAGATCAATAAAACTAAAAGCTGGTTTTTTGAGAAGATAAACAAAATTGATAAGCCATTAGCCAGACTCATCAAGAAAAAGAGGGAGAGGACTCAAATCAATAAAATTAGAAATGAAAAAGGAGAAGTTACAACAGACACCGCAGAAATACAAAGCATCCTAAGAGACTACTACAAGCAACTCTATGCCAATAAAATGGACAACCTGGAAGAAATGGACAAATTCTTAGAAAGGTATAACCTTCTGAGACTGAACCAGGAAGAAATAGAAAATATGAACAGACCAATCACAAGTAATGAAATTGAAACTGTGCTTAAAAATCTTCCAACAAACAAAAGTCCAGGACCAGATGGCTTCACAGGTGAATTCTATCAAACATTTAGAGAAGAGCTAACACCCATGCTTCTCAAACTCTTCCAAAAAATTACAGAGGAAGGAACACACCCAAACTCATTGTACGAGGCCACCATCACCCTGATACCAAAACCAGACAAAGACACTACAAAAAAAGAAAATTACAGACCAATATCACTGATGAATATAGATGCAAAAATCCTCAACAAAATACTAGCAAACAGAATCCAACAACACATTTAAAGGATCATACATGATGATCACGTGGGATTTATCCCAAGGATGCAAGGATTCTTCAATATATGCAAATCAATCAATGTGATACACCATATTAACAAATTGAAGAGTAAACACCATATGATCATCTCAGTAGATGCAGAAAAAGCTTTTGACAAAATTCAACACCCATTTATGATAAAAACTCTCCAGAAAGTGGCCATAGAGGGAACCTACCTCAACATAATAAAGGCCATATACTACAAACCCACAGCAAACATCATTCTCAATGGTGAAAAACTGAAAGCATTTCCTCTAAGATCAGGAACAAGACAAGGATGTCCACTCTCACCACTATTATTCAACATAGTTTTGGAAGTCCTAGCCACAGCAATCAGAGAAGAAAAAGAAATAAAAGGAATACAAATTGCAAAAGAAGAAGTAAAACTGTCCCTGTTTGCAGATGACATGATACTATACATAGAGAATGCTAAAGATGCCACCAGAAAACTACTAGAGCTAATCAATGAATTTGGTAAAGTTTCAGGATACAAAATTAATGCACAGAAATCTCTTGCATTCCTATACACTAATGATGAAAAATCTGAAAGAGAAATTAAGGAAACACTCCCATTTACCATTGCAACAAAAAGAATAAAATACCTAGGAATAAACCTACCACGGGAGACAAAAGACCTGTATGCAAAAAACTATAAGACACTGATGAAAGAAATTAAAGATGATACCAGCAGATGGAGAGGTATACCATGTTCTTGGATTGGAAGAACCAATATTGTGAAAATGAGTATACTACCCAAAGCAATCTACAGATTCAATGCAATCTCTATCAAATTACCAATGGCATTTTTACGGAACTAGAACAAAAAATCTTAAAATTTGTATGGAGACACAAAAGACCCCGAATAGCCAAAGCAGTCTTCAGGGAAAAAAATGGAGCTGGAGGAATCAGACTCTGTGACTTCAGACTATACTACAAATCTACAGTAGTCAAGACAATATGGTACTGGCACAAAAACAGAAATATAGATCTTTGGAACAAGATAGAAAGCCCAGGGATAAACCTATGCACCTATGGTCAACTAATCTATGACAAAGGAGGCAAGGATATACAATACAGAAAAGACAGTCTCTTCAATAAGTGGTGCTGGGAAAACTGGACAGCTACATGTAAAAGAATGAAATTAGAACACTCCCTAACACCATACACAAAAATAAATTCAAAATGGATTAGAGACCTAAATGTAAGACTGGACACTATAAAACTCTTAGAGGAAAACATAGGAAGAACACTCTTTGACATAAGTCACAGCAAGATCTTTTCTGATCCACATCCTAGAGTAATGGAAATAAAAACAAAAATAAACAAATGGGACCTAATGAAACTTAAAAGCTTTTGCACAGCAAAGGAAACTATACACAAGACGAAAAGACAACCCTCAGAATGGGAGAAAATATTTGCAAATGAATCAACGGACAAAGGATTAATCTCCAAAATATATAAATAGCTCATGCAGCTCAATATTAAAAAAAAAGCAACCCAATCCAAAAATGGGCAGAAAACCTAAATAGACATTTCTCCAAAGAAGACATACAGATGGCCAAGAAGCACATGAAAGGCTGCTCAACATCACTAATTATTAGAGAAATGCAAATCAAAACTACAATGAGGTATCACCTCACCCCAGTTAGAATGGGCATCATCAGAAAATCTACAAACAACAAATGCTGGAGAGGGTGTGGAGAAAAGGGAACCCTCTTGCACTGTGGGTGGGAATGTAAATTGATACAGCCACTATGGAGAACAGTATGGAGGTTCCTTAAAAAACTAAAAATAGAATTGCCATATGACCCAGCAATCCCACTACTGTACATATACCCAGAGAAAACCATAATTCAAAAAGACACATGCACCCCAATGTTCATTGCAGCACTATTTACAATAACTAGGTCATGGAAACAACGTAAATGCCCATCGACAGACGAATGGATAAGAAGATGTGGTACATATATACAATGGAATATTACTCAGCCATAAGGAGGAATGAAATTGGGTCATTTGTAGAGACGTGGATAGATCTAGAGACTGTCATACAGAGTGAAGTAAGTCAGAAAGAGAAAAACAAATATTGTGTATTAACACATATGTGGAACCTAGAAAAATGGTACAGATGAACCGGTTTGCAGGGCAGAAAGAGACACAGATGTAGAGAACAAACGTATGGACACCAAGGGGGGAAAGTGGCGGGGGTGGTTGTGGTGGTGTGATGAATTGGGAGATTGGGATTGACACGTATACACTGATGTGTGTAAAATGGATGACTAATAAGAACCTGCTGTATAAAAAAAAATAAAATTTAAAAAAAAATACAGTTTGTGCTCTGTACAGTAGCTCATTCCTATGCTCAAGTCTGTGAGTATGGAGAAATCAATCACCCTGAATCACATTCTGTTTGTGAACTTAGTGTGTCATGCATTTCTAGGGAGTCCATACCTCTGAGCGGTTTTGGTTGAGTTCGAATTTCAAATATGCTGTGTCCCAATAAATACACTCATTCTTGCCAGACTTAGGTTTGGAAAATATTGTCACTGTATAACTTATACAAATTGCTGTTTCTAAGCAACTACATATCAAGGATATATCAAATTTACCAAAAATATACTCTGGAATTCTCCATGTCCCCAAACAGGGCTCCATAATGTATGACTTCTGACCAATATAAATTCTTGTGGCTTCAGAGCATGAGGGAAATTTATCCAAGTTTTCCGTCTCAGCTCCAAATGGCATAATGGCAGTCCAGTTGAAAACAGCACTCAGAGGCCATTGCTCTGTAGAGCTGTGCTGCCTGCTGGCCCTCACGTTCCTTCAGAGGCTGAGCACTGAAACCTTGGCTGCTGCCAGCCCCCCTTCACCTGTAGACAGATGCCTGGATCCATGTGAGGCTGGCCCGAGGAAAGGCTGGTTGGGTATTTCCACATCTGGCAAGAGCCTCTGATCCAAGCCGTCCAAGACAAGATTGGGACCTCGTGTCTGAAGTTGACCTGCAGAGGAGGGAAGTGCTGCTCATAAAATCTCAGACTCTCTGGGCTAGACCTGGCCTTAGGGGCAGCCTGATATCTAAAGGAAGGCCTGTGTCCCTAGCAGGCCAAGACAAGCCCAGTGGGCAGGCTGCCCCCAGAGAAGAGGCTCAGCCAAAGCAGTGGGACCATATTTTGACTGAGTCAAGAGGGGTGGCACAAATGCAAATCAAAACCACAATGTGATACCACTTCACATCCACTAGGATGGTGATTACGAAAAATAGCAACAACAAAAAGAAAAACAAACAAACAAAACACCCAGAAAGTAACAAGTGTTGGCAAGGATGTGGAGAAATTGGAACCCTTGTGCATTACTGGCAGGAATGTAAAATGGTACAGCTGCTGTGGAAAATAGAATGGCAATTCCTCAAAAATTTAACATAGAATTACCATATGACCCAGCAGTTTCACTTCTGGGTATATACCTAAAAGAATTGAACAGAAACTTGAACGGATATTTATATACCAGTGTTCATAGCAATAGTGAAAAGGTGAAAGCAACAAAAACGTTCATGGTCAGATGAATGGATCAACAAAATGTGGTATATCCATACAGTGCAATATTATTCAACCTTAAAAAGGAATGAAATTCTGATGCATGCTACAACATGGCAGAACCTTGAAGACATTGTGCTAAATGAAATATGCAAGACATATTGTATGATTCCACTTATATGAGATACCTCAGATAGTCAAATATTTTTTCTACTTTGCTTTATTTCTCTAGTCTTATTTGAGCTGTATTTTTAAACATGAGTAAAAACATATATTGCAACTTATAATATGTAAATTTTTGGTTCTTGTGTCCCTGGGAAAGTCTTTCATCCTTTTCCAGCATCATTTTCTTTTTTTTTGAATTTTATTTTTTTTTATACAGCAGGTTCTTATTAGTTATCTGTTTTATACATATTAGTGTATATATGTCAATCCCAATCTCCCAATTCATCACACCACCACCACCATCCCCAGCCGCTTTCCCCCCTTGGTGTCCATACGTTTGTTCTCTACATCTGTGTCTCTATTTCAGCCTTGCAAACCGGTTCATCTGTACCATTTTTCTAGATTCCACATATATGTGTTAATATACGATATTTGTTTCTCTTTCTGACTTACTTCACTCTGTATGACAGTCTCTAGGTCCATCCACGTCTCTACAAATAACCCAATTTCATTCCTTTTTATGGCTGAGTAATATTCCATTGTATATATGTACCACATCTTCTTTATCCATTCGTCTGTCAATGGGCATTTAGGTTACTTCCATGACCTGACTATTGTAAATAGTGCTGCAATGAACATTGGGGTGCATGTGTCTTTTTGAATTATGGTTTTCGCTGGGTATATGTTCTATTTTTAGTTTTTTAAGGAACCTCCATACTGTTCTCCATAGTGGCTGTATCAATTTACATTCCTACCCACAGTGCAAGAGGGTTCCCTTTTCTCCACACCCTCTCCAGCATTTGTTGTTTGTAGATTTTCTGATGATGGCCATTCTGACCGGTGTGACGTGATACCTCATTGTAGTTTTGATTTGCATTTCTCTAATAATTAGTGATGTTGAACAGTCTTTCATGTGCTTCTTGGCCATCTGTATGTCTTCTTTGGAGAAATGTCTGTTTAGGTCTTCTGCCCATTTTTGGATTGTGGTGTTTGTTTCTTTAATATTGAGCTGAATGAGCTGGTTATATATTTTGGAGATTAATCCTTTGGCCGTTGATGCATTTGCAAATATTTTCTCCCACTCTGTGGATTGTCTTTTTGTCTTGTTTATAGTTTCCTTTGCTGTGCAAAAGCTTTTAAGTTTCATTAGGTCCCATTTGTTTATTTTTGTTTTTATTTCCATTACTTTAGGAGATGGGTCAAAAAAAAATCTTGCTGTGATTTATGTCAAAGACTGTTCTTCCTATGTTTTCCTCTAAGAGTTTTATAGTGTCCGGTCTTACATTTAGGTCTCTAATCCATTTTGAGTTTATTTTTGTGTATGGTGTTAGGGAGTGTTATGATTTCATTCTTTTACATGTAGTTGTCCAGTTTTCCCAGCACCACTTATTGAAGAGACTGTCTTTTCTGCATTGTATATCCTTGCCTCCTTTGTCATAGATTAGTTGACCATAGGTGTGTGGGTTTATCTTTGGGCTTTCTATTCTGTTCCATTGATCTATATTTCTGTTTTTGTGCCAGTACCATATTGTCTTGATTACTGTAGCTTTGTACTATAGTCTGAAGTCAGGGAGTCTGATTCCTCCAGGTCCGTTTTTTTCCCTCAAAATTGCTTTGGCTATTCAGGGTCTTTTGTCTCTCCATACAAATTTTAAGATTTTTTATTCTAGTTCTGTAAAAAATGCCATCGGCAATATGATAGAGATTGCATTGAATCTGTAGATTGCTTTGGGTACTGTAGTCATTTTCATGATATTGATTCTTCCAATCCAAGAACATTGTATATCTCACCATCTGTTTGTTTCATCTTTGATTTCTTTCATGTTTGATTTCTTTCATGTCTTCAGTGTCTTAGAGTTTTCTGAGTACAGGTCTTTTACCTCCTTAGGTAGGTTTATTCCTAGGTATTTTATTCTTTTGTTGCAGTGGTGAATGGGATTGTTTCCTTAATTTCTCTTTCTGATCTTTTGTTGTTAGTGTATAGGAATGCAGGAGATTCTGTGCATTAATTTTGTATCCTGCGACTTTACCAAATTCATTGATTAGCACTAGTAGTTTTCTGGTGGTTAGTAGTTTTCTGGTGGCTACTAGTTTTCTAGTAGTTTTTAAGCATTATCTATGTATAGTATCATGTCATCTGCAAACAGGGACAGTTTTACTTCTTCTTTTCCGATTTGTATTCCTTTTATTTCTTTCTCTTCTCTGATTGCCGTGGCTAGGACTTGCAATACTGTCTTGAATAATAGTGGTGATAGTGGACATCCTTGTCTTGTTCCTGATCTTAGAGGAAATGCTTTCAGTTTTTCACCATTGAGAATGATGTTTGCTGTGGGTTTGTCGTATATGGCGTTTATTATGTTGAGGTAGGTTCCCTCTATGGCCACTTTCTGGAGAGTTTTTATCATAAATGGGTGTTGAATTTTGTCAAAAGCTTTTTCTGCATCTATTGAGATGATCATATGGTGTTTATTCTTCAGATTGTTAATATGCTGTCTCACATTGATTGATTTGCCTATGTTGAAGAATCCTTGCATCCCTGGGATAAATCCCACTTGATCATGTTGTATGATCTTTTTAATGTGTTGTTGGATTCTGTTTGCTAGTATTTTGTTGGGGATTTTGCATCTATATTCATCAGTGATATTGGTCTGTAATTTTCTTTTTTTGTCTTTATCTGGGTTTGGTATCAGGGTGATGGTGGCCTCATACAATGAGATGGGAGTGTTCCTTCCTCTGCAATTTTTTGGAAGAGTTTGAGAAGCATGGGTGTTAGCTCTTCTCTAAATGTTTGATAGAATTCACCTGTGAAGCTGTCTGGTCCTGGACTTTTGTTTGTTGGAAGATTTTTAAGCACAGTTTCAATTTCATTACTTGTGATTGGTCTGTTCATATTTTCTATTTCTTCCTGGCTCAGTCTCAGAAGGTTATACCTTTCTAAGAATTTGTCCATTTCTTCCAGGTTGTCCATTTTATTGGCATAAAGTTGCTTGTAGTAGTCTCTTAGGATGCTTTGTATTTCTGCGGTGTCTGTTGTAACTTCTCCTTTTTCATTTCTAATTTTATTGATTTGAGTCCTCTCCCTCTTTTTCTTGATGAGTCTGGCTAATGGTTTATCAATTTTGTTTATCTTCTCAAAGAACCAGCTTTTGATTTTATTGATCTTTGCTATTGTTTTCTTTGTTTCTATTTCATTTATTTCTGCTCTGATCTTTATGATTTCTTTCCTTCTGCTAACTTTGGGGTTTTTTTGTTCTTCTTTCTCTAGTTCCTTTAGGTGTAAGGTTAGATTATTTATTTGAGATTTTTCTTGTTTCTTGAAGTAGGCTTGTATAGCTATAAGCTTCCCTCTTAGAACTGCTTTTGCTGCATCCCATAGGTTTTGGATTGTCGTGTTTTCATTGTCATTTGTCTCTAGGTATTTTTTGATTTCCTCTTTGATTTCTTCAGTGATCTCTTGGTTATTTAGTAATGTATTGTTTAGCCTCCATGTGTTTGTGTTTTTTACATTTTTTTTCCCTGTAATTTATTTCGAATCTCACAGCATTGTGGTCAGAAAAGATGCTTGATATGATTTCAGTTTTCTTAAATTTACCGAGACTTGATTTGTGACCCAAGATGTGATCTGTCCTGGAGAATGTTCCTTGTGCACTTGAGAAGAAAGTGTAATTTTCTGTTTTCGGATGGAATGTCCTATAAATATCAGTTAAATCTATCTGGTCTGTTGTGTCATTTAACGCTTGTGTTTCCTTACTAATTTTCTGCCTGGATGATCTGTCCTTTGGTGTAAGTGAAGTGTTAAAATCCACCACTATAATTGTGTTACTTTCTATTTTCTTTTTTATAGCTGTTAGCGTTTGCCTTATGTATTGAGGTGCTCCTATGTTGGGTGCATATATATTTATAATTGTTATATCTTCTTGAATTGATCCCTTGATCATTATGTAGTGTCCTTCCTTGTCTCTTGTAACATTCTTTATTTTAAAGTCTATTTTATCGGATATGAGTATTGCTACTCCAGCTTTCTTTTGATTTCCATTTGCATAGAATATCTTTTTCCATCCCCTCACTTTCAGTCTGTATGTGTCCCTAGATCTGAAGTGGGTCTCTTGTAGACAGCATATATATGGGTCTTGTTTTTGTATCCATTCAGCAAGCCTGTGTCTTTCAGTTGGAGCATTTAATCCATTCACATTTAAGGTAATTATCAATATGTATGTTCCTATTATCATTTTCTTAATTGTTTTGGGTTTGTTTTTGTGGTCCTTTTCTTCTCTTGTGTCTCCTACTTAGAGAAGTTCCTTTAGCATTTGTTGTAGAGCTGGTTTTGTGGTGCTGAATTCTCTCAGGTTTTGCTTGTCTGTAAAGCTTTTGATTTCTCCATCAAATCTAAATGAGATCCTTGCCTGGTAGAGTAATTTTGGTTGTAGTGTCTTCCCTTTCATCACTTTAAATGTATTATGTCACTCCCTTCAGGCTTGTAGAGTTTCTGCTGAGAAATCAGCTGTTAACCTTATGGGAGTTCCCTTGTATGTTGTCATTTTTCCCTTCTTGCATTTAATAATTTTTCTTTGTCTTTAATTTTTGTCAGTTTGATTACTATGTGTCTTGGCATGTTTCTCCTTGGGTTTATCCTGCCTGTGACTCTCTGCACTTCCTGGACTTGGGTGGCTATTTCCTTTCCCATGTTAGGGAAGTTTTTGACTATAATCTCTTCAAATATTTTCTCAGGTCCTTTCTCTCTCCTCCTTCTGGGACACCTAAAATGTGAATGTTGGTGCATTTAATGTTGTCCCAGAGGTCTCAGGCTGTCTTCATTTCTTTTCATTCTTTTTTCTTTACTCTGTTCCACGACAGTGAATTCCACCATTCTGTCTTCCAGGTCACGTATCCTTTCTTCTGCCTCAGTTATTCTGCTATTGATTCCTTCTAGTGTATTTTTCATATCAGTTATTGTATTGTTCATCTCTGTTTGTTCTTTAATTCTTCTAGGTCTTTGTTAAACATTTCTTGCATCTTCTCGATCTTTGCCTCCATTCTTTTTCCGACGTCTTGGATCATTTTCACTATCATTATTCTGAATTGTTTTTCTGGAATGTTGCCTATCTCTACTTTATTTAGTTTTTTGGGGGGGTTTTATCTTGTTCCTTCATCTGGTACAAAGTCCTCTGCCTTTTCATTTTGTCTGTCTTTTTGTGAATATGGTTTTCATTCCACAGGCTGCAGGATTCTAGTTCTTCTTGCTTCTGCTCTCTGCCGTCTGGTGGATGAGGCTATCTCGATAGTCAAATTTATAGAAACAAAAAGGAGAATAGGTATTGCAGGGAGGAAGTCGGGGGAGTTATTGTTTAATAAGTGCAGCCTGTGGGAAGTTGAGAAGATGAAAAATTTTGGCGATAGATACATGTGATGGTTGGGCAACAGTGTGGATGTACTTAATGTCACTGAACTCTATGCTTAAAAATAGTTAAAATGGTAAATTTCATGTTAAATATATATTACTAAAAAAAAAAAAAAAAAAAGAAAAAAGGAAAAGGGGTAATACCCAGGGCAGAGAAAGCCACTGTGGTGGCAAAGCGATGCGGCAGAGGAAGCCAGAGTCACCCCTGAAGGCCCTGGGCTTTCATCTGCTGCCATTCAGGCTTCAGCCTCCTTTTAATGGATGGGGTCATGTGCGTGAAGTTTTACAGCAGGCATTAAAGCTGGTTCTATGCCACTCTGGACCAAATGTCATCATAAATTCAGAGGGAGTAAAAGCATCATAAGCTTTAGTCAGGTTGAGTGCAGCTCTTTGTTCTTGCTTTGGCGGCTGTCTGAAGGGTAGGAATTCACATTCAAGTTGACAAGTGTATGCTATGCTCATTTTCCCTTAAAAGGTCATGCTTTTCTTCTTTGCTGTTTTTTTTTTTCCTCTCTCTCCTTAGGGGATAGTCATATGTTAAATCCACATGCCTGTGTTAATGCAAAGGTGGAATTGCATATGGTGGCATGACCACTGCACAGGGTGGGAGGGACATAAGAGCTAAGGCCCTTAGGTGGCTTTGAGGGATGGGATGAGTTACAGAGGCCTATTGTATGGCTCTGTGAGATGGGGGGCACGTGAGCTGAGACAGCCATGTGACTAAGAGGAATAGGGTGTGACTGCTGAAGTGGTGGGGAGGTGGTAGTACATGTTTACAAGAGCTCCAATCCAGAAATTCTCATACTGACCCTGGAAGGTGGACATGACTATAACTATCTCCATAAGTCAGATAAGAAAGTGAGGCTTAGAGAGGAAGGAACTCATCCATTTTGCTGCAGTGGAGTTGGAGCCAGAACCATGTTTTCTTGGCCCAGGTCCAAGGCACTTAGTGCCTGTTCTCAGGTACTAAAACAATTGAGGTCCCAAACAGCTTATTGGTCTTCTCTGACACATTACATTGTAAATTTGCAGTATAGACATTCTGACCTAAACCAGAGTTATCATTGATATGAAGAGTGTAGCTATCATTCTGAGATGGCCCCTCTGGTGTTATGCCCAGTATAATCCCACCCCTTGAGCTGGGTAGGACCTGTGATCTGCTTCCAACCAATGGAATATGGTAAAGTTGATGAGATAGCACTGCTGTGATTACATTGTGTTATATGGCAAAGGTGGTGAGCTTTTGCAGATGTAATTAAGGTCCCTAATCAGTTGACTTTAAGTGAAGCAAAAAGAAGAATGTCCTGGGTAGGCCTGACTTAGACACTCCAAGCAGCAAAGCCTTTCCCAATCTCTTTCTGTCTTTCCCTCTCCCTATCCCTCTCCCTCTCTTTCTTCATTGCTGGCTTTGAAGAAGCAGGATGCTATGAATTCTACAGTCACAGGGAAGTGGATTCTGCTAACAACCTAAGGGGTTTTAGAAGCAGATCATCCCTTAGTCCAGCCTTCAGATAAGAATACAAGTCAGACAACACCTTGACTCCTGACCTGGGAAAACCATGAAATAATATGGGTGTTGTTTTAAGCTGCTACATGTGTGATAATTTGTTATGTAGCAATAGAAAAATAATTTAATAGGTAAGTAAATTGGGTCTGTTAAAAAAAATCTAGAAAAGAAAACAGTATTCTAAGGGGTAACCAGATGAACCTCAGGAGGTATCAGAACCCACCCACCAAGCTATTTCCTTATCCTCTTCAGCTCCCCTTAAATTTATATAAAGTTGCAGAGTCCACAAAGGGCTTTGGCACATAGGATTTCTTTCAGTCTTTATGACAACCCTGCAATGTATATATTTAAAATATACCCATTTCACAGATGAGGAAACTAAGACTTATGTTCAGAGAGTAGTTCTTTTAAACACATTTATTAATCACTTTCTCTCTACCAGGTCTTATTCTAGGTACTGATGATACATCAATGAAAAGAACAAACAAAAGGAGCTTACATTATATGTAGTGGTGTTTAGAGCAGTGATTAAGTGATATATCTAGAGATTAAAAGACCCAATCAGTGTCTGGGTGAGCAAGAGGAAGAGTGAAAATCTGAACCTGGTTTGTCTAGCTTCAAAGTCTATGCTTTTTGCACTATAAAAATATTTCATTTTGATTCACTCCTCTGGTAGAAAAGAAATTTTTAATGTGTATACACATACTTTTCCCCAGTCAACACTGTACTATATGGAAGGAAGCCACTATACACAGCCCACACTTAAGGAATGGGAGTTATGTTCCCCCTCCTATAAGGTAGAGTAACTATAAAATTTATTTGGAATTCTACTGCACAGGATATTTGTCTCTTCTCTCCTATTTATTTGTTTATTTATTCAGTCATTTATTTATTTATTTGTTTATTTATTCAGTCATTTATTTATATCAGTATGGACTCATAGACATTTATTTTACACTTTGGTTTATAATTCACTGCTACTTTATTTCTTGCTCAAATTGCTCCAGCTTTGGCCCCTGGGAGCTCTTTCAGTTGGCTCCTCCTGTGTCCCTTTGACATACCCCCATCACGGTTGTTATTGTTGTTTGAGCACTCCCTTACTTTCTGGCACTACAAGATACTTCAGGCTCATTTCTCCAAGGAGTTCTGATTCCTTTTCTTGGAGAATGGCATTCAAAACCAAGATCTGGGTGCTAGGTGTGCTGATTGCTCCCAGGGCACTTCCCACCCCACCCGCACTCCCCACCCCAGCCATGCCCACATGGCATGTGGGATCCCAGTTCCCTGACCAGGGATCAAACCCGCGCCCCTGCAGTGGAAGCGTGGAGTCTTAACCACTGGACCACCAGGGAAGTCCCCTCCCAGGGCACTTTTACTTTGTATTTTCAGGTTGAATATATTTGGTCCAGGTTCAGCAATCATGATTAAGTCTGCCATATTTTGAGTACAGGTTGATTCTAAAAGTTAAAAAATCAAACAGCAAAAGAATGAATTTGGACCCCTGCCTCACACCATATACAAAAAATTAACCCAAAATGAATCAAAGACCTAACTATAAGAGCTAAAATTACAAAATACTTAGAAGAAAGCATAGGCATATATCTTTGTGACCTTGGATTAAGTGATAATTTCTTAGATATGACACAAAGAGCACAAAAAAACAGAGGAAAAAACAGATAAGTTGGACTTAATCAAAATTAAAAATTTTTGTACTTCAAAGGACACTATCAAGAAAGTGAAAAGACAGCACACAGAATGGGACAAAATATTTGTAGATTATATATCTGATAAGAGTCTAGTATCCAGAATATATAAATAACTCTTGCAACTCAACAATAAAAGACAAATAACTTAATTTTCCAAACAAGATATACATTTTTAATTTTGATAGATGTTGTCAAAGGGCTGTCCATGGAGGCTGGAGCAATTTACACTCCCTACAGCAATCCATAAGAGTGCCTTTGCTCCACACCTTTTGCCAACTGGGGGTGTTATCAAACAATTTAGTCCTTATGAACCTCAAAGTGTCTCACTATAGTTTTAATTCACATTTCTCTTAGGTGTAAGAGTGAGCATCGTTTCATATATTTCTAAGCACATTTTCCTTTTCTGTGACTTGTCTGTCCAAGTTCTTTGCCCAGTTTTCTATTGGCTTTTTGATCTACTTATTAAATTTTAGCACTGCTTACATTATGTATATTACTAAAATTAGCCCTTTATTGATTTATGTGTTCAAATAATCTTTCCAATTGCCAATTGTTTCCAATAAAACAATTTTCAATTGTTTTAAATTTGTTATGGTATTTTTTGCCATGCAGAGGAAAAAAATTAGTTTTCATATACTTGAATCTACCAAGCCCATTTTAAAAAAATGATTTTTAGTTTTGTGAACATGTACCTTCCCAACTCAAAGATTTACCCCCAAAAATTATATATTTTTTTCTAGAACATTTTTATTTTACATTTTTAAATGTCCTCATATTTTATTCTAGAACATTTGCAAAAAATTTTTTCTGCTTAACTTTTAAACTAATAATTTCTTACACTCTTTGCAAGAAATATAACATCACATATAATGTAACCTCTATGTAATAAAAGAGGGTGTTCCTTCAAGTGTTTCCAGAAACTCCTCTCTTGAGATTTCTCATTCTCTTGCTCCAATCTGGTCTTGCCTCTCCAGGCCTCTTGTTACCTGGGAACTTCTTTCACTGCTTTCCTAGGTTGATGGAACTATTCATGGATCCCATGTCTTTTGTTTCTTTTCTCCCTCATTTAACTGTTGTATTTCCTTTTTGTCCCCCTACTCCCCTGGCGGAACTTGGACTCTTTTGAGCTTTGTGATTTAGGGCAAGTTATGTGACCTCCTTGGCTCTCAGCTTTCTTGCCTGTGAGGAAAACGCCTTCCCTACAGGGTGAATTGAGGTGAGGGAATGAAGAGGGCTTAGGACAGAGGCTGGCATGTTGCGGGGGATCAAACATGGTGGCCAGTCCAGAGCTAACCCCTGAGGTGGGTAACATGGTGCTCAGCACTCATCCTTCCTTCCTGCTCCTCCCACCACACCCAGGACTCTGACTCCTTCCATCTCTCACCCTCAAAGAAGGGTTATATAGGCATTCACACCAAAGCGGAATTCAAGGTGTCTCCAGGAATCAGAATAGTTCATGAAGTTTTTAAAAACTATTTATTATGGAAAATCTCAAACATACACAAAACTAGAAAGAACAGTATAATAAACCTCCATGGACCCAGCTTTAGCATGTATCAATTCATAGGCAAATTTATTTTATCTATACCTTCATGCATTCCCCATATCCCACTCTCCATACATATAGGATCATTTTGAGCCAAATCTCAAATGATTTCATTCATAAATATTTCAGTGGATACCTCCAGAAGATAAGAATTAAACACACACACAAAATACCATAATTGCACCTAAAAAATTAAGCACAATTTCTTAGTACCATCCAGTGTTTACATTGCTTGATTGCA
The DNA here is from genome assembly GCF_009873245.2 of Balaenoptera musculus. Taxonomy (NCBI): domain Eukaryota; kingdom Metazoa; phylum Chordata; class Mammalia; order Artiodactyla; family Balaenopteridae; genus Balaenoptera; species Balaenoptera musculus. The sequence goes on from NC_045790.1 coordinate 90,745,687, forward strand.
TCATTGTTTTTAAAAAATAGTTGGTTTGTTCCAATCAAGATGCAAACAAAATCCATGTGTAGCATTTGGTTGCTGTGTCTTTTCTGGATTTTTTAGTCTAAAATTTCCTTCTCTGTCTTTTTTTCTTCCTCTTGCAATTTGCTTGTTGTTGTTTTTCTCTGGCAAGTGTTGTCCTATTATCTAGAGTTGGCCACATTCTGGAGATCACTGATTGCAACCCCAGGATATCATTAAACTTGGAGGCTGGTTCTTTGGTGCCTTTGGTCCAGTGCTCAGGCAGGAGAGGGCAGTCGGCTCAAGGAAAGTGCAGTGCTGTTGCTTTTTCTGTCCCTTGCTATATCAGTGCACTGACCAGGCTTGCCACTAAAATGGTCTGGCCCTCCTCAGCATGCAAGACTCCAGAGTGGTCACTGAGCCGGAGGAGTATGGGGAAGAAAGTTTTGGATCAACTTGAGGAAGAAGCTGCTTATAGCTTCTGAATGGAATTTGAACCAAAGCAATAATAATGTCAGGTGTCAAAATGACCTTACAGTTTATGTAAGTCATCTTGTTTAACCCCATGTGATCGTATGATCTAGGTGTTACGAGACTATTTTACAGATGAAAAGACAAACTCAGAGAAGGAAAGCAACATGACCAAGATCACAGACTAAGTGGTGGAGCCAGATGTTTCCTGCCCTCTGAAGACGTCCAGCGAAGCCTAAACTGTCAGTTGGCAGGGGTGCCCAGGAAGAAATTCAGACACCAGATGATGGATCTCCTTTCCTACACTAAAATGCTGGAACTTTCCATATATTGACCCATCCATCCACCCATCCACCCATCCATCCATCCACCCATCCATCCATCCATCCATCCATCCATTACCCTTTTCCTTGTCCATCCACCAGCCATTCAATGAGAGGATACTAGGACTCAGGCACTGAGCCAGGTGCTAGGGACACAGGGATGAATCGGACCCAGTTCAGGTCCTCAGGGTAGTCAGGGCCAATGTAAATACAAGTGGGGCGGCAAAAGATGCTGGTATTGGGCCTTCCTGCCATGTTCTTCTCACAGACGTGAGCAAAAGGGAGCTTGTAGTAAGGATTCTGCCTGGGTATCAGAAAGCTCATCAGAGGAAATGGCTCCTGAGATGTATATTGAGGGATTCATGGGAATCAGCCAGGTAAGGTGGAGAGGGTGAGGGGTGCGGACGGAAAAGAGCGGGCATCCCGAGCAGAAAAACTGCAGGTGCAAAGGGCTGGAATCCAGGGAAAGTGAGCCCATGGGAGGAACAGCAGGCGTTTCAGAATGGCTACGGCAGAGGGTGTGAAGGACAGGGATGGTGTTAGGCCTTGGAGGCCCCAGGCATGGTTATTTTCCAAGGCCCCATCCTCACACCATATCATGCATGTTAAAATTCACCCACATTGCATATTAAATATGAGTTATATATAGCTATGAGGCCAGCTGCAAAGACAGTTGACATAAAGTTACATTTTGTAGACATTTAATTACACATGTATTAAACTTGGTAGCCTTCTTGTTTTATCATTTTTGGGGAATGTACCTCTATATAGAAAGAGAGGCTCTGGAAATAAATCCTTCTGTAGCTACATCTGCAATACCTAATTGATAAATTAGTCCTGGAGAGTGGATCGCTGTGAAAGTGAGTCTGGAGCTGTCTGTGAGTTGCCATCCCAGTGGGCCTTGGGCTTCCTGGGGGGAGCTTTGCACTGGAAGCCTTGAAGGGTTTTAAGCAGGGGCAGCCTAGAAGGGCATTGGTGGGGGAGTCTGGAGGCAGGGAGCCCAGAGAGGAGGCCCAGGCAGGGCCTGAGAGGCAAGATTAGAAAGAACAGTCTACCTGTCCCCGAGCCGGCACGCATTTGCAGGCTCAACACTTTTCTCTTGTTCTGCAGCTGGGGCCCGGGATTCGAGGCCAAGCACTTGGCAGCAGAGGAAAGGGAGCCCTGCTTCCTCCAGAGGGCGTCACAGGACCACTTTTCAGGGCTGGGGGCTGGGGCGGAGCGGCTGGGAGGTCCCTGAAAGGAGCTGGGCCAGCCAGAAGGGCTCCACCTTCCAGAGCAGGTCGGAGACTCAAGCTTGCCTGAAGCAAAGACCCCAGGGCATCCCGAGCCCGGCTGCTTCCAGCACCTTCGTGGAAATCACATATTAACCAGACGCCTTATCTTACCTAAGAGGAAACTGAGGCCTGGGAGTGGTGGGGCTCGCCCAGGGCCCCAGAATATTTCAGGGGCAGGTCAGGACTGGAGGCCAGCTCTGTCCTGGCACTTTCCCTCCCTTAATTAAGTGTAGGGCTCAGTACGTTGCAGTGGTCAGAGACATTGCACACAATAATAATAAATATTGAGCACTTGCTACATGCCACTTTGCTAAGCACTTTATATGTGTCTCCTTTCATCCTCATAACATCCCTGGAAGCTGGGTACTATCACCGTCACAAGAAAACAGATGCCCTGAAAGTTAAGGCCATGCCTTGCCTGAAGTCACACAGCTGTGCTTAACAGAGCTGGGACCCCCAAAGGTCTCTCGGACTCAGCCCCAGTACTTAGTTTTAAATTTGAGAGGGAAACAGCAATGCCTCCTTAATACTTTCTAAGAATATGTCATTTTATTTAATGAAGTAACTTCCTAGAGCTGGAAAATGGATTCACATACTATTCATATTTTCAGTAAGGATATTTTTGTTAGTTCACACTTAGCCAGGAAGTTAAATGAACCAGGGCACCTCTTGCCCCAAGCACTCTGGCTAGTTGGTTAATGGAGACTGCAGTGCCAGCAAGGTGGCTTTGGAGTGCAGGACACGGTGAACTGCCCTTCGCAGGGGCCTAAATCCAAACACCCAAATCCTCACATTGGGGCAGGAAGGACCCTTAGAGATCAGCGCTTAGGGGGCACTGGGGCTCCAAGGTAGACAGTGACCCATCCAGGGGTCACAGAACTGATGAGTAGAACCAAAACTAGTACCCCGTGTACCTAAAGCCTGAACTCTTAACCTTGAAGCTCAACTGTAAACCAGCAAAGGAAAGCACTGTGACAGTAATGCAAGTTCAAATTTGCTTTTCCATTTCCCAGGACAAGTAAGCAGAAAAAGCAAAACAAAGGAGCAATGAGAATGTCTATTTAAGACACACAGATGAGAATTTTGGCTTTGGCCATCTTGAAGGCAAACAAAGGCACTTGAAGGATATCCCCCTCTCAACATTCATTCAATAAATATTTACTGCGGGCGCCGGGGAGACCACAGTGACCAGGCTGTTCAAGGTCTCAGCTCTCAAGGAGCTTCTGTTCTAAGGATGAAGAGACACTGGGTTGTTTTCTTTCTTGGGGGGATGGGGGTTGGGGGGAACAGTAAACACAATATGAAAAGAGTGTTATGTGCTGTGAAGACAATACAACTGGATAATATGATGAAAGGAGGATAGAGGGGGACTGTTTAGCAGTCAGGTATGAGAACTTTGAATTGAGATCTGAATAAGGAGAAAGAAGGGTGTCCTGCTGGAAGAAAATCATTCTGGTCAGAGAGAAGAGCAAGTACAAAGGCCCTGAGGCAGGAAAGAAGCTTGGCATGTTGGACTATAGAAATACAACATGAGCCATGAGTGTAATTTTAAATTTTCTAGTAGCCACATTTTTTTAATGAAACAAAAAGGTAAAATTAACTTTAATATATTTTATTTAGCTCAGTGTACAAACGTTTTTATTAATAAAATAATGACTTTTTTCATACTAATTCTTTGAACTCTGCTGGATTGGGAGTACATTTCAAGTACTCAACAGCCACACGCTCCTAGTGGCTAGTACTGGGCAGGCCTGTGGTCGGTGATGGGAGTCTTGGGAGAGCTTTAAACCAGGGATCACACTCATGGGTTCTAATGATTCTGAGTATCTCACGACTAATCCTTAGAATCCCTGCGAAAGCCCCACTTGGGCTCTTTGGAACAGCTGCTTCCGGGGGTAGGACGCTGCACACAGAGGGAAAAGCCCCCGGCTTTCCTCTCTTGGGGAGACTTCCTCCCTTCCTGGAGTCCGCTCGTTCTAGGGAAGCGAACGCCTGCCCACGTGGGAAAGCAGCGTGGCTGGCCCTGGGCCGGGAGCCACCTCCCGGGCCCCCTCTGCCAGGCCTAGTTCCAGCCGCCGGTGTCCGCCCAAGTGAGGTGGGGCCTCTCCGCCGGCTGCCCGGCCACGCCCCTTGGACTCGGTTTTGGTTTTCGGGTGCAGACAGGTCTACATTCCTCCGAAGAGGCCAGCCCAGGCATCATCAAAGCTGCTGAAATCAACAGTTAACAGTAAGCCCGGACCTCGGTCTGCAGTTCCTGCGGGCGCCACGAGGGGCGCAAGCAGCTAAGGCCGGCGCTGGCTGCTCCCCAGCCCCTTGGCAGCCTCTCCTTCCCCACCTCCGCGTCTAACGCAGGCCGGCTAGCGCGACTCAGGCCCCACCTCCCTCTAGCACGATGCTCCCTCCACCCGCCTCACCCAGCAGGGCTATGTCCCCAGCGGTTGCTAGATTCCTTCATTTTCTAGGCCTTGGGCCTCTGCCAAAATGGCGGCAAGGGTGCCAGCTGTGAAGCAGCCAGAAACACAGGATGCAGGAGAGTAGATGTGCCTCAGGAGGCCCTTCTGCCTGCCGTGGTGATTGGTGGAGACAAACAGTGGTGAATCCAGAGTCTGCGCAGTTCGAACTGGAGCCAGGAACAAAAAAGTTTCCACGGTTCGGGTGCTTTCACCCCGGAGGCTGAAATAACGGCAGAGGCCTGACTACCCACGTGGTGTCTGTGGCCAGAATAGGACCCACGTAATAATGGCTTAGATCAGGTAAGGGCCTTTCCCCTTCCGTGGGGCAATATCGTCATCAGGGCAACAATATCACTCTGCGAACTGACGTAGGTCCGCAACGGATGCCTTGCCTCTGACGTCGCCACATTTCTGTGTACTCCAAAGGCATCCCCCGCACATGGTGTGGTCATACCCTGACTGCTAGCAAGTGCTAGACCTTAAAGGGACCTAGAGTTGGCCGATCCCCAGAAGACTAAGAGATTAGCCCAGCTGGCTTATCACCTCTTGGTTCACCCTCCCTCAAACATTTGTCAGCAAGAGAGGGCTGTTTTGGGTTTCTGGTAGGAGAGTGATCGTGTTCATCTTTCTAAAAACACTTGGGTTACATGTGACCATGCTTTTGCAAGAAAGCACCCTAGCTTACCTCCAAAAGCCCTGAAAAATGGTACAGGCCAACTGACTGGAGGGCGTACAAGTTGACGTTTCCAAGCTGGAGGATGAGATCAAAAGACTGCTTTTCTGGAGAGATTCCAGTTAGGAGGATGTGAAGAAAGCAAGTCTTGATCTGGGAGGAGCACATTCAGGAAATGGGTCATGAACAGGAAAGTCAAAGAAGACAGTTTGGAAGGAGCCGGAGGAACATGTAGGATTTGGAAAAGGGACGAAGAAGGAAGGGCTGCCTTTTGTTAAGTACTTTCTGCTCCTCCAGTAGTATCTGCACCTCCTCTCAAAAGTATTTGCATGTACTTCGAGTGTATTTAGTCCTTGTGGTAACCCCCTGAGGCAGGTACAAATCCATAATCTCTATTCCAAATTCCAGAAAACTTAAAAACTGAAAACACTTTTGTAACTTCTTTAGTGGTAGAATCTAATTTGAAATAATACGAGTCTTTATCCCACTCATTGTGAATATTTAGACTCTTGCTGCAAAAATAGTAGTGTGTTTGATTTTGTGTTGCAGACTCCAATGGGATGTTATATAATACACAGTATGTATGCTTGTCACCTTTCTAAAATCTGAAACTCTGAAACGCTGAACTCTGAGACACAGCTGGCCTGGAGGGTTTTAGGTAAGAGATTGTGATGCTAGATGATTCCCAGTTTACAAGGGAAAGAGCTGAGGCTTAGCAAGAAAAGCCAATTGTCTTAGGCCACAGAGGTGCCAAGTGACAGACTGAGGATTCCAGCTCTGGTCCCGTTTCAAGTAAGGGCCTGTGATTCCATGAGGCTAAGCAAAGGCCGAGCCTGAACGGCAGCGAAATGGCCTGACTGGAGAGAAGATTGCATGGGTCATTCACGGTCTACCGATGCAAAGACCAACTAGCTGAGAATGAATCTGGAAGTCAAGGGGAACCGCTGGACACTTGAGAGACTTTGGTATTTCTAGAAGGCTGGGACCTAGGCTTTGGGCACTGCCGGGTGCTTCAGCACAGCAGCCCTGAGGTCTGGATCCAAAGATCCACAGCTCGTTAGCAAAATTACTCCTTTTCTCTATGTATTAGTTTCTTCTTCTGTAGTATGGAGATGATAATAATATTTGCCTCCTAGATTTGGTGTAACTATTAGATAAGAGATGCTTGAAAGCAATTAGCATAGTGCCTGGAACTTACTAAGCGTTCAATAAATGTTGGCTGTGACTGTTATTCTCAAAATGGGGTGTGCACACCTCTCAGAGAGTTGCAGATCTCAGTGTGGATGTGAGAATATTCTTGGATTGCCAATTTTGCTTGTTTCCTAGTAACTTATTTTAATTTATTTTTTAAATAAAGGCAGGATATTGTTTCATTTTTATTTTATTATTTTATTTTATTTTATTATTTCATTTCATTTCGTTTCATCTTATTTTTTGGCTGTGCTGCACGGCTTGTGGGATCTTAGTTCCCTGAGCAGGGATCGAACCCGGGCCCTCGGCAATGAAAGCACGGAGTCCTAACCATTGGAATTCCCTTGTTTCCTAGTAATTTAAATCATTATTTTTTCGCTATTAAAACTGTCAGAGAAGTGAATATACTCAACACTGAACTGTACACTTAAAAATGGTTAGGATGGTAAATTTTATGTTATGTGTATTTTACCACAATTAAAAATTAAGATTAAAAAAAAAAAACTAACCTGGCACAAGTATATGAGGAAATAGAATGCACAAGTACATGAATAAAATATATGAGATGGCAATGACTTTCTGGTTGTTTGCGGTGTGGGGGAGGGGAGGATAGGGATTGAATGTGGCGAAGGGAGAGAGGCAAAGTTCACGAATCACAGATTAATGAGTATGAGAAACCCTCCTAGAGGCCTTGTTGTCCCATGCTCCTGAAATTGGTCCAGGGTTCTAGGGTTTGATGTGCTTTATAAATGTAGGCAAATATAAGTTTTACAGATCTTCAGGACATGAAGGTTCATGGGCACATTCATCACATGTTTTTGGCCCTACGCTGGGCACTGGGGCAGGCAGACACAGACTTGTGTGACCAGGTCCCTGGCCTCAAGGCTCTCCTGGCTAGTGTGGGAACTTAAGTGTGAAGAGAGAACAATTACAGACACTGGAGGTGATCCGCAGCGCTAGGAGGTGTGTTCAGTGTTCAGTGAACACTTTGAGGAGCTTTGAAGAAGGAAGCATTCCCTCTTCAGAGAGTGACAGGGAGTTGGGAAGGACATCCTAAAAAAGCAACAGCTGATCTTAGTTGAGTCTGCTTTCACTAGTCAGCGGGTCTCAAACGTAACGGTGCATCAGAATCCCCAGGAGGACTTGCTGAAACCCACATTGCTGGTTCCCATGCTCAGTGTTTCTGCTTCCGTAGGTCTGAGGTGGGGCCCAAGGATTTGCATCTCTAACAAGCTCCCTGGTGATGGATGCGGTGATCCCTGTGGTCCAGGGACCACGCTTTGGGAACCACCAGGCTAGATCAAGAAGAGGAGGAAGGGTGGGCCAGGAGGCAGGGGAGGTTTGTGCAAAGACGTGGAGGGGTGAAAAAGCAGCAGGTGTTTAGAGAGCGGCGAGCAATTTTGGGAGGCTCGAACATGGTGAGTTGCCAGGTGCAGCTGATGGTGGACTCGTGCCCAAAGCCCGGAGTTTGGACTTGATCCTGGAAATGAAGGGCAGCCGAAGGAGGTTCTCGTGGAGGGAAGAACATGAACAGGTTGGCCCTTCATCGAGATCCCTTGGGAGGGCAGGTGGAGTGGGGAGGAGAGGAGAGAATTGAGGCAGAGAGACTAGTCAGGAGGCTGGCACAACGAGCCTGTCAGATCCCACTAGTATTGGTCTTCTTGGTCCCCAGAGTTCCCGAGTGGAAGTGATCAGAAACCTAGACAAGCAGCCGTTCATATGAAAACAGCCACGTGGACAGCCGCGCATCAGCAGTAAGCATGGGACCCAGCATTTTAGGTGCATCATCTTATCAAATCCTCTTAACACCCCGTGTTCAAACATTGAAAAGGAAGCTCAGAGAAATTCAGGAACCTGCCCAAGGTTAGGACAGAGCCAGATTCAAACCCAGCGGGGGAAGCCCATTCTCTCTCCCTCTAAACATTTCCCCACGTCTGGACTCCTCAGGAGCTTGCCTCTTTCCTCTGGGGGCTTTGTTGCTGTGTGTTGCAAGAGCTCAGTGTGTTGCGTGGTATGTGCTGCATGCTGTGATGTGGTTGCCCCCAGCCCCTCCCCTCCCACCTGTCACAAGGTTAAGTGTCTCCTTGGATGTCTTCATGGGGATGGAGAGAGCCAGGGAGAAAGGACTTTGCTGGGCATTCAATTCCCTGCCCCTCTGGGGCAATAAATCAGGCTCTGGGGGAGAAGGATGTCACCCTGCCTGTCAGCTCTACTGACATAACTTGGAATAATTCTCAGGCACTCCCAGGTCAGTGGGAGAGAGCATAAAGCCAGCCCTGCCAAAATCCCAGGGATAACGAGAGCAGTGAGGAGAGTTCACTTGCCAGGTAGAAAGTGATTTTTTTTTTTTTTCTGATGCACTCAAACAACCCAGTAAGGAAGCAGGCACAGGGAGAGATGTGGAAGAAAGAAAGAGAGGATGGCAGATAGGGAAGGACTTGTGAACTTGGAGACAGAAGAGCTGAGTTCAGGAGTCCCAGCTGGCTGTGTGACCCTGGACAAGTCCCTTCCCCTCTCTGGGCTTCCATTTCTTCAACCAGTACAATTAGGTAGATAGATTAGATTATCCCTAAGCTCCCTTCCCACTTTGACATTCTATGGTTTTTCTTTTCTTAGTACCTGAGCGTGACTTTTCCAGGAAAATGTCAGACATTTCAAAGGGCAAGCTTCTAAGTTTGCCAGACATCTTTTGTCACTCTTCAGCTGGTCTTGTCTACGTTCACGTCCAGGGGATTTTCTATGACATATACATTTTCTTATTTCTCCAACTATATTTCCTTGTTTGCATTGGTTGGTTGTTGCAGAAACAGGGCACTGTTTTTCTAAGCAAATATGCAGTTCCATGCCAACAGGAATATCCTGTTTACAAGAGCCTCTTTTTACAAGGTACCAGCTGTTTGAAGACATTTGTGTATTGCCACATCAGAATAATCTCCTGATAAGCAACTATTTTTTTTCTAGTAACATAATTTTTCTTTAATCATTATAGTGGTATAGATGCTCCTTAAACAGTGATGATGTGATATGTGATGATCGTGATAACCTGTTTCTTCCTCTCCTATGTTAGTTTGCTAGGGCTGCCGTACAAAATACCAAAAACCAAATGGCTTAAACAACAGAAATGTATTGTCTCCTAGTTCTGAAGACTACAAGTACAAGATTAAAGTGTCGGCAGGGTTGGTTCCTTCTGAGGGCTCTGAGGGAGAAACTGTTCCATGTCTCTCGCCTGGCTACTGGCAGTTTGCTAGTCTTTGACGTCTTTTGGCTTGTAGAAGCATCACTCATCTCTAACTTCTCTTCACATGGCATTCTTCCTGTGTGCGCGTCCCGGTCCAAATTCCTCCTTTTTATACGGACACCAGTCATATTGGATTAGGGACCCACCCTACTCCTGTATGACCTCATTTCACTTAGGCTTCCAACTACAGAGAGAGTAATTGGCCGTCACTGACCCAGTGCTGCTCTGAAATCCATCACTGTGTTTGTACTGGCTGCCATCTGCCACAGGTGGATCCCAACCATTCACTGAGTGCCACAGGCACACCAAGGCAGCCCTGTTCCTGGGAGATACAGGACTCTTCTGTGAGGTGGCATTGGTTCAAGGACTCCCCACAACCTTGCTGAATCTTCCTTAGATAGTATAGATGCGTGATAGTATAGCTAGGTCTACACAAGCTTCCATCCTTGTCTCCCTCACTGGGGACAGACTTGTGTCCACCCTTGTTCCACCTCTTGAGATAGCATGTAGACAACTCTATTCCCTTCCTCACATCCCCCCACCCCTCCCAGCTTCCTCAGCCTCCCACTGCCCCCTCCTGGTTTCTCCTCACAGGTGTTTTTCCTAATAAAATCCCTCCATGTCTAATCCCACCTTAGCACCTACTTCATGGAGGTCCTGGACTAATACAAGAGGTAACAAAGACTTAGTGACTTCAAAACCACAATGAGATACTACCTCACACCCATCAGGATGGTTGCCATCAAAACAAAACAAAACAACCCCACCCCACCCCCGCAAAAAAAAAAAAAAAAACCCAGAAAATAACAGTGTTGGTGAGAACCTAGAGAAATTGGAACCCTTGTACACTGTTAGTAGGAGTGTAAAGAGGGGCAGCCACTGTGGAAGACAGTATGGTAGCTCTTCAAAAAATTAAATATAGAGTTACCATATGATCCAGCAATTCCACTCTTGGGTATATACCCCAAAGAACTGAAGTCAAGGTCTTAAACAGATATTTGTGCACCCATGTTCATAGCAGCATTATTCATGGTGGCCAAAAGATGGAAGCAACTTAAATGTCCGTTAGTGGATGAGTAGATAAACCAAATGTGGTCTATACATACGATGGAATTTTATTCAGCCTTTAAAAGCAAGGAAATTCTGACACATGCTACAACACGGATGAATTTGTGGACATTATCCTAAGTGAAACAAGCCAGTTACAAAAAGACAAATAACGTGTGATTCCACTTCTATGAGGTACCTACAGCAGTCAAATTCATAGAGATAGAAAGCAGAGTGGTGGTTATGAGGGTCTGGGAGGAAAGGGAAATGGAGACTTAGTGTTTAATGGGTACAGAGTTTCAGTCTGAGAAGATGAAGAAATTCTGGAGATGGATGGTAGTGTTGCTTGCACAACAGTGTGAATGTACTTAACACCACTGAACTGTATGCTTTGAAATGGTTAAGACGGTACATTTTATGTGTATTTTATCACAATTAAAAATGACATAGGGACTTCCCTGGTGGCACAGTGGTAAAGAATCCGCCTGCCAATGCAGGGTTTGATCCCTGGTCCGGGAAGATCCCACATGCTGCAGAGCAACTAAGCCCAGGCGCCACAACTACTGAGCTTCTCTAGAGCCCGCGAACCACAACTACTGAGCCCGCGAGCCACAACTACTGAAGCCCACGCACCTAGAGCCCGTGCTCCGCAACAACGGAAGCCACTAAAATGAAAAGCCCTCGCACCGCAATGAAGAGTAGCTCCCACTCGCCACAACTAGAGAAAGCCTGCGCACAGCAACGAAGACCCAACGCAGCCAAAAATAAAAAATAAATAAACAAATTTATTTTTTAAAAAAAGTTTAGGGGCTTCCCTGGCATTCCAGTGGTTAAGACTGCCTTCCAATGCAGGGGGTGCGAGTTCGATCCCTGGTTGGGGAGCTAAGATCCCAAATGCCTTGCAGCCAAAAAAACCCAAAATGTAAAACAGAAGCAATATTGTAACGAATTCAATAAAGACTTAAAAAAAAAAAAAAGTTCATCTTTAAAAAAAAAATGGCATACAATAAAATCCTTGCCTCTTAGTGCAAAGTTGAAAGAACACCAAATCCTGTTAACAAGTGCTTGGGGTACCTGGGTGAACGGGCCAGAGAAGCACAGGGCAGGGTGTTTATTCTTCAAAAGACCTAAATGGTCTGAAGACTTCCAGCTACCAGTTTACAACTTTAAAACCTAAAGTTTAAACTTGTCATTGTCGGGATGGTCCTCATTCATACCTCATTTTCAAGGAGCTTTATGACTCACCAGACAGATGGTAGTGAATTGAAAAACATGTTTACAGTTTAGGCTTATTACTTCATGAACTTGGGGGTTTTTTAGGCGAGAGAAAGACAGAGAGAGGCAATAGCTCCTAGCAAGGAGAGTCCCTCATAATGAACCATTCTGATCATTTTTAAACGCATCCTTTTGCCCCAGCTATACCGGGAAGGTACCAGATGCAAAAACGGCCAGGCTTTTCCATCTGAAACTTTCTATCATCAGAGAGAGAAAAATAAGAGATTCAGGCACTAATCAAAGTGATTTGGCCAAATATCCAGCAGGCAGAAAAGGAGAAAATGCTTTCTGATTTTAATGCTTTGTTTTTAGCCCCTCATCTTCAAACTGCAGTTAAGGGCTTGGGCTGGTTGTCAGAGTTCAAATCTTAACTCGACCGTATACCTTGGGCAAACTGTATAATCTCTCTGTGCCTCGGTTTCCCTATCTGTAAATTGGGAATAAAAATAGTGACTCCTTCATAAGGGCGTGTTAACAATGGCTAGAAATTACTCCACATCTTCAATGTGCCAGGCGTTGTGCTAAGTGTTTTATATACATTGACTCATTTAATCCTCAAGCCCAGGATGATCTCATTCCAAAGCTTATAATCCTAACCACAACCTGACACCACAGTGTATTAATTGCCCAATGACTGTAAGAAATGGAAGCCTGGCCCCAGTAAACATTCAGGAGTGGTAACATTTCCCTTCTGTTTTAGGGATGCAGATCTGAGCTTGGGAGAGACGAAAAAACATTTTAAAATCCCAACACCAGGGGACAGTAGAGTGGGGCTTAGCGTTGAATATTTCCTCCCTCGGCCCACATGAAGCATGCAGAGATGCAGGGGAGACTGTCTGTCAGGCCGCCCGAGAGGTGGAGCTTTGAGCTGGACTTCAAAGAGAAGAGAGGAGAGGGAAGAGGAGCAGTAAAGGCATTCCAGGCATGGCTGAAGTCCTAGAGACAGGAAGTACATGGCAAATCAGCGTTCTGGGAATGGAACACAGAGGGGTGGGCTTGGCAGGGGTCATGGGGGCAAGACTAGAGGGTATTCTGGGCCAAGTCAGAACCTTATAACCCAGCAATCCACTTCTTGGTCTATACCCTAGGTGAAGCCTGCTTGCGTACACCAGAAAATACACACAGAATGTTCATAGCAGCCTTGGAAATAAGGGCCAACGACTGGCAACAGGCATAATGTCCACCCACAGGGGAATGAATAACAGTGACCATATATTCACACAAGGGGCATGAATGAGTTATAGCCACATGCAATGACATGGAATTAATGAGTAAAGAAAGCACGCTGTGTAGGATTTGATGGAGTAGGACACCTTTTCATGAAGCGCAAACCAAGCAAAACAAAATAAACTAAGTAATAGGTTGTTTCTTATTCATTGGGAGTGAAGTCATTGAAAAACAAAGGGAATAAGGAACAGAAAGTTCAATAGAAAGGCCATGAGAGGTCTGTGACAGTCTGCAAGAGGGTGAGTTAGGAAAGGCTCACCCAGGTGGATGCAGCAGTACTAGAAATGCTCTATTGTGAACTTGGGTGGTGGACTACAGGTATTCATTTTTAAACTATATTTCGTAATTTACATATATAGTGTATAAATGTTTTGTATGCATTTTGCCTCCTAATACTAGTAATAATTTTAATAAGAAAATACAGGGACTTCCCTGGTGGCGCAGTGGTTAAGAATCTGCCTGCCAATGCAGGGGACACTGGTTCAAGCCCTGGTCCGGGAAGATCCCACATGCCGCGGGGCAGCTAAGCCCATGTGCCACAACTACCGAAGCCCACGTGCCTAAAGCCCATGCTCTGCAACAAGAGAAGCCACCACAATGAGAAGCCCATGCACCACAATGAAACGTAGCCCCCTCTCGCCACAACTAGAGAAAGCCCGCGTGCAGCAACAAAGACCCAACGCAGCCAAAAATAAATAAATAAATACATTTCTAAAAAAAAAAAAAAAGAAAATGCAAAGGTGCCCAACAGAAATGCTCAAATAAATTAAATGAGAGCTAAATTAGAGCCACATGTAACTCTTGAGATACAGGGTTTCAGGGCATGTGGTCTTCTATGGATATGGAATAGTCCTCTAACCTTTCACTCATTCAACAACCATTTTCTGAGTCCCTACGTCGTGCCAGGGATTTGGAGATGGAGAGGAATTGGTCCTTGGTCTAGAGTTGCTCAAAGATTTGGGAGGGTGTGAACTGTAGGGACCCACAGTCGTGGAATCAGGCGCTGGCTCTTCTGGGCCTTGGTTGGTGGCCCCAAGGATGTGCTTCAGAAGCAGTAACGGTTGGTGGGAATGGAGCTGGTTTCATCGCTGGCGTGGATGGCCTCCTCTGTGCAGGTCTCCCTTCCGGCTCTCGACAGGCAGAGGCAGTCCTGGCATCAGGCATCATCGCAGTCTGCCTTCCTGACTCGTCGCTGCATACACGCTCTCATCCTCCTCCGACCCCCAGGCCCTGCCTAGCACTTGGCAGGCAGTGTTTGCTGACTGTCAGACTGTGCTGATGTTGACTCTGCATTTGTTGGTAGCTTAGATCATTGTGCAGAACACCCTGCTCAACCCGGGGTGATGCAGGGAAGCAGGAGACGCAGCTCCAGCCCTAAGGTGGGCTCATGATTCAGCTGTGCCTTTTGCTGCCAGTCTGTTGCTCTACCCAAACACTTGGGCAATTTTAAAACACCTCTGGAAAATAAAGACATTCTATATTTCTTTGTAACTCATGTATAAAATGATTAGTAAGGTAGTATTTCATTTCCTTCATCTTAAAACAACTTTCTCATCTGCCTTGTAGGGAGCTCTGGCACCCCAGGATTTGGGGGCTACATCTGGGAATTCCTGTGGTACCCTGGGTGCCGTGAATCCTACTGCCATCGCTGGGCATGGAATGGCTTATTCACAGCAGGTCCTCCCTGCTGAAATAGATGCTTGTTGAGGGCAGAGACATATTCTGTATCTCCCTGTTGCCAGGGCCTGGCTCACAAGAGCTGCTCAAGCAAGTGCTGTTGACTGTCGGAAGGGAAGAAACTTTTTCTGGATTTTGATCATGTGTCTCTCCTCTCAGGCTTTGCCCTTCCAAGCTGTAGAGTCCTAATCGTCCTCTCTGAGCTACTTGCGTGTGCTGGATCTCAGAGAGGCCTCAAAGCCACCTTCTATAATCAGGGTGTGTGCGTGTGTGCACGCATGTAGGTACAGATGCAGGAACATGCAATCCGGTTCTTCTAGTTACACAGCATCATACTGAAAAGCCCAGAGCACCAGGCTGGCCTCATTTATGAGTTTAAAAATAACAACCCTTTCCATTCATTCACAAGTGTTTTATGGTTTCCAAAGTAGTTCTGCAGCTGTTCACTCAGGGCAAAACTCACAGCCACCTTAGGAGGTGGGATTTACTCCCCTTTCCCACTTTACAGATGGGGAAACTGAAGCTCAGAGAGGAAAACTGATTTGGCCAAATGCAAACAGATCCAGGTCTCCCGGTGCCGAGTTCAGAGACTTCCTGGCACACAGCGATGGCCGGGACAGACCAGGTTGGGGTCCAACAGCACACGGTGGTTGGTGCCTGTCCAGGGTGAACGTGGAGATGAAGTCGAATTGCTCCCAAGCCCTGGCTTGTTGCTAAGGTTTTGTTTTGATCAGGAGCTCGTTTCTCAGGACAGGCTGAACCCCAGAGAGCAGCCTCACGGTGAAAAGCAGTGCTTTGTGCGGGCCATTCAATAACGATGACGATTCCTCAGAGCCTCCGCTCTGTCCCGCGCTGCCAGGCGGTTTTACTCCAGGGTTCACTTAGCTGGGTGTCCCGTCTCCTGGAATTCACAGAGGAAATGCTTGACCCAGCCTAGGCTTGAAGAGGGGGTGGGGGTCAGAGAAGCTTCTGCAGGAATGAAAACCTGAGCTGGGTTTTCAAGCAGGAGTAGGCATCAGCGGGGCAAGGGGTGCCAAGGCTGAGGAGACAGGAGGACCAGGCAGAGAAAAGGCATCAAGACGGAGAAAGAGCAAAGACCTATTTCAGGCCTGTGTACATCACTTTCACGATCTGTACTTCCTCTGACTACCACCTATCCAATATCTAGATAATATTTTTAATCAACTATTTCTTAAACTTAAACGCACGTAGTTAAAAAGGATGCACTAGGACTTCCCTGGTGGTGCAGTGGTTGAGAATCTGCCTGCCAATGCAGGGGACACGGATTTGAGCCCTGCTGCAGGAAGATCCCACATGCCACGGAGCAACTAAGCCCATGCGCCACAACTACTGAGCCTGTGCTCTAAAGCCCGCGAGCCACAACCACTGAGCCCACGTACCACAACTACTGAAGCCCGTGCGCCTAGAGCCCATGCTCCACAACAAGAGAAGCCACCGCAATGAGAAGCCCCCACACCACAACAAAGAGTAGCCCGTTCGCCGCAACTAGAGAAAGCCTGTGTGCAGCAACGAAGACCCAACGCAGCCAAAAATAAAATAAATAAAATAAATAAATTTTTGAAAAAAAAGGATGTACTACATTGACAGATGAATGAATAAAGAAGATGTGACATATATATGTGTACACACACACACACACACACACACACACACACACGAATATTAGCCATAAAAAAGAATGATTCTTGCCATTTGCGACAACATGGATGGACCTGGAGAGTATTATGCTAAATGAAGTAGGTCAGACAGAAAAAGACAAATACTGTATGTTTTCACTTACATGTGGAGCCTAAAGAACAAAACACAAATATAACAAAACAGACCCACAGATACAGAGAAAAAACTAGTGACTGCCAGAGGGGAGAGGTTGGGGATGGTTGAAGTAGGTGCAGGGGATTAAGAGGTGCAAACTACCAGTTATAAAATAAATAAATCACAGGGATGTCGTGTACAACAAAAGGGAATATAGTCAATAATATTATAATAACTTTGAATGGTGCATAATCTATAAAAATATCGAATCACCTTGTTGTACACCTGAAACTAATATAATATTGTAAGTCAACTATACTTCAAGTAAAAAATGTAAAAAATTTTAAAAATTAAAAAAAGTAAGGGACACAGTATATTGTGGGGTTGCTTGCTAGTTTGTTTTTTCCTAATACACATAAAAATAAATACCTAGGTATTCAAGTGAAAAACGGTCATCCTTTTATCCCCCTGAAATCATCTGGTAGAATGGGTACCACATTTGGCAAACAAGTGAACAAAGGCATGGCTATGAGTAAGAATGTGGGGTGTGGAGGAAACTCTGAAAGAGTAAACGTGAGGCGGGAGGATTGTGATGTAAGATTGGAGGACTGAACGGAGCCTGAACTTGAAAGGGCTTGTGTGCCTGGCTAAGGAGCCACACTGGATCATCTCAGAGTCAAGAATAGGCAACCACTGAAAGTCTGTGCTATGAGCAACTCACAAGGCAGGGGGAAACCATCACCTCCTTCTTGTGGCTCACCTTGTCCTTTAAAGGTCTTATTTTAAAGGGTTCCCATAAACCCTAATTATCAGGAAACCTTGAGGCAGATCTCTAAACAGAATGAGCCTTAGAGTCAGAAAAGCATCTCCCTGATTGGGATTGACATATATACACTAATATATATAAAATAGATAACTAATAAGAACTGCTGTATAAAAAATAAATAAAATAAAATTCAAAAATTCAAAAAATAAGAAAAATGTAAAAATAAATCACAATGAGATACTTAAAAAAAAAGAAAAGAAAGCCATCTCTGTGACAGCTCAATGACTTTGGGAAAGTCCTATAACCTTTCATAGCCTCAAGCATTCCATCTGTACATTGGGCACATGCCAGGTTGCCCGGGCAGACCCTACAGGTCGCAGGTCACAGCCTCCTTGCCCATCTCCCTCTAGATCGGGTTTCTCAACCTTGGCAGTATTGACACTTTGGACCCAAGAATTCTTTGCTGTGAGAATCTCTGGAATGTTTAGCAGCATCCCTGATCTCCCCACTAGCTGCCAGTAGCTTCTTCCCAGTTATGAGAACAATAGCAAAAATCTCCAGACATTGCCAAATGTCCCCTGGAGGAGGAGGATGTCACCCAGACTTGTCTCTAGAAAGGTGGAGTGTCGGACTGGTCCTGTGGCCTGTGGTCCTGCAGGGTGTTGGCTAAAGATGGACCCTGGAGAGCAGAAGCCTTCCTGCAGATGAGCCTACACCCCCCAAGTTCAGAACCTCAGATGGGGCAGGAATAGTTGATGAAGGAGTTTTTGTCATTGACTTTATCACTGAGAGGGTGCCTCATGGATTCACCCTTACATGGATTACATAGATTCTCTATGTAATGTCTCCAGGGAAGGATACCCCAAAGAAGGTCACATGCTCCCAGCACTCAAAGGTGTGACCCAGGGCTTCCCTGCGTGGGCCTGTCCTCCTGGATAAGGCAGACCACAGGAGCCTTAGAGCAAGACCACTGGGCTTAGAGCAAGTGTGAAAACAATCAGAATGACTACCCAACATGGCAGTGCACTCACACACACTTTCCAGGTCCTAGAACCCTGCCAACCTATTCTTTACTATTACTCATAGGAATAATTATAGTGATAGCCTCAGTTGAGCATCTGCTGTATACCATTGCCCACATTTATCTAATCCTCACAATATTTTATCCTGATTTGATACATGAGGAAATTGAAGCTCTGTGGGATTGGGGAATTTACACAACATTGCGGCTATAAGGTAGAAGGCAACAAGTAAAAAGTGCAGACAGCAGGCTTTAGCCTAGGTCTATCTCATTCCAAATCCCTTATTTCTCTGTGTCAGGCTAAAAGTTCTCCTTCCTGGTGATGTTGTGAGAAAAGACAACACCTGTGAAATGGTGAGGGTTTTTGAAGGATCACAGTCATTGACTCCTTGACTGTTGCTTTGGATGCCAGAGCTTAAAGCCACCTGCACATAAACTGGAGAATGCTGCCTCTGATATTTTTAGCCTTGTAACATAGAGCTCAGGTACAGCAAGACACACAAATGTATGGCTTAGTGAATTATTATTATAAGGCACACATCTTTTCAAACTTCACCCAAGTCAAGAAGTAGAACTTTGCCAGAACCTCAAGAAGCCCTCCACATGCCTCATTCTATTCATAGCCCCAGCCCTCCCTCCAAAGTAACCACAATTCTTGATTTTTAGAGTAGTTACTTCCTTGAATTTATCATCCAATTAGGCATATCTAAACATTATAGTAGTTTTACCTTTTTAAAAAAACTTGCTATATCTCTAAAGTCTATTTTAATCTACGGGTTTCCCATTCGTTCTTTCCTTTCCATACACTTTATATAGTGAAGAACTCTACAGGTTGACTTATAAAGTTTCTCAGTCTGGATTTGGCTGGTTGAATGCTCTGGGTGCAGCTCAGTATTTCCCTCTGTCCTCTGTATTCCCTCCAAAGTGACAGCTGGACCCAAAGGCTTGATCAGACACAGGAGTGATCCCTTTGGCAATCCTATGGGTGGCATTGCATTCTTTCATCAGAGGACACATGATGTCTTGTTTTCATTCCTTTTTTGATGTTAACAGACATTGATGCTCAATGCCTAGATCCGTTGATTCACTGGGGGTTGCAAACTCATGATATTCTCATTCCAGCATTTTGTTCTCACATATTAGAAAATCTTAGAAGGAGACACGTTCCCTTATCTGTTAGTTGGTTGCACAGTGGTGGGTTCATCTATCACATCTGATTATGGAGGGGAAGTAGGTGCCTTTTTATATGAGACTGATTTCTCTGTCTGTCTACAGATCTTCCTCGACTCACAATGGGGTCATGCCCCGATAACCCATTGTAAGTAAGTTGAAAATGCATTTAATACACCTAGCCATTATAGCTTAGCCTTGCCTACCTGAAATGTGCTCAGAACACTTCCATTAGCCTACAGTTGGGCAAAATCACCTAACACAAAGCCTATTTTATAGTAAAGTGTTGAATATCTAATGTAACTTATTGAATACTGTACTGAAAGTGAAAACCAGAATGGTTGTGTGGTTACCGAATGGTTGTAAATGTATCTTTTTTCCCCTCTGTGATCACGTGGCTGACTAGGAGCTGCGGCTGCCGCTGCCCAGCATCATGAGAGAATATTGTACCGCATATCACTAGCCTAGGAAAAGAGCGAAATTCAAAATTCGAAGTACGCTTTCTACTGAACGTGTATCACTTTTGCACCATCGTAAACTGGAAAAATTGTAAGTTGAACCATCCTAAGTCGAGGACCGTCTGTATGCATTTTCCCATCTTTCCCCATTTTAATTTCTTCTTTTGTGTCTTCAAATTCAACCCGTCCATCATTTTCCATGCTCCATCTCTCTCATCTCAGTTCAGTACTCCTTAACATAGCCCATGCTACAATTACTACCCTGGTTCTCCCCTGCCTCTCAGGATGTGTTTTGGGGAAGCATTTTACGCTCACTTGCTCCGTGTCTCTTTCTCCTCTCATTCCTTGGCTCCCTGATGACTGCCTTCCCTCCCCACCCTCCAGGATTTACTCTCTTTTTTTTGTATTTTTCACTGTAGCATTGTTTTTAATAGTTGAAAAAGAGAAATTATCCACATGTTTATGAAGAGATGAATGAATAAACTGGGGCATATTATTTTTTATTATTATTAATTAATTTTTGTTGGAGTATAGTTGCTTTACAATGTTGTGTTACCTTCTCAGGATTTACTCTCTTAATAACTTTCATAAATAACATAAAGGAGTGTTAATTATATTTATCATTTTGTACATTACATCCCCCGTTATTAGGTTTTTATTTTTTAATTTTTATTTGGAAATAACTTCCAACTTACAAAAGTTACAAAAAAAAAAAAGTACAAGTCACCTCACATACCCTTTACCCAGATTCACCTATTGTTAAGATTTTACTGTTTGAGATGAACTTACATGCATCATGGCCTTTTACCCCTAAGTACTTCAGTGCATATTTCCTAAGGTTGGGGACATTCAACTCCGTTCAACTTCAATGATCAGTTACACATATTTCCATACAGGACTTTGGCTGCTATATTGTACATATGTCAAGTTTTGTCAGTCACTTTATATTAGGTTTTGACTGTATGGAGTCTTGTCTCAAGGTGCCAGATTTGGTCCTTGGAATTCGCAGCCTGCAGCCATGGTAAGGTTAATTTGGATTCTTTCCTGCTTTCAGGGCAAGGAATTGGAATAGGATAGGAGAGAAATGAAGAATTTTTTTTATGAGGTCCTCCAAATTGTAGCAGAGAGCATGCTCAGCGCTGTTAGAGACCTAGACCGGTTCCTTTAATGGGCAATATGGGGATGGTGGGTGGGAGACTAAGGCCAAAAGATGGGGAGGGGCTTGTCTTAGATCCCGAGGTCACGGGGCCAGTGATTGGATGAGCTAGAGCCGGAAACCGTCAAACATCGGAGGCCTGAAGCATTTCACTCCAGCAATCTCTTCTCTGAGATGGCATTATCAGCATTATTTAGTAATGGAACCTCAGCTTGCATTCTTTCTCCCAACACCCAGGAAATTGGACCCAATTAATAATGGTGATAAAAATAGCCAACATTCATGGAATGCTTGCTATGAGGCAGACACTGAATTATCCCATTTAATTCTTATTAATAGTCTTACTTTTAACAAGCCCTATTGTCTTCCCCCATTTTACAGATGGTGAAACTGAGGCTTAGCCAGGTTAAGTAACCTAACCAAGGTCCCATCCTTAGCAAGTAAATCTGTCAGCACTTGAGTCTAGGCTTCCAGTGTTGGATTTCTTTAACCACAGTACCATGAGGAAGAGAGTGAGAACCATGGGCCTTTGGGGGCCAGTGTTTGGAGAAGTTTGAGAGGGTCATGTAGAGCTTCTCAAATATGCTCCAAAGTTCATATCAAAACAGCCAGGTGTGCACTGATACTTCCCACTGGTTGTCTCCTTTTGTCCCTCTAACTGCCCATCTAAAACAGTACAGACATAAGATTCAAAGTGGTTTGGTGAATTCCACAAGTTTCCATGGCTATTCTGACTAAGTAGAGATTTGACCCAGGGCTGCCAATTTTTTTATTCTGCTACCCAAGCAGACATGTGATACATGATCAGGCATAGAATGACGTATTTATGATGATCAGCCTGCTTGGCATTTTGTAAAGAAAGTCCAAACAACTGTGTTGCCTGGGCAAACCTGAAAGCGGCTTGCTGGTTTCAACACTATTTCTTAAATGGCATAACAGGACAATGGTTACTGCTCCAAGTCCTGAAGTTTTCAGATCATCTCACATTTAACAGATCACCTTTTTATTCAATAGCTGCCACCATCAGCCATAGTCAGCAGTCGGGGGCTAATTTTAGGAAGGAACAGCCTTTTAGCTGTGCACTAGGCTGTGGCACAGTAGCAGGAGGGCTTGATTTGATCAGAGTGACAACCCGCTGAATCACCTGATTTCTCCTACATTGGTGTCCTTAGTCATTCACCCATTCTTTCCAAATATTTATTAAGCATCCACTACATGCCAGGCACTGTTCTAGATGCTGATACAGCAATGAATCAAGGTAAGTCAAGTCCCTCCTATGTTTGAGTTTGTGAAATGCCAAACTCACACAGTTGCAAAAGGCAAGTAGAGGTAAGAATGGTAGTGTCATTATTTTCCCATCTTTTGTCTTCTCTATTCTAACGTTAATAACTGGAGGGTAGTGGAGTAGAATCTGAGCCACAGTAACTGGAATGACTGGTGTAGGTTTGCCTGCAGAACAACAGGAGAGCAGGTCACACCCTCAGGAAAGTTCATGCTCTGGGACACCAGGCAGCCCAGGGGTCTATATTTGTTTCAAATTCCTGGGGTGACTATGATATAAAGCAGAGACTGGAATCTCAGGCTTGTTATGCTGCCTAAGCCTCAGCTTCCCGAGTTCTAGAATTGGGATAATACCTCCTATCCAGGGATTTGTGAGAATTAAATGATAAAAGACCTTCAATTTATATTAGTTTCTTTATTAACGTTTTCCTCTGAGAATGCTTTTTTAAAAATAATTTATTGAAGTATAGTTGATTTACAATGTTGTGTTAATTTCTGCTGTACAGCAAAGTGACTCAGTTATACATATATATACATTCTTTTTAATATTCTTTTCCATTATGGTTTATCAAAGAATACTGAATATAGTTCCCTGTGCTATACAGTAGGACCTTGTTGTTTATCCATCTTATATATAATAGTTTGCCTCTGCTAAGCCCAAATCCCCAGTCCTTCCCTCCCCCACCACCCTCCCACTTGGCAACCACAAGTCTGTTCTCTATGACTGAGTCTGTTTTTGTTTCGTAAATATGCTCATTTGTGTTGTATTTTAGATTCCACATATAAGTGATATCATGTGGTATTTGTCTTTCTCTTTCTGACTTACTTCACTTAGTACGATAGTCTCTAGGTCCATCCATGTTGCTGCAAATGGCATTATTTCATTCTTTTTTATGGCTGAGTAATATTCCATTCTTTATACATTCATCTGTTGATGGACATTTAGGTTGTTTCCATGTCTTGACTGTTGTAAATAGTGCTGCTATGAACATAGGGGTGCATGTTGAGAATGCTTTTGAGCTTATGCATTTAAAGGACAGTAGGTAATAAAAGTTCTTCTCTTTATATGCTCATATATTTGTTTGTTAGGAGTGACGTCAGACATATACAGAACTTTTCACCCAAAAGCAGCAGAATACACATTCTTCTCAAGAGCACACATAACATTATCCAGAATAGATCATGTTAGGCCACAAAAGTCTTAAAAATTTGAGAAGACTGGAATCATATAAAGTATTTTTTTCCAACCACCACAATATGAAACTAGAAATCAATAATAGGAAGAAAATTGGAAAATTCAAAAATATGTGGAAATTAAACAATACACCCCTAACAACCGATGAGTCAAAGAAGAAATCAAAAGGGAAATCAAAAAATATCTTGAGATAAATGGAAATAAAAACACAACATACCAAAACTTATAGGATGCAGCAAAACAGTACTAAGAGGGAAGTTTATAGCAATAAACACCTGCATTAAAAAAGAAGAAATATCTCAAATAAACAACCTAACTTTTCACCTAAAGGAACTAGAAAAAGAAGGACACATAAAGCCCAAAGTTAGCAGAAGGAAGGAAATTATAAAGATTTGAGCAGAAATAAAGGAAATAGAGTATAGAAAAACAATAGAAAAGATAACAAAACTGAGTTGTTTTTTTGAAAAGTTAAATCAACAGAATTGACAAACCTTTAGCTAGACTAAGAAAAAAAGAGAAGACTCGAATTTGTTAAAAAATAGAAATAAAATAGAAGATATTACAACTGATGACAGAAACACAAAAGATCAGGAGCAACTACTATGAACAATTATATGCCAACAAATTGGATAACCTGGAAGAAATGGATAAATTCCTAGAAACATGAAGAAATAGAAAATGTGAACAAATCAATAATGACTAGGAAGACTGAAGCAGTAATCAAAAACCTCCCAACAAAGAAAAGCCCAGGACCAAATGGCTTCACTGGTGAATTCTACAAAACAGTGAAAGAATTAATGCCAATACTTCTCAAACACTTCCAAAAAACTGAAAAGGAGGGAACACTTCCAAACTCATTGTACAAGGCTAGGACTAATCTGATGTCAAAGCCAGATAAGGACACTACAAGAAAAGAAAATTACAGGCCAATATCCCTGAACATAGATGCAAAAGCCACAACAAAATAGTAGCAAACCAGGGCTTCCCTGGTGGTGCAGTGGTTAAGAATCTGCCTGCCAATGCAGGGGTTCCAGCCCTGATCCGGGAAGATCCCACATGCCGTGGAGCAACTAAGTCCGTGTGCCACAACTACTGAGCCTGTGCTCTAGAGCCTGTGAGCCACAACTACTGAGCCTGTGTGCCACAACTACTGAAGCCTGCGTGCCTAGAGCCCATGCTCCACAACAAGAGAAGCCACCACAATGAGAAGCCCATGTACCACAACAAAGACGGAAGCCCCTGCTCGCCACGACTAGAGAAAGCCCGCATGCAGCAACGAAGACCCAACACAGCCAAAAATAAAATAAATGAAATAAATAAATTTATTAAAAAAATAGTAGCAAACGAATTCAACAGCTTATTAAAAGGATCATACACCATGATCAAGTGGGATTTATCCCTGGGGTGCAAGAATGGTTCAATATATGCAAATCAATAAATATGATAAACCACATTAACAGAATGAGGGATTAAAATATATAATCATTTCAGTAGATGCAAAAGCATTTGAAAAAAATCATTACTTTTTCATGATAAAAATATTCAATAAACTAGGTACAAAAGGAATGTACCTCAACATAATAAAAAGCATATATGACAAGCCTACGGCTAACATTGCACTCAACAGTGGAGAAACTGAAAGCTCTTCCTCCAAGATCAAGAATGAGACAAGGATGCCCACTCTTGTCATTTCTATTTAACATAGTACCAGATGTCCTAGCCAGAGCAATTAGGCAAAAACAGAAAAAAAAAAAAAAAAAAAAAGGAATAAAAGTCATCCAAATATAAAAGGAAGAAGTAAGATGTCTGTTTGCAGATGACATGATCTTATAAATAGAAGTCCCTGAAGACTCCACCAAAAAACCGTTAGAACTAATAAACAAATTAAGTAAAGTTGCAGGATAGAAAATCAACATACAAAAATCAATTGTGTTCTGTACAGAAACAACAAACTATCTGAAAACAAGTTAAGAAAACAATCCCCCTTACAATAGCATCAAAAAGAAAAAAATACTAAAAATTTTAAAAATTAAAAAATAAAAACCTAAAAAAAATACTTAGGAATTAATTTACCAAGAAGATGAAAGAGTTGTACACTAAAAACTACAAAACATTAAGAAATCAAAGAAGACAAAAGTAAATGGAAAGATATCCCATGTTTATGCATTGAAAGACTGTATTGATAAAATGTCCATACTACTCAAAGTGATCTGCAGATTCAATGCTGTCCCCATCAAAACCCCAATGGTGTTTTTAACAGAAATATTTAAAAATCCTAAAATTCAGTGGAACCACCAAAGACCCAGAATAGCCAAAGTAATGTTGAGAAAAACAAAGCTGGAGACGTTACACTTTCTGATTTTGAAATATAGTACAAAGCTATAATAATTAAAACTGTATGGTACTGGCATTAAGGCAGACATATAGACCAATAAAATAGAATAGAGAGCCCAGAAATAAACCATGCATGTATAGTTAACTGATCTTTGACAAGGGTGCCAAGAATACACAGTGGGGAAAGGATAGTCTCTTCAACAAATCCTGTTAGGAAAACTGGATATCAACATGCATGCAAAAAAAAAAAGAAGGAAAGAAACAGAACCCCAATATTACACCATACACAAAAATCAACTCAAAATGGATTAAAGACTTAAATGTAAGACCTGAAACCCTAAACGCCTAGAAGAAAACATTGGGAAAAATCTTCCTGACATTGGCCTTGGCACTGATTTCTCAGGTACGACATCAAAAGCTTAGGCAACAAAATAGACACATGGGACTACATCATGACTACATCATTAAAAACTTCTGCACAGTGAAGGAAATGATCAACAGAGTGAAAACGGAGAAAATATTTGCAAACCATTTATCTGATAAGGGGTTAATATCCAAAATATACAGGGAACTCATAAAACTCAATAGCAAAAAAACCCAAATACCCAAATTTTTTAAATGGGCAGAGGACTTGAATACATGTGTTTCCAAAGGAGACTTATATATGGCCCTAGGTAAGGTACTCAACATCACTAGTCATCTGTTAAATACAAATCGGAACCACAATAAGGTATTACCTGACACCTGTTAGGATTGGCTATTATAAAAAATAATAATAATAAATGTTGGTAAGGATGGGAAGAAATTGGAACCCTTGTATACCGTTTTTATTTATTTATTTATTTATTTAATTTATTTATTTTTGGCTGTGTTGGGTCTTTGTTGCTGCGCGTGAGCTTTCTCTAGTTGCGGCGAGCAGGGGCTACTCTTCACTGCAGTGTGTGGGCTTCTCATTGCGGTGGCTTCTCTCATTGTGGAGCACAGGCTCTAGGCATGCAGGCTTCAGTAGTTGCGGCACATGGGCTCAGTAGTTGTGGCTCACAGGCTGTAGAGCACAGGCTCAGTAGTGTGGTGCACGGACTTAGTTGCTCCGTGACATGTGGGATCTTCCCAGACCAGGGATCGAACCTGTGTCCCCTGCATTGGCAGGCAGATTCTCAACCACTGAGCCACCAGGGAACCCCCTCCTTTGCATACTGTTGATGAGAATGTAAAATGGTGCAGTCAATAGGAAAACAGTACAGAGAGTCCTCAAAAAATTAAAAATAGAACTACCATATGATACAGGAATTCCACTTCTTGGTATATATCTGAAAGAACTGAAATCAGGATCTCGAAGAGATATCTTCACTTCCATGCTCATTGCAGCATTATTCACAATGGTCAAGATATGGAAATAACCCAATGTCCATCAACAAGTGAATGGATAAAGAAAACATCAGTGGAATATTATTCAGCCTTAAACACAAAAAGAAGGAAATCTTACCGTTTCTGAAACCATGGATGAACCTAGAGGACATTATGCTAAGTGAAATAAGCCAATCACAGGAGAAAAGTACTGCTTGATTCCACTTCTGTGAGGTGTCTAAAATAGTCAAGCTCATAGAAGCAGAAAATAGATTGGTGGTTGCCAAGGGCTGGGGGTGGGGAGGAGGAAATAGGGAATTATTGCTCAGTGGGTATAAAATTTCAGTTATGCAAGATGAATAAGTTCTAAAGATCTGTTATACAACATAGTGCCTATAATTAATAATATGGTGTTGTATACTTAAACATCTGTTAAGAGGGTAGATCTCATGTTCAGTGTTCTTATTACAACAACAAACACACACACACACACACAAACACAAAGGGACACAAGGAAACTTTTAGAGGTGATGGATATGTTTATGACTTTCACTGTGGAGGTGGAATCATGGGTGCATGCATATGTCCAAACTCATCAAATTGTACACATTAAACAAATGCAGGGATTTCCCTGTTGGTCCAGTGGTTAAGAATCCACCTGCCAATGCAGGGGACGTGCGTTCAATCCCTGGTTGGGGAACTAAGAGCCCACATGCCGTGGGCTCAGCATGCCACAACTACTGAGCCCCTGCGCTCTGGAGCCCACGCACCACAATTAGAGAGCCCTCTAGCCACAATGAAGAGCCCACGTGCTGCAACTAAGACCCAATGCAGCCAAATAAATAATAAATAAATAAAAATTTTTAAAAAGGAAAAAAAGAAAAAATGCGGTTTGGGGGTATACAATAATACCTCAACAAAGCTGAATAAGAAAACAAACACATAAAAAAACTTGTCCTCAAAGAACGTGAGATCCCTGATATATTTGTGTACTAAATAAAATTCATCCTTTTGGGAGGGAGTGAAGAAAGTCGTTGCATGTAAACTTCCAGGATAAATACAAATAGAGACAGGAAGGCATACTTCTCTGTGGAAAACTGAAATAGAGTGGAGGACAGGGAATGCATTGGACGTGGTCAAGAAATCTCATAAGCCAAAGAGCTAGCAAACACTTGGGCAACCTTTAAGTTCCACAGTATACGGAGACCAGTAAAAGAGAAGGCTCTGCAAAGGCTCTTTGAGGAGTTGCCCTGGCCTGGAAGGGAAATACAAAGTTGCTTTGAATTAAATCTTTGAATCTGAATCCTGGCTGTGCTGTGAACCAGCAAATCTCTTCCACTCTCAGAGCCTCAATTTTTTTGTCTGAAAATGGGGCTAATACAACCTCTATGTATATAAGAGCCTGCCTTGGGTTGGGGTCTCAGCAACTGCTTCTCACCTGTGCTTTCCACGGCCTGGCCTCATAAGCCCCCAGGAAGCAGGTACTGTGATTATCCCCACTTCACAGATGAGGTGACTATTGGATGCACTTCATACATGCACCTTTCCTTCCGGACTGTGATACACTGGATGACAGAGACCACAGAATATCCCTTTGTGTGTTGCCAAGCACAGAAATTGGCACACTGGAATTACTCAGCAAATGTTTGAATAGATTTTCAAAAACCAAATATGACACAAAGAAAATCTTAAATTTTGAACTGCCTGGCACTTAACAGTTTGAAAAGTTAAGCTAACCACCCTACTCCTGGGGATGACAAACCTTCTCATTATTAGCTTGGCTTCTAAGTATGACCATCACCTGATAGTAACTTATTTTTGCTTCCTGTGAGTCAGAGAGCAAAAGGCACTGTCCCCAAGCCACCAGGGTAACCTTTAAACAAACAGCCCCATAATGAATAGTTGTGGTAAAGTAACAGCTGTCGCATACCTTGTCATAATATGGGGAAACTCTCTAATTTGTTTAGTGCTCTGTATTAATAAAGTTCATGTCCTAGCATTTCTAAAGTGTCTCTAAGAACGCTTGTTCAGATGGCCAGTGAAAAGCCCCGCGTCATAGCCTGGGAGAGCAGCATGGAGATGAGGCAGGACTCAGAGGCAAGTCTGTGTCATAGAAAGGAGCACTGAGTCAGTCATCTGCCTCAACGAGGTTCATCTGGAAAATGGGCTGTACTGAGGATTATATGGATGTAACGGACACAGAAATGCCCTGTGACTGCTAAGGCCCATTTAAAGATTGGACACTGGTTTGTTTGTTTTCCCATTTGGAGTTTGTCATATTCAAGAGCTAGAGAAGTCAGAGGGACGGGACCCTGAAGTTGCTGGCATCTTATCACACAGTCCCACAAAATCAATCACATGTGAATGGCTGGCAGAAAATATGGTTACACAAACGCTCAGATAATTCAGGATGACTTCTTTTTTCTTAATTGTTACTTTTATTTATTTATTTATGGCTGCGTTGGGTCTTCGTTGCTGCGCTTGGGCTTTCTCTAGTCGCGGCTAGCGGGGGCTACTCTTCGTTGCGGTGGGCAGGCTTCTCATTACAATGGCTTCTCTTTGTTGCGGAGCACTGGCTCTAGGCGCGCAGACTTCAGTAGTTGTGGCACGTGGGCTCAGTAGCTGTGGCTCACGGGCTCTAGAGCGCAGGCTCAGTAGTTATGGCGCATGGGCTTAGTTGCTCCGCAGCATGTGGGATCTTCCTGGACCAGGGCTCAAACCTGTGTCCCCTGCATTGGCAGGTAGATTCTTAACCACTGCGCCACCAGGGAATTCCCCTCAGGATGACTTTTAAATAATGCTCTACCCTCATCCCCCAGATAAAGGCACACTGGCCACGAAAAACAAAACAAAAATATGAGATTTCCATGTTGAATTTTATCTCAGCAATACTAGGCTTTGAACTCTGGAAAGATCCATCACTCTTCCTATATGCAAAGTACCAACCTCTAGAAAGAGGTCACAAGCAGCAAGTCACAGGACATGACGTTTGACAAGGCCAAGGACGAGGAGAAAGCTCGAAGGGAAGCTTTCGCAGATGTAGAACTCAGCAAAGGGTAAAGCCCAGTTCAGTCCAACAAATATTCACTGGGCGCCTGCTTTGCGCTTGAAACAAATAATAAATTAGCATTTACTGAATACTTACTGTGTGCTTGGTGCTCTTTTTTTTTTACTTATTTATTTTTGGCTGTGTTGGGTCCTCGCTGCTGTGTGTGGGCCCTCACCAGCTGCGGCAAGCGGGGGTACCCCTAGCTGTGGTGCGCGGGCACCCCGTTGCAGCGGCTTCTCCTGTTGCAGTGCGGGCTTTAGTAGCTGTGGCTCGCAGGCTCTAGAGCACAGGCTCAGTAGCTGTGGCACATGGGCTTAGTTGCGCTGCGGCATGTGGGATCTTCCCGGACCAGGGCTCGAACCCGTGTCCCCTGCATTGGCAGGTGGACTCCCAACCACTGGGTCACCAGGGAAGCTCGTGCTTGGTGCTTTTATACACATGTATCCATTGACCCTCACACTGATCCACCCCAGAAGGTGTTATTGCCTCATTTTTAAAATTTTATTTATTTATTTATTTATTTATTTATTTATTTATTTATTTATTTATTTATTTATTTATTTATTTATGGCTGTGTTGGGTCTTCGTTTCTGTGCGAGGGCTTTCTCTAGTTGTGGCAAGCGGGGGCCACTCTTCATCGCGGTGCGCGGGCCTCTCACTATCGCGGCCTCTCTTGTTGCGGAGCACAGGCTCCAGATGCGCAGGCTCAGTAATTGTGGCTCACGGGCCTAGTTGCTCCGCGGCATGTGGGATCTTCCCAGACCAGGGCTTGAACCTGTGTCCCCTGCATTGGCAGGTGGATTCTCAACCACTGTGCCACCAGGGAAGCCCTGCCTCATTTTTAAAAGCTGAGGTCACTGAGGTTCAGAGAGTTTACAGGATAAAGACAGGAACTGGCAGGGCTGCTCTTGACAGCCAGGTCCTCTGACTGTACATTCCATTACTCCAAGATCAGGGGGGTGTGTTCTTATTATTTCCGACACTACTAATTTCCAGAAGGGATCTGAGGCTTCTTGGGGAGAGGGTTTCCAGGGGACGTGAAAGAGAAGGACCTCAGAGTTAAAGCCTCCTGCAGCCCAAGCTGTCCCAGTCAGACGAGGATAGAAGAGGTACAGAGTAAGGACTCAATAAATGGCATAGTGACTGATAGCTGGGGGTGGGCGGGGCTTGCACTGAGCACCTACCGTGTGTTAGGAAAGAGACTGCGCAGGCGGACTGCTAGTACGTAGGGGAAAGGGGCTTGCACTGCACCTACCATGTGCTGCAGGTACAGGTGTCCTGGGACCTGCTGGCTGGGGGCCACGGGGAAGGCGTGGGGGGTGAGGCTTTCTGAGCACCGACTATGTACCAGGAGCTCTGCGTTTCTTGTCTTGCAACAAGTCTGTGAGTTGGGTATGATTATTCCTGTTCTGCAATGAGGATATGAGTTCAAAGAGAGAACGGCTGAGTCCACAGTTACAGGTGGAGTTGAAGGCACAGCAAGGCTGGCCCCCAGCTGGGTGCTTAGGTTCCTTCTCCACTTCAGAGGGGAGGCAGAAACCATCTCTCCCTGTCCTCCCCTCAGACCCGCCATAGAAGAGCAGAGACGTCAGTGAGACCCCCTTCCAAAGCCTAGCCAGCTAATGATGATGACGATGATGGTGGTGGTGGTGATCGCCATTTACCTAGTACTTACTGTATACCAGGCACTTGATGGCACGCTCTATTTCATAAACTTTGTCTGGTATATTATGCACATTAGCCAAAGGGAGGCAGATGTCCAGAGCTCCCGGGAGCAGGAAGCCAGTAAGTGACAGAACCAGGCTGAGAATCCACCTCGACTTGATTTTAAATTTCGTAACACTTGGTCAGCCTCAGCAGGGAGGAAGAGGGGCGAGCCTCGCACGCAGAGGTGCGGCACGGCGCGGCTCCGGGACCTGCGGCCGGGTGCCGTCCTGAGCCGGGCCGGCCGGCTGGGGGCACTGCAGACCGCGCGCTGCGCTACGCCTGCCTCCAGCTACGGACGCCCTGGGGCAGCCGCACCCTCGTGCGCCTCTCTCGCCCCTACCTCGGCCCCCGCCAGACCCGGCCCCCCAGCGCGGACCAACCTTCCCGCGGGGGATGCCAACGAAGCCGATCGGGGTCCACAAGGACACCCCCTGGCGCCCTGCCGTACGCGCACTCACTCACACCTCCACTTGCGCACGGAAAGTTTGCAGGGACCTCGTCTTCCGGGGTGGACGCGGGCGGTCCCGGCACGGGCCCGCCGGGGATCTGGGGATTTAGACCCGACTGGCTCCGACTGGGCAGAGAAAGAGGAAACCCGAACCGAGAGCGGCGGGAGGATACCCGGCACATTTGAATGTCGGGCCGCTGCCTCCCCACCCCGCCCACGCTGTCACCTTCCTCTCCTTCTGCCCTGCGGATTCCACACCCCACCCAGTCCGCTCACCGAATTCTGACTTTGAACCCAAACGTGGTCGGGCGTGTTTGGGGCCAGGCCACAGCCAGCAGGCGCTCTGGCCCTCGTCAAAGCAGCTGCAAGAGGGCATCGCTGTCCCTGGGGAGGGGACCCCGCCTCGGACCGAGGTGGGGTCACGCTTTCCAGTTATTTCCAGGCGAGGTAAGAGGCATCCACCGACCGTGACCCTTCTCCGCGGTCACCTGCGATACAGGCATTTAAGGTGGGCAGTTTAACGAGGTGATAACAAAGTGAAAATGGCCTGGTAGCCTCCTGAATTTGAAGCCCCAACTGAGGCTTTCCTTAGAAAGGGAATGTTATGAATAGGTTACTCTCAAGGAATTCTATTACCAGTAATAACCCCTGACTGTTAATTGGTCATTTTGCCGGTTAAAAGTCTTGCAGACCCCTCCAAGGTCTAAGACAAGGAGAAAAAGAATGTATCTGAGATTTACAACTGGGAGGGAAATATCATATTACTTTGCATTAGGTTATATATTAACATACTTGTTGAATTGAATTTTCCGCTTTCACTTTTTAATATCTTTCCAATTCCCAACTAGTCTCTGGAAATTTAAAAAGGGGCGGTGGGAGGATTGGTGATGTGTATGCCACAGATGGAGATGGAAAAGCTGCCCAGAACATGTTGACATTTAAAAAAAAAATTAACATCCCCCCACACTTTAAAACTATGATATTAGGAACAGAGTCATGATGGCAAAAGTTACTTGTAGAACATCTGTTCCTTCCAATGGGAGGATTTCTCTCCTGCCAAGAATTTATGAATTTTATATAGGAGCTGGATTCTGTTTGGGGAAGAGGAAGGAAGCGAGCCAAAGCAGCCCCCTCCTCTGCCTGGAATGCAGGGATACTGTGCTCCTGACTTGTAGATGGTTCTTGAAGCTGCTGATGGGGTAAAAGTCCCCTTTCAGAAGGACATGGCTGAGAATGAAAAAAATCACAAACCACTACCACCCGTGGTTTAAAGTGAGTAGAACAATACAAAGGAAGGTCAAGGCCATGGGACTTGAAGACAAGACTCCCATTCACAGGCCTAATCCTTTTTAGAGGAGAAAGGAGAGACTTTATTTTGGGGATAAAACCTGCCCAACTCATATCAGCTCATTTCAAATGTTCCTTTCATTTTCACACGGGCCAGATAGGTGGTCTTCCATTCATCCCAAACACTTCGATCAATCCCTTCATCTGCAGCCAATTGTCTTTTGCTGTTGCTCAATTGAGCCTAGTGACTTGGAAGGGTTTTCTTTCTAAAACCACCAGAGGGATGCTCTGAAAAGTCGTCTGGGTGAATAGGACACTAAATGGATTAGCAGTTGAAACATTAATGAATCTCATTTGACTCAAGGCGAGTTCACCTAAGTGGATTTCCAATGGTCTCCTCTTCTGCAAAGAACTTTCTGCTCTTGAGAAAGTGTGTGTCCAGCATGGAGGAGATCATTTTGCATTTTCAAGTAAACCATTTTAGGTTCTTACCCTTTACTTGGAATGTGCTTTTTTTTTTTCTTTTTTACTCATAGGATTTCAGAGGAAACATAAAAAAATAAAATAAAATCCATTTAAGTATCAAGAATCTAAATTGTTTCTGTTTGACAGCAAGAGAGAGAAAAAAACCATCAACATTAAGGGTTTACAAATGTAAAATAGCTAGTGGGAAGCAGCCCCATAGCACAGGCAGATCAGCTAGGTGCTTTGTGACCACCTAGAGGGGTGGGATAGGGCGGGTGGGAGGAAGGGAGGGAGACGAAAGCCGGAAGAGATATGGGGACAGATGTATATGTATAACTGATTCACTTTTTTATAAAGCAGAAACTAACACACCATTGTAAAGCAATTATACTCCAATAAAGATGTTTAAAAAAAACAAAAGACAACAACAAAAATAATCTTATATCTGTTGGAGAAATATTTGCCAAATAATAAAAGGTGCATATGTTAGTTTCAGAGCTACCATTGTGACCTCGTGGAATTAAAAAATGAGGAGAAAAAACAAACAAACAACAAAAAAAATTAAGGGTTTAGTACATTTGTTCGAGTCAACAAATATTAAGCACTTACTGCATGCCAGGCAGTTTGTTAGGCATTGTTACCCCTCCTTCTATAGGGGAGCTAGACAGTAAATGTATCTGGTATATGTTACATCTCAGGTAATGCCACGTGCCCTGAGGAAAAATCAAGCACATTAAAAGATAATAGCAGGGACAGAATGGGAGGGCTCTTTTAGTATGGTCAGAGAAGGCTGCTCCAAGGAACTGACGTTTGAGCGGTCCTTCTATAACTGTCGCAATGCAAATATACCCCCAAACGCATAAGCGTAGATATATTTTTACCAAGTTGGATCGTACTATGTAGGTGTCTCCCCCTCCAGTTAACTTCTCCTGAACATTCTTCTGCATATAAAGAGTATATGGCTCGAGAGCTTGGGACTGGGTAGAATCCGGTTTAATTCCAGCTTCACCACTCACTGGTTTTGTGATTCCTGGCAGGTTCCCTAAGCTCTCTTTGCCTCAGATCCTCATCCTTAAAATGTGGAGAATAATAATGTCTGCCTCATAGGGTTATTGAGGGGACTAAATGAGAAAAATACATGTCAAATGCTGAGTATAGGGACAGCATGTAGTAAACCTTAATAAAGGTTAGCCCTTATTTATTATTGTTTACCAGATAATTTTAATGGAGCATGGTAGTCCATTCTAAGGAGAACTAGGGCTTACTTAACCAATGCCGTACTGCTGGACAGAAAGATTTGTATGTAAACCTAACTCAGATGATATGAATTAGCTAAAGGAGAAAAATAAAACAGGAACAAAACAAAACCCAAATGTAGGAAATGTGCCAAATCAACACATTTTTTTAGTTGAGACTCTTTTTCCTTCTGCCACCCTGGATGCTGAATCACACACATTAAAAATCTGTCCATTTACCATCAACACTTAAGGTTTGGGGACCTCTTGGGAATTCCCTGGCGGTCCAATGGTTAGGACTCCGTGCTTCCACTGCAGGGTGCACGGATTCCATCTGTGGTCGGAGAACTAGGATCCCACATGCCGCGCAGCCAAAAAATAAAAAGGTTTGGGGACCTCTGGGTCTTGCTTAGCAAGTCAGCCTATGGCCTGGTACAGGCTGAGAAGGGTCTGGAAAAGTCTTAGGCTGGAATTAGGTTCTGCAGCGGCATAACTGTGGGAGACTTGGGGGCCTCAGATTCTTCGTGAGTGCAAAGGAAACTTCAGGTGAAATGTTTCTTGGAACTCCTTCTGGCTCTGTCATTCATTTGTTCCTTGAGTACTAACCAGCTCCCAGACTGTGCTCCCGTGCTCTGAAGAGACTTCCCTGCTTCCAAGATCTGAAATGGTCCTCTGAGTCACTTGTCCATTCCCCGAGGCACAGACCCAGATCTATTTTAGGTTGAGGTCCCGTTTAGGGGAAAATGGATTATCTTCAGATACTGGGAACATTAGGAGAATGTTGGCAGAGCGTTTTGGAAGATGGCAGAGAGGGAGTGTTTCCCATGGGATGTGGCTGAGAATGTGGGCTCAAAGTACAGCACTCCAGCGTGCCACTCCTTTTGGCTGACTTCCTCTTGGGCATTCTCCATTCAAGGGGGCCTCAGAGTGTACAGTCTTCGGCAAAAGATACTCTGTTAGGCTAACCTCCAGTTGGCCCAACTATCAAAAGGGCTGCTAGTTCTTTATTCTAATAGAATGAATACATGTGTGAAGTACTTTGGAATCGGTGAATGAAATACCCAGGAAGAAAAGCATGGCTTATTTACTTTTGATGATTTTATAGAGGCTGTGGTGGTGCTATAATGCAGAAATGGACTGCCTTTTCTTGAGTCATTATCCAAACTGGAGCACAGAAGAATGTGGTGTATTTTAATGGAATGACAGATAAGATTACTTGTTTCTATTAGAAAGAAGGGTAGATTAGGTCAGTCTTGTCCTTATAGCTTCCTGTGCACCAAATTAAGCCCTGTTTAGTTTAAAAAACAAACACATTCCAAGGAGGTGAGGAACAGAAAAACCCCCCAAATGAAGTTAACTTGAGTTTACCTGGGAGGTGACATGATGTGGCAGAAAGAGCCTGAGCTTAGGAATCGGGTAGATCTGGCTTCCCATCACAGCTGTGTGACCTTGGGTAAGTCACTTGCCTCCTCTGGGCCTCAGTCTTCTCCCCCACAAAATGGGCGTAATCACAAATCCCTAAACATCTAGGAAGGTCCTTGACATGCCATAGGTGCTCCATGAATGTGAATGCTTTCCTTCTACCTCCAGCTTGCTCAACTAGTTCCCAGGACCTTCCTCCAAACATGCAAGATATGTTTTCTTGTGGTCAATGGCAAAGACAAAGGATGAAGACACTGAAGAGTTAAAAAGAAAACAAATAAACCATGCTTCCTAAACCCACAATCTAAGAAATTGTTCCTCCTCACACAATTTCTTTTTTTTTATATACAAATTTATTTATTTATTCATTTATTTATTTTTGGCTGCATTGGGTCTTTGTTGCTGTGATTGGGCTTTCTCTAGTTGGGGCTACTCTTTGTTGCTGTGCAAGAGCTTCTCATTGCAGTGGCTTCTCTTGTTGCGGAGCACGGGCTCTAGGCATGCAGGCTTCAATAGTTCTGGCACACGGGCATAGGTGCTCCGCAGCATGTGGGATCTTCCCGGATCAAGGCTCGAACCCGCGTCCCCTGCATTGGCAGGCGGATTCTTAACCACCGTGCTACCAGGGAAGTCCCTCCTCATGCAATTTCTATTCCAAGTTTTATGTGGCCCATCTGGGAACACTGTCAAAGCAAATGTTAAAAATTGTTTACCAAAGGACAGGTAGTTAAATATCATGTACAGCTGAGAATTTTGTTATCGCAAACCTAAAATAATTTTTCTCAAACCTTTCTTTATAAAGGAAGACATTGGATGGACGTATTCAGATATGTCCTGAGGTGGTCAGAGGATTTTTTTCTTTCAGTTCATTTTGTAGATCCACTGTCTGGTCAGACCTCTGTAGTGATGTGTTTGTTTTTTTTTTTTTTTTTAACAAAGTGCCATGCATTCTAATTAAGGAAATAATAAATGAAAATGTTTGTTTACCTATACCTGTGAGTTATTTGTCAGTTGCTAAATAGATTACTGGCTCACTATTGCTGGAGCCCAGGTAGACTCCACCATTCACAGAGAAAACCAATCTACCTGACTTCCTTAATCAGTGCAAACATTTGGCCTTGCAGTTTTATCAATTTTTTCACAGGCAGTATTGATTGTATATCAGAACAAGAAAATGAAAATAAAAAACTCTAAATCTAGAAGAGGTCGTGTGCTTCCAAATGCAGATTGAGATCCAAACATTAAACAATAGGGATCTCAATCCTTTTACAAAGGCACAAATTGCAAATCAGACTCCCATGCCAGAGTGGCTTTGCCTAACAAAGTCTTTAATGCAAAGAATCCCTTAGGATCCCAAAGCCTCCCCTTTTTCTACAAGCTTTGGCACCAGGCACCAAAATAGCCTATGAAGTCAGTTATGCTGCCTAGCCATAAAGTTAATTGTGCTTAAAGCAAAATCAGGTTGTTCCCCCGGTGTAGCTATGCAATCTGCAATCTATAGAAACACAAGTTACCTGGGTTTGCAGGTTAAGCTCCATTTTACTCGAATCATTCATTTCAACAGAAGTTTGTGATATCTTGTCCAATAAGGCTAAATCCTTCACGCTGAACCTGAATAACGCGTTTTAACATGCTTTGACATGCGCCTGATAAACAAGTTGGAGGTATCTAAAATAATAAGCAATCAAGAAAACTGAAGGGAAAAAAAATGGCTCATGTGGTTGTAGTCAAAGTGGTTGAGTCTCTCAAAGAACTATCCGATCACTTTTCCAAGAGAGGTAAACAAGTTTTACTGAGTTAGGATGCTGATTTTCATTTAACTTACACTTTATACCCTTAGCAGAGCAATTGCATTAGGAAAAAAATATCTGTAGACAGGCATATTTATATATTCTTATTCATTTTTGGTTCCGTCACTCTTTGCACAGTTGCTGTTAAGGTAGGTGTTCAACAGATTATATATGTTTGAATGAAGTTGCATGGAAATAGAAAGCAGAACAAAGCCAGAATTATATTTTTACATTTTTTCTTATGTTTTCCCTAGAGGGGCACCGTAGTAAGTGGATA
The DNA here is from genome assembly GCF_009873245.2 of Balaenoptera musculus. Taxonomy (NCBI): domain Eukaryota; kingdom Metazoa; phylum Chordata; class Mammalia; order Artiodactyla; family Balaenopteridae; genus Balaenoptera; species Balaenoptera musculus. The sequence continues at coordinate 90,784,711 of NC_045790.1, forward strand.
GTCCTTGTTTTAGCTGGTAACACAATACTATAATAGAAGCACAATAGAGATCAATGAAACACTTTTTTGGACATCGGAGCACAACATCACATTGAATTTAGAACTTTCCTTTTAAAACCATCCTTTTGCATGTGTCTTAAAAAAATCTGTATTAGCCTCTAACGTCCCCTTGGGTTCTCAGGATAGAGCCATCAGCCATTGGCTTGTTAAGCGAGACCTAGGCCCTGGCTGGTGTTCAGATCCCCACCTGATGTGACCTTGGGCAAGTCCAGTCTTTTATCCCGGCCTCAGTTTTCTCCTTGAGTTAAAAGGTCTTGAAGACCCTTTCCTGCTCAGACAGCCTGTGTAATTTTATAGCTTTCAGTGCCTGCAATCTGTTACTCATTCCTCTGTGAGGCGGTAACAATGCCTCAAAGGCAGGGGCATTTGTCAATTCCATGCACTGTTTTCTAGAGTCAGTTTTCTAGAACAGTTTAGACATGTTCAGAAGTCAGAAAATTACTGTCATCCTAGCAGCAAGGAGAGTCTCAAGCTTGAAGAGCAGCAAACTTAAAGAAGAATAGGTGACCTTTCCTCATTCCGACAGACTAGCCCACCCAGGATCCTAGAATGGAAAGTGCCTTCTTTAAGCTTTTAAAGTGTGTTTTTTTCAAAAACAAAAAAAAAACCTTCATAGTTTGTCATATGTTCACAGTACACTTACATTTTTGCCCTTCAAGGGAGGCACAATGGGTTTTCCAAAGGGAAGAATAAAATATTTCCTTTTCCCAAATTCTGGCTTCCTGAAGGCCATGCCCAGTTGTCCCCTAACTGCTTCCAGTGGGTCACCTGACACCCATCTGCCTCCCCTAATACACATCAACCCCCGCCCATATGAACAAAATTCTTTCCAGAATCAACGCCGAAAATCACCCGGCAAGGAGGAGTCCTCTAAAAAGAAATGCCAGATTTGGGCTAAATATTCAATAAATGATTAGTTGTATTCAATTAAATCCAGTAACTGTGGGTATTCAAGGGCAAAGAAGGAAAGCTCCCAGTACCCTTCAGGAGCTTGTGTCTGTTGGGGGAGCCAAACCCATAAAGTCTTTTTTTTTAAAATTCTTATTGAAATATAGTTGATTTACAATGTTGTGTTAGTTTCAGGTATACAGCAAAGTGATTCAGTTATATATATACACATTATATATATATATATATATATATATATACGTTTGTATGTGTGATATATATACATGTATATATATTCTTTTTTAGATCCTTTTCCATTATAGGTTATTACAAGATATAGATATAGTTCCCTGTGCTATAGAATGGGTCCTTGTTGGTTATCTACTTTATATACAGTGGTGTGTATAAAATCTTGTAATCTATATGGATATGATTTTTTTAAATTAATTAATAAATTTATTTATTTTTGGCTGCCTTGGGTCTTTGTTGCTGCACGCAGGCTTTCTCCAGTTGCAGTGAGCGGGGGCTACTCTTCATTGCGATGTGCGGGCTTCTCATTGCAGTGGCTTCTCTTGCTGCGGAGCACGGGCTCTAGGCGCTCGGGCTTCAGTAGTTGTGGCACGTGGACTCAGTAGTTGTGGTTCATGGGCTCTAGGCGCGCAGGCTTCAGTAGTTGTGGCGCACGGGCTTAGTTGCCCCGTGGCATGTGGGATCTTCCCGGACCAGGGCTGGAACCCGTGTCCCCTGCATTGGCAGGCAGATTCTTAACCACTGCGCCACCAGGGAAGTCCAGGATATGATTTTAATGAAAAATCTAGATCGAGGGGGTGGGAGGGCTTATTAAGAACTCGCTATGAAGGATATATAAGTGCTTGTCAGGGGAGTATGGATCTTTCCAGAAGCAGCAGAGACCAACATCTGTCAGCAAAGGCTCAAAGGCTGAAGCAGGCATAGTGCGTTGGGGGGTCCACAGTAGTTTTGCATGGCTGGTACACTTAAGGTGTGATTGGGTACTTAAGGAGATGATACTGGACAGATAGCTGGGGGCCACAATTTAACTCTTTATCCACTAGGCCCTAGGGACCTTGGGAAGGTAATGAGTAGGGGAGGGGCTTGACCAGATCTGTTTGACCAGGAGAGCTGTGTGCCGGGACAGAAACAGGTGCTTTTCTTCCACCTCAAACTAAAAGTATAGATCATATTCATGGCATAGTGACCAGCTCAGAAAACTTCTGCAGGAAACTTCCCCATCTTGTCTACCTTGACAAAGGAAATAGCACATTAATTGGGAGACAGAAAGTCTGGGGCTTTTGACTCCTAAACAGGTTTACTGGAAGAACCTGGATGTTAGTAAACCCTTCTGAATTGGGGTGTATCCTTTTGCCTGTAGCCCTACTTGCCCAGCAGACTGAGGACAAAAGCATTAGAAGAGAAATGCTTTGAGTATGTCAGCAAGAATGAGAAACAAAAACAAAACGCTAATCTGTGAAGGGAACCTCGGTTTCCTCATCCATAAAATGGGGATGAGAGAGGGAAATCCCACCCCTACCTTTTGTTGTGAGGCTTAATTGAGGTAATGGAGTGTGTAAATGCTTCATAGACCTCACAGAGTTGTGCAGAAGTAAGGGGTGACTATACACCAGCAAAAAGTGACCCGATCAGCAAAGAGGTATGCTTGCCTTTACTGAAAAAATCCTTTCCATGTGTCATGTCTAAGAGACTCTGCTTATGGTTTGCACCAATTCACATATCTCCTTGGCTTTCAGCAAGTGTATCTAAGAGTTCCTTCAATTTCCCTGTAAAGTTATTTATCCGTTTTAGCTTTTAAGAGGGTATGCAGGGTAAAGTGCCTGAGTGCATTGGCTTTGTGTCATGATGATCTGACCACCATTCAGTAATATGTTATTTAGTGCCAGTTAGTACAGATTCAAATATTATAGGTGAGATAGGTGTTGTAACCCCACTCAACCTCCTGGCCTCAGATACCTTGGACTGGACATGGTTGACTGTTTGCCCTAATTGATTTTAGATAATTGTCAAATCTCCACCTGTGGCTTCACCTATCCGTCTGTTTATCTATCTCTCCATAAAGAGCTACTTCTCGTTTCTTATTCTGTTTAGATGACAACATGTAACATAGACATGAAAAGAAACACAAAAGGATAGCAAATGGCCCTCATACTCTGGGATATCATTATAATTATTGGGTTGTATCAATGAAAAATGTTCTAGGAGGTATACTCAGATGTCAAAGGGAGTCTGGAAGTGTGAATTTATTTCCTGTCGTTGCTATTAAATTAGATTTCTATTTATTTCCTCCTTTTCCTTTAAGAACAAGTGGCACAGGACATTTGGGAAGACGGGCTGCAACATGCTGACTCATTTAGGGTGTTGAGAAGACTGAAGCAATTCGAAAAAGTGATATTATAGCACTGGCATCGTGGAAAACAATTAAAAAGATAGGCTCCCTATGTTCATATTTCCAGAGAAGCAATTTGACTGATATTCCTACCCCATGCACTTCCTCCCCCTCAACTAAGTCAGCTGGCTATGGTAGCCTAGAGACCAGCCTGAAAGATTTTCTGTGTTTATGCTAACATTTTAGCAGTTGGTTTCCTTTGTGTTTTGACTGTGACCAGGGCATTGAACCCCTAGGTACTTCAGAAAGATTTAAGAATTTGTTAGTTTTTTAGGAGACGGTGAGAAATTTACTCAAAATTTACTCTTTTGTTTAAGGTAAAGCTTTCCAAAGGGTTTCTGTTCTCAACTTTCATTTTAGTTTCACTTAATGTGAAAAAAAAAAAACTTTATACAGCATTCTGATTGCAACTGTATTCTCTGCATTTTCACAGGTAGAACATTCCGTGATATATTCCACAGCATTCATTATGTAGAGAGTTCTTGGTGGTTTTGTATGAAATATTATTGACTGAGTACTCTGCATGTGAACAGTGAATGATAGTTTCATAAACGACCTTTAGGAAGTACATAGCTTCAGCTTATCGCTATAAAAACATGTCACTATACAATAGCGTGTAAAAGGTGCTAAGAAAAGACGAGGAAATAAAATACATAAAAGGTTAATATACAATAATAAATAAAATGACAAAATAATAAATACACAAAAAAGGTTTGTGTAGGTCTGGATGGTGTCTATGCGTTTTATAAGAGAGGGAGAAGGGTGAAGGTGGGGAGAAAGAGAGAGAATAAGGACGACAAATTCTTATTGTGCTGAATGGAGCTTCAGAAGCCAGAACGTATCATAGAACAGGTGGCTACATAGGCTGCTAAATTTAGATATTCCCATAGATCAAAGTACAGCGGGTACCACCACGGCTTGTTTTAGTATTTTCCCTGCAGACTTGCTTCCATAGCATAAGGACTGACTTACCTGGACTTTCTTATATGTAAAGAAATTATATGTAAAAATCGTGAATCTCCAAATATGAAATAACATTGCTTATTTCTAAAAACTGGAACAGTTTTTGAAAGGAAGAGGATTAATCCCCAACTATCCTACTTGAGATGGTGAAGGTTCCTGTTTTGTTTTAACAAACCCAAACAAGACAGTAGGAGTCAAACAGGTTCTCAGGTTGAAAGAATATTTTGTTGGAAAAGGCACTTTGTTGGAAAAGAGAGAGACTGAAAGTCTGTTGATGTGTAGGAAACACTGTTGTTAATCCTGTGTGTGTGTGCACACAAGTTAAAATCTAGGACATACAAATTAAATGTCATGAGAAAAATGTAATAAGCAGGCATCTCAATTATTAGGTACTCTTTATTATACAGTGTAAACGGCTCTGTAATGCAGTAATGACAGTACACCTAGGAGCTCAGAACTGATAGGTACTAAAGTAAATAGTTTAGCTATTTGTGCATCTTGAATAGTTTTGTCCTGTTACATTTTTGGAAAATCTTCCTCATTTTAGACACCGAAGCTTTCTTATTCAGGTTAGAAAAAGTTAATGCAAGTGATGTTTCCCTATGACATCAGAAAAATTTGAATACATTTAAAATGTCTTGATATTTTATCAATGACGTTTCTTCTACCTGAGATGATAGGCACTTAGTGAAAATGAAAACGGTGGAACTTTTTGATAAACACTTTCCATACACAAACTATGTGCCAGAAACCTCTGTATAAGAGAAAGGTGGGTTCCAAGAGCAGGAACCACAATTTAATAAAAAAAAAAAATGTATTAGAATGTAGGCTTTTTGTTTAAATAGCTTTAATTGCGCTTTTTAAAATAAATAGCTTTTAATTGCACCAGTACTCTTTTTAAAGAGTTTCTCCATTTAAAATAGACACTTATTTGAGAATATTTGGAAACTAGAAAATTTAATCTGAGAAAACCAGTATTAATATTTTGGTGTTTCCTTCCAGTCTTTTCTCTTAATTTTCGATTGCTTCTCTCTCTCCTTCAATGCACACACACATTTGAACTTAAACAATTGGAATCATACTGTTTATAGTCCTATATCCTGCTTTTTCCACTTAACATACCATGAGCATTTTTCATGTCATTAAATATGCTTTGAATATGCTCTTGGCCACATAAAATTCCATCCTATTGATGCACCTGTTTTCTTTTAAGCTAAGACACATGCCACGTTTTCCAGTCATGTTGGACTCTTAAAAGCCAAGGAAAATACTTTCTGTTGATCCACCATGAGCCTCTTATGAATTTCTGTTTTTCATTCCATTTATAAAATGTACCCACAGTGCAAGCACACCTCTGAACACTAGCTATAATGGATAGGTAATAAGCAGTCTAAAGAAAATGCCAGTCAGCTTCTGTCCGCTTGACAATGTTAATTAGTCACCCACATTACCATTACAAATATAGTGTCAACAAGTGTCACAAATGCTTTTTCCATTTTGTGACAGCCACAAATGAACTTCAGATTCTTGAGTATCCACCGCAAAAAAGTTTTAAGCTTTAATAATTTGAGAAATATGCTACCAACTTACAAAAACACCATTTAAAATTTACTTTACACTTGGTTTTGTGACTGAGTCATTTTTGCCTCTTTAGTTTCAGTCAGCTGAAACAATGGGGCTGGCTTGTCTTCAGAGGACTGAAGAAGTTTTAAAAATCTGCTAGAAACTTTGGTTCTGCCTTCTTTGGGGGCTATAACTAAAAGTAATGCATCTGTTACACAAAGCGTAAGTGAATCCTTTAATCCTCAGGAGGGCACTGTGGAACCACGTTCTTTGGGGTTTTCCGCTGTGGGGAGGTTCTTTTGTTACATAAATTGTTCTGAGTGCAAGGGCAGGCCTCGAAAGAGATTTTTATATTTTCATTTAATTTTAAAGACAAACCATAAAGATCTTTTAAAATGTGAACGTGTACAACTACTCTTATATTAAACTGAGCAAACTGAAGAATTATTGAGCCGTTTCTACCTGGAAGTTCATAGGTAGGGAAACTGCTTTCATGCACTTTTTAAAGTACATTTGAAAGAGGAACCTGAACCAGGTAAGTTTTAGTCTTTAAAAAGTCTTCTTTTAATCTGTCGAGATAAAGTTGGCTTTTTGGTGTGCTTTTCACATGCCTACCCACTGGGTTTAAACTGCAGTTTCTGTTATGTGCTTTTCAAGGGGAAAACCAAAAACCAAAAACAGTGTTCAGATAAAATATTATAGGTTTATTTAAAACTTAATTCTCACCTTGAGTATGCAAAATACAAACTCCACAAAATGTTCATTTTTTTACTTTGTAGTTTACAAATATACAAAATAGAAGTTTGCTTAAATTTATATTACATATTTATTAAGGCAAGGAACTATATAGAAAAAAACATTTGTTCTGCTTAAGGCATACTTGGGAATAAACCATTGTACAAATTATTGCACATCTGAAACCACAGTGCATAACAGACTGTCTGCATAAAAAGGTTAAAGTAAACCAGGTGTATTTACCTGACTTAGGTCATAAATGTAGATCGGAAGACAAAAATAGATTTTCCTTGTCAAAGTATGCAGCAGTTTGAGAACTTTGGCCTCATTTGGTACCTTTAGAACCAAGACTCACCAAGCACCATCGTTTAGGCTATTAAAACACATTTTCTGTACCTGAATTTCTTCCTCTTCTTCTAAGATCGTAATAATGGCTTTTAGAAGGCAAAGAGAATACAAGGTGATCTTTATGCTTATATTGCATCGAAACAATTCAAGGGATTCTGGTCTTCCCCTCCCCCCAACTCACGGATCTAATTTATACCCTGATATCCACAACTTCCAGTCACCCCCTTGGCGTTTTGTAAGTCCAGGAATATATATTCAAGTTGGATTTAGAATTGGAATGATAGAAGATCCAGTCACAGACCCCGTCTGTTCTTTGTCATTTGGTTTCCTCAGGTCTCCTGATTATCCATTCATAAGTTGACTTGTTGGGAACTTGACCATGATTGTAGTGCTTTCCAGCTGCGTTCTTCCCCTCACCGGGAAGACAGTGTGAAAGGTAAAAAATACTGAATGCTCGTCTGGCAGTGTGGGTCATATCCACTGTTTGGGGATTTAAAAGTGCCTCTTCATGTGTAAGGCGAGGTGGTCCGACCTCGAAAATGCCCGGTCGCACTTCTGGCACTGGAAGGGGCGGTGCCCGGTGTGTTTGCGGTAGTGCCTGGTGAGTTCATCTGAGCGGGCGAACTTCCACCCACAGCCGTCCCAGTCACAGTGGTAAGGTTTCTCACCTGGAAAAGGAAAATAAAGCCACTGGAAGCGATTGTGAAAGAATTAAGAACTGGCCATTTTTTTAAGCTAGAGGCCAAACATTCAACCAACTCCCCAAGCACCCCATTCCGAAAGGATCCAGGAACGTCTTTATACCTCTTAAGGCCAGATTAAACTTTAGATCGTAAAGCAGGAATATAGAAATTTTTTGCTCTTGTTTTTTTTTAGGGGAAGTTAGATACCTTATCACAGAAAACAAAGACCACTTAAACCTATACTTCTGTTGGACTAACGTTTTCATTCTTCTGAGCTAAGATATCGCTGCGGAGGAAATGAATTTAGAAATTATGGCTGCTATAGTGCCTCTCCTAGTCCAAATAAGTAATATCCTGTCCCACTATAATTGGTTCTAAAAAGTGACAGGAGGCTACTTTTCCTGTACCAACATTATTCATGACTGCTATGCCTTAGTGACCTTATATACCTACTTACATCCACAAACAAATTCTCTGCGGTGACAATCTTAAACCAGAATCTCAGCAAGCCTAACCATTAAGTCCTTGGGATTTAAATAAAATCTAATTGTTAAGACTAGAAAGGGGGAGGGGTGAAACTGGGAAAGGAAAAAAATCAATAAAAATAGCCTAGAAAACAAAAAACTGATTTAAAAAAATACCATGTTTTTGCACTGTGAAGTATAATTTCTTTTCTTTTTTTTTTTTTTGCAAAGGATAATTTCTTGATTACAAGGGCAATGGTTTGCTCAAGCTAGAAGAGGCCCACATGCAGCCTGGAATCTCCCTGCCTTTCAAAGGCCTAACAAAACTGCATTTTCAAGCACTGATACCATCCGCCCAGCAAAAGGCTCCTGAGCAAAATAGTAGGCGCCGGTTTGCTTTCTCTCCTGTGATCCAGGAGATGGAGGAGATAGACTGCGCCCCACATCCCAAGGGAGGCCCTGAGGAGTGTCCGTAGTCAGCCGATGAGGCTGGACACCAGCCCCCCTCCTTTCCGCGGCTTCTGGCCTCCTACCTGTGTGGGTTCGCAGGTGTGCCTTGAGATGAGAACTCTTCGTGTAAGTTTTGCCGCAGCCTGCGTAATCACAAGTGTGAGTGGCCGTCCTTTTCCGGGGCCACGACCTTCTCCCCCTCTTTGGCTTGGGCTCCTCCGGCATGCAGGAACCGGGTGGCATGAGCTCTAGGGGTGAAGAAGGTGGGGTCAGCGTCATCCCGTGTGTCCCGCCGGGGCAGGGCTCCCCAGCCCCAAATATGAATCCCTGGGACTGACCTTGGTAATGGAGCGGTGGGACCTGCGGCTGCAACTGGTCGGGCAGGAAGGGAGGGTAGTTGGGCCCCGGGTGGGGATGGAAGCCCGGGGGTAGCGGCAGGGCAGGATGACAGTCCCTGCTGCTCAGCAGTTCCTCGGCACCCAGGGTCGGGGTAGTCCTGCTGGGGAGCTGCCGCCCCAAGGGAAAGTCGTGCGCAGGCGGCCGGTGGCCATTGCTGAGAGGGGGTCCAGTGCCTAAGTGGGCATCTAGGGACCGACCGACGGTACACGAAGAGACAGCCTCTTGCTTGATCTTGGGGCACATGCGCGGCGGCCCGCCGCTGTAGGGCGCCACCACCACCGGGTGGCTGCCGTCCGGGCTGCCTTTGCTAACACTGATGACCGACGGGCTGCCGTACTCGCTGCCAGGGGCACTCAGCGACGCCTTCAACACAAACTTGCCCATCAGCCCGCCACCTGGCGGCTGCGGCTGCTGCGGCGGAATGTACACTGGGTCCAATTCGGGCCGCAGGAGCTCGGCCACGAAGCCGCCGGAGGGGCTCACGTCGTTGATGTCCGCCAGGTTGAAGGGAGCTGTCGGAGGGGGTGCAGACTCCCGGCCGTAGAGGAGGCCGCCGCCCGTGCTGCCCGGCGCCACGCCCGGGTCGCCCCCGGCCCGGATTGGATAGCTGAAACTGCAGGTGGAGGGCGCACTGGCAGGACCGCTGCTCGACGGGGAGGACGAGGACGAGGCTGATGCCGACGAGGACACGGTGGCGGCCACTGACTCCTGATGGGACAGCGAGTTGGAGAGGATAAAGTCCAGGTCCAGGAGATCATTGAACTCCTCCGTCTCCCTCCGGGGTAAGAGAACCGGGTTGCTGCTGCCGCAAGCCGCGCCGACTCCGCCACTCTCCAGGTCGGTGGCCACGGTCGCCGCCGCCAGGTCGTAGGGGCGGCCGGGAAGCACCGGGGGAAGTCGCTTCATGTGGGAGAGCTCCTCCCGCCAGCGCTGCGGGGACGGGACGCGAGAGAGACCGTCAGTGCTGTCCCTGACCGCCACCCAATGTAGTGGTGGGCCCGCCGCGCCTACACCGCCTAGACACGGGGACTGGGCAGGCAGGAAGCGCCCGGGGACTACGGGTGCCAGCGCTGCAGTCATGGCCCACACCCGGGTCCGAGGAGAGGCAGTGCGTCGACATGGAGGATGTTATGTTGTGTCGGCCCGATTGCGTGTTAGCCAGCGCCGCGGCTCGCCAGCCTGGGTCCCTCCCCCGCCAGATCCTGGGGACACTCCCGCCGCCCCGGAATTGGGACACCGAGGCTCTCTCGGTGCGCCCTCGCCAGGGGGACGCCTACGCGCCAAGCTCACTCTAGCCCAGCCAGCGTCTGGGTACACAGACACCTCCCGCCCTGCCGCTTGCACGCTCCGGGATATGTGCGGACCCGGTGTGCACCCCCGGCCGCTCCACAGCGTCGGGACCACACGCATGTACAGCTGAGACAAGGGCGCGGAAGCCATCCCGGGAAGGCTGCGGAGCCCGTGCGGTGGCCACTCCTCCCCGTCGTCCGGTGGTTCTCGGTGACCCCAGGGCTCCGCCCGTCCCCACCCCACCCACAGAAGCCCACCGGAGGATCCCAAAGGCCCGGAGCAACACTCACGTTATTCGGGGCACCTGCTGGACGCAGTGTCTTCTCCCTTCCCGCCGGGCCGGACGCGAACGTGGAGAAGGACGGGAGCAGTGCGTCGCTGACAGCCATATCAGACTCGCCAGGTGGCTGCCTGCGGGCCGAGTGGGGAGCACAGAGGCAGGAGTCAGGGGCCACTCTCGACTGCCACTCCGGCGCGTCCCACCGGCCCTCACCCCTCCCTGCGCCCCGCGCCGCACCTACCTCATTAATGTGGGGCCCCAGAAGATCCTCGGGAGTCCGAAGCAGTGGGGTACCCGAACCCCAAAGCCAACGAAGAGGGGAAAAAAGACTTAGAAACGAAGCCAAAACCAAAAACCCCAAATTGCCCGAGATCCTTCTTCTTTGGATTAAATATAAAAGGGAGATGTGTTAAAAAAAAGTTCCTTTGTATACAAAAGTTCTTAGAAAAGTTGTAAACTCATAAAAACAGACAATCAGCAAGGCGAGTAAAAGTAGGTCCGGTGGCCGGCTTGCGCTCTCTTCGACTCAGCAGCGTCCGCCACCGCTGTCGCGGTCGCCGCGGCTATCGCCGTGGGCGCTGGGGCTGTGGCCGGGGTGGCTGGCGGGCGGCGCCGCCAGGTGAGACTGGCCGCGGTGGCGCGGATCTGCGGACTGGGCGGCGGCGCGGGGCGCGGAGTCCGGGGGGCTGCGCGGGCCGCTCGCGGCCATGGGCGCTGGCCGCGGGCGGGTGGCTGGGTGGGGGGCCGGAGGGGCGGGGAGGGGCACTTGGCGGCTCCCGGTGCCGCCGCCGCCCGCCACCGCCTCTGCTCCCCGCGCGCCCGCAGCCGCGCTCGTTCTCTCGGGCCGGGGAACTGCCGGCGCCCGCCGGCGCGCTCCTTACTTATAACTTCTTGGCTCCCGCCCTCCCCCCCGCCTCCTACCCGCTGTGTGCTGGGGCCCGTCGCCAGGCCCCGCCCCCTCCCTTTCTTCTCTCCTCCCCCCCGCGGCCCCCCCGCGCGTTGCCGTGGCAGCTAAATAAACAAACTCGGCGCACGTGGGGGCGGGGAGGAGGGAGGGGCGCGGGCGGGGCCCGGCGGGCTGTGACGCCAGCCCGGCAGCTGGCGGGCAGGAGCCGCGCTGACGCCGGCGGCGGTGGCGGCAGCGGGCCCGGCGTGGGGATCTGGGTACGGGGTGCGGGTCTGGTCGCCGCGAGACCAGGACGGTCGGTGTCGCCACGGGCGGCTCCTTGGGTTCGAAGCCCACGGTCGAGAAGGCCGGTAGGGGCGAAGGGGGACGGTAACGCGCCCCCACCCCCGTCCCGGGACGCGCTCGTCGAGCTGTCTGCGCTCTAGAGAAGAGCGCGATTATCCGCGTGACTCCTCCAGCCCGGGTCCCTCTTATACGCACTCAGGACCGCGGCTCTAGGGCCCGAGCTCCAGTGCGGGCGCTTGGCCTTGCCTCGCACGGTTCTTCGCGGGCTCTTCTGCCGGATGGGGGTGGGGGAACAGAGAGGAGGCGGGTGCCCAGCGCTGCGTAGCTGGGACCGGGAGCCTGAGAAGGCCGGAGGGGTGTTCCCCGCCTGGAAAGGGCGGAAAGAGGCCGGAATTGGAAATGGAACTACAGTTTTGATATTTGAAGGAGCGAGGAAGGGAGTGAAAGGGCTCAAGATTCACTTTGTGAGGTTGGGGGAGAGGAGAAGGGCGTGAGGCGTGGGGACACCTTTCAAGGTGGAATCTCAAAGCACTTTGCAAGGCACGCAGCTCTCCTTTCCACTTTATGGATGAGAAAACTGAGTCAGAGAGAGGTGAAATGGCGAGGTAAAGGTCAAACGGCAACTCTCTCCCTTGGCTTAGGCTCTGAGCGGTCAAACCCACCGAAAGGGACTTAGCTGGAAAGTGTACCCGTGCCAGAAAGTGGAACGGTGCGCTGGGACCCCGATTCCCGAAAAGGGCACACGGAGCTCGCGGCAGCCGTGCCTGCCCACTGGGTAGAGAAGAGGAAACGGCGGTCGTTATTTCAGTCTTGTAACTGCCTCCCCTCCCCCACTCCCCCTTAGTTTGTGATCAGTAATTTTCCAGCCGGGAAATGTTTTCGTTCTCATCTTCTCTGCGAACAGCGCCGTTTTTTTTTTTTTTTAAACGTGAGTCTGGTGTTCGGTATCGCTTTCTAAACGTAGGCTCGCGAGGTGTTTTGTTTGGATTCAGGCGAGCACAGGGCTCCGCCCGCCCTCTCCACCGAGCCCCCTTGTCAGTAAACGCGGCCGCTCCCGTCCGGGTGTCAGCCCAGGAGAGAAAAGGTAGGAGGCGGGCCGGGAAAAGGATCGAAGCCCCTGCCCTGGGCAGTGTGCGCTCACCCTCATCGAGATCCAGTTACCTCGTACTTTAAGTCGTTGTCACCTTGTTTGTTTGAGTCCTGCGATCCTGGTACCTATTAGGTTTCCTCAGAATATTTGTTATCCTTGATTTTTCCACTCGTTGCCAACCACAGAAGCATTCTTGGAATGCATCGCTCCCCGAATGAATCCACTCGACCCTTTATGCCAAGGCCAGGAATCCCGCTCAGTCCGGAGAGTTGGAAGCCCTTGAGGATGACTTCCATCCTCCAGCCCGGCTTTGGCCAATGGCTGCGAGATCCTGCAGCTGGGGGAAGGTCATGCTTTGGCAGGAACCCCCCCCCCACCGCCCCGAACCTCCTCCCGCGGCCTGGAGGGTTTCAACCCCACCCCATAGGAGCCAGCCAGTTACTTTAAGTCTGAAAATACTGCCCTTTTCAAAAGGAGGAACCAAGAAAGAAAGATACCTGCTACCTCCTCCCGCTGTTCCTTTCATTGTGATGGCAAACATTTCTTGGGATACTAGGACTTGAGGATTGCATGGAGAAGTTATCCACTTTACCATCAAGGCCAGGGTTCCTAAACTGCATTGAACTTGGATAAGCCTTGATTGGCAGCCATCACCTTCATGATGTAAATGTTTGTCAGGACTTGGAATTTCCTATTTAGGTAGCCAGTGCATGAGTTTTCTGCTTCTCTCCCATTTATCTAAGGCAGTAGCCCTTCCCCTTCGACAAAAGTAACCACCACAATGAAAAAACAATATTACACAGATGAATTGGAAAACCACTATTATTGTGTCATATAATCAAGAGAAGATTCTGAAACTCAATTAAAAAGACCAACTTGTAGTTTCCGAACAGCTTTCTGGAGGAGGGAAGCCAGTCCCTCTTTGTGGCAGGCAACTTTCTGGTTATTCCTCTGATTGCATCATAAAGGGAAATCTCTAGATTTGCTCCAGATTTCTAAAAGAGGTAAGGAACTTCAAGTTCACAAATCATCTCCTTTCAAGGTAGGTGCCCAGTGTGACATCAGGGTTATGACCCTCCCTCTCCTCTTCAGAACAGGTAGGTCCAGAAGAGTTAAATCCCTGGCCTATATAATTTATAAACATGAGACTGAGTAAACGTTTGATGACTAAATTGCACTCTGAAATAATAATGGAAGACACCCTTTAAAGGAGAATTAATTACTTACTGGTGACTTTATTTCAGCAAACTGATACTACAAGTTTTGTGGTATGGAAGTTAATTATTAATGTCCTTGGAGTTATAAAATAGATTTTTTTTCCAGCACAAATTGCATTAGTTGGCAGAAGATGTGATGGAAACCATTAGTGCCAAGGGGTTAATGTGGAGCCATGGAGGGGTGTGATAGATTGAAGAGGCTACATAATGTTTCAAGGGAAGGACTCTGCAGGGAGAATTGGACACTGGATCTGGGTACCTGGCAGCACCCTGGCCTGGTGTATGTGCATAAATGCCACAGAACTCAGGAAAAGCTGCTTTTTCAGAAGGTGAAAGCAAGAGATGCTTTTAAGTAACCATTACTTTGAAATGAAATCCCTACGGATACGTAACTGGGAGAGGGTCTTGCAACTTTCTCAAGGTGGCAGAGCTTTTCTCAGCCTCTGAGTGACTCGCATGTCCTGGTAAACTCTCAGCCACTTTTTCACCTCAGTCTCGTGCAGAGGTTAAGAAAGTGGGCTGTAACACTAGATTTCCTGGGTTCGTGTTCTGGCTCTGCTGCTTTCTAGCTAGGCAAGTTCCTTGACCTCACTTTCCCTGTTTTTTCTTCTACAAAATGGGGATATTAATAGTATCTACTGCTTAAAATAATGAGGACTATAAATGGGATCATCCAAGTAAGGTATTTAGTGCAGGACTTCCCTTTCCGCTCTCACCTGTATGCTCATTAATCCCCTTTTGGGTCAAGAACCTCAATCCACTCAGACTCGTACCATAATTTTCCCCACCTTATTTCATCACCCTTCCTAGCTTCCCAAGCTAGAAACCTAGATTCCCCTCCACTCCTGCCTCATTTTCTTTGACCTGGGCATCCAGGCATCCGCAGAGTTCAACTACTTCTATTCCTAAATATCTGTTATCCTTTTCCTACGATCAAGTTGGGCTGCCTTGGTTCAAGCCCTCCTCATTTATCGCTTTTAATTACTGCTGTAAGCCTACAAACTGTTGTCCTCTTCTTCCACCTCCCCCATAGTCCCCCTGGAGGGACTTCCCTGGTGGTCCAGTGGTTAAGACTCCGTGCTTCCACTGCAGGGGACTCGGGTTGGATCCCTGGTCAGGGAGCTAAGATATCCCACATGCCGCGTGGCCAAAAAAAAGAATCATAGTCTCCCTGGAATTTCCCTGCCAGATCTAATCGAGTTTGTTCAAATCACCACAGTTCCATTTCTGCCCAACTGCCCTCCATCAGCTCCCCTTTGCCTAAAGGAGCAAAACCAAACTCCTTAGGCTGATATACCAAACTCTTCCGACTCTGGCTCTAGACAGACTAACAGGATCAGCTCCAGACGCTGATCCCACCCTCCCTCAACTTCAGCTGGATGCTCTCTCAAGTCTCTGAATACACAATGTGCATTTTCCTCCTCTGTTTTCTCCCCTCGGGCTCTCAACGGCCTCAAACCCTTGAGCCCCTCTTAATTGTCCCTTGGTCTGTTAGTCCCTGTCTAGATTCATCCTCTTTCCTCTGAGCTCTAATAAAGCCATGTGGCCACTCGCTCTACGCTACTCACCCAGCGGACTACAATTATCTGCTTACTTGTCTGTGGCTCCTGTTCCACTGGGGCGTCTTTAGGACAAATGCCCAGCGAGTATACATTGTAGCATGAAGGGAGCCAGCAAAGCTGCCTTGGTGAAAGGATTCATCTGGGAGCCCTGCCCTTATCTCGTCAGTAACGTCTGTCTCTGGTGGAGAGTTCACTGTCTCTGCTTTCCAGTCCCTTCTCTTCTACCACCCACTTCTCTTCTTTGAAAAAATTCTATGAAGGAGACAGAAAATAAAGTCCTTCATAATTCTGTTCTCTCAAAACAGTTGGACAAAAAGCGAGGGAACAGCCCAGGCCAAGGCATTGTAATAAAACAAACTAGAAAACACAAACAAAAATAACCGAAAGCCAAACCAAAACCAGACAGAGAAAGTGTCCACTCTTTTCTGGAGCCAAATCCATTGCCTTTCAAAACCCAAACATTGGGTTTTGAAGTTTTTAGAGCAGAGACTGAATCGCAGACGTTAAAAAATCAATTCTCAGAAATTTAATTAAAATCTTTTTCATGAACCTTTAGGTTTGATCACTTAAGCTACATTCTTAGCCCAAAACTGTGAGGCCCATACATTCTTTAAACTATTTAAAAAGAAATTCTACACCTAATGGGATTATCTTAAAGACTTGAACTATTCTGACAGCAATATGTTAAATTCGGGCTTTTCAGTGTCCTCAGCTTGTTCTGAGATGTTAAGAGGATACAAACAAACAAAAACCAAAATCTCTTTTTAGATTGTTTATTTTTAAATGTCTAAGTACAGCATAATATCTTTTAAGAGTAAGATACATAGTAGTAATTAATCTTAACAAATTATTAGGGTCTAACATTTACCATCTTTTATCAACTATGATTGTTTTTAAGGCCACAAGAAGAATCCTGATACTATATGCTTTTGAAAAGAAATCTAGCTTTTAAAGTAAATGAATCAGCAAAGAAGGCAAATCAGCAGAGAAACCTGTTCCTGGAATTTTCTCCTTGACTTGGTTCACCAAGTTTTCCTGGCCTGGTAAAGAATTTCCCCAGGGAAAATTGGCATTGAAAAGAGAAGCAAAACATTATTATACTCTCAAAGATTCTACCTCCTTAATTTAAAAGCCTCCATGGGCTGCATGGCAATTGTATCTCAGTAAAACTGAAGGAAAAAAAAAGTTTCTGTACCTCAGATTCTTAGACCAGTACAATGTCGCTCTTCTGAGGAAAACATGGTTCCCTGGTTTAAATCAGAATGGAAGTCAGATCTTTGCAGTATGGAAAGTGTAGGGATTTTGAGCGTTTGAAAATGAGTGTTTCACACCCTGAGAAATGCAAACAAGAAACAAACAATTCTGTGTTTAATTTTCTTCCCAGTTTGTGGGCCAGACAAGAGGATAGGTTATTTTTGCCAATTTGACATTATGTACTCCTGGCCAAGGAAATGATTTAAAAAAAATAATAACAATACATTTGATTATCCTGCGGTTCACTCTTTCTCACAAACATTGTGTTTGTTAATCAATTTTAATATACTGGCTGGTGGGAAGAGTGCTGGGAGGATGGCCAGTGTCAGTGTTTAAAAAAAAAAAGGTCAAAATAAATTTCTGGCAGCCCTCAAATATCTCATATTGTGCTTGATGTATTTTTCAAAGTTGCTAGCTCAAATCTAGACACAGGCTTTTCTTATATCAAGGGATGATCAGAAGCTTCTTGAAAGAGAAAGCCCTAGAATAGTTACCTAATCTTAGAGGAATTTCCAGCATCATAATAGAGATTCAACAAGGTAATCTATTCAGAGACTCACTCAGTCTATGTTGTCAGTTACTGATGAATTTTTCAGATTGCTACACTTACCCAACAAAGCTTTCAGAGTCAAGTGTTTATGGAAAACACTGAACTGTTGAATTTCAATGTTCTGTGTTTCATTCAGCAAACTCGGTTTTCCATTAAAATAGAGACTCTTTTGGGTTTCTTTAAAGACAAGACAGTATCTTTGGTCTATGTGAGTGTGGATTAGAGTGTCATTATCTGAGTTTGATTCTTTGCCCCCACTTGCTTCAACTCAGTGAAGGAGAGGTCTTGGCAGAATTCATTGGCTTATGGGGGATGAAGGAAAAGCTTGGGATGAAAGTGCAGACACTCAGGGGGAGATGGCTGGGACTGCCACCCAAGAATTTGGATTCCAGGCCCTGTGCTGCCTCTTACTAGTTGGATGAACTTGGGCATGTCATCTAGCTGCCCTCTACTTTCCTTGTCTGTGAAATGGGGCTATGAGTGTACCTGCCTCACAAAGCTGTTGTGAGCACTGAGACATTGGGTATGAAAGGCACCATCAGTGTTAGCTTCTCCACTCTAGCAATGAAACCTGACATAGTTATCCCCATTTGATAAGCTTGAAATTGGTTCTGTTGTACCCAACACTGGGAGATGATACAGAATCTTGGCTTGAAGACCAAAATGCTTTTTCCCAAAATTCTACCCACCCCCCTATACCGGATATCCCAGCATCACTGCAGATGCAACAACTAAGGACCAAGCTCACCTAAAACCTCACAAAGGCACCGTTTTAAGTAGGGCCAGGTATAAATTAACTTGGGAATCACACTTCTTGGATTCGTGCCGTGACTTGCAAAGGCCTTTTTTGGGCTGTATCCGATCTAGAAAGACAGTGACCCTGACCCTTCATAAGCCAGTCAAGACTTAGGTTGGACAGCGGGGAGTTTCAAAGTCAAATTCACCATTGAAGAGTTATATACTGGTAAACAATCTTGGCAAAGTTCTAAGCTTGTCTTTCCTGGGAGTACTGGAAGGGTCTGCCGTGTTCTCCCTCCAGGAATCAGAAGGAGCGGGGACATTCAGAGTAATAATTAACATCACGACTATCAGACACGGTACCAGATACTGTGCTGAGCACTTTCTGAGGTTGGCACTGCCACTGATGTGCTAGAATGCAGGCTTCAAGGGACAAGGGCCCTGGCTGACTTATTCTTATTCCAGAATGTAATGCAGTTTGCCAGCCCATAGTAGGTGCTCAATACATATTTGTTTAACAAGTGAACCCCATTTTACAGTTTTTAAAAAAACCTGACTAGCCCAGGGTTGTGCAGCTAAGTAAGTGAGGCAGCCAGTGTTCTTGGAGCCCACGTGGGGAAAGAGGCCTGTGGCATCACTTCTCCTTATTTGGCCTGCCCTTTTGTCATCCTTGTTTGCTCCTGTCCTCAGCTGTGCCGGGCTTCCCTCCATCCAGAGTTCTTAGATCAGTTTCCCCAGTGAATAAAGCTCTAATCTTCTTCTCAAGTTGGGGGAAAAGTAGTCATCCTGTTGCATCGGGTAACGGGGGAATCTTAGGGCTTGACTGCTTGGATGGATGAATGGATGGATTAGTGGGTAGGTGGGTGGGTGGATGGATGGATGGATGGATAGATTAATGGATTTTCCAACAGCTACTTATATAGGCTTTCAATCAATAGTCCTGTTTCCATTCCCACATGCACCTTACTTTCTGAGTAACTTGGTGTCTCCACATCCTGAGCCTTCCAAGGGTCCTGCACCTTGAAATCAGTGTGCCTAGTTTTCCACTTCCTCTGATCTAAGTTTGTGGCTATATGTCCATTGCTTCCCAGCTCCCATCCTCTTTGTCCTGGTAGGTTTTGCCTTTTCAATTCCTTTACTGTCATCTGAACGGGGCGTCAGAAGGAGCATCACACTTGTTGAATACACTACGTTTAATAAAAAATTCTTTGCTCCTTTTATTTTTTAAAAGTAGTTTTTTTTTCTGATTTCAAAAATTAATGCTTGCAGGACTTCCCTGGTGGCACAGTGGTTGAGAATCTGCCTGCCAATGCAGGGAACACGGATTCGAGCCCTGGGCCGGGAAGATCCCACATGCCGCGGAGCAACTAAGCCCGTGCGCCACAACTACTGAACCTAAGCTCTAGAGCCCGCGAGCCACAACTACTGAGCCCACGCACCACAACTACTGAAGCCCGTGCGCTTAGAGCCCATGCTCCGCAACAAAAGAAGCCACCGCAATGAGAAGCCCGTGCACCGCAACGAAGTGTAGACCCTGCTCACTGCAACTAGAGAAAGCCCGCGTGCAGCGACGAAGACCCAACGCAGCCAAAAACAAATAAATAAATTTATTAAAAAATTAATGCTTGCTTGCTTAAAAAAAATCAATAATGTGGTTCTAAGGAAAATGAATCCACATCCTGCTAATCCAGATATGACTATGATTAGCAGTTTGGTGTACAAATTTTCAGGATTTTTATGCATCTATAGAAATATTAAAATTTATTTTTTAAATACCAATTATCATTTGCACACAGCTTTGTAAATTTGCTTTTATTTTCTCTTAGCTGTACCACAGACAGCTGTACATGTTAATGCATAGATATACCTTATTTTTTAAACACATCCTAGTAGTTCCTAATATTGGTATTTAATCAGTCTCCCTTTGATGGTCATGTAGATTGTTTCCAATTTTTCACTATTCCAGAACTTCCTTGTGCACCCTTAGATGTATTCGCTCATTTCCTTAGGCTCAATTTATACAGATTGTTTTACTAGGTTAACATTATCACCCATTATCAAATTGCTCCTCAAAGTTTACATTCCCATCAATTTACATTCCCATCAGCATTTCCATTCACATTAGCCAGGTGTGAAGGTATTACATGCTGCCCAGCACTGAGTATTGGCATCTTATTCTCTTGCTACTCCTTTATGTATGTATGTATGTATGTATTTATTATGTTTTTTGTTTGTTTTTGTTTTTTAAATTTATACTGGAGTATAGTTGACTTACAATGTTGTATTAGTTTCAGGTGTACAGCAAAGTGATTCAGCTATACCTATACATATATCCATTCTTTTTCAGATTCTTTTCCCATATAGGTTATTACAGAGTACTGAGTAGAGTTCCCTGTGCTATACAGTAGGTCCTTGTTGATTATCTATTTTGTATATAGTGGTGTGTATATGCTAATCCCAAACTCCTAATTTATCCCTCTCCCCCACTTTCCCCTTTGGTAATCATAAGTTTGTTTTTGAAGTCTGTGAGTCTGTTTCTGTTTTGTAAATAAGTTCATTTGTTTTTATTTATTTATTTTTAATTGAAGTACAGTTGATTTACGGTGCTGTGTTAGTTTCAGGTGTACAGCAAAGTGATTCAGTATTATATATATGTATATATATATATATTCTTTTTCAGATTCTTTTTCATTATAGGTTATTACAAAATATTGAGTATAGTTCCCTGCTACTCCTTTGAAATACTGGCATCTCCATATATCAGCTTTGGGGCTAGTCAACCTCGTAGGGCAGTTTGTTTGGACTGCCTCCAGATTTTGCGGGTGTGGAAATCGGACAATGTTTGAATGTAATCAGAGGCTTCCACTTTGCACGTATGGAATCAGAGGCCTAGGGAACAGAGGTGACTGCCCATGCCACACACTGGCAGAGTTGGGACCGTAGAACCCGTGTCCTGGCTCCCAGTCAAGTCCCAGCCTCCCTCCCTGCATCAAACTGCACTGACAGGAACCCCCATAACTTGCCCTTCCCTGAGCCCCTTTCCCTCCTGCAACCAGAAGCACGGACCTCAGGAGGGGATGGGAAGCAACATTTTCAGTGCACCTTCTAAGCACTTCAACCTGCCTCAGGTACTTTGCCTATTGTGTGCCCTCAATAATCCTGTGAGGCAGGTATCATTCATTCCATTATACAGAGGAGGAAATGGATGAACTGGAGATGAAGTTAATCAAATGAGTAATCTGTGCCCAGTCCTGAGGAGATTTCGCACCGGGGACTAGATTAGATCTGTTTTAGAGTGAATGAGGAGACAGTGTGTGCGCTGGTTCTAAAGGGAGGAGGGGTGGTATTAGCAAGACCCATCTGCCCTGCCTGGATCAAGGAGATGTTTTCTGGGAAGGCTGAGGACCTTCTGACACCTCCTCCCCTAACATACACTAATTCAGGCATAAGAGTAAAACCCAGCCGCACAAGCACTTCTCAAGACATCATCTAGCTGGTTCAGGATTGTGTTGCTTGGGGTTGAGCACAAGTGGAATCCAGTGCTTGCTGGCCGGGCCCCCGTACCGGAATGACTGAGCTGTCCAGCATGGCCTGTGTGTAAATGTCAAGTAAACACCAAATTGAAGTGCAGTCTAACTATTGTGCCGCGACTGTTTGCTTTAGATATAACAGTCGGCAGCAAGGAAGAAGGAGAGGGAAAAATATATGTCACTTTGCAAGGCAGGTCGTGAACGTCGTGAGCCCTCCCTTGGCCAAGCTGGAATGTCACAGAGACCAACGTCAAATAAACACAGAGCTTGCGCTCCATGTTGCAAAAATAAGCATGTCCATTTGCTTGAAAAAAAGTTTTTCAGATGAGGGAACATTTTCCAGTCAATCACACTGCAGCAAAGTCATCCTGTTGAATTTGTGACTCACAGGCTCTCTGTGTCAATAGACAGAGAGTGAGCCCAGCGTTATGACTTCAGTGGGAGATGAAGCAAAAGCTGGGATAAGGCAGGGCTGGCTTTAAAGCAGGGCCTTAAGCTCTGACAATAAATAGCAGAGGAAAGTCTGACCACTCACAGGCTGGGTAATTGCATTTGTTGTTTCCTTTTCTTTATTTCTTGCTTCTGGAAAAGAACCAATTTAAAATTTGCCTTACGGGACTTCTCCGGCAGTCCAGTGGTTAAGACTCCACACTCCCAGTGCAGGGGGCATGGGTTCCATCCCTGGTTGGGGAACTAAGATCCCGCGTGCCGCACAGTGCAGCCGAAAAACAAAAATTTGCCTTACTTCATCTTTTCCTTGCATCTACGGTGATGAAGGGCGTCATTGTAAGGGCTACTGATGGAGCATCCCGTGTGCTTGATGGTCTACGCAGATCATTTTCTGTCCTTGTAGCAATTCTGTTAGGTAGTTGGTATTTGTGTTAGTTTACAGATGAGAAGATTGAAGCCCACAGAGGTCGGGCATCTTTGTAAGCTTCTGGCCAAGGATTCTAACACAGTTCATTCTGGCTTCAATTTCAGATTCTGTGCACTTTTTGGATATCCTCCCATTTTGCCATCCTGCCGTGAGCCAGACACTAGCCTTGGCATTGCACCTGCACCAATAAGTAAAAAATGCTTCTTGCCCTCAAGGAGCTCCAGGACCAGTCAACATATGTTGTCTGGTATTCCAGACCACTGGGACCTGATTAGTTTAGGTTGCCTGAAACCAGTAGATATTTAAGAAAAGACAGTACCAAGAGGCTCACTGCTTGTTTACAAGGTGGCACTGAGTGCGGATGCCTCAGGAATGCCCACGGGATAGAAAAACCACTTCGATAACGACCACGGACGAGCTAAAACATGGCCCTCAACTGGCTGATCTGAAAGCAAAGCTTGCAGCCAATCAGCTTTGTTTGGCACGTGGGCTGGGGGCAGGAAGAGGCTTGGTGTTTGGTCTGGGGCAGCCACAGAGCAGGGTGGGCAGGGACGTGAGCCTGACCACGAAGCTGGGCAGTCTGGCCTCTAGTTCACACTCGCGTGAGCTGGGGTCAGTCACTGGCTCTGTCTGCACCTCGGGCTCTTCATCTGTCACATGAAGGAGGGAGTGGAGCCAGTCCCTTGTGGCTCCAAAGTATCAGGATTAATCTGGATGGTTGGGTCCATTCTTGACTTTGTCTGGATGGCATCAGCCTAGATATTCTCAAGTAAGAAAGGGAAAAGGCAACAAATCTGCTAGCTCTCAAGGCTGAGACGTTTCTTCTTCTTCACCCTCCCTGCAACTCTGCTGAAAACTGAGCTGGTAAAGTAGCTTTGATCCTTTTAGAAAATCTGTTGTCTGGCTGGACAAAAGCAATTCTTAGAGTGGCTTTGCCTTCCTTTTAGTAGGACACCAATCCTTCCTTCTTCTTTCTTTCTGTGGCCCCAGTGTCCTCCCAGTTCTGAGAAGCTGTCGGCACAGATAATATATTCCCTGGTTTCCTGAGTCCTCTTCAAAGTCCAGTCCTTACAGTTTTTATTCTTGCTGGCTGGGAACATTCTTGAAAGGACATGGTCAATTCTCTTTTGCTGGAGTAGACTTTTGACACATTTATTTTGGCCCCCTGTTGTTTGTGAAGCCCTCATCGAGCCCCGTGAGCGACAACGCTCCGTTTACCATTTTGAATTTCTCCCCTTCTAGTTGGCAAGCATCGTGTTTCCGCTGTAATCTGTCTGAAAAACAAACAGGAGAGTTTACACTGGTCTGTGTCAACCATCTGCCTACTCAGTGATCTATACAACAATGTAGGTGCTAGAAGCCCGTGTGTGTGTGTGTGTGTGTGTGTGTGTGTGTGTGTAGGGAGAAAAGCTCATTCATTCATTCGTACGACTGATATTTAGGGAGCACCAGCTATGTGTCTGGCTCAGTGCTGAGCATTGATTGAAAGACCAATGGTGAACACAGGTAGATGTGATCCTGCCCACAGGAAGCTTACAGTCTATTGCCGGGAGAAGACATTAATCAAATAATCACAAAAAATAATAGCAAACTGTAAACACTGCTATGAAAGAGAAGGCACTGGGCAGGGAAGCTTATAAAAGGGGAACTGGCCTAGGTGGGGTGTACAAGGAGTACAGTGGGGAGAGGAAAATCATGTTCTCCTTGTGGCCTATGATCCCCGATGATTAAGACAAGTATTTATGCCTTTAAATTTCTAAACCTAGCATGCCTCAATGGTATTTCTAAGTTATTAATTTTTTTAAGTTGTTTAATGGTCTAGGCTAGGGACTCAGGGCACAGAGACAAACAAGATATTGCCTATGTGGAATCTAAAACACAAAACAAACAAAACAAAAAGACTCATAGATACAGAGAATGGGAGGGGGGTGTTGGGGAAAATAGGTGAAGGGGATTAAGAGGGACAAACCTCCAGTTATAAAATAAGTAAGCCACGGGGATGTAATATACAACATAAGGAATGCGGTCAATACTAGTGTGATAACTTTGTATGGGGACAGATGCTTACTAGACTTATTGTGGTGATCATTTCATAATGTATGCAAATGTCAAATCACCATGTAGTACACCTGAAACTGACATAATGTGGCACGTCAGCTACATTTCAATAAAGAAAAAAATAATTAAAAAAAACCCAAGGCATTGCCTAGGACCACCCCTGAAAGCAATTGTAATACAAGGTGCTGAGGTCATAATAGCAAGCATCGTGCACAAGACGGTGCAGGAGACCAGAGGAGAGAGAGATTGATTCTGCTTGAGGTTGGCCTGGCAGAGAGAGAAGACAAGGTGTGTCCGGGCAAAACAAGGCATGGAGGTGGGAGAGCGCAGGGTGTGTAGGTGGACTGGTGTGAAATCCAGTGGGGCCGAAGTAGAGTGTGTAGATGGGATTGGGAATCTCTGGAAAGTCATTTGGGGACAAAAACTGAGGGGCCCAGTGTCATGACCGCCCTTAAATCAAACAGTTGCTCATGACCCGCAGGTTAAAGTTGTATTTTCTATACTTCCAGTAATTCTAGAACTATGTTAAATTTTTTTGGCATAGATAGGTTCTACCAGTCATGATATCACTTTTTCTTTAAATCCACTCATTTAAAAAATATTTTAAAACTTTAAAATACACTTCATAATAATTTGTGCAATATCACAGTTTGGCTGTGCTAGCTCAATGTTTTATAACACATCATACAATAAATGCATAATGATTCAAATAATAAATGTTTCTCCATATGCCATATAAAATCACCTTGAGTCCTATCAGTGGTACTTGTATTCCATTCTGCTGAAAACCATTCCACAACAATTCTAGGGCAATTTCTTTCTTTCTTTTTTTGTATTTTTTAAAAATTTATTTTATTGAAGTATAGTTGATTTACAATGTTGTGTTAGTTTCTACTGTGCAGCAAAGTGATTCAGTTATACATATATATATACATTCTCTTTCATACCCTTTTCCATTATGGTTTATCACAGGATATTGAATATAGTTCCCTATGCTATACAGTAGGACCTTGTTGTTTATCAGGGCAATTTAGATGTTAAAAACAAAAAGTTTACTTATTTCTTCTATCACTCATGTCTCACATTTAGTGATTGAGCAGAATCTCTTCTGTCTAAACTGCTAATTTCTATGACTAGCAAGGGCCACTGCCTCCTTTGGAAGAAGGCTATGGGCTTGGATTCTCTTTTGTATCTTAGCTTTTACCATTTCTGCGGTTCTGAAGCGCATGCATTATCCAGCTAATGACATTCGCCCACGTACCTCCTCTTGTGTTCCCCAGCAGTGCAGCTTCTGGTGGTGAGTTGCCTGTTTAAAACATACAGTGGGGAATTCCCTGGCGGCCCAGTGGTTAGGACTTAGCACTTTCACTGCAGGGTGCATGTTCAGTCCCTGGTCGGGGAACTAAGATCCCGCAAGCCACATGGCGTGGCCAAAATAAATAAATAAATAAAATTTAAAAATACAATGTTTTTTTCTGCCCATGAGCGCATGTAACTAAAAGGAAGGGAATTTTTAGTGTTAGGCATCTCATCTCTGAATTAATCCTCAAAATAACCCTGAAAGAGAAGTGGTTAAAGCCTCATTTTACGGATGAAGAAACTGGGATTCAGATGGATCCAAGTAACTGCCTGTTTCAGGGCTGCGTGGTCAGCCAGAACTGGGCTTTGAACCCAGGAGTGTCTAGAGATACAGAGCCCGCAGCTCTTTCTTTGGCTTCTAAATTCACCTGGGAGAATTTTTTCCTCATCCACTTAATAGATATTTGCTGAATGCCAGTTATGTACAGCGTGTTCTACTATATGAAGGAGGATTCAGAGAAGAATGTGAATGACATGGGCTGTGTTCCGGGGGAAGTCAGAATTGTAAACAGTTCTGTTTTTAACAGTTAAATTTAATTAATTTTTAAGTTAAAAAACTGATTTTGTATTAACTATACTGGACCTGGTAAAAGATTCAAATATTTAAAAAAAAAAAAAAAAGATTCAAATATTTTATGAAAACCCTAAGACTAAAAGCAAAACCTTTTCCTAAATCCTAGATCTATTCTGCAGGTGAAATCATCACGAATAGCTCTTTATTACTTTTACTTTTGCTTAGCCAATCTACAGAGACTTTGAAGTGACTCACAGTGAATGCTGGACTTTCTTTTCCTTTATACGCTAACAATGTAGAAATAGAAAACCAAGTCCACGAGAAAAAGAAGGAAGCTGGCATGTGATACGGTTGCTAGGACTGAACATCAGATCTGCTTCTTAGCTTCCTGGAAGCCGAGAGAAAAAGAGAACAAGCTGAATTTCATAGCTCTCATTATCGTAGAGGAAAAAGCCCATTGTTATTTCCGGTCCTCAAGCCTCAAGTTCACTTCGCACCTGGAAGCCCACCTAGGGACATTGATAGACACAATAATTAATGTTTTTGGCAACAGCTTTCCCACAAATGCCAGTTTTTGTCTGCCATTCCTTGTGAAGTCCTTTAATTAAGGTCAAGGGCTTCACACCCAGGTGGACATCGGTGAGGGCTTGACTTACCTGGTTGAACAACCAAATGTAACACAAAGCAGAACCGAATAGAGAGCTAGTTAGGGCTCCAGGTGAAGTCCTGCAGGAGCTCAGAGGACCGTGTGATTATTTGCAAGTTGGATGATGGAGAAAACCTTCATGAAGGAGACCATCTTTGGACTGGGCTTGGGGAGCAGGAATCAATGGGCAGAGGAGGGGGTAAGAGGGAAGCACATTCCAGGCTCAGGGAGCAAGTGCAACAGCACAAAGAAATGAAAATGCTTGGCCTGTTTGGAGAATGTCAAAATGTTGGGGGTGGAGAGACAGAGATTCTATGAAGGCTTTGGTGAAAGAGGCTGGATTTGCTACTTGGACCTTTCCTAGCTCTTCCGAGACAATTTTTTGTTGAGTTAGGCGAAAACGAATGAGAATCAGATGGACCACATTTCTCTCGAATCCACACGGGCTTAAAAAACGAAGGGGAAAAAGAACTTGACAGAATGTGTCTTGGCTTTTGCCAAACCCAAAGTATTTGAAACATCACACAAGACACATCTCGAACCCAAACACATGCCTGGATTCGCCCACTCCTAATTGCAGCTGCGGCCATTTAATAAAATGAATTGTGTACAAGAGAATGGGGTCTGATGGAGGAGCCTCATTAAAGAGAATGACTGATGTGGGGTGGTTGGCCAGTTTGCCCTTGAGAATGTACGCATCTCGCTGCCCTTGTGGAGAAAGAGAGGGGGCCAGTGTGGAGTTGCCAACCAAGCTATTGATCTGGCTCCCTTGTAGCACAGTAAAAACCCATATTATTTAACTTTATTGTATCACGTGTAGAAAGAATTTAGCATCTCTTGTTTCTCTCCCTCTCTGTCTCAGTTTTACATTTCAGAGGGTAGAAATGAAAAGAAATATGTTTTGCATCAGTCTCTATTCACATGAGTGGAGACCGAATGAAAGATGGTGGAAATAGAGAAATGAGATCACTAACATACTGTTTATTATGATTTGAAACTCCTGGCTTGAGGATCACGGACATTTGCAGAGTGGAAGGAATCAGGAAGAGGGGTTAACTGGCTTGTTCATGGTCCACAGTTGGTCAGTTGTAGAGTTCAGACTCCAGCCTGGGCCTCTGATTCCTGTTCTTCCATAGCCAACACATTTTTGTCAGGCTCGGAGCTGAGAATACAAGTGAATTCTCTCATATATTCCTTCCTTCCTCCCTTCCTCCCTTCCTTTGTTCTTCCCTCCCTCCCTTTTCCCCTCCCTCCATCTTTCTAGTCTTTCCTTCCTTTCTTCAAAAGAGACATTAAAAAATATATATATTTTATTCGAGTATAGTTTATTTATTTATTTTTATTTTTTTATCTTTTCAGCTGCATTAGGTCTTCGTTGCTGCTCGTGGGCTTTCTCTAGTTGCAGGGAGCGAGGGCTACTCTTCGTTGCTGTGCGTGGGCTTCTCATTGCAGTGGCTTGTCTTGTTGCGGAGCACGGGCTCTAGGCACGTGCGGGCTCAGTAGTTGTGGCTCGCGGGCTCAGTAGTTGTGGCTCACGGGTTTAGTTGCTCTGTGGCATGTGGGATCTTCCTGGAGCAGGGCTGGAACCCGTGTCCCCTGCATTGGCAGGCAGATTCTTAACCACTGTGCCACAGGGAAGTCCCGAGTATAGTTGATTTAGAATGTTGTGTTAATTTCTGCTGTACAGCAAAATGACTCAGTTATATTACATATATATATATATACACATTCTTTTTCATATTCTTTCCCATTATGATTTATCATAGGATATTGAATATAGTTCCCTTTGCTATACAGTAGGACCTTGTTGTTTATCCATCCTATATTCAATAGTTTGCGTCTGCTAATCCCAAATTCCCAGTCCACTCCTCTCCCACCCCCCTCCCCTTTGGCAATCGCAAGTCAAGACAGACATTTTTTGAGAGCTCAGTGATGGTAATGGCATCCAAAGAGAGTTAAGGTGTACTCAACCTCATTCTGGAGAGACAACCATGGAATTGTGCTGATAGAGTTTAGAAATCAAAAAAGGGGACTTCCCTAGTGGTGCAGTGGTTAAGAATCCGCCTGCCAATGCAGGGGACACGGGTTTGATCCCTGGTCCGGGAAGATCCCACATGCGGTGGAGCAGCCAAGCCCGTGCGCCACAACTACTGAAGCCCGCACCCCTAGATCCTGTGCTCTGCGACAAGAGAAGACACCGCAACGAGAAGCCCGCACACTGAAACAAAGAGTAGCCCCCGCTCACTGCAACTAGAGAAAGCCTGTGCACAGCAATGAAGACCCAACGCAGCAAGGAAGGAAGGAAGGAAGGAAGGAAGAAAAATCAAAAAAGAAGTAGCTATAGAAATGAGCTGCAATAGGGGTGGGGATAGGAGAATACAAAAGGAAGCCTTCACAGAAGAGGAAGCATTGGAATGGGCCTGAAAACCCAAGAGGTAATCTGCTGGATGGACCTGGAGGAAGTGGGAAAAGGCAAGAGCAGTATAGCAGGTGTGGATGGATGGGTGAGCGGTCGGCATCCAGGACACTAAGGCTCAGCGAGGCCGGGGCTGGATTTGGGAAGGGGATGGTGGTGGTGTTGGCAGGAGATGAGGGAGAAGAAGTGGGCAGGGGTCAGATGCCAGAGGGTCTTATATTCCATGCGAAGTAGGGTGTTTGGGCTTGATGGTGTTGTCATGGCCATGACTGCTCAGATTCCCTCCGTCTGAAATGAACGTTCTTAGAGAGGAGGCTGGCCTCTATTTTCATATTTGTGTGTGTGTGTATGTATGTGTGTGTGTGTTTCTATTTTTAAGGTCTTTAATAGAGTCCAAAAGGCATGCTTGTTGAGTTGTGCACTTATGGTTTGTGCCCTTTTCTGTATGTAGGCTACACCTCAATACTCAAGGGGAAAAAGACAGGCTGGACAGAATCCTTAGCCAAGTTCTGAAACTACAAGGTGTCAGCTCATTTAAACGAGGATGATGGTAAAGTGACTGGAATCCATAAAATTATCTCTCTTGTCCCAGGGCTTGGAGAGTGTGAGCCAAAGCAAACCTTGGGAAAACCTCTGGGACGAGGAGGAAAACCTGCTTACTGAAGCTCTCCTCTTGGATGATCTAGATTCCTCCAGTTTAACCGGCCCTCGTATCTTCCTCTCAAACCTGCTTGTTCCTTGCTTCTGGTCTTGCTAACACTGTCACCTCTGGTTAACTCAGTGCAGGAACCTGGGCGTTTCCTTGGCTACTCCTTCTCCCTGACTTCCTGTCCTACTAACCCTCTAAGTATTTTTCTTTTTTCCGCTTCTTTTTTAAAATTGTAATTGACTTACAATATTATGTTACAATATTGTATATTACATAATATACACTATTATAATAGTATATTAGGTGTGCAACATAGTAATTTGATATTTTGATAGATTACACTCCATAAAAAGTTATCATAAAATACTGACTATATTTCTGTAATATGTCACTTTCTCTTCACTAGGTTTGCTGATCAAGTTTTGGCCCTATTTCTCTATCTCTCTCTCACTCTTCCACTTAAAAAAAACCCCAAACTTAATATTTTTAATTTATTCTCCCAATGTATATTTTGCTGCATCATCATTTACCTGGATTATTGCAATAGGCTCCCTGAGTGGCCTCCCTGCCTCCAGTCTCAGCCCTTGGAAGCCAGGCTTCACACTGCTGCTCAGTGATTATTTCAGTGTGAAAATTACCTGCTGCTGCCCATCCTTCACTCTCCTACACAGCAGTGTTCAACCCTCACAAGACTGGCCCTTATTTATGCTTCCAGGAGCCCCATCTCTTGCTGCTTCCAGCCTCAAACTTTATATTGCACACAACGACAACTTGTTGCTTCCAGAACAAGATAAGCTGTTTTTTGTTTGTTTGTTTGCTTGCTTGCTTTTGCTTTCTTTTGTTTTTGCCTCTGTGCCTTTGCTCATACTGTTGCCTCCACAGGAGATGCCCTTCCCACCCATCACTTATTGCCCCAAGAAGGGCTCTCCAAAGAAGGGTTCCTTCTGAATCAGCTTTTCATCCTCAGCACGTGGCATGAAAACTGGCACATTGTAGATGTCCAACAGATATTTACTGGATGAGAGCATTCTTGACTCATGAGCAAAGTGCACGGTGCCCAATCACTCATTCACTCATTCACTCACTTATTCGTTCATCTGCTGATCTCATTTAATCTTCACAGAAAGCCCACAGACAGGCTGCCAGTCATATGATGCACACAGGTACAGTCCAATGGCTTGCTACGATATTATATCAATGTTGTAAATAAATAGCAACTGTCCTGAGTGTCCCTCACCACACTGTCCCCTGGTCCCTCCTATGATCCAGCAACTAAAGGGTTAACTCCAGGCACTCTGGGGACCACTGGGAACCCATTGCAGTTTCGCTGCCATATGAGTTGTTAAATGCCTGGTGAACTCTCACCCCTGCCCATAGGGGAGGCTTCACAGGCCCCATTTTATTTTATTTTTTGTTTTTTTAAAAATTTATTTATTTAATTTATTTCCTTTTTTGGCTGCGTTGGGTCTTTGTTGCTGTGTGTGGGTTTCTCTAGTTGCAGCGAGAGGGGGCTACTCTTCGTTGCGGTGCGTGGGCTTCTCACTGTGGTGGCTTCTCTTATTGCAGAGCATGGGCTCTAGGGGCACGGGCTTCAGTATTTGTGGCACGTGGGCTTCAGTAGTTGTGGCGCAGGGGCTTAATTGCTCCGTGGCGTGTGGGATCTTCCTGGACCAAGGTTTGAACCCGTGCCCCCTGCATTGGCAGGCGGATTCTTAACCACTGCGCCACCAGGGAAGTCCACAGGCCCCATTTTATACGTGCTGGGGTCACCCAGCAGGCATGGGATGGCCCTGCCTTTGCATCCAGGCCTCTTCCCAGGACACAGTCAAGCCTCTTCCCCCCACCTCTCCTATTCTGTGTGACGTCGAGTATCTGGGCTGACCGAACCCGCTTGAGTTTTGACCAGCTCGTCCATGCACAGAGTGAGGCTCCGGGTAGCCAAATGTCAGAGGCTTGAGGACAGCCTCCCAAGTTTATCTAAGCTTAAAATATGACGCCAAGCAATGGGGGTCTTTCTTTTTGTCCCTCGCATAAATTCTATATGTGTGTGCGCGTTGCACATTCAAGATCAGCCAGGTAAAATTCAGCTCAACTTGTTCAAACAAAATTACATTCACATGGAGACACAGTAGGGGCATTTCTGGCCGTAACGCCTTATTACTTTCCTTAGGTTATAACTTTCTGTTTCCCCGTCTCTCGCTATCCAAAAAACAGAGTCCCTTTTCCAGCTTGTACATCACTTAGAGAGAGTGGGGCAGCAGGAGACAGAGGGCAGAGCCCAAGATTTACTGTTGTTTCTGGAGATGGGGTCCAAACGTTTATACATAAATAAAAACATACTTCTAACAACTAAGGTTTTGTGCTCCAGATTTCATAGTCCCAGCCTGACTCTGCTGAACTTGTAGGGGTTTGAAGGACTTCACATCCACCCCCTCTCTGCCCAGCAAAACCCCATCCCCGGTCCTCTCGTCCACTGGGAAAACAGGACCTCCTCCGTGGCTGTCCCCCCGCCTCCAGCTCCTCCCTAGATGACCTCCTGCAGCACAGCCTAGACGCCAACCCGTCCTTCCAGATGGCTTGGACATGTGTGAGAGATTCAGGGCAATACAGAAATGACCTCTCTCACTGTAGATTGGCCTGGGTCATGTCACAAAGCAATAACAGGCCTACGTTGATTGAACATCCACTGGGTGCCAGCTACTAGTCTAGGAGAAAGGCATAATCTGTATTTCCTTGAGTTTAGGGCACATTTTGTTTGTTTGTTTTTTTGTTTTTAAAAATATTTATTTATTTATTTATTTGGCTGCGTCGGGTTTTAGTTGTGGCACACAGGATCTTTGTTGCGGCATGCGGGATCTTTTTAGTTGCAGCATATGGAATCTTTAGTTGCGGCATGTGAACTCTGAGTTGCAGCATGCATGTGGGATCTACTTCCCTGACCAGGGATCGAACCCGGGCCCCACGCATTGGGAGGGTGGATAGGACACTTTTTTTTTTTTCTCATTTTTTAACATCTTTAAAACTGGTATAGTTGTTACAATCAATGTCTCTTCCAATTGCTGTTGGACAGCTACTAGTCACAATGGAAGCGTTAATGCCTTAACCAACTGATTTCATAGACAAATACATGTAATATGCACAGAAGTAATAAATGATATCGAAACTCTTTCTAAGTTCCGAAGAATTCGTTCACTAAGCATAAAATAGAAATTCCAAGTAATAAGAAGGCAAGGTGTCAAGATGTAATTGGCAGCACTTTTTTGTTTCTTAATGGTACGTAAAATAGTGATGAATCTAAAAATTTGTTGGCAGACAAAATTTGGTGAAATATGGCATAAGAGAAGATGATCTCTCTTTGTCCTCAAGGAGCTTGTGCTTTTTTTTTTTTTTTTTTTTCCAAGGAGCTTGTGCTTTAATCAGGATAAAAAAATTAAAACCCAGGTAGTTAAAGCCAGTGTAGCAGTAAGTGCTATGATAGAGGAAAGCATAGGGTGCTGTGGGCAGACAGGAGGGAGAACTGACCAGGCAGAAAGAGCTGGGGAGGCTTTAAAGGAGAGGTGGCATTGCAGCTAGAACTTGAAGGATGCCTGGTAGCTCATCAGGCAGAGAAGAGGAAGGGCGTTCTGACCAGAGGGAGATGTACAAAGGCAAAGATGCACATCCCATTGGGTAAAGGATGAATATTATCTTTATAGGTCAGGGGTAGAGAGTGAGGGCTCCCAGATGCAGCTAAAGGAGTCTGGAGCGTCATATCTGTCTACAGTGTGCTGACGGGCATGAGGATGAAAGCTGGGAGGCTGGGGAGGTGCTGCTGGGAGTGACCCAACAAAAGAGGGGTGAGAGTCTGGGTCAAGGAAGGAAGGGCGAGATGGAAAGCCAGGAGCCTTGCTGGCTGTCGGATGTTTTATCTCATTTGGTTCCTACAGCCAACCTTGGAGATTGGAAGTATCATGCCCATTCTACAGTTGAATAAACTGAGGCTGGGTGAGGCTCAGTGGTTTGGATCAAAAGTTGAGTGGTGAGATCAGACTAGTACCAAGAGAAAGGCTGGCTGTCAAGCAGCCTCACAAAATGGCACAGCCGTGGAGAGGACACTGTGGCCTTGGGGCCTAGTCCAGGAGTCTGGCAGGTTTAGAGACTGGATTAGTCCACCTTCCCCACCCCCCCACACCCCCTGCAGGGCTGCTTCAACTCTGGGAGCTAGAGTCACGTTATACAAACTCTGAGATGGGGATGTGTATTATATCATATTGGTTTACATTATACCATAACATACCATGCCAAACCATATTATATATCGACTTACAGTGAAAAGTAGAAGTGTCACCGTGAGGACAACACCCTAGTTGCCAGCATTCTCTCCCTCTAGAAGACCTGTCTGTGGGAGACCAGGGTATGGCCAGGTTACCTTGTGGGCCAGGAATCCAAGCAGGAGGTCAGTTATGGGCCTTTACTCTTTAAAGGTATCAGCCCCTGACAGCCCAGTGCCTCCATCCTGCCACTGGGAGGAGACGCCTCAGAGTGCACTGGTGAGCCTCCCTCCCCACTGAACAGCGCTGGGATCTACCTCTGTGTCTCACCAAGTCTTTGCTGTGTTCTACCAGGCCCGAGACAATCCAGCTCCCCGTTTCCTTCCTGACCTTGTCTCCTGCTCCTCACTTGCAAACTCCCTTCCAGCACTGGCCTCCTTGCAGCTCCTCCAGCACTCCTGGCATCCTCCCATCTCAGGTCTTTTGCACCTGCAATGTCCTGTCTCTAGAAGGCTCTTCCAGACACCCAAATAGCAGACTCTCTAATTTCAAGTCTGCTCAAGTACCAACTTATCAGCATAACTGGCCTTTAAAATATTGCAATCTTCTCTTCCCGCACCTGGAAATCTCCATTCCCCTTGCCAAGCTCTTACTTGGCACCATCTGACGTATCTTTTCTTTGTCTCAGTTATCTTTTTTATTGTCTCCCTAGAATGTCAGCTACACAAGAGCAGGACTCCTGCGTGTTTCCTTTACTCTGCATCCTCATGCCTAGAACAGTGCCTGGCACGTGATAAGGGCTTAGAAACTATTTGTTGAGTAGATGAATGAATGAATGAATGACTTTGCTTTTCCTGTACCTTCAGGCTGACATGCCTTCCCTTCCTGCGTCCAGCCGCTTCTGAAGGGCACGTTCCTTCTTTAGATACCTTTATCCTAAATCAAATTTAGCTTTGCTCGGGAAGAGCCATCCTGGCTCTTTTCAGCTTTGCTTATCTTTGTCCTGATGCTTTAGGGCATCTCACTGTCACCTCTTAACTCCAGTCCTAGGACTGGCCTGCGTGAGTGGAAAGCTGCCCTCTGACACCCACGCAGCCTAGGGCCCTGGAAGTGGGTAACAGAAGTCAAGGTGGCTGTAACAGCTCTAGGAAGGTGGGGCAGGTGGGGTAGGAAGAGGAGAGCCGAGCAACAGGGAGCCAGGCTGGGTTAGAGATTCAACAGCAGCGGGCAGGTCATTCGGAGAGTGCTGTGTCCACAACATTCGTTTCTGTGAAGGCCGAGCTCACTTACCAGAATGAATTCGAATAGAGCAGCTGAAGCTGATGTGCTTTGTGAGGGCAGGAGCGGTTGGGCCTAGTGGCCTGCAAGCTTTACTTGAAGGGACTTCTCCAGTGAGGGTCGGGGACCCACTGAGGTGGCCACACCCAGGCTGCAGGCCTCCCCGCAAGGAAGGGACTCACTGCCTCTAGAGAATCTTCTACCCTCTGGGCTGGAGAAAGGCCAGTCTGAGACGCCTGAGGCTGCCTACGTTGTTGTCGAGCTCTCTTAACACGTGGCTTTGTAACTGCTGGTTTGTCTCTCCGTGTCCTCAACCAGACAAGGAGATCTCTGGGGACAGGAGACTCCATTTGCACCCTGCCCCCTTTTTCTGTAAAGACTTTTTTTAGACTAGTTTTATTTATTTATTTTTTTAATTTTTATTTTTTTAAAGATTGATTGATTGATTGATTGATTGATTGCTATATTGGGTCTTTCATTTCGGTACTAGGGCTTTCTCTAGTTGCGGCAACAGGGGCCACTCTTCATCGCGGTGCGCGAGCCTCTCACTATCGTGGCCTCTCTTGTTGCGGAGCACAGGCTCCAGACGCGCAGGCTCAGTAGTTGTGGCTCACGGGCCTAGTTGCTCCGTGGCATGTGGGATCTTCCCACACCAGGGCTCGAACCCATGTGCCCTGCATTGGCAGGCAGATTCTCAACCACTGCGCCACCAGGGAAGCCCTAGACTAGTTTTAGTTCACAGCAAAATTGAGGGGAAGGTACAGAGATTTCCCATGAGCCTCCTGTACACATAGCCTCCCCCATTATCAACATCCCCACCAGGGTGGTACATTTGTTACAATCGATGAAACTACTTTGACACATCATTATCACCCAAAGTCCATAGTTTACATTAGGGTTCCCTCTTGGAGTTGTACATTCTGTGAGTTTGAATAAATGTAGAATGACATGTATCCATCACTATGGTATCATACAGAGTATTTTCACTGCCCTACAAATCCTCTGCACACCACCTATTCGTCCCTCTCCCCTCCCCCAAGCCCTGGCAACCACTGAGTCTTATCCTGTATCTCCACAGTTTTGCCTTTTCCAGAATGTCATATACCTGTAGTTGGAGTCATACAGTATGTAGGCTTTCAGATTGGCTTCTTTCACATAGTAATATGCATTTAAGCTTTCTCCATGCCTTTTCATGGCTTGATAGTTTATTTCTTTTTAGCACTGAATAATAGTCCATTGTCTGGACTACACAGTTTTTTAATCCATTCACATATTTTTTTAAATTGTAATAAAATATATGTAACATAAAACTTCCATTTTAACCACTTTTTAAAGGATGCTGTAGATGTATATTTATTGATGTAAAACCATTTTAACCATTTTTAAGTGTGCAGTTCAGGAGCATTAAGTGCATCCACATTGTTGTGCAACCATCACCACCATCCATCTTCAGATCTTTATCGTCTTCTCAGACTGAAACTCTATACCGATTAAACACTAACCCCCCATTCTCCCCTCTTCTCGGCCCCTGGTAACTTCTACTTTCCGTATCTATGAATCTGACTACTCTAGGTAGTAGAGTAGTCACATAAGTGGAATCATACAATATTTGTCCTCTTGTGTTAGGATTATTTCACAGAGCCTACTGTCTTCATAAAGGTTCATCTGTATTATAGCATGTGTCCGAATTTCATTCTTTTTTAAGGCTGAATAATATTCCATTGTATGTATACAGCATATTTTGTTTAGCAATCGTCTGTCAATGAACACTTGGGTTGCTTTCCCATTTGCCTTTGAGTTATGTCCAGAATATTGGATAGGTGTTCATGAGCAGTTAATGGATGAACGAAGCTCAAATAGCACCTTGAGAAGGTCTGGTGTGGTGGAGAGTTGAAGAAATCTCCCCCCTTGAAGAAGAGGGTGCTGTCCAAGGAAGGCTGCTGTCACTTCAGAGCAGGGGGAGGCTGATGAGTGAATGTATATAGGTTCTGAGACCTTTGTCACCTGCCATGTCTGTGTCTGTTGTCTCCTGTTCTAGCAGTGATTAGCAGTCACAATGTCAACACTCAAAGGGCCTGTGGATCTGTTTTAAGGGATGACAAGGAACTGAGTAATGGAGTTGAGTCTATCCAACTTTTAGCCTGCTCCAAGAAGATGAGGAGCCTCAAGGTCAAGGGCAAGAAGTTAGCATTTATTGAGCACCTATGGGCGCCAGGCATTGTGTGGGCCCTCATCCATCTGGTTTCACAGATTCCTCCTAACAAGTCTGTGAGGTCAAGCTGATCCCTGCCCCACAGGTGCTCCCTGAAGTCCAGCCAGGGTCAGAGCTGGCCCAAGGTCACACAGCTCTTACAGCTGGACTTGGGCTGCTGCTGTGTACTGTGCTCTTGCCTCCAAACCCCACTGTCTCCAGGTGGGCTGAGCCATAGTTATGGTTGGCATTTGGAAAACCCCTGGGGCTGGTGTAAGATCAGTCAGAATGGGGTCTTGGACATTGCGGCCCCAGAGTGAGCCAGGCAGCCTCTGTGGCCCTTCAACCAGAGTCCCTTAGCTCAGTCCTGGTAGCTTCTGGAAGGTCCAGAGAGGCCAGTGGGTCTGGGTGCTGACCCTCATTAACTGAATACTTCTTGCCTATCTCAGGAGGCCCCAGATGGCATGGAAAAGCTGAGGGTCAATTGGAAGTTGACTTGTCCTAGAAAAAAGAATCTATCTCCTACTCCCTCATCCTGTGTCCTCTTCCCAATGCTCACCCCTGTATCCTCCCCTCAGGCATGAAGAAATGAGGGGTGGGACTTCCCTGGTGGTCCAGTGGTTAAGAATCTGTCTTGCAATGCAGGGGACTCCGTTTCGATCCCTGGTTGGGGAACTAAGATCCCACATGCCGCGGGGCAACTAAGCCTGCGTGCCGCAACTACTGAGCCCGCACGCCACAACTAGAGAGCCTGTGTGCTGCAACTAACGAGCCTGCATGCTCTGGAGCCCCCGTGCCGCAACTAGAGAGAAGCCTGCGCACCCCAACAAAGAGCCTGCGCGCCGCAACGAAAGATCTCGCGTGCTGCCACTAAGACCCAGTGCAGCCAAAAAATAAACAAATAAGTAAGCAAGTAACTGAATAAATAAAGAAAAAGAAAAAGAAATGAGGAGTCACTCCAGCTGGTATTCTCATTCTGGAACCTGTCAATTCCCAGCCATATGTCTATGGGCAAGTCATTTATCCTTTATGTGTCTTAATTTCCTCTTCTCTAAAATGGGGATAATTACTGTACCCACCTTATAGTGTCGTTGTGGGATTTAAAGGAGTTAATAAGTGTAAAGTGTTTAGCATGGAATCTGTATGCTGTGGCTCAATAAATGTTAGCTTACATTATTAGTAGTCCCCTCTCCATTTGCAATGTCCTTACTGTCATTTCTACTGCAGACCCAGCTCTCCCACAACCTCCTCCAAGAAGTCTTCCCTGATTCTGGTCAGAGGGATGAAGTGCTCCAAAGACCCCAAAGTGCTTTTCACCCTCTTACTCATGGTGTTTATCCGTGGGCATGAATCCTCTCTCTTGCTGATTTGCAAGCTTCTTTGGGCCAGGATGACGTGCAGGCTGTGCAGCGCCAAGCATATTTCCCCTTCGATCTTGAGGCCATGTGGAGATTACAAGTACTGCACAGGGTGAGGAGACCCAGGACTCGGCAGAGAACTCCATGCGTAGTCGGCGTGGACACATCTTGTTCTGGGCTCCAGGTTCTCCATCTGCACGATGAAGACTCTGGATAGATGCCTTCCAAAGTCCTTCCAGGCATGACCATTTTATAAATAAATAGAAGGCACTAAATCCTTCAGAAAGTAATTTCTCCCATCTGCCAAGCTGGACTTCCCAGCCTCCAAAATTCCAGCTCAACATCCATGTGTTCATTGTTGGGTTTAGAGATTGGGTGCTGGAGTTAGTGGAGACCTGGGTTGAATCTTGGTCCTTAGTAATGGCGGCTGCAGGCAAGTTACCTCCTCACTTCCGGGAAACTCCCTTTCCTTGTCTGGACCTTGGGGATGATAATAGCAACCTCAGATACATTACAGAGCATTATATGAAATAATTTTTAAAGGTCTGCCTATGATGGAGTCAATCAACTACAGCTGTTATCTCATTCTCTGAAAAATATGAGAAGGAAAGACAAACACTTTTGACCCCACTTCTGACCAAAGCTTTACCTAAACAAATAAATAGCTGTGTTTAAAAGTGGGGTGGGAGTGGGGGAATACATGTCACCATTAATTAATATGCTAATGTATTTTACTAATGGTAGCCCTTTGTTCGGGGGCTTTATTGCATAAGTATACCTTAAAGTATAGAGGCTCCCTAAAGAAAACATTTTCTAGACAAGTGCCTTCAACCATTTGACCTGGAAACCTTCCCATCACCTTGCCAGTTCCACCTGTTCCCCTAACTGCTCTGCTCAGGCTCAGACCCATGCAAAGGGAGGACTGAAGTTTTGTTCCACTGAGGAAACTGATGGTCACAACTTCCCTTGAAAACCAGGTGATAACGATGTTGACTACATGAGTTCAGTCTGTGCCAGCTACCAGGCTAAGAGCTGCATATGACTTAGTTCCTTAAAATCTCCTTGATGTGCTCTGCAATAGGTGTTACTATGATCCCCACTTTACAGGTGGGAAGACTGAGGACCAGAAATATCAAGACACTTGCTTGAGATCACAAGGCTGGTGTAAGTTTTGAAGTCAGGATTTAAATGCAGGAACCTGATTCCAGATTCTCCAAGATTAGCTACTGGGATTAATTATTCCCTCGCCTGACAGTTGATAAAGCTTACAGGTGGGGAAAGGCAGCTAGATGAGGTGATTACAGGGGACCAGAGGCAGGGGACAAGGGCAGTCAATCCCCCCTCCTCACCTCCCCCTGTGCCTGTTGTAATTCCGGTGCTCAGCTGTTCTCCTACACTGTTGCCGCAATTGAGCCTCCTACTGGTCCACACCTCCACTCTGGCTGCTCGGGGTCAACCTGCCACCTGGACAGCCAAGGAGATCCTTCTGATAGTGAATCTCACTATTCAACTATATCATCCAAAAACAGACAAATGAGTAGGGAAAGTATACATTCTTCAATAAATGGTGCTGGAACTACTG
Organism: Balaenoptera musculus; assembly: GCF_009873245.2. Classification (NCBI taxonomy): domain Eukaryota; kingdom Metazoa; phylum Chordata; class Mammalia; order Artiodactyla; family Balaenopteridae; genus Balaenoptera; species Balaenoptera musculus. The sequence continues at coordinate 90,825,564 of NC_045790.1, forward strand.
GCTGCCATTCATGAAAAAAAATTTACACACACACACCACACAGGACTGGAGCCCTAACTTCTGCAAAATAAGCTCCAAGTGATTTAAGTATTTAAAGATAACAAATGTAACCATATTAGAAAAATGTATAACCATTTTTATAATTTTGAAATAGAAAGAGCTTTCCTAAGTACTTTGCAAAAATACAGAAGTTATAACAGATGGACAGATTTTTTGCTATATAAACATTTCAAATTCATTTGTGTAGGAAAAAAACCTATAAATAAAATTAAAGGGGAAACACGAAATATTGGGGAAAATATCTGCAGTGTATGTAACACTGAAAAGTTAGTATCCTTGCTACATAGAGCCTTCTTTCAGAATTATATGAAAAATTTAATGACAGCATGGACAAAATATGTGAACTGCTAATTACAAAAGAAGAAATAAAAATGACCAATAAACAGATTTTAAAAGTTCAGCTTTATTAGTGGTCAAAGAGCTAAATGAAACAAGATACTATTTTTCACTGATCGTGTTGATAAATGGGACATGTGTCCGCCTCTTGTGGGAGTGAAAGTTGATCCAAACTTTCAGGAGGATGATTTTGCAGCTTGAACCTGTACGGAAATAAAAATGAGCATAACCGTGAGTTCTAGGAATTCATTTTGGGGACATATTTAAGAGGCATCAGAAAGCTTTGGGTCTTTGGATGAGATAAGACTTACATGTTGTTTGTAGTATGTGCCTGTTTGTTTCTCCAGGAGCTCGTGAGGGAGGCCAGCCTGGTCAGAAATGAATCTTTTTTTTTTTAACTAAATTTTATTTATTTATTTATTTATTTATTTATGGCTGCGTTGGGTCTTCGTTAGTGTGTGCGGGCTTTCTCTAGTTGTGGCGAGCAGGGACTACTCTTCGTTGCGGTGTGCGGGCTTCTCACTGCAGTGGCTTCTCTTTTTGCAGAGCATGGGCTCTAGGCGCGCAGGTTTCAGTAGTTGCAGAACGCGGGCTCAGTAGTTGGGGCTCACAGGCTCTAGAGCACAGGCTCAGTAGTTGTGGCACACGGGCTTAGTTGCTCTGCTGCATGTGGGATCTTCCTGGACCAGGGCTTGAACCTGTGTCCCCTGCATTGGCAGGCAGATTCTTAACCACCACACCACCAGGGAAGTCCCAGAAATGAATCTTATTCCTAACGGTGCGCACAGGTTCTAGCGAAGGGCCAAGCGGAAAATACAGCTTAGGGAGTGCGTGAGACCTGGGTGAATGGACAGAATGAAGAAAAGGAATAAATAGAGGTTGGTACATGCTTTCCAACCACACCGGCCCACTCCAGTCCGCTCTCCTGGGACCAGGGAGGAGGGAAAAGTTGGTGCAGACCCTGGTAAAAATTCAGTGGATGGACCAGTATTTACTAACTAGCCCCAGCAGTGTAGGAGAGCTTGGTTACTCCATATTCTTGCCAACACCGGCTATCAGCTGACTTTCCATAGTCCAGAGGTGTCTCTTGGTAGTTTTAATTTGCATTTCCCTCTGCACCTTTTCATATGTTTATTGGCCATTTGGCCATTTTGTGTGTGTGTGTGTGTGTGTGTGTGTGTGTAAAGTGCCCATTCAAATTTCTCCTTTTCCTCCTCCTCCTTCTCCTTCTGCACATTTTTCTATTGGTTCTCTTTTTTGTCATTGACATGTAGGAGTTCTGTATACATTGTTTACAAGTCCTTTGTTGGGTATATTTTTGCAAATATCTTTCTCAGTCAGTTCTGTGTTTTCAATCCCTAATGGTCTCTTTTGAGGAACCATTCTTATTTTTAAAGTAGTCCAATTTATCAAAAGTTTCCTTTATGATTAGTGCTTTTTATGTCTTATTTATAGGAAATTTTTGCCTACTGCAAGTCATATTCATATTCTAGTGAATTTTATATATATATATATATATATTTAAAACTTATTGTTTTCCTTTTAACATTTAGATCTATAATCCATCTGGAATTGATTTTAATGTGTGGTTAAACATTCTTTTTCATGTGTTTATCCAATTGATCTGGCACCATTTATTGAAAACATGGTTCTTTCCCCTCTGCATGGCAGTGTTACCTCTATCATAAATCAAGTAACATGTAGTTGTGAATCTGTTTCTGAATTCTCTCTTCCAAGCTATTGGCCTATTTGTGCCCAAACTACCCTGTTTTAATTCGTGTAGTTTTATAATATGTAGTGGTGTAAGACCTCCAGTTTTGTTTGAGATTGTCTTGGGTATTTTTCAGCCTTTTGTATTTCCATATAAATTTTAGAGGCAGCTTGTCAGTTTCCACAATCACCTTAAAAACTGTTTGGCAGCATCCACCAAAGCTGAACAATAGGACTCCGAGGTAAATACTTAACAGAAAAATATCCAAGAATGTTCATAGCAACTCTATTCATAAGAGTTCCAAATTAGAAACAAAGTGTCCATCAACAGTAGAATGGATAAATAAATAACTGCACAACCACAGTGGAATGCTGTGCAGCAAATGAGAATAGATTAACCAGTGCTCTACAAAACGGCATGGTTAAATCTCACAAGCATGATGTTTAATACAATAAGCCCAAACCAAGAGAGGTCACATAGTGATTCCATTTATACAACATGCAAGAAAACAAGCAAAGTTAATGTATGGTGTTAGAAGTCGGGAAAGTCTTGTCTTTGGGGGAGGAAGGGTCATGGTGCCAGCCTTCTGGGGGGCTGAATATATATTCTTTCACTTTGTGAACATTCAAAGGCTTATGATCTTGTGCCTTTTCATATGCACATTATACTTCAATAAAAAGTTTACTTAGAAATTGACTCAATGCAATGACATATAGTGAAGGCTTACTGTATGCTGGGAACCTGATCCTGCCTGAGCTGGGGGTAAATATCAGGACAAATATAAATACAATGTGGTTATTGCCCTGGGGAGAGTTCAGGGTTTGGGGGCGGTGGGGGGAAGGGTTGGAGGCACAAACTTCTATTTTACGAAGCATTATGGGAGCAAAGGGACCATTCTTGTAGCCTTGCCTGGGGGTGGGGGAAGGTATGTTGTTTATTGAGTGCTAAGTAGGATTTCAACTACTGTAGTCAAGGAGCTCTTAGTGTTTTTGAGGCCAGGAAATAGAAACATATGAAACTAATGTGGCAAATTGTATTTTTAATTTGAAACAAGGTTAAAGTTTAATTTAAGGCCTGACTAATTTCCTTGGAACTCTGGAGTAATAGGTATGTTGTAATCAGGATGGCTAACATAAAAAAAAAAAAACTCTTAAAATCTCTAATATGAAGAAAATTGATACATGGATTCCTGTATCCTCTATTCTTGGGTATACTGAACAATTGCTCACCAATCTCATTGGTTCGACGTGGCTTCACCAAGGAAGTAGTGAAATGTAATTGTATTTGCTAAAAAAAGGAAACCCCAAAACAAAAACATTCAAATTTCTCTGGATAGTAAGGAGTTGCCAAAGTAGGAAATCTACTCGTAGGTAAGGTAGGGGAAATGTCGGATACTATGAAGCAACCAGGGAGAGGGAGATGGAATTTTCTGTCTAATCGTTGGCAATTTGAGGAAGTCCCAAAGGACCAAATGTTCTGGAAGAAATTTTGTGTAGTAAGAATGTCCCCAAATTAAACCTCTCGGCTAATTCAGGCCTTCTGGAACTCCCTGGCTTCGTGAAGGGTAGTTTGATTGCTTCCTTAGAAATGTAAAGGAACTCGATTCCACCAAGTGTGGGTGAGGGCCAGGCAGGGGAGGACTGGTTTCCTTGTACAATGGACTGGTTCTGCGCAGTTTCCAAGCTACTTTTTTGCGAAGCATCTCAGCCCTGTGGAAAAAGTGTGTAATGGAAAGGACTCTGTAGGCAGACAGATAAAGGTTCCAACCTTGCCATGGCCATATGCAGATTCCATGACCTTGCGGACGCCACATCGCAACTCCCCTTTGCCTCAGTTTCCTTTTCTAAAAAATGAGGGTCGTAACCTACACCTCCAATCCCACAGACCTTGTGAGCATGAACTTGAATGTTTTTAAGTCTCTAAGCACAGAGTCTGGCAGAGTCTGGCTCTAAGGCCAGAGTGAACAGGCCTTCACTCAATAATCATAATATTATTTTCGCAATGCTTTCTGGCTGATGTCATGCTGGACAATAAATGCAGCGTTGAGCATCTCCTTTCTAGGTCATCGTGTCCACAGTTAGGGTTCATACTGTGATTCCATTTATACAAAGTTCAAAAAACAAGCCCAGCTAATGTGTACCATGAGAAGTAAGGAAAGTCCTGTCATTTGGGGAGGAGGAGTCCTGGTGCAGACCTTTTGGGCCCACCCTCTTTCACTTCGGGGATTAGGTCTATATATTCATGAGCCAAATCACCTGTTCACTTGGAGCTGGACTCAGCCTGCAGGCAAACCATGGGAAATTGGCAATTAGGCCAGGAGTAGAATGGCCCTATTAGTGGGTCTGTCTCTGCTACTGGCCTTGAAAACTCAACATAGTATGTTTTGAACTTTTTTAAAAAACAGTAATCCACAGTGAGAAATAAATTTTGTTTTGATCTCAGCACAAGCATGTCCATAGATGAAATAAAAGTTTCACAAGACAATACTTACCTATTAACTGCAATGTACCCAGATATTTTATATTCTAAGCTCTTCTATTTCCCTTTAAAAAAAATGTTAATTTCATTACATATCATTGGATTAAAACTTGCAGTTTGAAAATCATTACTCTCATTCAGTCCCTCCGATTACAGATGAGGAAACTGAGGCACAGAGAGGGGAAGGGGAGTTGCTTAAGGAAAGTGATGGGTGAAATAGGACTGAAGCCAGATGTGTGGACCCCAAAGCTCTGGCTATTTCTACAAACCACTGCACCCAGGTGTGTAAACAGTGGCACTCCTAACACGATGGACTGGAAGAGACGTTTCTTTTTTCTTTCTTTTTTAATGATTAAAAAGATTCACAAAGGCTCTTAGGTACAACCTTTTCAGGAGCAGGCCTATTGCTAAAGGAGACACCAGGATATTTTCTCCTGGAGCTCAGAGCCCCGCCTTCACCTGCCAAGTGTAAGAAGCAGCCTCTAGAACTGCCCAAGCTGTGGTCAAAAGAACTGGCCGTTCTTTCCGAGGAACTGAGTGGTTTAAGATCTTGTCCTGCTTTCTGCAAATAGCAGGAAGCAGTTTGTCAATCTGCCCCCCCAGGCCTGCCACTGTTTGCAGAGCTAGAAAAAGATGTCAGACCTTGCGGGGCAATCTTTGCAGTGATAGCAGGGTAGACTGGGGAGGTTCTCAAGGGCTGTTTTTGTTGTGAATTTCCCTACAGGTAGCACTTTCACCTCTACAGGAATGGAAAGCCTGGACTTAGCTTTAGGTGGAGCTTCTGAATCCCTCCTCCGTGCTCCTGGAGAAGTTAGTGCTATTTTAGTACTCTTTTCTTACTCTGCTTTGTTAGTTATTCCCATTGTAGTCCTGTCTACCCTACGAGATACACTCTGAATCTTGTTCATCCTGCTACAGGACTTGGCCCAGTAAATGTGGGTTGAATCAAAGTGAGCTTGTGCTATTTCCCAAGAATTTGTTTCCCTTGAGCCAGATTTTGTCTTTTTTTTTTATTATTATTCAGGGAAGGACATGGACTTTTGGCCTCGTATCCACGGCTGCACTAAAGCCCAGACGTCAGATCTAAGTGGCTATGTCTGACCAGCAGTTCTGCCGAAAATTACACGAGGCTGACGTTGCTGAAACTTACAGGTTTCTGCTGTGGCCGGAGCCTCTTGTGCCAATTGCTACCTACACCTTGGTCTTGCCTGCCATCTGCTTGTTGGCTAAAATGCCTGAAATTCTGCCCAGGTATGTGTGCATGCACAAGTCAGTCAGCTGGGAGGTGGGGCATTGCTTATCTGTCCCTTACTCATCCCCTCATCATTAGCAATTGGCACGTGTTCATTTGTTCCTTTGTTCTTAAATACTGATTGAGTGCATTGCCAGTGTTCCATTGCTGGAGATACAGTGGCCAAGTGAGACAGATAAGGTCCTTGATCTGATGGTGTTTATTTTCTAGAGAAAGAAAGGCACATAATAAACATGTAAACAAATGAGATAATTTTAGATAGCCTATAAGTGTTATGAAGAAAAGAAAAGAAAAAGGGTAATGAGATAGAATGATCAGGGCTGGGCTCTGGAAGGAGATAACATTGATCAGAGACCTGAATTGCAAATAGGCAAGGATCTGGCCCAGGTGAAAGGAGCCTGGGGGAGTGAGAGTCAGCTGCTGACTAGCTCGTGGTGATGCCGGCGGAGATGCACGTGGGAGAGTAAGGTGAGAGCCCAGTCCTACCTTGAGTACCTTCTCTGTTCGAGAAGGTGCTCTTGGGCCCCTAGGAAGGAGCGTGGATTTTTTTCCCAAATGCAATGGGAATCTAATACTTTAACACTTTCTGACTTTGCTCCCTGCAAACTGCAGATTTCTGTTTCCACCTGCCTGAGACTTATAATCTTGAAGGCATCCTCAGAGCCAACTGCCACAACATTTTGTGCCACAAAAACCACAAGGGTAAGGTTTTTATATAAATATATATGTGTGTATATATTGGGTGGGCCACAAAGTTCGTTCAGGTTTTTCGTAAGATGTTACAGATAAAGCCGAACGAACTTTTTGGCCCACTCAATATGTATACACATTTATATTAATATATATGACAAAACTGTATTCTTTGTGCAAACAACATTATGACCAGAACTGAAAAACAATCACTCCACATTTCTCCACCATAACTAGCAAGACAATTCTCATCTTCCATATGATGGTCCAGTTCTTGCCAATATGTATACTATTTATATATTTCATTAGGTGAGAGTGACCCACCATACGAAGCAAAATATAAATAATTTACCAGTTAATACTTCTGTCTTCCTTTCTCCAACCCACCTACCTACTGAAACTGACATTGTTAGCTATTGCAGGGAGCCAGGCATTGTGTGAATTGTTTTAAGCGCATTATCTCGAATAATCATCATGACAATCCTGTGAGGTAAGTGCTATTATTATTCTCAGTTTACAGAGGAAAAACCGGAGGCTCAGAAAGATTAAATAAATTGCCTAAGATTATGCAAATTGTTACCACTAGTGACGCAGGCAGGATTCAAGCCTAAAATCTCAAAGCTACTGTGCTCTTGACCCTGATCCGGACCCCTTCCCTGCAGCTCCATCCATTGTAGGGAGACTTCTCCAAATCAGGTTCTTTGAAAAAGAACTTCTGCTTCTGCCTAGTGGGGTTTCCTTCATATTCATCTCACACACTTACTGTAAATAATGCTGATCGTTAACATGCATACGGGGCTCGGTAGATAGTTAAATGTTTACCAACGTTTTTTCAAATATATGAGCTCACTTAATGCTCTCACAGTAACCATGTGGCAAGGGCTCTCTCAGTATATCCAGTTGACAGATGAAGAGGGAGGACGGGGAGCTGAAGGGACCAGCCCAAAGTCATCCCGGAGCGCATGCCACACCAGGAGGACGAAGGCGGGCATGGATGGTGGGTGTTTCATAAGTAGATGCTGAAGTTCTTTCTTGCTTGTCTGTGGATCTTCCTATGGTGGATATTACCACGGGAGGGGAGGTAGGAATAAGTGTTCTCAATTTGCTTCTGTATAAAGGGTTACTGCTATTGAGTGCCCCCAAACTTGCCCCAGATTCTTGCCTTTTGGAAGTTATTTGCCATTTCCTAGATCACTATCTCCCAAGGAATCCTGTGAAGTAATGCAGGCGTCTTGTGTCTAACGTGAGCCAGTTGGGTCAAGGCAAAGGTGCTTGATTCGCAGTCCTAGTTTATAGCTCATAGGGGCCTTTCACATCTATTATCCCAACAATCCCCAGTGAGGCAGGCTTGCTGTTATTTGTGCCCATTGTATAGATGAGGAAACTGAATCCCAGAGAATACACAGCACCAGTAAGTGGTACTGTCAGGACCAGAGTCCAATTTGTCCAAGATGAATCCAAGTTTAGTCCATCCTTTTTCCAGTACACCATGCTTTTCTTTTTTTATTTTCTAAAAAATAAATATGAAACATTCAGCAGCCCTAAAATTGTTTATTTACTACACCCCTTCTCCTCCCCGCCGGCCCCACCAAATGTGCCTTATAGATCTGTTTTCCAGGCAACATCTGAGCATCTGGCAAATGGTAAGATCTCTCCCCATGGCAGCTGGAAACCAGTGAGTGAAACATTTACCAGGTTATTGACATAATGGCTCTGGATGTTTGTGTAGGTATCAGGCAGTTATAGATTGCTTTTTAACACTCTGTTTTAAAATGAAAATAAATGCAACAATAAGTCCCAGATGACCCTCATAGAATGTCAAGAGTAATCAATACTCGAGTGTGATAAAGTTTATAGTCATGGGAGGGAACCCAGAGGGGGACCCATTCTTTCTGCCTGGACTGGGGCTGGGGGCTTGCAGGATGGGAAAGAACTCAGGAGGCCTTTGAGAAGAACTGGAGGAGGGAGCTGGAGCAGGGATCGGGGGACAGAGAGTCAGTGGGTGGAAAGATCACTAGCTCCAGGTGGATGACTTCATGCCAGTCACAGACCCCTTGCTGGTGATGCCCAAGCAACAGCATGCCAATGTCATGGGCACTTGTAAATGAGGAGAACTATAAACTAGCCAAGTAGGAATGGGACCAGAGGTATGCAAATCAAAAAAAGAGATAAAACAGCTGACCAGGGCAAGACTGTCTGGAATTTTAACATATCTAAAGAAGGATTGTGTCGATCTAAAGGGGACCAGGTCATTACTGGAATCTTGGAAACTGGAAACTGCAGAGGCTCACAGGGTCTCAACACCAGACTTGACGTCTTTCTCTATTAGGGGTATGTGGAGGTGGATTCTCCAAGACACGTTAGCTCAAACCTCCTAAACTTTCAGGTCACATGACTGTATCTGGGACCCTCCAAGATTCTACTGTGCCTTCCCACGGGCAGGTGTCTCTATAGGCAGACTATCTGCTGGTTATGTTCAGGGGGCTGCTGAGGACAGGCACCTGTGTGAGCATTTGGGGGTTTGGGGATGAAGGGTTAAGGAAGATGATGGAGGAAGCAATGGCTGTGAGCGGGCAGGAGGTTGGGTACTCAGACTGACCACTAGGTTTGGCCAACAAAAGATCTTGGTGACCTTCAACCTAAATGTGCATCAACAGAGGAATGGATAAAGAAGATGTGGTACATATATACAATGGAATATTACTCAGCCATAAAAAGGAACGGAAGTGGGTCATTTGTAGAGATGTGGATGGATCTAGAGACTGTCATACACAGTGAAGGAATTCAGAAAGAGAAAAACAAATATCGTATATTAATGCATATATGTGGAATCTGAAAATATTGGTATAGATGATCTTATTTACAAAGCAGAAATAGAGACACAGACGTAGAGAACAAACGTAAGGTTACCAAGGTGGAAAAGAGGGTGTGGGATGAATTGGGAGATTGGGATTGACATATATACACTAATATGTATAAAATAGATAACTAATAAGAACCTGCTGTATAAAAAATAAATAAAAATTCAAAAATTCAAAAAAAAAAAAAGTAAACAGCAATGCCTATTTCAAAAAAAAAAAAAAGGATCATGGTGACCTTGGTAAGAACTGTTTTGGGAGCAGAATGAGCCTGATGCCAGCTTGTGGGCTGTGCAGGACTGGAGGGGAGAGCTGAGCCAACAGCAGTGAGAGCTAAGGTAATAGCCGGAGGGGAATTGGGATGAAGGGACTTATAATCTTGTGAGAGATGTGAGCACGGTTGAACGTTGACGGGAAGATCTGGTGGAAAGGAGCCCATCATAGACACTGCAGGGAGAGGATATAAAGGCAGCAGGCTCAGGTGGAAGAAGAGAGACAGGACTGGATGGGCGGCTGAGGAACACCGAGAATGCAGGACCGGATGTCTTCTTTGCTGAGGACGAGGGAGCCAGCTTGGGTGGGCACAGCTGTTAGTTTGGGGAAGGGGTGGAGATTTAGAACCAGATGCTGAGAGAACTGGGGGTGGGGGCATCCTCACCAGTGATGGAGGAAAAGGCTGATCTGAACGATGTTTCAGAGCCATCACCCCCCTCCCCAAACAACACATTTGCGAGGGCCACTCAGTGTAGGGAACACAATCTCCACCCTCAGTGATGCAACAGTGAGTAAGAGTCACCAAATCCTGTCTCTGATGGAAAAATGAAAGTGATATTAGAGATGGAGTCATTATAAAAATCTAGACACATCTTTCTTTCCCTATGTATCATCCAGCACATGGCTTTGCCAGCCCTGGGTCTTTAGTTTCCCCGAAGTGGTACCACGCCAAGGGTCCAAGGCCCCTCCTCAGCTCACAGGCCGGGACCTCAGATCTGCACACACGTTTGAGGAGGAAAAGGAAGCAGGGAGAGGAAATGAAGCTCCGATGCCAGGCAGTGGGGAGCCGGGAAAGATTACATTTCCAAGTACTCCGAGCTTGGAAGTGGGAGCTGGCGGGCCCTTCTTGAAGCAAACCCATTAGGTATAAATGAATTCCTCTGGCCAACTATTCTCCTTATAGAAGGAATCTTCACTTTGCCTTATAAATGCCCGCAGGCCTCCTCTAAATACCAAGCTTCCTCGTGCATTTAAATTAAGATTTTAATGTCTGCAAAGTCACTTCCAGGGACACCTCCTGGGCGTGATGAGCATGGGGCCCTCGGATGAGCCACTTCCCTTGGGTGGCAGATTAGAGTTCTGGGATTCTCAAGGCCAAACGTTCGCAGGAGGGGGGTTTTCTGAACTGGGATCTGCCGTCTGTAGCAGGTAGATCTGTGCTCTCCCTTCCCCAGGACGTGCTTTGGGCTTGGGTAGAAGGAGAGAGCAGATGACCAGATGGTCCTGGTTTATGTATAAGGATGAGCACAATCCAGGACCAGAGCCTATTGGTGACAGCAGATTAGACATAGCAGATAGAGGGCGAGGCTGTTCTCGTAAGCGTGAGTTGTACGTTACCTAGACTGGACTTGTGACGTCCATGGCAACATGTGAGAAACAATACATAACACAGACTTGTGAGCGTCCCTTGAGGGCCGGCTGTGTGCTGGAGGGGCTGGGCGGGGTGGGCAGGGAGGAACCCGGAGGCCAGGATCCCAGTACCACGTCTTCTCATCGTGTGACCTGGGGCCATTGTTGCTCTCTGAGCCTCAGTTTCCTCATCTGAGAATGGTCACAGTGATAACCCGGATCCTAGGGCCGCTCTGAGGATCAGGGCAGGTTATGTCATATGAAGTCCTCTGCAAATTGAGGTACCCATTACAAACATGAATTCTCATAAGTGGAGGCTACAGGTAGTTATGCATTTGTTTATTCTGCCCATTGTGTGCAAGGCCCCAGGCTAGGCACTTGGGAGACAAAAACAATACGATGTCAATCTCTGATCGGAAAAAAGCCCCCCTAGCGGGGAGGGGGGGGGGCGGGTAAGAAGCAGTGATTTCACTAAATCATTGCGGTAAGTCCTCTGAGGGTGAGAGGAAGATGTACTCTGGTTTGGGGGCAGGATCCTTCGTGACTGAGCTGACTTTGAGAGAGTAAATTGCAGGCTGAGGAGGGAAGAAAGGCTTTCAAGGCAGAGAGAAGAGTATAGGGGCGTGGAAGAGCAGACTCTCTGGAGAACTTGCCAGAAAATCTAGATGAATGGCCTAATTCCCCACCTGGACCCCCTGAAATGTGAGGGAAGCTGTGAGTCCCGTCTGCTCCCTTTTACTCTTTTCAAAGCCTCTCTGGGCCCGGTGGGGGTGAGCAGTGATTAAGAGGAGACAGGGAGACGAGGAATTTAAGGTGTCGGAAGAGAGACCCAGGAGCCTGGGAAGGATGGAAGGGGGTCCATGTACGCGGCAGATCCCAAACTCAACTGCTTAAGGCTGGAAATCTGAAAGAGGGGAGGGTGGGCCCCTTTGTACAGGCTGCAAGAAACAGCTTGGTAGTTTTTAGCTGACAGAACTTTAGCTAACAGGTTAATACTGTATAAATAAAAAATAGTCCTTTTGCTTGAATCCAAATACAGTTGCTATTTCAGTGCAGGCCCTTCCTTTCGTATCTCCATAAGCTCAGCTCAGCCCATGTCAGCCAGCATGGTTCGTCTCTGTTCCGAAATATTCCTGACCTCTGTGTACCTAAACCCTCTACTTCTACGCAAAATATGTGTATGATTGTACATTTGGGATATACATACATAGTTATTTCTCATGGTTTTAACTCCATCTCGTTAGTTCTGATGGCACCAGTCTGAGGGCATGAGGAGGTCATGGCTGTGCAGTGAGAAAGGATTAGCGCCTGCGCTCTGGAACCAGGTTGGCTTGGAGCCATACGGGCGCCATCACTGTCATTTGATCCCCGTAAGCTGGGTTCCTCATCTGGAAGGCAGAAATGATAGAACCGACCTTATAGGCTTTTAGAGTTAAATGACATAACAGATGTGAAAAATCACTTGGTACATTTGAAGGGAAGAGGAATTTATGATTGAATGAAGACTTCAATGCTTTATGCAACACATGTATTCATATATATAATGATCATATCACATACCTATATATCCTCCCCTCTATATTACTCTTTCTCCTCCTATTTTACAGTTCCAGGTGGAAGAAACTGTCTAAAAAATCAGCAATATGAAAAAAAAGCTGTATTTAAGTTTCATTTCATAATCTCATGTCCTGAATATATGACCAAGTTACAGAGGTGGTATCAAATATTCAAAAATATTTGATGAAATACAGCATGGTGATAAAGAATGTGGACTATAGCATCAGATAGACCAGAATCCAAACCCCAACACTTCCTAACTGTGCTTAGCTGCTCTGAGCCTCAGCTTCTGAATCAGTGAAGTGAATATAATGATACAGTCTTCATGGATCACTAATATGCTGTTTTGCACGTGCTTTGTATGGGGCTGGTGTTGGTAAGCCTACAATATACACCAGCTACTAATCATCATTTTCATTACCATCATCATCTTTTGAAGGATTTTTTATTGTTTCAAATTTTCTATTAACTGAGGTTTCTTTGATGACCTTGAAGGCTGTTTGTTCATGCCTTCACTTATTCAACAAATATTCACGGAATTCCAACGGTATGTTCCGACTGTATGTAGGTACTGTGCTAAGGTCCGTAAAGTTTTGAATGAGAGAGTGTTTGTTGGAGATCATATCTCTAATGTGAGTAAAGCGATTATTCTGCTTCACAGCCCTTTGTCAAGTTTCAGGTGCTCAAAATTAACAATTAATTTTAAATTCTCTATTTAATCCAGACGGCAGATGTGATTACCTTTAAGAAAAGGGCTGGGTACCGGTATCCTCTTTTATCTGTCACTAAATTATTATGCTCTGCTTTATTTTATTTTTTTCCAAAAGAGATTTGAGGTGACATAGAATATAGCTGTCAAAACAAGGAAGACAGATCAAGAGCCATGAAATGTAACGGGGAAGTAAGTTGTCCAGATCCATAGTGTAAGAATATCTATTGTAATAATACATACACCTTAGAACTGAGCTCCCTAGCAGTCAAGGGGAAAATGGAAAAGGATGAATTAAAGGTCATATCAGACAATAAATAAGAGTGAACAAGCCCATCAATTGTCATTTTCTTTTCCTTCAATGGTAAACTCTGAGAAGTTATGAGAAAAAACTTTAAGGAACATTGAAATGAAAAGTACCTCCCAAATCAGGACTTCCCTGGTGGTCCCGTGGTTAAGAATCCACCTTCCAATGCAGGGGGCACGGGTTCGATCCCTGCTCGGGGAACTAAGATCCCACATGCTGCAGGGCAACTAAGCCTGCACGCCACAACTACTGAGCCTGCGTGCTCTGGAGCCCACGTGCCACAACAAAAAAAAAAAAAAAAAGGAAAGAAAGAAAGAAAAGTACCCCTCAAATAAAACTGTTACCAGAGAAATAGGAATGTTCTTTGTGTGGCTATCTCCTGCACCAAGAAATGACAGGTGCTAATGCATTTAGATGATGAATTAATTAAAGCATCGAAGATACGTTATGTGGCTTTCTGTTGTTCTGTATGATGTATGGAACAGTTTGAAGAGACTCCAAGGAAATGAAGTGTTTGCATTGTCTTAGATTGCTTCCTTTCAAGTATCAATTGTCTCAACTGGGCTTTTGGCAAGGGCTGGCAAGAAGAAAATCATACATCCAATTACAGATCAGATATAATAATGTTGCTGAAATAGGCAAAAGCACAGTAAGAATAAAATACTAAAAAACAAGCAAAGAAACAGTCTACCAGTCACTCTGTTGATAGAAGAAACTTTCATCTTCCCCGCTGTTATGACTTTAATGGGATTTGCTAACAACCAGAAAATTTAAAAACTTTCATTTTTTTGACTGTATTTTTATTATAGTATTTTTATTATAATTATTTTTCTGGTTCATTGTGTGTCATGTATCATTACGGTGACTTCTGGATCTGTGGTTCCACATCTGCAGATTCAACCAACCACGATGGTGTAGTACTCCAGTATGTATTTATTGAAAAAAAAACTACCTATAATTGGACCTGCATAGTTCAAACCAGTGTTGTTCAAGGGTCAACTGTATATGTTAGTAACTACTTTTCTCACGTGGCCCTAAGAGCCACTCCTGGAAGAACACAGAGTGATGGTCTGAGTGAACAGAGGTCCTGGTTTTGAAGCGCCCCTCCACAGGCAGTGAGATCTGGGACCAACTTATCTCACTCCTCTGGAAGCTTCCAAGCCCTGGCAACATGAGCTGATACCCAGAGTACCTGTCCTTCCCTGGGCTGACATTGGAATTAGCTGGGGCCTGGACCCACTCCATCCCCGAGATTCTTATGTAATTGTTCTGGGCTTTGACCAGGGCATCAGGATTTTAAAAAACTCTCCAGGTGATCCTATCATGCAGCCAAAGGGGAGAACCTCCTTAGAAGGCTCCTGGGGAGATCAAAATTAAAACTATGTGAAAGGGCTGATCAAGGCTGAAGGTCCTTGGAAGCCTCACAGTTTTCCTGTGCTAGCTCTGAATTCTTTCTCCCTTTAACTTTAAAAGGAGAGTAATTCTTGTACTTAAAAAAAAAAAAAAAAGAGATTCCCCTTTCAGCTCAGGCCATCATAGAAAGCAGACTCTTGCTGATGCTTCATCTTTGGCTCCAAAGGAAATCCAGCCCCACCCTAGTAATCTTGGGCCAAACATCGGTCTGGTCTCCAGGGAGCTCTCTCCAGCTCTCTGGAAGGTCTGGAGGCACGGATGCGACAAGCCACTGAATACCTTCTGCGTGGGGAAGGAGGAGGAGAGGACCATAAGGGTTGGGGGAGGGGAGGTAATGTGAATACCGGGTTTCCAAGGAGCAGTGCAATGTGGGACACAGCTGTCAGAAGCCTCTGGGATTCGGGAAAGCCCATGGTAGAGGGAACGTGCCAAGTGATTGAGGAAGAGGCAGGCTGGCTTAGGACCTGATCTGTGGGCAGAAATTGCGTGTTGAAGCCCTGATATTAGGAGAGGAATTGCCACCTTGTTTTAGCAGCAGTTCACGCATCCTCCCTCTACTTGCATCTCTTTTATTTATTTATTTATTATTTATTATTTATTTATTTTTGGCTGTGTTGGGTCTTTGTTGCCGTGCACGGGCTTTCTCTAGTTGCGGCGAGCAGGGGCTACTCTTCGTTGTGGTGTGCGGGCTTCTCATTGCAGTGGCTTCTCTTGTTGTGAAGCATGGGCTCTAGGCACGCGGGCTTCAGTAGTTGCAGCACACGGGCTCAGTAGTTGTGGCTTGCGGGCTCTAGAGCGCAGGCTCAGTAGTTGTGGTGCACGGGCTTAGTTGCTCTGTGGCATGTGGGATCTTCCCGGACCAGGGCTTGAACCTGTGTCCCCTGCATTGGCAGGCGGATTCTTAACCACTGCGCCACCAGGGAAGTCCCTGCATCTCTTTCTTCTTTGTTGTCTTGTCACAGGAGTCACAGAAATGTCTCTCAGCTCCCGTAAGCCTCAAGGTCAGATTTCTATACTTTGACCTAACCTTGATGGGCTTCCATTAAGTTAAGTCCTGTCCAGTCAGTCCATTCAACAGACAATCAAGCCTGGCATCATCCTCAGGGAATTCACCTGGAACAGCGATTTGAATTTCCTGGGGCCTTTGTGCTAATGGTTCCTTGTCCACAAGCACACTTTACATTTGCTAGCGAGATTTTGGATATTTTTTTAATACCGAGCTCCACAGTCCCACTCTCACCAGTTCAACGTCTGCCCTTTCTCACTGCCTGAAGACTGGCTCCCCAAATTCCTTTTGATCAAGTTCATGCAAGTTATTTCATTCATCCAACTATCCGTCCATGAAGCCATTCTCCATCCATCCACCTCCTCACCCATCCTCAATTCATCCAGCCATCCATCCATCCACCTGCCCACCCATCTAACCATCCACCCAATTATGTTTCAACCAAGTTCAAATTCCTAGTTCCACACAGTTTGTATGATATTTCTATATTATCCCATGGAGACAGAATATACTCACAATACGCTCTAGCTATTTTATTATATTAATCAATAAAATCATTAATTCCAAAAAATTGGAAGCTTCTTGGTGCCTGGTTATGTGCTGGGTTATTACTGAGGATACAGTAATTGCCTGGACTGAGTCATTAAGGTTGAGTAAGCATTTTTCAGGCGAGGAAAGAGGAGTGAGGAGGGGGAGAAGCCTTTCAGGGCAGAGAGAACAGCTAGTGCAAAGTTTTTGCCGGTAAGAGAGGAAGTACAGTTATAGGAACTGTGTGGCTCCCAATGTCAGACTACCAGGAGGTCTGGAGCCTCCAGCAGCGAGACTGGAGAGAGATAAGCAAGGACCAGGTGATGAATGGTTTTTGGGTGTCATGCTAAGACGTTCTGGAGCTGTTGAAGGGATTTCAGCTTTGCAGTTGCATCTGAAATTGACTTGACTGTTTTGTCTAAAACCAGGAGTAGTTGCCCCCTTCAGAGTCCCTGAGTTCAGTCAATGGACAACCTCAGAGCCACAACTCATAGACTTGGCCGGAGGCCAGGTCTTCTGACCCCAGGGCACTGGTCTCTGTCCACCACTGTACACGGCCACCCTTTCTCCTCTGACTCATTCTTCTTCTCCCTTATCTAATCTTTTTCATCCGTCAGTTCCAATACCAGTCTGGAACCCAGTCAATAAATGTTTGTTGAATGAATCACTAATTCTTGTTGAAGGGATGTGTGTGTGTGTGTGTGTGTGTGTGTGCATGTGCTGTAAGGCCTCTTGAATTTCTTTCTCCGTCCCAGGTCTGCTTAAATGCCTTGGTAGAAAGGACTAGATTAGCAATTTAAAATCAAGCTATGGGAAAAGATCTAAAAAAAGAGTGGATACAGATATGTGTGTAACTGATTCACTTTGCTGTACAACCCGCCGAAACTAACACAACATTGTAAATCACACTATACTCCAATAAAAATGAAAAAAAAAAAAAAATCAAGCGGAGGCCCTGGCTGTCTCACTGACTAGCTGTGCCTCTTGTCAAATCTCCACATACTTTTGGGCGTCTATTGCTGCATCTGTGAGATGGAGTTTGGGTAGTTCGGGACTGGCCTGATGCTTACAGGGTGATTGTGAACAGTGGGGAAGTCCGTGACTCTGAGAGGAATTCGCTAGCTGTCGAGTGCTGGGCATTCGTAGGGTAACGTCCCTGCTTCTCCCCCTGGTTAGGCTATCATCATAACGCCTCTAGACAATGGATCTCCTCCATGCCTACTATATCAGGCATGGTCCCAGCAGGACATAGTACACTTGGGGAGTATTGAAAAAAATGACTTTTACAAAGGACTGGGTGGGGTTTGGGGAAACCCAGTAGCATTAGGGTAGTAGTTCAGGTCTAATAACAGGGGGCATCTTGCCTACTCCCCCAGACTGGAAGGGTCAAGAGGAAAGAGGCAGGGGATCAATTTACTAGCCCCTCTCCCCACTTTCTCCCATCTCCTGCCAGCGCCTTCCATGGGCTGAACCCAACCAGAAGTCAGGGTCAAGGTTACACTGAAGTAGTCCATGAAGGTCAGCCTCCGGAGGCACAGAGCAAAGTGAAGAAGTGTGCAGAGTGGGTCTGGGGGTCAGACGGGAGGTGTCTGGCACAAGTACCCTGCCCAGCTTGGTTGTCTCTCGCCTCCAAGGCTGCTCCCATTGCTCTCAATGCCCTGCCCCCTTGCCCTTTATCTGACTCACTCCTATTTATCATCTAGTCTTTTATTCAGGCCTCATGTCCCCCAATAAGCCTTCCTAGAACTCCTTTCTGTCCTGATACTGGTCGTACTGTGGGGATTGTTTGCTCTCTGGAGATGGGGGCTCTGGCTTCTTTCTCTCTCTTACCACTCCCCAACCTCTCACCTCCCAGCCCCCTCCCCCTGACCCTGACCCAGTGCCCAGCTCAGGACCCATGTGGAGCAAACCCAGAAGGTGTTGGTTGCCCTGAGCTGAGCTGTGTGAGCCTGAAACACAGTGCTCGACGGGTTTCTCCTCTCCCACAAAACCTTCAGTGGCTCCCCGTTTTCTGTGAGTCAGAGAAATTCCAAACCTCTTTCTTTGCTATCTGAGATACTCCACTCTCTGAGCTCGCACTCGCCTACCTATCTGACCCCTGTCACCTGTGCCAGCCAGGCTGCTACTTTGGGGATTCCTGTCTTCTCTTGCTGTGTCCTGGATTGTTTTGTGATTCACTCCCATTCGGTTCATTTTTGGAAGTTAGTATTTCTTGGTGATGCACGTGAAGTAGGTTGCTTGGGTAACTGGCAGCCTCTGCAAAGTTCTGGGAGAATCAGGACACGTAACCCTGGGAAACTTACACACACTTTCTCGTCTCCCCTTTCAAACAAGATCCTCCGTTACCAGCTCTGAGTTGATAAGGTGCAGGGGTGATGGAAGGTGCAGGAGAGGTCTGCAAATTCATTGGTGCAGGATGGAAAGGTGATGAAAAGGGATGGAAAGTGCAGGAGAGGTCTGCAAATTCATTGGTTCCTTCTTTCACTAGCTGTGACCTTGAATGAGATCCTTCACTGCCCACCTTTTCAAGAAGAGGGTCATGCGCCCCTCTTTCTGGGAAATCCTGGAGACCGGTTATTGACAATTTATATGTGAGCACTTTAAATGAAAAAGCCTTAAGGAAACTGTCAGAGGGAGAATTCTGTTCTGAACCCAAGGCAACCCCTTTTGCATTCCCATAGCCTTCTGGTGAGAAGGCAGTAGATTCCATTGCACTTGGCCTCTGCTAATGTATGGTAGTTGTGTGTGAGTGTGTATATGTGCTGTATCTGGATGTAACAGGTATTTTCATATCAAATGATAATTGTTGCAGATTTCTCTAAATCATTTATGCTCATCATACTTAGAAATTAGACTCACATTAGACCTTATATTTAATGCATTAATAAAGAAGACTGTATTATTATATCACAAATTTTCTTTTTAATATTTTGATAATTGGGGCTTTACACAATTGCTTTCCTTTGTAATCATATGCAATTTATTGTATGCATGTAAACACATTATTCTGAGAAGGTATCCAGAGACCATAGTGCACCCGTGCAGACGCCTGCGCACACATACCACAGCCTCTAAAGAATCCAGCCTTTATTTGCCTGTTTGTTTATTTATTGGCTGCACATGATCTTAGTTCACTGATCAGGGATTGAACCCTGGCCCTTGGCAGTGAAAGGGCGAGTCCTTTGGACCACTGGGGAATTCCCAAGAATCCAGCCTTAGGCTCCAGGAAATACCCTCCAGGGGAAACTGCCAAACTCAAGGCTACTATTGCCCGTTATCTATAGATGCTCCAGGAAAACAGAGGAGGAGCTGGAAAATACAAAGCAGGGGGCATAACGTGTGAAAAAGTAAATTCAAAGAGGCAGGGGGAGAGGCAGGGAGAGCTTTGGGGCTTAAATTTCACTTCTGCCACGACTTGCTCTGTGATTTTGGACAAATTCCCTCCCCTCTCTGACCCTCAGTGGTCCCCACCTGTGAAATAGTGATAATTGATGCTAAAAAAAAGAATATAACCTGCACTGTGCTTTCCACGAAGCTCGACACACAGAGTCGTCACGCAGCCCATGAGAAACGTAGGGAGAACTGGAGCAAAGCTTTATGTGCTCTGTGGAGTGGAAGGGGTGGTGTAGCAGCCTGGAAATGGGCCTTCACCTGCCCACGTGCGTGGCCAGCCTGGGGAGCCTGATGGGGTGCGGACCACCAGGAGTCCTCAGAGATGGCCTTCGGGGTCTGAAGAACGGAGAAATCTTGCTAGCAGTGCCAAGCCCCAGCTTCTTCAAAGGACCCCAGTGCCCTGAGGTGGTCAGACTTCGTGGGGCATGAGGCTGGAATCAGTCTGCTTCTTCCCCACTTCAGGGAAAACAGACTGTTAACTGGGCTGTAGTGGTCGGGCCTGGAATTCCAAAGCTGTGAGGACACCTTGTCCTCAACTCACCTGGATCTGCCCGTGGCTGGCAGCTGAGGTCCCCATGCGGCCGGGTTCTCATGAGGGCTGGGTACAGACAACAGTACGCCCCGGACCTGAGCCTGCTTTTCTGGGTGGTCAAGACAGGACCAGCACTAGGGTGCAGCCAGAGGGCACCCGGGGGCACAGTTTTAAGGTTTGAGGGCCCTCTCTCTCAGGCTCTGACCCTGCACTTCCCCGACCTTGAATGTGCGGGCCTCCTTGAATTTTACACTGAGTGTGTCTCTTACCTCACCCTAGTCGGGCCCTGGGTCAAGGAGTGTGAGATGAACTTCACAGAGCCTCACGGGACAACTGTTTCCAGAGGGGGCTTCATACTGAAACCACCTGAAAAGCTTGTTAAAATGCAGAATTCCTCCCAAATCAGAATCTCTGTGGGTGGGACCTTGGAATCTGTACGTATCAATATCCCTTCAGGTCATGATCATGGGGCTATAACCCCAGGCAGAGCCAGGGATGGCCCTCGGGAAGTGCTGGGCTTACAAAGCACTTTCCCATGCACAAAGCTTATTTGATTTTCACAGTGTCCCCATGAGACAGGGCATCTTCCATAGAGAAAAGTCACTTCAGTGAGTCTGTGGTGGAGCCAGAGGTAGCACTTATTCATTCATTCTTTCATTCACTCATTCATTCATTTTCATTTCTCAAACATGGATTAGACATCTACTGAGGTACCCGCAGGAAACTGCCACACCCACGTGCACATAGACTACTTAGCCTATAGACTAATAGACTACTTAGCCTATGAGGGCCTCGGAGATGAGAAGGAGGAGTAGGGAGTGTCTTGGGAGGAGGAGTCCCACAAGGCTTCCTGGAAGAGGTTTTTTTTTTTTTTTTTTTTTTTTTCAAAGTGATTCAGTTATATATATATATATATATATATATAGACATTCTTTTTTAAATATTCTTTTTTTTTTTTTTAATTTTTTTTTTTTTTTTTTTTTTTATAGCTACTTTAATTTTTATTTATTTATTTATTTTTGGCTGTGCTGGGTCTTCGGTTCGTGCGAGGGCTTTCTCTAGTTGCGGCAAGTGGGGGCCACTCCTCATCGCGGTGCGGGGACCGCTCTTCATCGCGGTGCGCGGGCCCCTCACCATCGCGGCCCCTCCCGTTGCGGGGCACAGGCTCCAGACGCGCAGGCTCAGCAACTGTGGCTCACGGGCCCAGCCGCTCCGCGGCATGTGGGATCCTCCCAGACCAGGGCTTGAACCCGCGTCCCCTGCACTAGCAGGCAGACTCTCAACCACTGCGCCACCAGGGAAGCCCCCTGGAAGAGGTTTTGAAGGCTGAGCGTGATTTCACCATTCATGGAAAGGGCATTCTTGCAGTGGGGAACTGCACATACAAAGTTGTGCTGAGTTGGGCTTGTGAAAGCCTAGTGTACTCAGAGAATGTCGAACCCAGGGGATTAATTAATTGAGAAGAGGCTGAGTAGGTAGTCTGGGATGAGATTGCTGAGTTTGGATGGTTTCCTTCAGGCCACAGGGAGCCACTAAAAGTGTCTGGGCAGAAGAATGACATCAGCCCTATGGTTTAGCTCAGTGCTTCTCAAATGTACTGTGCCTGTGAATCACCAGGGCTTCTTGTTAAAATGCAGATTCTGAGTCCATATGTCTGGGGCGTGGCCTGTCATTCTGCATTGCTAACAAGTTCCAGAGATACGCTGGAACTTGTTGCTAGTCCCTGGAACACACTTGAAGTAGAAAGATTTTAAGTAGCTGTCCTTCAGATCACTGTGGACCGATGCAGGGAGAGTCTGGAGGCAGGAAAAACATCCAAGCAGACGTTGGGGAGCCGAGAGTTGGTTGCTCAGGAAAGCTGTTGCAAACGCTGGAGAGGGTGTGGAGAGAAGGGAACCCTCTTGCACTGCTGGTGGGAATGTAAACTGATACAGCCATTATGGAGAACAGTATGGAGGTTCCTTAAAAAACTAAAAACAGAACTACCATACGACCCAGCAATCCCACTCCTGGGCATATACCCTGAGAAAACCATAATTCAAAAAGAGACATGTACCACAATGTTCACTGCAGCACTATTTACAATAGCCAGGACATGGAAGCAACCTAAGTGCCCATCAATAGACGAAGGGATAAAGAAGATGTGGTACATATATACAATGGAATATTACTCAGCCATAAAAAGGAATGAAATTGGGTCATTTGTAGACACGTGGATGGATCTAGAGACTGTCATACACAGTGAAGGAAGTCGGAAAGAGAAAAACAAGTATCGTATATTAACGCATATATGTGGAACCTAGAAAAATGATACAGACGAACTGGTTTGCTGGGCAAAAATAGAGACACAGATGTAGAGAACAAACGTATGGACACGAAGCGGGGAAGGTGGAGGGGGGTGGTGATGGTGGTGGGATGAATTGGCAGATTGGGATTGACATATATACGCTAATATGTATAAAATAGATAACTAATAAGAACCTGCTGTATAAAAAAATAAATTTAAAAAAATTCAAAAATTAAGGAAAAAAAAGAAAAGAAAGCTGTTGCTTCTCCCGTCAGCTTTGGGAACCCAGACCCCATCTGGGTTAAGTCATCCTCTACAGGAGAGGTCAGAACTCAGCTTTGCCCAAGTCTTTCAGATGGTGAGTCTCAGCAACTGACATCACAGTGCTCTTGGGGGATAGTCATAACCTGCTGATATTCACACCAGTGCAAGATTTGGAGCAATTTTGCTAGCAGAAAATATGACTCTCTCTTCCATGCTGGGACAAAATAGTACAACCACAAGGGCAGGATCCATAGAATGTTACCAGCTGTTTCGATGGTTTTCTGGTACTATTTGTGAAGTCTTCATTCTTGTCATCTGCTAGCAGAAGACTGGTGGCAGTTGCCAGAGGCTGGAGGAAAAACAAATCATGGGAGAATTTACATTTGAGAAAATTCCATTCATTGACTTAATTATTTCTGGGAATTCAGAAAAGACCACCATGATCCTTTAGCTGAGAAAATGCTGGGGCCGGCCTTGGAAATGCTAGAATTTGTCGGCAGGAGCAGCTTTTGAGAAGTCCTGTCGTGTGTCATTCTGTAGCCTGAATATTTTGCCTGCGTTCGAAATTTTTGAAATATTAAGTAGTGCTATAGCAACATAGGGTGAAATTAACACAGAAAATGAAAATAATTAAAACCAGAGGGGCAGTGATAAATCTTGAAGTCATCACCCTGCCACACTGATCCTTACATGTCAATGTTTCCTGTTTTTTTTTTCCTTCCAGTCCTCTTCATTATGCAGACCTACTTTTTTTTTTTCTTTTTAACGCAGCGGCAATTACATTCAATTCTGTTTTCTGCTTGACACTGCAACATAACTATTTTTTCATGTTGTCACACAGGCCTCATAATCAAGTTCACTGGCTGTATAATTCACTGGCGAGATGTATGATAGTTTATTTAAACCTTGCTATTGGCCATTTCAGTCACATGATGCTATTAAAAATGGAATGTGTTAGTGGGAGTGTGAAATGGTACAGTCCTTTTGGGAAAGCAATTTGGCAATGTGTATCACAGGCCTAAAAAATCTTTGCTGCCTTAGAGCTAGTCATTTCTCTTCTGGGAAGCTCTCATAAGGAAATAATCTAAAGTGTAGACCCGGATTTCTGTGTCAAGATGGAAACTTTATGTATCATAGAGAAAAGCTTGAAACAACTAAATGTTCAAACGTAGGGGAAGCATTATGTAAATTATTACATAGCTGCTCCATGGAATATTATACAGCCATCAAAACTGTTTATGGGGCTTCCCTGGTGGCGCAGTGGTTGAGAGTCCGCCTGCCAGTGCAGGGGACACGGGTTCGAGCCCTGGTCTGGGAGGATCCCACATGCCGCGGAGCAACTGGGCCTGTGAGCCACAATTACTGAGACTGCGTGTCTGGAGCCTCTGCTCCGCAACAAGAGAGGCCGCGATAGTGAGAGGCCCGCGCACCGCGATGAAGAGTGGCCCCCGCTTGCCGCAGCTGGAGAAAGCCCTCGCACAGAGACGAGGACCCAACACAGCCATAAGTAAACAAATAAATAAATAATTAATTTAAAAAAAAAACTGTTTATGAAGAGCTTATAAATGGAAAATGCTTATGTTATTATTGAAATAAGCAGGATGTAAGACTATATTGATACTATGACCCCAGCTGTGTAGAATTAGTTTCCCAAGTAGGCATAGAAAAAGACTGGAGAGAAATACACCAAAATATTAACAGTGGGTGGGAGGACTAAGAGTGATATTGTTTCTCTTGCAACTTCTCCTGTCTTAAGAAAAGTTTAGTTTGTTCTGATACAAATTTAACACACATTTATTGAATAAAATTGCAAGCATTAAAGAAATATGTGATGGAGAAAGTTAACCCTTGTTCATGGCCCTCTCTGCATGTATCTAAAACATGTTTCCAAAATCAGTTTAGTATAAGAATATCAGACCAAACTATTTGAAGCAGTTGTATGTATTTCTCTTTGTCTTGTAGAAATTTTTTGCCTTTTTAAAAAAAATACATGTATCCTGGGCTTCCCTGGTGGCGCAGTGGTTGAGAATCCGCCTGCCAGTGCAGGGGACATGGGTTCGAGCCCTGGTCCAGGAGGATCCCACATGCCGCAGAGCAACTAGGCCCGTGTGCCACAGTTGCTGAGCCTGCACTCTAGAGCCTGCGAGCCACAACTACTGAAGCCCGTGTGCCTAGAACCCATGCTCCGCAGCAAGAGAAGCCACCGCAATGAGAAGCCTGCGCACCCCAACGAAGAGTAGCCCCCGCTCACCGCAACTACAGAAAGCCCGTGCACAGCAACGAAGACCCAACACAGCCAAAAATTAATAAATTAAAAAATACATGTATCCTAAGACAATTTAATTTCTACATAATGCAATTTTTGAGTAGTCTGCATTAAAGTATCTGGAAAATTTTTTTTTTTTTAATCAGAAAGGAAGATGAAGTCAGCTACCAGGAAAACTTAGCACTGCTATGCACATTATCAGATAGGCATTGCTATCAAGGTCTGAATTTCTTGGATGCCTTCTATGTGAAGTAAAATAAGTTTGTTGATTAGGTCCTTGTTATTCTAGATAATTTATATTGACTGAAATTTATTTTTTATAAGAAAAATAGAAAAATGTCTACATTTCTATACTTTCCAAGTAGTCTATCTGACCAAATTTTTATTTTATAATAATTAGAATAATCTTTAAAACACACACATCCATTTGTCAAGCAAGGATGGGTTAAACAAATTATTGTACATACATTCAATGGAATACTGTATAGTTGTGAAAGATAAGAGTTCCATATTTACTGACATTGAAATCATATCTGTAACATGTTAATCAAGTGATAAAAAGTAAGCTCTAAAATAGGCACACATTAGGATCCTAGTTTGTAAATGTCATGTTCCTCCCCCCCACCCCCGCCCCTTTCTCATTCTCACACACACACATAATATTCTAGAAAGGGGTTTGTCTCTAACAGTGGTTACCTCTAAGGAGTAAGAATGTGGGTGATCGTAATTTTCTTTTTGTTTGTTTGTTTGAATTTTCTAAATTTGCTAATTGAACAATCAATATTTATATAATCTAGAAAATAAATTTTAAAATTTCTCCCACTTCAATAAAGAAAAAAACGAGAGAAGAAGTAAGATTGGCTTTGGCATGGCAGGTGAGGAACGGCAGAAAGAAATTTAACCCAATGTATTTTCACTGTGTGATTTCCCACTCAGGCCCTCAGGGCTCAGATACACATTCCTATGAAAACCAAGTGACTCACTTTTTTCTCCCATCTCCCCCCGCTTTCTCATCTCATCTGTACTTCTCTGAATCTTGGCCCTATTCAAGGCTTAAGTGGAGCATTCCTTCCTCCAGGAAGGCTTCTCAGATTTCCCCACCCCAACCGCCATGCAAATAATATCTTCTGTGGAATGTTTACAGCTCTAGCCCCAATTCCGTGAGTATCTTATCATCACTCTGTTTGTGTCAGGAGGGTTATATAAGATACTAAGATATTATTATTTAAGATATGAAGTATTATCGTGGACCCTAGAAAGAGTTCCTTCAGAACAGGTTTACGTGAACTTTATATATCTGCTTCTCCGGTATCACACACGGCTTGGTAAGTAGTAGGTACACAGTACAACTTTGCTAAAGGACTGAAAGTTTGACACAGGGTCCTTTCTTCCCTGGGAAAAAGGGTCGCTGAGAGATGATATTCACAAATAAACGCGCACTTGAAAAATAAGACATCGATGTCGAAGATCCTTACTTACGGAGTAAGCCAGTCAGTATGTGCTAGGGATTGCAATAAGCACTTAATTTCCCTCAATAAGCGTTCAATAACCCACGGAATAGGTACTATTAGCTCCAATTTATAGATAAGGATACGGAGGCTGTAATTTGCACAGCCAGGGAGTGGGGCAGACAGGATTTTAACCCATGGTCTGTCTGAGCTCCACAACCCTTGACCTCTCCACGGGGCATGAGAGACGCAGATGAAGTGACTCAGGAAATAGAGTCAAAAGTTTCCCTCTTCCAAGGCAAGTGTCCCTTTCATGTCAGTAGCTAGTAAAACTGCCCATTCATTATATTGTCCGGATATCTTGTACTGGATTCCATGTGCCAGTACACTGGTAAAGACACATTTTTTTTTTTTTTAATAACAAGACATTTAGAGCCTGTCTGCTCAATTCAGGGTTTAATTTCCATCTTTAATCCACGTAACTGATGCCTGTGTCTGACCAACTAACCCCTCCTCTGAACAATATGAAACAAATCAGGGTGTTTTCCACGTGCAACATTGAGAAATGATCAGCTCTTCCTTCTCTTGCCTCAGCTGAGCACATCTGCTAAACTTTACTGGTTATATGCTGGTGATTGTCAGTTCAAAAGAGGTGAGACCAGAGATGTCGCTGCATGGAAAGAGCAACGTATCAAAAGAGCAGAACTCAGAACTCATTTACTTAAAAGACATTTACAGCCGATGAAAACATTTTTAAAATTATTGAGTATAACTGACATATAGCAGTGTAGTAGTTTTAGGTGTACAACATAATGATTTAATATATGTACATATTGTGAAATGATTACCACAATAAGTTTAGTTAACATCCATCACCATAGATAGTCACAATTTTTTTCTTGTGATGAGAACTTTTAAGATCTACTCTCTTCGCAACTTTCAAATATGCAATACAGTATTGTTAACTATAGTCATCTTGTTGTACATTACATCTTATAACTGGAAGTTTGTACCTTTTGACAACCTTCATTCGTTTTGCCCAGTCCCTTCCCCATGCATCTGGTAACCACCAATCTGTTCTCTGTTTCAATGAGTTTGGTTTTTTTAAGATTTCGCATGTAAGTGAGATCATATGGTATTTGTCTTTCTCTGTTTGACTTATTTCACTTAGCGTAATGCCCTCAAGGTCCAGTCATGTTGTTGCAAATGGCAGGATTTCCTTCTTTTTTATGGCCGAATAATATTCCGTTGTATATATATACCACATCTTTTTTTTTTTTGCCACACCACGCAGCATGTGGGATCTTAGCTCCCTGACCAGGGATAGAACCCACGCCCCCTGCGGTGGAAGCACAGAGTCTTAACCACTGGACCACCAGGGAAGTCTCTGTACCACATCTTTTTTATCCATTCATCCATTGATGGACACTTATGTTGTTTTCATATCTTGGCTATTGTAATTAAGGCTGCCATGAATGTAGCAGTGCAGATATATTCTCAAGATAGTGATTTTATTTCCTTTGGGTAAATACCCAGAAGTGGAATCGCTGGATCCATTTGCTGGAGTTACAGTTACAGTCTATAGTCACCATGAAGACGGAATTAGTGACTATTGTGCTGTAGCTCCTACAGGAAATACAGGGTTAGGTTCCTTCAAGCCTCTGGTCACAACATTTTCATCAACTGATCAATACAGAACCTTGTGGTATGTGTTTCTGTTTAGAGGCACCTTATTTAATATATAGTGCTGACTCATTGACATTCAACTCACAGCCAAAAGCACCATAACTCACACCTGGATGAAGCTTATCTAACTTGTGTTTTCTTTGTAAGGCACATCACAGCTTCCTGTGCTTTAGAACATCAGACAGCACTTCAGCACTGCTCTTGGGGCTCATTTTAAACAGTGAAATCATAAGCACAAAATCATAACCAAAAGCACAAAAATGTGAAGAACATGGCACTAAATAGACCATGAAAAGGACCCTTGTTGACAGCCTGAGAGCTCACACACGATCCCAGCTGGGAACATTTGTGTCATAGTTTGCTAGGGCCACTGTAATAACAACAAGCAAAACCTGGGTGGTTCCACAGAATTTCATTTTCTCACAGTTCTGGAGCTGGAAGTCTGAGGGCAAGGTGTTGGCAAGTTTGGTTTCTCCCAAGGCCCCTCTCCTTGGTTTGTAGATGGTCACCTTCTTGCTATGACCTCACATGATCATTCTTCCTATCTCTCTGTGAGTCCTAAACTCCCCTTCTGATAAGGATACCAGTCAGATTGGATTAGGATCCACCCTAATGGCCTCATTTTAACTTAATTATCTCTTTAAAGGCCCAATCTCCAAATACAGTCACATTCTGAGGGTAGGGCTTCAACACATGAATTTGGGGGGACACAGTTTAGTCCATAACCGTATATGTCAGGGAAAAAATTTTTTGCTACTCTGCAGTTATCTGCGAATGAGCTGAAAAGCTCTGTGAGCATTGATTTGGGGGTTACAAATACATTTTAGCAAGTAGGTGAATTCATAAATAAGGAATAATAATTTGAGAATCAGGAAGGTTGACTGTAATTGCATCAAACACAACTATTGAATAAGACATCTGGTCGGCTGTTGAATTTTTTGATACTTGCAAGGCTGGTCTAAGATGAACCTGCGACTCTAGGAAGATAACGTTCCCTCCAGTTCCTTAGACATGGACCGAGATACACTGTCTGGGTAACTAAGGGGAAGGGAGCCTGAGCTTTTCTGGAATGCCTTGGTAGCCTCCTCTTTCTTGAATTCTTCTCTTTGAGAGAAAGCAAGTTTAGTTTTAAAACGAGAAAAACAATAGTGCATGTAAAGCTTCTGGCCTCACCCAAAACATTGTAAACCGAGCTATAAATCCTGGGAACACAATGTCTGCACACTCTGTAGCTTTCTAGAAAATCTAAGCCAGACAGCTGGAGGGATGGGGCTGGGGAATGGAGGGTAATTTCTCACACCCTTCCAATGCTAGCAGTCGCTGCAGTAGGCTCCTATTTATTTTCTCATTCAGCTCTCAGAAAGCTCGTGGAGTGGGCACGGTAGCAATTGTTGGAGTTTAGAAGGAGGTTGAGTTGCGTGAAATCATCTGGATGCTTAGGGCTCAGCATCAGAACCAGGGCCTTTAAACTCCCCAAACTTGTCCTCTTTCTTTGACTTTGAGTTGGAACTAACTGAATTGGTCCCAGATGTTGATATCAATGCATCCATGTTTAAGAAGATCAACACTTCTTTCTAAGCCTTGAGGTGTTTGTGAATTCTTTTACTTTATTCTACACTCATTCCTTGCATATCTATTATAGGCAAGAGAGGGGATGGGTGTAGGGATCCAAGAGTGAGTGAGCCCTGGCCTTTACCATGGTGGAATTCTGAGTGTCTAGAGTACTGCCCCATAGAACTATAAAAATGAGCCATATAGGCAATTTTAACTTGTCTAGTAGCTACAACAGAAAACTGAAACAGATGAAATTAACTTGAGAATATATTTATTTAATCCAATATTTCCAAAAAATGATCATTTCAACATATAGTCCATGAGATAATGTTAATGAGATATGTTACTTTCTTTTATTCCTATTACTTTGTTTTTCAAATGCAGTGTGGATTTTACACCCATAGCACATCTCGATTCGTACCAGCCACATTGGCAGTGCTCAGTAGCCACATGTGGCTAGTGGCTGCCATATTGGATGGTGCATGTCTAGGGGCACATGTCTCTAAACTAATTCATATGCCACCATGGGATGCTGGCCCTAATGAAGCCTTTCCTCTGTACCCTGGGAACACGGAGAGGGAGCATTTCTGGGAATTGCTTCCAAAGTCTTTCCAGGGAAGGAGACTTTTGAGTTGGGACTTGATTGCACCCAGAAGGGAAGGGCATCCTTGGCAAAGGTAGGAGCACCGTTCTGGGGGCTGGTGAAAGGAGGAGGCCCAATTCCCTGAGCCGGTTGGTTCTGACATTCTTCAGGTTGGCTTGAATGTTGCAGAGGGACTTGAGTTCAGGAGGGACAAACAATTTTCAGACCTGATGAGTTTGCTCAGCGCTTAGAACTTAGTAAGCTTAGAACT
The DNA here is from genome assembly GCF_009873245.2 of Balaenoptera musculus. Classification (NCBI taxonomy): domain Eukaryota; kingdom Metazoa; phylum Chordata; class Mammalia; order Artiodactyla; family Balaenopteridae; genus Balaenoptera; species Balaenoptera musculus. The sequence continues at coordinate 90,856,376 of NC_045790.1, forward strand.
AAGTTAGCCAAACCCTGTTCTCTAGGAGCTGGTCTCTAGACCAGTGCTTCTCAAACTCAAGTAGGCATCAGAGTCACTTGGGGGGCTTGTGAAAACACCGATTCCTTGGCCCTACCCCAGAGTTCCTGATTTAGTAGACTTGGGATGGGGCCTGAAAATTTGTGTTTCTAGCAAGCTCCAAGACACTGCTGCTTGGAGAAACAGTCTTTGAGAACCATTGGTCTAGCAGATGAGTAAAGCAATCAAACATTCATTCAACAAACATTCCCAGTTTAGCACTTTGGGGCAGGCACTGCTTCAGCACTGGGGATATAGTAGTGAGCAAGACAAGTGAAGTCCCCTTCTTCAGTGGAGCTTTGGGCAGGGACACAAATAACAGATGGTGGTGACCTCAGGGATCTGGAGTTGACCAGATAATAACATCCTACCATTTGCCCTAAAACTCTGGTGCTTATAAAAATTACGCGATTGTTTCTACTCCCCAAGAGAAACATCTGTCAGAAGGGATATACCATTTAATGAGAACCTACTACGTGACACACTTTGTGCCAAGGACTTTACAAATATAATCACGTAGTATTCTGACTGTGGAATAAGCACCGATACTTGCTTTTTGTCATGGAGTAACTGATTTTCAAAAAAGTTTGGTGGAATAACTTGGCCCTATTCCCACAGCTAGTTTATGGTTTGTCTCTGATCTGTCTGTTGGTTCCTGGTGGTTCCTTTGGTCTGGTCCTCTTAGCAACACTTCCCTCCTCCAGTTTTTCTAGTTAACTTCTCCTGTTTGTCTTTCAGATCCCTGATCAACCACCCATTCTTCAGAAAAGTCTTTCTTGACCTCCCTGATGAGTTTCACTGGAGTATTTATTCATGATTTAATTCACAGGGTCTGTCACATGGTGACTGCTTAGTATAATTTGTTGATTGAATGAAGGAGTTAATGCATTTGATGAAATCAGCGACGGCTTCTTGCCTTATTGGGCTGAAAAGAAGTCATTCCAGGAAACTGGAGAAAGGAGAAAAGCTGCCTGGCAGTTAAAACCAGAGACAGCCTTGAACCTGGAGGGGTGGAGGCCCGAGGTGGGGACCAGACATTCTGCACAGACCTGGGATTTGGGTAGATAGGGAGGGGTCATCCTGGGGAGAGATTGTAGAGGTAGACGTGGAATCCTGAAAAACAAGTTCAGGAAATCGGGAGCCCCTGAATGTTTGCGGGCAGCCGAGCCACATGTAGCTTTTTTTCTGTTTTGGAGGAAAAACTCAACTCCTCAAGCACCTGTGATGGGTGCTTGTGGGAGGGTCAATAGGAAGAATCATAGTTCAGATTCAAGCTCCAAACCCATATTATTAGGGTCAAGTCCTAGTTCCAGCCCTTAATAGCATGTGACTGTGGGCAAGACGCTTAACCTTTGTGAAGCTCAGTTTTGTCCTCTGAAAAACAGGCAAAAACAAACAAACAAAAAACCATTACTGAATCCATTGTGTTGGCTTTGAGGATTAAATGATTTACGATAGGGTGAATTGTCTGAGATAAAGTCTGACACGTGGAGAGCACTAGCTTTTATTAAGGAGATGAATCTCTTCTCGTCTCTCTTTTCTCCTTTCCTTCTCCTTCTCTTCCTCCTCTCTCCATACGTTGCCCACAAGAAGATTTTTAAGGGCTCCTGGGTGGAACTCTAGAACCAGCTCTTGGCATCCGGGTAGGTGGCATGTCACCGAGGGGCTAAAAGACATGGTCCGTGGGTGGCAGGGCAAGGCGTGAGGTCAAGCTGGTCACAGCCTGTGGCATTTGGCTCCATACCTGGTTCCCCACCGGTGACAAAAGGCAGATCATTCACCTCTTGGTGTCTCAGTTTCGACATCTGCATCGGGGGACCACAAGCCCCGCTGAACCTCACCGCTACTCTGATCCCCTCACTGTCCCAAGTTCGTAGTCTCCTCCCGGGAAATAATTTAGCAACTGCTGCGGCCAGTGAGGGGCTGAGTCCAGATCAGATGAATGCCAGGGTACACGCTAATCTCAAGGGAAGTCCCTGCCTGCAGTGAGACCACATGGCACTCACCTCCACAAAATACAGAGCAACAGATGACGCTTCAAGAAGGAAAAACAAACTTTCTGAGTTTACTTGGCTGCAGAACCTCTTAGGAGACCGAATTACAGTAAAGCTAAAAATAAGACCTGGGAGGACCAGTGTGCTTTTTTCCTTAAATGCACAAAAGGTTTCTCTTTTCTACCTGACTGAGAACAATATAATTCAACAGGCACATTTTGCCTTATTTTGTCGCCTAGGACCCAGAAAAGCTCAGGGGAGAAAGAGTTCCTGAGATTGTAGCTTATTGCTGGAAGATCAAACCCAGGGAAAGTTATTTTTATACCTAGTGGGTTTTTTTTTCTTCCTTCTCCTTTCAGCTGCCTGGTGTTTATCCTCACAATTAGGGGGTCTGTCTTGTGAAGCAAAGTCTTTTTTCTTTCTTTCCTTGATTATAAAAGGCATACACGTTCATTGTAGAAAATTAGAAACTACCAAAAAAAAAAAAAAGAGAGAGAGAGAGAGAGACATCTGTCATTCAAAGATAAACATGGTTAATACCTCCATACATTTTCTTCTGGTTTTGGGGTTTTTTTTAATGCTTCTTTTAAATAGTTAAGTTCATATGATACATATAGCTTCGTATCCCACAGTTGTAAGGAAATATTTCTGACACATGGCAGAATGCACTGCATGGCCTTTCCCATCATCCCTTACCCCAGAGGTAAGTTTGTTCATTATTCCCTTTCTTTTCTTTATTGTTTTTCACATATTCAGGTGTCAATAAATAATATAGTGTTACATTTTGCATGTTTTTGATTTGTGTAAATGCCAGCATAATGAATGTTTGTTAGAGCTTAACAATGCCAAGAAATCTATGGGGACTGGTCACCTGGTGACTCTGGGTGGATCACCCCAGACTTCAAGTTGATCCTGGTGTGCTATGAGCACAGTAGAAGTATTATCATTTTCTATGTGAGTCAAGACACAAAGAATAGTTAGGAAACCATTGCTTTTATATTTGATCCCTCATAAGTTTGTGATAGTCAACCATGACAATGAGTTTATTTCTAGTTCATTCATTTTTACTGCTGTATATATATGAGTGTATCACATATTACGAGATTTATCCATTATCCTGCGGATGGCCATTTGGGTTGTTTCTGGTGTTTGGCTATTTCAGACAATGCTTCTGGGAATTCCCTGTTAGTCCAGTGGTTAGGACTTGGCTCTTTCGCTGCCGTGGCCTGGGTTCAATCCCTGGTCAGGGAACTAAGATCTCGTAAGCTGCATGGCACAGCCCAAACAAAAAAAACCAGACAAATCAAACAATGCTTTTATGAACATCCTTAGGCCTGTCTCCTGCCTCACATGTGTAAGAATTCTTTTTTTTTTTTTTAATTTTATTTATTTATTTATTTATGGCTGTGTTGGGTCTTCCTTTCTGTGCAAGGGCTTTCTCTAGTGGCGGCAAGTGGGGGCCACTCTTCATCACGGTGCGCGGGCCTCTCACTATCGCAGCCTCTCCTGTTGCAGAGCATAGGCTCCAGACGCGCAGGCTCAGCAACTGTGGCTCACAGGCCTAGTTGCTCCGCGGCATGTGGGATCTTCCCAGACCAGGGCTCGAACCCTTGTCCCCTGCATTGGCAGGCAGATTCTCAACCACTGCGCCACCAGGGAAGCCCAAGAATTCTTAATTTAGGACATACATCTATGCTGGGTCATAGGGTATGTGCATTCCCAAACATATTGAAACATACTGAAAAATGGCAAATCATTTTCCAAAATTACTGCCCAATTTAGTGCTCCAGATACTTGGCTCTGCTGGGGGTATTGTCAGACTTTTCAATGTTTGCCATTCTGGAGGATGAAAATATCACACTGTGATTTGAATTTTCTTGATTTCTAATCATTGACTACATTTTAAATTTTAAAAATTTTGCCATTCAAGTTTTCCTCTTTTTCAAAATGTCAATTAACATCTTTTGTTCATTTTCTTCCTTCTTTCCCTCCTTCCCTCCTTCCTCCCTTCCTCCCTCCCCCCCCTCCCTTCCTTCCTTCCGTAAGAATTCTTTATATGCTCTAAGTACCATTCCTTGGCTGGTGGTGTAAATATTTTCTCCCAGTTTTTGCATTTTTACTTTTCTGTATTGTATTTTGATGAACAGAAGTTGTTGAGCTTATCAATTTGATAAAGGTTAATGCTTTTTTAGTGTTTGATTAAGAACTCCCTCTCTACCTTGAAACCATCAATACATTCTACATATTTTTTTCAAAAAATTTTATAGTTTTGCTTTTCATTTTAGTCACTAAAATACCTGAAACTGATTTTTTGGTAAGGGTGAGGTGGGGATCAACATTTTTGTTATATCTTCCATATGCATAACTGATTGCTCCATAACCATTTATTGAATAGTCCATCTCTATCTGCTGACCTGCGTTGAAATTCTTTCCTATTATCTATAAATGCATGGGTCTGTTTCTAGGCTCAGTTCTCTCCCAATTGGCATATATGTCTCTCCATATATCAATAGTATCCTATCTACTTTTATAATTTTATAATAAGTTCTGATATTTGGAAGGGCAAGTTTTGTTATTTGTTATTCTTCAATTACAGTGGTAATTGTCTGAATTACCATTGGCTCTTTGCTCTTGGTCATACATTTCAAATGAGATGTTCAGGTTCCCTGGATAACCCTGCTGGTATTTTTACTTCAATTGTATTGAATCTGCAGATCAGTTTGGGGATATTTGACATCTGTCTATTGAAACTTCCTATCCGTGAACATAATCCCACTTTCTCTTTCCATTTAAATATTTTAAAATGTCTTCTAACGAGTTTTATAGCTGTATTCATAAAGGTCTTGTACATTTCTTATTAGAATTATTTTTGTTACCATGGTAAATTGTATTTTTTAAATTTCATTTTAAACTGATGATTGTTGGATTATAAAATTATAATTTTTTTAAATGCAATTTTTTTTGTTTACTGATAACAATTTTGCTAATTTTCTTATTCTTTCTAATAATTTATAGTTTCCATTGATTTTTTTGGTAGATAATCATATAGTTTGGGGATAAAGAAAATTTTTGTACCTTTCTTTTATTTATATTGTCTAATTGCATGAGGTAGGACCTCTAAAAAAAATCAGATTTAAACCAGGATAGCAGCTTCTTTGCTGACTGTAAAGGAAATTCTTTTAATAATTCACCATCAAGTATGATATTTACTTTGGAGTTTTGTAAATATCATTTTTTAAAGTTAAGGTAATTTCTTTCTATTTCTAGTTTGCTAAATTTTTTTTTTCAAACACTTACTAGTGTTGAATTTTTAGAGAGCTTTTTGTGTGTCTACTCATATTACCTTGTGATTTCTCTCACTTAATATATTATGATGATGAAGTGCATTAATAAATATCTAATTTAAGTCAACATGACATTTCTTGGATAAACCACATTTGGTCATGTGTATAATCATCCCTTATAGTTTCTGGATTTGATTTGCTAATATATTGTTCAGGGACTTTGCATCTAGGTTCATATGGATTGTGATTTTTATTGGCTGGTGATATTCCTTTTTTATATTATTTCTGCCTCATTTTGATATCAAAGCTGTACTTTCCTCATCAAATGAATGGAGAAATCATTCCCCTCTTTCAGTTTTCTGCAAGAGTTTGAATTATCTGTAGTTACCTGTTCTTGACATTTAGTTGGAACTTGTTTTTGTAACCAGTGGGCCTGTGAGTTCTTTATGGGGTGGTTTTAAATAATAGATTTAATTTCTTTAACAGTTAAAGGAAAAGCTAGGTTTTCTAATTTTTTTTAGTCAATTTTGGTCACATACTTTCCTAGGAATCTTTCTATTTTATCTAAGTTTTACATTTATTGGCAGAAAGTTGTTCGTAGTATTTCTTATCTTTTTAATCTCTGCCTATCTATAACTTTTTCCCTTTTATTATTCCTAATATTATTTATTTGAACCCTGTCATTGTTTTCTTGATCGTTCTCACCGAAAATTTCTCAATTTTATTAGACTTCATAAAGAACCAGCTTTTGACTTTGTTAAAGCTATCTTATTTTTATCTTCTATTTCATTAATTTCTACTCTCATTTTTATTTCTTTCTTATGGTCTGCTCTCCTTGGGTTTATGCTGTAATTATTTTTTAATTCCTTAAGTTGCATATTTAGCTCACGGTATTTCACCCTTTCTTCTTTTCTAATCTAATCATTTAAGGCTACGTATTCCTCCCTGAGTGTTGATTTAGCTGTGTTCAATCCATTTTGTTTTTTGTTTTTTAAAAAATATTTTTATTTATTTGGCTGCGCCGGGTCTTAGTTGTGGCACATGGTATCTTTTTTTTAGTTGTGGCATGCGGGCTCTTAACTGCGGCATGCGGGCGGGATCTACTTCCCTGACCCGGGATCGAACCCGGGCCCCTTGCATTGGGAGCATGGAGTCTTACCCACTGGACCACCAGGGAAGTCCCAATCTATTTTGATATGTAACATTTTCATTGACATCCAGTTCTATCTGTGTTCACATTCCACTTTAATTCTTTCTTTGATCTTTGATTTCTGTAGAAGTATGCTCATAAATTTCCAAAACCGTAAGGCTCTCTGTTATCTTTTCATTATTTATTTCCAACTGAATTGCTTTGTGGTCAGAGAAAGCAGCATACATGCTGTGCTTCTGAATTTTGTTGGACTTGCTTTATGGTCTGCAAGACAAGTTTTCATGTATTAAGTGAAAACCATATGGGTGGCACTTTATATACATTATCTTGACTCCTCCCAATACTGATTCCAAATACAAAATGATGTTTATTTAACAGATGAGAAAACTGAGGCTCAGAGAAGTAAGTGCGCGAGGCAGGAGTTAATTCAGTTTCGTTTACTCAAAGCAGTTTTTCTACTCATGTAACAGCTTACTTTGTCATTTGGAAAATAAGGTTAAATAATAATAATCAGATTATTAGTATTATATAACTATAATATTTTTCATATTAAGAAAATATGAATTTAAGGGCTATCTAGATATTTCACTTTCTGATCTTAGTGTTCCCTCTTCTTTAATTTCTTCAGTCATTCACGATCTCTATTGAGGCTGCCCTGGGCCAGGCTCTGGATCTATATCTTGTCCCTGAGAAGTCCATGTCCTAGTTGGACAGGGAAGACAACTTGTTTTACTTTCCCCTAACATGACTAGTAGTATGGGTGGGATCATTTGTTCTTTTAATGAAATATATAAAAATCCCTTAGAAAACACTTGGAAGGGAATTCCCTGGAGGTCCAGTGGTTAAGACTCAGTGTTTTCGCTGCTGAGGGCCCGGGTTCAATCCCTGGTCGGGGCAGTAAGATCCTGCAAGCCATGCAATGCGGCCAAAAAACCCCCAAAACACACACACGAGCGTGCGTGCACGCGCGCACACACACACACACACACACACACACACACAAAACCACTTGGAGGGCTTCGCTGGTGGCCCAGTGGTTAAGAACCCGCCTGCCAATGCAGGGGACATGGGTTCGAGCCTTGGTCTGGGAAGATCCCACATGCCACGGAGCAACTATGCCCGTGCGCCACAACTACTGAGCCTGCACTCTACAGCCCACGTGCCACAACTACTGAGCCCGCGAGCCACAACTACTGAAGTCCGCGCGCCTAGAGCCCATGATCCGCAACAAGAGAAGCCACCGCAATGAGAAGCCCGTGCAACAAAGAGTAGTCCCTGCTCACCGCAACTAGAGAAAGCCCGCACACAGCGACGAAGACCCAACGCAGCCAAAAATAAATAAATAAATAAATAAATAAATATTTTTTTAAAAACCCAAAAACCACTTGGAGGAAAATGTTGAATAAATAGAGCTGCTGTGTCTGGGCTGATGGTTGGGGTGACCATTCTATAATCACTGCTGTATCTTTTAGGTCCCTGCCCTTTCCAAGTCTCTTCCCCCGCCTCCTGGTCCCAGGTGCACCTCTGGTACCACCCTCAGCTTTCTCCCTAGGAAGTTGCACCCAGTCCCATCACTGTGGCTTCCTCGCGGTTGCTGGCTCCCCCAGACCTGTGTCTCCAGCTCCAATCTTGCCTGCACTTCCGGTCTTCACTGCCCTGTGCCTTTCTGCTGAGGATGCCATTTGCCCTTGGCCTGTAGGAGTGAAGGCTGTGAGGGTCCCAGAGCCCCGGGGTGGAGGCAGAGGCTGCCTACTCCTGCTTTCCTGTACCACTTCCACATCCCTGCACACCTGCCTCTGTGCGGCCTCCCTCTCCTCCCATCCCTTTGCTCTTGTTTCCAAGGCCAGGCAGGGGCCGAGCACTTTCTCCTACAGCAGGTGTCTCAACCCATCTTCCCAAAGCACCTCGCAAGAAAGTCATTCTTTCTTCCGCTTTACAGATGAAGAAATTGGGAGCTGAGAGGGGTGAAAATTTGCCCAAGGTCAAGACCTTGGGGGTGTTCTTTCCCCCCATTCTGCTGTCTTGGATGACTTAAGATTCTATTCCTGTAGCTGCTAAGTGGTGACCACGGGCGAGGCACTGGCTTTGTGTGGACCATGGGTCCTTCATCTTAAAGTGGGAGCAGTCATACCTACCTTCTCTTTTTCATAGAATTGTTGGATGTTTCAAAACAACTAGGAAGCTCTTTTGAGAAGACAACAAACTTGGAGAGTCAGGTCACTAGGTCCAGCTCTGAGCCTCACACACGTTCTCTGCCCAAACCAGGGTAAGTCTATAAGGACGGAGCCCCTTTGTGAGCACTTCTCCGGTTTGCTGGGTGTGCATGTCTGGGTCCTGAGAGGCAGAGAAAGCAGCCTGAGGCAGAGAGCTGAGGTGGAGCGAGAGAGGAGCATTTGGGAAATGACAAGGCCTTTTGTGGCTGGACTAGGGAGAGTGGGGAAGGGGTGAGAATTGAAGGTGGGAGGCCAGCAGGCTCAGGTCTCACGAGCTGCACTAAAGAGCTTGGCTTTTAATTCAAGGACAATGGGAAGACAGTGAAGGCATTTTAAGCAATGATGGTGATATTGACAATAATAATTATGCTGCTGCTGGTAGCTAATGTTTATTAAGCGTTTGGCATCCCTTCATCAACTCATACTGCAAACGAGAACACCTGTAAAGAGTAGATACCGTTATTATTTTCTTTTCATAGACGAAGAAGCTAAGATTCAGAGATGTTAAGTAACTTACCCAAGGCCACACAGGTGGTCTGTTTGGACCCAGACTTCAAACCCAGGCTGTCTGACTCCAGGGGTCCCTGTCTTTTTTTTTTTTTTTTTTTGGCCGTGCGGCTTGTGGGATCTTAGTTCCCTGACTAGGGATTGAACCCAGGCCCCAGCAGGGGCAGTGCCAAGTCCTAAACACTGGACCACCAGGGAATTCCCCAGGGGTCCCTGTCTTAACCAGGAACTTTCTCCTTGGTGGTCAGAGCTGATGTGTTACCTTGCTTGCTTTTACCATTTGCTTTGTAAGGAGATAATTCTGTGTGGAGGCTGAGAGGAGGAGAGACTGGAAGCAGAGAGAATAATCTGAGGCCCTGGTCCAGGCAAGGGACAATGGTGGCCTTAATCCGAGGGGTGGCTGTGGATTGGACACATCTGACAGGCTCTAAGACACCGGAATGAACAGTACATTGATTCATTCATTCAGCAGCTAGCAATGGGTGTGCCTAAGACGTGCCAGGTCCAGAAATGGCCAGGTCTTGGTGGGGCGTGGGCTGGCAGGGCTGGGGGGGTCTGTGAATGAGAAGGAGTGACTTCACTGGATCAGGAAGGTTCTTCCTGGAAGTGAAAGTGCAGCCCACAGCGCTGCCCAGAACCCTCCAGTCATCTCCCCTCAGCCCCTACTGCTGGTGGGAGGTATGGGCCATGTGGAAAAGGGGCCTCCAGCAGCTCCCACCCTGCTGTGACGGGCTCCCTTTGGGCAGGGGGTGAGGTTTTCCTTGGCTTTGATTCCTCATTAATTACTCTCCAAGTGTAATTCTGTAAGTGCCAGTAATGACCACGAGTTAATTTCTCTTTCTCTCCTGCCTGCCTTACTTCTTCAACTTTTTGTCTCTTTAATGGTCCATCCAAGCTTGTTGGAATGTTTACCAAAGCAGGATAGTTAGAGATGTAAATAAATGAATTTACCTTGTCAAAAGGATCTGGAGATAGAATTAAGGTGAGAGGATTTAATTTACAGGTGAATAATTACTTGGAAACCTCAGCAGGGAGACTGCTGGGGTTCTCTAATTATTTATCTTCTCCCAATTTTCTTTTCTGTGAACTGCTAGCGTGAGGGTGTATGGGGGTGGCATGGGGAGCAGGAGGTGTTATTTTGGATTTCTCCTCTTGATCGTGAAATACCTTTGGGGGCTGGGGAGTGCGGTGTGGGAGGGCTCGACCAGGATGCGGGGTTGCTTGTCAAGCCCTTTGCAATTTGCAGGGCACACTCATGCCTTCATTTGGATCCTCTCGGGTGCTCTCTGAGGGAGACGGTATTGCTAGCCCCGTTTATGGATGGAGAAGCTGAGGTTCCTACGGGTGGGCTGAATCCCCACGAGGAAGAGGTGGTGTATTGTGGCTCAGATGAGGCTTCCGCTTCTCCCTGGCCCTGCAGCTGCCTCGTTCACACCAGGAGCGCAGTCTCATGCTGCTCTCACCTGCCCAGCCGCCTTCCCTGTTGCCCAGGCACCCCTGGCTGGCTGGGTCCCTTCCCGTTCAAAGCTGTATTGGGAACAACCTGCTCTGTCTTCCCTGTGAGCTGGTGGCCGCGCCCCTTCCTTACGCAGCTCATTTTCCATTTTAAGATTTCCTGTCTGAACTAAAGGGCAAAGATCTCGGCAGTATCAGCCTGGAGCCGGGCTTCTGTGTGTATAAAGGGGAGCCTCAGCCCCTGCCCTCTGTTTGTCCACTGGCCTTATCGACGGAGCCCAAGTCCCAAGTTCAGAGGTTCCAGTTCCTTCCCGATTTGCTGGGTAAAGTCCGGCCCTTCCGTGAGGGCAGTCAGGGCGGGTGGCCAGCCTGGAGCCAGCAGTCATTTACGGCCGGGCCGTGCTTCCGTCCTGCCTGGAGGTTACTGGCTGCAGTAGACAGACAGACGGATGGATGGACACGGGGACTCGGGTGCCTTCTCTCTTTCCCTTCCTCCCCTTTGCTCTCTGCCATGGGCTGACTCAGCTGGGCCCTGCTGACCCGGGGAAGCCGGCTCTCCTCGCAGCACATCTGGGCCTCGTGCACACACACATTCCTGCACCAGCACGCACTCCCTGCCAGCTCCAGGATCACCGCCTTTCCCAGAGGGAGGCACTTAACTGGTGCCATTTTTTATGGGGGATAATAAGAACTATCGCTGGGAGAACAGCTTGCTGGTTCCAAGGTCCTTTCATCTCCGGTCTCATCTGAGCTGTGGGGCAATCAGGAGTCGTCCAGATAGGGATCGCCTCTGTTTTACAGATGAGTGATCGGAGCTCAGAATCAATGGCTTCATTCAATCAGACTTTTATTCATCAAGAGGTTCCAGGGAGCTCCCGTCTCCCAGGCGCTGGGGACCAGAGGAGACGTCGTGAGGCAGGCCCACTTCAGGTTGTTCAGACAGTCAGCGAACAAAATCGGTGATTGCAAGGCAGGGCAAAGGGTGTCAGCTGAAGCACCCTGGGCGCGGTGGGAGCAGGGGGCCTGGGTGCAGGGTGGTGGCTTAGGAAATACTTTCGAGAGATTTGTCCGAGATCCCCTGTGATGCACAAGGAGGCCCAGAGAAGGGTGTGGTTCTCAGTGGTATGGACGGGACATTCCCCACCCACCAGAGTCTGGGCACAAGTGATACACAAGGGTCCTTCTGCATAGACTTCCACAGTCTCTTCAGTGGAATGTCAGCCCCCCGAGAGGAAGGGCTTCATCTGTTTTGGGAACTGCTTTATCTCCAGGGCCTGAAGTGGAGCCTGGCCCAAGGCCCTCGATAAATATTTGCTGAATGAATAGACACAAACACACACCTGGTGCATGCCCGCCACTCTCTATCTCAGACCTATAGAATCTACAAGCTGAAGGACGCATCTAGAAGATTGCTAGCTGGGAGCAGAGCCAGAACCGTGGAGTCCTGACTCGAGTCTCATCTACTTCCCCAAAGACCACGGGTCTGGGTGTTGATGTTGGAGCACCCAAGTTCTGGTGTCATTTACACCTTCAAAATTTGGGTGACCTTACTCTCCTCCACTGCAGAATGAGAAGGTCCCATTGGCTGACCTTGGGAAGCCCCTTCCTGCTCTAATGTTTGGCGAGTCTGGGAATAGGAAAGTGGCACAGGCAGGAATTTCTCCGACCTGAAGAGACTCCTTCTCTTTCCATTCTGAGAAGGCAGTGTGGTTGCCCTTTGCCAACCCCTGTGGCCAGAAAGATGCCTGGCTTGTGGTCACAGCTGCTGGCCCTCTGGGCTCCTGCCCACCTCCCCACTGGCCTGCCTGCTGCCTGCTGGGATGGGTAAGGATGCATCCTACCCATCCCTTAGGGATCCACCCGCCCACGTGGCTCTGCCCCCTCTGGGCCCAGCCTCCCTATTCCCTTAGCCAGAATGAAATGTCTGGGGCCCAAGGAGCCTGGCGCTGTCCTTGAGCTCTAGGGCCTGCACAGGGAACTGACCCAGGGCCGCCCAGGCTGGCCCGCCCTTATTCCTTCCTCCTTTTCTCCTTCCTCCCTTGTGGCTGCTGATCTGTGGTGTGGTCTGCAGTAGGATTTCTCTTGAGCCTCAGAGGCTGCAGCCTTTCTGGGAAAGACCTGTAGTGCCCAGAGGCCCTCAGCCTGCAGCCAGCGTCCTCCCTGGGAGGCAGCACTCATGGCGGGAAAAGATGTTCCATCTACCTGTCCCACCAGCCAGCCTCTCCCACCTTGAGCCTTTCCCGGTGGCACTGATTTCCCTTCATCATTTTTCTTTCCCTTTCCCACAACCTTGTACCTTTCTATCCCCTCCTCCGGGGAGGGGACCTGGTATGGTGGAACTTAAAGTTAGAAAGAACAAGGGAGCCTTTGATCCCTGCCCTGCTACAAACCAGCAGTGTGACTTGAGCCTCAGCTTCTTCATCTAGAAAACATTATTTCTTCCCAGGCTTGTCCTGAAGATTCTATGAGATAATAATGTAGGTAAGCCTCGGGGCAGGTAATAGCAGTGAAAAATACCATAGAATTAGCTCTGTGCTAGCACTGTTCTCGTCATTCCATGGCTCTAGAAGGCAGGTACTACTTCCTCCCATTTTACAGGTAGGTTAAGTCGTGGCCCAAGGTCAGAAAAGTTATAGGCGGCAGAGCTGGGATCATGAATCCAGCAGCCTGGATCTCACCCAGCACCCACTGCCCTGGGGAGATGTGTGCTTGCTGAGCACTGGTTGGGTTCAGTGGCTCCCAGCTAATTTGGGCACTGCCAGCCGTTTGCCTTGATGAGACCTATCCTTGGGCCATCTTGCAGACTTCATCCACCCCCTTGCTCTCCCTTCCCTGCTCTCCCACACACCCTCCCACATATCTTGGGCTGAGGCTTGGCTCTGTTTTCTTTTTCTGCACGCAGGGGTAGAGGCACAGATCCTTAGGCTAAAGTTTACTTAAGAGGCATAAACTAAAGTTGTACCTGTCTTTGGGGTCTGCCATTTAAAAGGAGGCCAGAGTGAGGCTTCTGAGTGGTTCAACTCAACAGACATTAACAAGGCAGGCCAGAGGCTGCCCCCTCAAAATTTACAGTGCAGGGGCTTTACCAGAAGTCCCTGCCCAGGCGGAGCCTGCCAGGACCTGTGGAGTCTTGCCTATAGGCCTCAGAGGCCAGGGTGGAAAGGAAGTGGGATACCAGGTTCAGAGATAGGAAAGGGCTGTGCCCATTTCACGGACAACGAAGGATGAGGGTCAGGGCTGAACCCAGCACTTCTGATTTCTGACTGGGTACTTTCTTTGAGGTTTTTCTTCCTTTTATATTTTGTTTTTTGGGGTTTTTTGTTTGTTTTTGGCTGTGCCTCAGCTTGTGAGATCCTAGTTCCCTGACCAGGGATCGAACCCACGCCCTCAGCAGTGAAAGTGTGGAGTCCTAACCACTGGACCGCCACCTTTTATATTTTAAGAGTTCAGGAGAGAGAAGGAGACCCTTGAGGGCCCATGATCTCTATCAATCCCACATTTGAGAATGGAGGCCCTTGAAGGAGGCCACTTGTTTATCCAGAGAAAGAGCTTGGGGCAGGGTGAGGCTGGGGGCGTTTGAGTCTCCAGAGAAGCCATAAGTGACTTGCCCAGGGGCACACAGCCTGTTCTGCCTCTGGGAGGACAGCATCACCTCTCCTGGGCCAGCGGGAGGGTCCTTCCTGGCAGGGAGATTGAGAGAAAAAACCGGAGGCAGCAGAGTGAGAAGCATTCATTCCGGGAACCCAGAGCCTCAGGTTTACCACCAGGTTCTGCTGTGGCATTGCTGAGGGGTCTGCCGTGTCTGGACTCACATATCCCAGCTGCACAAAGACCTGCTCTCCACTGACCATACTCCTCCAGCCTAGGACAGGCAGACCCAGGCTCAGTCAACCATTCCCATGTCCTTGCATCAGGGATCAGAGTATAGGGGGTGTTCTGGGCTGGGGGAGAGAAGATCTCTATTTTTGCTTTCCCCAACCACTTAATTCTTCCACGAGTCCCCTAAGAGAGTGCTGGCTATCTCTTATTCCTAACAAGGGATGCTCAGTTTTCCTCTTTTGACTGGAGAGAGGGAAAGGAAGGCAGGACGAGGGGCAGGGGACTTCACCTAGGACAGAGGCAAGAAGCAGGAACTTCAATTTTCAGGCAACATCCGTTCTCTGACACAGTCTCCATTCAATACCAGCTTTTTTTGGGGGAAAGAAAGACACAAATTCAACATGCACATCCATGGTAGCTGCACCTGGACTTCAGAAATGACCACATGTGAAAAAAAAAAAAAAAAGGTGTGTTTTAGGATTGAGGAAATATTATATTTACTTAGAAATGAAAATTGATTGCCTTTAACTTATGATAAGATAATTATGCTTCTCTGACTCACTGTCATGCATTTGTGTTCATAAACCTCCCTCATTAGGTAGTAAGGGTACGTATTTTATCTTAATTCATTTTTTATAGGGCTGTGAATTCCTGCATTTATCTACTTTTGTTTTCCTGTGTAGACACAAGGCTGCCTGGCCTCCCAGAGGTGAGATAACTTATTATCCAGCAGCTATTTCCCTGGGACCCAACCTAGGGCTGAAGTGGGCACTCATTTCTCTTCTTACTGCCTGACCATAACCTTGAATGATTCACTTCACCGCTCTGCCTCTGTTTTCTCGTCTGCACAGTGAAGTTAATATATTACATCTCTCACAGAGCTGTTGCAAGGAGTCGATGAGATACGACTGCATCACCTCTAGGAAGGAAGAGCTGGTATTGTCTAAAAGCCATGCATGGTCTTAGTCATTCCTCTACACTGTCCCAGTTACCATGATGACTTTGTTATCTTGAACTGGTGTTGAGGTGGATTGAGTGACCTCTTGAGAAGGGGCAGGGAGAATGGAACCAGTTCAGATGGAGGCTCTGAGATCTCACTGCCCGGATTCAAATCCCAGCTTGACAACTGCCAAGCTGTACGACCTGGAACGTGCAATCCTGTGACTCTTAAAGCCTCAGTATCCCCATGTGCAAAATGGGGCTAATAACGAGATCTATCTCACAAAGTGGTTACGGGGATTCAATGAGAATATCAAATGCATGTATAAAGTTTAGCACAGTAAATAAGAGCTTTGATGATTATTCTTTTTAAATAAAAATATGTGCCTGCCCCTGTGCTGGATACTTGCTGTATGTATCTGGTGCTCTGATCTCTGTAAGGTTGGTGGTATTTGCTTCATGTTGCAAATGGAGAAGCAGTCTTGGAACAGTTAGAAGCTCCTTCTTGGTAAGTGCTAGAGATGATTTTAGGCTCCCTCCACATCCCTCTGCTGCTTTCTTTTTTTTTTTTAAAGTGGGATGAATATCAGGAGTCCCACTTTTTTTTTTTTTTAATTAATTAATTTATTTATGGGTGTGTTGGGTCTTCGTTTCTGTGCGAGGGCTTTCTCTAGTTGTGGCAAGCGGAGGCCACTCTTCATCGCGGTGCGCGGGCCTCTCACTATCGCGGCCTCTCTTGTTGCGGAGCACAGGCTCCAGACGCGCAGGCTCAGTAATTGTGGCTCACGGGCCCAGCTGCTATGCGGCATGTGGGATCTTCCCAGACCAGGGCTCGAACCCGTGTCCCCTGCATTAGCAGGCAGATTCTCAACCACTGCGCCACCAGGGAAGCCCCTTCTGCTGCTTTCTTGACTCCACAGGGGTAAAGTGCGGCTCTCCTTGTGGTTGAATGCGGTACCCTCTCATTCATTGCCAAGCTGGGGTCCAAGGCTCCTTTGAAAGTTTCTTTTTGCCTCCGGGTTGACTTTGAGAGCCATTGCCGCTGACAGGGCCAAGGAGACTGGAACCCCCCCGCCGCCTCCAGCCCACCTCCTGGGAGCCCTCCTGATTCCTCCACTTAGCCACTGAAGCCCCCATCCAGCTCAGAGCTGTTGTCGGGCTCCAGCTCCCCTGTAGCTGATGCCAGCAGGTTGCCTTAAAGCTCAAGTCACCTCTACTGGGTCTGTTCTGTAGGGGGAGTCCCAGGACGTGATGGGAACTCCAGGGAATGCTGGAGAGTTCCACAGGACAGTTATTCAGTGTTGTCCGTCTCTCCCTGGGACACACCTCACCTTGAAGTCTGAAAAAAATCCCTTCCAACAGCAGAACCCACTTTAAATTTCAGGGGCATAGGGGTTGTAGGCTAGGTACCGTTTGTTGGACACTATATTCCAAACACCAAGGTGCTTTATGTACACTAGCTCTGTCAATTCTCACAGAAAACCCACTATGCAGGCGTTATTGTCCAATTTCATACTTGTGAGACGTCATAGTGTGTAGTTGTAAAGACCATAGGCTCCGGATCCAGACTTCTTGGGTTTAATTTTATTTATTTTTGGCTGCGTTGGGTCTTCGTTGCTGCGCGCGGGCTTTCTCTAGTTGTGGCGAGCGGAGGTTGCTCTTCGTTGCGGTGCGCAGGCTTCTCATTGTGGTGGCTTCTCTTGTTGCGGAGCACGGGCTCTAGGCACGCGGGCTTCAGTAGTTGTGGCTCGCAGGCTTCAGTACTTGTGGCTCGCGGGCTCCAGAGCTCAGGCTCAGTAGTTGTGGCACACAGGCTTAGTTGCTCCGCGGCATGTGGGATCTTCCCGGGCCAGGGATCGAACCCGTGTCCCCTGCATTGGCAGGTGGATTCTTATCCACTGCACCACCGGGAAGTCCCAACTTCTTGGGTTTAAATCTGGGCTGTTTCATCAACTAGCTGTATGGGCACTTGACTTCAACTGTCTGAGCCTCAGTTTACCCTTCTGTAAACTGGTAATAACGGAGGTGTCAATCGTCATGGGTGATGGTGAGGATTCAGTTAGATATTGGGTGATGCTCCATAAATGGTAGTAGAAGGCTGATGCTCCTGCAAAAACAAATGGTTAGAGGGGAGAAGCCCCCCCCCCACCAGGGCACTTAGCCAGGAAGAAGTAGAAGTAAGTCTGTCTGGAATCAAGATAGGCTTGAGTCTAAAACCTCTGCTTTTATTAACAGCATCGCATTTTCTCCTTTCACCAAGCTTCCAGCTCTGACCGGTGCCAGACAGAGCCCAGAGCCAGCTGGAAGGCCGCTGAGAGGAGAAGGCCACGGCATCAGCCTCTAGGGGGATACCGGCCACCGGGGACCTGACAAGGGCCCGATGGCTCGGGCTTGTTCAAGGGAAAAGAGATCACAAACCATCGCAGGCTGATTCTGTGGCCCTTCTAGAGGGAGAGAGAGGAAGGATACGCAATCCAGGCTGGAGGCATAGAGCATATGAGTTGTGGATGGAGAGGGAGGGAAATAATATCTGGGTCCCACTCTCTGCCGAGCACCGAGCCAGGAGTCCCGTGAGTGAGGAATGGGTGTTTCGCCATCGCACTGTGTAACAGCTCAGAAAGCTGGAGGGACTGGTCTAAGGTCCACAGGAAGCCTTGTGCACACGCTACCCCCTCTCCCCGGAATTCCTCCTCTTCCAGGCATACTTCTGCATTCTAAGGGATTCTTGCTTTAAGTTCCATATTTGCTTCATGGTCTCAGCACACTTGCATTTATTTATTTATTTGCCTTAAATTAAAAAAAAAAAAAAAAAAAAAGCTTGGGGGCCAGATTTCTCCAATAAAACATAAGTGCCAATAGAGCAGGGCATTATCTGTCTTATTCATTGCTGTGGACCCAGCACCTAGAAGAGGGCTTGGCACTTAATAGGTCCTCAACGTTTTCTCAATGAAAACATGAGAGCTAAGGATCTGACCTAGAATGCAGGCATGAACTGCTATTCCACACTGTTTTTTTTTTTAACGTAACAGCTTTATTAAGCTATAATTCACATATCACACAATTCACCTGTTGAGTGTACAATTCAATGTTTTTTAGTATAGTTACAGAGTTTCATATTTTAATCATCTCCAAAGGAAACTCTGTGCCCATGAGTGGCCACTCCCCAGTCCCCTGTCCCCCAGCCCCAGGCAACCCTAATTTACATTCTGTCTCTATGGATTTGCTTATTCTGGGCGTTTCATATGAATGGAATCATAGCATATGTGGTTTTTTTTGCGACTGGCTTCTTGCACTTACTTAACATAATGTTTTCAAACTTCATCCTTGTATCAATATTCCGTTCCTTTTATTGCTGAATAATATTCCGCTGTGTGGATATACTGTATTTTGTTTATCCATTCATCAGTTGATGGGCATTTAGCTTGTTTCCATCTTTTAGCTCTTGTGAATAATGCTGCCATGAATATTTGTGTACAAGTTTCTGCGTGGTCATATGTTTCATTTCTCTTGGGTACAGATCTTCACCTTGCTTTAAAAGTTTTTTTTAATTTTTAAAAATTTATTTTTTATTTTTAATTTAAAATTTAATTTTAATTTTTAAAATTATTTAAAATTTTTATTCTTGCTTTTTAAAAAAATATTGATAGGCACCATCATATCATGTTTATTCTTCCTCTTGAACTCTCTTTTGCCAGTCAGCTACAGAGGACTCTCATTTGACTGGGCGGAGCCTGGCTTCCTGGGAGGAGCTAACCTGCCTTCCCTCCCTTTCCGCCTGCACCTGCTCAGCTGTCCCCTTCAAGGACACCAAGAATGCTGGGGGCTGCGGGAGCGGAGCCTTGCTGTGCAGGGGGCCAGGCAGGCCTGCCATCCTCTCGCCTCAAGAGTCACCACCTTCGGTAGCACCTCACCTTTCATCTAATAGAGGGAGAACAAAGATCGACGTGCCTCATCCCCGGACGAAAACACACACAGCATTTTAATGATTAACATCGTAACACTGTTATTGGCCTGTTAAGGCCTGTGCCAGCCTCTTGCTATCATGGGGCAGCACGTCCTGCTGTCAGCTCCCTCGTACTCTAAGCCCCATGGTGAAGAATAATTTCATCCGGATTCAGTGCTTCTCTGTGAAAGTCCCCATTCATACCACCTTCTGCCATTGAGAGCCTGCCTGGATGTTCCGGGCAGGTCTAAAACTCTACCCAGAGCCCAGGAGCACCTTTTACCTGCCCTCAGGTGCTCTGCTGGGCGCTTTTCATCTGTAACCTCACTTTTATCCTCTCAGCCACCCGGCAAATCAGCTGCTACTATCTCCATTTCACAGATGGGGAAACCGAATCCAAGCCTTAATCCCTTATTCCCAAATGCTATTTTAAGGAATCTAACAATCCTGAAAAAAAAAAAAAAAACGCCTAGAAATAAAAGATGCTGCGACACAGCCGGCAGGTTACCCACTTCTTTGTCTCTTCTTTTTGGGGTTAATTTTCTTTCTTTTTACCTTTCCTTATAGAATCCTCCTACCTCTTAATTCCTCCTCTTCTTCCTTCTCCTCCTTATCCTGAGTGGTTGCAGAAGGACTAAGATTTGTCAAGTTGAATAGCATGATTCACTGTCTAGTCTTTCATTCAGATGCTGATTCAGGTGTTCATTCATTCATTCATTTATTCACTCCACGCTCATTTATTGAGCTCCTTCTTCGCCCAGCACCAGGCGCCACGCCACACACTGAGGATACACAGGTTATGGCTTGAATCTTCAGAGTCCTCATCGTCTGGTGGCGAAGGCAGAGTCCCAAGAAAGCAGTTTCTAGTTAACACGGAAGGTGTTCCTGTAGAGGGATGAGCACTGCACTGCAAAAACGCAAGGAATAAAAACCAACCTGGATGAAGTAAGTCAGAAAGAGAAAAACAAATACCGTATGCTAACACATATGTATGGAATATAAAAAAAAAATGGTTCTGAAGAACCTAGGGGCAGGACACGAATAAAGACGCAGACGTAGAGAATGGACTTGAGGACATGGGGAGGGGGAAGGGTAAGCTGGGACAAAGTGAGAGAGTGGCATGGACATATATACACTACCAAATGTAAAATAGGTAGCTCGTGGGAAGCAGCCGCATAGCACAGGGAGATCAGCTCGGTGCTTTGTGACCACCTAGAGGGGTGGGACAGGGAGGGTGGGAGGGAGGCGCAAGAGGGAGGGGATATGGGGATATATGTATACGTATAGCTGATTCACTTTGTGATACAGCAGAAACTAACACACATTGTAAAGCAATAATACTCCAATAAAGATGTTAAAAAAAGAAAACAAAAACCAACCTGGAGAAATCATGGAAGACCTCCCCAAGAAGGTGTCAGCAGAGTTGGGAACTGAAGGATGAATAGGAATTCATTTATTTCTCATTTATTCCTGACCAGACCACATTAGCAGTGTTGGCCACTTTGCTTAGAGCGTCCTTCACAGAAGCAGACATTCTCCATATCACACACCTGGCCTTTCCTGGCAATGGCTGTTGAGACCAGAGATTGACCTTGGACCCCAGGAAAGCTGATTCTCAGATAGGCTGGTGACCACTGATTAGCAGCCCAGCTTAGCACTCAGCCAATCAGATTCCTTTTCCAGGAAGTTAGACTTGGGAACAGAGATGGATCTAGTTGGCGCTGGTGCTGCATTTACAAAGTTGCGAGGTAGAGTTGAGGTTGGGAGGCCACACAGATTGTGTGCGAGTGAAGGTATAGGAGCAGGAAAGCAACAGGTAAGGAGAGGAGCACTGGAGAAAAAGGAGATTGGGGCAGACAGGTGGAGAGAAGCTAAGATATAGCAAGTGCAAGAGAGTCCAGTAGTTTCCAAGAGAGAGGGAGCAAGAGGTGCCTGGGTGGCAACAGTTTTCCAGTCCCCAGCGTGCTCTTCTAGAGACCCCTGCACAGCCTCACTATATATCCCACCCCCCCTTTCTAAAATAAATTTATTTATTTATTTATTTTTGGTTGCGTTGGGTCTTCGTTGTTGTGTGTGGGCTTTCTCTAGTTGCGGCGAGCGGGGACTACTCTTCGTTGCGGTGCGCGGGCTTCTCATTTTAGTGGCTTCTCTTGTTGCGGAGCACTGGCTCTAGGCACGCGGGCTTCAGTAGTTGTGGTGCACGGACTTAGCTGCTCCGTGGTATGTGGGATCTTCCCAGACCAGGGCTTGAACCCGTGTCCCCTGCATTGGCAGGCAGATTCTTAACCACTGCGCCACCAGGGAAGTCCCTATTCCCGCCCCCCCCCCCCACTTTTAAAATGAGCTTGGATAATGGAAAAGAACCTGAGAAAGAATATATATATAATTGAATCATTTGGCTGTACACCTGAAACACTGTAAATCAAATATACTTTAATAAAAAAAAAATCCAAGAGAAAAAATATTAAAAATCTAAGGGAAAATTCATAATTATTTCAATAGATGCTGAAAAAGCCTTCAATAAAAACTAACATCCACTGAAGATAAAAATACTCAAGAAAATAGGAATTGAGAGTTTTTAACAAGAGCAAATATATATGAACATAGAGATTTCGTTTTATTTATATATAAATATATGTAATATACATATATACAAATACATTTGATTCTTGAACAACACAGGTTTGAACTGCACAAGTCTACTTACATGAAAATTTTTTCAATAAATAGAGTACCAGTTAAAAAATAATAATTAAAAATATAAAAAAGTAAAATGACTTGAATGCTTCTTAGTTCTTGAAACCCAGAGCGTTGATATAACAATAATCTATTCTAAAAATGTCTTCAGGCAGAGCAGAGCTTTTCCAGTTGGGGAAGGGGAAGAGGTCATGGTAGAACATTCTAGGAAGGGCCAAGCTCTGAGGAGGTGGGTCGGTCAGCTGGGTTGGCAGTGATGGGGCTGATGAGTTCTAGAACCAGACTGGGAGGATTTTAAAAAGAGTTCTTCATGATTTGTGGAAGTGAAATTTCAGTAACAATTAGTAAGCCTATCTGTACAGCAGGATGCAGAAGACTGGCCTTTGTCAGGAATGAAGCCATCCATTTCCCTTTTATTCCTGGCCTACCTTTATAGGTAGGTTCTCCCCTGAAGCATCTTAGCTGAACTTTTGGCAAAGGCAGAACTAGAGGAAATTTTCTTTTTTTCTTTTTTTTTTAAATAAGCCTCCATATTTTTACAACTCCTCTTATTTAAAAAAAAATTTTTTTTTTCTTTTAATTAATTAATTATTTTATTTTTGGCTGCATTGGGTCTTCGTTTCTGTGCGAGGGCTTCCTCCAGCTGCGGCATGCGGGGGCCACTCTTCATCGCGGTGCGCGGGTCTACTCAGTGTCGCGGCCTCTCGTTGCAGAGCACAAGCTTCAGACGCGCAGGCTCAGTAGTTGTGGCTCACGGGCCTAGTTGCTCCGCGGCATGTGGGATCTTCCCAGACCAGGGCTCAAACCCGTGTCCCCTGCACTGGCAGGCAGACTCCCAACCACTGCGCCACCAGGGAAGCCCCTACAACTCCTCTTGCTAACACTTTCGGTTATCAGGAGCTGAGAGATTTCATAGTTCTCATTTGTTGTCGAACTAGAGAGTTTGCCTTTCCTGCCTCTTACCCTTGTTGGTGTTGACCTTGGACGAGTGACTCAGTCTCTTTGAGTCTCATTCTTTTCACCTGTAAAATGGGAGTAATTATATCTACCCAGCCAACGCTAGGGCAATGCTTTTCCAACGCTCTGTGGTAAAGAACCGGGGTTTAAAAAATTTATTAATTTATCTTCATTAAACATTTTAAAAATTCATCACAGACCAGTACTAGAATGCAGCTTGTGCCAGATGCAACCTGCATTCAACACTCAAACAGACCCTGTTCTGTGAAACAGTCCGCTAATTATGTGCTTGAATATCACAGCCATGTCAAAGCATTTTAAAGGTTTCTAACCACTCGCTTCCATTTCTGTATTTATTGTGAGCTGGAAACAGTTTGTGGCCCGGTGTGGAACCGTGGACCATACTGTTTAGAGGTCTTGTGAAATCCCTTCGTGATGACCCATGGATAGGGCTTTGGGAGCGGAGGGTGCTTTCTTTGGAACTTGTGCATGTGATCTGTGTTTATGAGGTCATGATGTGATGCCAATCTCTGGGTTTCTGAACATTATTAACTCTTTATTCAGCTTTTCTGGCAATGTTCCTACACTGACTTCATAATTTCTGCTGTGTCTCTTTCTCATCACTGGTGGCTTTGGTGCTGCATCTCGCACTGGAGGGTAACATGTCTGCATTCAGAGGCTGCAGGTTTTAGAGTCAGGCAGCTCCGAGCTTGAGGCTTGGCTCTGCCACTTTCTAGCTGTGGGATGTTGGCAGTTGTTTAATCATGCCTCAGCTTCCTCATTTATGACAGACTGCCATAGATACTCCGCTGGCAGTTACCGTGAGAATGAAATGACCTGGTGTGTGAAAAAATGCTTTGTGTCCAGTACGTACCCAATAAAGTGGCTCCCTTTGCCCTTGTACCCTGACTATATTTTTTCCTATTGTATCCTCTGAGATGTGGAAATCTGGGGAAGTGGCATAGACAGGCAAATAACCAGTGGTGACAGCAGCGCCAGAAATCATCACGCCAGTGCACGCCCCCCACATTTTGCTGAGGCCCCCAGAGGAACCAGAAGCAAATACCATGGGTGACCCAAGTGCCTAAGCCCTTCCCTTCCATGGCCTCCCTGCCTGAAGGGTGCCCTGGAACCCAGACAGCATCAAACTGGAAAGGCCTCTCTTTTTTTAAAAAATATTTATTTGGTTATGCTAGGTCTTAGTTGCGGCAGGTGGGCTCCTTAGTTGTGGCATGCGAACTCTTAGTTGTGGCATACATGTGGGATCTAGTTCCCTGACCCGAGATCGAACCCGGGCCCCCTGCATTGAGAGCATGGAGTCTTATCCACTGTGCCACCAGGGAAGTCCCCGGAAAGGCCTCTGTTGATGGGGAACATTTTGTACAGGTCCTGTTAGTTGCCTGGACTTTGCCTACTCCCCCTTTCTTCTCTGCTAACAAAACCACAGTTTGATCGTGGAAGGTGTTTATCTCCAGTGAACTGTCGTTCATTTACTTAGTTACAGTAGTTGGTAATCCCACTTTCCCTCTTCAGCAATGGATTTTGGGGCAGGTGTATCATCTACTATGGTTTAAGAGATAGAAGTAAAGAGGGTGCTGAATGGAGGCATCTGGAAAAGGTTTCTTCAACTCTTCAAAAGGGGAAAACTAGAAGATTCAGTCTCTCTAGATGTTGTCCTGTTCAGGTGTGATGCCTGGAACTGTAGCAGCCCTCTTGTGACCATAAGGGGAGTCAGTCTGGGAGCAAAGTCAATATATTGAGACATGGAAGAATTCTGGATCCTTGATGAAGTTGTCAAATCAACCTTGAACTCACCCTACCTCTCACTATCATGTTATCTGAATTGGGGAAAATGGATTTGTCATCATTGTGCTAGCATTCTGTATCAAAATCTCAAATAAAATGTGAGAAAATGGGGTTTTTGGTATCCTGCGATACTGAAGGCAGAGTGATGTTTGAGGATTCCTGAGCACAGACTCTGCTTTCTTCCTGCAGGTGAGGAAATGGACTCACTCATGATTGGTTTGAGTACTCCCTTGAACAGAAGCCATAGATGTTAGGGTAAATTCCTCTAGTCTAGTGACATAAGCCATGAATAAGAAAGGTGAGTGACACAGCCCTTTAAGTGTCATCAGAAGTTTCGCAGAAGCCTCACTGAGACATGTGCTCTGATCTACGCCTGCCTGGTGTGGTTATTCTGAGGTCGATAAGATTCTCTACCTTTGGGTGATGAAACTGAGGACTTACTTTAATGGGCGCTCCTGTATAAAACTGTGTGTGGGTGGGAGGGCTCTCTTCTGTAACTTACCTGAAACCCCTGTAGTTGCTGTATTTGAGATCATACTTTTCCTAACCCTTTAAGCCACTTTAAATTGGGTGGCTTATTTGTTGCTGTTGAAAACACCCTAATTAATACATGTTCTTTAAACTGCGAGTGCTTGACCAGGAGTCAAGCAACCCTAGGATTAGAGACATAGAGAAAGGATGTGCTTTTTTTTTTTGCCGTGCCGCGTGGCTTGCAGGATCTTTGTTCCCCAACCAGGGATTGAACCTGGGCCCCGGCAGTGAAAGCTCTGAGTCCTAACCACTGGGCTGCCAGGGAATTCCTGCAAAGGATGTGCTTTTTAAATTCAGCTTTAAGTTTTCACAGTGAATCCTAAAGATAACCAGGCTCATGTTTGAAAATGATCTAGTCCACCTACTCATTCATTCATTCATTCATTCATTCGAACCTGTTGCCTTCCTCCCATATGCCAGCCTCTGGGAACGTGATGGAGACAGGGCCTCCAGTGGGGAGTTATATTCCAATTGACAAACACTCTGGCTGCTCTACGTGCCAAACTCCCTTATAAGATTCTCAATACCTCAGAGACCACACATGTGTCATTTCAATATTTTTTTTTTAATTAATTAATTAATTTATTTATTTATTTATGGCTGTGTTGGGTCTTCGTTTCTGTGCGAGGGCTTTCTCTAGTTGCAGCGAGCGGGGGCCACTCTTCATCGCGGTGCACGGGCCTCTCACTGTCGTGGCCTCTCTTGTTGTGGAGCACAGGCTCCAGACGCGCAGGCTCAGTAGCTGTGGCTCACGGGACCAGTTGCTCCGTGGCATGTGGGATCTTCCCAGACCAGGGCTCGAACCCATGTCCCCTGCATTGGCAGGCAGATTCTCAACCACTGCGCCACCAGGGAAGCCCCATTTCAATATTTTTAAGTCATCTGAGACGTGTCAGGGAAGGAGAGATTTGTTTCAACTGTCATTAGAAAATCTAGGTTTGTATGGCACTGCTTTCAATAAATGTGTCCATTGAGTTGGCCACAGTGGGAAATGAAAGAGCCACATCTTGTCTTTACATAGTTAAAAAAGAGAAATAATCACATTGAGGTATGAAATAGTTAGGTATACGTGATATATCTGGGTCTCAGATCATTCATGTAGAATGATTATTGGTACTCAACTGAGCATCTGTTCAGCTTTGTGACCCACCCTAGTAACAGTGGTGACAATCTTCAATTCTTCTGTACATGTTCCAATGTGCTTTAACTGGCTCTTACCTCCTTATCTGCAAAGCATTGCAGAAGATAACAAATAAACCTAATCTTCAGGAAAATGTCTTTGCAGGTGGAGAGGGAAAATCATATCAAGGCTGCAGGCTTTACTATTTACAATAGCCAGGTCATGGAAGCAACCTAAATGCCCATCGACAGACGAACGGATAAAGAAGATGTGGTACATATATACAATGGAATATTACTCAGCCATAAAAAGGAACGAAATTGGTCATTTGTAGAGACATGGATGAATCTAGAGACTGTCATACAGAGTGAAGTAACTCAGAAAGAGAAAAACAAATATCGTATATTAAAGCATATATGTGGAACCTAGAAAAATGGTACAGATGAACTGGTTTGCAGGGCAGAAATTGAGATACAGATGTAGAAAACAAACGTATGCACACCAAGGGGGGAAAGCGGCGGGTGGTGGTGGTGGTGGTGGTGGGATGAACTGGGCGATTGGGATTGACATGTATACACTGATGTGTATAAAATGGATGACTAATAAGAACATGCTGTATAAAAAAATAAATAAAATAAAATTCAAAAATTCAAAAAAAGAAAAAAAAGGCTGCAGGCTTTGAGCTTGTGATCGATTTCTGGGGAGAAATGAAATTGTGAGTTGGGGGAATAAATCTGTTTTTTTGTCATGAGCTAGTGACTAGCATTCTTGTGATAGTGTAATTCCCAGGACATGGGTCTTTGTTTCTACCTCTCTGGAACTTGTGTTTTTGCTTCTCAGAGGAGTGCCCCATTAAGATCTGGTCCTTCTTTCTCATCCCCTACCTCCATCCCTGCAAGTTGAGACTCAGAAAGAGTAGTTGGAAAAAAATAAATAAAAAAGAGAGGTTGAAGGGCCTTTGGGGCATGGAGGATGTTGATTTTGACCTTGACCATGTGCAGACATGCTGTTTATTCTGCTTTCCTTCAAGCTCAGGCAAGGAAAGCCAGCTGGGTAGAGAGATGGCATGAGGCCTGTGTATGTTCATTGCGGGGGCACCCACGGAGGGGTGGAAGGCAGGAGACTTGACTCCACCCTGCTGGGCAGAGCTGGGGCTGGTTGCAAGGAGCAAGGCTTCTTGGTAAGTGCAGGGACCTCGCTCTAGACCGCTTGACCATTGCTACTCTCTCTTTAGTTACGTTTTACCCATATTGCTTCTACCACACAATGCATGGTTTATTATATTTCCATTCGATACAACACAGGTTGGGCTCAGCGAGAGAAATGAATCAGATGCGAGACTGCATAGGACTCGTTGGGGAAGACTGACAGCTAGGCGTCCCCTGAAAGCTCAGTATCTAGGTGTCTCCCAAGTGTGATACACAGGTGCTGAGGAAGCACAGAGATGGGGCCCCTACCCAGTCATGAGAAGTCATGATGATTTGGGGGAGCAGCTACGGGTTCAGTGTGAGTGGAGCCGAGTGTCCAAGTGCTCAGAGTAGCAAGAGGGGAGGCTGGGAGGGAGGAGCCCTGTGGTTGGCATTATTTCTACAGCCCAATGTCTTACAGCATTTTATTCCAAATCTTGTCATTTTGCACAACTCCACATTTCCTGTTTATTGTTAAATCCACTTGTAAGGAGATAAGAAGCACTGTTTAAAAAAAAAAACAAACAAAGAACCCTGGATCCATACACCTTCCACATCACCTGTTTATTTTTGCACCTCCCTTCCTGTACTTATCCATGTGTGTTTAGATTTTGATTACAGGTATGTATTTGTCTTTAAATATAAGTGCAATCCATACAATGTTTTATCCTTCCTTTGTTACTTGACATTATTTGGGGACAGTTTTCTAAATCTTTATCATTTTCTCAGACTGCAGTAACCACTTTGTGGCTATGGCCTTATTCACTTAAAGACCTCGATTTTGGAACAGTTTTGTTTGCAAGGACTATCTGTGTCTCTATTATTTAAAATATTTCTTTTGAGTTGCCTTTTTGGAATAAATTGTCAGGAGTGGGGATCTGGGGTCAAAGGATGGTCAGCCTGTATTTATTGAGCACCTGCCGTGTTCTAGGCTGGGTTTAGGAGCGGGAGACACAACAGCTAGGGGAGCTGAATAGGACACACATGTCCCTGCCCTCCTCAAGCTTGTCTTCATTCCCCTGGGGGAGACAGAACAAAGGGATAAATAAGTAAGGGAGGTAATTATGGACTGTGGCGATATGCCGTGAATGCGTGAGAAGAGGGATGGGATAGAGAAGAATTGGCGGAGTCCACTTGGGTAGATTTCCTGGAAGCCACTCTGAGAAAGGGTCATTTGAACTGAGACCTAGAAGATGAGAGTGATCCAGGCAGAGGGAGGGAGCTTGTGCAAAGGGCAGACGCCTCCACGCATCAGGTGAACTTGACCTGTGAGCAGGGTGCAGTATACAGATGGCCAACACTTTTCAGTGGAATCAATTGCTCCAAAAATCTGGATGCTGTCTGGTGCAAGTTTTTTTTTTTTAAATTTATTTATTTTATTTATTTTTGGCTGCATTGAGTCTTCGTTGCTGTGCGTGGGCTTTCTCTAGTTGTGGAGAGTGGGGGCTACTCTTCGTTGTGTTGCGCGGGCTTCTCATTGCGGTGGCTTCTCTTATTGCGGAGCACGGGCTCTAGAGCACGGGCTCTAGAGCACAGGCTCAGTAGGTGTGGCGCACGGGCTTAGTTGCTCCGCGGCATGTGGGATCTTCCCGGACCAGGGCTCGAACCCTTGTCCCCTGCATTGGCAGGCGGATTCTTAACCACTGCGCCACCAGGGAAGCCCCAATGGTGCAAGTTTTGATCCTGCTCTCGCAAAGCCTGGGTAACCTCCTGAAGGGTCTACTTTCGTCCCTCCTCAATCAGTTTGCCACCCAGCAGCCAGCATGAATGTGTAAAGGTGGATCATGCGTGAGTGAGTTGCAAGTTAGAGAAACTCTGTCTCAAACTTGGTTGAGGAAAAAAAAAAAAAACATCTTGTGGCTCACATAGGGGAGAAATTCAGGTACACCTGGATCCTGGGGCTCAAACAATAGCTGCAGGATTCCTACTCAGCTCTGCTTTGCTCTGGGCTGGCTTTATTCCGAGGCATGTTCTCTTGTTGTGATGAGATGGTCACCAGCAGCAGCTCACGCTTACATCTTTACCAACAGTTCTGAGGAAGTTTTTTTTTTTTTTGGAAGTCTTATTTATTGGCCCAGTTGAGTAACATGGTGTCCAGGCTGGTGCGTAGGTGGGTGGGTGAGTTGGTTGGGATGATGGGGGGTAGACAGAGGCAGGGAATGATGACCCAAGCATGGATTTTGCATGCATTTCTGGTGCTGGGAGTGGAGTCAACCCACCCAAACCTCATGGGATGAGAATACTGGAAGGGTGATTATTCAGAGGAAAATGGTGTTCTGCTGGCAGAAGAAGGGAGTGGGAGGCTGGGCAGGTAAAACCAAATGGTCTCCATCAACATCCACGTCTATATTGACATTTACCTCTATATCCACAGAAAGATTCTTCTCTCTGACTCATGCTCCAGTCACACTGGCCTCCTTCCTCACCCAGGACCCCTGAACTCTTTAGCACCTCCAACTCTTGACATGTGCTCCCTCCTTCTGCCTGGAATTGTCTCAGAAAGACTGGCTCATTTTCATCCATTAGCTTCTGGTTCATATGACCATTTCTTAGAAGCGTGTAGAGCTACCCATCCAAGTGGACTCCCACAATTATTTTCTATCCCATTAGCTTGTTTCTCTTTTTCATGGCACTCCTCCCAGTCTCTAATTATCTCGTTTATATCTTTGTTCAACCCTTTGGTCTTTGGCGAGGACAGGGGCTGTGACCATCCTATTAACTGCTGTGGCTCTAGCTCACAAACAGCCTGGAACATATCAAGTGCCCATTACGCAGGTGTTGAGTAAAGGAATGAATAGATGGACATTGTTAGTTTCTCCAGTCTTCCTAGATTGTGATGGAGTCACTGGCTTACATCGTATAGATTTAGTCCAGGGGTTCCAAGACCGTAGACCAGGATCCACCAGAGCTTTGACTTCAAAAGTTTCAGTTCCGGGGCTTCCCTGGTGGCGCAGTGGTTAAGAGTTCGCCTGCCAATGCAGGGGACACGGGTTCGTGCCCCGGTCCGGGAAGATCCCACATGCCGCGGAGCGGCTAGGCCCGTGAGCCACAACCGCTGAGCCTGCGTGTCTGGAGCCTGTGCTCCGCAACAAGAGAGGCCGCGACAGTGAGAGGCCCGCGCACCGCGATGAAGAGTGGCCCCCGCTCTCCGCAACTGGAGAAAGCCCTCGCACAGAAACGAAGACCCACCACAGCCAAAATAAATAAATAAATAAATTAATTAATTAAAAAAAAAAAAAAAAAAAAAGTTTCAGTTCCCAGCTCTGTTCCTTTCCACCTGGGACAAGCCAGCAGATCTTTCTGGACTTTAGTTTCCTCTTCTATAACATCAGCACAGAGACCTTACCTCTTGCAGGGGGTGAGAATCAAGAGTGATGTGGGCTGTGGAGGGGTTTTGTGATCTTGAAAGTGTTATGCAATTTTGTTTTTGCCAATAGACTGCTGAGCTCTCTGGGTGCAGGATTTCAATCCACATCTGCTTTGTACCCTTTCCTCTCCCTCTTCCTCATGGGTCTGGTTTCTAGCTCTCATTTATATTCTTATTTGTTAAACAATTTATTTGCCAAATAGTCACCGAGTAGTTGTACTATCCCAGCCCCAGTGCTAGGTGCTGGGTTATGATGGTGGAGAAGGCTTGCTTGAGCAGTCACACGTGTGTGTGCGTGTGTGCATGCGTGTGTGTGTCTATGTGCATGTGCACGTGTGTGGGCATGTGATGTGCATACTGGGGAGAGCAGGAATGAAGGACCTGCTCCCCAACCCCAGACTCAGAGCTTCAGGTCTTCTCAGACATTGTTCTACCTGTTTATTTACAAAAAGCTGGGGGCCTCTGGCTTTCAGTGATAATTGTATGTGCAAAGAACTGGCAGGTCATCAACCGTAATATTTTTTTCAATTAAAAAATGAAAATACCCTTCAAAGGTACAGAATTAATAATACCAGGAATGGAAGTCACTAGGTTTCTAACTTGGTGTGGACACAACGGCCTGCTTCCTCCTTCTTTCTCCCCAGAGGCCCAGGGTATTGGGCAACTTCAGGCCAACCTTTTTGACTCTTCCTCATTTGGCCAGGATGCTTGTGAAGTGGGAAGCCGTCTTCCAGGACTCTTCATGCGGACAAACTGTGCACAGTCCTCGATTTCATCACTGCCTTTAAGGGCTCGGAACCCTCCAAGTGTGCTCTCAGCTGGGTAATCTTCATACTTTTGAACGCTCTGTTCTCAAAGCGTCTGTGCCCAATAATGTGGTATAAAACGCTAGAGGTTTTGTCAAATGTCACCTTAGCTTTCTGGTGAAGACTTAAAGAATATATGCGCAGCTGAGGCTGGGACTGTCATCCTCCCAGATAGTTTGGTGATTGGCTTTGGGGATGTGAGCTCCACACTGGGGCCTCTCTGAAATCTCCATACTGAGACATGGATGGGAAAAAGAAAACATTCTCAGAGCCGGTTGAAGGGTCAAGAAGAAAGAGTATTTTTATTTGCTGTGAACCTGTTCTTTTCTGTCAGCTCCATTCACCCACGCATCGTTTGGTGGCTGCCATGCTCTGCTTCTTTGGCTCAGGAATACTTTCTAGAACATTTCTCAGTTGGCCTCTGTTCTAGATGTGTTCCATATCAGGCTGTAGTTCCCATCTGTGATGGTTTGTTTTTGTTTTTGACCACGCCATGTGGCTTGCGGGATCTTAGTTCCCCGACCAGGGATTGAACCCGTGCCCCCTGCAGTGGAAGCACGGAGCCCTAACCACTAGACCGCCAGAGAAGGCCCCCATCTGTGATGGTTAATTTGATGTGTCCGCTTGACTGGGCTAAGGGGTGTCCAGATGGCTGGTAACGCATGATTTCTGGGTGTCTGTGAGGGGGTCTCCAGAAGAGATGAGCATTTGAATGGGTAGCCTGGATGAAGAAGGTAATTTTCACCAGTGCTGGTGGGCATCACCCAATCCCCTGGGGCCCTGAATAGACCAAAAAAGGGGAGGAAGGACAAATTCTCTCTCTGCTTAAGCTAAGACATCTATCTTCTGCCCTTGGACCTCAGTGCTCCTGATTGTCAGGCCTTTAGCCTCTGACAGGGATACATGCCATTGGTCCCCAATCCTCAGGCCTTCGGACTTGGACTGGATTACACCCTTGGCTTTCCTGGGTCTCCAGTTTGCTGACAGTAGATTGTGGGACTTCTCAGCCTCCATAACTGCATGAGCCAATTCCTAGAATAAATCTCCTCTAATAAATAAATACCTTTATATAGATATCTCCTATTGGCTCTATTTCTCTGGAAACCCTGACTAACACACCACCTCTGAGCTTTCTCTCGCTCCTGCCCCTCATAATTATCAATTTATCTAGGTTATTCCAGCTTGGTCCGTGGCGTTCCCTCAGGACTTGTCTCGGATTCCATCTTCTTGGCCTCTGATGGGATCCTCCAACTCCAGTAGCACCTTCCAGACTGCACTCCTTAGCCTATGTCTGTTTATTTATTTATTTAGGCCGAGCCGCATGGCTTTCAGGATCTTGGTTCCCAGACCAGGGATTGAACCCAGGCCCTTGGCAGTGAAAATGCCGAGTCCTAACCACTGGACCGCCAGGGAATTCCCGCCTAGGTCTGTTTAGTTGGCTCATGCTGGACGTGGATGCCGGCTCTGAACCTGGCCAGGGCACGGGTGGTTTGTTTTATCTGGTTGGCTCGCATGGGGTTCCTTGCTCTTCTGAGGGTTTCGTCTTCCTGGAATTCTGGAGGCCTGGATCGCCCACCTCTCACCCCCAACAGGTGTCCAGCATGACTGCTGCCAGTCCGGAGCAGTAAAACAATTCTTCAGCGCTATAAATTCCAGGGCTCACCTGCTGAAGGTCAGTGTGTTCAGAGATGTTTTTACAGCCCGTAAACAGAGCAGCCGTTTACAGTGGAGCACATTGGGTCGTAAATTATTTCACCGATAGCACCAGCCCCTTATTCACAGAGAAATGGGGGGAAATCTCACATCTACTTTGCACAGTGAGAAAGTGCAGTTCTGGTTTTACCCATGGGCTTCCTATCATTCTACTGATAAATTATTTGTTTTCTTTCCCTGGCCTGTTATTTAACATTGGCATTTTGGCTTACAGGCCCAAACCATATTTGCCAGGTCATTTTCCCTTGCTATAACTGCAGCCTTTGAGAGGTACTTGTTTGGCCCAAGTTGGCCATGTGAAGGGTAGTTCCTAGACCTGAGGCTACATCAGTGACAAGTTGTGAACTCTGGAACTTCTGGGTATTCCAGGGACTGATGGGGATGGCTTCTGTGCCCCATTCTGCTATGGGGTGACTTCTGGGAGCTGTGGTCAGTTCTACCATAGGTGAAGGCTGGGTGTTCCTGCCTCATGACTGTGCAGAAGAAAAGCCCCCATTCACCTGCCAGCATGTGTATTCTACTGGGTGGCACCTTGTGCTTTCTTCCGCTTGCCCTTCAAGCTGGCCCTAGACACTGGAAACTCGGGAGGAAGGACTGAAAAATTAGAAATCAGGGATATGGGTGTCTGACAGCTCCCACGGAGTGGAAAGGCCACTGGATAGAATATCAACCAGACACGCATTTGAAACCTGAGTCTGCTATGCTCCAGCTGAGTTCACTTGGGCACGTTACATCCTCTCTGGGCCTCAGTTTCTTCATCTGTAAAATGGGCCCAGTAGGGTCTCCCACAGGGGAGAGGTGACATGAGATGCCTGTGAGAGAGCCCAGTGTTTTGTAGCAGAGAACTGAGCTGCTCAGGCCAAGCTCAGTCTCTCAGCAAGCCCTTCAGGGCTACTCAATAGTTTCTCTTCCTCTCCCCGTCGTTGAGAACTGACAGACTGGAGAAGATAATGGACACTGCCCAGAGCCCCAGCGTGCGTGAGCCTGGTCTTGACGTGAGCCGCGCCAGGACGCAGGAGGGCTCACACAATGTGAACAGGTAGGTGGCCACTGCCCCACGGAGCTGTGCTTTGGAGGCGGAATCAGAGCCCGTCACAAGCCTCCCCGCTGCTCTTCTGTTGTGAGAGCTCTTCCTGATTACAGGTTTGCCCACGGTTTGGGTTGAATTGAGTTGGGGGTTTGGGGAGAATCATTCTGGGCAAACAATGTCTCTTCCTGGGCAACCGATGTCTAACTGCCTTTAGACAGACAGCAGCTGGGCGAGAGGGATGCAGATCCCCCGGGCTATCAAGAGAACAGCTGCTGGCCCGTCCGGCCGAATCAGCCTCCTAGCCCTTGTGGAAGGCGCCAGAGGCTTGTAAAATACCAGGATGTTTCTGTAGGCGTTTGCAGTAAAGGGCTTCCATCCAAGACTGGTTTGGGTCTGGGGATTTCTCACTTCCCCTTCTTCCTGAGCAAATGAATCAGATCCACTGGAGCTTCTTCTAACTGGATCTCCGTGCACACACACAGAGAAGAGAGAAACTATGACCTGCCAGCACCCACCACTGCAGCTGTGACATCTCACTGACTCCCGACAGCAGCCCCTGCCCCTAGGCTGGAGTGGATGGATCGCGGATACAAAGGGGACTGAGGTCCAGGGAGACGAACTGACTTGTAGGAGGTCATGCCGTCGGATTTGAATCCAGGACTCT
Organism: Balaenoptera musculus; assembly: GCF_009873245.2. Lineage (NCBI taxonomy): Eukaryota > Metazoa > Chordata > Mammalia > Artiodactyla > Balaenopteridae > Balaenoptera > Balaenoptera musculus. The sequence continues at coordinate 90,891,615 of NC_045790.1, forward strand.
GGCCCCAAATCGCTGAACAGCTTGGCCACTTCAGGGGATAGGAGGGAAGTAGGCTGAATCAGGGGGCTATGACGAAGGCAGTGGGGGGCTTCCCTGGTGGTGCAGTGGTTAAGAATCCGCCTGCCAATGCAGGGGTCATGTGTTCGAGCCCTGGTCTGGGAAGATCCCACATGCCACGGAGCAACTAAGCCCGTGTGACACAACTACTGAGCCTGTGCTCTAGAGCCCGTGAGCCACAGCTACTGAGCCCACGTGCCACAACTACTGAAGCCCGTGCGCCTAGGGCCCGCGCACTGCAACGAAGAGCAGCCCCCGCTCCCCGCAACTAGAGAAAGCCCACGCGCAGCAGCAAAGACCCAATGCAGCCAAAAATAAATAATAAATAAATAAATAAATAAATAAAAATTTAAAAAGAAGGCAGTGGGTTAGTGAGGAGGCTGGGGAAGGGGAGGAAAAGGGGAAATACATAAATGCATGCAGTTGTTGCCTCATTGAGGCAAATGAAGTTTGCTCATGTGGTGGAAAATTGTGAAACTTGGCTTTGAAAGCTTTATGTTCTGTAGAGCGCTGAGCTGTGAGGCCTGCATGGTGAGAATTCTCCCAGCACAGCCCGCTCCCTCCCAATCTCTAATTAGAGATCTGTTTGTTGGATTGTGCTTTACCACACAATTTGATCACATTTATTGAAAATAAATTTTTCTTTAAAATTTAAGTAAAATTTCTTTAAAAATTTTCTTTTAAATTGAAAAGCAATTTTTCTTATCCAACTGCCTCTTACTGGCACTTCCATCAACGTAGACGCCATCCAGCAACAGGGCGCAGGGGGCTTAAGTGAAGAGGATGCGTGTTTGGCAAGCACCACACTCTGCCTGCGTCTCGGTGCCTCCTTCAGAGCCCCTGGGAAGGGGTCATTTTCATCCCCGTTACTCAGACAGGAAGCAAGCACAGAGAGTTTACGGCGCTTGAGCAAGGTCAAACAGCTGGCCATGGTGAAGTCAGACTTGGACTCAGCTCTGCTTTGGGATCCATCCCTTTCCACAGTCCTAGTCCGAGGGCTGCTTTCTCCGAAAATATGTTTACGTGTATTCTCTAATTCAGTTGTCACAATAAATAGAAATTCAGTTGTGTGTGCTTAGTGATGCCATCTTATAAAGGGTTAACCAAGACTCAAGGTTAAATGCCTTGACTGAGACCTCATGGCTATCTAGTGCAAGGTAGAGCCTGCACCTGAGTTTTCTAGACTCTAACCTCCTGTTCTTTTCATTTTACTATATTTAAAGAACAGCACCTTCCTTCTTTCTGTCCCTGTCTATTCATCCGTCTATCCATCCATCCATCCATCCATCCAACCAATCATCATCTTTTCAGTGTCTACTTTTACCAGGTCTAGGTATAGTACCACAGTGATGAAAACCCACCGTTTGCCTCCAGGAGCCCGTGGTCTGAAAAAACCAGCGATCAATTACATGATAAAATGCGGAAATAAGTGTGGCAGTAGAAACGTGTAGCTGGAGGGAGATAATTCTGCCAGTTGGTTGGGGGAGGTGGCGATCCTCTGCCCCTGCCTGTTGAGTACCTTGTTTTGAAGAGTGTGCTCTGTGTGTGTTTTTCAAAATCTCCTAATTGAACAAGGCACCTGCCTCTGCGGCATTCTCGTGGGCAGTGGTTGAGCAGGAAGTCGTCCTCCATGTGAATTAGGTTAATTTGGTGAAAATGAAATGAAAAGCTCTGTAATCTGGGGTGACGGGAAAGCCCGGGGAGCACAGAGCTGTACTTGCTGCAGAAACTGCTAATTGAATCGTGACCTTGGGCTCAGGCTGGTTACATAAACCATCTTCAGGTGAGAACTAGCCGGGGCTGGCCGGGCTGACGGGAGCTGGGCTGCCTCTCGTCATTAGGATCCCGAGTGCACTTCTGTAACTGCCCAGACGCGTAGAGGAGCTCCTTTTCGCAGTTCACACATCCTAGGAGCACCCTGGGTGGACTTCTCTAAATTCCTGAGATTGGAAGTAAACTGTGTATATACATACATAAAATGTGTATACATATATGCAGTTCTCTATGAGAAGGACCACAGCTTTTTTTTTTTTTTTTTAAACTTTGGGTTTATTTATTTATTTATGGCTGTGTTGAGTCTTCGTCTCTGTGCGAGGGCTTTTCTCTAGTTGCGGCAAGCGGGGGCCACTCTTCATCGCGGTGCGCGGGCCTCTCACTATCGCGGCCTCTCTTGCTGCGGAGCACAGGCTCCAGACGCGCAGGCTCAGTAATTGTGGCTCACGGGCCTAGTTGCTCCGCAGCACGTGGGATCTTCCCAGACCAGGGCTCGAACCCGTGTCCCCTGCATTGGCAGACAGACTCTCAACCACTGCGCCACCAGGGAAGCCCAGCCCAGGACCACAGCTTTAATGAATTTCTCAAAAAGTCCCTGAACAAAATAATACAAAAAAAACTAGAGATGTGGCTTCTGGTTCCTACTCAAGCAGAAGTTTGATTCAGTAGGTCTGGGGTGAGGTCTGGGACTCTGTTTTTTGGTTTGTATATTTGGTTGTAGATTTCCAGGTGATTCTAATGCTCACTCCTGGGAACCATTGAACTAGAACTCTACTTCTCAAGCTTCAACGAGCACATGAAGCTCCTGGGGATCTTGCTAATGTGCAGATTCTGATTCAGTAACACTGGGATGGGGATGGAGATTCTGCTTCCGTCACCAAGGTGACGCTGCTGCTCATGCTGGGGGGTGGACCACACTTTGAGCGGTAAGGGTCTAAAGGCACCGTTACTTGGGTCAGTCACGGGACACTGGTTAGATTCAAACCACAGCCAATTCCTTTGCTTGGGAATTGAGGAGAATTACCCAAGCGACTCCCCTTTGACAAACATTATTAGATGGAAGTTAAAAGATTTCTTAGGTGTGTTGAGTACTTCAGAGCCAAAACATTCCATTTCTAGTGGCAGTACGGAGAGTGGAAAGAATAAGTCGGGGGTTCGTTAGACTTAGGTGTAAATCCTGGCTCTAATATTAATCATTCCTTTGTATCATTAGGGATGATAGCTATAAATAATGGAATGATTGACTAACAGTGGCTTAAACCAATAGGGGTTTATTTTTCATACATAACAGAGTCCTGCCATAGTGTTGGGATCATTGGGTCAGCAGCCAGTCATCAGGGACCAGGGGACATTTTGTCTTTCTGCTCAATGTCTCTAGCATGTCATGTCTCTAGCATGTCACTCTTGTGGGGCCAGAGAACACATTTCCCAGCATCTTGTCAGCATTTGGAGCAGGAAGAAGGGACCCTGGTTGGAATCGTGTTGCCTAGCCACCCCCAGCTGCAAGGAATGTTGGAAAAGGATTATGAACATTTCCGACCTCTATTCTTGAGAGCAGCAAGAGAGGAGAGATTTGAGAGACACTCTTGGGGCAGTTCACCGTAGTCTCTGCCACATCCTGCGATTCCGGGCAGTTTACTGACTCTTTCTGGGCTTCCGTTTCCACGCTTGTACAACAGGAGAGTTAAGTGTCATGTGTGGTTCCCACACCAGCAGCAATGGCATCACCTGGAAACTTGAGTCCCACCCCGGACCTACTGAATCCGAAACTCTGAGGGCGGAGACCAACTATCCGTGTTTTAACAGGCCCTCCAGGCATTTCTGATGCACACTCAAGTCTGAGTACCACTGCCTTAAAGATTTCTGGGAACACTAAGCAAGGTGATTATTTAAGGCATTTGACACACAGAGAGTGTTCGTAACCTGGAGCCTGGGAGTTCACATCTGGGACCCAAACAGACTGTGATGGAGTCCATTTCTTGGAATGCTGACTTGGAATCAGAAGTTTAGAAAACAGCCAAGAAGGAATTTCCAAGGTTTGTTCTGACTGGTGATAGCAATCCTCTAAATCCCTGGGATCCTTTTGAGAATCTGTTGACTAAGGGCGCTAAGGGAAGGCTACTGAGCTGAAGAAAGTTGGAGTCAGCTATTCCTATATTTTTTCCAAAAAATTACAGCTTTGTTGAGAGAACATTCACATACTCTAAGATTCGCCTTTTATAAGTGCACAAGTCAGAGACTTTCAGTATGTTCACTGAGTTGTGCAACATCCCTGCTATCAAATTTCAGAACATTTTTTATCACCCCCCAAAGAAAGCTCAGACGCGTTAGCGATCTCTCCCCATCCTCTCCTCCCTGCAATCACTAATCTACTTCCTGTTTCTAAGGATTTCCTTTATCTGTCTGTCTGTCTACCCACCTCTCTATCATCTATTTATTTTTTTTGCTGACTTGTTTACTGGAAGGAATTCCAAGATTAATGTTGACAACATTGAAGAAACTATCAAAATTCTGGGACTGAAGTCCAACATGAGTTCATCCTGTGATGTGACTGCCAACGAAAAGAGCAACAATGATGATATTGTTTATTGTTGACGAATGTGATTCCATTGTTCTACTGGGAATCAGAACACTGGGGTAAATTACTGCATGTCTGTGGCCTTTGGTCTCATCTGTAAGGTGGAGGAGCTGAACTTCCTGGGATGATCTTTAAGGACCTCTGGTTCTGAGAGTTGAAATTGCTGTTCTGAGCTGGTTGGAGCCAACCCCAAGTTCTGCCCACAGCTCTGGGTCCTGCACTGGACCAATTGGCGGAAGTCCATTGACATGGAAGTAGGCTGGGGAGGGCCCTGAAGCCTTGGCAGAGGAAACTGGGGTGTTGCTTCGGAGGAAGGATGGGGCTGGAGGTATAAGAGCCCTGCCTTGAAATCTCTATCCTGGGAAGAGGAAGCAGATGGATTCTATGGGGATCAAGGGGCCGAAGGATGACTAATGGAAAAAGCTGTAGATCAGCACAAAGGAAACTACAATAGTCAGAGGTATCAAATATGGAATGGATTATTTTGACAGGTAGTGAGTGCCCTGTCACTGGAGGTGTGCTCTTGGAATGGAATTCAAGCATCCAATGGGGGTTGGACTGGAAGGTCTTTCGGGTTTTTGCCAAAATGTGGTGCTGCAAACCTCTGCAAGTCTGACATCAGAGTGAACTAAACGTGTATACAAAATCCTTACCTCTTTCTTGCTTCCATGGACAACAGCCTACGGCAAATAGTGCAGGTTTTATTTGTGTCTGTTATCTATCTCCTCTCAAACTGGACTTGTGTTTCGCATATAGGGGATTTCTCCAGGGGTGTGTGAAGAAAACAATTCTCCTGTTGGCATTCTTTCATCACTGAAGCAGCCAGCATTTGGATTCAGAAATGGTCCCCATCTCAGTGTAATGGGAGAGAGGCGTGTAAACAGAATGTTGCGGTACAGGGGCCCGGGGGCTTCATGGTTGCACGTATGCAGCCGAATGGGGGCCTCAGAGGGGTGAGGGCTTCTCTGCTGGGGTAGCCAAGGATGTCCTCAAGTACAGAGCTTGAGCCGAGCCCTGAGAGAAACAAGGAGTACCCCTTGAAGGCGAGGGCTGAGCCTTGAGGCTGGAGCTCCTGCTAGCAAATTCCCTACCAGTTCCCTTGGTACCCAGACCCAAGAAGGATGACGATGGCCGGATGTATCAGCACTGAGGCGGGCCAGGCCCTGTTTCAACGCTGGTTTTGTTTCACATCATCGACTCTTCGCATCAACCCTCTGAGAAAGGTATTCTTCTTCTTCTTCTTATCTCTGATTTACACAGGTGGGAACTGAGCTATCAACTGGCCTAATAGTTTACATAGGGACAAACAGCGCTGGGCAGCAGGAGGGACCAGGGGACTCAGAAAGGCCTCCCGTGGTGGTGCCAGTTGGACTGGCCTCGAGGGAGGAGCAGGTGTTGGTCAGGGGTGGAGTCAACACTGGAAACGTACTGTGTGACATTGAGGGCAGCCTGAAGCATCGGAGATGCTCGGCCTTTCCGTGCGGCCCAGCACTGACCCTGTGCAGGTGGGTGGGAGGTGGCTGCCCAGGAAGATAGGCCATTCCTTGAAGGACTTGTGTGTCCTGCTCTAAGCAGCCTGACTTTGACCTCTAAGACAGGCACTGGGGACTTGCTCAGGTGAGTTTGAGAAATCTCTCTCCAGGAGGCTGTTGCGAAATGGACCTTCCCTCCACCGTCCTAACCCCTGCTTCCCCCAGGCTCTGACATCCCCTCTTGACCGACCTTCTCTTAACAAGTCCGTGGTTGTGACTCTAGAGGCGTTCAGGAGTCACCGAGGGGCCCATCTCACCTGATCTGGCCCTAAGAAACTTCCCAGGAAAAACCTTATTTTTTTGGCCACACCCCGTGGCATGCGGGATCTTAGTTCCCCAACCAGGGATCGAACCCGCGCCCCCTGCAGTGGAAGCGCGGAATCTCAACCAGGAAAGACCTTTTTAATCTGGTCCCCAGTTGCTACGAGGTACATCTCCTTCCAGCAGGGCGGCCCTGTACTTGTGGATGCAAAACTCGACTCTGACAGACAGCTTTCCCCACCACACACAACGTCAAGACCAGGCTATACAGGGGAGTGGTCTTCCTTTGGAGCCCGACAAAAAGTGTGATGATTTAGGGTCCCCGGGACTCTTCATGAAAAGCTGGGCTGTTAGGGAATCCGCTCCCAGCACTCACTGTGTCGCCCTTTCACACTGGCAGGTGGATGGTGGAACAGACAGAGTTAAGGCTTTGGTACCAAGGGGACCAGAACTTGGATGTGGGTTAACCCTGTCCAGCAGAGTGACTGTGGACGAGAAACTGGGATAAAAATACCCATTTGTGAGGTTCAAGATCGTAGAAAGTATAGACAGCTGGGAGGTGTTTGGGCACCGGGTTTTTTATTCTTTGTATTGAATTATTATTCATAGCAGAGCCCCTGACAGGGTATCTTGAAGAAGCACCCCTTCTTGGGGCCCCAGAGTATGAGCGGAGTTTATGATGGTTCCCCGGCGGTTGGATCCGCCCAGCGTCTCCTGCAGACAAATGTTTGGACTGAACTTCACCCTCTGCACAATGAGGAACATGTTTTAAAGGCCTCACTTGTCAAAAAAGACTTATAAAATGGACTTAACGAGATTTCTGGGTAGAGTGGGAGCCCTAGGATTGGCTGGTGTGGGGAGTGGGGCGGGAATGCACCTCCAGAGCGCTCGCCATGCCCCGCTCCACGCCTGTCGCATCCCGGCCAGCTCACGTGCCCCCTGTCCACCCCTCCTTTTACTTCCCAGTAAAATGTTTACCTGATGTTACTCCGAGATGACTGACTGTTAAATGCCCTGCAAATATAAAACTATGCTGTGAAGTTACACTGGGAAAAGTCCAGAAAATCCTCTAGTTGAATGTTATAGGTGGCTTCTTCTGACAGAGGCCAAGCAGCAGAATCATTCTAGACCAGCCCCTTCACTTTCTAAATGGGGAAACTGAGGCCCAGAGGGGAAGGAGCTTGAATACTATGCATGTTTTACAAGAATAATTTTAAAAAAGATTTAAAAAATGAATAGATAAAGCATAGCATACAGCATGATGCTGGGTGGGAGCTTTTAGACTCTTTCCCTCCCCCTCCCTGCCCCCTCCTGATCCTTCATTTTTTTTCCACAGAGAGCAGTTTATCCTCCTGGTACCAAATGAGGTGGGTAGCATATTGTTTCCATTTTATAGAAACATTAAATAAATCCGCCAAGGTCACACAGGTTAGTTGGCTGTGTGGTGGCTGAACCAAGATTCCATCTCAGGCGTGCCTGATGACAGGGTTTTCTCTTCGTCACCGTCCCATTTTACAGATGAGCACATTGAGGCTCAATGGGTGGAAGGTCTTACCGCCTGAGGTGGCAGCTGATCTGGGACTCAGATCCACCATGACCATGTAGGAAACCGCCGGTCTTTTCCCAGCACTACTGACCCCTGCCTACCAGTGGTCAGCTCCTAAAAATTCAAGTCTGTTTGTTAAGCCCTGTGCCCCCTTTCATTGTTAGAAATATTTGGACTTCAAAATGAGGGAGTGTGAGGGCATGTGTGGCTTCTTTGGGACAGAGATGGTGAGGATGGATGTTTTCATGTTCGATGGGCAGCCCCAGGCTGGATTCCTGATTCCCTTCTGTATCTATTTGCTCCTTGGCCCTTTTCCTGGTACATAGTAGGTGCTCAATAAATAGTCCCTGAATAAATGAAGGAATGAATTAATGAATGAACTGTGTTCTGTGTTGCTTGGTATGAACATGTTAGTTCCTCATTTGGCCATTGGCTCCTGGTTCTCAGGGATGGGGCCTCTCCCTCCCTCCGCCTGCAGGGCCTGGCACGGTGCCTCAGCTGGAGAAGGCATTCCCTGGTACACACTGAACAAGTGCGTTTTAGGCTGCTAGTGCTGAATCACCCAGCCGGTCTTGGTCTGTGTAGGAATTTGGGCCCCGCTTTTGGAAATGTTCTCATCTGGGTGCATTTATAAACGTGCTCCCGTACTTTTAATCTTGCAACCACCTGACTCTGCAGCAGAGCCATTGTTAGCTGGGAAGGGCGTCCTGCAAGGCATATGACCTCACCGAAGGAGAACTGGGAGTAAGGGAGGGGCTGGTGGTGTGGGAGACACTTCAGTGCCAGGGCCGATGGGTCCTCAGCCAGGAGGAAAGGGAGACCACCACCTGCAGAGTAGTGTTTACCCCTCAAGAGCTCACTAGCTGTGAGAACACGGGGTCCTTGACCCCCTGAATGTGATTTGCTTGGTTAGTCAGAATTGGATTCAGTTGGAGGGATTTGAAACATCACCCTTCCTCCACACCCTCAGCATGTGACATAGTGTCAGGGGCTCAGGCTCCTTGTCTTGTTGCTGTTCCCAAGATTACCTCCTGGTCTAAGATGCCAGCTGGAGCTCCAGCCATTATATCTGCATTCCAGAAAGCAGGAAGGAAGAAAGACAGAGATTAGGACGAGCACTCTTGAAGCACACTTCCTGGAAGTTGCAGAAACCTTTTCCAGTTATTAATATATCCCACTGATCAGAACTTAGTGGGCCAAATACAGCAGCCAGAGAGGCTGTAATTTATTCGAGGCAGCCATGTACTCAGCTAGTATCAAGGGGTTCTGCTATCAAGAGAGGAGGGGGAAGCCGATATTGGAGGGTAACTAGAGTCAGAACCACAGATGTGAGCTTCCCTTCCCACTGTTCCACCCTTCCCAACCTCTGGGCCAGAGGGGTAGGTATTATTGCCAGTTGAGTTCCTTAGGGAACCAGAGGCTCAGAGAAGTGAATGGCTTGCCTAGGTCACAGAGTTGGATGTTGGAGGAGCTGGGATTTGAATCCAGACCTCTCTGGAGTATAAAACTTGTGTTGCTCCCTTGTCATGCTTTTTTTTTTTTTAATAAATTTATTTATTTATTTGTTTGTTTCTTAAATTTTTGGCTGTGTTGTGTTGGGTCTTCATTGCTGTGCGTGGGCTTTCTCTAGTTGCGGCGAGCGGGGGCTACTCTTCGTTGCGGTGCGCGGACATCTCATTGTCGTGGCTTCTCTTGTTGCGGAGCACGGGCTCTAGGCACGCGGGCGTCAGTAGTTGTGGCATGTGGGCTCAGTAGTTGTGGCACGTGGGCTCAGTAGTCGTGGCTTACGGGCTCTAGAGCACAGGCTCAGTAGTTGTGGCGCACGGGCTTAGTTGCTCCTCGGCACGTGGGATTTTTCCAGGCCAGGGCTCAAACCCGTGTCCCCTCCATTGGCAGGCAGATTCTTGAACACTGCTCCACGAGGGAAGCCCCTTGTCATGCTTTTTGATTGAGGTGATGTTTTCCCATGAGCAGGAAGGACTACTCTGCCTGTGTTTGAGCTACATCAGCACCCAGAGAACAGAGGAAAATGGCCATGACTCATTGCCTTTAGCCATGATTAACTTGTGTACCCACCGTGTGCTGTTCATCCTTCTCCAACCTGGAGATCTGGTAGCTTCCTGATACCTCTTCTCTTCCTCTTCTCTGTATGCCCTGCCTTCCTGCAGGGTCCAGCACACGGGGGGTGCCCCGTCAATTTTTGTTGAGTGAAATGGATAAGCCTTGCCTTGGGAAAACCACCTTCATGATCATGGTATCTTCCCTGCCAGGTAAGTTCTGTAAATCAGCTATAATACAAAAATTTTGTTGCTGTTGTTGTTGAGTGGATGAATGAATGAATGAAGCTACATCATAGGACATTTTGTTACCCTGGGCTTTCTCAGGACTCTCATCCCTGTGTCCCAAAGAGCCAGCTCATTCTGCATTCATCAGGCACACAAAGGCTTCAGAAACCCTCTCCCTCCTGCGCTGCTCAGAATTTCCCCCAGCCCAGCTGTGCCAGGTGTGCTGCAAGACCGCCGGGGTCCAAGAGGTGGAAGATAGGTGCTAATATTTTGGAGAGCTACTGTGAAGCCAGCACTCTGCTAAGTGCTTCACGTAATTACTCCAATTCCACTTAACCCTCAAAACAACCTTTTGTAGGAGGTGGTATTCCCATTTGACAGGTGAGGAGACTGAGACTGATAGTGGGGCTGTGATTTTTCCACAAGTCACACAGCTTATAAGTGGTGGAGCTGGGAAGCTGACTCTGGCTTTTATCTGAGCATTACTCATGTTATTCATTTCTTCACTTTTGAATTCCTTACGGATTGACAAGTCAGTCACTGAAACGGGTGCTTAGCAGTACCCCTGGCAGCAAAGACCCAGGAACTAGATAAATGACAGAAATCCTGCTTTGCTCTGGTCGCATATTACCAGGCACCCCCATCTGTGGCCCCCTCCAATGGCCACCTTTCCTTTTTTCAAAACTTTCCCACTAGCCAAAGGCTACGTGAAGGGGAGGCGGCCTGGCCGAGGGGCCTGTGTGAGGCTACACCACAAGCCAGCCGGGCTGGGAAGGGAGGAGGCTGGATCTCAGGGGTCTCCAGCTCTTGGGGGTCAGAACCTCCCAGCACACTTCAGCACACACGTCCGGGGCAGCCGTCAAGTCTCAGGGCAGCCCTGCGTGGTTGCCAAGGGCTTTTCCGTCATGGCTTCATTGCCTCTGACCCACACCAGTCCCAGAAGGGCGGCTCAGAGTGAGAACTGATTTTACAGCCCAGGGAGAGGAGGTCCTGCCAGTTTAAAGGGAGGATCTGGATGCAGAAAGCCAGCACACGTCACACGGAGGTTTCATGTCACATCCAGGCCCTGCTTAGCTCATGTGTTCACACATTTTCAGGAAGTCCTTCGGACCAGACCCTTTTCTACCCATGTGCCCTCCTCCTTGCCCTCTGGACTCTGGCACGCTGGCTTTCCTGGTGCTCCTGGAGCCTACCACACTTGTTCAGGCCCTAGGGCCTCTGCTGGGCTCATCCGCCTGCCACAAGGCTCTCCTTCCCTTTCTCAGTGTAACTGGCTCCTTGTCACTCAGATCTTAGCCCAATGGGCTTTATTTAAAGGCCTTCCCTGGGTACTCAGCATCAGAGCAACCTAGGCCCGCTCGACCATAGCATGTGCCTTTCTACTTACTTATTTATTTTTATTGAAGCTTAGTTGATTTACAATGTGGTGTTAATTTCTGCTGTACAGCAAAGTGATTCAGTTATACATATATATATATACATTCTTTCTTATGTTCTTTTCCATTATGGTTTATCCCAGGATATCGGATATAGTTCCCTGTGCTATACAGTAAGATCTTATTGTTTAGCACGTGCCTTTTTAATGTATTTTTTTATTATCTAACACCTCCACTCCCACCCCAGTATAATTTTATGAGAACAATGACGCTTCATGAAGGCAGGAGACTCAGAATAGTGGCTCAGAGCAGGGGCCGGCAAACTGGTTTTGTGAAGGGCTAGACAGTGAATATTTTAGGCTTTGAGGGGCATTATAGTCTCTGCTGCACCCACTCAACTCTGCCATTATCCTGTGAAAGCAGCTACAGACAACGTAAGCCAATGGGCCTGGCTGTGCTCCAGCAAGATTTTATTTATAAAAACAGGTGGTGGGCAAGATTTTGCTCCTAGGCTGTAGTTTGCCGAGCCCTGGTTCAGAACATGGATTGGTCTGAATCAGCAGAACCGTGTTTGAATCCTACCTCTGCCTTGCCTTATCTTGGAATCTCATGCAAGTTCCTGCCTTTCTTGGTCCCTCAGTTTCCCTATCTCACCTGTGTGTCAGGGATAATAACCAAGCTGGTCTCATGGATTCTTGTGAGATACTATTCGTGTCTGGCTTGTTTGTTGCTCAATATCCAACCCCTCATGAGGTGCCTGCATGGAGCAGGGACTCAACACATATGTATTTGTTAAACAAAACGAAAGGCTGAGTATCCAGCCAGGCCTTGTGCTGGGCTCTGGGGGCAGGGGAGGTTGATGAACGATAATCGGTGAGACTCTCTGCTGTCAGGGTGCTCAGTTTCAGGACTCTGGCAAAATGGTTTTGACAGCAGGGGTAGTAAATGCCCCATCCCAGGAGCAGGTGATATCATTGCGGGAGGGAGGGAGGGAGGGAGCGGTGGGGACAGTGGAAAACTGAAGTGTGCACGTCCCTCTAAATTGCAGCCACGGACCCTGCAGGCCCAAGCGGCAGGCCTCCTGATTAGTTCAAGAAGTTGGAAATTTGTACTTTGAGGTACATTCTCTCAATTTTTACGAGGAACAACCAATCCAATAGAGCAAAGAGGAACTAAAACAACACCGAATGGGCCAAATGGACACAACTGCAGGTGGGGTTCCGCCATCTCCTTCTCACAAGCCCATGTTATGGATAAAGAAACTGAGAGTCAGGGAGGTGACGTGGCTTGGCCCCAGGCACACAGCTAGCATGTGGGGTTTGAACCCACGTTCACTGGCTCCCAGACGCCACGTGTAGGTTCTGTGGCAATTGCCCCAATTACAATTGAATGAGGAGGCAAGCGGGGGCTTGGGAGGTATGTTTTGGTGACTCAGAGCTCAAAAGCCCTTAGGATCTCCCCTTTACCCCGTCTTAGCCCTGAGGGTTGGCTGCAGCACAGGCCCCTGCAGCAGGCTGACTTCAAAAGCCAACCAAAGCTGCTCCTTGACCCTCCAGGCGCCCCTTCGTGTTTGCAGCACAGTCTTCTGCTAATCTGTGTGTTTTCTACAGTGTGCGTTATGCCCTCAGCAGAGGAGCCCGGGTCTCCAGGTCTCTTTGGCCTGTCACCCCAGATGACCCATGAGAGGGAGGGTGAAGGGAGGCCTGAAAATATGACTTCCTCCCTCAGTGGTGTCTGGTGGCGAGGACACAGTTTTTGGAGCCTGACGGAGCTGGCTCTGCCCCCAGTCACCAGCTGGGTGACCTTGGAGCCGTTCTTTCACCTCCCTGAGCCTCAGTTTTCTCATCTTTGAAGCAGGTGCAAGAGTCTGTTTGTTGTAGAATTGTGCTGAGGTAACGCGTGCGCTCTGGTGGCTCCTGGGCTGGAATGCCAAGGTCATGCCCAAGTGACAGGTCCCTTTTTTTTCCTCCCCTCCTCCTCCTCCACCTGCCCTCTCCTGCTCCCAATCCCGGCTGGCCTCTTGCCTAGATGCTGAGAGAAGTTTGTGCAACCTGGGTGGATCTCGGCTCCTGCATCCCCTTTCCCCAGTGCCAGGGCTGCAAGGGAAGGGCTTGGGCATAAATTACGCCCATCTGTTCCCTTCCTGCTGAGAAAGGGGAGGAAGGGGGAACACATGGGCCTTGGTGAGTGTTGTACTTTTCATGTGCAGCTGTCAGGAACAATGGAAGGGAGGAATGCGAGCCCGGTGAGCAGTCCGCCCCACCCCACCCCCCTGCCCCTAACCGGGACCTCAGGAATGGAATTTTCTTAGGGTTGCACTTCTCGGAGAACAAAGACCCCCCCTCATGCCAGCCCAGACTGTCCTCGTGGTCACCCATGTGTGCCTTCGAGTTCATCATTATTCATTCATAACAGCGTTCATTCCACAAATGTTTCCTGAGCACATACTCTGGGCAGCCAATGCTGTGGGCTAAGAATTGAGATGAGCGTCTTGCCTTGGGAGAAGCAACAACATGGAAACCGTCCAGCTTTGAGTGCAGTGGTGGAGGTGTGCACAGCGGGCTGTACAAAAACAGAGGAGGGAAGGCCTCTTGGGGTCAGCCTTTGATACAGACAAAAGGAAAGCTCGCTGCAGACCAGCAGGAGGGAGGCCTTGGCAGAGCAGGTGCAGCAGGAGGGGCAGCGGGAGGTGGATTGTGGGGCGTGGTGACAGCCCTTCTCTTTCCTCTTTCAATTCTCCCACTCTGCTGCATCCTCCCCATCAGTGTTTAACCGTGGTCAGGTCTGTCACCTTAGAGCAAACTCTCCATCCACCTCCTGTCTCTCTCTAGCTCCTGTCCCATCAATTTCCTTCCCAGCCAAATTCCCCACATCAATTTTCTCTGCTATGCCTACCACCTCCATTTCCTTTCCTCCCACTCACTCCTCAATCTACCTCTACCCTCATTGCTTCACTCAGACACTTCTGAGAAGGACGTCATGACCTCAACGTTCCTGAGGCAGTAGGCATTTCCCGGCCATTTTACTTGATTGTTCCAGCACCGCTGGACACGATGGACCACTCTATCCTTCTAGACTCACGCGCTTCTTGGGCTTTGAGACATCACAGACTCTTGGTTTTCCTCCTATAACCATGGCTGCTCTTCCTCAGCCTCCTCTGTTGGGTTTTGCCCTTGCCTATCAGATCTTTAAACACTGGAATTCCTCAAGGCTGGGCTGTAAGTCCTCCTGTGAGCTGTCTTTTAATTTTGTCCTTAGGTGCCTAATCCACTTCCATAATTCAATGACTATTTCTATGCTGATAGCTCCCAAATCTACATCTTTCTTTAGCTTCAGACCATAGAACCAAGAACCTAGCTACTGACATCTCCACTTGAATACTGCCCTAACTTCCCAAACTCAACAACTGAATCTGTCACCCTCCCTCCCATTCCGGTCCCTTCCAAGTTGTGGCTCCATCGCACACGGGCAGTGCAGGTCAGAGACCTGGGAGCCAACCTCGGTCACTCCTCTCCATCTTCCCCCCACATCTTAGCACTGTAAGTCCTGCATCCCGGGAAACCCCTCAGTCCTGGGTACACTGGGATGGTTGGTCTCTCTTCTAAAATCCAAAGGCTAAATACAAAGCATCTTCCATGACTTAAAAGGCTCTGCTTAATCTGACCTTTGACCAGTGTCCTCTTGCCCCCATCTCTCCTTGCTCTTGGGATTCCAGACTGCACTCCTTCACCACCCAGGACATTGTGCCTCTTCCATCGTTCCTTGGGTCTAGGCCAGTCCTCTCCTTTGCTTAATTCCCTTTTACCCTTCAAACATCAGATTCAACGTCCCATGCTTTGCTGAGGGAAGCCATTCTTGAGACGCCCCCCCCAGAACAGATTAGGCTGCTCCCCATTTACATTCTCCCAGTACCGTTCTCTCAGCTCTTTCCCAGTAGTGATCGCATGATTAGTCAGCATCTGTCTTCTCATCGAGAATGTAAGGTGAACATCAGCGGGGACCGTGTTGACCTTGGTTACTCCTGGAGGCCCTGGCCCCTAGCACTGCGTGTGGTTAGCGGGCTATTAGCACATCGCCGGAGTGCATCTGGACTCATGCGCAGGGGCCTACCCGTGGAGCTTTGGCTGAGGGGCGACATAGGCAGATGTGTGTTGGAGAGGGAGTATTTTGGTAGCTCTGCGGAGGATGGGCTGGAGAATGTACGCCCCTTTAGGGAGACTAGTTAAGGCATTATAGGCGGCATGAACTTGGGCATCAGCCAGTGAGTTGGACCTTGGGGGCTCTAGCCTTATGAGGTCAACTCTTCACGGCTCGGAGACCAACTGCATATGTGAGTGATAAAGCTGGACGAGTTGAAGGTGTCTCTCGGGGTTTGGGCTTGGGGCTTGGGTGTCTGGGTGAAGGTCACTTGGTGAGCCACAGTAAATTCTGTGTGACCATGGTAAACACCGGGAATCAGTCAGTGTGGTTGTTGCGATTCCTTGACCGTCTGGTCCCCATACTTTTGTTAAAATTACGTTTCCTTGCACCCTCCTTG
Organism: Balaenoptera musculus; assembly: GCF_009873245.2. Taxonomy (NCBI): domain Eukaryota; kingdom Metazoa; phylum Chordata; class Mammalia; order Artiodactyla; family Balaenopteridae; genus Balaenoptera; species Balaenoptera musculus. The sequence goes on from NC_045790.1 coordinate 90,907,560, forward strand.
GATTCATTTTATCCCCCCTGTCCCCGCCCCCCTCCGCCCCCCATCCAGGCTCCTAGCAGAAAAGAGTGGGACTCGTGGTGAGGCAAGTGGACAGAAGGCTGGGCCGGCAGGTAGGATGTCTGGGTTCCTTTCTCAGGCTGGTGCCTCCCCAGCTCTGGGACATGGGCAAGTTCCTGGCCCTCTCTGGGGTCCCCACCCTCACCTCTACAGGGGGGTCAAATTAATTCAGTGGCTCTCAACCCTGGCTGCATGTGAGAATTCTCTGGAGAGCTTTACAAAATACAAATCACCACCCCCTAGAGATTCAGATTTAATTGGACTAGGGTGCAATCCACACATTGGTTTTTTTTTTTTTTTCCCCACACACTGGCATAGTTTGAAAAAAGTTCTCCAGGTAATTCTCAAATGCAGCCAGATTGAGAATGACTGTATCAGATGATCTTGGAACCTTTTCAACTGGGGCTGTCTAACCTCTCTGGACTCTCAGGGTCCCTGTGTTTGACCTGCCTAAGTCACCTGCACCTCACGGTCCTGGCCTTGAACTTGGGCTCTGGGGTAGCAGCAGAGGCAGTTTTCAGCTGAGGCTGGGAAGCAGAAAGGCAAAGTCTGGAGAGAGGGGATGGGGCGGGAGTTTAGTGAGGAGGAACAGATTGAAGCTATTAACATTTGATCAGTTTGGTATTGTTCTTCTGGAGACCACAGCTTATGAGGCTGCTTAATAAATGTCTGGTCGGGGTCCAATTCAGAGCCGCCAAATGGGTGTTGCTATGGTTTCTGAGGAGGTTGTTTCCCACACAAGTTACTGCTTCCCACCCCAAACTGTGAAAGACCAGCGTCTTCCCTGCGCTCCTTAACTCTGTCCCTTCCCAGACAAGCCTGTGGTGGGAGAACATCACGCGTTGGCCCCAGCGGGACTGGCCTCGGTGGCATCAGCTGCGTCAGCCCCTGAAAGCAGCCCCATGCATCCTCTGCCTGGTGGTCCCATTGCTCAGCTATGTCATCTCTGTGCCCCGGGTTTCAGGGTCCCTGTGTGTGGCCCCATTGCCCTTGACCCAGGGAGTGGAGTAGTGGTGAGGCTGGGGCTGGCAGGCAGTGTGTGTGTGTGTGTGTGTGTGTGTGTGTGTGTGTGTCCACTTGAATGTGTGGGTTCTTGGACTGAACATGTGTAGGTGAACATGTGAATGTTTATGTGTAGTGTGTGTGTGTCGGTGCTTGAGTGTACTTGTCAGTGGGTGAGTGTGTACTGAGTGTGACCTTGTGTGTGTGTGAGTGTGTGTGTGTGTGAACGGCCAGAACTGGGAGTAAGCACCAGGCAATGCTGCTAAATCTTCAAAAACTGTATTATGACACATTTAAGGCAAATGAACACTTATAAAGTCCAACATGAAAACACCCATATAGGGCTTCCCTGGTGGCGCAGTGGTTGAGAATCTGCCTGCCAATGCAGGGGACACGGGTTCGAGCCCTGGTCTGGGAAGATCCCACATGCCACGGAGCAACTGGGCCCGTGAGCCATAACTACTGAACCTGCACGTCTGGAGCCTGTGCTCCGCAACAAGAGGGGCCACGATAGCGAGAGGCCCGCGCACCGCGATGAAGAGTGGTCCCCGCTTGCTGCAACTAGAGAAAGCCCTCGCACAGAAACGAAGACCCAACACAGCCAAAAATAAAATAAATAAATAAATAAAGAAGGGACTAATCTTAAAAAAAAAACAAACCCATATAAATACCACCCTGCGTAAGAGGTAAAACTTGACCAAACACAGCTGAAGCTTTCTATGCACTCTTTCCTGATTGTATCTGCTCCGTCCCCCAGAGTTAACCCTGTAGTGGATTTGGGGTTTATCCTTCGCATAATGATACTCATCCCCTGTTTGTTTCAATAGATAGGCTTCTTCGACTCTTGAATCTTTCTATAAAACATAATTAATTAAGTGTGAGTATGTGCATGAGTGTGTGAGCACATGGGTTGGGTGTTATGAGGAAAGGATGTGAAGTGGTGGGTAAGACTGGGGAAACCTTGTAAAGCAGAAGTGCTTTTAAAATGCCCTGGGGCATCTAGGTGTGTGACTGGAAGCAAGGCTCCTAAACTCTCTGAGTTTGTTTCGCATTTAGAAAACGAGATGAGGATGAAATGGTACAACACGTGCCAAAAGAAATGGCACATGGTTGGAACTCAGTCATCTTTAATTAAAAAAGAAATTAACTATTAAAGAGGAGGCAAGAAGGCCAGCCAACCTTGCAGAAGGAAAAAACCAAACAAATAATCAGATATACATTATTTGGGGGTGGCAGTGGAGGTATGCTGGCTTAAGTGGGTCCTCCCTCCCTCCTTTTTCCTTTTGAGTTCCTCTTGGAAATTCAAACAGGGGCAGTTTTTGCCCCAACAAAAGACTTCAGTTGAAGGTCCCCTGCTTGCTCACTGCTAAATAAAACTACATGTAAAGAGGATCATTGAGATGTGGTTGATTTTGAATATATAACCAAGCATGCCTAACAAATCCTGGCTGTCAGGCACTACCTGAGCTAAAATAAAACGACTTGAAAATTGAGGCCAAGATTCAGGCTGCAGATCCTATAAAGGAATAGGAGGCCTTGACTGGTGTGTTCATCCACTCACTCTCACTTACCCAGCTACATCCTGGGTTTACAAAGGTGAAAGAGATCCTTCTAATAAGAGAGAAAGACAAGGAAACAGGTAAAGACAGAACATTTGCTTGTGTCATTGGAAATATACAGCATGGATGGAAATGGCCAGCACTCCATTGATTCTGTTCTGTGTGTCTGCTAAATAATCACCATGTGCCTCAGATTGCACTAGACACCACAATGAACCAGAGACATGAGACGCCAGCTAGGTGGTATAACGACAGGATAAACGTGAATCAACGGCTGATGGGGGAGGGGCAGAAAGACTGCCATTATCGAGCACATATTTTGTACCAGGCGCTGTGGGCGACACTGGGCCTAAATGAATCCTTATGACAACTGCTGAGTAAATAATATCCCCGTTTAACAAGTGAGCAAACTGAGTCTTAGAGAGGTTAAGATATTTGCTTCGTAAATATCAGAGCAGAGAGCCAAACGCAGGTCTTCCTGATTTTCCAGCCTAGCACTGCTTTTTGAAAATAATTCTGTGGCAAGAACTAGAATATGACTAGTCTAAGGTAGTTTCCAGTGAATAAGAAAGCAAGAATCCGATACTGGCGTGAGTAGTGAGAAAATCCAATGTAAGATAGAATATTTTGGTTAGCATTTGTCTAAGAAAGCTTTGGAAAGCAAGCTGTAGATTTGGCTTCGAAGGAGTGGTCCTTTCACTCCAGGAACCTCAGCTTTTTTGTTTTCTGAGGCTATGGTTCAAATCATATATTCCTGGTACGATGTTGAGAGAAGATTCTCGAGACAAAAAAAAAAGCAGGGATGGGGGTGGAGAATAATATCATCTGTCATGGCAGAGGAGCTGAAATCCAAGTTTTATAATCCCTTCTGAACAGCTCTGAGCTTTTATAATTTGCTGGAATCACAGAAAGACTTATGTAGCCCAAGTGGGAAAAAGTGTCTTGATTGCTAAGGCTGTAGAGAGTTTTTTTTCAATTACTTCTTAGTTTTGTTTTTTTTAAAATTATTTTTAGAAAATAATTTTTTTTGAGCCCCAAATCATCTCCACAGTTTCCTTAGATGGGCTTAGACATGAGTTTCAAGTTTTCAAAGTTAAACTGGTTTGTAGTTTCCTGTGTCCTAAAAACGTCTTCAATTAAAAGCAAGAAAAAAATGTATTTTTTTTTCATCCTCATCAAACTAAAAAATGGCTGAAGGGATTTTATTCAAACTTTCCCCCAAAATTCACCTTTTGCCAAGACCCAGCATGGAAAATTTCAGCCCAAAAGGATCACTATTTGGCAAGTTACCCGAGCTAATGAAAACAGAGGGGCATAAAGGGAGCCTGTGTGTAGCTCCAACTATAGTGGTCACTGGAGCCCACATTGTATGAGAAGAAGGACCTTATTCAATAACCCCCCTTTTAAGTCTTATCATCAATATGGATGAGACTTGGATTTGAAGTGGTCACCAAACAAAAAGCACTTACTTTATGAATACAATCTGGGCAATGACATTATTTCAAGTGGCTTTGCTCAATTAAGATTGACTTTGGAATAAACTTATTGAAAACAGAAAGGTAAGAATTGCTCCAAGGAGTGTAGATTCATTCATTCATTCATTCCTTCACTCATTTATTTCACAAATGTTTATTGAGTGCCTGCAATGTCTGGCATTTTAATAGTGTTGGGAATACTAGGGTGGGAAAACAGAAGCGGTTCCTGCACTCATGGATTACTGGGGGGAGGGGAAGGAAACAGATTGAATTACAAACTGTGACAAATTCTCTGGTGCAACAGAGAGGGCTGCTGAGATAGAGAAAATTAGGAGTGGTGGTGATGGGGGTCTGTATCCTTAGGAGAATAGTGGAGGTCTAATACATACTCATTCACCATTTAGCAAACATTTAGTTGGCTACCATGCCCTGCACTTGTACTGGGAATACAGAGCTGAACCAGACCTTGATTCTGCCCTCCAGGTGCTCCCCAACCAGTGGGAGAGCAGGCCAGTGAGCAAGGAGATGTGACAGGTGCTTTAATGCAGTCATCAGCAGTGTCTACTAGGGGGATGGGGAGGGGAGCTGAATAGCTGGGCTGGCAGTGGCCAAAGAAGGCTTCTCTCAGGATGGACAGTTGAACACACATTTGTGAGAGTTGAGGCTGGAAATACAGAGACAATGAGAAGCAAGGCTGCCTTCACAGAACCTCTGGTCCCGCCTTGCTTGGACTCACCTGCCTGAGGGTGTGGAGCGTGTGATGTTGCACCCATCAATCCAGTAGCAGGCGTGGAACTTGAGTCAGAGGGGCTGCTTAGTAAATGGTGGGTCCCTTTCTCTGACGTCTCATGGGCACCTCTTTGGATTTAGCTTAGTGGTTGAGGGCTTGGCTTCTGCAGTCAGACTGCTTGGGTTCGAATTCCAGCGCTAGTACTTCCTGTGTTACTTTGGGTAAGTTCTTTCTGTGCTACAGTTTCCCTATATGCCAGGCAGGGATAATAACGATGCCTACTTCCTAGGTTTACTCTAAGGACTAAATGTGGTCATGCTTCTACAGTTATCAAAGGTAAGAGCAACACATATCACCCGATGTGTCTCTGAGAGCTGCTCCTCCCTTTCCCACAACCCACTCTCCACTGGCTCTAACAATTATGGGTCGAGTACTTTAAGTGGCAGGCATTGTGCTGGGGATTCAGCAATGACCATGCCAGACCCTGGTGTCTCCATCCTCACAGGTGGTCAAATTCCTGAAGTTCCCTAAATGAAACTTCTTTGCCTCTTCCACCCAGAAAATAGCTATTTGTTATCTCTGTAATGGCCAAAAAATTATTAGGGGTGAGTATCACTTATTTTTCATCAGCTGGTTTGGCTAGGTAAAAAACTCTGCCAGAAAATTTGAAATATCTTTCTACTTTAGACATCAGAAGGCTGGGAGATTTCCCATTATTAATTAGAAATAAAAACTTCTTTGTGGCCCAGTAGCAAAACTGTGATTTCACAGGTCAGCGCAGAGCTCACCACCACTGTTTTGCTTGGTATTAATTTTATTTAGGGAGTAGGAGAAACAGAAGGAAGGTGGTTTCCAGAATGATACATCAATGTGGTCATGTAAACGCAGTCGAGGGAGGCGACCGAGGTGGTGGGGAAGCGTTGCCCAGGTGTGGACTTGGGCAATCATTTTACCTCCCGAGCCTCAGTTTCCTTTTATGTAAAATCAGGGTCATAGAACCTCCCATACGGGGCGGTTTGCGGTGCGGTGCCATACGGGTCAAGTTCTCGCCCCCGTGGTTTGTGCTGTGGAGACTGGGGAGGTGAACTCACCTAGGGGGCAGGGACACTTCCTCCTTTCCTATTTTCTGGGTCCCTGGACAGGTAGAGGTGAGGGCAGTGGTGAGGAGCTCTGAGCAAATCTGTAGAGGCCTTAGGTGGTTGGCTACGTAGCACGCTCCTGGGAAATCTGTGCTCTCCTCTGAAATCGCTGCACTTTGCAAGGATTTGCCCCACTTTCTTTGGCGAGCTGGTTTTTGTTTGTTTCCAGTCCTGCTCTGCAAGAGGTAGTCCCAGCGTCTAAAGGGGCTGGAGACGGGGACTTGTAGAGAGTGTGTGGACCGTGGTGTGTATGACTGACAGGCTTTTTTAGTGGCAGCTTGGGGTGTGCCTTCCGGCTCAGCGTCAGGCTCCGCGCCACCCTCCCTCTGCCACCGCGTCCTTCCTTCTTCCCATCTCCAGGAAGGCAGGACACAGAACCCAGGCCCGGCCCAGCGCGCTGGAGACAGGCTGCCGGCGACCAGCCTTGCCGGCCTCTCCGGGGCCCCGCGGGGCTCGGCGGGCCTGGGCGGTGGGCCCGGGTGCCCGGGGTCCCCAGGTCGCCGGCGCTGGCACTCGCCATAGTTCCCGTGCGCGCAGGAGCGCGCGGGCCTCCCCGCAGGCCCTGCGGCCGGCCGGCCTCGGGAACTGACCAGGCCGCGTGTGAGCGCCGGGATTCCTGCTCCTGCCTTAAATATGCCGGTTATTTTTATCTCCCTACGTCAGGCGGCGAAGGCCATCCCACCAGTGGCCGCGGCTGCTGCTACACAATGTTTCCCTTTAGTCGGGAGGGGAAATGGAGGGAGGCCAGACTTCCTGATCACATGGTGCTGAAGTCAATGAAAAAAAATTAAGGGGGACCCCTCCCTTTTTCTGCAATGCCCGATCCAGGTCCCCCCACCCGCTCCCCCCACCCAGCCCCCTTGGACTCCCCGCGTCGGAGAGCAGCAGAGGCTCCAGGCGGAGGGCCAGCGAGGCAGGAGAGAGAGCAAACATAAACACGAGATTGTTGCAGTAATTGGTGCTCTGAAAACACTGAGGAAATGAGAGGCTTGTACGAAACATCAGCCGACAAGAAACGGGGTGATGTCAGACAGCCTTCCAGGATTAGAAACCCTTAAAAGCTCCGAGCCCGCGGCCGCGGAGGAAAGTGCTCGGCTCTCCCGGGTAGGGAGCCGGGATAGCGCGACTCGGCGCTCGCCATCGGCTCTGTGCCTCTCTTTTCTTTCTTTCTTCCTTTCTTTCTTCCTTCCTTCCTTTCTTCCGTCCTTCCTTCCTTTCTTTCTTTCTTTTTCTTTCTTTCTTTCTTTCCTTCTCTCTCTTTCTTTCCTCTTTCTCTCTCTCCCCCTCTTTTTCTTTCTCTTCTTTCTGTTTCTCCTTTCCTCTTTTTTCACATTCTTTTTCTCTTTTATTTCCTTTCCCTTCTTTATGAAAAAGAAAAGGAGAGACTACATGAAACAGTTTCCATTTCTAAGACAACCTGCTACTTTTAGATCTTTTCCTGACTTTGAAAACACCAAAGTGGACTCAACCCCCAGACAAACCCCAAGGAGACAAATGACACTTGGGCATCTGATGTTGGAGTTAGCTCTGAAGTTTCTCCTCCTCTCACTCCCCCTTCCTATCCCCCTTTTTTAGGTTAGAACGGCACCGTTGCAATAATGCCCACACATGTAGAGGGGCTGGAAAAAAACAAGAGGCATTTATCAAGGACAAGCTCCAAGAAAATGGGATTATATCTTTGCAATAATCTGTCATTTTCAAAGGAGAATATGGACTTCCCAGTAACATGTCACCCACCTTCCAGCTGCTGCGGCCTCATTTTCTTTTCCTGGTCTGAGATAATTAAGAAGACTAAAAGGCCACAGAGAGTACACACACACACACACACACACACACACTCACGCCTCGCCCCCCTCCCCACACCCTCAGCCCATAGGGCAGAGTAGCTAACACTGGTGAGCAGAGTCTTGTGCCACGTCCACCTGGAACCTGCCTGGTCTTTACCAGGTCTCATCTGTTCAGTGACACAAAAGGTGCCGCCTGTCGGGGCCTTCTCTCCTCTCCTGGTGTTTGCCAGGATTACTGAGGCGATATTTGGAAAGAGCTTGAGCCCCTCCAACCAAAGGCACCCATGACACCTTTTCAAAGAATGATTTATGTCCAGCTTTACCCAAATAGGAACAAAAAGAGGGTTTTCTGTTTTCTCGTCTTTCGAGCAGATGAATTCAGCACCTGGATCCTCGCATTTCAGAAGCTTTAGAATCTGCCTTATTCATTGCTCTGTCACCCTCTCCTGTGAGGGCAGGCACTTTCCCCTCTTTTTCTGAGACCCAGTAAAAGGTCACATCAAGGTCAAGGGAGGAATTGGATGGGTTCCAAAGACTTGGGGTCCCCTCACTGCTGCTCATGGTGAGTACAGTGTCCCTCAACCTGAACCCCTTCCCCACTTACTTATAAATCTTGGGGTGATTTAGCTCCCTAAAGTTTAAAGCTCCTAAGTCATTTGAGCCAAGTATACTTTTTGGTCTAATCCAATATACCTATGTTTATACCCCCCACCAAGAGGTGGATAACAGCCCTGTTTTCCAGTTCTCATGGGGACATTTTGCATCTTTGATGTTCTCCTTATGCCTCTGCACAGTCCAGTAGGAAGCCAGCCTCATCTCTTCCCTTCTCCTCCTGATGGCCCTGTGTCTCCACCCCCTCAATTTCTCAACCTAGGGAGCTTGGGGGTCTTCCTTGTCTATTCTTGCTCTCTCCCCATACCTATCAAGGTCAACAGATCCTGTTGTTTAGCCCCAGAAAATCTCAGGTTCTCTGATGCTCCTTCCCATCTCCTGGCATCAGAAACGCCTAAGGCAGACCACCTTTCTCTCGGTGATGCCTGGGAGTCTCACAGTTTGAGTTAAAATCTCCGATTTGCTACTTAGTAGCTTCACGACCTCAAGTAAGTTACTTTACTTCTATGAACCTCAGTTTTCTTATCTATAAAATGGGGATAATGACAGACCCATCTCATAGGCTTGTTGTGAGGATTAAATCAAATAAGCATGTAAAGGACTTGGCCTAGTGCCTGCCACCAAGTAGGCGCTCTGTAAACAGGAGCCCTTAGTTATTATGTTTGAGACTAGTTTTCTTAACACTCCATCTTGCCACAGGATCACCTGGAGGGCTTGGTTAAACACAGATTCCCGGGTACCGCCCCCATGGCTCCTGATTCAGCAGGTACAGGGTGGGGCCTGGGGATCTGTATTTCTTTTTCCTTTCTAAAAATTAAATTAAATTAATTACTTTTTTTTTTCTTCCAGTTTTATTGATACAGTTGACACACAGCACTATATAAGTTTAGGGTATACAGCATGTTGAGCGGAAGGATGTGCAATTCTAAGTATCTCCTGGTGATACTGATAGTGTTGGCCTGCGGACAGCACTGTGGACAAAGTCAGATCTGCTGGGTCTCTGGCTCTGTTTGTCCAGACTCCTTGGCAAGGCCCACATGGCCTCTTTTGCTCCTAGCCCAACTCACTTCCCTTGTTCACTCATTCTCCTCATCTGTTCAGTTGATACCCCGAAGCCCTTCAGGCCCCCATGCTATTAGAGCTGCCTCTCTGCAGGGAATGTCCTTTCCCTCCCTCCACTGCTGTGTGAGCTTCTCCCACCTGGAGGCCCAGATGCAAGGCTTCCTCTTCTCTGAAGCCTTTCCTGCTTTTCCCCTCAGAGCCAGCCACCTCCCTCCTCCATGCTCTGCCCTCCACTCAGATTCCACTGTGGTCTTCACTGGACCGCAAGCCACGATCTGCGGACGTGCCCGTCTCCCCCACTGGTCATTGGGCTCCTCCAGGCAGGGTCAGGTCTTGTTTGTCGCTGTGACCCAATAGTATGCACAGCCCCCAACTCAAGGAGGGATTCAGTAACTGTTTGTTGAATGAATGAGAGAATGAATGAAACAGCAGCCTGCCCTCTGAGGAAATCAGCCTATCTGATAGGACCGTGGGGCGCTCTGGGGCTTCGGACATGCCCCCCAACCCCAGCCTGCAAGACTCCACCTCTGCCCTGATTTAAGGAGAGAATGCAGTTATTCATATAACTCTAAGCTCCCTTTCCCATTATATCACTGAATCATCCTGACATTCTTCTCCCTGCTTATGAGAGGGTGATTGAGGCTGGGGGAGAGGAAGTGACTAGCAGAGGTTATGTAACCCAGAAGAGGGAGAGCCAGGCTCAGGTCAACTTGGATACAAAGCTCCCCACAAATTCCACGCAACACACACGTGCACACATGTACGTGCACACACAGAGATCTAACGATTACCTCTTTCTGGAGGTTAATGCCCTCAGCCAGTTCTAGAAGGACCTTGCTGGCATGTCCCCTGATGGCAGCTGGAGTTGGTTTGGTTACTTGTGCAGGGCCCTCACTCTCCACCTCCCTCTCTGGGCTTGGAGCTTCCAGAGCATCTTCCTGGCCTCAGCTGCAATCTGGGAGGCCCAGAAAGGCAGCAGGAAGGCTGCTCCTAGGCCAGCTCTGGAGACTGAGGAAGGCGATCAAAGGGGCCAACACAACCTGCCGAAAGATTTGGTGGCTGAACTCCATTTGAGCTGCAATCCGTGTGGAATAAACCCAGGGCTAAGATGGCCCCGGTGATATGATAGTGTTTGGGTGTTTTCCATGTACCTGACAATGCATCAAGGACTCTGCATATATAACACCCACAGTAACCCAATAACATAGGTATTGCTATTTTTCCCATGTGTAGATGAGGAAACTGAGGCTCAGAGAAGTTAGATAACTTTCTCAAGGTCACACAGCTAAGCAGGGAAAGCTAAGGAGGAAAGACACATCCTTACTTCCATCTTATCGATACGGGAAGCAATGGGACCCAGGCTTAGAAAGCAGAGTAGATGAAGAGACTTGGACTCCATGATTCAGCTTTATTCCCATGTCCATTTATCATTTCAGACAAGCCTGATGGTTCAGACGTGCTAGAACCCAGGATTTCTAGAATGGCTGGGATTGAAAGGCTGAGCCGTCATCTTATCCAAACCTACTTTGCCCACACGTGGCCAGGTTGAGGCACAGAGAGGGCTTGGTATGTGCCTAACATCACACAACTTGTGAGTGAGCATGTGAACTGGGTCTACAACCCAGGCAGACCTTCATTCTTCCTTTCCTCCTGCAAAAGTTTATTGGGGCACCTACACTAGGCCAGGCACTCGTGGTTTTGAGATTATTTCCCACTTGAGTCCTTGGACCATGACAAGACTCTGAAACAAGAACTTCAACTCTGAAGTTATTCAAATGTCAGTGGAAGGGTGAGGTGGGCACGTGCCCTGGTGCAGCTGCTGGGATGGCTGTATTGTCTGCACTTAAGGTCTGGCGAGCAGCAAAGGCAGGAGTGGATTTTGACCTTTGGCAGGAATGGCATTTCTTGGGCAGCCATCTCCCTGCATTCTTGGCACCTCCAGACAACTCACAGCTGGGCATCGTCCTCAAGGTCACCCTCTGCTCACACATTAGAGCTCACGGAAATTTGATAGCTTCATTTGATCTCAGTTACCAGCTGAGTGGGCCTAGCAAGTGATGTAACCTCTCTGAGCCTCCATGTACCTATCTATAAAATGGGGATAAATGAAGTACCTGCCATGAAATACCAACCAGGCTGTTGATATGAGTCAGATGGGTCTGTCTACATAAAGAGGGCTTCATGGAGCCATGATCACATACAGGTTGTTAACATGACTGTTACTGGCCTTGGGCCAGCTGGAAGCAGTCAGCTCAGGAGACCTGTTCCCAGGACAGGGAGCAGGGCAGGGTAGGGGTAGAGGCAGAGGAGAAAGGAAAGAGAAGAAAGGAAAGTGAAGATGGAGGCAGAGGTTGGGGTGATGCAGCTATAAACCAGGGAACACCTGGACCACCAGCAGCTGGAAGAGGCAAGGAAGGATCTTCCCCCAGAGCCTTCAGAGGGAGTGCAGCCCTGCTAACACCTTGCTTTTGGACTTTTGGCCTCCAGAACTGTGAGAGAGAGCATTTTTGTTGTTTTCAGCCCCTCAGTTTGTGCTCATTTGTTACCACTGCGGCCCTAGGACATTAATACAGCATTATCTTTAGCCCCTTTTTACAAATGAGAAAACTGGATCAGAGAGGTTAAATGCCTTCTTCAAAGCTGCCCAGCTAATAAGGAACTCCCACTCAAGCTCAGGCTTATCAGACTTTAAAGATGACAGCACTCAGACCTCCTTTCAAGTGAGAAGTGAGGGTGTTTGAGAAGTGCAGCCGTGTGTCTCCTAAGATGAGAAAACTAGACTTCCTAGGCTCAGGAAAGGTGAGAAGTGGTCCTTTCAGTTCCAAGGCTGATCTTTCAAGCCAGAGAATTCCCTAAGTGAAGTGACTGCCACAAATCGCACACAGGTGGTGGAGGGAGACATTTAAGGGGAGTTTCGGTGGTTGGGTTTGCAGAGATGGTTCCAAGGCCAATGGTTTAGGGAGACACTGGTCGAGCAGTTCATCCATAAGGGGACGCAAGCAGCAACTCTGCTAGCCAGTCTGAGCGTGGAAAAACACAGAGTTCTTTTATTTTTTTCCTCTTTCTTTCTTTTTTTAACACAAGCCAGCTGGGAGGGGCCTCGATAAGGAAGGAAATCAATAGGAAATGGCTTTCGAAAATGAGATTTTTCAGAAGGCATGCATGTCATGTCATCATTCTTGATGCAAAGGCTTGGGCCCTGTGATTTGAAACAGGAAATCGGAGAAATCAAAGGCAGCCAATGAGAGGATGATCTGGAAGCTTCCAGCGTTCAGGAGCCACAGCTGTGGTGATCTGACTGGCAGCTGTGATTACAGAGCCAAGTCATAGTGAGGCCAGCTGAGGGAACAGTGGATGTTGTCCTGGAGAAGAGCAGTTCCGGGCGGGACCTGAGAGTCTTCTCCACACACCTGAAGGGCTGTCATGAGGCAGGGGCGACAGGTGTGTTCTGAGGGGGCCCAGGGTGAGGCCCTGAAACTACTAGACTGGGTGTATCACAGGAGGCAAGAGAGCAAAAGGTTCAAGGCTCCAGATCCAAGGGTTCACGTGCCAATTTCACCTCTTATTAACTTGGGCCAGTTATTTAAGCTTTCTGGGCCTCTGTTTCTTCGTCTGTAAAATGGGAGTCATAGTAGTACCTTCCTCGTGGAGTCGTCGAGAGGATTAACTTATTTATTATTATTCTTTTTTAATATTGTGTTAGTTTCAGGTGTACTTCTTTTTTTTTTTATTTTTATTTTTGGCTGTGTTGGGTCCTCGTTTCTGTGTGAGGGCTTTCTCTAGTTGTGGCAAGTGGGGGCCACTCTTCATCGCAAGGTGCGAGCCTTTCACCATCGCGGCCTCTCTTGTTGTGGAGCACAGGCTCCAGACGCGCAGGCTCAGTAGTTGTGGCTCACGGGCCTAGTTGCTCCGCGGCATGTGGGATCTTCCCAGAACGGGGCTCGAACCCGTGTCCCCTGCATTGGCAGGCAGACTCTCAACCACTGCGCCACCAGGGAAGCCCCGAGAGGATTAACTTTTGAAAAAATCAAGTTCTTGGACCAGGACCCAGCATATAGTAAGCACCCTGTAGATGTCAGGTGTTTTCCTCTCTTCCTGGAGACGTCACTGAAGGCTTTCTAGAGGACAGTGAGCTAGTATTTAAAAGATGGGGGTTGGTATTTGATGCGTGGGGTCAGGTGGGCGAGGACACGGCAGGTAGAAGGGACAGCAAGCACAGAGACGAGAAGAGACCCCTGGGGTGTGTCTGTCCCATGCGGTGTTGAGTTCTGTCGGGAAAGCAAGGAGAGACGGGGCTGGAGGGGCCAGCAGGGCCAGTGCGTGGAGGGCTGGGGAGTCTGAGCTGGACTTCATCCTGCAGTTCAGTGCTTCTCAAACTTGATCGTGGGGCTTCCCTGGTGGTGCAGTGGTTGAGAATCTGCCTGCCAATGCAGGGGACACGGGTTCGAGCCCTGGTCTGGGAAGATCCCACATGCCGCGGAGCAACTAGGCCCGTGAGCCACAACTACTGAGCCTGCGCGTCTGGAGCCTGTGCTCCGCAACAAGAGAGGCCGCGATAGTGAGAGGCCCGCGCACCATGATGAAGAGAGGCCCCCGCTTACCACAACTAGAGAAAGCCCTCTCACAGAAACAAAGACCCAACACAGCCAAAAATAAATAAATAAATAAGTAAATTTTTAAAATAAATAAATAAATAAATAAATACATGGCTGTTGGGGAAAAAAAAAAAAAACTTGAGCATGCATCAGAATCGCCTGGAGGGTGCCTTCAGACACACATGGCTGGGCCCCAGCCCCGGAGATACTGATCCAGTGGGTCTGGGGTTGGCGCTGAGAATTTGCGATTCTGACAAGTTCCCAGGGACCGCACTTTGAGAACCGCTGCTGCAGACAGTGGGGGCAGTCGAAGGATTGAGGGCGGTTCAAGATGAGGTTCCAGGGCAGGTTTCAGGGGAAAATGCACTCAGTCTTGTTGCTCTTGAGGCCACACTGGTAACCACCTGAGACCACAGTGGGAGGTTGCTGGAAGCAGAGTAGCAAGAGCTGACATCCTCTGTTCTCCAGTGACAGCTGCAGCCTGGAGGTTGACAGGCCCCAGGGAAGGAGAGTCGAGCAGGCTCCCTCGGAGGGCGTGTGCCCAGCTGGGTGCCACTCCGGGCAGCCTCACACTTTTTCTTCCTTTATTAAGGGTAGCCCAGGGAAGGATGACCTATGTCCTGGGGATTCCCAGGGATAAGGAGGGCGAAGTCCAGCGAGCAAAGGAAAACCTCACAACTGCCGCTCCCTCCAAACCCGAGGCTGCCGCCCACCTGGGGCTCTGTCAGTCACTGCTGGGGCAGCACGTGGTTTCCTGGAGTCGCTGGAGGAAGGGAGGACAATTACCAAGGCCGCATCCCACCCCCCTCTCTGTCAGTGCTGGGGGAAAAACAATATTTAGTTAGTTAAACACCCGGCTACAGTTTCGTTTGAAAAGCTGGCTTCGATTAGGAGACTGCAGGGATTGATTTATGAGGACAGATGAAAAAAAGAACAAGCATAAATATGTAGAACTCACCCAAATGATGACTAAGGGGACACGAAATATACAAGAGCCCTCGCAAGTGGAGACGGAAACGACTTATTAAGGTACTTGGTCCCATCTTGAGTTCACGCAGCCACAGTTCTTGATGGTATTCTTTCAGCATCTTTATCTAGACAGGTTTTAAATCAGGGGGTGCATGGGGGGATTGAGGTGCATACTTCTCGTAGGCGATTCTCACCGCTGAAAATAAGTTTTACCCTTATATATATATGTATATGTATGAAATAAAAAAAGAATATATATGAAATACAATTTTCTTTGCTTCCTGGTGACAGGCTTGTGAAAGGATGTTCATTAAAGCATTGCTCGATAATGGAAAAGTAGGAAAAGTCTACCGTGTCCATCAACGGGGGGATTGATCAGATAATCTATCACTCCCCCAGACTGTGGGATTAGATGCGGTGGTTTATAAGGAATGTGGTGGCTCTGCCATGTGTGTGTGTGTGTGTGTGTGTGTGTGTGTGTGTACAGTGATCTCAGGTGCAAGATAGTAAGATTCAGGATATTGTGTAGGGTTGATTTCATGAATACAAAACCACACACACACAGCCGCATATTTCCCCTATGAACATATATGGATATAAACTCATGGACAAAGGCTGGGAAGGATACACATCAAAATGAGCCTCATAAAATAGATAACTAATAAGGACCTACTGTGTAGCACAGGGAACTCTACTCAGTACTCTGTCATGACCTATATGGGAAAAGAATCTGAAAAAGAGTGGATATATGTATATGTATAACTGATTCACTTTGCTGTACACCTGGAACTAACACAACATTGTAAATGAACTACACTCCAATAAAAATTAATTAAAAAAAATGAGCCTCTGGGGAGAGTGGCAGGATAAGGTAGATATCAAGGGAGGTTTCTGCTTTGCATGTCCTGTTCGAATTGTTTGCATTGCGAATGTATTGACATAGAACTTGTAAAATTAAAACATCCTTAGAAACACAACCAAATCCTTACTCTGAACTCTTAGACAAGAGTGATGAGAACAGCAGTCTTTCCTGCGGGCCCTCGGCCACGCCCTCCTGCTTTTTAGCCCCTTGGTATCCACCTCCTGTCTGGGCCCATGTTGATGCCCACCTGCTCTACGAGCTCCGCCCCTGTGGGCTGCTCCCCAAGACTTGACCTGGCCTTGACCTGACCCTCACCTGACAGCTACCTCTCTGGCTGGTGATGCCTCATCTCACTGAGGTCTCTGAGAGAGCCCCTGGGTTACAGCTCTCCCAGTAGACTGGCTCTTACTGCTTTGCGAGGCCCCATTTCTCCTTGCCATCTCTCCTTCCCCTCTTCTGCTGGGTGTGGGAGGTGACGGGTGAGGCAGTACGACCCACCGCGCTCCACCAGGTCTCTGCATAGCACTGGCCCTCCTGGCTCTCTCTTCCCTCAAGAGACAGCCCGTCTCTCCCTGGCCTACTGCTTGGGAAGTTGGGGGCTGCTGTTACTTCTGCACTGATTCCAGAATCTCATTCCTGGGAGGTCTGGCCTGGGGGTGCCCACACGTCCATGGTGGGCACGAGGAGAGACCTTCTGGGACGCTCACGGGATCATATTCTTCCACTGCCCTCAATAATCTAGCCAAGGAACATGCTAGCTAAAGGCATCTCGGTTTTCCTATTTGTAAGTTGAGAACATTGGTTTCGATGGTTTCTGAGCTCGCTCCCAGCGCTGCCGGCGAGCATTTCATTGCCTGCCTTTGTTGGCGCTCACCTCTCCTGTGTGGCCCTTGGACCATCTTATCCCGTTCCCAAGACAACTCTGTGGACTAGACAGGGCAGCTCGAATTTCCCCCACTTTACAGCCCAGGAAAACAAGGCTCTGAGAGGGCAAGGGTGCCCGAGGTCCTCCAGCTGGCATTGGGTCCTGGGCAGGTGTTTGCATTCACAGTATCTGTAAAGAGACTCACCAGGAAGAGCTTTTCCGGGAGATAAGATGAAAAGTATCTTCCTGGCAGAGGGCAGAGTGCAGAGCAGCACACAGGAGTGTGTGTGGGGTGCCTTGATTGGCTCAAATGAGGCTGGAGGAAGGGGTGTGGAAAAGAAGTAGGAGGGAGGAAGTTGGGGCACCTTCCCATCTCCTTATGAATAATCTGCATTAAATATTCCTCTTCTGGGAAGCCCTCCAGGCAAGGCAACGATCCCTCAGGAAAAAAACCCCCAAACAAAAAAACAAACCCAACCTTCATTTACAGTGATTACCAGTCACTCCCACCATGGCTGTTTTCAAGTCGCCCTGTGGTCTCTGGATGCTTAGTTAGGAAGCCAGTAGGAGCCGCCTCCAGTGCACCCCCAGGTGCCTAACTCTTCTGTCCGCTCTTAAATATCTGCCTGCTCCTCTGACTTAGCAACTGTGTCCCTGGTCACATCGCTGAAATCATCTGTACATGATGAGACTCCTACGTGAGACCGCGTCAGTGTTTCCGGGGCAGTATCCATGTTTGATTAAATGATATAAGGATGATTAAGTGAACTAAATCTACTATTAAAAGGTGTAACCGCACATAATGTACTTGGAATAGTTGTAAACACACATAACATACTTGGAATCTGTTCCCAAACAAGCACTTCCCTTGGAAGTGCTGGGTAAATGAAGGCTGTGCCTACTAGCTGGCCTCTCTCTCCCAGTCCCGCAGGGAGCGCTGAAGACGCTCAAGGACGTGTCTGTTGAAGGGATGATGAACTCCTAGCCCACTTGGGCACACAGGGTCCACTTTTCTTATTCTGCTTGTTTTTACAAACCACCCCTTAACCCACACTAATTTAAAATTCTATGCAACTTTTTGGTTTCCTGTGGGAATACCCTCCCATGCAGTCTCTATGGGTAATGAGGGACCTCCAAATCTACTCTCTTGGTGACTGGCGTGACTGAGTCCATGGGGGGGTGGTGCACGGGGAGATGGATTTGGATTCCAATGGGGGCTCCATCATTTTTCAAGCTGGGTTTCTGAATGAGTTGCTGCATCTCCCATCTGAAAAAGGAAGATAATGACACCAACTTTCTTAGGGTTTAATGAGACTAATAAATGAGTCTGGGAGTCTGGGCTGTTGTTCTGTTTGCTCTCCATCCTCAGATCTGTGCTCCACCAGCCTCTGCCCTGCTTCACTGGTGCCCGGGAGGCTGACCTAGATGGCACTTCTTGCTTTCCACCTTCCTCTGGAGTTCAGCCAAGGGGAGGTAGTGGCAGAAGATTGAGGGTCACGTGGGGAGAGAGAGGCTCCCCTAACCACTCCCCCTGCTTTTGCTTGGTTCTTGGCCAATAGCTGCATCCCTCTATCCACACTCCAGCTCCAGCTCCCATGGGGGGTGGCCAATGTCCTTGGGCTCTGGCTTTCGAGAAAGGCTGAGGGATGGAGGATAGGTTGCTAATGTAGTTAGTTCCTGGGTGTTTCAAAATCCATTGCTCAACAAATCGTCTCTTTAATAAAATTTATTTTAAATGTCCCAGGTGAGTCTGTCATCTGTTTCCTGCTAGTACCCGCACAGTGATAAACCTGATGCCCGGGCACGTAAGAGAGTCTTAATAGTAACATTAGCAGCCACCCTTTATTAAGGGCTTAGCTTGGGCTAAGCACTGTGCCAAGTGTTTTTTCTTTTTTTTCACATGAATTATACCATTTAATCCTCAAAATGACCTTATGTGGAAGGTACTAATTATTATACCCATTTTGCAGGTGAGGAAAGTAGAGCTTAAAGTTGTTAGTGATTTGCTGAGGCACCCAGCTAGTGAGCGGGGGAGTCAGGATTCAGGTTAGTTAATGTTAATTGCACTATTATTTGGTGAGTGGGGACACGGTCTTAGACTCACACCCTCACTGCAGAGTCATGTACTGGGAGCTGCTCGGTCAGCACTTGCTGGAGGATGAGGCCGTCAGTTTGGAACCCGAAGTTTCGGTGTCATCTTCCCTGGCAGTTTTCCCTCTGGCGTTAGACCCCCTGTCACCTCCATAGACCCTTGCCTCTTGTTCAGGGAGTATCCCTGGGCTGCTCTCTGTTCCCAAACAAGCCCCAGTGGATGGATTTTCCTTCATTACCTCTTGCCCATATTTCTACCCGCTCTGAGCTGCTGGAGCAACTCATGCTTTCTTCTCCACCCTGCTAATCGCCCACACCCACTGGTGTTTACATGTCTCCAGCATCTGCGAACTTCATTAGAGCCAGAGCTACACCCTCTTCCTGCTCATTGTGGCAGACTGTGCATGAGGCCAGCCCCAGCGTGGCTCCCCAGGGCGCCTGCCAGACACTGCCACCAGCCAGGCCAGATCACCTTCCCTGGGGACTCCTGGCCAAGCGCTAACTCAAGAGTCTCTGCAGGAGAAACATTTCCATGGGGTACCAAGGCCACACTCTGTTCTAGCTTGTGGCTGTGGTCACCACGATTTGGACAGTGGCTGAGGAGGAGTGTTAGATTTGGAGTCAGCATCCAAATAATAGCTCTGGGATCTTGGCCCAGTTGCCTAACTTCTCTGAGCCTCAGGTTCCTGACCTGTAAAACTGAAGATAAATAGAGCTGAGGATGGAAAACTCCTGGCACATCTTAGATGCAAAATTTTTTTTCCCTCTCTCTCTCTCTCTCTCTCCCCCGTAAAGATCACTTCGGGTATACCAAAGACCAAATAGTGTAGAGTATATTTGTCATTTATTTATTTATTTTTGGAGTGTTCTCTACTCAATGTTGATAAGTTATCAGAGGTTATAAGGATAATTATCCTTGTTTTATAGATGAATATTCTCAGGTTCAGAGAGTTTAAAGTAATCTTCTCACGGTCACCCAAAGAACAGATTGGGTTTGCAATCAGCTCTAATTTAAACTGACTCATTATTTTGGATTTTCTCTTGTCCTTTTTTAAGAATGAAAGTAACCCAGTGATATAAGCCAAAATGAAATCGCCTTTATTTCTTGTAAAAAGATAGCTGCCTTTGGTCTTCAGTCTTATTCTTCTCTATCCGGAGAGTCTCCTGCCAAATCAATTGTCATTTGTGGCTCTCTAACCTCATTATCTAGTTCTCTGGATGAACTGAGCTTTCCAAACTCTTTTTGAGATGTCACCTCTCAAGGATGGGATGTGGGAAGCCGCACCAGCAGTGGACTGACACCGGAGGGTTACTTCCATAGGAAACAGTTCAGGGCTTGGGGCTGAAGATGGGATGACCAGGGTGACAAAATGAGTCTGAATGTCATTATCATTATTATGCATTTTCTCCCTATTAAGCTCAGAAGGTGACAAATGTTTAAAAGAGTTTTCTTCCTACATCATCCTTTTATGGTGAATTCAAAAAAAAAAAAAAAAAAAAGAAGCTTTGGGCTGTGAGCTTTCACTTACCACCATATTATGAGCTCCCCGCTGGCAGGCTGGGTCTTACTGGTCTCTGGACCCTTCGTGGCCCCTTCCCATAGTGCTTTGCACACAACTGCAAGCAAACATAACGAGCAAGCATTTATCGAGGACTCTGTGTGCTCTGTATTATGCTGATGCTTTCACATGAGAAAAATGAAAATTACTTGTCCCAGCTCACACCAATAGTGGTGGAGGCTGAGTCTGAACCCACTCGGACCTTCTGACCCCATATTTGGTGCTCTTTCCTCTACTGCTCAGCTGTCACTCAATGTCTCCATCAGTGATGGCTGTTGAGCAAGATTTAAAAGTCTTTTCTTTTAAAGGTTGCCAGCAGTGTTTTATACGCTTTTGGGGGAAGGAGGGTGAATGAAGAAGGCGTGATCCCTCTTCACAGAAAGGATTATAATGAGCTTCAGCTGGCTGGGTGGTTCCCTAGCCATGTGAGAGTAAAGAGGATCAAAGAGACCCATGTGTCACCATGGGAACTGTCCCAGTTTTCTAATCTTCAGTTTTCAAAGGCCTGAATATGAACACATGGAAAGCAGGGAAGATTCAGTGAATGGGAAGTGATGCAGGCTAATGACTTAAATACAAGTTTGGAAGAGGGGAATCTGAGCGTGGAGAAATATTTTGGGCCAATTTATAAATAGCTGCTCAACTCACTTTTCCTGGGTGAGTAACAATTGACTGCAGGTGAGAAGAAGAATTGTGGTCCTGTATCTGGGAAAGATGCATTGAGATTGTGCTTCTTGGCCAAAAGCTACAATGGCTTTGCTCAGAGAGAAGTGGAAGAGCTTCTGGAAGGAGATAAGGACAAGAGGTGGGATTGTTGAGGAAGTGTGTCAGATTGTAAAAAACAGCCATGAATTATTCCCCACCCTGTATGCATATCCCTTTGCATGTGACTGCAGTTTCTCTCATCAGGAGGTGGGACCTCTAACCCTGGAATCTGCACTTGACCATGTGACTTGATTGGTCAGTGAGATACTAGCAAATGTGATGCAGGCAGAGGCTGGAAAAATTCTTCAGATGGGGATAGCCCTTCCTACTGTTCTTGGTTACACTGTGACTACCACGATATGAATAAGCCTAGGCCACCTGCTGGATGATGAGAGACACATGGTCCAGTTACTTCCATCCCTCCCTACAGCCAGCCAGACATGTGTGAAGCTGTTGATGGCTAGTGAACCTCAGACAAATGAGAGGGCCTAGTTGATCCCAGATGGAGCAGAGATGAGTTGTCCCAGCTGGTCTCAGCCCAAACTTTTGACCCTTAGATTCATAAGCAAATAAATGGTTGTTGTTTCGAGCTGCAGAGTTTTAGAATGATTTGTTATGCAGCAAAAGCTAACTCATACAAGGTATATGCAACAGATTGCAAACACCAAGTGGGAAAATGAAAATGCACTTTTGATGTGGGTATAGAACAGGGGTTGCCAAGCTACTGCCCATGAGCCAAATTCAGTCCTCCACCTATTTTGGTAAATCAAGTTTTAATAGAACACACCCAAACTCATTTGTTTGCATAGTATCTATAGCTACTCTTGCTCTGCAGTAGCAGAGTTAAGTAGCTGAAGCAAAGACTGTCTGGCCTGCAAAGGCTAAGATATTTACTATTTGGCCCTTTACAGAAAAATTTGATGTAGGATGTAGCAATAAATGGGGCTTCAAGTATAAAACTTCACTCAAATAGAAGCAGAGAAGTACATATTTTAAGAATTCCTAAATGAATATTATTGACAAAAAATGACACACGCTCACTATAAAAAAATTTAGACACTATGCAAAAGAGAGTGAAAGTCACATGTACATTCACCATTCAGAGATAACCTTCTTGCAGCTTTGGAACACAGCCTTCCAAACATTTCTCTTTCCCTATATATCTTTTTTCTTGAAAAGAAATTGAAGTAATCATACTTTTTTCACTTAATATGTTGTTAATGTTATATTATACAACATATTGATAACATATATTAATATCATAATTATATGATAATAATTATGGTACTACATCTTTACTGTCAATGTCTACATTGCATTTAATTGTATAAAGTCTATCGTATATTAACACCTGATTTCTCATTGTTTTAATATTTAGTTTGCCTCCAATTTTTCAGCATTTTAGACACTGCTGTGATTAATGATGAACATATATATGTGTATAAGACACTTCTAGGCACTCAGCCTTGAGACAGTATATAAAGAAACTGTTATAGAAGTGTAAATTTGGTGTCAAAGTCGATCCACATTTAATGCTTACATAAACATCCTCCAGTTGCTTTTCAGAAACTCAGAACCAACTTACATCCTTGCCAATAATGGATTAGAGAAAATACGTGCTTTTGACTTGCAAAGTAGACCATTTCATCTACTAGAGAATAGAGGAAGCAGCTAGAGGAATATATCTACATTTGTCCTACAAGGAGGAACTGGGGTAACCTTGGGAGAAAATGACCATGTCATTCAAAGTTCTCAATTGTGCAGGGGGATAGCAAAGGTGCTTTTTGGATGACTCGGACTCAGTAGAGCTCTTTACAGGCTACAATAACGAGCCAAGTCTAGGCTGATGAAATGTCAATAGAGATAGATGTCAAGTCCCTCATCTGGGCTCAAGTAAGCAATAGTATTAATACATGGTGGGGACCCAGTGAGTTCACAATCTCCCGTGTGGGAAAGAGACCAGGGAGCTCAAGGTAGATCAGCAGTGAGGTGTGGTACCGCCAAAGCTAATCTCACCATTGTCTGCATGGTTTCTGGAGGTGAATGTCATTCTACTCTGGGTGGGAGAGATCGTATCCATATCACTGCATTCCATTCTGACTCCTGGATTTTCCAGGGATCTAGGTCTTGTTGCAGTAGGGACTTCTGAAAATGGAAACCAGGATGGCAAGAGATTCCAGTTCATTTCAGGTGAAGAAATTCTGAAAGAGTTGGGAAGGCTTAGCATAGAAAAGAAGAGAGGAGGGACATTAAAAGTGTTTTTCAATATTTGTGTTTTCAAAGTAAATATTCATTTATTATTTTAAAAATCGTATATTCTCAATACAAAAAATGAACACAACCAAAAAGGGTAAAGAAGAAAGGAAAATCACCCTGAATTGTATTATCCAAGAGGAATGTCATTAATATCTTGAAGAACATGCTTCTCGACAGCACTTTGCAAGTCCGTACACATGCAATATGTACACAATTTTACATGAAAGTTATCAAACTAATCTTTTTCTTACTCAACACTATTTTAATATACATATATCTGTGTCAGCTAGGTCATCATATTTAATGGCTATTTCGAATTTCATTGTATATGTCTACCATAATTTATATAACCAATTCCTATTGGTAGGATTTTAGTTGTTAAATATTTTTGCTGCTATAAGCACACATTTTAATCAATATTCTTGACTTATTGTCCATTTGGCTAATTATCTTCTTAGGATAAATTCCTAGAAGTAAAGCTTTGGGGTCAGAATATTTGCACAGTTAACATTTTTTGTTTGTTTTGTTTGTTTTTTTGTTTTTTTTTTTAACATCTTTATTAGAGTATAATTGCTTTACAATGGTGTGTTAGTTTCTGCTGTATAACAAAGTGAATCAGCTATACATATACATATATCCCCATGTCTCCTCCCTCTTGCGTCTCCCTCCCACCCTCCCTATCCCACCGCTCTAGGTGGACACAAAGCACCGAGCTGATCTCCCTGTGCTATGTTTGCCCAGTTAACATTTTGATATTATTAAATTGTCTTCCAGAAAGATTGAACCAATTTACACTCTGCGATGATCTTGTTTTTACTTACATTTCTTAGGTTACTTTGGCAAATTTGATTATTCTTTCATAGGTTTAGTACCATTACATTTCT
Source organism: Balaenoptera musculus (assembly GCF_009873245.2). Classification (NCBI taxonomy): domain Eukaryota; kingdom Metazoa; phylum Chordata; class Mammalia; order Artiodactyla; family Balaenopteridae; genus Balaenoptera; species Balaenoptera musculus. The sequence continues at coordinate 90,931,769 of NC_045790.1, forward strand.
TACTTTATGAATTGCCAGTTAATATCCTTTGCTCATTTTTGGGGAATAAATTTGTATGAATTCTTGGTAGGTATAATAACATTTTATCTCTCATACATGTTACACACACATTTTCCCCTGAATGTGCCAATTAAACTTCTTTATGGTGGCCTGTTGGTTCTGGTTGATTGTTTTTGCTTACTAAAGTTTTCAATTTTTATGTAGCCAGTTCTATTCATTTCTTCCATCCTTCAGCATTTTTAATGGTTGTCATATGGAAGTGGATTAGACATTTACTCAGGGTATGAAGAAGACAGGACCAGTCTAACAAGAGAAAAGTTGCAGCATGGCTGACTTCAGCTAAACATAATAAACAACTTTCTTCCAATGAGAACTATCAAATGTGGAATGCACTGCCCCAAATGTAGTGAGATCTCCCCAAATTAGGGGATTTCAAGCACAAATTCCAGGACCACCTCTCAGTAATGCTGTACAGGATGAGGCCAGATGGCTTCTGGTGTCCTTAATTATTTATAAGGCAGATTTTTTAATGGGATGACAATAATTTAATTCTACTCGTTTTTCCCAGAGAACTTTTTTTCAAAACTGTCACACCATCTAAAATTTAGGCTTTCCAAGAGCAACCGGACAAAAGTTGATATGGCAGAGTTGGCAACACTAAGTTGAAATAGTTCTGAACCACTGATTATTATAAGAAAGCATACCAGGAGACTGTTAGGGGTCATGTGGTTGTCATTCGTGAGTTTTACTCTCATCACCACGCATCACCTTGCAGCCACAGAAATTTTCATGAAACCATATGAAGCCCGTAATAGCTGATCTCCCACAGCTGGGAAGGCAGATGGGTTTAGGCAGAGCTGACTTCCTAGCACAGGTCAAGCCCGGGCCTTGCTACGTCCTATGATAGCATCGGGGCAAGGTGGTGCCGGGCAGGGTTATAGAAGCAATCTGGTGTGATGCTGCTACTGTATAATTGGTGAAACTGAGTTACAGAAAGGGGAGGGAATATCCCAGCAAATAAGTCTTGGGCTAGAATGAGAATCGGTGCTTCCTGATGCATCTGACCACGTGGTCTTTGCTTGTTGATTTTGGGTTACTGTTATCTGGTAGACAGAATTGGTGGGCAAGAGTTAGTGTTAAACCTAGACCTGGAAGAATGCTCTCACTTCTCATTTATTCATTCAACAGTATGTAATGAACCCCTACCACGTGCAAGGCATTGGGAATTCAGCAATAAACAGGAAAGACAGCAGCTCACAGCCTAGAGGAAAAGACAACCATAAACCATTAATGACAACGTAGGGTGGTAAAAGGTCTGATGCACTGGGTGCTTTGGTTGCTCATGGCCATAGCATTGGAACTTGTCCAGGAGATCAGCAAAGGCCTTCTGGAAAGACCAAAGTTAAAGTAGAGACTTAAAGTAGGAGGAGTTGGCTATGAGGAGGAAGGATCAGAGGAGAGAAAAAAGATGATGGGCACCTAATCGTTTCAGGGAAAAGACAAGCTTGTGTAAGGGACCAAAACCAGAGAGAAATTTAAATTTACACGTCTCCAGAGTTGTATAGGGATGCTTCTGATGAATGTAATGTAATGGATAGAACCAAAATTTAAAGTAAGGGATCAGGTGTTTGGCTCTCAGCCCTGCCAATCTCTGGCTATATGACTTTGGCAACTAATCTATCTTAATTTCAATTTTCTCATCTGCCAAATGGTGATAATGATACCTACTTCACAGGATTATGCTGAGAATAATTCTGAGGATTATTCTGAGGATGAGCTAATATAAAATTGTCCAGCATGGGACTAGATTTTAAATATCCTAAAGCCTCTTACTGAAATTGTCAATGACCAAAATCTATTTTTTTTGCCAAGCCCAAATCTTTCTTGCTGTCTGTGGACACACATCGACTAGATGAATTCAGCAGGCTTTTACTTTCCTAGTTCCTACTTTGGGTCGTTGTGGATTCAGGCACTGTGAGAAGATGAAAGAAGTATGAGGCAGAGATCTGAACTTGGAATTTTGTTAGGAACAGAAGGCTAGTCTAAAGTGGTGTCTGTCTTCTACAATGTCTGTCTGTCTCCACCTCCATCTGGTCCGTGAGTTCCTACGGGGCCTATAAAATAGGATCTATAAAATAGGTCATCTCCTCGTTCCCAATGATAAGATTCCCAAGTGCCTCACTGAGGTGTGCAGTGAATACTAGCTAAAAGAACCAAAGAAAGTTTGAGAACTTAGGGCAGAATTTAAAGGGTAGTAAACACATGGTATAGATCAGAAGGCTTATCTAGGAAAATTTGTGTAGATCAGGTTGGATTTATAGAGGTAAGTCTGGAATGTTCCACTTTCGTAGATGCTGCCAAAGAACTTTCAAAGCGGTTGTACCATTTTACACTCCCACCAGTGATGTATGAGAAATCCAGTTATTCTACACCCTTGCTTGATATTGTCAGTCTTTTATTTTTTATTATTATTATTTTTAAAATAAATTTATTTATTTAATTTATTTATTTTGGCTGCGTTGGGTATTCGTTGCTGCGTGGGCTTTCTCTAGTTGCAGCAAGCGGGGCCTGCTCTTCGTTGCGGTGCGCGGGCTTCTCATTGCGGTGGCTTCTCTTGTCGCGGAGCACGGGCTCTAGGCACGCGGGCTTCAGTAGTTGTGGCATGCAGGCTCAGTAGTTGTGGCTTGCGGGCTCTAGAGCGCAGGCTCAGTAGTTGTGGTGCATGGGCTTAGTTGCTCTGCAGCATGTGGGATCTTCCCGGAGCAAGGCTGGAACCCGTGTCCCCTGCATTGGCAGGTGGATTCTTGACCACTGCGCCACCAGGGAAGCCCTTGTCAGTCTTTTAAATTTTAGCATCTCTGGTGGGAGAACAGTGCTATTTCATTGTGGTTTTATTTTGCACTTTCCTAATGACTAATGATTTTGAGCTTCTTTTCATATGATTATTAGCCATTTGAATATCCTTTTTGTGAAGTGCCTGTACAAGTCTTTTGCTCATTTAAAAAAGTGTTTGTTGGGCTTCCCTGGTGGCGCAGTGGTTAAGAATCCGCCTGCCAATGCACGGGACACGGGTTCGAGCCCTGGTCCAGGAAGATCCCACATGCCACAGAGCAACAACGCCCGTGCGCCACAACTACTGAAGCCCACGTGCCTAGAGCCTGTGCTCTGCAGCAAGAGAAGCCACCGCAATGAGAAGCCCGCGCACCGCAAGTAAGAGTAGCCCCCGCTTGCTGCAACTAGAGAAAGCCCGCGCACAGCAACGAAGACCCAATGCAGCCAAAAATAAATTAAAAAAAAAATATATATATATATTTAAAAAAAAAGTGTTTGCTGTCTTTTTCTTATCAATTTGGGGGAGTTCATTATATATGAAGGATACAAGTCCTTTGTGGGCCATACTTACCACAAGTCTCTTCTCCCAGTCTGTGACTTGTCCTTTTACACTTCATGACCTCTTTTAATGAAAGAAGTTCTTGACTTTAATAAAAGCAATATGTCATTTTTTTCCTCTTAAGGTTGGTTTGTGTGTGTGTGTGTGTGTGTATACTGTTTAAGAAAGCTTTATCTACTTTTAACAAGTTTTTATTTTGAAAAAATTTCAAACCAACAGAAAAGTTGTGAGAATAGTAAAATAATTCATGTATGCCCTTCAGTTAGATTAACCAATTAAGGATTTTTTAATGAATTATTTTTTCCTAAAAAAAATGCTTGCATATGGCTGAAAATATCCAAACAGTCCTGAAGCATAATAAAATGACAACTAAATCTTTTAACTGTCCTGACCAACTCCTCCTCCCCAAAGGCAATCACTATTAGCAGTTTCTTATACATGCTTATAGATATTTTCTACAGATATGCATCAATGTATTATGAGTGTCCTTTTAGTTATTTAACAAAAGGAACATATTAAAAAGGCTGTCCTGGACGTTTGATGTCTTGTTTAACAATGTGTCTCAATGACATTTTCCATTGGCTTCTTTGGAAATGACCTCATTCCTTTTAAGGGCTGCGGATGATTGCTCTGTATTGAAAGCAATTTATAGTTTATAATGTATAATTGAAAGCTACTGATCTCTCCTGAAGGGATCAGTTAGGTTGTGTTTAGTTTTTCCTTATCACTAACAATGCTGTAATAAACATCCTCGTGCACAGGACTTTGTGGGAGTGAGCAATGAATGGCTTGTTCTAAGGGTATGGGTATTTACAATTCTCTTAGTTTTGACCATATTGCCTAAAAGCTTTTCTTGGTTCAAAACCTCCAGCAACATGTGATGGGAACTTTCTTCTCTCTGGAGAGGTAAGATTTAAGTAAGGAGAGAAGAGGAAAAGGAACACTTACAATGGAAGGAACAGCATAAATAAAGGCTCAGAGCTGTTTCTTAACCTTGGCACGACTGACATTTTTGACTGGGTATTTCTTTGTTGTGAGGACTGCCCTGCGTATCGCAGGGTGTTTAACAGCACCCCTGGTCTCTACGCATTAGATGCCAGTAAAAAGCCACCCTCTGCCGACCTGAGCAGTGTCGACCTAATGTTTCCAGACTTTGCCAAATGTTCCGTGAGGGACAAAATTTCCCTAGGTTGAGAACAAAGACTTGGGAGAAGGGATGTTCAAAGGTCAGACTATGGAGTGTGTGTGTGTGTGTGTGTGTGTGTGTGTGTGTATGTGTGTTGGTGTATGTGTGCGTGTGTGTGTGGTGTGCACAGCATGGAGTTACACACTTGAGGGCTTTTCAGGGTTCATCTGAGGAGCGATCTGTTTCTTCCCTTGATTATCTCATTGTGGAATAATAAGAGCCACATTGTGGAAACTCCCCACTTTTTGTGTTTTTGTTTGGTGAGCTGAGAAAGCCACAAATCCACCCCTCTGCCCCTTAATTAACAATGCACAACTCAGGGGTGGGGCTTTCAGTGCACACAGGTTGTTCATGACCTTTGGTCTCATTTGAATCTTGCAACAACCCGCGAGGGTCCTGATTCCCGATCTGAAGATGAGGAGACTGAGGCTCAGGGAGAGAAGTGGACACCAGGGTTCCCCCCACCCCACCCTCGGCCCTCAGGGCCCCAGACCTGCCATCACTCTGCTCCGAGGGGCTTGACCAGCTGGCTTAGCTGCTGAATTTCTGAAAGCACAGTATGGAGCCATTTGAATGTATTTTCGTCATTATTTCCATCATCTGTTGAACCTCAGAATAGGCTCTCAGTCATCATTCTCTCTCTCCTCACGTTTTGGTTTATTTTTGGAAGCGATGCCGTTTGCTTTCTTTCAGGAACCTCTCTGCTGCGTTTCTAACCACGCCCAAGAGTAGAGGCCATGGTGGGACCTTTAAGGGAACGTGTGACAGCGCCTCTCCGGCCCAGTTTCCTGATGGGCGAGATGATACCTCTGCTCCCACACTCTGCAGGTCTTGCTGCGTTATTGTTAAGTTCCCCTCCAGGCAGAGATTGCTTGCTAACTCAGAGTAATAAAGACCAATGAATATGTAACTTCAGCTTCTAATGAAGTGCCTGGTGGAGAGCACGTGCTCAGTAAATGTTTGTTGAATGACAGAATGTCTAATCACGTGGGTACCTTAGAGCAGTACCACCTGGGCAAACAGGGAATTTGCCTGGGTCCTGGGCTTCAGAGGCCCCTGAATTTTGCAAAGCCATCCCCAACATTTTCTAAGGCCCCCATTGATCAGGATTGGCCAGAGCCAGCAAAGCTATCCAGACAGGGTGCTCTGGGCCCACCTTGGACCCACTTTGGCCCTGGTCCCCATTTCTCCCCTTTGGCATACCCACCAATCTTCTGCCTAGTGCATGGCACTGATAGATGCCCCAGGGGAGCTTCAGGCCTTGCACCTAAGTAGTTGCCCCAAGGACCCGTGACCAGGCCCCAGTTCCAGGAGGGCTGCCTGGTGAACGGATCTTTCCTGATGGCCAGAGAGTATTTCTTTTGTAGGATCACATGAAATTGGGCTGTCAGAATGATGCTGAAACACTGATTTGGGGTGACTCACATTATTTATATATACAGAGGACCCACAGAAATATTTGCATGGGCCTCCACATATCCTAGGGGTAACCCTTTCTAGAAGGTTATCATTCGTTCATTCAGGCAGTCATTCAATGGAGTTCATGCCTTCAAGTGAAGTAGTATAGTCTCTATGAAAAGTGCTATGCTATTTTATCATAATTATAATAATTATTATTAGCAGCATGAACATATGCATGGGAACCCAGGCAAAGCAGTGGTTCTTTCAGCCAGCACATGGTGTAGGCTCTCAACATAAGGGAGATTTCCTTCCTGGAGGAGAGAGCATTGAAGCTTAGGTCCAAAAGAATGGCTAGAGTTTTTCCAGGAGGCCATGCCACGTTCCAGGAAGAGAAAATAATTCTATGAGACTAAAGGACGCGGTGGGGTTGGAGAGAGACGTCAGATGAGCTGGAAAGGAAGGTAGGGCCATAACATGAAGGATTCTGTCACCAGGCTGAGGTTTCTGAACCCTTTTTCTGCAGAAAATGCAGTCACCCAGATGCTTTTCAGCCAGGAAAGAGATGGTCAGATATATAATCTAGAAAGTTCATCCCAGCACCTGGGTGGAGGTTAGAAGGGAGGAAAGGAGACCCTTCTAGAGGCTCCAGGTAAGGGGCAACCAGCACCTGACTGAAAGCAGCGGAAGATGAGGCTGTAAAGACACAGCTGGTCGGTCCCCAAACATTGAAAGATGGGAGAGTCAGAGGTATCCTCTCGTCTCCAGCAGGTTGGCTTTTGTGGAAGACAGTCTTCTCCTTTCTCCGCTTCCTACTCTCCTCGCTTCCCCCGTCTCTCCTGGTCTGATGAAACGAGGCAGTGTAGTGAAACAAGACTCCCTTCCGGTCGGACGTGAAGGAAACTGAGACCAGTGGCATCCTTGGCATCCCACCCCGGGCAGACCTTCCCAGAAAAGCTTGCAGAGCACAGCAGGAGACAGAGCTCATTTTCAGCTTGCATGGAAGGCCTCCCCAAGACTTCTGGATTTATCTTGAGGGGCTTCAGGTGGGCTTGTCAGATGCCTTCACAGTGACACCAGGGGGGGGTCCCAGCTCCTCCAAGGGCACAGGGAGGGGATCTGTGGTCTCTGCTTCATGACATGCGCCTCTCTCCCCACTCCCACCCCCAGCCCTGCCTCTATCCTTCCACCCTGCGCGGAGCAGCCCTGCCGGGTCCTGCTCCCCGTCGCCTGCCTACGGATCCCCTTCAGAACCTGTTGCATATCTGGAAATGACCTCAGTCTTTAGAATATTTGTTCTTTTTGGCTTTTCAAACAATGTCCTCGTTTTGCCAGAGGAAAAGGGAAAGAGACTCTCTAAACGAGCAGGCCACCCTTTGTTCTAGGCCCATAAATCTGGCGCGAGCACATGTCCGGCCTTCCCACCCCTCTAGCATCATTGTCTCCGCTGCTGATTAATAGGTCAGAGCTAACTTTAAACTGGCATTTCCTGACCAGCCCATCTCCCTGCCCCCACCCTGCCCGGGGCGGTCCCTACAAGCCATCTGTGTCTGAGAACCTGATTGCACTGTACCCCGCGGCCTCCTTCTCCGGAGGGTCCCAGGCGGCCGCTCTAACTTTGGCCAAAGCCCTCTGCGCGGTTCAGGATTTGACCCCAGGAAGGACTGAGGCTGCGGGGTGGGTGTGCAGCTGGGCAGGTGTTTTCTCGGGGTGTTTGTGCACACCCCCCTTCCCATCCATCCAGGCTTGGAAGGTTCCGCCTGAACATCAACAGAGGGGCTGTGTGGAGAGAGGGTGTGATTATAAGTATGGCAGATCCGTGTCGTAGAAGAGATGGTACCAACACAGAAAGATGTTCTTCACGTTGACCGAATAAAGCAGGGTACAAAAGTTGAACGTTTCTCTTGTCTAGCCACATAGTCTTTATATAACTATGTTTTACTTGGTTAACAAGGAAGTGGAAGATATATATATATATATATATATATAAAATTTCAAAACTGGGGTCAGTTTTGTGAGTTGTCCCTGAATTCTGGGATAAGCTCCAGCATCTTCACCATAACTATAACCCAGTTAATAAGAATTCCAAAGGCATTTCTAATTTAGCTCATCTAACACCAGCTTATGCATATTGCAAACCTCCTGACATCAGGCTGCAGCTGGGGAGGCTGAAGCAGCTTACATCGGTTCATTCAGTCAGCGGTCTCAACCGCCAGCATTGTCCCCGTCCTACAGAGAGAACAGCAAAGTCAGAAGAGGATAAGAAGCTCGTCTAGAGTCACACAGCTAGATAGTGAGAGTGGAATGTGAGTCTGTGTGTTTCTGACACCAGTGGCTGTGTTCTTTCTCATATTCTGCTTCCCTGGTTGCCAGTTTGGGGTTTAGAAAACACAGTTACCATGTAAAAATCTCAGGAAGCTTAGCAAGAGCCCTCCTGCAAATCCTACTCTGGTGCTAACGGCAGGGAGGTCAACTACGCAGCCTCAGGGGGTCTCTTATACTCAATGAATAACTTTCTTTGGTTTCACTTGGGGTCTGAGCACCTCTGGACCCCAAAGCCTTTCAAGCCTTTCAAGGTAGTGGCATCAAGGATAATAAAAACGCACAGAGCTCATGGCCGATTTCTCTGCTTTCCTCACATTCTCAGCTAATCAGGAAAACAGATTCACCATAAATAAGTAGGCCCTTGGAGCATCCAACAGAAATAAGCAGTAACTGACACTGAGCAAATCCAATCTGGATGACCAAAAATCCTGGTTCTGGGAGGCCCTGATGCCTTCCACATTGCAACCAATAGGCCCTTTTGGAACAAATAGAGTTCTGGATTGGTGGTGACAAAAGACTGAGATACACTTATGTCACTCACAGGACATTAAAAAAAAAAAAGGCAAAATAAAACAACCCCCTTTAGTTGTTGTCACAAACCCTCTCCCCATGTGGTCCCTCCGTGTTCAGGTATGAACTTGCAAGGCCAGGGAGGCCATAGTTACTATAAAAACTTCAGAAAATACAGATATACAAAAATAATAACACAAAGGCCACTCAATCTCATCACAAAGACTTATCTTTTGTTGACATTTTGGTGTATTTTTCTTTAAAGGGTGTAAGTGTGTGTGTGTACACACACCTACAAGATAATAAATATATTTAAATAAGATAATCCTGCACATACTCTTTTGTAGCCTGCCTTAATCAACATCAAGAATCTCTGTCAGGACTTCCCTGGTGGCGCAGTGGTTAAGAATCCTCCTGCCAATGCAGGGGACACGGGTTCGAGCCCTGGTCCAGGAAGATCCCACATGCTACGGAGCAACTAAGCCCGTGCACCACAACTACTGAGCCTGCGCTCTAGAGCCCACGAGCCACAACTAGAGAAAGCCCGCATGCAGCAATGAAGACCCAATGCAGCCAAAAATAAAAAAATAAAAATAAAAAAATGAACATCTGTCCACGGCAGTAGCTACTCTTCTGTAATGTTATTTTCCTGGTTGAGCAGTATTTCATTATATGCACATACAGTTAAAATTTAACCCATTTCCTATTTCACCCATTGCTTCTGACTGTGTTTGGTGTCAGGAACTTATTTATTGAGTACTTTCCTTGTGCTGAATCTTTTGCAAATATATCATGATGGGAGGCAGTGCCCAGTGACAGAGACCCCCCCGCTCAGATCCCATCTCTCTTCTTTACTAGCTCTTTGACTTTGTGTATGTTACTAAACTTCTCTGAGCCTCAGTTATCTCCTGTAGACAATGTGGGTAATGATACCTCCTTAAAGGGCTGTTGTAAACATGAAGCGAGATAAGGTCCATATAAGAGTCTGGCCCAGAGCAGGTCCCCAGCAAATGGTAGCAGTCATTGTTGCTGAGGAGGAAGCCCTGTCCAGCCTGAGGGAAAGAGGTCAGGGTGGTGTCTGTATGGGGCTGAGGAGCCTGGGTGAGCCTGGGAAAGCTGGGGTAAGCAGGCAAAGGGGGAGACTTGCAAAGAGTCCTCTGGGCCTCTGCTTTAGTTATGCAATATGGAGCATCAGGAAGACACATTTCCCACTGGGACAGCAGGGGATGGCAGGGAGAAAGTGCTACTGGCAGATCTGTTGACATCTGGCCATGGAAGAAGGAATAAGCACCACAGGCTTTGCAGGTTTCACTTTCTCACTGCGGGAGAGGGAACTTGAGGTTGGCCGTGGAAGTGACTTTGGGCCTTTGGGTTCTTCCCCGTAGGATTGCAAAGTAGGAGTTGAGGGCTTAAGTTGGGAATCTCAGACAGATTTGTGTCCCAGTCCCTGCTCGGACATTTCTTTTTTTTTTTTTTTGGTTCTTCATAATTATTTATTGATTAAATTAGAATCTATTAGAAGTCACAAATGGCTTCATGAGGGACATTTAAGAAAACTCTGCTGAAGAGATATGGGGATATACGTATATGTATAACTGATTCACTTTGTTATAAAGCAGAAACTAACACACCATTGTAAAGCAATTATACTCCAATAAAGATGTTAAAAAAAATAAAAAATAAAAAATAAAAATAAAAAAAGAAATGTTTTTTCAACTACCAAAAAAAAAAAAAAAAAAAAGAAAAAGAAAACCCTGCTGAAAGGCACAGATGTTTAGTTGTAACTGGGCTTGTGCATTATTCACATTAATTGAAAACTTTTTCCAACATTACAGTTTGTGTCTGTGTCTGTATGTGGGGCCACAGGTTATGATCAGTGTTTCTTAAAGTCTGGTACTCAAGACAATGTTAGGAGGTAGATGACCAAGTTGTTTTTTTTTTTTAAACATCTTTATTGGAGTATAATTGCTTTACAATGGTATGTTAGTTTCTGCTTTATAACAAAGTGAATCAGTTATACATATACATATGTCTGCATATCTCTTCCCTCTTGCATCTCCCTCCCTCCCACCCTCCCTATCCCACCCCTCTAGGTGGTCACAAAGCACCAAACTGATCTCCCTGTGCTATGAAGCTGCTTCCCACTAGCTATCTATTTTATGTTTGGTAGTGTATATATGTCCATGCCACTCTCTCACTTTGTCGCAGCTTACCCTTCCCCCTCCCCATATCCTCAAGTCCATTCTCTAGTAGGTCTATGTCTTTATTCCTGTCTTGCCCCTAGGTTCTTCATGACCATTTTTTTTTTTTTTTTTAGATTCCATATATATGTGTTAGCATACAGTATTTGTTTTTCTCTTTCTGACTTACTTCACTCTGTATGACAGACTCTAGGTCCATCCACCTCACTACAAATAACTCAATTTTGTTGCTTTTTATGGCTGAGTAATATTCCATTGTATATATGTGCCACATCTTTATCCATTCATCTGTCGATGGACACTTAGGTTGCTTCCATGTCCTGGCTATTGTAAATAGAGCTGCAATGAACATTGTGGTACATGACTCTTTTTGAATTATGGTTTTCTCAGGGTATATGCCCAGTAGTGGGATTGCTGGGTCATATGGTAGTGCTATTTTTAGTTGTTTAAGGAACCTCCATAATGTTCTCCATAGTGGTTGTATCAATTTACATTCCCACTAACAGTGCAAGAGGGTTCCCTTTTCTCCACACCCTCTCCAGCATTTGTTGTTTGTAGATTTTTTGATGATGGTCATTCTGACCGGTGTGAAATGATATCTCATTGTAGTTTTGATTTGCATTTCTCTAATGATTAATGATGTTGAGCATTCTTTCATGTGTTTGTTGGCAATCTGTATAACTTCTTTGGAGAAATGTCTATTTAGGTCTTCTGCTCATTTTTGGATTGGGTTGTGTGTTTTTTTGATATTGAGCTGCATGAGCTGCTTGTAAATTTTGGAGATTAATCCTTTGTCAGTTGTTTCATTTGCAAATATTTTCTCCCATTCTGAGGGTTGTCTTTTCGTCTTGTTTATGGTTTCCTTTGCTGTGCAAAAGCTTTTAAGTTTCATTAGGTCCCATTTGTTTATTTTTGTTTTTATTTCCATTTCTCGAGGAGGTGGGTCAAAAAGGATCTTGCCGTGATTTATGTCATGGAGTGTTCTGCCTATGTTTTCCTCTAAGAGTTTAATAGTGTCTGGCCTTACATTAGGTCTTTAATCCATTTTGAGTTTATTTTTGTGTATGGTGTTAGGGAGTGTTCTAATTTCATTCTTTTACATGTAGCTGTCCAGTTTTCCCAGCACCAATCATTGAAGAGGCTGTCTTTTATCCATTGTATAGTCTTGCCTCCTTTATCAAAGATAAGGTGACCATATGTGAATGGGTTTATCTCTGGCTTTCTATCCTGTTCCATTGATCTATATTTCTGTTTTTGTGCCAGTACCATACTGTCTTGATTACTGTAGCTTTGTAGTATAGTCTGAAGTCAGGGAGCCTGATTCCTCCAGCTCCATTTTTCTTTCTCAAGATTGCTTTGGCTATTCAGGGTCTGACATTTCTTTGTTCTTCAATCTCTTCATCTATAAAATTAGGACCATAATACCAGCCTTGTAGGGTAGTTGTGAAGATAAAGAGAGATAATATATGCAAAGCTGGCACCTGTACAGGGCTGGCACCAATAAGTCCTGACTCTGGGGTTTTCTTCCCCACCTGCCTACCTCTCCAACCTGCTCAAAGAAGCTCTACCTTCTGCCTCTGAACAGCTAGACAGGACTTTGTAGATGGCCAGGTGTCTACAGAGGAGAGAAGACAATGGCAGGAAAACCCAAAGATGGGGAGATGTGGGTACGAGGAGGGAAGGGATAAGGTCTGAACCGGAAAGCTTCAAATAAACTTTGGAAGCAAATGTTCTGGTTCGGTCTGGGCAGAGGCTACTAGGAGATGGGGATGATCTATATCTGCTGGGTGTGAGGCTCTGGAGAGATGCTCTCAAGAAGAAGGAAAGAGCCCAGCCTTGGGAATTTCACACAATCCTTGCCTGGAAACAGGAGGCAAACTTAGATGACTTTTTGAGATCTTTCTCCATGATATGAGGATCACTTTAACCCTTGGGCAATGCTACCAAAAGTCTGGTCCACAGGCTGGTCCATGATGAGATAAGCACAAACACTGAGAGCAAACACTTGGAAATTTTTATAACAATTTGACAGACTAATGCTGTATGTGTGGAATCTAATAAAAAAGTTGAGTTTGTATTTTGTATGTCATTTAAAATTTTACATTTCTAGTAATTTGTTTTCATTATATTTTACAAATGTCACAGTCTGTGGTAGATTGGTGAATTAAAACAAAATAAAACACAATGGGTTACCTCCAAAGACACTTTGAGAAGCACTGCTCTGGGGTACTCTATAAATGTTCTGCACTATTTTTTTCCAAGGAGCTTTTAGCATTTTCACTTTGGAGGCAGAAGTGGAATGATGCATCAGAGAGAGGTGCGGATGGGGTCTGAAAGCCCTTGGCTCTTGGCCTCACCATGCCGCAGGCTAGCTACATGGTCCTGTAAAGCCTCTCCTATGAACTGTTTCATTATTTGTAAAATAAACGTAATAAAACTTGTCACATGGAATATGTGAGATTCCATGCAGGTAAAGGGCCTGATAAGATCTGGCCTATAGTAGGTACTAAAAATACTTGTTCCTTTTCTCTCTTTCCTTTGCAATTGATTTACTTATATAAAAAAGTAAATGTTTTCCTTTTTTGGTCTCTTAAAAAAGATTTCCATCCATCCTATATTTTGGTTGTCCTAGGTTAATAGTGGTTCTTGACATCTCCATAATAATAGTTTCAGCATTTTACATATGTTTGCTCTTCCTCACAGCAAAACTGCAAGGTAGGAATATTCTTCCACTTTGAAACAGAGCACATTGAAGACAAAGTGGTTGAGTGGCTAAATCTAAGTCATAAAACTAGTGTGGACAGCTTAAAACCCAGGCCTGTCCAGCTAACCAGGCTTCCCCCATAGTAAGTGCTTAGAATGGATGAAAGTTTCTTCCAGAACCTTCTTCAATCTCAGGGTCACTAGCTCTCTCTTTCTCTTATTGTTTTCTCCTTCATAGGTGACTGTTCTATGGGCCATGGTCGGATGTTCAGTTAACACAGAGGGTCTGGGGACACTTGTGATTGGAACCAATGGCTGGATGGGGACCTGGCAGAGTTGTACTTTTAACAGTTATTACAGCAGAGAAAGAATGAAGTCTGCCTGTAGGAGTGCCCAGTCCTGCCCGTTGGTCATAACCCCTCCACCTCTGGTAAAGTTGTAGAGGATGTTTTGGGATAGGTATTCTTTCTTGACTCTGGAAATGAAACTTCTGCCGTGTTTAGCTGTGGACACATCTGCCGAAGCAGCTGCGCGTGTTATGCAATCGTGATTCTCACCCGCTAGCTCTGGCCTCACCATAGGCAGCAGACACTATCACTTTTCTTGCTCAAGGATGAGCTGTGGTAATGAAAATAACTTTCCCCCACCCCGCCCCAACCCAGGGAAGAGAAGAGAAGTGGTTCCACCATGTCTGTGGGAGGGATCCAGTGGGATGTGGGTGACAGAGTAGATCTTGGCTTCATGGTCAGAGAGACCTGGGTTTCAATTCCAGCTCTCAATCTGAACTTGCTGAGCTTCTGCTTTCTCCTTGGTGAACTGGAGACAAGAATATGACTTGTCTTATGGTGAGGACTAGGAGGCAAGGTTTATATCAGAGCCTGGCGCTGCAGACTTTGTTTATTAACTCATTTCACCCTCACCACAAACCCTATGAGCAGATACTATCGTTATCTCCACTTTGCAGAAGAGGAAACTGAAGCAGAGGGAGATTATGTAACTTGCCCAAGGTCATGTATATAGTAAGTGAACTGGGATTCAATCTGGTGAGTCTGCGTTCTTAACTAGGACTCCACACTGCCTCTCACTACAGGACACAGTAAGCCTCTACTTTCCTGATGCAAGTGATGTTCTCCTACCAGAACAGGATCTGTCCTATGCGAATTGAGACATGAAATCCAAATATGATAAGCCAGAGTGGAAATCCATAAAGTCACTTTAAAAAGAGTCTCCCCGAACAGTGGGACTTGTCAATGACAGGATTGAGGTAGCTATGTATTAGAGGATGGAGTGAAACACTATGAGGGTGGTTTCACAGTCTATGTTTGTGAGGATTAAAGGAAATCACACAGTGACTGGGCAGAGCTCATCCTGGTATCATCCAAGCCAGAGTCTCGGGCGATAGACCTTGAGAATTACACCTCCATGGACACAGCTATCCCCACTGAGCCCATCTGCCAAGGAGAAAAAGATGTTTGATGAGGATGACTTGAGTTTCTGGTCGACCTGATAGCTGTCTCTCCTTGTAAATGAATGCACTGTTACTCCAGTTTACACATCCATCTCTTTGTGTTTGGTTGATATGAATCTTCTGTGAGACACTAATCTATTCTTTCTGTTCTAATCAAATCAGGTTTCTGATTGCAGCAACATCAATGGACCTAGAGATTATCACACTAAGTGAAGTAAGTCAGACAGAGAAAGACAAGTATATGAAATCACTTATATGCGGAATCCAAAATAATGATACAAATGAACTTATTTACAAAACAGAAATAGACTCACAGACTTAGAAAACAAACTTGTGGTTACCAGAGGGGGAGGTGGGGAGGGATAAATTAGGAGGTTGGGATTAACATATACACACTACTCTATACAAAATAGATAATCAGCAAGGACCTACTGTATAGCACAGGGAACTCTACTCAATATTCTGAAATAACCTATATGGGAAAAGAATCTGAAAAAGAATAGATATATGTATATGTATAACTGAATCATTTGCTGTACACCTGAAACTAACACAACATTGTAAATCAACTATACTCCAAGATAAAATAAAAATTTAAAAAAGAAATTGATTCAAACATTTAAAAAAATCAGGTTTCTGAGATGGAAAAGCATAGACAAATCTTGACATAGGCAGATTTCACAAAAATAATAAAATAAATGTAGACTGTGTGGCTCATTGATGACAGCCAGTTGGACTTGTTCAGCAATACTGCTGATGCACCGTGCACATTGCCCTCTAGAAGCTTCGCCTTGGCTTCTAGAGAGTCACTGACTCTAGTCCTGGCTACTGCTTCCCCTGAAAACTCTGGACAGTTTTGATGGTTAGAAAAAACTGTCTGGTCTAACTTGAAAACCTGCCTGCCTTTTGCTCCAAACTTTTGCTCCTGTTCTTCACTTATCTGGCTCCTGCATCCTTGGGCCAGCCCTTCAAGATTTTTGTTGACAACCCTCATCACTCCCAGGCCGTTTTCTTCTCCAGACCAAGTGGCTTTCACTCTTTTCTCACACGGTGTCCAGAATCTCCATGGACCCAGTTACTGATTTCGCTTTTCCATAAGATTGGAGAATTTTAATAGGGTTATCTAAGGACAGAAGAGAATAGACAGGGATTCTACAAGGGGCCTGAGGCCCAGCTCAAAGCTGCTGGGTGCAAGAAAGACATGTCATAGATGATTTATGTTTTATCTAATAATGATGCGGCTGACTTTGCCTTCTATTCCAAGTTTAAGCTATGGTTGTGTAATGTAAATACAACAGTCCTTTTCAGTCTCCCATTTTCCTCTGCCACATAGCTGTAGGGATTGTCAGGCCCCAATGGAGAAGCTTTAATGAGGTCTGTGGGTCCCAGTCTGTAGGTCTTGAGTCTCTCAGTGTGGTTTATAATTCTGTCAAGAAGGCAACTCAGGGACTTCCCTGGTGGTGCAGTGGTTAAGAATCCGCCTGCCAATGCAGGAGACACGGGTTCGAGCCCTGGTGCAGGAAGATCCCACATGCCATGGAGCAACTAAGCCCGTGAGCCACAATTACTGAGCCCGCATGCCACAACTACTGAAGCCCGTGTGCCTAGAGCCCATACTCCACAACAAAGACAAGCCACTGCGATGAGAAGCCCATGCACCACAATGAAGAGTAGCCGCTTCTCGCCGCAACTAGAGAAAGCCCACGTGCAGCAACAAAGACCCAACACAGCCAAAAATAATAAATAAATTTATAAAAAAAAAAAAAAAAGGAAGGTGGCTCACATACAGCTGCTGTCAAAGAGGGGGAGCGTGGTGAGGGACTGGCAAGGAGAGTAGTTGTATGGAATTTTGGCTGTGTCTGTCAACACTGTAGTCCCAGCAACCCTACCTAAGGGATCTGATGGGTGGGGATGGTGTTACAGCGCACAGACCTGTGGAAGAGCCATCACTACAGCTGTTAAAAGAACAGCAGTCTTAAGTCACGGTCAAGTAGCTATGTGTGTGTTGGGGACACACAGAGGTATATTATTTCAAAGGCTGGGAAGAGTGGGGTAGGTCTCTGTGCACTGTCTTGGAAGGTGGTCCAAGGTATACTTTAAAGTGAAAACAAAAATCAGGCTTAAGAACATTCTGTAGAGTGCAATTCCATTTTTGGTGTAAAGAAAATTACATATGTTGTAGAGTCATAAAGAAACACCTAGAAGAAGATGTACACTTAACTGTTAAAAGTGCTAACCTTGCAGGGCAGAGAGAGGGTGGGAGACGGATTTTAAAAAAATTTTGTGAGGTATATATTTTCCATTTTTTTCCTTCTAGATATTTTCTGTAGATCTCTTCTTTTGTTTTCTTTGTGTGTTTCTATACTGTTTGAATGAAAGAGGATTGCTTTTGTAAAAAATACCAGAGCTTTCTAAAAGGAACCCTATGTACTATGTTTGCCTTTATTTTTTTTCTTAAGAGTAGGTTTTAAAATTATAAAACTAATACATTATTGTAAAAACTTAAAAAGCATAAAATATTATACAATGAATTGTAGGTCTGCTCACCACCCCACTTCCCAGAATTTCTGTGCAGATACAACTGTGTATATGCCAACATGTCCCTTTAAAACCACTCACATACAAATGGGAGCCTACAATGTTCTGCACTCTGTTTTGTTTTGTTCTTTTTAAGTTAGTAGAATTTTTCCTATAATGACATATGCAGATTATCATATGGTTGTTCCATGATTTACTTACCAGAAACTTAGGTTATTTTTGTAAATTATATATGTGGTATATACATATAACAATATGGTAAAATGAGGCTCTTTTAGGCTCAGTTTCTTTTTTTTTAAATATTTACTTATTTATTTGGTTGCGCCTGGTCGCCCTTCCCTATTTCCTCTTTATCTGGTCCATCCGGAGGAGGCAGTGAGGTGAGGGGAGGGAGTAAGGTGGAAGACAAAAGATGACCTTGCTTTTCTCCCCTACAAGTGGCATCCACACTAGAAACAGACTTGAGCTTCGGAAGGGTCTGAGCCAACGGATTTGAAATGAAATTTATTTAGAGTTCTGATAAACACACTGGAGTGTGCTTTGAAATGACAGAGACTTTCTGTGAATGAAAGGACCAGGTAAATGAATTCTCAGGGTGAGAAAAATAAAGTTGCATTCTCACTGCACTTTATCGAGTCCAGCTCATTCGATGTACTTTGTGAACATGTGTTATTTTATATGTAGCATTCATTTCTACAAATGGAATTTCTGTACAAGAGTATATTTTAAAGTTTGATAGATATAGTCAAATTGTCCTCCAAATAATTTGTTCCCATTTACATTTTCCCAGTAATGAATGAAGGTGGTGTTTTCTCAACACGTCCTTTCTACTCTATAAGTATCAAACATTTTAGTCTTTGCTACTCTACCAGGTTAAAAAAAAATGGCATTTCATATAGAGATATTTTCATTATGAAAGAGATTAAGGTTGTATTTCTTTTTTTTTTCTTTAAAGATTTTTTTTTTTTTGATGTGGACCATTTTTAAAGTCTTTATTGAATTTGTTACAATACTGCTTCTGTTTTATGTTTTGGTTTTTGGCCACGAAGCATGTGGGATCTTAGCTCCTTGACCAGGGCTCGAACCCACACCCCCTGCATTGGAAGGTGAAGTCTTAACCACCAGACGCCAGGGAAGTCCCCTAAGGTAGTTGTATTTCTTTTTCTGCGAACACCATTGCAAATGTCCTTTGCTATCCATTTTTTTTTTCCTATTGGGTTGTTGGTCTTTTTCTTATTAATTTGTAAGAACTCTTTACATATTAAGGCATTAACCCTTGGCCTATCATATATGTTACAGATATTTCTCTATGTGTGTTATTTGCCTTTTGTTGTAGGTTATTATGCATTAATGAACTCTCAAGTGTGTGGGTGCTATTGTATAGAATGAATACAAATTTACCTTAGAGTTCTCCTGAATTAACAGATTTTTCTTTTTCCTTTTATATTTTCTCCATCAACAGATGCTCCAAGCCTATATAAAACCATGGCGGGCAAGGGATGACCCTTGAGGTCAAGAGTTTGGGAACCACTACTCTAGGCTCTACTGGTTCTACCTAAGCTGTGCCACCCAGAGCTGAGCCCAGCCCTCCTGGGTTGAGTTCAGCACTACGTCTCTTGTGAAGCCAGAAATCATTAAATTTCTAGTTCTTTATAAGACACAAGCCACAGCATTTCAAGGTGGGGTCAACAAAAAGGAACTGGAATGTCTCTCTTCCTCTCCTCCTTTCTCCTTTTTCCCTTTGCACCCCCTCCCTTCCTCCTTTGCTTTTCTCTCTTCTCTAGCCTCCTAAAGGGGAGACATAAGGCAGACAGAACCAGTGGGAGGGGAAGGTAACAAAGAGGGAAGGCTCTTGATTGTTGAGATGAAGCCTCCACTCTTTTGCTTGGCCTTCCAGGCCCTTCACATCTGGCCCCCCTCTCCTCCTCTCTGTCCTCCACACCCTGCCTCCAGCCACCCAGTCTGTTAGCCCTGCTTGGCCTGGGGCAGCCCTCTGGCCTTGCCACCAGCTGGTTTCTCTCCTGAGAGCTTGCTTCCCCTTCCCCGCCTGGTGTACTTGTACTTTTCAAATGTCACTTCCTCTGGGAACTTTTCCTGGCCCCATCTGAGTTAGCCTTCCCTCCACAAGCTCTCACCTTCCTTACAGCATTTACCATGTTATTCCACAGGGCTCTGGTCTCTCCCATCAGAGAGGTCTTTGAAAGTAAGAACTTGCCTGCTTGCCCTCTGGGACTGACCCAGTTCTTGGGACATGGTAATGGGTTTGTCAGTGTTCATTGAATGAAACTTTGTTTAAAGGGCAAAAATGTGTGTTGGGGAAGGCGTCATGAGCATGTAGCTGGAACAATATCCTTCCCACTGGTGATGGGGTACCAGAGAGCTTCACCCCATGCCAGCTTCTCCTCTTCAAGTCCTCACTAGAGACTGGCAACCTTGACTAAGTCCTGTGAATTCATACATAGGCAGTACTCCTACTGGGCAGAGGTCAACCACTGACCTCCAGCGGAAACCTCATCCCCTTTATCACACAAGGGAAGAAGCAGAGAAAATTCAGAGTCATGGCTATTGAGCTTCATCCCTAAGAAAAGTCTGTTTAGAACAGTGGTCCTCAAACTTTGGCCAGTGTCAGAATCACCTGGAGAACTCTGGTAAAATATCAAGGTCCAGGCCTGATCCGACTTCAAGGACCCTGGGCCTCTGAATTTTTCAGTCACTCTCCAGGTGATTCTGCTACACACCAGTTTGAGAAACACTGGCTTAGAGGAAGTGGACTAAGGCCCCCTCTGTTATCCCCAAAACATTCTTCCTTCACTGGCTACTAGGCCAGTCTCTTCAAATACTGTTTTCTGCTTGTGTTTCTTCCTATAGGTTGAATCCAAAGTGGTTGTGGGCTCTTGCTTTTTCTTCTCCTCATGCCCTCCCCTACCAGGTTTCAAGCAGAGTTTAGTTTGCATATGAGTTATTCATTATCCACAGCAGCATTATTTGGTGCCCACTACATATGCATGGAATGACTACATATACAAACAAATAAGATAGTTTAATCAGGAAGTACTCATGAGTGTCTATTTGGAGCAGTAGGTTAGGCACTAAGGGAAATAGAAGCCATGGTTCTGCACTCGGGGAGCTTGCTGTTGGGTTGTGTACACGGAGAGGGTGAGCTGAGAGTCAGGTGTCACAGTCCTGCTGGTGACTGTGTGTCACTCTGAGCTCCAGTTTCTTCAGCCCTTACATGGGAATAATAACACTATCAATAATATCCATCTCCACAGTTTAGTGCGAGGACTAAATAGAACAAAGAGAGTGAAAGTGTTTTCTAAACAAAACTTTAAACGTAAGATACTGTCACAAAGAAAAAACAACTTGGCGAATAAATTTTTAAAAAGTCTCCAGCTCTCTCTAGTCTACATTTTTGGAATTCTTCCCCATAGGTATCAATTTTTAATCAGAGGTGGCACATTTTGAGACACTGAGCTGTTCTTTCCCGTCTTAGTTTCCAAGCTCTTGCAGAGATGTGGCTAGCCATTGGTGGATTCCTTTGGGACCTGTTGAGAGGGGATGTGCTCCAGAAACCTTCTCTCCTTGCCTCGTGGTCCAGCTCCATTTGTCTTCTGCTGATTCGGAGCCATCACAGATGCCGGTGGCTCTCCTTTGTCTCTGAGTGGCATCAGGAAGGCCACACTCAACTTTTTTGATGTATTTGCCGTTAGCAGAGCATCACTTCCCTTTTAAAAGAAGAAATTATTCTCTATCAGGAAAAACATTTTTTTGCTAACCCTTTGGATGGTTTGCGCAAATCATACAGAAACAGACCACATTTTTCTCAGAAATATGGAGAAATAAATTCCAGGTACAGTTCTTGGCTCGTATTACTAAGCCCGAACATTTATTCGTGCTTCTTAGCTTACTGAGAAGCTAGCTTCTCATCAATTTCTCACTATCACCTTTCAAAGGAGCTTGTACTGTTATCCCTCTTTTACAGATAAGGAAAGTGAGCCCCAGCAGAGGGGTCAGGCTCTCACAAGATCTCACAGCTAAGAAGATATTAGGATCACCCTTCCAAATGGGCAAAGAAAACGTTCAGGATGCTTGAGGAACCCAGCGTGCTTACACACCAACAGCTAGGATGTTTCAAGAGTGAGTCTCACCTGTTTTTGTGTGTGAGCTCTGCAGTTGTCACTCCCCAAGGATTGCTGAGAACACCCGTCACATCTGTCAGCACAGCTCCCATTACAGCTCGTAAGGAAGGGCCTATTATGGGGTTGTTAGTCATGCACGTGTTGCTCTTGGTGATCAGCTCAATACAAACCTCAGCCAAGAACCCAGCTTTCCTCACCAGTCTCGTAACTCCTGTAAAATGTGGAGTGAATTTTTCCTTGGTTGGTTTCCCTGCTCACGATAACATTTCCTTGACTTCTGAGTTTGTACCATTTCCTTTGGGAAGGCTGCTGCCTTGGCCATTCAGATCACCTGATGATCTGATTCTGCTTCTTCTAATTCACATTCTCATCAGTTCCTTTCTCTCTGTGTCTGGGCTTCTTTCTTTTTTCTGCAAAATTAGAGCTCCTGTTGAGTCATTTCCTAAAGATCTATTAAACCATCCTTCCTCTCCACCTCCACATTCACGGTCTTAGTCCAGATCTTCTCCATCCATCCTCTAGACAAGGATAAGTGCAACAGCCTCCGAAGGGTCACCTGGCTTCCAATCTCTCACCTATTATTAGTCCACACTTATCTTCCTAGAATGCACGTCTGACTATGTCACTCCCCTGCGGTGGCTCTCCATTGACGAATGATAAAATCTATACTCCTCAGAGGGGCCATCAACCAGATGACTGTAGTCATCATTCCCCAGATTTGTCACATTCTTTCATTCCTCCCTACCTTTGCCCACACCCTTTCCTCCCTAGGAGTGTCCTCCTCTCTCTTGTTTTTTAGGAGCACTTCTAATAATTTCTCAAGGCTCAATTTTTAAGCCATCTTTTCTACGTAGCCTTTTCTGATATCCCTAGTAAGAATGAATCCTTTCTTCTTTGTGCCTGCATGATACTTTATACCCGTGACTCATTCATTCCTTTTTATATTTATTGCCTTATCAATCAGTTATTGAGCAGAAAATACATTATCAGGCAGTGATAATTCCAGGGAAGGGGTAAGGGCGTTAGGGAAATGAGTGATCTATACAAAGACATCTAAGACTTTATCTTTACTCTTAAGGAACTGCTGGTTGGGACATGAGACACAAAAATCAATAACTTTAGTACAGCTTATTAAAAGATTTGATGAAGATGTGAACAAAGGGTTGTGGGATTACGGAGAAGGCGGCAGACTAATTCTGAAAATCAGGGAGGGCTTCACGGAAAGGTAGACAATTGAGTTGGGCCTTTAATTTATTTGTTCAGACTTATTAAGGACTTGCTAGCTGTCAGAGACCTTCACCTATGAGTTACATGATGGGCGAGAGAGAACTTGGCAGTGAGGAAGGATGCAGAGAAAGCAATTGCAGCAGAGAAAGGAGCCTGGGCAAATGCATAGACTTGTGAAAGGTCATGGAAAGGGAGGGATTTTGTGTGGCTAGAGCTCAGGAAGCACTGGGAAAGAGAGAAGAAATAAGGCTAGGAGAGTAGGCACCAGACTGTGAATGTTTGTCTACAATGACGGCAAACTGTTTGGACTGTGTCTCTGTAAGGCTTGTTTTGTCACATTTCAGAGTGTCTCACAGATAGTTATGCCCTATGCTGTCTCTTCTACTACACCTTGAGCATCTTGTAGGCAGAGGCCATAGCTTCTAAATCTTCAGGACCCAGCTCATTGTGTGGCATATAACAGGCACACAGTTAATCTTTGTTGAATTAATAACTTTAACTCCATAACTCTCTTTAATAGGAGCTTGGTGTCATGTGTTTTGAGATTTATTTATATTTTGGCTACTATTCCTCATGAGCTGCTATGCTGAATGGGACCCCTCCAGTGTTAATTTATAGGGTAAAGTTTACAGGTTAGATGGACCCAGAATACATGTCACCCAAGGCAGCCTGAGGCAGCCAAGAGAGCCTGAATCATGTTTAAGGGGAGCCAAAGCTGTGACTCTGGGAAGATTAAGTTGAGTATCAAGATCAAGTGTAAATGTCAACTCTCAAATGTGAGTAAGCATCAAGAGGCAGAAAGGGGAGAAGTGGGAGGGTGGAGCATAGTGCCAGGATGAGTGAGGCCAAGGGGTCCGGAACCAAGGAGGTGACCAAGAGGAAAGTGCTGAGGCTCCTGATGGGTGGCATGTGGTACCTGATGGATGGCATAGAAAGCTAAAAGCGGGTTTGTTGCTCAATCATCTTGCAAATATTTCCAGATTTTTATTTGCTTCCACAGTTATTTCTTGATGAAACTAGTGGTCAGCAGATCTATTACAAATTGGTCCCTAGGTACATTCCAGAGCCATTAATTTAAACTGTCAATTTGAATATTATAGTTTTAATTTTTAATTTTTTCTAATAAGCAGTAGAATGACTTTTTTGTTTGTTTGATTTTTAAACCAGAACATTTATTGCATGACTAATCATTAAGACGAACTGGATGCTGCAACAGCTTCCCTCTTGGGTTTAGGTGTGGTTCCTTCACAGAATCCATGCCTGAATGTGCGGTCTACAATTTCTAGGTGCCTCATTCGACCAGTGCCAGTGGTATTTCGTCTTTTAGCTTTAGCACTCCAGTTATGCTCTCTCTTTCGCTTGGCAGTGTAGCCACATTTGCCACAGGTCGACTTCTGAAGGTGGTAGGCCTTAGAGCCACAGCGGCGGCACAACGCGTGCGTCTTATTCCGACGCTCTCCAAACGATGACGTTCCCTTCATCATCTCACTTCTGCTGCTGAGACCAAAGATAGAATGACTTTTTAAAACAGAAATTTTATCTGGAACCCAACATAGAACTCAAGAGGACATAGTGTAAACCTTCAACAATTAGTGGAGAATACTTCACTGTAGAACTCCTGGAGATCTCAGAGCAATCCTAGAACTCTGCAGAGCTCAGATAGAAAACCACAGGCTTAGAGATCAAGGTCAGTTCTCACACATCCTTGAAAGCTTGAATTTAAGAAACAAGTGCCTGAAAGTACGATGTTGCCTTCCTTCTTGCAAATGCATCAAAACTTGAAGGATTTTTTTAAAAGCATTTATTCCATTGCTGAATGGGAATCAAGGCAGTTCTGGGTTATTTCTTCAGAAAGAAATGGGAAATTTGGGTTCTGTGTTTCCATTTTTAGTCTTTTCACATCACTCCATACCCTTACCACAAAGTGCAGTATGCACTCCCTGTACAGTAATGCGTGAGACATGAGAATGGATCACCATGCAGACCATGAACTTCATTGTCCATTGTGTTGTGAGCACACCTGATAGGGTGGGGAAATTCATTTATTTGCAGAATGACTTACTTTGTGAAGGATGCTCACAGAAGGGACCAGAAAAGTGAGCCAACAGAAGGAGAGGACCCACCCAACTAGTTAGAGAACTCCAAGAAGTCTCTTTAGAGTGTTGAGGCAGCAGCAACACTTGGAACCTATGGGTTGCATCCATCAGCTTGCCCAGAGACTTGAAAGTAAGAGAAAAGAGAAAGATCACATAGTTTATTCTGAAGGAGCCATACAGAATCCTGTTTCTCCTGTTCTACTGCTAAAGGCTTTCCTGGATATGGAGAAAACCTAGTGATATTATTTCCAGGCTATGAAATAAATAGACACTGGACAAAGATCTTTCTTTCTGACTTTTAAAGTGAAGTAGAGAGAGCATAGGTTTTGGACTCAGGATCCGTGTTTTCCAGGTTTCAATTCCAGTATAGAGCCTTCTTTGCTATGTGACCTTGAGTTTGTAACATGGGTTTCCTGTGCCTCAGTTTCCTCCTATGTACAGTGAAAATGAGGGTTCCTTTAGCCATCA
The DNA here is from genome assembly GCF_009873245.2 of Balaenoptera musculus. Taxonomy (NCBI): domain Eukaryota; kingdom Metazoa; phylum Chordata; class Mammalia; order Artiodactyla; family Balaenopteridae; genus Balaenoptera; species Balaenoptera musculus. The sequence continues at coordinate 90,957,419 of NC_045790.1, forward strand.
AAAATGTGAAATGAATGAGACATAGTTTCTATTATCAAAGACCTCCCAATTTGTCAGTGAAATACATTTCACAAGAAGTACTCTTTCTCTCCAGTTGTGGGATAGGAGACTTCAAACAGGTGATGAGACTTAACTTGAATTTGGGGGGGATGAGTGCCAGTGTGCTAAATAAATGAAGGGAAGGAACATTTGGGGGCAGAAGGGACAGCAACTTTAAAGCACAGAGATGGAAAAATTTCACAATATACTCTAGGATCTGTAGCAGTTGGAAAAAGTTGAAGCATGGGTAATGTGATAAATAGGAGAAGAGGAAGGAGAAGAAGGAAAAGAAGGAGAAGAAGAAGAAGGAGAAGGAGGAGGAGGAGGAGGAGAAGAAGAAGAAGAAGAAGAGGAAGAAGAAGAAGAAGAAAAAGGAGAAGGAGAAGAAGAAGAAGGAGAAGGAGAAGAAGAAGGAGGAGGAGGAGGAGGAGAAGAAGAAGAGGAAGAAGAAGGAGAAGAAGGGGAGGAAGAAGAAGGAGAAGGAGAAGAAGAAGAAGAGGAAGAAGAGACCAGATCACAGAGGACATAATAGCCTTATTAAGGGTCTTAGACTTTATCTTGACAGTATCTGGAGATCAATGAAAGATTTTCAACAGAAGAATGACATGTGCCCTTAGGTTTGTTAGACCACTTTGGCCACAATATAGGACAAGAGCTGGCAAATTATGGCTCATGAGCCAAATCCATGCAGCTTGTGTTTTTCTAAATAAAATTTTATTGGAACAGAGTCATACCCATTCATTTATGCATTGTCTTCCGCTGCTTTTGCATACAATGGCGGAATTCCTTAGTTGTGATAGAGATCCTATGGCCACAAAGCCTAAGATATTTACTATCTGTTCCTTTACAGAAAAAGTTTGTCAACCGTGATGCAGAGGATGGATTAAAGGAAGGCAAAGGCTGGTGAGAAGGAGTTTTGTTAGGAAGCCCTGCCAAGACTATAAAAGACATGGCCTGAGCCTGAACCAGGCGGGAGCAGTGGAGCTGGAGACAAGGGGAAGGTGTCAAAGGAGGTGAAATCAACAAGACTTGGTGACTCATTAGATGTGGAGGTGGAATGGTGAGAGGATTCCAAAACAACTCTCAGTTTCTAGCTTGGGCAACTGGATGGGTGGTGGTGCCAGTTGCTAAGATTGGGTTACCAGGAGGTAGAGCACTTTTGGGGATAAAAAGGATGGTTCCAATTTAGACACGTAGCACTGTGACATCCCAGCAGAGGTGGTAGCTAGAAATGTGGGTCAGGAGCTGAAAAGAGTGATCTGCTCCAGACATACAGATTTGGGATTTGTCAGTATAGGGATGCACAGATTACCCAGGTATGTAGAGTGGGGAGAGAGGAGATGACCAACAGTGGTACCCACAGAAACATCAGTGTTTCAGAATGGACATAGGAAGAGGTATTTGGAACGGAAATGGTGAAAGAGGTCCCAGGGGGGATGAGGAAAACTAAGAGAGTATTTGCTGAACAAAGTAAGCCAGACAAAGTGAAACTAACTACCAATGTTCCATAAAGAGAATGGGGGTGGGTCATCGGGAGCAGGAGGGAGAAAGGATGAAAATAAGAGGGATGCAAGGCAGTAGGAGATGAGTGAAGCTGGGAGGAAATAGCCTCCATTTCCTGCACACTTGTTATGTGCCAGAGAACATCCGAAGTGCTTGAGTTCATTTCATCTGTACAACAGCCTCTCAAGGTAGGAATAGTGATTCCTGTTTTACACATGAGAAAACTGAGGCATAGATACTTAGCAACTCACTGGAGGTTATACTGCTGGCAAATGGTGTAGTGGGGATTCCAACTCCCAAATCAATGCCCTTGAACCCTACGTCAAGTGACACACCTCTATTCCACCTCCCTAACTCCTTACAAATACCAATTGTCACCAAAGACCAGCTCCAACGTTATGTCTTCTGGAATGACTTTCCACTCAACTGTCCCCTTCCCGTGCTGGGTCAGCATGGTGGGGTCCTGAGGCAGAATTGTATTAGGTCAAGCGCATAGAGTTGGGTGCCTGACTGCTTGGGTTCAAATCCCGGCCCCAGCGCTTATAAGCTATGCAACCTCCTCCCACAACCTCCTTGTGCCTCCTTGTGCGCCGATAAAATAGGGTTGACAAGAGTCCCAACCATGTAGGTATGGATTCATGTAAAACTTAGAACAGGACCTAGTGCATAGTGAACATTTTTTTAAAAATTTTTATCGTAGTATAGTTACTTTACAATGTTGTGTTAGTTTCTGCTGTACAGCAAAGTGAATCAGTTATACGTATACACATATCCACTCTTTTTTAGATTTCCTTCCCATTTAGGTCACCACAGATCATTGAGTTGGGTTCCCTCTGCTGAACAGAAGGTTCTCATTAGTTATTGATCTATTTTATACATAGTAGTGTATATATGTCAATCCCAATCTCCCAATTTGTCCCAGCCCCCCTTGGTAACCACAAGTTTGTTCTCTACATCTGTGACTCTATTTCTGCTTTGCCAATAAGTTCATCTGTACCATTTTTCTAGATTCCACATAAAAGCGATATTATATGATATTTGTTTTTCTCTTTCTGACTTACTTCACTCTGTATGACAATCTCTAGGTCCATCGAGCGTAGTGAACATTTAATAATTACAACTCTCCAATGGCGCAGAGGACGTGCTCGGTGCTGCTGTAAGTACTATATATAGATTTACATTTAATCCTCACAACGCACTTCCAAGGAAAGAACTGGTTTTATTTCCATTTTACAGACAAGGAACTGAGGCAGAAAGAGTTTAAATAACTCAGTGATGGTCACACGGCTCAAACAAGGGTTTGGTAGTATCGATGGTCTTCTTATTCCAGTCCTGGTCCCAGCAGGTCTCAGCCCCAGTCCTCACCCTGTGCTGTGGTTCATCATGCATCTGTTGGTCTGTCCACAGATCTGAGCAGGGATATGCCTTATTCCCCTTGGTAACCCCAGCAACAAGGAATGATGCTTGACACTCGGTAGATACTCAACAAATATTTCCTGAATAAACCAATGATTGGACAAACCCCTCTTGAAGGTCTTAAGCTCAATCCATTTAGTCTTCACAACTGATCAGCATGGTGGGTGCATTGAATCTTACACCAGGACACCCACTCAACTCTTGGAGTGTCCCCTCAGCTGGCATATGGCATTAATATGTTTGCTTCTGGCCTAAAATGATTACCACTGTTTAACCCAGGGCAGTAAAACCCCTTGGAAGGGCTGGGATGGGCAGCCAGACCTCGGGTCCCCTGGAAGACTGACCTCACCAACTCTGAGAACCTCTCAGAAGCTTCCAGAATGCACTTACAAGCAGCACAAGAAGCCAGACCTGCTGCTTTCATGCACACTGGCTTTGGGGCCAAGTATCCTGTCCCTAGCTTCCCATCTGCTCATCTTCACTCCCAAATGGCTTTCAGCTCCCTGGAAGCCCGTCCTCCTTCCTCCCTGTAGGGATGACTTGCTCCCCCTGGGGCTCTTGGGCAGAGGCTCTCAGCCTCTCACAGGAGGGGACGCAAACGTGCTCTTGTGGTGGCTCTGCCTTCGTGACCCTCCCAGGGGAGCACTCGGCCTCCCCACTGTGTTGATTTTCATGAGGACGTTCATGAGGACGTTCTACCCTGATGGTTAAGGCGAAGTTAGGCGACGCTGAAGCCAGGTGGCTGCTTCTCAATTCCTGATGGTGGGGGATTTCTAAATCTACTTCCCACTGGTGAAAACACTCGATTTTTGCTAGAAGGGACCTGGGAGTGATGGGTTGACTCCCAGTGAGGGGACAAGGGGCCAGGGTGGGAGAGGAAAGCCCCCTGCAATTGATCCCTTGGGTTCTAAAGCTGAAAGGTACCTTGAGGATCTTGTTCTGGTCCTTCTATAGAAAGCATTTCCCTGATAGGCAGGCCACGGCTGGCTGTGTGACCTTGTGCAAATCCCTAAATGTCTCTGAGATTTCACCACCTAAAAAATGGCTTTCTTAGCGGGGATGGTACAATGAGCAGAAATGTATGTAAATGTGTATGGTTAAGATTTTTGTTTTTTAAACTTTAGGGCTCCAATTGTAAACATGCTAGTTATTGGGAGTATTAGCATAGAACGTTTGCTCTCTCTTTATATATATACGTGTGTGTGTGTGTGTGTGTGTGTGTGTGTGTGTGATGCATTTGTTGAATGAATGAACATTCTTGTGCCTCAGTTTCTTCTTTTGTGAAATGAGACAAGGCTGGTACCTACCTTGCAGTGTTGCTGTGAGTTTTAAATGTCTTTCTGCCTGCACAGCTTTTAGAGAAATTCCTGGTATGGAGTAAGCACTCAATAATTATTATTGATGGCAGGGCATTTTCTTTCATTTATTTGTCGAGCATGGTGGATGCTCGATAAAAACGTGTAATGAATGTAAGAGAATTTAAAAACGAAACAGCAACGATCAAAAAATACCTCAGTATGCTATGGGCAATGCCCTTCTTTTTGTTAGCAGAGCTCAGACTTGGGTCCCAGCAACAACAAGGCTGTGATAGGTGAGTTCTCAGGGAATGTCTGGGTAGATTCCTTGTGGTCCCAAGTGCCCTGTGCCCACAAACATCTCGGCCTCCTGTCTCTTAAGGATGCTAACGGTCTGGAGCCGGCGAATGCAGACTTACACGGAGGGGTACCAGCTCCCAGCTGAACCAGAGATGTACAGAATTTGGCAAGTGCTAAGGGGAGTCTCATTACAGCAGTGGCTGCTGTCCAGATAAAACTACCTGTCACGACCGGACTCTTTCTGATCCTCCAGATGGCCTGGGCCACGCTCCAGATTGAGGAGCTCTGAGGAAGGTGCTGGAGTCTCCGTGGTTCTGTGTCTATAGCTCCAAGCCCCGGGTCTCAGCTGTGTGTGCTGAGGGCTTTTGTGGCCCAACCCTCTCTGTTCATTCCGTTGGCTTCTAGGGGCAACCTCCGTGATCCCCGCCTCGCTGGATGATGAATCATCTCCATGACAATCAGTCATTTGGGGAAAGTGGTTGTGCTCGAGTGCAGATTCCTTAGGCTAATAATCATGTCCGGCAGCTCCTGGGTTCCAGTTGTTTCTCACCCAGACAGCCAGAAGGCAGAAGTGTCTATACCCCATGCTTTTACTGACAGGTGTGAAGATAAGAGCATGGCCTTTGGAATTATACTGACCTGGGTTTGAATTCCACCACTGACGGGTTGTGGCTTTGTGCAAATCTTTCACCTCTTAAAATCTTGATTTTCTCCGTCTGCAAGATGAGGATAATATTTCCCTGGTGGTTCCAGGTAAAGTTGAAAGTAATTCATACAGGGATTCCTAGCATAGAGCCTGGTGCATGGGTGAAGCATGATAGAAGGCAGCACTATGATTGATGCAAGCAAGCAAAAAGATTTAGAGGAAGGGCAGCAAACTTTGTCTGTAAAGGGCCAGACAGTAAATATTTGAGGGTCTATGGGACCAGACAGTCACTGTGGCAACTACTCAACTCTGCCACATGAAAGTGGCCACAGACCATTCTTAAATCAATGAGCAGAGCTGTGTTCTAATAAAACTTTATTTATAAAAACGTGCTGCTGGGGGCTTCCCTGGGGGCACAGTGGTTAAGGATCCACCTGCCAATGCAGGGGACATGGGTTTGAGCCCTGGCCTGGGAAGATCCCACATGCTGCGGAGCAACTAAGCCTGTGCGCCACAACTACTGAGCCTGCACTCTAGAGCCCACTTGCCACAACTACTGAGCCTGCCTTCCACAACTACTGAAGCCCACACACCTAGAGCCTGTGCTCCGCAACAAAAGAAGCCACCGCAATGAGAAGGCTGTGCACTGCAACAAAGAACAGCCCCCTCTCGCCACAACCAGAGAAAGCCCGCGCACAGCAACAAAGACCCAACGCAGCCAAAAATAAAATAAAAAATAAATTAATTAAGGGAAGAAAACAAACAAACAGGCTCCTGGTAGGATTTGGCTCCTGGGTTGTAGTTTTCCTGCACAAGGAGACTGAGTCTTATAATATCTATACGTTCTAGTCACTAATAATATTTAATCTGTTTTACCTTTATGGTGGGTATTTAATTCTTCCTTGTGCAATAGAGAGACTTAGCTTGGAAGACTACATTTTCTTTGTCCTGCAGTCAGGTATGACTGGGTGTATCCTCAGAGTCCATTTTGCATATGGAACCAAGGTTCTATCTCAAGGGAACAGAAAATGGAAGTGTACTAACTTGGTTCAAGGATGTTGGTTCAGTGTAGCAAGGAAAAGTGGTTTTGAGTATATTTGTTTCTAGTAGGCAGGGGATGTATCTGGCTCATCTATAGGGCCTGGTACAGAGTAGTCAGTCTTTGGTGAGTTAATTCAATAAACAGATCCTAAATAATTTCCTTCAGTCCTCTTCACACAGTTGTATGTCCCTGACAGTTTGGGGCTCTTGCTAATTGGATGGAAATCTTCCATCTGAGATTCATAACAAATGTTCATGACCAAGGTAGGTAGCCATTTAGGGTTATTTGTCTAATGTGCTCCCAATGCTTCATGAGGCTAGTGTCCCCACAGTAGCAGAGGGTGGTGTTCCTTGAACATCATAGCAGATAATTTCCAAATACAGCCACACCAATGTATCAATATATATGCCATCCCACATGTTCTTATTACAATGTGATATGAACACTTTTCCTTCAAAATGTGGGTTTTATGTTCCCTCCCCTTGGACCTGGATGGATCTTTGTAACTGCCTCGATCAACAGAATGTGGCAGAAGTGAGGGTGCACGACCCCCAAGGCGAGGTCTAAAAGTCAATATGGTTTCACCTGCTTTTTCTCACTCTTAGGACACTTGTCCTTGAAATCCATACACCCTGTTGTAAGGAAGCTCAGGCCACACGGAGAAGCTACATGGAAGTGTTTTGGCTGACACTTAGCTAAGCCCCAGCTGACAGTCAATGTCAACATGTGAGTAAATGAGGGTTCAGATAGTTCTGGCCCCTGGCCTTTGAATCTTCCACTTGAGGCCTCAGACATCATGAGGGAGGAATTAGTGTCCAAATGCCCTATCCAGAGAGAGATCACAAGTGATGACTGATTTTCTAAGCCACTAAGTTTGGGGTAATTTGCTATGCAGCATTAGGGAACTAATGTAAAGATATTGCAATCCTTTACTGTCCTGATGGTCCTATTATGTCACAGAGGACTTGAGAGCACAGTAATGCTGGGAAAAGGCAGCAGGCACCATGGGGGTCATCATTCATTCATTCAGTACCTACTCTGTACCAGGCTCTGTGTTAAGATTCTGGGGAAACATAGATGTAGATGCTGCTTCAGCTTCTACACTCAAAGAGGTCATAACACACAGGAGAAGATAGACTCTAACCAAATAACTCAATTTACAAACTGATAAGGGCTTAAAGGAGACTGTAGGAAGTGAGGCAGGAAAACAATGAAGGGAACAATTATTTATACCTGGAGGAGTGTGGAAAAGCTCTACACAGAAAGTGTCACTCAGTTGGGCTCTGTAGGAAGAAGAGGAGTTCACTATGTAGCCAGTCAGGGAGGTGGAATTCTAGGCAGAGGGAACTAAGTGCATAAAAGTCAGCAGGTGGGAAGGAGTCTGGAGGGTTGGGGGAATCAGGTGGCTGGAAAGTGGAATTGGAAGGAGGGCTGTCAAGAAAAGAAACAGGGAAGGTAGGACGGAGTCCTACTGTGATGAGCTTTCCGTGGTTGTTCTGAGAACATTAACATTTATTCTACAAGCAATAAGGAGCCACTAGAATATTTTAGGTGGGTCATCTTCCAGCAGCGTGGAGGGAGGAGAATTCAAAGCCAAGGAACGCAGTTGGGAGGCTGTTATCTCCTAAAACACCCTGGAGGGAGGGCTGAGCTGAGGCAGTGTCTGCAGTGGAGAGGAGAAGATGGGCGTATGAGATAGTTTAGAGCTGAGTCTAACATGGGTTGAGCCCGGGTGTTGGGGCATCCCCAGTGCCTGGCCCGGGTCACAGGGCAGAGACAGGGAGCAGGGTGTGGGGAAGATCGTGAGCTCACCTGCGGACCTGTTAGGTTTGAGCCTCGCCATTGGAAACATCCAGTAAGCAGTCCCTGCGGGATCGCAGGCTCCAAGGAGAGATCTGAGCTAGAGATAGAGCATTAGCAGCTGTCTCGGCTTCGAGGTATAATCGAAGCCCCGTAGGAGTGGATGAGGTTATTGAGAACAGCGTTTCTCAACCTTAAACAAAGGGAATGTAGTGTCTTGGTAAACATACACCCCCTACCCCCCAAAAAACCTAGAAAAACAAACTGATAGAACCCCGTGGGTACAGCTAAGAATCCCTGCATCGTGGTTCATCACCGAGGAGATTTTGCTGAGCTTAACCTTCAGAGATTTGTATTAAAAAATAGACATCTCAAAACAGGTAGATACAAAGAACAGAGTAGTGGTTACCAGAGGGGAAGGAGTGGGGGGTCGAAATGGGTAAAGGGGGTCAACTGTATGGTGAGGGGTGGAGACTATGCTTCTTGGTGGTGAGCACTCTTTCTGGTACACAGAAGTCGAAATACAATACTGTACACGTGAAACTTACATAGTGTTATATAAACCCATACATTAAAAAAAAAGCGCTCAGACATCTCTTTCCTTTATTAAATATTAAGTTACACTGTTAAATATGCTTTTTCAAAATTTATTTACCCTATCTTAGCGATTCTGATATGGCTGGCATTTTGCTCTCCCCTCTCCTCCCCAGGCCTGGGTTGCACCAATTTTTAAAGGGAGAAATGGGAAAGAGGAGACTGAAAGGAAAACACGAGAGGGGGCGGGGCGGGCGAGGCGCCGGGGTGGGGTGGGGTGGGAGGGGAAAGGAAGGGGGCGGGGCTAAAGAGGCGCGGGGGGAGGGGCAGAGGACAGGGGGAATCAGGGAGGAGGAGTTTTCTGGGGGCGGCCACCTGTGCCAGGTACTGCGGAGAGGACCTCGGCGAGGGATTTGGTCCCGGGGCTGGGCGGGCTCTGGGTGCGAGCGGCCCTCAGACTGGATGGCAAGGCCGGCGCTTGGGGGGATGGAGGTCGGGTCACCTCCTCTCCGCAAGGGGACCTCGACTGCACGATTTGATGCTGTCACACAACAGCTGTTTCACAATTTGCGTAGCTGATTTCACGCCCTTCCGAAAGTTCTGCCGCATTCCTGGCAGTTACAATTGTTCTGTCTTTGGGCAGTCGGGGAGGTAGGTGCCCCCAGTATGGCGCCACTTAGCCAGAGCAGTTTTAGAAGTTCAGATTGCAGAGGGCTGCTGGGCCAGGGGAGACGCGGGAGTACGGGTGGGGACTCTCCCCTGGCTGGCGGAGGGCACAGCTACTGTCAGCCCGGCTCTGACACAGGAACTGGGCCCTGCCAGCCTCTCGCTTGTGATGCTCTGCGTGACGGAGACCCGTCCACTCACAGAAACGGTGCGGGGCTGCACAGCTGGACTTTATCTGTATTTCACCTTCAGGCGAATTTCTTGAGGAAAACAGAATACCGAAGAACAAACAAAAAACCCCTTGTGCGTGTGGGTTCGTTGGTAATTTTTTCAGGGAGGATGTTAAATCGAGGCCAAAAGAGTCATTAAAATCAAACATACAATTACCTTCTGTACCCTCTCAATATCCGGGAACGATTAAGCCTAAGCAAACGAAATTGCCAATGGCCTAAAAATGGAAAAGAAATCTCTCTGCCTGCCTAAGTGGGGTTTACAGAGAAACCCCTGGGACTCTTGATGTCCCAAACAACCTGTTAGTGCTTTGGAGACCTTATGGAACAGGTTTCTGCATTTGGTGTGTCGTTTTGTTTTTTTTTGAACTCTACACACGATCAATTGCAACTGTTTCCAAGATTGTCCTGGGTAGTCAATAAGTACATTTGTTTTCTGAGAAGGATGTATTTTGAGGAAGAGCAGAAAATACAGTGGGGAAAATGTCAGGAGGAATTAAATGGAGTGACATAATTCCCAGGGGGAGGCAGACGTCAGCTGCATTCCCTGTGTCTTGCTCTACCTTGGAAATCTTTCAGAACTCACTGGAAAATAAAGATGTATGTGATGGAGACGTGGGTGGATTCAATAGCTACAATAAGAGAGAGGGAATGAAATGCAAACACACCCTTGGTTGGATTATTAAACTGATTTAAATACATAATTCACGGCTGGATGTAAAGCATTGTTTTCCATTGCATCTTCTTCTTTGTAGGAAAAAAAAGGGTAACTTGTGGTTTATTATTTCTGACTTGGACCATAGAACCGTGTATAGTAGATTCTCGGTAAGTATTTGTCAAACATTAAGTGTATAAATGAGTGAGAATGAGTGAGTAAATGGCAGAGTCAAAGGAACTTTTGGGGTTATATAAAATTAAGTTGTTGTGCAATTAAAAACGAAACCCTTATGCTCCTATGCCAGTCATTATTTAGGCAGGTTCACACCCATTATTGTATTTAACTCTTCCAACAATACTGTGAAGTAAATATTATTATCTCCATTTTATAGTTAAGGAAACGCAGGCTTAGGGAGGGTAAGCAGTTGCCCAAAGTAGCATATTTAGGAAGTGGTGACAATGACATTCAGATCCTGGGTCTTCTTATTCTTCACCAAGTTTTCTTTCCATACATTATGATAGACATTGGAAGGTTGGAGGTGGGTATATATCCAACGAAGCCTCCAGGGATACTGCTTGTTCCAGAAACCTTGTACAGTTTCAGTTTATATTTCCCAGATCCAATGTGAAAAAAAAGGACTCTCATCTGTTTGGAAAGGTGAAGTAGAGTTTTTTGAAGCTGTAAGACAGGTGAGGTTTTAGGTTATTGATTTCATAAATCTGCGTTCCCCTGGAGCTTGGGTACTTATCATTTTTTACAAATAAATTTTATTTCGAAATATTCACAAACTTAAGAAAGAGTGGCAAGTACAATGCAAATAACTTTTTTTCCTTCTGAATTATTTGAAAATAAGTTACCAACCTGATGTCCTGTGACCTCCAAATAGTGAAGTGGATATTTCCTACAAACAAGGATATTCTCCTATATAACCACAACGCAACCGTCAAACTCAGGAAATTAACATCTATCCAATACTATTATGTAATCCTCAGGCTCCGTTCACATTTCCCGCATGGTCCCGATAATGTCCTGTTAGTCCTGCTGGAAGACTCCACTCTAGAATCATTGGCCTCAGTTGTCAATGCGCTTTAGTCTCCTTCAGCGTGGGACAGTTTCTCAGTCTTTCGTTATTTTCACAACCTTGACACTTTTGAAGATTACAGGCCAGTTATTTCGTAGAACATCAGTTCAGCTGTGTTTGTCTGATGTTTCTTCATGACATTATCCCAGTTGTGCAGCTCTGGCAGGACTATCCCAGAAGCGATGCTGTTCTTCTCATTGCATCCTGGCACGAGGTGTGAAATTCCAGTTTGTTCCATCACTGACGATGTTCAGTTCCTAAGGTGGCATCTGCCAGGCTTCTCATTGTAACGTTACACTCTTTTTTCCCTCTGTAATTTTTTTTTTAACATCTTTATTGGAGTATAATTGCTTTACAATGGTGTGTTAGTTTCTGCTTTATAACAAAGTCAATCAGTTATACATATACATATATCCCCATATTTCTTCCCTCTTCCGTCTCCCTCCCTCCCACCCTCCCTATCCCACCCTTCTAGGTAGTCACAAAACATCGAGCTGATCTCCCTGTGCTATGCGGCCGCTTCCCACTAGCTATCTATTTTACATTTGGTAGTGTATATATGTCCATGCCACTCTCTCACTTTGTCCCAGCTTACCCTTCCCCCTCCCTGTGTCCTGAAGTCCATTCTCTAGTAGGTCTGTGTCTTTATTCCCATCTTTCCCCTAGGTTCTTCATGACCTTTTTTTTTTTTTTTTTTTTTTTAGATTCCATATATATGTGTTAGCATACGGTATTTGTTTTTCTCTTTCTGACTTACTTCACTCTGTATGACAGACTCTAGGTCCATCCACCTCACTACAAATAACTCCATTTTGTTTCTTTTTATGGCTGAGTAATATTCCATTGTATATATGTGTCACATCTTCTTTATCCATTCATCTGTCGATGGACACTTAGGTTGCTTCCATGTCCTGGCTATTATAAATAGAGCTGCAATGACCATTGTGGTACTCCCTCTGTAATTTTATGGGCATGTACTTCGAAACTATTTAAATATCTTGTTTTTGATCAAATTTTCGCTTAAGTAGTTTATCAGTTGCACTCGTGGCTTCCTATTTTATTCAATGAGTTATCATCCTTTGCTGTAATTATTTATTTTGATGTTCAAAGTGTCCTAGATTTGGCCAGTGGGAATCCTTTCAATCTGGATTCTGTGTCCTCTTGACTTGTCCCCATCATTCTCTGAGTCCTTCCTTACTTTATGGCACAAGATGTTCCAGGCTCATCTTGTACTTTCCCTGCCCTAGTCCTGGAATCAGCCATTTCTCCACGGAGCCCTGGTTCCTTTTAATGCAAAATGTTATTTGAAAGCCAAGATTTGGATGCTAGTTGTGATTATTGCCATTGGGGTGTCACAGTTCCCAGGTCCTTTATGTAGACAGAGCCAGGAAACACACACACACACACAGAAATTCACATTTACATCTATATTTATCTCTATATCTATTTGTCTATCTACATATACATTGAAAACAATGAGTTGAAAACTTATAGTTTTAATTCCAGACATTGAAAACTTATAGTTTTAATTCCAGACTAACACCACGGGATTCATCCTACTCTTCTCCTTTTCCATGCTGTGACTCCTTTCTCCACAATGAAAAACCTGGCTTCCACGATTCCTCATGTATTTACTTATTAAGTCCCCTGCATGTAACCTATCTTCCATTGCTGTCTCTATTCCTCCCCCTGAGTAGATGACTTCGTCACCCCAGGTCAGGCTAACACCCCGCACTGGCCATCCCCCCACGTGGATATTCTCCTCACCTTTCTTGGACTTTAACTCCCGTTTCGGGCCATCCCCCCGTGAGGATGATCTCTCCTCCCTCCCAGGCTCTGACACCCTACTCTTAACCTCCATGGCCTTCCCACCTCCACCTAGATCCACGTGTCCACAATTCAGGACAGAATTGTTCAGAAAGAAAAAGGAAGAGAAAGAAAGAGGAAGAGGAAAGGGACTGGGAAAAAGGAGGTGCTTCTGATTTTAGTTAAGAAATAAGACTGCTAGGGACTTCCCTGTTGGTCCAGTGGTTAAGACTCTGCCCTTCCAATGCAGGGGGCGCAGGTTCGACCCCTGGTTGGGGAGCTAAGATCCCACATGCCACGTGGCACTGCCAAAAAAAAAAAAGTGGGCGCTAGAAAAAATTCTTCATTTCTTAGGAAATGTTATCCAGGCTATAAAAAGGTTTTTTGTTTGTTTGTTTTTTAATAGAGCCCATACTTCAAGTATTCAGCAGACAATTAGAATTATTCTTGACTGTGCTGGATATCTTTGATTAGAATCAGGCATCCATCCCTACCCCCTTCTTAGGGGTCTTTCTTTATCCCAGGGGTGGGAAGGCTAGAAACTACATTTCCCTGATTCCCTTGCAGTTGGGGTTCTGGAAGCAAATTAGATTCCACCATTGAGATGAAATTCCAAGAGACTGGGAAGTTCACAGTGAGCTGGAAGCCACAGTCTTGTTGTCATTGCTGCTGGCCAGTGAGGTGATAGGCACACGCATGTCTGTGAACTGACTCAGGTCTAAGGCATGTAATGCAGTCACCGGCTTTTTGAGAATGAGAGATATTGGCAGTTGAAGTCAGAAGCAGCAGCAGCAGAGGTTCACTGACCTCTGCATCTCAGCTTTGGAGTTGTGCACTTGAGCCAGGAGCCCCCCAGAGTGGCTCCTCTAGCCCTCCAAGGATTATATAAGCACCTCATTCCTTGTATTAAATGCCCTTCTGTTTAAAATACCTGGAGGGACTTCTTTTTCCTGTATTAACTCCTAACTGGCACACTGGCCTTGTATATGAAGGAAGATTAGACAGTAGGCAACAGATACTAACTTCTGGAAAGGTGTCTTTGCTTTTTATTTACTTTGAAACTTGTTTTGTACATATTAGGGGCAGTATGCTAAGCTAGAGTTGCAGATGTGAATAAAGGTAACAAACATGCAATCCTGGTCTCCAGGAATTCCAGACTGGAAGAAGGAAACAGAGAAAAAACCCTTAATAAACAACCAAGTTCAAAATAAGACAGATGGAGATAAGTGTTATGAAAGAGAGGCAAGTATAACATTCCTCACAGGTCATGGACCTTGGCTTAAAGGTCTCCCAGCCTGGCCCACCTCTTTAGCATCACTTGCTGCTACTAACCCCTGGACCCCACACACCTGATCGCCAGCCATGTCGAACTCATTGCCATACCTTAAATGTCACTTTCCCTTTCAGAACTGGAATGTTCTTCCTCCACCTTTCATGCCTAAAGAATTCATGCACATTCTTCAGAACTAAACTTCAGTGTCACTCACCTACTCTGCGCAGGAATTATATAGAGTTTGTCTCTCCCTCTTGAACTTCTGATTGGGAAAACCAAGTGTCTGTTGAAGGCATCTCTCCCTCCTTTCTTAAAAGTCTATCCTTGATGGTCTTTCTAGAGAATGTGGTCTCTAAAAGGAGAAATTACACCATTAAAAGCCACTCGCCTTTTTTCCCAAGGAAAAAAATGCTTTCATGTTGCAGAGTACTTAAATACAGCAAAACTTTCAAAGACGAATCCTTTAAAAGAAGATTTTATATATACACATACTCTCCTATAGGCACACATTTGCATATGTGCATTTCTAATTCCTGACAGACTCTGCCTACACTTGGGAATTTTTCCTTGGGGTTCAGTGTCTCTAGGATCTGTCAGAACGATTGTCAAGCTGAGCTCTGGGCAAGCTTAGGAAGGATTGTGTAGTTGTGTTCGTCTCTGTGAAGATGGATCCTTTGTTGACTTCTGAATTAATTCATATGCTGCACGCTCCCACCACTTGTTTAGGATCTGGGGGTGCTTAGCATTACCAGTGTTATTATGGCACATTCACGGAATGCCGTATGTTTGGAAAATAGTTTACAACGGTTTGTTAACCAGCACAAGCTGAGAACATTTCAACAATGGTTGATTTGCTTTGTAAAGCACTGGCAACAACATACAATATTTATGGGATTGCAAAATCTCACTAAATGAATGAAGTTCCGCTTTCCCTACTTGTATTTGACCAACATTTATGGAGTGTTGTCTATGTGCTATGCACTGTGCTAAGATTCCACTGAATGAATGAACATTCATTAAGCAACTACTATGCCAGTCATTGGGCAAGTATTCCACTGAGTGAAAGAGCATTTATTAAGTGCCTTCTAGGGACCCAGGTCTAATGCTAAGAATGAACTGACCAAATAGCCTCTCATTATGAGTGTTTAGTATGCCAGATACCACATGTGCATTCCATCAAATGGATAAATATTTATTAAGCACTTTCTATGTGCTAAGCATCAAGACAGACACTTTAACATACATGATCCCACTTAATCCTCACTATTATAATGAAGAGGGGCTAGTATTATTTTCCCATTTTACAGATGAAGAATCAGAGGCAAAGAGGCTAAGATTCATGCCTAGAGTTCATAGGGACCGAGATTTGAACCCATGTCTCCTTACATTTAGTCCGGTGCTCTTTCCATTATACCACCGTGACTCTATGTTTATAGAACTCAGCCTCGTTCTATAATATTAAAATAAATGGGAACTGATGGTCCATTGAATATCAGTAAACTGAATTCTGTAATAGTCTCAGGGCAAGAGAACTTGGCCTTATTTTCTTAAGACTAGTCATAAACATTAGATATGAGCAGTTAAAATTCCTGTGTGCTTGAACCCCAGCTTCTCTTCCTTAGAAGATTGTCGACAATGAGTTAAGTTAGTTCTCGAGGCTATGGTGGTAATACCCATTGGACACACTAGAACTCATGTAGGACTATTCATCCCAAAAAGATGCAACAAGAGGACTTCCCTGGTGGCGCAGGGGTTAAGAATCCGCCTGCCAATGCAGGGGACGCGGGTTCGGGCCCTGGTCTGGGAAGATCCCACATGCTGCGGAGCAACTAAGCCTGTGCGCCACAACTACTGAGCCTGCGCTCTAGAGCCCATGAGCCACAACTACTGAGCCCATGTGCCACAACTACTGAAGCCTGCATGCCTAGATCCCGTGCTCCACAACAAGAGAAGCCACCGCAATGAGAAGCCCACGAACTGCAACGAAGAGTAGCCCCAGCTTGCTGCAACTAGATAAAGTCTGTGCGCAGCAATGAAGACCCAGTGCAGCCAAAAATAAATAAATAAATAAAATAAATAAAAATGCAACAAGAATGGCTCTGCCTGAAGGAGACCAGAGCACTGTACTCCTGGATTACGCTGCTCGTGTTTTTAGACCATATCCTATCATTCCTTCAGTTAATTAGTCTGCAAATGCTCACTGAGTGCCTAATGCATGCCGGACACCGTCCAAGCGCAGGATGTTTGATGAGGCCAGGTCAATTATTAGCAGTGTGCCACTAGGCAAGTTATCTCATATCTCTGAGTCTCAGATCCCTCATCCAGAAAGAGGATAGGTGTTTATGAGGGTATCGTTACTCCTTTTCCTAAAGTCTTAACACTCAATTTCTCTCGTTACAAAATAGGCTTACCTGCTGCTACCTAGCTATCAATCTACCATTGAACTATCTCATCTATATCAGCACTTT
Organism: Balaenoptera musculus; assembly: GCF_009873245.2. NCBI lineage: Eukaryota > Metazoa > Chordata > Mammalia > Artiodactyla > Balaenopteridae > Balaenoptera > Balaenoptera musculus. The sequence continues at coordinate 90,974,176 of NC_045790.1, forward strand.
ACAAACGCTTTTTCTGGCCCATTATTTCTCTTAATCTCACAAGCCTACAAAGTAGGCATTCTTAACCCCATTTTACAGATGAGGACATCAAGGCCCTGGCAGATTAAGCAATATGCTTAAGGTCACAGAGCCGATCAATGGCAGAAACAGGATTTAATCTCAGGTCTGTCTGACGTTGGAACTTTGCTTTCTTCTTTATACTGTATTGGGTATATGTAGACACAGATCAATGAACACTCATGAGGAAGGTGATTCTTGCAATAAAATAGCAGAGTGGGTCCAGGGCAGGACTGGCTTATCCAGTTAGTTTACTCTCAGTTTGCTCTAGCAGTGGGCTATAGAAGTTGATTTGAACTAGAAAAAAAATCAATGTCCTCCAGTAATCATTAAAGAAAAGCCATGCAGGTTGGCATCCTGGCTGACATCCTTGTGAATGTTCTTCCTGGCCTGAAGTGGAGGAGTGACACAGAACTCAGGGAGCACAGCAGGAGCAGGTTTGGCTTCCAACGGGCACCCACGGTTCTTTCTGCCTCGATCTAGGGGCCTCTTATTCTTTCATCTATCAAGTAAGACAGAGGGTGATTTGTTAAGTGATTGCCATGGAAGTTAAATGGGAGATGTAGGCGAGTGCATTTGCTTGAGACCTGTTTAAGTGAAGTTTAATAAAACAGACTTTTATTGATCGAGTCTAGGTATCAGACACCCTCTGAGCACTGGGTTTCGGTGACACGTAATTTGCAGCTTGTGCCATTTTGATGGTCCTTCTGAGAAATAAGAGTGATGGTAGGTGTGATGATGGAGGTTTGGAGAGAGTGCAGAGCACGGAGTGACTGCCTAGGGGTTGGCTGGAGGCTTCCAAGGGCTGTATTGTGAGGAGAGAAGGGAGAGGGGAGAGGGGGAAGGCGATCCTGCCCACACAGGGAGGAGATGTTACTTCCTCGCTCTAACCCTGATGCTGCAGCTTTTCAGAGACCCTTGCCTCTGACCTTGTTCTTGGCAGGAAGCGCTGTGGTAAGTGGTGCTATGGAAAATACCTCTGTGGCTAATGAATCATCTAATTTTAAAAAATACTTAAAACAATGAGAAAACCTTTAGCTGATTTGTTCCCATCAAGAGTGGCTACCATAGGTCACTTCATCACAGCTTTCAACTCAGTGACCCAGGTCTCCTCCTCGTGACTGGAATCACGGTCTTGGCATTTCTCAGGATGTTTCTGGGACTTGGTGGCCCTTCCAGATGTATTATTTGCCATCACTCGGGTGATGACTCACTCCACGTGTAGATCCCCCATGGCCAGGCACCAGTTCTCCAGGGAGTGAGTGCTGTGATGGAAGCTCATTAGAGTTCTAGGGCCATCTCATGCTAGGTGTGGGGTTTGGGGTGTATTTGCTTAATAACGCATATAGAAGTATACAAGTATAGGAATATACGGAGTCTCAGTTTTCCCATATGTTAAAATGGGGAGATAGTACCTACTTTGGTTCTATGAGTTCTATGAGGAATCAACGAGATAATGTGCAGATGTTTGGCACAGAGTAGACTCTAAGGAAATGTTACGTTCCTCCTTCTACATCAGGGGTCAGCAAACTACGTCTCGCAGGCTAAATCAGACCCTCCACCAGTGTTTGTAAATAAAGTTTTATTAGAACACAGCCACGCCCATTCATTTCTATATTGTCTATGGCTGCTTTTGCGTCCAATGACAGAGTGTGTCGCTGTGACAGAAATCAGATGTGCCACAGGTTCGCAAAGCAGAAAATAGTTACTATCTGGCCCGTTACAGAAAATGTTTGTAGATTCCGGTTATACATAACGACCTTTGAGAAAAATGGTCTTATCTCCCTGTCCCTTTCCTTCCCAAAGTGCTTTTTATCAGACCAAATGCTGTTGGTGGCTTAAACCACTGTTTCTATGTCGTAGAGTTTGGATTTTTCAGCACTCCTCTGAGTGCAATCCTGTTCATTACAAGTCCTTTGAGTATGACTCCTAGCGCAGCACACATCCCCACCCCACCCCCATCCCCAGATTTGGGCCATTCAGCTTTGAGAAGAGGAGGAGTCGCACCTCCCTTACTCTGGACAACAGCTTTCAGTCTAGGGTGGCACAGGCTTACGTCTGTGACAGACGTCGCATCCCTAGGTCTTTAGCACCACAGGTACTGCTCGTAAGCTCTTTGCCGTCATCCTCTGCACCTGCAGTTATATTGACACTTGTAAATTTCCAGATCTGACTTTGCATCCATCTTTTTTTAAAAAATATAATTGGAGTTTCTTTTAATATACCTTGTGAGATAGAGGTCTAATTTCACTTTTCACCAATGTTTCATCAATTGTCTTAACATTGTTTTATTATTATTAATTTTACTTTCCAATTCTGGTTTTATTTATTTATTTAAATTAATTTTTATTGGAGTATAGTTGCTTTACAATGTTGTGTTAGTTTCTACCGTACAGCAAAATGAATCAGCTCTACATATACATATATCCACTCTCTTTCGGATTTCCTTCCCAGGTAGGTCACCGCAGTGCATTAAGTAGTTCCCTGTGCTATACAGTATGTTCTCATTAGTTATCTATTTTAGACATAGTATCAATAGTGTATATATGTCGATCCCAATGCAGCCATCTTTATTAAATTCCTTCTTGAGAAATTCTGTTCATTTTTATTTCTGGCTCCCTAGCATTGCTTTGGATTTGGACTCTGCTATCCAGAGTATTCACCAAGCCTTGGGGTTTCATGTCTTTTGAGAATCGGCTCAGCTGGTTTTCTAGGTTCTCATCCAAGTCTCTGCAAGAAACTGTTGGGTCAGCCAGGGCCTAGGGCTGAGTCCTCTAGGGTGCTATTGGAACACACTCTCCAGCTTGGCTTTGACCCTTTGGAGACTGGCGGAACTCACTAGGCAGTCAACCAACTGCGTTATTGTCCAACTTACATCTCTTTATCTCAGTTAAAAAGACATCATGAGGGTTTGGGTCAAAGGCCTTTCAGGCATAATATGGTCACCCACAGGCCTTCCCAACCTATTAGTCTCTGATTCTATCACAAAAACCAAATAGGATTACTTGCTGTAATTTATTCTTGGGAATCCCGTACTGGCTCCTAGAGCTCAGGTCCCTCTCTAAGAGTCTACATACTACCTATTTGGGAACGATTATAGTTTTGAGTGAGTTAGAATTTGCCACACAGTTTGTCAGGTACAATCAGAATTTACTGAAGGGCTTCTTAATCTAGGGTTTGTGAACTTGCATGGGAATAAAGTACATCTTTATTTTCACTAATCTCTAACTGAAATTTGGCATGTTTTCCAATTGTAATGTAAGCAACAAATCACAGTAATATTAGCATGACCTTGACTTTGTTGCCAATACAAACCATGGGTTTTTCACATCACGCTGGAGTCATTGTAGACAGGTTAAAATATCTTTCAAGTTCAAAACTACTTCAAAATTATGGTACTTATAAGACCTGCTGCTAGAACTTGTTATGTAATGCATTACTAAAGAGGCACGTATATTACCATATTGCAGGTTTAAAAAATATTCTAACAGCTTTATTTTAATATAATCGGCCTCCCTTGCAATCTGACATATTTCATTTGATGCATTTAAAAATACGACTCTGAGAAGAGGTCTGCAGGTGTCACCAGTTTGCCAAAGGGGCTCATGTGCAGAAATCCATGCTCGTCGTGATGGTAGCAGTTCCTCCTCAGAAGCCTCAGGGGCCAGAGCTCTGCCCGGAACCCCCCTTTGCCCAGACAGATCTCTCGAGGGGCAAAAGAAACCTCACCTCGACTTTGGATTCTTGTGTTCTCTTCACTCAGACTAAGCTAACACTGGTGATGCTTTCCTTTTGACTGACAATTTGAATAGCAAATGTTGCCTCCTAGTTTTTTTTCCTTCCTGGTCAAGCAGACTTGGGTTTGAATGACAGCTCCCCCATCTACCTCTCTGACCCTCACCCTCCTAATCTGTAAAATAGGGATATTACCACCTACTTTGTGAGGTGATAGTAATGTTAAAGAAGGTAACAGGTTTTTCAACTGGATTTTCTGGGAAGCAGCCATGAGATGGCATTAGGAGGAAAGCAGTTTATTGGTCGGGGTGGGAGTTATTGCCTGTGACAGATAAGGGGTAGGGGTAGGAAGCAGAATTGGGCAGAAAAAACCTTCAGACTGTGATGCAGATCTGACATGCGTGAAAGGACAGCGAGATAAGGAAAGCCTCGGACCACATTCAGATTGCACTAAGTGTCTGCCAACTCAATTGGTTGCTCTAGAGCAAAGATTACCTGTCAAAGGAATCCCATGTTGGGTAGAAATGCCCCCATCACACTTGATCATTGGCTAGAGGGTGCCCAGAAAGACCGTGGGCTTGGCTTGAAAGCTAAGTACAACCTGAAAGTGTTATGGTTGGAAGCTGCCACCAGCTACCTTCGTTCCTTGCAGCTGACTGCTGAGTTCTTTCTTGAAGGGAGATCTGAGCAGCGTGCCTCCACATCTGTCCCAATTTGAGAAGGCTGAGCACAGTCTTGGTGTAACTGCAACACACCTAGCGAGAAACAAGCATGGCCACCACCCACGTCTCTGAAGAATCGCTTATCTGGTCTTATTCACCCTAAGCACCAGAGTCTTGATTATAAGAGTCAGGTCAGGTCTTTCTAAGCTAAGAATCTTTTTATATTAGTGTCTAGGGTAGTTCTTTGACTTAGGACTTTATGAAGGTGAAAGAGGATTTTTTAAGAATGACTTGGTGATTGAATCCATACTCTATAGTGATAATGTTAATAACAACAGCAGCAGCAGCAACAATAGTGATAATTATGAAGGTAATGTAGAGTCTATAAATGGAGTGTCAACTAAGCATAAGGGCTCTGCATTCGACACTGATAGTAGGGTCTCTCTTGGTCCTCCAGGAACTGGAGCTTACCCAGTGTGGGTGAGTAGTCAGCTCTGATCCCATGTTCATTCTTCTTCTCCCAGGGGCCCCTGGTGTGTTCCATGCCATCCTATCCCAGGCAGTGAGAACTGAGACGCCTACTTCTTTCTTCAGAGTCTTTCTCGCTAATCCTAGATGGTCCTTAGTCTTCACCTGAGGACTTACTCAAAGGAGAGTCTAAAAGCCCTTCCTGTTTATCACTTGATTTTGATGGAAGCTGAATTTCCCCTCTCGTGTCCTCTCTACAACGCTGCCTATGTCCTCTGCTTGCTGACAAGTGATGTGAGGAGCTGCCTTTGTCTAATTTGAACACTCTGGTCTACACTCTTTCTGGAAGAATATGTCCTACTTCAGAGTGACTGTTTTCTGCTGTGACCCTAGGAAGAGCATTTGAGTCCCAGGTGGCAGGAAGACTCACTCCCCACTGAGGTGTGAGCAGGACACCTTGCAGTCCTACTACACTTCCTGTGTAATGAACTTAACATTCCCTGACACCTGGGCTCAAAATTAATTTAGGACTAATGCTGTTTAGTCAATCCCGGCCCAAGACACTGACATATAGAAGGCGCTTCATTGCCATTCCCTGCTTTTTCCTGCTGGGTTGAGCCCATTGACAATGGACTTGGGAGATACTTGCTTCTGTCTGTCACTGAAGTGTCAGGGTTGGAACTTCAGACTTCTAAATGGATTCGGGCAAATATTTTCTTCCCAGGATTGCCCTTCAATCCTCCAACCTCAGGTCCCTTGGCGAGCTCCTTGGCAGTGATAAAAGTGTCATCCAGGGGATGGGCAGTCATCTCCATTGCTGAATGGTGAGGCAAACAGCCAGGGGAAGACAGATGCTCATGCCAGGAAGACCAGCCACATGCCAGCTCCCCCTTGGCTGAGTCCCTGTGTGTCCTGGAATGAGGTATAGCCACGTGGCTGGGAGAAAGCTTGGCTCTCAGAGGTCCTCAGTGCCTCGCTCTCCAGGTCTAGGCTAAAAACAGAACTTGACCTCCAACAGTAATCATAGCTATCTCTGTCTTTGAGAATCTCTTCTTTTTCAAGTGCTTTCCTTGTTTTCTATTATTTAGCAAGACTTTGAGGCAAGGATGATTATTTCTGTGTTACAGATGGGGAAACTGAGGCTTGGAATCCTTTGCCCCTGATGGAAGAGTTGGTCTGTGGTAGACTTGAGATGTGAACACAGGTGTACCCGACCCCAATGCCTGTACTGGGTCTTCTTCTCTACACACAGTGAACCAGGAAGCAATGAAGCCAGTTGTATCCAGTCTGAGGGAAGAGCATTTGCTGAGCAGATGCCTGGGTACACTGGCCGAATGCCATGGGAATATGGCTTTTTCTTGGTGGTGATGGCAATCTCGAGAAAGTACTCCATGGCCAAAGTGCTTTCACCACGAGTCACTTTGTTGTTCTCTTTGTGAGAATTCAGCTAAGGAGCCATAGAAATTCACCTGTGGCTCCTACTTTATATGCCCTAGCAATCCAGGAGAGCAATTCTGTTAAGCAGTATCCTCTGGGTACATATGGAACCTGCGGGAAGTCATGTGACCCAGGTTAATCAGCACCCAGGTACAATTCAGCTGTTTATGGGATCACGTAGATTGACTTACTAATATCTCCAGATGATCTGTGGCCAAGTTTTCTTTTTTCCTTTCAGTCTAAGAGTTACACTGCTAATTCCTCTTCCTCACTGGTTTTCAAGTTACAAATCTAAGCTGTTGTTAAAGGCACCTCTGTGTTGTCCATGATTTGACCTGTCTTTCTCTCAAGCTCATCTCCAGACACTTATCCTTTGCAATTCATGCTCCAGCTGTACCGACATCCTGCCGTTTCCAGAAGCAGCCGTGCCGATCCAGGCCTTTGCTCTTGTTGATCCCTTTCCTTATTTTTTAAAAAAATGTTTTGGCCATGCCGCTGGCATGTGGGATCTTAGTTCGCCGACCAGGGATCGAATCACGCCCCCTGCATTGGAAGCCTGGGATCTTAACCACTGGACCATCAGGGAAGTCCCGATCCCTTTCTTTAAAAAGCCCTTCCTCACCTCATCTCCTTGCCTAGTCCTTGGACATCTCACAGGTCTCAGCTCAAAGACTCCCTTCCCCTGACATCTTTAGTCAGAGTTAGATTCTCCTTCCTTCTTTTAGCATCCCATAGCATCTTGTAACACTGCCATATCCAGTTTTTGGAGTCACCTGTCTCTCCTCCCTGTTCTGCATGAGGCTGTAGGAGCCTCAAGAGAGGAAATGTGTTTTATTGTTCTCTGAACACCTAGCACTTATCAGATAGCCTGACTCAACAGGAAACCTTTGGGACTTTAACCTCAGGGCAGGTTGGAATCTCAGGCAGGATGGTGGGGAAGGAGAAGAGATAGAAGCAGGTAGAAATAGCAGGAGGGCACTCACCAGCCTTTCTGATGGGCCCTCACTGTGGGATACAGTGCTCCCCAGACTCGGTGTCAAACTGAGTAAAATGCAGGCGAAATGGACACTGGTAAATGCAAACTTGATTCAAGCTTCCCAAGGGGGAGGTGCTGCCCAGATTCAAGGGTCTTAGGTTTGGGTGGGGAGGGGAGAGGTCAGGTCAAGACTCTGGGTGTGGGATCCAGACTGTGCTGGGGGAAAGGGACTTTTGTTTCTGGAGGAGGAGTATGTCAGGGCTTTGCAGGACAGCAGGGCCGGGCTAACCATGGTGGCTTCTGTACCAAGATTCCCACTGCAAAGCAGAAAATATGAGCTAAAAGTCTCTTGAAATGGTAATGGTAAAAATAGAACTACCATATGACCCAGCAATCCCACTCCTGGGCATATACCTGGAGAAAATCATAATTCAAAAAGACACATGCACCCCAATGTTCATTGCAGCACTATTTACGATAGCCAGGACATGGAAGCAACCTAAATGTCCATCAACAGAGGAATGGATAAAGAAGATGTGGTACATATATACAGTGGAATATTACTCAGCCATAAAAAGGAACGAAATAATGCCATTTGCAGCAACACAGAAGGACTTAGAGATTGTCATACTGAGTGAAGTAAGTCAGACACAGAAAGACAAATATCATATGATATCACTTATATGTGGAATCTAAAAAAAAATGGGTACAAATGAACTTATTTACAAAACAGAAGTAGAGTCATGGATGTAGAAAACAAACTTATGGTTACCAGGGGATAAGGCGGGGAGGGACAAATTGGGAGATTGGGACTGACGTATACACATTATTATATAGAAAATAGATAACTAATAAGAACCTGCTGTATTGAGGGAACTCTACTCAATACTCTGTAATGGCCTGTATGGGAAAAAAATCTTTAAAAAAATGGGGATATATATGTATATGTATGACTGATTCACTTTGCTGTACACCTGAAACTAACACAACATTGTAAATCAACTATACACCAAAAAAAAAAAAAAAAAAATGGAAATGGCAATGGTTAAGAAAAAGCACAGGGGTGGCCAGGGGTCACTAATTGTTCAGCTGTTACTAATCCCTAATTCTCCACCTAGCTCAATATACCTCTCAAACTCTCTCTCTCTCTCTCTCTCTCTTCCTCTCTCTCTCTCCACACACACACACACACACACACACACACACACACAACAGCAGTCCTACTGTTGGAATGTGCATCTTTATGAGAAATGTTCCACCAGGGCAAGGTGGAGCCTGAAGATATACCCTCAGTCAGGGCTATGGGTCGGGCCAGCAAGCTCTAACAGCTAGACATAAATCACTTAGTGATAGGACATGGAAGAAGCCAATAGAAGGTAAAATAAGTATTCAGGAGCAGGGACTCACTATTAGTGACTTCTATGTGCCAGGCTGTGAGCTGAGTGCTTCAATACACAGCTGCACACCACTTTAATTAATATTTAATTGAAAAATTTGAGATCATTGTAGATTTATATATAGTTGTAAAAAAAAATACAGAGAGATCCTGTATACTCAGTTTCCCCCAATGTTATCATCTTACAAACCTGTAGTGTGGTATCGCAACTAGGATATTGTCTCTCTCTCTTTTTTTAAAAAAAATTTTTATTGGAGAATAGTTGATTTACAATGTTGTGTTAGTTTCTGCTGTACAGCAAAGTGAATCAGTTATACATATACATATATAGGATATTGTCATTGATACCATCTACTGATTGTATTCATATTTCTCCAGTTTCACTTGGACTCATTTGTGTGTATACGGTTCTATGCAATTTTATCACACGTGTAGTTTGTGTATCTGCCGCTGTTTTCATGATACAGAACGGAGCCAACACCACAAGGATCGCTCTCGTTGCCCCTTTATAACCACACCCTCCCCCTAGTACCCTTTCTCAATCCTCAAAATATCCACGTGAGGCAACTAAGTCTCAGAGAGTTATGTCAGCTGTGACATGTCATTGGATCAGTAAGGAGTGATGTTTTGATTCAGAAGTTTGTCCAAAAACATACATCACATTCATTTTCTTAATTTCTCATTTGTTCATTCATTCAACAAATATTTATTGAATGCCTGCTAGGTTCTAAGCACTCGTCTAGGGACTAGGATTTCCTCAGTTAAAATATGACCAAGTCCCTGCTTCTCATGAAGCTGTCATTCATTCAAGCGTGAGTCAGACCATGGATGTGAAAACCCAATGTGTAATTTCAGGTGAGGACAATTGCTCTGAAGAACAACCACCGAGGAAGGGGCTGGAGGGATGGGCTCTACTGTTTGGGGTAAGGTGACCGAGAAAGCTGCTGTAAGGAAGGGAAATTCGAGAGCAGTCTTGACCAATGAGGAGTAGGGGACATTGGATTTCTAGGTGAAAAGAGGAGGGCAATCGCAGAGGGGCCATGTCGGGAATGACTGGGGCATGTTTTGGATGTCAAGGCAGCCAGTGTGTCTGGAGCACAGCGAGGCAGGGAGAGAGCGGGGGACCTGAGGTCAGAGAGGGGCCTGGAGCTGGATTACAAGGGCCTTGCAGGCCGTGGGAAAGAGTTTGGATCTTATTCTAAATGGGAGTAGAAGCCACTGGAAGGTTTTGAGCCAGAGAAAAACATGATCTGATTTTCAGTTTGTAAAAAACCACCCTCTGGCTGCTGGGTGGAGGATGGGCCGTAGAAGGGTAAAGCCGAGAGCAAGGGGGACAATTTCGTGGCCACTGCAGCAAACCACATGAAAGGCAGGGTGGCCTGGACCAGTGTGGCAGTGCCGGGAATAGTGAGAAGTATTTGGGTTCAAGATGTAGTTGTATCCGTGGACCCCACAGGACTCGATGCAAGATTGGATATGGGGTGGGCGTGAGAGCAGACAAGAGAAGGGGATATTTTAGACAGTGCTAACACTGAGTCACTTATTTTCTTTAACCGGGACATCACAGTGTAGTGCTAGACATCAGGAATCTTATTCCAAGTGAAAGGACCACTGTATCCAAGGCTCTTTGCTTGCTTCTCTGCCCCCCCTCTTCTCAACACACGTCCTGCAGGTTCAGTAGAGATGAACATACTCTTGATCTCAGTCTACCCATGTGAAAAAGACTATTGGCCCAAACAGTTGGGAAATTGGAGTCTGATTGGACCCAGTCCCTGGCCCTGAGGGCTCACAGTCTGGTGGGGAGATAGGCAAGTGAAGAAAAACTACAGTGTGAAATGCCAGAGTGGAGGGACCAGTGGGAGGCAGGGAAGCATCCAGGGCAATGGGTGTGGATTTCGATGAGTCGTAATGATGGTGGTTGGGTGGTGCGTTAGGGATGGTGTCAGAGGATTGAGGGGATGCTCTGGCATCAGTCTTGAGGTTTGAGGACATGTTCTCTGTTTATAGAAGAAAGGCTATGAATTCCCAAGATGGAGAAAAACAAGAGCAAAAAGACTGAGTCCCTGTGCAGCATGGAGGGTTCGGGGACGGGAGAGCCATTTGTCCCGGTGGAAGCACAGTGCTCGCATGGAGGAGTGGAGGCGGGGAGGCTGAAGAGGCCGGCTGAGGCCAGCTCCTGGCATCTGGCTAAGCTGCTTGGACAGAATCCTGGTGGTAACTGGGGTTGGAGCCTTCGAAGATCATAAGGAAAGGAGTTGCTTGGTTAGATTTGGATTTTGAGAGTTCACTTTTGCCAGATAAGGAGCTGCATGTATGAAGGTCTCACCTTTCCTTGCGTGGAGAAAAAGGAGCCCCTCCTGGCTCAGCAACCTTCCTGGGCCTCCCTGGTCTAAACTTCCATCTTATCTGACTCAGCTCTGTAGACGATCATCTCAACTGTCCACAGTGAAGGGTCCCCAGTTGCTTCACTGAGGCTGTGTCCACGCCTCTCAGTGTGGTAAGTAAAAGTGCCTACTTGCCTCTCTCGTGGGCAGTGGGGTCTGTCTCAGGAGGAACCTGAGTGGCGGGGTGGGGGGGACGACACACGAGCTTGTGAGGAAGTCCCTCAGCCTGGAATTGCGGGCCCCTTTTTGGATGCTGTGGGCTTTGCTTCCTGTGTGGTCTCCCACTCACCCTCTCAGTTTCTCTATCTGGGAAAATGGGAGAAGAGCATGTAACTTCTTGGGGTGTGGAGGATTTGGAGAAGGCAGCCGAAAGCTGTCTCCAATGCGCTTCTGTCCACACACAGGACGCCAGTACGGTAGCTGGAGGGAAAGAGTGCAAACGCATGTGTGGTAGATAAACTCAGTCCTTGCTCTTCCACCTCCTTTCTCGGGGCTGTGGTTTTGCTTGTGGTCCAGACCGGCAGAGGTCTTCGCCAAGGAGACAACGTCTATCACCTGGCTGGTTGGTTTTCTCTCCTGTAAGACCGAGTGGTACATTCCACCTCCCCTGGGGTGATTTGAGAATAGTGCTTGGGACAGAAGTGCTCAATCCATGTTTGATACTCAAAACAGAAAAAGGGGCAGTAAATATCTGAGACTTTTCAGATACATAGCGCTCATCAAATTCTCCAGATACTGCAAGGAAAGAGCCTAGAACATAGGATTCAGAGCTACACTGTGTGGTTTCAAATTGTGTGTCCACTCGTCACTAGTGATGAGACCTGAGGCGAGTCCCTACGGAGCCGTGGTTTGCTCTCCTGGTACGTGGGGATCGGACCCTTTGTCTTATCAGGTTGCCCTTCCACTTGTGAAGGTAAAATAAGATCATGTATATAAAGTGACTGGCATGTAGTAAGGGCTCAGGTGCCCAGGAGTTGAGTCTCCTTTGCTTTTGCTTCTTGCTTGTATTCCCGTACCAGCCACAGCTCCATCCTGGAGAAGAGATGACCTCCCCGGCCAGGCCAGGGACCCAAGGCTCCAAATCTATGTGACGCAGGTTCAAGTACTGGGCTTTGCAGTTTGCAAAGACAATCAAAGTTTTGCAGCTGCTGTGTTGGGCTATAGACAAACAGTGGCAGCAGCATGGTGCAGGGGATGGGGCGGGGCGGGGGAGGGGAATGCCTTTGGGCACTAGGCAGGCGTACATTAGGGGGACCTTCTTTTAATGTCTAAAGGTCATTTCTGACTTTTAAAAAACAACCCGCCCTTCCCTCTAATCACAAAGAAATCAGATACCATGTTCTCAAATACTATCTTTACAAAAGAGACCCCCCGTCTCTTTTGTCAATTTTTTCATGGAAACAAGTAAAGGAAATTCACCTTCCCCGGAAATGATGAGAGTCCAGTGGAGTCAATAGTCTTCAGGGTCAGGCACAGGCAAGACCCCAGAAAGTCAAGTCCTGTGTTCTGGCTGCAGGGACACTCAGGAGTCCTTGTGAAGCCAGAAATGTGGCTGAGTTTAGGGAGAAGCCGAGTAGTAAGCCCTTCATGCACTTTCATTTATGCATTCATTCATTCATGCACTCATTCATTCATTCACTCATACATGCATTCATTTAACTGTTATTCACGGAGCACTTACTGTATATTGGTAAAGCTGCTGCTGGGGATACAAAGTCCCCAGGGCATAGCTTCCGCCTGGAGGGAGATTATGATGTAGGAACCACCCTGGAAGGAGTATGTTAAATGCATTAACCGAGGCACGCTCTGGGCCAGCAGGACTCCACAAAGGACTATCGCTGGAGATCTGACGGAGGCAGAGAACTCAGAAGTGGCTCGGAAGGATGAGTCCGGATTCCTCAGGAAGTCTTTGGGCTGCCAGCTAAGGAAGGTGTTCCCTGCTGAGAGAACAGAGGGCACCAAGTCTTGCCAAGATGCAGTGCCTTTGGGAAGCCATTGGAAGGTCTCAGGCAGAGGAGTCCTAGGACCAGTGAGAGAAGGCAGCCAGTCTGCAGCCCAGAGAAACCACTGGAAGGAGAGAAAACTGGAGTCAGGGAGGTCAACTATCGAGGTCAAGGAATCAGAAGGTGAGCCCCACATTGGAGGCCCTTGCGTGTGTAACTGTTACCTGAAATCTGGGTTCGCCTCTGGGTGGGTGCAGAGCCAAAAGACACAACAAAGTCAAAGAGCGGAAGAAGGAAGGATTTATCACTTGCAGCAAGTGAGGAGAACACCGGGGATCGTTCCCAAAGCAGTGTCTCCCTGAGAAAGTGAGGAAGTTTTAAGCTAAGGGTACATGCATATTAATGAAGGGGTTTGGGTGTTGACTAAGGTCACAAGGGTCAGAAAAGGTCAACATCATCATCCCTTAGGTTCCAGTAGATCTGAGGGCTGAGCGCCTGGGGGGTTCAAATTCTGTAAAACAGCTCAGGAAAGTGCTTCAGGCTAGTCTTTACCATTGAAACGGAACTGGGAGTCTTCACAACTGAATTGTTATCTTTGCTACTGTTACTTCTCTTGCTTGATAACTGTTCGTCCTTTTGTTCCCTTAAGATCATGATTACTGAAATCTGTTCAAGGACAAGCATTGTGGCCAGACTTAGATCACAAAAGGGCTTAGGCCAAAAATTGCTTCTCTTATGTCAAGAAAGCCATGCCTGGTTCCCCTCCGGGGATCCCCTACCTTATGTGCTTACATAATAACTGTAATATTCTACGCATAATTTGCTCTTTGCTGCCAAGAGCTTAATTTAGATTGATTGACTGAATTTTCACAGCAACCTTACAAGGCAGGGATTACCTACTCAAGATCATACAGCTAGCACACGGAAGATCTGAGTCTCAGTTATCAGTGAACTTGATGCCTAAAACTGTGTTCTAAAGTCTAAACCACCAGAGCATCTGGGTAGACGGGAAGATTAGGGACGGGCAGAGAGGGCCGTTTACGCCCTCCTGCCCCGGTGGTTGCCCCCTGCCCTCCCCCTCCAAGTCTACCCTGGCTAGTAAGTTAGCTCCTGCAGCCCTGCTTACCTGTCTCCTAGGCTTTCTGCAGAGTCATTTGGTCCATAGCAGTTTACCTGCTTCCAGAAGGCTTTGCTCCCTGGTCATGCCCGCCAACCCCATGCCAACGCCCGCTGTCTCCTCCTGCTGCAAACCCATACCCTCATCCCTTGATGCCCGCCTGCGAGGATGCCCCGCATCTACCTCACCTAAGCATGGTGCTCCTTCTTCCCTGCCCCCCCACCCCAGCCTCTCCCACTGCCTCTCCAGCTGCTGAATTTCACACACTTCAAAAACCCTATCTGTGTTTCTCCTTTGCTTAAGGCCATCCTGCTCCATGAAAGCTGAAAAGGAGTCATTGGAACGGAATGCTGTGTTGGCATTAATAACGAGGATTGGTCCCTGTGGTGCGTCTGCCCTTGGAGGCTTGGCACTTCTGAGAGTGGGGAAAGATATATGTGAGCCCTGGCCACATCAGAGGGGCCTGCAGGGGGAAGCACTCCAGAGACGGGCTCTGTCCCCAGGAGCATGCCAGGCCCAGGACCCGTGGGAGGACACCAGAACTGCGCTGAGCCATGCTCCCCAGGTGCAAGGTGTGGCCTCGCCTGCTGCCACGACATGGAAACACACAGCCAGCATTCACGAGGGCAGCCCTTACTACATACTGGGCACTATCCTGCGTGCATCACAAATTCCACCTCCTTCCAAACACTCAGCACCTCTGTGAGGATGGTACTGTGGCTACCCCCATTTCACAGATGGGGAAACTGAGGCAGGTAGAAATGAAATAACTTGCCCCACGTCACACAGGTAAAAAGAAGCAGAACAGGGATTTAAACCCAAGCCCTCCAGCTCGAGTCTGTGCTCCAAACCTCCACTCTGGGCTGCTTGCCGGCTCCTTCTCCTCATCCGGGGCTCCCCGGCTGGTGCCTAAACTCCCCTCCCCCTGCTCAGAATATCTGGGACCCCCAAGCCCACTGGAGTCATTGGTTCTTTAACTTGATGGAAATAATGCAGAGTCCCAACTAGACTCTGCGATCTAAATCCTCTCTCTGTACCCCCTCCTGTCCCCACTCCCAACGAGCTTCGGGACCTTGAACAAGTTAACTTTGTCTACTGAAGCCTTGGTTTTTCCCCCTGTAACACGGGGATATCTCTGTTGGTCCTGCAGGGTTATGGTGAGAATTAAATAAGGCTCTGGTGTTTTGACTTTTAATGTAATGAAGACTCGTACTGACTGATTGACTGGCTGCCCAGCGAGTGCCAGGCCCTATCCTAGCACTTTATAGACACCGAGATCACCTACTCCCCTAGGCCCTCACAGCAGTAAGTGGCTCCCCAGGTACTGTTAGATGGTCAGCCCTTTTGTCATATTGAGTGGTAGGGGTATGAATGTTTTCCTAGCTCCCTTGATGGCCTTTGAGAGATTTGAGAAGCCCAGAGAGATGTTTTTTGGGCCCCTAGCATGATCCTAGTTAATACTTCCAGGGCAGGGTCATTTAAAGTATTAATTTGTTTTTATCTTCCCGGATTTTCCTCTTTTCCTTTCTCTTTCACCTTCCCGCATTCAAGTAGGTAGAAAGCCTGTGCTTCTTTATCTCAGAGGGTTATAGCTGGAGGTTCGTGGCTAAGCTCCGTGTTGAAAAACCAGACTCTTGCAGAGTTCAGGTAGATGAGACAAAAGCAAAACATGGAGGAAACAGGCTGGGTGGAAATATAATTAGTAGTCGTGGAAGAGTCAGACACAGTGAAGAGGGCTTAGTCACTCAGAAGGGATCAGCTACCAGCCCTGGCCTGAGACATGCCAGATCTTCTCACTTTTCTGAAGAAGAGACAATTCTGAATCTCAGTGAGTTCAATTTAGTTTTTTAAGACAGGTGCCCACCTACATTCTGCTGGATAAAAGCCATCCTGACAGTTGAAGGCAGGCCTCTGGTATAGCCATGGGGTACAGGGTTTGGGGGGAGAAGGATTCCCCCAGATGAAAGAGAGATTCCCCCAGGCTGTGGGCAGAGAGGGATGTGTCTATGGATTCTTTGAGCAGAATCCCTGAACACCCCAAGAGTATGGCAAGACCTCAGAGGAAATAGCTTTGTGGTTCACCAGGCAGTACACGTGGGGCTCCCCAACCAGAGAACCTGATGACACACGGCAGGGGTTTAGACCTGTGGGGCCATGCGGGCTAGACGATGGGGGTTGGTTTCAGGAGGGAGTGCTCTGGACAGACCATTTATAACCGCAGAAGGACCTCCATAATGCCTGGGTACTAAGTGAGGCCTTAGAGTAACTGATACAGCCTCAGGAAATGCAGTGAAGAAAGACGGGCTGAATTTCTTTCATCCTGGTATGAGGGAGCTCAGAATCGAAACTAAGTTGATGTGTGCACAGGATTGTGCTCTTTCTCGCTCGTCTGGGTGTGTGGACTAAGCTTCACATCTTCACGCTCCTGTTTAGGGGAGTGATACAGCATCCTTCCTACTTCCCCTGGCAGGGGTGGTGTTGGGAACTTCTGCAGAGTCTCCAACAGAGCTAGCGCCTCCTGTGACCTTCCAGTTGGTGGCTTTATCTCTTCTCATTGGGTGATGCTGATCCCCTGATACTCATGGGGTCCTTCAGCCATCGGCTCAAGATCTTCCTCTGTGCCCTCCAGCTAGTGGTCCCTCCCTGCATCCTCCTTGGTTCTCTCCATTTCTTTTGTAAGACACTTTTTCAGAGTCTTCCATCAAAAGAAGTGATTCCTGAGGTTATTCTGAAAAAGTCTCAGAATGAAGGGTCCATGATCGTGGACTCCATTTCATGCAGTGTTGGTAAATCACATCTTTTGCTCTCTTTCCACAATTCAGCTAATACTTGCAGAATGCCAGGTATGTTTCAGGCACAGTGCTGGGCACTGGGGATGCAGGCATGGATAGGCACGATCTCTTTGCCCTTACAGAGTTCACAGTCTAGTTGGGAGGTAGAAGCACCAACAGATAGCTGTACTATACCATGGTGATGGGGGGGGTGGTGGTGTGAGTGACGGTGGGAAGGGCAGAGGAGGAGGGTATGTGATCGCTTAAGGTAATCCAGCTCGTACTTGGTGAGGCAGTGTGGGTGAACCTAGGTTCCCAATCCCAAATCCAGTGTCCTTTCTACTCCAGGGGTGGCACAGTGTGCTTGGGACATGGCATCCCCATTTCCCTGTTCTTGCGAGTGATGTCAAGGCTGATGCTTTCCCCACTAATACTCTCCTTCGACCAACTTGCATATTCCCCCTTCTCCCACACCATTATTGTCTTTTGCGGGTGGCCATGCCTTTGGTCTCCAGAAGAGTGTTGCACCCCCTTTATCTTCCACGCTGTGGTTGAGAACACCCTGGACCCCAAAGCCCACTGAGGTTTTCCCACTAGAGAGCTAGCATTCTACTGGTGCCTGGGATTCGCCATGGCAGTGCTCCAGTGGGTCTGGGGCTGATTCTTTAGGCTGGGGAGCTCTGGAAGCCCCCTTAAAGCTGAGTGTCATGGACAGATGGCAACTTCTGATTTATAGCATCTGTTGGCGTCAGTGTCAGTGAGACCACAGCCAATTGATTCTCAGAGCCTCTTGGTTGGACAATGCCCTGGCCACTGCTGGAAACCAGACCAGAGTTATTGGCAGTGCCAGGCATTTTTCAAGGAAACGCAAGCAATTTCAGCTAATCCGTGGGCAGGATTTTCATCCTGAGCTCCCTGATTTCCCTGAAGAACTGTGTGCAGTTGCCAAATGAGAGTGAAAAAAAGTTTAAGGTCTCTTTTGAGAAATAAATGGGTGTTTGATGGGAGTTGGAGTGATCCCATGATAGCATGAAAGAGAAGAGGGACAGTGTGATTTAAAAGCAAGAGCACGGGAGTCAGCAAACCGGGTTTAATTCCCATCCTTGACTCTTACTAGCTGTGTGGCTTGGACAAATTGCTTGCCCTCTCTGAGCCTCAGGAGCCTTAGTTGCAAAATGGAGATACTACTGCCTATCTTCTAAGACTTTGTGCAAAGGACTTAGCACAGTCCCTGGAATATCATGGGATTCTAATCAGCGTTCTTTTCCCTTTCCGTTCTGCTTTGGGTCCTTGCTTGTTGAAAGGTTGAGATCTAAAAACAAGACTAAGAGGCTACTTTCCATGGGCTTTGCTTATGCAAGTTTCCCCATGGCCCGTTTCCATGGGTAATTGACACTATGTTACCACATCAATATTCTTGTCACTCTGACATGGTACAAGTTGACCTCTAGCTCCGTGGATCTCTGGCAAAAATAGTGCTATTTCACCCCGGGGAGCCTCAGATCTCAGCACTGACACATATCTTCATGATGAACACAGACTGATTATATGCTTAGACAGTTGTTTCTCTGCTGAGGTCTTTCTGCCATTTAGATAGTATTGTTCAAGGAAATTACCCAGGCCAGTCCTGCTGCCTCCCAACGGGTCTCTTGCTGGTAATTCAGAATTATCATCTTCAGTTCACCTTCCCTTGTTGATGGATGGACGGATTGATTCATTCATTCCGTCACTCTCTCATCCATTGCCGTAGTCATGCTCTGAATGACAGTCATACGCTAGCACTGGGAGTAAAATGATGTTCAAGACTGGTGTCAACCCTGCCTTCAAGGAGCCCGATCTAGAGGAGAAGGTAGGGTGGCTGATGAGCCCACCTGAGTGCTGTGAGCACCAAAGCAAAGAAGGGGCATCACAGGCTGAGGGTGAGAGGAGGGGTCCAGGACGGTGCCCTGCGACAGGTGATGTTTGAGCTGAGCCAAAATCAACAAGTAGGAATCAAGTTGACCTGTATTTCTTCCCTCTTTTGTCCTGAAGACCCCCTGAGCAGGACATTAGACTCTTCTATTATCTGTCTCCTGTTTCCATGTCCAGTCTCATATGGCTCGTAACAAACACCATGGTCCAAGCACCCCCCTGAAGACTTGCTCTCTGCTAAGGTTGTGAGACTGTCTTACGTCTCCCAGCCTCTATTCTGATCACTTTCCTTGCATGAAGTGCTTTTTCTCCATAGTTATGGATATCCCGCTCATCTCCAAGCCTGGACTCAATCCTGCCAACATGAAGCCTTCCCAGGTTCCTCAAGTCAGAATGCAGTGCTCCTCCCTCTGCCTTATGTGGACCCTCCTATTTAGAATGGGGGTGGCTGTGGCTTGTATCATCATTCTGTCCATGCTTATCTAGTTTTTAAATTAATTTATTATTAAAAAACTTTTTTTTTTGGTAATTTATTTATTTACTTTATTTATTTTTGGCTGTGTTGGGTCTTCGTTGCTGCTCGCGGGCTTTCTCTAGTTGCAGTGAGCGGGGGCTGCTCTTCGCTGCGGTGCGCGGGCTTCTCTCATTGTGCAGCACGGGGTCTAGGCGCGCGGGCTTCAGTAGTTGCGGCACGCGGGATCAGTAGTTGTGGCGCACAGGCTTAGCTGCTCCGCGGCATGTGGGATCTTCCCGGACCAGGGCTCGAACCCGCGTCCCCTGCATTGGCAGGCGGATTCTGAACCACTGCACCACCAGGGAAGCCCCATGCTTATCTTTTAACCAGGCTATGAATCCTATTACAGTAGGAGCCACATCTTATTCAAATGACTGTCCCTCAGTGCTAATGTTAAATGAGGTAGGAATGAATCAATCAATTAGTAATTAGATGAAATAAGTATAGTGTGATTTTGGGCGTAGTCTCCATAGTTAAGAAATATCCTCATGGTGCTTAATAGAAGGGGTTCACATACATAGTTCTTAGTAAATTTTTGCTGGTGCCAATTTAGTTAAAGCAGATTTTTCCTTCTTTTTAATTTTAGTCAGTTGAAACTAATAATAACAACAAAGAAACAAAAATAGCTACTATCTTTTGAGAACTACTATGCATAATTAAATTGTTTGTCATGTTTATTACATTTAATTCTCATACTGTCCTTAAATATAGTTACAGTTATTATCATGCCCATTTTACAGGTGGGGCAACTGAGGCTGAGAGGTTAAATCACTTGTTCAAAGCGCCATAACAAGTAAGTTTTAGACCTGAGGTTTGAATAGATGCAATCTGGCTCCTGAGTCAGAGCTCTTAACGGCAGCAGTGGATTGTCTCACTTTCTGCACCCTGTCAAGGGTTAACTCTTGCCTTGTGCCAGAAGAAGAACTGGCAGATTCCTGGCAGAGTTTCTATGCATCCCATCACAGCCTTGGCAAAGGTTCCCATACCCTTTTGTTGGCAGGGCTCTCCTAAAAGAAAGTTGTTTTCAACAGAGACACTCATGGAAAGGTCCGGTTTATTTGGGTTGAGTCAAGGAATTTCCAGTCCTTATTGACAACTGAATTGCAGCTTGCAGAGCCCCACCTCCACTCAGGGAAAAGCCTGTGAACGAATGGTCTTCCTCCTCTTTGCCAGCATTTTGCAATGTTGGTAGGGCCAGGCGTTATGATGGAGACTCCATTTGTTGTGCATATTTCTGGATACCCACAATGCTGACATCTGTAACCCTGCAGCCGAGGTTTGTACCAGCGTGGTAATCTGTTTCAGTGCTGCCAAACAGTTCTCTTGAAAAATGTATTGGCTGCTAACCCACTTTCTGCTGTTGCGTTCTGGACAAGTGTTTCCCCAAATTATTTCTGAACAGCACTGAGGGGTTCGGAGAGGAGAGAACAGGACTGTAGAATTTACTGGGGAGGAAAAACACAAACTAAACAACTGCCACCACTAAAAAGCCTGGACTGTAGCTGGGTTCTTCATGATTTGAAACCAGAGTTTCTGAGCTGGTGGTCTTTCACTGGCAAAGGTGATTTTTGCTTTTCTTTAGGTAAGGGAAATTGTCTTCACCTCGTTGGAAGTTTCAGCCAATAATTGTGACATCCAGGAGATGAAGTTGTACACGGTGGATGGTTTGGAAATATCCACTCATAGAAGAAGCCAGGTGTGAAGATGTGGAGGACTGCTGGGTCCCAGGGGAGAAGCACCTCATTCTGCACGGTAATCAGCTCCCTGCCCACTTGTCTAGCTCAGCTCTGATGAGGGAACCCACTTCTCATATGATCTTTTTTTTTTTTTAATTTATTTATTTATTTATTTTTGGCTGTGTTGGGTCTTCGTTTCTGTGCGAGGGCTTTCTCCAGTTGCGGCAAGCGGGGGCCACTCTTCATTGCGGTGCGCGGGCCTCCCACCATCGCGGCCTCTCCCGTTGCGGAGCACAGGCTCCAGACGCGCAGGCTCAGCAATTGTGGCTCACGGGCCTAGTTGCTCCGCGGCATGTGGGATCTTCCCAGACCAGGGCTCGAACCTGTGTCCCCTGCATTGGCAGGCAGACTCTCAACCACTGCGCCACCAGGGAAGCCCCTCGTATGATCTTGAGTTAAATCAACTGGCTCAGAGGCCACCAGAAGCTCAGCTCCTAAAATCCCAGTAGCTGTCCCTGACACTTCCAACACCCACGGATTGAGATTGGGAGCTGGTCAGGTTTATTAAGCTTCTACTGCTCTCCTACAGTATTCTGTTCCTTCTGTGTTTTGTTCTAGAATATACATATTTACACTACAAATATTTTTAAAAATATATATTGATTGATAGAATATACAGATTTAAAATACATATTTTTAGAATATGTCTATTTAGGGCGTATCTGATACATTAAAGTTTTACCTTACTTGTATATAATATGTACATATATGTATTCATATATGTATATGTACACGTATATATGTGTGTATACATACACATGCACATGCGTATATATGTATATGAACTATCTTCTCTTTATATACCTGTAAGTGTATATATATATATCTCCAAATAAGTGCTTGAGAAGGAAACATTCTATATATAAAATTTAAATAGTATATATATATACATGCACATGAATTAACTTTTATGTATAGAATGGTTCTTTAAATCATTTACATTATATATATATATTTATAACTATATAAAGAGAAGGTGGTTCATATACTTATATGTATATATGTGTTATATATATATATCCCTTCTTTTCAAGTACTTACTTGTACACACACACACACACACACACACTCACACACACACACATGTCCAGCCCACCTTGCATACGTGGTTCCCTCTTTCCCGAGCTCCTCAGCAGTCATTGGACACCCCGACCCTGGCTGTCAGTTTCAGGAGGCCAGTCACCCGCGTGAGAGGCAGAAGAAATTCACAGCCCTCTGTAAAATCTCTCACTTGCTTTGCACTCGGGGGATGTGAAAAGTGTTCTCTCTCTACCAGCTCCTCGCTTTCCATACCCTTTGACCCCCTCATAATTACTACCTTGTTTTTCTTCTTTACAATGTTTCATCAGAGCTTTTATTACTATTATTAAATGAAAATTTTAATATGTAGTTCAAGGGAAATTCAGTCTGTATGTTTCAGATTCATTTACAGTTAAATCATCAGAAGTCGTTTTGCAATCGCAGTCTGGCTGCCAGGGGACCTTGGAGAATTTTTCAGCCCTTTGACTTGGAGTCAAGATGTGCCGTGCTGCCTGCTGCAGAGTGCTCTGGACCCTCCATCAGGCAAGCGACAGTCTGCGCAGCAGGGAGTGGCAGTTGGTAGGTGCGTAATAGGGATTTGGGCCCGGGGACCAGGTTAACTCCTTTGCTGATGGCTCAGGTACCTGCTTTCCTCAGATGGACTCTGCCTTGTCATCCTGCGCTCAGATTCGCCGTCTATAAACTAGGGTATTACCCGCGCTTATTAATATCTTCGTGCTTCATCCCCCTTATCTTTAAAATGCAGATAATAATAGTACCAACTTCCCAGTGGCTACGAAGAATGCGTGAGCCTCTAGGGAAAGTGCTTAGCATTTGGTCTGGTAAGAGTTATTATCGTTTGCGTGACCGCCAGTGGGTAGAAAATCGCCAATACTGAGGACACCTTCTAGGGGCCAGGTGCTGTGCCCCTCGTGATGCTCCCATGATGCTCTCACTCGCATCTGCTAGCTCTCTTACCTTGCTGAGTCCTCTTGTTTTTTCACACAAATCTCTTTTCTCTTGACGTCCCCTCACAGGCTTCAAGTCGCAGGGCTCTGCTCCAGGACTCTTCTTTTCTTTCTCCTCTCCCTCTGGGCAGATGCATCTTTTTCTATGGATTTTTTTTTTTAATTTTTATTTAATTTTTATTTATTTATTTTTGGTTGCATTGGGTCTTTGTTGCTGCACGCAGGCTTTCTCTAGTTGCAGCAACCGGGGGCTACTCTTTGTTGTGGTGCGTAGGTTTCTTGTTGCGGTGGCTTCTTTTGTTGCGGAGCACGGGCTCTAGGCGTGCGGGCTTTAGTAGTTGTGGCTCGCGGGCTCTAGAGCGGAGGCTCAGTAGTTGTGGCACACGGGTTTAGTTGCTCCGCGGCATGTGGGATCTTCCCGGAGCAGGGCTTGAACCCGTGTCCCCTGCATTGGCAGGAGGATTCTTAACCACTGCGCCACCAGGGAAGTCCCTCCTATGGATTTAGCAACAATTTCTATGCTGCCTTTCCAGCCTCGACTTCTGCGCTGAGGTTTAGGCTCACATAGCCACATTCACTTGGTTGTTGCCCGGGTACTTCTAACTCAGTAAATCCACACCAAAGTCCATTACTTCCCCCATCCTCCCCACCTTCCCAGACTCCCGCATTCAGTCCTTCCTGCTCCGGCCCTTGTCTTGGTTAATAGCACCACCAGTCACCCAGCTGCCTCACTCAGGGCACTCATCTTGATGACTGACTCCCCTCTTCAACCACCCGATCCAAGAAATTACCAAGTCCTGCTGATTTGATTGATTTTATACTTTTCAAATTTGTCCCTTCCTCCTAATTTCCAGAGCTTCTGCACTGGTCCAGGTCCTCAGCAGTTCTTCCTTTGGCACCTGCAGCCTCTGTCTGGTTTCCTGGCTTCTGGCATAGCCCCTTTGGGTTTTCTAAGACCAGATTAGACTCATGCCACTCCTCTGGCTGCAAACCGTTTGAAGAATTACGGCCAGACTCCTGCACTGGTCATTCAATACCTAGGCCATCTGACCCTACGTTATACACCCACCCTCATCCTTAGTCCCATCCTCTACCATCGAATACAGGTTTCTGGGTTTTCTACTCCAAAACAGCCTGGGACCCCCTGAGTGGGGCTCGGGGCCACCTTCTGAATGATGCTGCTGGGCTAACATTCGAAATATATTTGCTGTTTAGTAAATTCAGGGTTTTGGGGGAGACAAAGGAGTAGGGGGTGCCCTCTGGGCTCTCCCCAGCATGCCAGCCACATGTCTGCTGAGCAGAACACTGCAGATCTGCAAACCCAGCCTCTGTGGGGACCACATACATGGTTATCACTGGCCACGCGAATTCAGGGAGGTGTGGGACGCTCTCTCAGGATGGGGTGTGACATTTCAGGGCGTCACTGTTGGACAGGCAGCTAGCTCTGGGCACCCGAGGCAGACCTTTTGACCTGCTCTTCCCTTCCCCACCGGGACCCGAGCAGAAGAGGGGTGTCCCTGCATCTCAGCAAGGTTGCGGGTGGCCTGAGGGGGAGGTGAGGATTTATGGCTGGAGGCTGACTGGCTGAGGCGGTCAGCAGCTTTCTGCTCTCCATGTCACCCTGGACCAAGTACCCCACTCCCCTGCCCTCCACATTTTTACAACAAGAGGAAAGGCAGTGACTGGGGTCAGGTGCCTTCAATGAACGTAGCTCCATGACAATGGCACCCACCGCAACCAGAACCCAGATTGTCGTCCTAGGAAGTGGTGGCCCGAGTCATCTGCTTCAGAATCTAGAACAAAATAGATGAGGGTCTTTGAGTACTAGAAAGGGTCTCTGCAAGTTTTTAGTCTAGAAGATGCACCCATGAACGTCATACATGTTAGGAAAACCATGCTGGGTAGAAAGGAAGTCCCTGGAGGAAAATAATCTGAATGTCCTTCATGTCTCTGTTGACAATCTCTGGTTGCTCTGGTTACTGACTCAGCTTTTCCTCTGGAATCCTGTTACACAAATATCTCTAAGAGTGTAAACCAAGTTAAACTGATGTCTGTATAAGCTGCTGAGGGATCCCAGAGAGGGAGGGGTGAACTTGGTCTGGGTTGGGGACAGGAGGTTGGAGAAGGTAAGGATATTTACATTGGGTTTCAAAGCATAAATAGGAGTTTTCTGAGAAGAGAAGAGTGAAAAGCATTCACTGTAAAGACACTGACATGCAAAATCATGTTCAGCCTGACTGGGGCATAGGGAGGAATAGGGGGAGATGAGGCCCCAGAGGGTGGAGAGCTGGAAGTTTCGGAGGCTGTGAAGCCTGGAGACTCTCTTTACAGTGCAAAGGGGCCTGAGAGGGGTGGAGTAGCTTTTTCTGCAGCAGGTTCAGGGGACTTGAATCTTGCCCTTTTCACCCCTGACCCTATTTCCTTTCATTTTCTGTCTTCCGTTCTCTCTGGCAGTGACTTCAAGCAGGACTCGGCTGAGTAACTGAACATTCAGAAACCTTTTTTGAGAAAACAAAAACCAAAAACCAAAAACCAAAACAGAAACCTGGGGATTTCACTGCTTGAGGCATGGAGGGAAGAGGCAGGCCCAGGCAAGCACACAGCTCTAGAAGGGCTGGGCTGGACTGGCCCGCTGACCGGAGCTGTCTGGGCTCCCACAGAGGAGAGCCGCCCCAGGCTCCCCTTGCGCTTCGTTCTTCCTTTTCTGGGGGAGGGGGGGGGGCCCGGGGAGGGGGAGGAGGGAAGGAATTGCAGAGAAAATATTTGTCACGAAAAGGAAATCTTGGCTGGCCCTAGAAATCACACATAATTAAGAGATATGATTTATCATTGATGATGCTTCCCAGGCATGGCCCCCGAGTAAGTGTTTTTCAGGCTGCTTGCGAAGGCTCTGTCCATACGTCAGAGGCCTGGCTCTTCTCTGCTGTCGCTGGGACACCAGCAGGGCCTAGGCAGAGGCTCTGGGTCTTCCCAGTGACAGCTCCCCGCATGGCCAGCCCTGCCAGGGGATGCAGGGAACGCTGGCCCCCAAGCAGGACAGACCTGGGGTGAATTCCAACCTCTGATAGAGCAGCCGACAGCAAACTCAGTTTCTCTGGGCCTCGGTTTCCTCATGTGCAGGATGGACACAGAGGTTCTCTCCCGCTGGGGACACCTAACAATGCGTGGGGACATTTTTTGGTTGTCACAAGGTGGGGGGGGGCACTCCCGGCACCTGGTGGAGAGAGGCCGGGGACGGTGCTGAACATCCTTCGATACACGGGCAGGTCCTCAACGACCAAGGATGACGTGGCCCCGAAATGAGTGCCGAGGCTGAGGAAGCCAAGTCAGAGCAACGACACAGACCTCGGGGTTGGTGAGAAGATGAATGTGGTCACGTGTTCGCGCTGCCTGATGCCAAGCGGCCCTGGGTTAAATGGCAGTTTAAGAAGTGGTAGCTCAAGTCGTTTCTCTTGGAAGGAAGGCCATGGGCCAGCAGCCTGGGGTAGTTCTGAAGAAGAGACGCCAACTGGGAAGAAAAGGAGGCCAACCAGGGCCTTCCTGCTCCAAAACTCCTCCCTCCCTCCCTTCCTTTCTTTCTTCTTTCCTCCCTTCCTTCTTCATTTGTGGAGGACCTATGAGGAGCCAGGAACGTGGGCTATAGTAGCAAACAGAACAAAAAGCTCCCTGTCCTCACAGAGCTTTCCTTCTAGTGAATTTCCCGCAAGTGAAGACATCACCCTGTATCAAATGGTAAACAATTGCTATGAAGAACAAGAATCTCTTGATTGGAAATATTAGCTTTGCGTTTTGTTGCTCCGTGTCCTGAAGATGACTTGGAGAGGCTCCTGATTCGTCCCTTTACTGCTTGGATTCCTTGGATCCCACTCACCCTTTCAGAGTAAACAAGTCATTGTCACAGAGGTCCCTGTATTTTGTAGCTGCCCTTTTGTAAGAAGCACTTTCCCCAAATAAAACAGTAAAACAAACAGACAAACAAAAGCTATGTCAAATGGCCAATAATTCCTATAAAGAAGAAGAAAGCCTGGTAAAGGGCCTAGCCCGGTGGGGAGCTGTGTGTAAGGGTAGGAGGTGAGGGCAGGCCTCCCTGATACGGTGGCTTTAAGCAGAGAAGTGGAGGGAGCGAGGGTGGGCGTCCAGCAGAGTGAGCATTCTTCTTTGATCCAGCACCTCTCCTCCACCCTGGGGCGGCTGGCAGCCCTTCTCGGGTGACCCAGCGGATGTTGGCTGGGGTGAGGGTCCTGCGCCGGCTCCTTACGTTGGAAGCACGCGAGGAGGTCGGGGAGATCAGCTCTGCCTGTTGGCCCGCCCAGCGGCTGGCTGAGAGGGTGTTTGCAGAAGGAAGGGTGGGGTTTTTAGCTGATTAGGGTCCCTGCGCTCAGGCCCTGGCTTGAAGGGAGCCTGGCTGGGTTCCCAGGGGGTGAGCCGTTGGCTCTGGGTCTCCTTGAAGGGGGGATGGGGCTATTTGTACTCCACCCCCAGGCCCTGGCAGCCAACGCAGGGCTGCCTGCCACAGCAGAGGCAGGACCAGCTTCCAGCTTCAGGAGGAGTGTATCTGGAAGTGGGCCTTTGCCATGGTGGATGGGGGAGTGAGAACATTAAGGGAAAAAAAAGACGCCACATTTGACTACTTTCTTTATAGGTTCCCAAGGCTTTTTTTTTTTTTTTTTTTTTTTATTACAACTGTGTCTCTTCCATTGCCTGTAAGAGATATTCAGGAAGAATCACCGGGGCTGGGTGTTTAAGGGGCAGAGGAGGTACAGGGGCTTGGAGAGAGAGAGATGGGGTGGTCCAAACTATCGCCATTTCATCAACATTCGTTTGCATTTAGCAAGTCTTTGCTGAGGATCTCCTCCACAGCCAGGACTGATTAGACAACGGAACTATGAACTATGAATGCGTATCTGGTCCGTGGTGATGGCCTGAACGCCCAGCAGAGAGCTCCACAGGCAGCTGGGGTGCAATGAACAGCTGAGGTTTATGGACCATTTGGGGAGAAAAGGCAAATGAGAGGCGACCATCCTTTGTGGTCACCTAGGTTGGGAGTTACATTATGAGTGTGATGAGAGTTTGGAGAAGTGGCCTGGAGAGGAGGAGAGGCAGGCTTGGGCAGGTGGGGTTCCTGCAGGCAGGTCCAGGAGGCACGGAGGGTGGCCTGTCCTCGTGCCATTGCACACACCTCCTGAAGTTGGATGAATGCATCACACTGTATCAAATAGTAAACAATGCCTATAAAGAAAAAGAATTTCTTAATCAGAAATTTTAGCTTTGCATCTTGTTGCTCCGTGTCCTGAAAATGACTTGGAGAGGCTCCTGATTTGTCCATGTACTGCTTTGATTCCTTGGATCCTGCTCGTCCCTTCAGAGAAAACAAGACATTGTCGCAGAGGTCCCTGGATTTTGCAGCTGCCCTTTTGTAAGAAGCGCTTTCTCCAAATAAAACACTAAAACAAACAAACTAAAAATGCTATGTCAAATGGGTATAAATCCAACTCCAAACCCTTGAGGGCAGAGCTATCCCTGAATGCCAAGGAGAGGGGACAATGGGGAGCCATAGAAGGTTTTGGAGTTGGAGTGAGTGAAGATGAGAGGAGAGTTCCTGGCTCTGTACCTTTGCTTAGAACTTTCTTCTTGCTCAGGGACCCGACCATTTCCACTCTGCCAATTCACGGATCACGCAGTGAGTGTCAGCCTTGGAATCGTAAAGGTCCACCCTCAGCAACTTGCCCTCCAATTGCTTCTTCACCACCCTGAGGTCAGTTGTACAGCATATGCTTGAATACCTCTGGTGATGGGGTGCTCTCTACCACTCACACTGCGGTACAGAGATTGCAAAATGGTGACCCGTGGGCCATATCTGTCTTTCAGATGGGCTTTGTTTAGATTGCCAAGTGTTTAAATGTTTCTAAAATTAATCCCCAACATTTAAATATTGGATTTACACCCAGGAATAGAAATTACATCTCGTTTGTCTTCAAATGAGAAGATCTGACCACGGTGGGGCACGTTCTCAAATGATAGAGCATGAGCTCTCTGGCTCTCCCCAGACTCCACCACTTCCTATGATGCCCGCCACCCTTTCCTCATTTGTGTAATCTGAGCCTCAGTTTTACTCATCTATAAAATGGGATCATAGCCCACACCTCTTGGATCTGTTGTGAGGACTAGATACAGTTACGTCTATACCGTGCTGCAGAGTATCTGGACAGGTGTAGGCAGTTATAAATGGCAGCTCTCATTTTTAGTATTATTGCTTTACTCCCTGGATCTGGATTTCAGAAGCCCCTCCTTCATGGAGTCTTCCTGATCAAGGCTGAGATGAGGGGAATTAGTGCCTGGTATTTGTGTGATCCTGGACGTTCAAAGCCCTTATGTGCTGACTCACTGATCACATTCATGGTGGGCCCTCTGCCCCTCCCCAGCTCACCATTGATGCCACTTCTTTTGTCCCTGTTCTGCATTTTCTCCCTGAGCTGTCTTGCTGGTCAAGATGCAGGGCTGTAGATGTCAGTGGTTGGGTTTCAGTCTCCCCCGCAGCACCTGGAGCAGTGCAGGCAGAGTCTGGAAGCAAAGGCTGGAAGCTGAAGGCTGGTCGACTTGGAGAGGCAGGGCCTGCAGAGGGAAAGAGCCTTGGAGTCAGACAGGCTTGATACCAGTCCCGGCACTGTCACTTTCTCTCCCTGGAACCACAGTCAACTTATTTAGCCTCTTTGAGCCTCAGTTCTACAAAGAGTATTCACAGTGGGGCTAAGAAGACCTGCTTTGTAGGGTTAGCGTGAGAATTAAATGAAATAATATAGCATCTAATTGCTCAGGAATCTAAGTTGCTTAATTATCTACCATTTGGGGAGTGCCTACTGTGTCCTCAGGTGCCAGCTCCCAGCATGCAGTGGTGAATCTGAATGACTCCTGCCCTCAGGGACTTCCAGTGCTGGGTCCAGCCTCCTCCCCTGTCAGCACCATGAGGTTTCGGGACCCTTCCCCAGGGCACAAGAGGGACTTTGGGTGAAGTCTCAGCTCTGCCCAAATGGGAGAGCAGATTGGGGCAGGAGCCACGGTAAGGAATGGATAATCTGGGTGCCCAGGAGTGGCAACAGGTGGCCAAGAGTGCCAAGAGCGCTTCACTGTTCTAGAGATGAATGGGCTTCTTCCTCAGAACCCTGGATGTAGCCCTAAGCCTGCTCTGCCTTCTCTGCAGGCCGTGAGGCCAGGAAGATGGGCACGGCATGACCTTGGGCGTGTCTGTGCCTGTCAGGGCCTTCCCCTGCGCTCTCCCCGGAGCCTGGTTGGGGGCACCCTTGGTGTCTGCGGGGAACCATCCTGGTGGCCGGCACAGCCCCGAGAGCTGAGGGAAGGCCTGCCAACGTTTAGGAAGTCCCTGGACAAAAACCAGTGGGTTCCGGCAAGTGTTTTGCATTTTTTATTTTTCTCTTTGATAGAGAAACCGTGCAGTTGGATTTTCTTTGGCAGTTCCTTCCTTCTCAAAATGTGCATTGGAACCCTGGGAGGGGGCCCTGTGGGGGCCTGGACTCGGAGTTTGGCCTGAGACCTTTGGGGGTGTGTTAGGCAAAAACAAGGAATGAGCTTGCATTTTGGGTAGAGTCCCAACTGTCAGGCAGTGATCCTATTGGTATTAATAAAGAGGCAGTGATAATAATAATAATGTCATGGATGGTGTGCTTACTGTGTGCCAGCACTGTGCCATCTTTCTACATGCATCGTCCTTTTTAATGCACACAACCACAAGGGAAACATGATCACACCCATTTTAGAGATGGGAAAACTGAGGATCTAAGTGGTTAAGTGGTCCCAAAATAACAGGTAGCGTGTCAACTAAGTCTGACTCCTGTGCCGGCCTGCTTAACCCCTGAGCTATAACTGCTTAAAATATGGCCCGACTGTTTGGTGAGGAGACTCATGAATGCTGCTCTTTCCCTTTTGGAGGTTCAAAGAAATAAACTGATTTGCCCAAGGGAGTGTGGGTGTGAACCAAACCTGGCCAGGGCCTTTTGCCATCTGTAGGTTCAGGCTCTGGGAGGGTGGGTGAGGGGAATAGGGATGAGCCCTGAGTTCTTTACCTGAGGCCTTTGTTCCCTCTTAGAAGGGAAACAAAGACCATTTGCATCTTGACTGACAGTTCACAAACCACACAGCAGGGCCATCTCATCTCCCTTCATAAAGGGGAAAGGCAGTGACATAAGGTCTGTAGGCACTAGGTACAAAGTGGGCACTGGGCAAACAGGAGGTGCTTTTCCTTCCAGCTCAGGACACCCACATGGTGTGGGAGAGACGGTCCTATGATTCAAGAGGTGGCCGGGATCTGGACCCCATTTGGCTCTTGGGAGTCCTGCCCTACTTCACCTTCCCAGTGCGACCAGGAGAACTCATTGGGTCGCTGGAGAGAAGGGAGAAGATGACCAGAACTTTGCTTGAGGGTCTACCAGGTGTCAGCCTCTGGGCCAGGGGTTTTAGGTACAATAGCTCATGAATCCTCAAACCATCCTGTGAAGAAAAGACTATGGTCTTCACTTTAGCTGGCCCTCCCTCCCTCCCTCGTCTACTCACCCATGACTGAAGATTCAGAGGGCTAAGTGACTTGCCCAAGGTCACTCTACTTTGAAAATGTAAATGTAGGGATTGAGTTCAGATCTGTTTGACTCCAAATTTCTTGTTCTTTCTTCTACAAGACTCCCTTGAGCTCCCTTTGTGATGAATTTGTTAATGAGTTTGACCAATTCTTCATGATTCTCCTGCTTGGGGACAGAGAAATAAAGAAGACACACTGGTGGGTTACACTGTGTGCTGGGAGAGAAAGCACTGGAGGATAGATGGGTAAAAAATTATCCCTATGAAGTGCCCTCAGCACAAATGGATGTTGGGGCACTAGGTGGGGAGAGGAAGCAACTTTGCTTGGGGTGTCAGGGAGGGCTTCATGGAGGAGGTGACCTTCATTTGGATCTTTTCAAGAAACTTAGTGATGAGCCAAGTACCTACACTGGGTAAAGTGCTCTTTTAGGCCAGTGAGAAAAACAAAGGTGAATGAGACAAAGTGGGTGAGGGGTGAGGATGATGATTGAGAGTAATGAGTCAGGTGTTAGGTGGGTTTTAGTCTGTGCTCTGAGAGACACCCAGTGTTTCACAGGTGTTGAGAGAAAGAAAAGGACATGTGCCATTGAGAGCTCTTTGCTGCCTTGGAGAATGAGTACAAGAGAGGCTAAGAATATTGAGAGCAACACGTGCATCCTGTGTAAACTTCAATTTATCCTCTTCTTTCTATGGGGCTATCTCTCCTTTTCTCTGCCTGGTAAAATCCCATCAACCTGTGAGCAAAGTAGAAGTATGTTCAGGCACAGGAGGACGAGCTGCACTCCAGTCAAAGGCAACAGCATGTGGTAGAGCATAGGAGCACAAAGAGCCTGTGTATTTGTGAATTTGTATCAGTTAGCTTTGGCTGTATAACAAACCAGCCCAAAATGTGACTTCAAACAACCAACATTTATCATCTTTAAAAGATGATTTGTGGGTTGATTGAGTTATTCTTCTGGTTTGAGCCAGCCTAACTGTAGCTGGATGATTTAGGATGGTGTTACCCAGGTATCTGGTTCTTCAGCTGGGATCTCTTTCCATGTGGGCCTTATCCTCAAGGAGTCTAGATGGGGCTTGTAAACAGGATAGTTGACAGGGCCAGCAGCAAGAAAGGGCAAACCCAAAGTACAGCGCTTTTCAAGCCTTTATTTGCATCATGTTTGCTAATGTCCTATTAGCCAATGGCAATCACGTGGACAACTGAGATTCAAGGGGTAGAGAAATCAGCCCTGCTTTAGGAATGGGAAGAATTTTTTGGGTGGGAAATCCAGTGATCTTGGTGCATAGATCAGGTGATGGAGAAGAGGAGACTGAAGAGATGGAGGTGCATTCTGATGAGCCTTGAGTGCCAAGTCCACAGGTTTCAGCTTTATTCTGTGAGTGACAGTAGCCCATAGGGAGATTCAAGCAGGGGGGTGAGTACAGGGCCAGCTTCGCATTTTAGAAAGCACATTCTGATGCCTGTGGGAAGGCTGGATTGGAAGGAGGTGAGATTCAAAGCAAAGAATCCAGTAGGTGGTCCGTGGACCAGGAACAGGGAGCCACTGCCCAAACTAAGATCATGTCACTGAGCTCCTGGAAGGCAGGGCCATGACTTGTACTCAAGCTCAGAGCCTGGTTTAGAGTAGGTGACCAATGAATACTCAAATGAGAGACTTCGCTGGTGGTATCCAGTGGGTAAGACTCCGCGCTCTCAATGCAGGGGGCCCGGGTTCGATCCCTGGTCGGGGAACTAGATCCCACATGCATGCTGCAACTAAGATCTCGCAGGCCACAGCTGAGACCTGGTGCAGCCAAAATAAGTAAGTAAGTAAATAAATAAATATTAAAAGAAAAATACTCAAATGAGTGTTGGAGGGGAACAAAATATGGGTTGGCAGATCCTTTACAGGTGGGATTCCCAGGGCGTTCCTGATAGGCAGCAACATAGAGGGAGCGGAATGAGGTGGTATGAGCGTTCAGGGATTGGCTCATTTCAGCCAAGGAGATGCAGTCTAGGTGCAGAGTCAGAAACCATCACAAGGAATTAGGACACACACCTCCCTGTCCATCTTCTATCCCCTCCTTCATGCCAGGGAGGCCTTCTGGGTTGACTTTGGGTAGCTCACTTCATTCACCAGGGCCTCACTTTCCAAATTCTGTAAAGTGGAGATGGTAACGCCAGGCACTAGGCAATGCTGAGAATGTGCTTTGAGGAGAAACGAGGAGAGAGCCCCACTTAAAGGGCAGCCATCACTGATGCCGGCTTGCTGTAGCTGAGTGCCGTCGGACTCATGTCAAGGGCAGGCTGGGTGTGTTGGAGCAGGTACGTTTCCTTAGTGGAGAAGTTTTCCATTGGGAGCTTCCTGGCAGTGATGCAACGCTATTGCCATTCTGCATTTCCACTGCATGTTAGCGCCCTAATGAGATAATCCCTGTAATGTCCTGGTGATGTCAAGTGCTATTATGCCCCTTTCCCAGATAATGGATGTCCACTGGAGGTGGTAGTGATTGGCAGGGGAAGTCTCGGCAGAGGCCAGGATGGGACCCAGAAGTCTGGACTCTGCCCTCAAGGTCATGGCCCTTCTCCGGGATAAACTCCAATACGGACTCCTCAGGTTTCCTCAGCTCCGGCGCTGACCAGCTTCTCCGAGGCCTTTCTCTCCAACAGCCGTCTTGGTGTAAAGAGCTGAAAAACAAATGTTCCAATGAATGAAAAAGCTGTTCCATAAAAGGGATTTGGATGAGATCAAAAGGGTTCGTAACTGGGACAGGCCTGCAAGCTTTGAATGCTGTGTTTTTTGGGCATGTACTATAATTAATACATACGTTGAACGTCATACATAATGTGCATATTAGTGACCCAATGCACAATTCATATGCTAATGCTATTAACTGCATATTACCTAGGCTGCTTAATGAACATTACATAGGTTTTTAGTGAATGTAGTTATTATGATTGAATTCAATTATATTCCTGCTATGCATATGAAGTCAGTAGAATAGCTGGACCCCACAGGGTCCAGGCAAAAGGAAACAGGTGTTTGTAGTCCGGGCCACTTGTAAGCTGGAGCAAGGGGATGGGAGAAGCCAAGGGCCAGAGCTGACTTGGCTTGGCTGGGCCCTTTGTGGGTCCCGGGTGGTTGTGCACAAAGCAGGGTAAACAGCAGGCAGTGTGTGCACAAGACGGGATCTCCTGCTGCCCCTTTTGCTGCGGCTCTGGGACAGGGTGCCGGCCTGGAGCCCTGAAGCCAGCCATGCCCAGGCTGTAACAGGACACTTTCCTCCTGGCTGACCCAAAGCCGGAGGGTGGTTGCATCACTTCCTCTGGCACCACCGAGCCCACGTGACTCAGGCGTCTGTGTTTGCCAGGGATGCTGGCACGGGAGGCCCCCGGCCCGGCGTGGCTTCTTTTCTTCAGAATCTGTCTGGAGCAGAGAGGCAAAGCCGATGGAGCAGCTGCTGCCGTCACTGCTGCTCGCGCAGGCTCAGCGCTCACAGCCTCCAGAAGAGGCAGCCCGCATGCGCGGAGAACCGGGGAATGAAGAGACATTGGCATTCGGGCACTTCCCCTCCCAGGGAGGGGACGAGCAAGGTGCCCAGATATGACGGGCCCCTACTGTGGGCCAGGCTCTGCTGACGTCCTCACGAGGAAAGAGGCAGGGTCCTCCCATATGCGTGAAGTGATACTAAGCCTCAAGAGAGGCTAGAAATTTGCCCAAGGTCTCTCTCTGGCGTACACACCCACCCGCACAGCTGGTTGGAGGTGGGACCAGAATTTGAACCCAGGCCTGTTTTACTCTAAAAGTTACAGCATCCAATTATCCCAGGCTGCCTCAGTGCAACTTTGTGGTCCTGTTTTTTGTTTTTTTCTTTTCTCTTCTTCCTTTTCTTTTTTTTTAACTTTTGACAATCTTTAATATCCAATAATTTTTAAAAAATTTAAGTGAGGTGTAATGGACATATAACATTATACTAGTTTCAGATGTACAACATAACAATGTGACATTTGTATATATTATGAAATGATCACCACAGTCTAGTTAACATCTGGCATTATACATAGCAATACATTTTTTTTTCTAGTGGTGAGAACTTCTAAGATTTACTTCTTAGCAACTTTCAAACACGCAATACAGTTTTATGAACTGTAGTCACCATGTTGTACATTACAGCCCCAGGACTTAATTGTTTTATAACTGGGCGTTTGTGCCTTTTGACCCCCTTCACTCATTTTGCCCACTCCTACCCCCTACCTCTGGCAACCCCCAATCTGTACTCTGTATCCATGAGCTGTTTTTTTTTTCTTTTTTAGATTTCACATATAAGGGAGATCATACAGCATTTGTCTTTCTCTGTCTGACTTATTTCACTTAGCAGACTGCTTTCAAGTTCCATCTATGCTGTTGCAAATGACAAGATGTCCTTCTTTTTTATGGTTGAATAAATAGTCCATTGTATACATATATGTATACACCACATTTCCTTTATCCATTCATCCATGGATGCTGTGGTTCTATTTTCAAAGACGTCTTTAGAACTTTGTACTAAGATAGTGATGGGAGGAAAAGCTTGGCTCAGACAGCAGGATAGAGAGAAAAGGAGTAATTAAAAAAAAAATCACAGAGAGAACTTCATTTTTCCAGTAAAAATTTCTTGCAAAGTATAGATTTGCACGTCTCCTCTTCTGCCTCTCTTTCCACTCGCGTTGACCGCCAATTTGCTAATCTTAGGCTGGCCAGGAATATACTTTCTATTTAGAAAGCCAGTGCAGCCAGATTTGGGCTCAGGCCTGGGGACTGACTCACTTTTGCTAGGATGACACATCCACTGCGCGTGTTTCACAGTTTTCAGAAACACCAGATTTATTTCTGTCGGTACCCGGAGTCTCATATTGCTGTCCACCTAAGGCCACACACTGAGGCGTTGCTATTTTTTTTTTTTGCCTGGGGCCTCAATGGATGGGAAGACTTCCCGTGCCTGAAACATCACCCTCATTTGTAAGGAGAGAAAGTCTGGCCAAAAATCGCAGTGTTTTTAAACCAGAATTTGGCTGGTGTTCAGCAGCTACCATGCCGAGGCTGTACCAGCCAGAGGGATGGCTGTGAGCGCAGAGGGCGTTTGAGACTTGAAAACAAGGCAAAAAAAAAAAAAAAGGCAGGAAAAAAAGAAAAAAGCAGACAGAGGAGAGGGGAGGAGAGACTTGAGGACTGATTAAGTTTGGAGTGAAGGGAAGGAAGAGGAAGGGAGGGAATTTAAAAAGAGAAAGGTGGAAAGGGAAATAAAGAAGGGAGGGGGATCAGGAGAGAGGGAGGGAGGGGGGAACTCATTTTAACTCATCAACTACTTGGTGGGTGCCAAGCAGTTTTTGTGGTGCTGCTACACGTCACCTCATTTTCTTATAACCACTGTGGGGGTAAGCATGACTAATCCTCATTATTATTAATGAGGAAATAGGGGCTCAGGAAGTTGGAATGCCCCGCCCCCCGTTTATACTGATAGTACAGGGCACAGTGAGGATTTGAACCCCGGCTCCCTAATTCCGTGAAGCCCGGAGGACTCCGCTGGTGATCAGAGAGCGTGATGGGACAGTTCCCTCTGAGGGAGCTGTTTACACACTTAGACACTAAGTGTTTTGGACTCGAAGGGCCTGCCACATACACAAGGCTCGGGATTCAGAGCTTTCTGGAAAAACTTTCTCCAGGGTAAATAAAAACAACCACTTCAACTATTTTGCCAACAAATCTCTCTCCAAAAAGGAAAGGAAAGGAAAAGGGAAAGTGATGCTATTTTTTTTCCCCTCCAAAGTAAAGGTTACAACAACATTTTCTTTGAGCTGATGTGTGAGCAGCCGGCAGACATTTCTTTGGTAACCATCTCCATGTGTCCGTGTGGAAAGTACCTTGCAGTGACTAAGCATGAGTCGAGGTGATTCACTTGTCACTCTGCTTGGGGACTCTGGGCTTGTTTAGCAGCCCTGCAGTGTTTCCATCGGCTTCAGACCCGGGCTCCCCTCCCAGCCCCCGTGGGGCGCAGGTGCCTGAGATGTGACCCTTCCTCGGCTCACAAGGCGAGGACCATGGGGAGGGAGGGGAAGCTCTCTCTGGACCTGTAACCAGTCTTCTAGGAAGTCTTAGCTGCTTAACTCCCTCTGCAGCTGAGGAGTCGGGGGTTCAAGGCAGTGTTTGCAATGAAATGAAGTTAACTGACTAAGAATCAGGACATGCTGGGAGTTTCTCTTAGGTTGTCTTAGGCATCCAGGAAGGTACCTGTTGCTCTTCTTCCTCATTGAAACTGAGGACCTTGCAGGAAAAAGCCCAAGAACGCGGGGCTGGTAAAGGGCCGAGTGACGCCATGAAACAAGGGTGTCCATCGTGGCACAGAAGGGCTCACGTGGGACCAGCCTTTTCCCGGGGCTATTGATTCTACTTGATAATTCTTTTTAAATGTAAATTTTTTATTAAAATCATGTTGTCATAGTCCTTTGAAGCTGCTATAACAGAATACCATAGACTGGGTGGCTTAAACAACAGAATTTTATTTCTCAGAGTTCTGGAGGTTGGGAAGCCCAAGATCAAGGTGCCGGCAGATTCGGTGTCTGGTGAACCATCCTGGTTCGTGGATGGCCTCACATGGAGGAAGGGGTGAGGGAGCTCTTGGGGGTATCTTTCATAAGGGCACTAATCCCAGTCACCTCTCAAAGGCCCCACCTGCAAATGGCATCACATTGGGGATTAGGTTTCAACATGTGAATTCTGAGGGGGACACAAACTGAATGCTTATTCAGTCTATAGCACATGTACATATAGAAAAGGCACATATCATAAGTATACAGCTTGGTAAATTTTCCCAAACTGAATATAGCTTGTAACCAACAACCAAATCGAGAAATAGAACATTACCTGTGATAGCTTGTTTCCAAGATGGTGGCCATCAATCCTTTCCCTCCGTGGACTTGTGTGCTGTTCTCCTAGAGAAGAGGAATCTCTTCTTCTCCTCTCTTGAGTCTAGACTGGCTTTAGTGACTTCTTTGACCACTAGAATAAAATGAAAATGACTGTAAGACTAGGTTATAAGAAACCTTGGGGCTTCCACCTGCGGCTCTTGGAATCTCTTTCTGGGTGCTCTGAACCACCACGTAAGAAGTCCACGTACCTTGAGATTGCCATGTTGGAGAGGCCACAGATAGACCCTCCTGTCTACAGCTCCAGTGGAGCCCAGACTTCCTGTGATCCTTGCCAAAGCACGAAACTTGTTAGGACAGTTTTCTTGGACCTCACACAAGTCCATCTGCCCCCTGAGACCACTGAGCGACCTCCATCAAAAGCACATGGACCAGGAAGCAATTTAAATGTCCATTGACAGATAAATGGATAAAGAAGATGTGGTGTGTATACACACACACACACACACACCTATACACACAATGGAATATTAATCAGCCATGAAAAAAGAATGAAAGAATGCCATTTGCAGCAACATGGATGGATCTAGAGATTATCATACTAAGTGAAGTCAGATAGAGAAAGACAAATAGTATGTGATATCACCTATATGTGGAATCTGAAAAAATGACACAAACGAACTTATTTACAAAACAGAAATAGACTCATAGACATAGAAAACAAACCAAAGGGGAAAGGTGGGGAGGGGGGATAAATTAGGAGTTTGGGATTAACATATACACACTACTATATATAAAATAGATAACCAACAAGGACCTACTGTATAGCACAGGGAACTCTATTCAATATCTTGTAATAACCTATAATGGAAAATAACCTGAAAAAGTATGTATAACTGAATCACTTTGCTGTACACCTGAAACATTGTAAATCAGCTATATTTCAATTAAAAAAATGCAGTCATTTTTTTTTTTTTTTTAATACATACAAATAACATATTGATTACTGACAGCACCATTTTTAAGGCAAAAAAAAAAAAAAAAAAAAGGAAAAAGCACATGGTGCAAAGAATCACCCAGCTGAGCCGTGCTTGAATTCCTGACCCAGAAAGTCATGAGATATAAAGAACTGGTTATTTTTTCAAACTTTTGGGGTAGTTTACTAGGCATCAGTAGATAATCAAACATTATCAATCACTGCAGAAGCCTCCTGGTGACCCTTACCTGTCACAGCGTTCCCCCCAATGGTAACCTTTCTCCTGACTTCCGATGCTATAGATTAGTTCTGTCTGGTTTTATGCTTTCTATCAATCATACAATATGCCCTTTTTTGGGGTCTGGTCTCTTCGGCTCCATATTATGTTTATGGCATTCTTCCCTGATGTTGCTTGTAGCTACAGATCATCACTCTCATTGCTGTGTTCCATTGTGTGAATATGTTTATTTACTCATTCTACCATTGCTAGACATTTGTGCTGTTTCCAGCTTTGGGGCATTATGAATAGCGTTGCTGTGAGTATTCCAGTGCATGTATTTCTGTTGGGTGTATACTCAGGAGAGGACCTGCTGGGGAATGAGGTGTTTTCAGTTTTTGCAGCTGTTGCCACACAGGTTTTCAAAGTGGTGG
Source organism: Balaenoptera musculus (assembly GCF_009873245.2). NCBI lineage: Eukaryota > Metazoa > Chordata > Mammalia > Artiodactyla > Balaenopteridae > Balaenoptera > Balaenoptera musculus. The sequence goes on from NC_045790.1 coordinate 91,014,367, forward strand.
TACCAGTTTATACGCTTATCAGCAGTGTCTGATGGTTGCTCCCGCCGCGGTCTCCTTCGAACTTGCTATTTACTGGCCTTTTCATTCTGTGTCTGAGAATTGTATACAGTTTCCTAGCACACAAGAAACAGCAGAGCTATCCACCTGCCAATGTGGCCTCTGAGAAATGCAGGCTGAAAGCAAAAAAAACTGAGTTCCCTTGACCCAGATGGGAAAGAATGTTACAACCGTCCACTCACGTCCAAAAGAAGGTTGCTGGGTTCAGCTTCCACTTTCCTCACTCATCTGGAGAATTTCTGCTTTGTAATCAGGCTCCCTGAAGATGTGATAGAGGAAGTGATTGGGATTCTATTTTCTTCATTCTCAGGCCCTGAGTCATCTCCAGGTCATGGGGTATTTGGAAGGAGGTGAAGCAGAGCATGGCAATTGGGTTTATTTTAGGGCAATCAGATGGCCGGATTATAAAAACCTGTTCAAGGGATTTGAAAATTCATCCTGCCAGACCCTCTATGACTCATGGGTTTGTGTTTCCTAATGGATGTGACAAGACATCTGGGCACACTGAGCTCAAAATTACCAGGGAAGAAAACAAGAGTGTGGCTGATTTGGACAGATAGATTGAGCTTATGGCAACTGGAAAAACTGAGGTTTTCCTGTCGCTAACTTGCCCCAAGTCTGGTGGAACCACAGATTTTGAGAAATAGCAGAAACTGGGTGTGATGCTTAGTTTTTGGTGTCAACTTGGCTAGGCTGTAGTACCCTGTTATTTAATCAAACACTAATCTAGGTGTTACCGTGAAGGTATCTTGTAGGTGTGGTTAACATCTACAATCTGTTCACTTTGTGTAAAGGAGATTGCCCTTGATAATGTGGCAGGCCTCGTCCAATCAGTTGAAGGCCTTAAGAGCAAGAACTAAAGTTTCCTGAAGAAGAACTTCTGACTCAAGACTACAGCATCAATTTCTGCCTGATTTCTAGCCTGCCCTATGGATTTCAGACTATATACATATATGTGTCTATACACACATATAGATAGAGAGATGGATGGATAGATGGCTGGGTAGATGGATGGATGGATAGATAGGTAGAGAGAGAGACAGACAGGTAGATAGATAGATGATTTTTCTGGAGAACCCTCACTGATACATATAGTATAAATGAAATTAAACAATCCAGAAGAAATTCGCAGATTTTGATCAGAGGCCAGCTTATGCTAAGTTTCTACAATGTCCTTGGAGTGGGCTCCTGAGGGAGGTCTGATTACCAAATACCTGCCCTGCTAAGCCTGACTCCATTGAAAAGGAATGAAGCTGAAAACTACACTAATGGAAAGTTCTCAGTGATAGTTTGTCTACTGAATCCTGGAGCCAAACTCTCGACTGTGGTTAAAACCCACCTGTTTCTGTGAATGTCACTCTTCTTGCATGATTAGATGAAAACTATAGCTGAAGGCGACTCTCTGTGATGTAGCTTGGAGTCAAAATCGAGGGGTCCTCCATGATCACCTGCCCCCTCCTGACCCATTCAGTCTGAAAACACCAAAGTCCTCACCCACTTAGACTGAGCAGTGACCAGCACTAGACTCATCCTGATGGTCTTATATTTTGCTCTTTTATAAATAAAGTCAATAAAAAATTCTTAAGAACAGCTTTCACAGAGTTCCCTGGTGGCACAGTGGTTAAGAATTCGCCTGCTAATGCAGCAGACACGGGTTCCAGCCCTGGTCCAGGAAGATCTCACATGCCACGGAGCAACTAAGCCCGTGCGCCACAACTACTGAGCCTCCGCTCTAGAGCCTGAGAGCCACAACTACTGAAGCCCGCGCACCTAGAGCCCATGCTCCGCAACAAGAGAAGCCACCACAATGAGAAGCCCGCGCACCGCAACAAAAAGTAGCCCCCGCTCTCTGCAACTAGAGAAAGCCTGCGCAACGAAGACCCAATGCAACCAAAAAAAAAAAAAAAAAAACAGCTTTCATATTAATGATTTGAAAAATGCTATTATTTCTGAATAAATAACTGGTTATTTTTGCTGCAAAATAATCAGCGTGGCCCCTTATGTGGATTTCTGAGATGGGACTCGTAATGGCAAAACAAACAAAAACCGAAGCAACCAACCTCAGATGTTTTGCCCCAGACATCTCTGTCTTGGGCTTCTGACAACCTTGCAGTACAACCTCGGATGGGTCACTTAGCCCCTCTACCCCCGAGTTTTATAGATGCCAGAGCAGAGAGGAACTTAGGAGTTCATCTCACTTTGACACTGTCATGATATATTTGACATCTCATGGCATAGTTCCTCACAGAAATAGAAAGTATCAAACATCCCTAAGAAGACCATACACCAGACCCTGGGCACATAGGTGTCGGACCATGGGCTCCAATGCTTCTAGCTCTCTGTAGAAAAAGTAACAATTGTCATCTGTAATTTTAAGACTAAACTCTGGGTAAGCTCAGTTTTACTTATTATCTGCTTCCCTTGGAGAAGTTTTTTTTTTTTTAATTTTTTTTTTTTAAACTTTGGGTTTATTTATTTATTTATTTATTTATTTATGGCTGTGTTGGGTCTTCGTTTCTGTGCGAGGGCTTTCTCCAGTTGCGGCAAGCGGGGGCCACTCTTCATCGTGGTGCGCGGGCCCCTCATTATCGCGGCCTCTCTTGTTGCGGAGCACAGGCTCCAGACGCGCAGGCTCAGTAATTGTGGCTCACGGGCCCAGTTGCTCCGTGGCATGCGGGATCTTCCCAGACCAGGGCTCGAACCCGTGTCCCCTGCATTGGCAGGCAGACTCTCAACCACTGCGCCACCAGGGAAGCCCCTAGAGAAGTTTTATACATAAATCAATGTTGAAGTGCCTTAAATACCTGTGATATGCATATGTATCCACATGTACATACACAGATAAGATATACCTGTTGACGTCAGAGGACATCCTTGCTGCAGACCCAGGAGTAAGAGCGCCTGTCTTTCAGAGAGATTGGGCAGGCTCAGTCCACTGGAAAGCATTCTTATCAGCCCCATGGCTCTAGGTTTTCCCCTGTCAACACTCTTCCCCTGTAAGCAGGACACGCTTACAGATCCTTGTAGGAGACTGTATCACTTCCCTCTTGAAGAACCTCTGGAGACTTTCATTTCCAATGGGATACAAGTCAGACTCCTAAGCTTGACAGTCATGGTATCCCCCTGGTTCTCCATGACATGGTCCTGCTTCTCTTTCCATCTGTACACTCACCATCCCCGTCTTGCACGCAACCCTCCAGCAATACGCAGAATGAGGCTCTCTCTTTCCTGAACACTCCAGGCTTGTTCTTACATCCATGTCCTTGTCTGTGCTATTGCTCGTCTCAACCCTTCTCATCCCTTCTACCCAGCAATAGCCAGATTTTTAGAGCCAGCTCACATATCCCTTCCCCATTAAGTCCTTCCTGAATCTCCCGGGAAGATGATTTTCCCCTTTACTTGCTCCTACAGCAGGTTTCATGGATTTCAATGATGGTCCTTATTATGCTGCATTGAATGAGTTTTTGTACATCAGCTTCCCTCATTAGACTGGGAGCTCACCGGGGGTTAGAGGCAGAGTCATGTTTCCAGGTGTGTCCCCTTCGCCCAGCCCAGAGCCTGGCATGGTTTAGGGTACTAGGTGAGAAAGAAATGAATCATAAGTATATTCATTCCCTTGTTCATTTATGCAACAAATATTTATTGCCTCCTCTGAAGCAGGCATACAGCAGGGGAAAAAAAGACGTATGGCTCTATATCGGAAGGAGCTTACAGTCTAAGAGGTAAACACGCATGAGTGAGACCAGGTGGGGTGTGTCACTGCTGAGTGAGAGCCTGTGCCTGCTCTTCCTTGGATCTGGGGATACAGAAGCACATGCTGACACATGGCATTGCCATTTTGAGCCATCACATGGAGAGCAGCTGCCACGGGGAGTCTTCAGGACCCATAAAACTGGAGCTGTGAGCGAGAAACCATTGTGACTGTAAGCCACTGAGATCTGGGGGGGCTGTTTGTTACTGAAGCATCACCCAATCTATCCTAACTAATCCTCAACCCATGGTGTGAATCTTCTTAATGACAGGAAAAGTGTCCTGGCTTGAAATGCTGGCTTGTGCTCTGGGGAAAACAAGTCTTATTTTGAGGGTTCCAGCTGCCCTTCTGTTTCTCAAAGTGCCAGCCAGAAACTGAGTCTAGGAGCCAGGGCGTCTGTCCATTTTGGCCCAAGAGAGGGCCCACCAGAAGTGCCCCTTTCAGTGTCATTGCAGACTCTGTACAGGGAGCTAAGATCTAGCTGAGGGTCTGTGTGAAGGGCTCTGACCTTGGCCAGGGGTCAAGGTTGCTCTGTCCTTGAGAGGGAAGCCTGGTCTCTCTGCCTAGCTGACTACTTCCAGGACTTAGTGCCTGCGTGTACAAGAGGCTGAGGCCAAGGTACCAAGGTCAACACCCCTGAGTGGTGGTGATGGACAATCTCGCTGTGGCCTGGAGTGTCAGTGTAAATGGCTCCCTCTTCATTTCCCTCTAAGTGTGGAAACCTGGCCTCTGGAGTGTGAGTGAGTGTGTGTGAGTGTGTGTGTGTGTGTTTGTTTCCTCAAAATAATTCTCTAAGACTTGTCTCATGGTCCTATTTTACAAACTGGAATCTGAGGTACAGAGGCTAAGGAACTCAAGCCAATGTCATGGGCTATTTAGCTGAACAGCTAGAATTCAAAAAGAGGCCTTTTAGTTTTAAAGGGTTGGTTCTTTCAACTACCGCATGATTTCAGACGTGCATTTCAACAAACACTGGTTGAGAACCTCTCTGTGGCAGATGTTGCATGAGCACCAGGTGTGAATAACAGCAAAGCTTTCTCCTTGCCCTGGATGAGCTCTCGGTTTGTTGGGGACCCAGGCACATCAATGGGCGATATTAGCAGAGAGCGATAAATGTCACATGTAGAAAGCCAGGGAGGGACCTGCAGAGATGGCTTCCAGGAAGGGGGACTGTGGATCTGAGACCTGAAGCATGAGGGGGAATTTTCTGGGCAGATACCAAGAGGAGGGAAGAGAATTCTAGGCAGAGACCCAAGCACGTGCAAAGGCACTGAGGCGTGAGATGACAGGACTTGATGGGGAACCGAAAATCTGGCTGGTGTGATGGGGAGTAGGCAGGGAATTTTAAATTTGCAAGTGACCTACAGCTCTTTGAGTTTTGTGGGGGCCTTGAGTAATTTAGATAATTGAAACATGTCTTCTTTTGGCTTCCCATCAAAGTCACCCCTTCTTGGCAGCTCCTGCAGTTGCTGAGGATGCTGGCTCAGGGCCACTTACCGCCACGCCGGCTGGACTGGCGGCCAGCCTGCCGTGGCCTCTGAGGGCAGGGCCCTGAAGGTACTGACTGCGTTCCAGCCAGGGCAGCTCGAGAGCCAGACAGCCTCACCCCAGGCCTCCACCAAAGGGAGCAACGGCAGTTTTAAAGGAGAAAGTCATTGGCTTTGCCTGGCGAGACGTCTCTGTCTTATATGCTGTGCTAGTCATTTAAAATATCTCATTTGATTCTCTCACCCATCCCAAGTGGAGGACCGTATCCTCATTTTTAGGAGAAGCTTGACCTTATCAAGTTTCACCTGGCTTGCCCTGGGTCACAAGCGTGTCCCCCTTTCCCTCACTCAATCTTGCCTTTAGATTTCAATTAGATTCAAAATTGAGAGCCGTCATCTATAAAATGGGCATATTTCATATCCCTTCAGTTTCCTGAGAAACTGAAGCCCACCCTCCAGGCCTTGGGCTTTGGTTTTTCCTGACCAGCCCCTCCCGGGGACCTGGCTGGCACGGTCATTGCTAGCAGCCTCTTTGCTTGGTCAAGTTGTGCTACCTTTGTTGCCCCTTCCTGGCTAAGGAGCTACAGAGACAGAAATGGTAGCTCCTTCTGTTTTTGTCATCCTGGCCTTTAACCCACAGAAGTCACAACTGGCTTTTGGACCAGGCTTCCCCAGAAGAAAGGGAGGAAGGACATAAAGTATTCAAATGGGGAAGTGGTTCCACAGAAGGGGAGTGAAGGGGAGCAGGGCTTCTGGGCACAGGCAGAGGCCCCAGGAGCCGGGCCGGAGGAGGCGGGAGGCTGGAGGTGCAGGGCGGAGGTGGCATGGGGTGCAGGGCCAGTGCACAGAAAGGGGACATGCTCCCAGGGCAAGGGAGCAGAGGGCCCCCAAGGAGGCGGGAAGCCAGGATTGGAGCCCCAGGAGCAGGAAGTCAGTGAGGAGCGGTGGCCAGTGGGGTGTTTTGGTTCTGCTTTCAGAAACAGCAGTGGTTTGGCTGCAACATTCAAAGACCTGAAAATATGGAAGCAGGCTCTGGGGAAGAGGAGCACTGAGAATAGCAGCCGTGAATATGGGAAGTGCTGAGCCCAGGGCTCTTCAGAGGAGCTGTGGCTTCTTTCTGGAGTTGTCAGCCTATAAGAAGAGGACACCCAGTTCTGAACTGCCCCGGGCCTAGTTGGGTCACCCAGCTGCTTGCCTCTGCTAGACTTTTCTGTATCAGCTTAATATACTTTGCACACTCTAAGGGGCCATCAAAGAAAAGTTGTTGTTAATCATACTGATTATGTATTCACTCAGCATGATTTATGAAGAACTGATATGCACCCAGTCCTGGAATTCAGAGATGAACTGGAACCCAGTCTGACGACATTATGCAATGTAGGGTGCCCAGCAGTATAAAGAAGCACGGCACAGAGCTCTGGAGCACAGAGAAGAGAGAGGCTGAGGGCCCTGAGAGAGTCAAGATCATCTTCCCAATGGGTCTGCAAGATGTGCACATGAACTTGACTGAGAGGAAAGCAAAGGGCAGGCCAGGCAGAAGGGCCGCATGTGCTGAAAGAAGATGAAGAGTTGGGCACAACTGGGGAAGAGCCTGGAGTGGACAGAGATGAAGCCAGGAAGATAACAGGGGGTATGAATGGCAGGCTTGGAAACTTGGATTTTACTCCATAGGCATTGGGAATAACGGAAGGTTTTAATGCAAAAGGTAAGTGGGATCTTAGTACTTACTTAGCACTACTAATACTGAATTTATGATAATTACGATAAGCAATAATATTAATTACAGATGATGATGGCGATGGAAATAAAAGTAACAAATCTCTCCATCATATGTCAGTGGTGATGGGTTGTCACTCCCATGATTATGTTGCATATACATGACTCTGCCTTAGTGGACTGGAGGGAGAGATTCTTCTGCCACCTTGAGGAAGCAAACTGTCGTATTGTGAACTGCCATATTGTGGAGAGGGCCACGTGCCAGGGAGCTGTGGGCAGCTTCTGGGATCTGTGTTGGCCACCGGCCGATGAAGGCTGGGGTCCTCTGTCATACACTCCCAAGGAAATGGATTCTGCCAACAACCTGAATGAGCTGGGAAGTAGAATCTTCTCCAGTCGAACTTCCAGATGAGACCGTAGCCCAGCCGGCTTCTTGACTGAAGCCTTGTAAGACCCTGAGCAGAGCTGAGTCATGCTGAGACCCATAGAAACTGTCAGATAAATGTGTGTGTTCGTTTTAAGCTGCCAGTTCTATGACAATTTGTTACAGAGCAATAGATAACTAATACAGGTTCCTCTAACAAGTAAGCAGCACGGGGATCTGCTTCTAGAAAAATGTAGTTCATGGTACGGATTATAAGGCTGCAGGCACTGTGTAGCCCAGCCCCTAATAGCTCTCCATTGCACGTCAGCCATCAGAGAGTAAACCTTTTGGCGTCTTAGAGGTGGGGCAGATAAAGGGAAGAGCAAAAGCTGAGAGTCAGGTGGGCCTGGTACCAAATCATGAAAACTGAGTCATTGCTCCCAGAAGAAATACAGGGTGAGGGTCCTGTGAGCCTCTGGTTACATTTTCATCAGCCAATCAACATACAGCCTTGTTGGATGTATGCTTCTGTTTAGAGACACTGCATTTAATATACAGTGTTGATTCATTAACATTGAAGTCAAGGCCAGCAGCGCTATAACTTGCGCTTGAGCAAAGCTTATCTAATCTATGTGTTTTCTCCCTAAGGCACAACATAGCTTCTTGTGCTTGGGAACACCAGCTAGCACTTCAGAACTATGCTCAGAGGCCATTTCAAACAGCAAAACTATCAAGGAAAATCTCCCCAAACGTGAAAAACACTGCACTACGTGGACCACAAAAAGGATACTTGCTGCAGCACGAGAGCTGTGACCAGAAGGCGGAGCTTGTCTTGTTGGACCTCAGCTGGGAACGTGTGTGTCCTTTGGCGACTCAAATTTTTTGCTGTTCTGCACACGTCTGTGAGTGATGGTGAAAGTGCAAAAAAGCCTGCAAGTATTGTTTTGGGGGGTTACAAATAAATTTTAGCAGAGTAGGTTAACTTGCAGACACGAATCCAGGAACAAGGATTGATGGTCCTTCACAGCAGGCCTGGCACACAGTAGGTGCTCAGTAAAAAAAATTTCAGCTTATTATATTATCATCAGGATCAGCGTAGAGTCTGGCAAAGATCTTTGAGGGGACTCCGGGACGGCAAACACAAGCTCATGCTTGTGAGGGAGGGAACTCGGTGGGTATGAAGCTCCTCAAATCAACGCTCCAGGGAGCCTGGAGTCTCCTTTCCTGTTTCTTGGCCAGGTCGCCCGGGACTCCCACATTCCCGGGGCCACACCAGGGGTTCCCTCACTTGATGCCAAGGCTGCTGGTCCTCCGTGTGCAAAGGCCTGCATCCTGCCATTGTCCTGGAAGGGCCACCCCGAACTGTACCGATTGGAGTCCGCTTCCAAATTGCTGGATCCCACCCTCTTGCGCTGTTGGTGGGAATGTAAATTGATACAGCCACTGTGGAGAGCAGTATGGAGGTTCCTTAAAAAAAAAAAATAGAACTACCATACGACCCAGCAATCCCACTCCTGGGCATATACCCTGAGAAAACCATAATTCAAAAAGACTCATGTACCACAATGTTCACTGCAGCTCTATTTACAATAGCCAGGACATGGAAGCAACCTAAGTGTCCATCGACAGATGAATGGATAAAGAAGATGTGGCACATATATACAATGGAATATTACTCAGCCATAAAAAGAAACAAAATGGAGTTATTTGTAGTGAGGTGGATGGACCTAGAGTCTGTCATACAGAGTGAAGTAAGTCAGAAAGAGAAAAAGAAATACCGTATGCTAACACATATATATGGAATCTAAAAAAAAAAAAAAAATGGTTCTGAAGAACCTAGGGGCAGGACAGGAATAAAGACGCAGATGTAGAGAATGGGCTTGAGGACACGGGGAGGGGGAAGGGTAAGCTGGGACGAGGTGAGAGAGTGGCATGGACATATATACACTACCAAATGTAAAATAGATAGCTAGTGGGAAGCAGCCGCATAGCACAAGGAGACCAGCTCTGTGCTTCGTGTCCACCTAGGGGGGTGGGATAAGGAGGGTGGGAGGGAGACTCAAGAGGGAGGGGATATGGGGATATATGTATATGTATAGCTGATTCACTTTGTTATACAGCAGAAACTAACACACCATTGTAAAGCAATTATACCCCAATAAAGATGTTAAAAAAAAACCAAACAAAAAAAACAAAACCAAATTGCTGGATCCCAGAGGGGAAAGAAGCTCCATACCACACCACCCCCTCCTGCTCTCCACCCGGCTGTCCCTCCGGTCAGGTGGCCAGAGGAACCCCAGGGGGTCCTTAACCTAGCTTTCTGCACTTTCCTGTGGGGGAGGGGAACAGGAAAAGAAAGGGAACTCCCATTTCTCAAACCTTCCTCTGGGCCAAGCCTGGGGCTGGCCACATTCCGCCCACTGCCTTGTGGAACCCTCCCAACAACCCTGCAGTGTCCAGAGCATGCCTGGGTCACAGATGAGGAAACCGAGGGTCAGAGTGGTCCTCTGAGTGGCAACGACTGCAACCCCAACCTGGATGTTTGGCAGCATTCACTGGATTTGGGCAACAGTGGATTCTGTCGGAGAGACTTTTTAAACAGTGTGAAAAGAGTTGCATACAGGGACCCTGTAACAATTCTCAACGTAAAATAATCATAATAAGGGCAACAGGGGATGTCCCTGGCGGTCCAGTGGTTAAGACTCCGCACTTCCAACGCAGGGGACGTGGGTTCGATCCCTGGCAGGGGAGCTAAGATCCTATATGCCACGCGGCCAAAAAAGTAAGTAAATAAATAAGGGCAACAAAGCAACCTCTGAGTGCTTTCTAAGGAAGCACACACAGCACTTTACATAATTTTCTCATTCAATTTAATCATCTCAGTGACAGTTTGAGATAGGGATTATTATTATACCCTTTGCAGATGGGACGTCTAAGACTTGGAGACGTGAGCTGACTTGCCTGAGGTTATAGAGGTTCTAATTTAGGAGGCAGGAAAGCGGGGATGGGAATCCAGGCTGACTCCAGAGCCCTCCCTCTTACTGCTACGCTATAGGCTGGGACTGATGGAGGGTTGCTTCCTCATTTGCACCCCCCTCCTGTCACCGGGGTGACTCCTCCATCCCATCGAGTACAACAGGCAACAGAGCCATGTCTGGGGGAAGAGGCCAGAAGCGTTCCGTGCGGGGATGCTTCAGGCAGAGATGCCTCGTCAGTATTATCGCTTCATCATCTTCCCCAGTCTTGGCATCGTTGTGGCTACAGGCTCAGAGGACTCCTGCTCACCCGACCTCCTTTTGTCTCCAACTTTCCCATCCCCAGGCCTTCCTTCAGGCTTCGTGACTTCTCTCCTATAAGGCCTTGTTTCCACAGAGAAGGGAGCTACCATTTATTGAGCACCTACTGTATACTGGGTGCTGTGTTAAACCCACCACACCCTTTGATAGGTGTTATTAACACCCTTCTACAGAAGAGGTCAAGTCACTTCCCCAAGATAACATGGGGTGATTTTCCATGGAGATAGAATGGGAAACCTGGAAAAAAAAATTACTGAGGGATTTTTAGTTTTAAAAGAAAAGCATCTGGTTCTTTTCCCCCTCTCCATTCTCCTTCTACCAGGTCTGTGCATCAGTGTTTTATTTTATTTTATTTTCTTAGAGGGACTCTGAATTTGGAGCTTTCATCTGATGGCCTCCAATGTTTTCAAAGGCAGGAATGAACTCTTCACACTTAGGAGGTGCCCAAGTGACATGCACTTGGGGTTCAAATGGCTGGATCAATCGTGTCTCCCTGCAGGGCCAACACAGAAGCATGTGCAAAATTCCTGCATCTTCTTTCCTGCCCTGATCCTGGGGCGGGTGCGGGTGACAGTTCAATTGTGGGAGGCAAGGCAAAGGGACGGGAGGTGCTGGGCTCCTGGCTGGCCTTTGTCCTGTGGTCACTGCCCCTCATCCACACCTTGGCTGAAGCGGTTTTCTTCCTGCGTGAATTGCGCCGACCACCCAGCCTCAAGTCCGTGTAAAGACCTCAAGTCCGTGTAAAGACCTCAGGTCCGTGTAAAGACCTCAGGTCCGTGGAAGGATGGAATGGAGCCCTGTGGGCAGCCAAGTCCTGTGAGGCCTCCGGGCACTGATGGAGCAAGAGGCTGAGGAACGGGTCGCTTGGCCCTGTGGATGGCAGGCTTGGGTTCTGGAGTCGGACAGACCAGGGGTCCACAGTAGGTACAGGGCGGTGCAGGGCCGGGGCTTCCGTGATGGCCTTCCTGGCTCCAGTCCATGTGCCGGCTTGGCTGCCAACCAGCTCTGTTACATGTTAATTGCGTCTGCAGTTCCATCTAAAGGAGAACTTTTACGTCAAAGATACCCTGTCTGAGACTGCCGGGTTCTGAGGTTGTGGGATATGGAGGGAGGAGCTTGGGATCTGGAATCAGAGGATCTGGGTTTGCAATGTTCTATTGCTTCTAGCAATGGGATATTGAGTGGGTCCCTTTACCACCTCAAGCCTCAGCTTAATTACATGGAAAAGTGGGTCTAGTGACATGCATGGTCCATCCTAGGGGTCTTATGAAGCTCCAGTGAAAGAAGAAAGAAAAATTCTGAGACAGTACTTTAGAAAACTAAAAGACACGTTAAATATCAGTTATTGGAGAGGAGGTGTATTGGCCAGGATTCAGTGCAGGCAATGGAAAACATTCTAGCTAGTTTAAGCAGAGCAAGAGTTTAAAGTAGGGAAATAGAAGCTTAAAAAATAATGTTGGAAGTTCTAGAAGACAGGCTCTACGTTGCAAGGGTGTTTGGGAAATATCGTTTTTAACTTTTAATTCTCTGTGATCAGGAATGTTCTGAAGGAAACTGAAACAGACATGGGCCAAAACAACAATTTGCTTCAAATGCATATATGCAATGATTTAGTGAAACACCCACACGCAGCTCTGCCAGATTTCCCCTGCTCCAAAGATGGAACTAGGCACGTGTTGACATCTACCCATCCTCACTGTACTGAGAGTGTGGGTGGGGTTGAGGAGTGGGGATTAGGAGGGGTGGGACATCTAGAGCTGCCGGCACCTGGGGCTTGGTAAAGCTAGAAACCATGCAGTGGACAGTCAGGAAGGGCATCACCAACTGTGAGGGCCAGCGGGGTAGAGCCATGAACGGGGCCTGGAGTTCAGAAAGGCAGAGAGCGGGTGGCGGTCACACAGAGGCTGGGGCTCCTCCACGAACTCTTAAATCAGCTCTGCCTGCAGCGAGCCTTCATTGACCATCATGAGCGTGATGTGTGGGTGGGTCATTCCTTCTGAAAGGACGGGACGTGGGACATAAAGGGAGGCCAAGTTTAAAATGTGCAAGTCCTCCTTTTGCTGGAAGACATGTGAAATATAAAACATATTATATGAGCCTCCCCAGTGCATTAAGACATGCACTTCCAATACTTTTCCTCAATGCCATTCTGTTCTTACACATTCATTTTCACGCAATAATCAGTTTGGAGGAATTTCAACTTCCTTCATTTTCAGCTGAATGAAATTCATCTTAACCAGACACCCACCCAAGAGGAAAAATGAAGATTTTTTTCTAATTTACAATAATCATCATGAAAGGGAGTCTATAATAAGAAAGTAATCCTTCCAGTGACTTTTTTTGGTAAAGACAAGTATGAGGTTTCTCTTAAGGTTTGCAGTTCTCTTCATATAAGCTGGGGATATGTTCTTTTATAAACATGTCAGGAACATCACCTCTGGTTGCCATGGAGATGGTCAAGTCTTCTGCATGTCTGCTTTCCCAAGGATAGGATCCGTGGCGGGGTGGGCAGGCATGTAAGGAGAGGAAGGAGTTATTAAAAATGAAGGTAACAAGAACCAAATCACGTCTTAAATTATAAATAATTTTGTTTAACATGGATGCAGAAGACAGTCATTGGCTCAACAAATTATCATGAGTGGGGCACCCCTGTGGGGAAGCAGAGTCATAGTGTTGATTCTGGCAGGGGTTGCCCAGCGCATTTGGCAGTCTGGACCATCTTTACTGGGATAAATGGGAAGGGACTGTGGGGCTAAGACCCAAGCCTAGGAAGTGTGCTCAGGCTCTCAGCAACATCGATGTCAAGATGTTGTTAAGATCAGATTTAAGTTAAGATTAGAGTTGAAGGGATCTTGAGAGCATTTCCTCCAAAACCCATTTTTGCAGTTAGGAAAACTGGGGTCCAGAGAGTTTCTGGGAACTTCCCCCTTATCCCGAATCCTGAATGTATAAAGTGTTGAAAAAGTAAACAATGAACTTGAGCATAAAGTTTCCCAATATAAATCCAAATGGTCAATGAAGAGATGGAAGGATGTTTAACTTCACTAATAATCAAAGAAATACTAATTAAAACCTTGGAGTGCCATTTCTCTCAAATTTTAAGAAATTTAATTAACATACTGAGAATTAGGGTAAGCAAGAGAATGGGCACCCTCATTCATGAGGGGCCCCGTGAATTGATGGGTGCAACCCTTCCAAGGGGCACTTTGACAATACGTGTCAATATGTGTCAGGAGCCTTAAAGACATACATATAGTTTCTGACATAGCAGTTAGAATTTCAGAAATTTATCTTATAAACGTATTATAGATGTACACAGGGTTTGGCCACAAGGTTTTTTCTTCATTGGATTCAAAATATGTGTTCCCAAGTAGGGGACTATTTACACAGCACATTCATAGAATAGGATATTTATACCCATAAAAATATCTGGGTTCATCTTCCTGACTTATTTCCAAACCTTCTTTAGCATCATGTGTAGTTAAAAGAGCATGAACTTTGGTGACAAAAGAGGCAGATGTAAAGTCCTCACTCCACTCTTTCTAGGTGTGTGACTTCTTAAGTCATTTCAGCTTCTGAGCCTCTGTATCCTTATCCTGTAAAACGAAGTCAGAAATAATACCTAAACTGCGGTGAAAATTCCTGAGCTGAGATGCAAGGAAGCACCTTGTAAGCTCTTACACCATGCAGAACTCAAGATTATGGTAATTTCTTCTGAATACAGCTAAAACCACAGCCATAGCCCTCCCTCGCTGTAAGTAGGGTTATTCTTGGAGAATCTACCTGCTGCTCTTCTACTTGTGACAGAACAAAATTTCTGAGCCACCTGGATCTCTCTACCCCTCACCCAGAGCCTGTTTAGGACAAGATCAGTACCCAGGGAGCCTGGATAATAGAGGAATGGGGGACAGGGGGGACATCCCATGACCAAGCCACTCACAGTCACCAAGTGGGAGCTGTGATTAGCCTAGTGAAGGAACTAACCTCAGGCATCAGCACACAGAGTTCCCTAACTTGGGTAACGTGGCCATGATTGCTGCTGTAGCCATGTGCTTCCTGTAACATCTGCCACATTTTTTTATTTTATTTTTTTTCTGCCACTTTTTTTTTTTAATTTACTCCACTGAATTTTTTTAATTTTTAATTTTTAATTTTTTTATTTTTAATTTTTTTTTAGATTGATTGATTGCTATGTTGGGTCTTCGTTTCTGTGCGAGGGCTTTCTCTAGTTGCGGCAAGTGGGGGCCACTCTTCATCGCGGTGCGCGGGCCTCTCACTATCGCGGCCTCTCTTGTTGCGGAGCACAGGCTCCAGACGCGCAGGCTCAGTAGTTGTGGCTCACGGGCCTAGTTGCTCGGCGGCATATGGGATCTTCACAGACCAGGGCTCGAACCCGTGTCCCCTGCATTAGCAGGCAGATTCTCAACCACTGCGCCACCAGGGAAGCCCCACATTTTTTAAATAACTCACTTTTTAAAACTAAAATGAATTTATTTACAAAGGAAACTTTATATCACGATGATAAATGAAAACCAACAGAGTTACTCGCTAAAGCAGACGTTAACCAAGGCATAGGCAGGATGATAGCAAATAATGAATTTAAATTCTAGCTAAACATTCTCTCCTGCTGAAGCCTGGTCCTGAGGCATGTTGTCGTTAAAGAGGAAAGTGGCAAGTATAGAGAGCTGTTGAGGACACACAAGCAACGAGATGAGAATTTCTCTTTGCCTTGTAATCTGAAGGATAAAACGAGAATTGAAAAGTGATTCTTCTTTTCACTAAGTTACTTTCTCTTAAGACTACAATTCCTAAAATCAACCCCTGTAGGGAAGAAGTACTGATATAGTCAAAGAAATATTTGAGAAATATTGATACAAAGTCTCCCACCGCCTCCCCACCTATTTCATGGATGTGAAAAATGTGGCTCAAACAAGAGAAGAAACTTGTTCAAAAGCCTACGGTGGGGACTTCCCTGGCGGTCCAGTGGTTAAGGTTCCACGCTTCCACTGCAGGGGGCGTGGGTTCCATCCCTGGTCAGGGAACTAAAATCCGGCATGCTGCAAGGCGTGGCCAAAAAAAAAAAAAAGGCCAGTGATGGATCAGTGGTTGAGCTGGGGTGAGACTCAGTGCCTGACTCCCACTCGATGCGCCTTCTACCAAAAGCCCCAGTGGATCTTGTAAGAAAGTTCAGTTTTAAAAGATAGGATGAGCAAAGACTAGCTCTGAATCACCAAGACTTTTGTCTTGAAGAAAATACAGCTGCTCTTTTGCATTTGTGGCTCCACATTTAGAAAAAGAACAAAAACCACTATGCATCCTTCAAAGAATATATATTTTGAATTACAGACTTTCTTTGAAATGCTCTATATTTAAGCATGGCATTCAACATGCAACAGAGATAAAGCTGCTTCGTCCACTGTGTCTGACAGTCAGATTCTAATTAAATATCATTATTGCTGTGCTCACATGGCACTTTATGTTTGCGAATTTCTGAATATGTTGTGCATTCACAAGGTGTTTTTGCACACACTGACTCACCAAGTTATCACCCTAACCACGTGATGGAGGTGTTATTATTCTTTGTGGGTACAGCTGGGGATGCTGAGATTCCAGAGTCAGGGCTTGACGGGGGTCACGTGAACAGGAAGGGGGGAGCCTGAGACAGGAGCGGAGCCCAAAGCCAGAGATCTTTTCCCTCCCTGAGTTACCACCTCTCTCCCTGGCCTCCACTTTCTGCCACTACACGGAAGCCTTGGGAGCAGTTGTGTTGGTCCCCAATGCTGGGAGGGAGGGGTTTCTGAGCTGAAATAGAGAGGAGCCCAAGGGCGAGCGTCTTTGGACTGGAAAAGCTTTAACAGAAGGAGCGGGAAGAGGGAGGCTATGACGCAGCCGGGGAGACCGCCAGCAGGGTCTTCCTGCAAAGCAGAGTTCCAGTTTCCAAGTCCTCAGCAAGATCTGCTGCTTCCTCAGGAAACTCTTCCCTGATGCCTCAAATTACGTCATGACTCTGATTTATGGTCCCATTGTGTCCCATTTTTTCCTAATAATTTTGATGGTTTAAAATTACTTATTGGAAGGACTTTTTGCTTAATGTCTGTCTCCTCCAGTGAACTGAAAGCGTTACAGAGCAGGGATGTGCTTGTTAATCCCTGCATCCCGGTGCCTAGCACCGTGCTTCACACACAGCTGGTGCTCCATTGATATTTATTGACTGAATCAATACCCTGTGAAGGGGAGGGGAGACATTCTTGGGCACATGTTCTATAAGGTAAAGGAGGCAGTGTAGTGTGTCAGTTCTCAGATGTGGTCTGGGGATACTTGGGAGTCCCCGGCAGCCTTTCAGGGGGTCTGCCAGGTCAAAACTATTTTGTAATAATACTAAGATGTCATTTGCTTTTCTCACCTCCATTCTGTCATGGGCGTACAGTAGAGTATTTTGGAGACCACTCGGCGTGTGAGAAGATCGTTGCTCTGATGATTAATAGAACGTGTGCAGTGTATTCTTGGGCTTTAAATTTTTTCCAGTTTTAATTTCTAATATGGTGACTCATGTAACCCACAGAAACAAAAGCTCTCTGGGATCCTCAATGATTTTGAAAACTGTAAAGAAGTCCTGCCCGAGACCACAGTGTTGGAGGGAAGCAAGTCCTTGCTTACTGGTAAGAGTGAGCCCCCAGGAGACTGGGGGCCCGAGTTCAAATCCCAACTGTGTCTGGTCTTAGGTGAAGACTTCTTGGTGACTTAGTTCCCTCACCTGTGAAGTCAGGTAACAATAAAACCAATCACACATGACGTGAGGTTGTTGATCGGTTTAAATATGAGTTGATTCCTATAAAAAGTCACTAGAACACTGCCTAGTATGGTGAGTGTTCTATAAATATTAGCTATTATGGAGGTCCAGAGGGGTTAAGAGACCTGTCCCAGGTCACCCCGGGAGTGAGTGGCAGAGCTTCCCCTGGGCCCTTGGTGGGACTGAGGGTGTACTTAGCTCTTTCCATGCCAGGAAATGCAGAAATTAGCAGGGAGGGTCGATTCTCCCCCAACTGGACCGGGGACCAAGGAAGCCAGGGAGAAGTGTGTTTGATTGATGGCCACACCAGTGGCCAATCCCTCCCTGCAGGGGCCTGAGGAGGTGCTGGTGGGGAGGGAAGGGAGCCCAAGGACATTGGCTTGGCCGGCTTGCCCGGGAAGGCCTTGCGGGCACTGGGCTCTGGTACCTGCCTCTGAGAAGGCAGCAGTGCTGGCCTGGGCCAGGGAGAGGCGTGGATTCCTGGAAATGCGCATCAGCACATTCGTTACTGTCTTATCAGCAAAGTGCAGAGGAAGTCAGGAAGCAAGGGACGGATCCTATTACTCGTGACGAAATGCCCTTCTGGTCAAGTATGAAAAATGTCTGAGGAGTGAGTTCCCAGCCATGGTCTGAAAACAGATGTTGGGTTCTTTTTTTTTTTTTTTTTTCTTTCCCCTCTGACATAGTTCAGGAAGACAGGGCACGAATCAAACAGATAGGGCAGTTTGAAGCCCAGCTGCTTAAAAGGCCCTGAGATGGTATCAGGAGAGAGGTTTCCATTGTCAAGACTGCAGGGACTGGGGGAGCCTCCGTCCCCTCTCTTGTTCTACATAAGGGGAAACCGAGGCCCAGCTGAGAGGGAAGGAGGTGTTCAAGGTCACACGGCTTGGCCAGGGCTCTCTGAGCCTTTTGCTAAAGCCTGAAACAAGATTGGCAACAGTCACAAAATTAGGGCTGACAATCCTGAATGGGTCCATAAACAATGAACTTGGAAAAAAGTTTTTACGACAAGGGCAAAGGTCTTACCTATTTTTATAGTTTTTCTTTTAAATAATCAAGTAAAATAATATATCCTTTCTCTTAAAAATAATCTGTGTTTATAAGGCACTAGAAGCAAGTACTGAGGCATTCAGCCACATCTGCTGAGGTTGACTAGCGGAAAGAGAGCAGGCCTTGGTGTCGAGCACAACCAGGGTTAAAAATCCTGGATCTGCCATTCGATTGCTGTGTGATCTTGGGCAAGTCTCTGAGCCTCAGTTTTTCCTTTATAAAAAGGGAATAATGATGCTCTCTTGAAAGGGCTGTTGTGAAGAAAGTAGAATTTCTATCAGTAACTAACTTCTTTGAGCCATCCTTATTTGCCAAGCACTAGGCCATGTGTCCTCATGGATGAGATGCATTCGATCTTCCTAATAATTCAGTGGCCTATGTTAGGAGTCCCATCTTATAGATAAGGAAATGGGGACTCAGAGAGGTTAAGTACCTGCTCACTTAAGGTCCGTTGGACCAGTAAGGATCAGAGGTGGGATTTGAACTCATGCTATCTGACTTCACAGCCCACATGAACCCATATAAGGTACCTAGGATAGTAACAGCGCATAAGAGAAGAAGCATAAATGGCAGCCAGTATTGGTATTATTAAAATAATCATCTTTCATTTCACTTGGCTTCTGTAGCATCACAAAGACCATATCATTCTAAGATCCTTATTGAAAAGAAGTCAGGAAATAGTACCAAGAAATATCTATAGACAAAACCCAAAGTCTCTTCCGTCTGTGGGATGGGGAACTAATATGGTGGTGCTGACTCAGGGGTGCCATCTTGAGAGGTTTGAGAAAAAGAAATAAGGGTTCTGAGTAAATATCTATCACACAAACTTAATCATGGAAATCCTACCTTGAGCCCCTGCTATGGGTATTCCCGGGTGAATTAAACTATCATATTATTCTGCTTTGAGCAGAAATTACACAGCCCATTGGAGGTATACTGGTTATCTAACACTGGTCACAAGGTCAGGTTGGCAGCTATATATAAATGTCTTGATTAAAACAAATGGGTCATTACATAAACATTACAATAAACATCTTTTGAAAATTGCATCCTCTTTCATTATGTGGGGCTCATGGGAGGAAATTAGTGACAGGCTTCCTCCTTGATGAGAAAGTTGGGAACCACTCAGCTGAGAGTTGCAGCCATTTCCGAGTTGTTTTACGAGCAGAGGCTGTCCGGGATTGGCAAGGGAGTTCAGAAAACGCTGGATGACCCATTGATCTCTGATGCCTGTAAAACTCCTGATCACTGGAAGCACATCTACTCCATTGCGTCATTTTAAAGCAGTAGGTGGAGCCGAGAGAGTGGACAAGATTCATCCAGAACCTGTCCAAGGCAGGTCCAGGGCTCCTGAGTCATTTCTCTTTCCTCAAGCGTTTTCAGAAGTCTTGGGTGAGTTTTATAGAAGGGTTTTCTGAGCTCTTGGGACATGAAGGCTTTGTTATTCAATAACTTGGGAAGACTTCCCAGCGAAGGTGACAAAGTATAACATGAAAAATGTATACATATCATAAGTGTATACAGCTCAACGAATCTTTGTGAATCCATGTGACCAGCACCCAGCTCATGAAACATTACTAGCAACACAGGACACTCCATCCTGTGCTACCTTGCAGTAACTTCCACCCACTAAGGGGTAACTACTATCCTGAATTCTAACGCCACAGATTGATTTTGCCTGTTTTCGAACTTTTTATCACCGGAATCTTATGAGATGTACTCTTTTTATGTCTGATTTCTTTTAGTGAATATTATATTTGTGTATTGTTTCATATTTTTGCACATAATTATAGGTCATACATTCTCATTGCTGTATAGTATCCTATTCCGTGGATATATCATAATTCAGTGATCCGTTCTCTGTTGATGGACCTTTGGCTACTATGCATAGTGCTGTTGTGAGCATTTTAATGTGTGTCTTTTGGTGCATGTATGTTCACATTTCTATTGGGTACACACAGAAGTGGAATTGCTTAGAGAGGATGAGGATGAGACAGCTTCCCAAAAAGGATGAGGGGAAGCTCTCCCAGTCGCGGAAGGGTCTATGCACAGCCACGTAGGTGCAAAAGAGCCAGAGATGTTTGGGGAACATTGGGTGACTCAGGGACTGAGCATGCGATGGCTATGAAGCCTAAGCAATTGGATGTCCCTCTCCTGGGACAGCCCACCTCTCCCTCCTCACCTCTATCTGGCTATCAATACATCCTTGTTCTTCAGTGATTTCTATCTCTGTTTCTGGGAGGCTTCCTGACTGCCTCTGCCTGGGTAGTTATCCCCTCTGAGCTCTTATAGCCTGCCATGATTCTCATTAACAAAGTTCTGCCCCCATTTCACTGGCATTGTTTGTTGGTCTTGTCTTTCTTCTCACTAGACTGAGTTCCTTGAAGGACAGAACGGGGCTGGCTCAGTGTCTTCTGTTTGCACCTTGGATCTACTCTGCCCATTCTCTGCCCTGTTCTCTGTCCAGGGAAGCTGACCTGCATCAAGAGGCCTCCTTGCCCTTTGCTTCTGGCTCTGGCCAAGGGAGGAGTCCCCACAGAAGACTGGGGGTAGAGAGGAGAGTGAGAGCAGATGATCTTCCCCTGAGCTCTTGCTCTGCAGGGTTATCTTGCGTTGGCTGTATTCCTAGCAATAGGTCATAGCTTCTCTCCCAGTAAGCAAGTCCCCACGTCAGGCCTAGAGGTACCACCAGTCCCAGAGTTTCTGAGCTCAGGGTGCTACACTCTCCTTGTGTTTCCCCTACTATTCAACCAGTCCTGCTTGAACTCTTCTACTTTGTGTGTGCCATCTGCTGGGACCCTGACTGATACATGCTTTTCATTCATCTCCGTACCCACTTAGCACACAGCCTAGTGCATGGCAGCTCTCAAAGCAGGTTTATTGACTAAATAAATGGGTAAAGAACTGGGAGAGGATGAAGATGGAGGAGGTGGCCAGAAGCCAATAGTGAAGGAACTTGAATGTCCTTCTAAGAACTTTAGACAATAATCCTCAAGACCAGGTGTTGCAACTTCAAGTGTCCATAGGGGCCAGGCAGGTACAGACAGGGATTGTGGCAAGAAGTGAATTCTGTCTAAGATTATGCCTCTGCTACTCAGCCTCAGCCCATTAACGCTTGGCAGGAATTTGGACCCAACATGGCCAGGTCTTCTGATTTTTTTTTCTGTGAAATTTCTGATTATTAATGTGAAGTGCCAAGGTTTAAATGTTGTCAACATTTCAAATTTTAGAACACTGTGCACTAGCAAAATAAAGCGTGGCTGCTAGTTTGTAAGCTCTGTATAGCCAGTGGGGAGCCACTGGATGGTGTGAAGGCAGGAAGTGAGGTGCTCAGACATTGCACGGTGCCGTGAACAAGATATCCCCAGTAAATGAGCTGCAGAGACAGTGGGCCCTTTGATCTTGGTCCCTAAAGCAGTTCAAATGTGCTGAGAGACACTTACACGGAGAACACTAATCTGTCTCCATGATGGGTATTTTTTAAATCAGTTTTTAGTTCTAAAAATAGTGTTTGGTGGATTTCTCCACTTTAGTCAGGTTCCCAGCCGCTTTCTCTATTTCTGCTTCAAGCTGGGAGCTCTGAGTTCTTTTGGGTTTTATCAAATTATACACTGTGCAAAGGCATCCATTTCACCAACAGATGGACTTAATGTGCATGAAAATACATGCCTTTTAAAGAAACTAAATTAGTAGTTCCACTTCTTTCCCCTTTTATTAAAGACAGAGTTCTGGGAGAGCTCTCTGCTATAAAGTCAGACTTTACAGACATCAGCAAAACGAGATTTACTTGGATGGAAATCGGACGGAACATCAGACGAGTCCTTCACAACACTGAACCTGCCGATTTCAAGTAGAGATTTGGAGGATGCTGCCTCCAATCCCAGTGGTACTTTAAAAACAGGAGAGAGAGAAGAAAAGTATTGAAGCCTTTTAACTCTTTAAGAGTTGGAGTTTCTCTTGAAAGAATGGGTAGATGGCTTCCATTGATCGTGGGCAAGGTGGAGTGAAGACTTTGGAAGGTGAATGAAGCAGAGGGTGTAATCTCTGGAACACTGGAACTGGAGTCCAGAGACCCAGATCCTGGTCCCAGCTTTGTCACTAACACATCTTGTTACTCAGACAAGTTCCTCTTCCCTCAGGCTCTCTGATCTCTTATTTAGAATGTTGAGGCAATCGGGACTTCCCTGGTGGTCCAGTGGTTAAGACTCCATGCTCCCAATGCAGGGGACCTGGGTTCGATCCCTGGTCAGGGAACTAGATCCCGCACGCTGCAACTAAAATATCCCACATGCTGCAACTAAAGATCCCGCATGCTGCAACTAAGACCCAAGCAGCCAAATAAATAAACACTTTTTAAAAAAAGAATGTTGAGGCAAGCATCCTATTCTGTCGACCCCACGAGATCATTCTTAGAAGAAGGAAAAAGGAAACATTGTGAAGGAAAGCACCTTCTTTTCCATGCTTTTATTTATGTATTTCTTTATTACAATTATACAAACAATAACGTGAATGTAGTCTGTGCAATCTCAATCAATACATTTTTCAGAACAAAAGAGAGTTTTTGCTCCCCTTTTCCCTCATGTCTATGTGTCCTTGATTTTTTAAATGAAATTACATACTTGTAGACATATAATGTGGACATTACGGTGTTTTGTTTTTTTTTTTGGTCTCATAAATAGAATTATGCTATACATATCCCACAGTTTACTTTTTTTTTTTAACTGAATAAAACAATCTATGTCAGAATATACAAATCAACCACATTCTTTTGGCTGGTTTCACAGATGCCAGAGTTTGGATGCACCCCAGGTCTTTTAACCATTCCCTTCCAATGGGTAACATGGTGCTACCAATGTTTCATTGTTCCCAGAAAGTGCAGTGTATACCTCTTTGTACCCATGTGAAAGTATTTCCCTGGGGTAGGTATCAAGAACTCAAATTGCTTGATCAAAGAGAATGCATGTTTAAAATTTGTATGGATACTGCTAAATTGCCCTCAAAACGGTCCACTGATGTGTGTTCCTGCAAGCAGTATTTAAGAGCATGCCTTTCCCCCTCCCTCACTGACACTAGGTATTATTAGTTTTTAACTTTTTGTCAATTTTCATCTGATGAGTGAAAGATGAAGTCTTGCTGTCACTTTAATTAGTAGTCCCAGATAACCAACGAGATAGAGCAACTTACTTTTCCTATCTTTACTGGCTGTTTCTAAAGGTGAGGTCCTTGCTGTGTGTTAGAATAGCTGACATAAAAACAATGGTCATAGTAGAAAGAATGGCATTTGCGGGAGAAATGTTGCCCCAAGTTCTTTTTTTTAAAGATTTAATTTTGTTTATTTCTGGCTGCGTTGGGTCTTCGTTGCTGCGCGTGGGCTTTCTCTAGTTGCAGCGAGCGGGGGCTACTCTTCATTGAGGTGTGCAGGCTTCTCATTGCAGTGTCTTCTCTTGTTGCAGACCACCGGATCTAGGCGCGTGGGCTTCAGTAGTTGCGGCACGCAGGCTCAGTAGTTGTGGCTCACGGGCTTAGTTGCTTCACTTGCCTCCATAAAAGTCCATAAAAATTTTAAGTTCTGACTCTTGTACTTATAAGCTTGGTGACTTTTGGCAAGTTACCTCACTTTTCCAAGTCTCTGTGTTCTCATTTGTGAAATGGGAGACATATTATTCTCAACTGAATGTTCATGTCCTCCAAAATTCATATATTGAAGCCCTGACCCTCAATGTGATGGTATTTGGAGATGGGGCCTTTGGGAGGTGTTAGGGTTAGACAAGGTAATGAGGATGGGGCCCTCATGATGGGATTAGTGCCCTTATAAGAAAAGACACCTGAGAGCTGGCCCACTTGCTCTTTCTCTGCTGTGTGGGGACACAGCAAGAAGCCAGGAAGCCAGGAAGAGAGCTCGAAAAATGAACTATCAGCCTGCAGGTTGATCTTGAATTTCCCATTGTCCAGAACTGTGAAGTATAACTTTCTGTTGTTTGAATCACCTTGTCTGTAGCATCTTGTTATGGCAGCCCAAGCAGACTAAGACCTCTACTGTCACTACCTTTCCCTCTGCTGAGGACTGTCATGAGAATTAAATGTGAATGTGCATGCAAAGCCCTTCGTGATAATGTAGTGGTCTGGGTTCCCCAGGGAAGCAGAACCAATATAACATATATATATATATGTTTCTAAGAACTGTCTGATGCAGTTATGGAAGCTAAGAAGTCCCAAGAGCTGCAGGGGATAAGCTGGAGACCCAGAGCTGTTGGCGTAAGTTCCAGTCTGAATCCAAAGGCCTGGGAACCAGAAGAGCCCATGGTGCAAATTCTAGCTTGGCTCTGAGTCCAAAGTCAGGAGGAGACTGATATTCCAGCCTGAAGACAGGCAGAGAGCATGAATTCTCCCATATTCAGCCTTCTGTTCTTTTCAGGCCTTCAAAGATTAGATGAGGCCCATCCACATCAGGGAGGGCAATCTGCTTTACTCAGTCCACCAATTCAAATGTTACTTTCATCCAGAAACACCCTTGCAGACACACCCAGAATAATGTTTAACCAAATGTCTGGGCACCCCATGGCCCAGGCAAGTTAACACACAAAACGAACCATCATTGACAATTTGGATGAAGATAGGGACTTTTTGGTTAATCTAATCTGCTTGGGAAAGAGTCATTGCTAATCCTGATCCCCTCCTCCTTCCCTGTCTACTTAGTATGTGGTGACATTCAATGACTGAGTAGCTGTTAAAGAGGTGCATTTCTAGTAAAAAATGAATTGAACATTTCCTGTCTTGTGGAGGTGATTAATTTGTATGGGGAAGAAGGTTTGATGTGGGTTTGGCTACCCACAGGAGGTGGTCAGACCTAGTTGTAGCAAAAAATCTCCTGGGAGGAGAGTTTTCTAGGGAGGTTTATGGCACCTCTGCCCCTCAAGCAGGAGGGAAACAAAACAGCCTCCCAGGTCGGCACTTGGATCTGTTCTTAATGGCTGCCCTTCTCTGGGCCTGGTGCCCCCGTCCATAAAAGGGGAGGTTTGATTCCATGACCTTGAAGGGCTCTTCCAGCCTGGAAAGCCTGGGACAGCAGAACCTCTTCAGCCCTCTTCCTGCTCTGACTCTTTGAGCTGAGGCCTGGAGGAGGCTGTGTTCAGCTCTCTTTCCGCTGGGGGAGTAGGTGTGCCCCTCGGCTGACCGCGAGGAGTGAAATGAGGGGAAAGTGCTGACATGGAATACAGCACTTTCTTCGGGCCAGGTGTTGTTACAGGCTTCCCAAGTGTCCCTTCAGTTAGCTCTGCCAACAGCCCTAGGGGGCAGACACTATTATTATTCCTTCTTATGGACGGTAAAGGCCTTGCAAGGCTAAGTAACTGTGTAAGTAACTAATAAGGGGTAGGATTCAAATTCAGGGCATCTCTTCTATCACTCACCCTTTCAGCTGGGGCTGTGGATGCATCATCAGAGTTGAGCAGACACCCCAAATGTGTCTACTTCTACAGCCTGGCACATGGCAGGTAGTCAACAAATGGCACGTACTATGACTACTGCAGGTGGGCTCTGGGAATGCAGAGGGGGCTGACCGGGGAAGGGCCAGGGAGCAGATGCTCGCGTCTGTGTCCATTCTGCCTAAAGAGTCAGATTAGGTGACAGTGGTAGCGTTTGAAGTTCTCTGGGCTGTCCGGGTAGGAGAGGATATGGGTGAGATATCGCAAAATAAGGCTTCTTTCCTAAACACATCTGTGGACAATCTCTTAGCACGACTTTCTACTTTATCCCCACTTTTCCTGGTCTAGTTCAGGTCCCCATTAGCCCCTGTCCTGGGCTCTTGCTTCCTAAACCATCTCTAGGTTTAGTCTCCAAACGAAGCATCACCTTATCTATTGTCAGATTTCTTTTCCATTGAACGGCTCAGATGATGGAGCTACCCAGCTCAAGAACTTTCCAGGATTGCATGATCTGGCTCAGACATAGCTTTCCAACCTTTTTGATTTTGGTCCTTTAAGCATCTGATGCTACAAATCGGGCCATTCGTTTAGTCTTCAAACGTTTGTTGATGACCACCTACTATGAGGCAGCACTGTGTTGGTCCTTTGGGACACAAAGTCAAAGAAGGCATTGTTCCTGCCATGGAGCTCACTGCTGTGCAGCCTTTTTTGCTTTTCCTCCTGATGTACCATTGGCACAGTGCCCTGTAAGTCCCCTGCCAGAGGCTGCATGTGTGTACCGTGTCCTATGGGCTCCTGGCTGTATCTCTGTTCTAGGTGCTCTCCTGACACTCTGCTTCTCTCATCCTAGTTGCTCACCTTCTCACCTGCCCTCCATCTGGGAAGCTACTCCGGGCTGGGGGCTTATTTTATTCATCATTGCTAAAGGGCCTAGGATCAGGCCTGTCAGACAGCAGGGGCTCCATAATGATTTGCTGAATCCTACTGGTATGGAGGCTGATGGTCTGACTAAGCTGGCTGGATGGATTTCCTCCTCGGAATTTAAACAAATGAGATCTTAGAGCAGTGGCCCTAAGCAGTTCCCAAACTGGGGCTGCATAGAGAATCACCTGGAAAGTCTTTAAAACTCTCAGAGCCCAGGATGTGCCCCAGACCGATTGAATCAGAATCGTGGAGGGTGAGACCCAGGCATCCCTACTTTGTGAGGCTCCTCAGCGCCTCCTAATGGGCCTCATTTGAGAACCAAGGCCCTAGAGGTAGGTGTATTCTTCTCCGGGCTATAGGTTAGCAGCTGAGGGGATTTTGCACACTGGCTATAAAACATATAACATGACTTTGCTATAATAATGTCCTTAGAAGGAAAACTTGGTAATTTTGCAAAGAAGAGTCAACTCATAAGAGCAAGAGTGAATTTACAGCTGTTCAAAGTTCAAGAGTTGTATTTCAGAAATGAGGCCTTAACCTAAAGGAGAGCAATATTCGGCAGAACGAGGCTATAAAGATTTACCAGCAAGCAAGTAAATAAAGAACCTAAGCGTTAGAGGGAACATGGTAATAAAGAAACAGTAGCCCAGTTGCCTTTTACCAAACACTAGTCCCCAAACCAACATTGCTATTAACCCATCACTATCTGGAGAAGCTGGCCTGGGCGGCTCGTCACTCGATCACGGATTAGATTGTGGGAAAAGCCATCAATGGCCTGTAGTTATCAGACGGTGGGGAGGAGAAGAAGGAAGGTGGCTCTTAGTACAATCCCGCTCCGACTCCCTCGAAGTGACTGGGTTCATTAGAAAGAGGAGGAGACTCGTATGTGGAATCACCAAAATTATGCATTCTGTGTTTGTGCTACATTTGAAATTCATCTTCTGTCCTTTGTCCATGCAGATACCTTTCATTCTTATCAGAACAGCGAAAATGCTGCACAAAACTAACTCAGCTGTTTCTAATCCACTTCTTGGTATGTGCACATTCTATCAACATTCCCTACCTTTGGCAGTAAGGATGGACTAAAAAGAAACTGAACTAAGCTGCTGGCTAGAACCTGACAGGGCTGGGTGCTTGTGTGAAGCGAGTTCTGGTTCTAATAAAAAGCTTGGCCTCTTAGCACGGTCAGAGCCCCCCCCCAACCACCCCCAGCTTATTCAGTCGTAGAAGCAGCACACTTACCTTGCGCTTGCTCTGAGCCTCACTGAACTCCCACACACTGTGGATTCACCGGAATTTTCTACTCATGAGGCATGGCTGACACTCTACGTGAATGGTGGACACACATGTTACCCGTATCTCTTCTGCTCACCTGACTCTTCCCGTGGTCCATCAGGCTTTACTCACAAACACATATTCAAAGATAAAATTATTACTGATTTCAAGATGGTGCTAACTACTGGTGATGAGGTGCAGAACAGCACAAGGCTTCAGAAAACGCTGGGCAACTGGTGGGACGTTCATACCTAATAGACTTATAATTCCATTTCTGAGGGTGTACCTGATGTCATAATCATAAGGTTTTCTAAAAAGCTGTGATTACAAAGCTGTTCATTACAGAATTGCAGAGAGTAATGAACAACTAGGTATGACCTAAACATGTAATAAAAAAAGAATGATTAACTAATAGGCATTTCCTTAATGGAGTATTATGCACCCAGTAAAACCCACGAAGACTACTTCAGTGCATGGGAGAATGTGTCTGCATAAATGGTAAAGGGAAAGGGGGGAGGGGCAAGATAGGTAGGGGATCAAGAGGTACAAGCTACGATGTATAAAACAAATAAGTTACAAGGATATATAGTACAACACAGGGAATAGAGCCAATATTTTATAATAATTATAAAAGGAATATAACCTTTAAAAGTTGTGAATCACTATGTTGTACACCTGAAACTTATTTAATATCATACATCAACTATACCTCAAGAAATGTTAAATGGAAAAACAAAAAGATGTAGTATATTTCTCCAAGTAAATGTTAATCAAATACTTTACAGTGTCTGGATGGTATATTATGGGCACTGTATTTTATTTTCCATTCATTCCAAACTTTATCTGATGAACATTTATTTTTAAATTATATTTTGTCTATTTGTTGCAACCTGATTTTTCTGAAGGTCCACATGACTTGGGGGCTTCACGGTAATGGTGCAACAGCTATCAGGAAATTTCACATGTTTTATACAGTTCATAGCATGTGGCAGGGGAGACTGAGGAAGGAGTCAAGTGGGGTTCTTTGAGAAGGGAAGATGTTTTTTCTGCCTGGATTTTCATTGATTTGTATTAGAGTAGAGTTAATTGAAAGTGCTTTTAGCCTCAGTATTACATGAAGTCCACACACTGAGACTCAAAAGGACCTGGGTTTGAATGCAGCTCCACTTCTTACTAGCCATGTGATTTCTGAACCTTAGTCACTACAGCTGTGAAATGGGAATGGTACCCTCTTTGTCAGAGGTTGACTGAGAGAACGCCATTAGAACACTGGACAAGATGCTGTGTGCACAAGACCTGTCCTGGGAAAATCCTTCTGTGAAATGTTGCTTGTTGGTTGCACCACAAAGCCTCATACCCCATATTTCTCTAGGGGATTAGCAGGCCAACGTTTGGCCATTGAGATGGCAAATTCGTTTCCAAATATATTGTTTCCAGTAAAATTATCTTTTCAAAACAGTTTATGGGGTTTCAGGTCTCACAAACCACAGAGTTTATTGTGCATCATTTTTTATAGCTTCATGAGAAGTATTCTTTTTTATGTTTTTAAAGTATTCCAAGAAAAATAAAGGAAGTTTTTATCATGGAAAAAAAAAAAAAAAAAAAAGATCTTCTCCTTTGAAGTCTTGAGGTGCTCAAACCTAATGACTAGAAAAAGACAAAAGCATCTAGGAAACTTGTGTTAAACATCATAATAAGTCATGATTCTGTTTGTTCTGCATTTTCTCATTTGTTCGTTGGTTCACATACTCCGTGAGTATCTGCTGAGTGCCTGGGACTGGGTACTGGGGATAGAAAGATGAATAAAATGTGATTTCCTTGCCCACCCTCCCCTGCACCTCTCTTTCTGGGTGGCAGGCTTGTAAAGTAACAATTACATTACTCTGTACACAAAGGATGTGGGAGCCATGGTTGGAGGTACCACCTCTGGCTAAAGGAGTTGAGGATGGCTTCTCAGAGGATGGAACTTCACTATCCCAAAGCCCTTCAGAACTCTGGCACCTACACCATCCCCATCATGGTGTAGTGTAGATATAGGCTGGTCCCACTCCTGGGCCATGCAGAGTGGATTAGAAAAGAGAGACAACCCAAAGATGCCCCTCTCACCACTGTCAGCACTAAGGCCTAAGTCTTGGTCAAGAATGAATACCATCAGCAAAATAAAAGCAGAGTTTTCCTGATTCCAGTTCCCTACATGCCCATCCAACTAAGAACAGCCTTTGGCAAATGTACTAATGGGTTCGCCAGGCTACAGAAATAAGGCCCTTGCTTGTGAGTGGGTATCTTTTTTTTTTTAAACAATGGTTTCATGAGCAGTGATGGGGGGCCTCTGTGTTTTGTTCTGTTTTTTAAATTTATTTATTTTTATTTATTTATGGCTGTGTTGGGTCTTCGTTTCTGTGCGAGGGCTTTCTCTAGTTGCGGCGAGCGGGGGCCACTCTTCATTGCGGTGCGCGGGCCTCTCACTATCGCGGCCTCTCTTGTTGCGGAGCACAGGCTCCAGACGCGCAGGCTCAGTAGTTGTGGCTCACTGGCCCAGTTGCTCCGCGGCATGTGGGATCTTCCCAGACCAGGGCTCGAACCCCTGTCCCCTGCATTGGCAGGCAGATTCTCAACCACTGCGCCACCAGGGAAGCCCGTGAGTGGGTATCTTTAAGAGACCCAGTGGGTGCAAGGAGTAGCCTCTTTCTGACCACCTGGGTTAGAATCATCTTCAGGTGCTTGTTAAAGAGCAAACCCTTCTTGTCCGCAACGAAGGAACTAAGAATCTCTGGGAGTGGGGCTGGTAATATGTTTTTGACCAGGTCCCTGGTTATTCTTGCACACATCCTAATATTTAAGAAGATGTGGTATAGAGATACAATGGAATATTACTCAACCACAAAAAAGAATGAAATCTTGCCATTTGCAGCAACATGGATACACCTGGAGGGTGTTACGCTAAGTGAAATAAGTTAGACAGAAAAAAACAAATACCATATGATTTCACTTACATGTGAAATCTAAAAGGCAAAACAAACGAACAAACTAAACAAAAGAGAAACAGACTCATAGATACAGAGAACAAACTGGTGGTTGCCAGAGGGGAAGGGGGTGGGGAGATGAATAAAATAGGTAAAGGGAATTAAGAGGTACAAACTGCCAGCTATAAGATAAAGAAGTCATGGGCATATAATGTAAACACAGGGAATATAGTCAATAATATTGTAACAACTTTGTATGGTGACGGATGGTAATTGGTCTTATCGCTGTGATCATTTCATGATGTATAAAAATATCAAGTCACTATGTTGTACACCTGAAACTAATATAGTATTGTATGTCAATGATAACTCAACTGAAAAAAATCACTGATACAAGAGAAAGAACATATAGCTTGAAGTCAGTAATTCTGGTTCTATGGTGTGGGCAAGTCATTCTGCCTCTTTGAACTTTAGGATCCATATCTGCGGAATGGGGCAGGAAAATAACATTTGCCCCGCAGTGAGTGAGGCTGTGAGATTGAAATCGAATGATGTGCGTGATCTCACCCGATAATGATAAAATGCCTTACCATGCTTAATCTTTGTTATTACTTTTCAGGACGGTGCATTCTCTTTTCAAAGAGCTCTTAACTGAATTAAAGTCCTTTCATAAATTTGTGGGAGTGTGTGTGGAGTAGTCTTTATATCTTCCAGTCCGAGTTCTAACTTGAGAGATGCTGTCCAAATAATCAATTTGCATTGAATACAATGTGTTTTGGAAATGCAATGACAAAGAATACCTTGGATTTCTTTGTAAATCTAATCTGGGAAGAGACATGTAAACCCATAATTTCAAGGCAATTTGAAAATAATGGTCATAATAACATTCCAATTAATAACAATGATTATAATTAACATTTTTTGAGCATTACTAGGTGCTATGAACTCTGCTAAGTATTTGCATTTTCTCGTTTAAGTCTCATTGTTATCTTATAAGATGGGCATTATTACTTGAATCCTAAGGATGTTGAAACTGCAGCCCAAAGAGGTGAAATGACTTGTCCAAGGGCACAAAGTGAGAAGTAGAAGAATTCAGATTCAAATCTATGTCCGTCTGATTCTAAGGTTCTCCTTTGTCTATTGGTTTACAGAGTATCCAGGAAACCAGTGGGTCTGCATTAGAAAACTGTCAGAACTAACTCAGCCTGAAGTTCCTAGTCTGAAAGGTGCCTTAAAGCAGTAACTTTCAACCTCTTGACAGCAGCCCAGAGTGGCAAATTGACCTTATGTCATGACCTAGTGCACATACACACATGCACACACACACCTAGGTATGCTTGTGTGTGTGCACATGGGTGTGTGTTTGTCATGAAACGATACTCATCTTTACTCTTTTTTTTCTTTTCTTTTTTTTTAATCTGTGTGTGACTCTGTTGATTTGATTACTTGCTAATGGATTTGATGGTTTGATCACCCCACGTCAAGGGATATTGAGACAGGTGTCTCTTGTATAGATGTGAAGATTATGGCCCTGAGAGGGAAAGCAGCCTGAAACAGAGCTCACTGGTCATCAGCAAGAAGCCACTGAACTGTTAGTCTAGATTTTTTTTTCCTGTTAATAGGGACACCATTCTAAAATGGCAGTCCTCCAATCAGAAATAGCAATCATTTTGTGGTCCGACAGCTCCAGATTCAAATCTGAACTCCACCTCATCCAACTCTCTGACTTGAGGAGTGACTTCATCTGGGTCCATTTCCCCCTCTGGAAAAGGGGGGTAGTAATACCTACTTAATAGTATTGTGAAGGTGAATTGATATTAAGGCCCAGGGCCTGGCGCACATAATGTGCTCAACACAGGTGAGACCCCCGGTAACTGGGAGAGACTCTTGGGGATGACGAAGGCTGAGGGTCGTTGTGGGGTCAGCGTTAACGTAACCTCAAGTATTCTCAGAATTGAGTGCAACCTCCGGATCTTAGATGCAGAGAGAACATTTGTATGTGTCATTGGGGGACAGTGGGGACAATGTTGGCTTTGGAGCCAAATAGACATGACTACAAATCCCCGTGCTAGAATTTTCTAATCTCAGTGAGTCTCAGTTTCCTTAACTGTAAACTGGGATAGTAACACCCCCTTCAAGAGGTATTGTGGGGATTCACTGAGGTATTTTTCCCATATTTTCCTTTCCCCTCCTAACCTGACTTAGAAATTTTACTTATCTTTGGCTTTTATTTTATCATTTTATTATACTGGACTAACATTTCACTTTAGGATGCTCACTAGAATTAGAGAAGTAGAAAAGACCGTGGAGATAAGATAATTCTTTGCCCACCTCCTCTTTTGCAGATACTCATCAAGGAAGGGTTAATTTAAGTGTTTACTAAGGTATTTACTTAAGTCCACTGTCAGTTACCTAATTGTTAAATTGACAAGATAGGCAACCAAGGAGGTTTCATGTGGCCTAAGTCACCTGGAAACAGGTGTCCAACACTGAATTGGTCAGATAAGTATGAAGTTCAAGAGCAAGGTGGATTCAAGAGGAGGACTTGGAAGTCATCAACCCAACTGTTGAAGCCATGAGAGGGATGGTTTGTCAAAAGAGGCAGTCTAGACTCGAATGAGAGCAAAAGGAAAAGAAAAGACATATGGCCCTTTAACAATGCAGACATTTTCCCATAACTGATGGCATACATATGTACATTACCCATTCACGTTTGCAGCTCACGTGTGAATTATGTAACACCATATTGATTCCTAATGTTAAATCACGAGTGAACATGCAATGCTAACTTATACTCAGCACTAGAAATGCCTTCCATGATACATACTTTTTAAGGATTTATTTTCTTTTCCTATTGAGTTCCTAAATCATTTATTTCCCTGTGGCTTAAAAATAAAAATACAATATATTTGGACAGGGACTTCCCTGGTGGCGCAGCGATAAGACCCTGCGCTCCCAATGTGGGAGGCCCAGGTTTGATCCCTGGTCAGGGAACTAGATCCCACATGCATGCCGCAACTAAGAGTTCACATGCCGC
Organism: Balaenoptera musculus; assembly: GCF_009873245.2. Taxonomy (NCBI): domain Eukaryota; kingdom Metazoa; phylum Chordata; class Mammalia; order Artiodactyla; family Balaenopteridae; genus Balaenoptera; species Balaenoptera musculus. The sequence continues at coordinate 91,048,501 of NC_045790.1, forward strand.
AACTAAGGAGCGCCCATGCTGAGACTAAGGAGCTGGCGAGCCGCAACTAAGGAGCCCGCCTGCCACAACTGACACCCAGAACAACCAAATAAATAAATTAATTAATTAAAAAAAAGTCACCTTCCCTGGGGAAAAAAAAAGAATCCACAAAAAGAATTTAAAAAATATATTTGGACAAGAGATGATCTGTTATAAAAGTTATATGCTCAGTGTTGATGGAGAAATTTTGCTTGTTTCAAGGTTGATTTTTTCCATGTCTGGCACATGGAAGCTAATTTGTATTAATGAAATAATTTTGTTTTCTTTATTAAATTTTAATGAGGTGCCTTAAGACTTAAGATCAGAGCTGGCTTACCAGTATTTCCCAAGTAAAACACCATCAAGTACAAATATTACAAAGGACCTCTGAGTTTTCTTGTTAAGTGGTCTACATATTTACATGAAAAAGGATTTTTAAACGTTTCCTCCACTCCTCATCCCCCCACTCAGTGCTGGGTAATTAACCAATCATAAAGAAAAGACGAAAGTATGTGGACCTCAAATCTTTGTGTTCTGGAAAAAAATAGAGTCACAGGATAATTAAAATAAATTTCAACTAATGAGAACAATGAGAACCAATGAGAAACAATGACCAGTGGAAATAGTGAGAACAGTTGCATCTAACAGGTCAAAACTTCACAGAAAATGAACAATGGATTGTTCCTGTTTGTTACTGTGCCTGCTTACTGACTTTGCACTGGTTGAATGACTGCTGGTGGGAGGACTGGGGAGCTCTTTTCTGTTTAAATGTTCTTTCTACATCATTAGCTGAGAGTTTTCTTTAATGTGCCTTTTCACTTGGCTTCCATCTCTCTACAGATATGTTAGCAGAATCCAGCAGAAGGATGTCTGCATAGGACATTTTATGGCCAGGCTGGAATTGGTGTACCTTCCCAATACTTGAGCTGTTGTCTATGAAACCAGCAGCACCGGCATTTTCAGAGAGCATGTTGGAACTGCCCTTCTGCTGGATTCCTCCATCTTGAAACATCCTGTCCCTTATTCAGACAGGCATAGAAGCTCCATCCATCCATCCATCCATCCATCCATCCCTGCCTACTGCAGAGCAGGTGACTGAAGTACAGAGTTACTATATGACTTAATTGACCTGGAGGTGGGAAAGGACCTATTCTTTCTTACATTTTGCTATTCCATATAGCATATATTAAAGTCCATTTCCTCTTTCAGGGTAGGAAAATTTTTCCAGGCTTCCTCACAGTTGGTTTGGGTCTTGTGACTGAGTTCCTCTCAATGGAATGTGGGCAGAAATGATGCTCACTAGTGTTTTTCACACTGTAATGTACATGTCCATCACCCAGGGATCTTATAAAAATGCAGATTGACTTAGGTTTGGGGAGGGGCCCATGATTCTGCATTTCAACATGCTCTCAGAAAATGCCGGTGCTGCTGGTTGCTTAGACAACAGTTCAAGTATTGGGAAGGTACACCAATTCCAGCCTGGCCGTAAAATGTCCTGTGCAGACGTCCATAATCTCACAACCATATCTGCACAGTTAGAAGCAAAGGACCTGGGATACAGAGATGCTTGAGGGATGCGAGGAGACTTGATCCTGCATCACTGACTGGAGGAGCTCTGCTGCCTAACCTATGAGGGTCTGTGAGTAAAGCCAGAGGTAACCTTGTGTTGTGTTACACCAGGAGTGTCAGGGTTTACTTGTTACTGCAGCATGGTTTACTCAAATACTCCCTCTTATCAACTGCCTTTTCTGAGTCTTTCCTTGACTTATGATTTTGAATTAACTTAGTAAACTTACCACATGCACATTTGTACCAGGCATGATTCTACTATAAATGGAGAAGGCATAGTTGAAGCAGGTGGAGCTCTTTTTCTAAGGAACTGGGAGGGGAGATAAGATGGGATCAAGTAATGAATCAACAAGTTTCAAAGCTATCAGGGCGGAAGAAGTCTTGCTGCCTGAGCTCAGAAGAGGGAGACAGAAGTACCAGTTGTAGATATCAGGAAAGGCTTTCTAGAAGTGGTTGTATTGACATTAGTACAAGATGGATAAGGTTTGAACTTGTGATAGTTAGAACAGGGAAGAGTATATCAGGGCAGTTAAAAGCAGTAAATGGCAGGAAGGTGCACAAGGAAGTATGAGACTTGTCATTGGGATCAAGTGTCCAATAAGAGTTAATGCTGCTGTCTTAACCCTGGGGGTGCTAACAAGAGTAATGTTAGTTGCTGTAACAAGCAAATCTGAAGGTTTCAGTGGCTTCAAAATAATAAAGCTTTATTTCTCACTCACCATCCTATCTACGTGGGTGTTCCTGGTCTTGGAAATCTTCCACATGGTGAGTCAGGGACCCAAGCTCCTTCTTCCTGTGGCTTCTTTCTGTCTAGGATGAGATAAGAGAGGGTGGAGAAGGCACGCCGTGGTCCAGGAGGGAGACACATCACTCCTGCTCATTGGTGAGAAGTGGTCACCTGACCCCCCCCCCCCAGGAGCAAGGGGTGCTGGGAAATGGGATCACTGAAAGGACAGCCATGTCCCAGTGGCAATTCCACTCTATGGAAGTGGGGGCGGGACTCTCTGGGGAGCATGTAGCCGTCTCTGCCGTAGGAGGGGGAACACTGAGGCATGATTAGGCTAGGGGCCAGGAAGCCGGGTTTAGAGTGGTGAAAACAATGTGTCAGATTCACATTTCTTCCCTCTCAGTCTCTTCTAGGGCTCCATCCGGTAGGGCCTGCCCCGTTTGGAACCTGGCTGTGAGCAAGAAAACATCTGTGGTTGGAAAGCGGGGGTGGTGATTCAGGACTACTTGGGACTTGGAGAGGATACTCTTGAACTCCCTACTCAACAAACAGCTCCCTCCCGCAGGGAGGCAAGAGGTCATCTGTCTGCTTTGGCACTTTCACCTAGTGACCTTCAGGGCTTCAGACACCTTCCCCATAAGCTGCAGTGAGCTCAGCACAAACTGTCTGTGGATTTGACCATAACTGACTCACTAAATGTCTGAATGAGAGGAGAAGGCAAAAGCAGACAAACAGGCACTGAGGGCTTTGCCACCCCAGACCTGTGTCCTGTAAACAGGCTGTCTGCTTCACAGCCAAGGAGTGAGCCTGGACATGGGTTGGAACTGGAGCCTTGACAGCTGATATCCAGAGCCTCTGACTGTGGAGTACTGTGTTTGGATGGGGTATGTTGCCCATAATCAGGGCACAGGGGAGGGGCAGGATGGTGGGGAAAGAATGTGGCTTTGGAATCAGATACAACTGGTCCATGTCACTTACTCAGCTTTGTGACTTTGGGTGAAAGTTGCTTATTCTTCCTTGGGCTCAGTTTCACCATCTGTGAAATTGGCATAACACTATGAGCCTCAAATGCTCTAAGACAATGCTAGCACATAAATGTACAAGTCATATTTCCTCCCCTGTTCCTTCTACACGGAGGAAAGGAATCTGTTATCTCTTCAAGTTAATTAATGTGAATAATGGTCAATAGCCACCATTTCTTGATCTCCTCTTGCGAGGCATTTAGTCCTTGCAGCAACTGTAAGACAGACAGTATTATTCCCATTTATAGATTTGGACATTGAGGCTCAGAGAGCACGTTGGAGATAGTGACTTCGATCTTTCTACTGCCCTGTCATTGAAGAGAGGGAGAGAGATAAAAGAGAAGGAAGAATCCGAAGGAACACATGGGGGGATGAATATCAAGTATGAGAGTCTAGAAGCATAGTCCCCCCGTTTTATTCATTTGTATGTTCATTCATCAATTTATCTACGACTAATTCATTAGCAAACATCTACTAGGAACTTCCTATGTCCCAGAGCGTTGCTGTTCAAAACGTGATTCCTGGGCTGCAAGCATCAGCATCACCTGGGAGTGTGTTAGAAATGTAGACCCTCAGGGCCACCCCCAACCTACTGAATGGGAATCTGCATTTTAGCCATAGCACACACTAGGGATTGGAAATCACTATCCTTGATGCTTCCACCTGGGCAGAAACATTTTCGGAGGGGACCTCTCTTCCCAGGACCCCTGCCTTCCTAGTCCACATAAGGAAGAGTGGGGCAGTCCTGGAAAGGCTGTTCCCTGAGCTCGAGTGCCCCTATGATTGTCTAGAACCTGGGTGACCCATCCACTCCAGAAGTAGACGTGTAGGGTACGCCCTGGGCCTTGACAGAATGTGAGATGTAGCCAAAAAGGCTGCAATTTTTTTTTAAACAGCTTTATTGGAGTATAATTGCTTTACAATGGTGTGTTAGTTTCTGCTTTATAACAAAGTGAATCAGCAATACATATACATATATCCCCATATCCCCTCCCTCTTGTGTCTCCCTCCCACCCTCCCTATCCCACCCCTCTAGGTGAACACAAAGCACCGAGTTGATCTCCTTGCGGCTGCTTCCCACTAGCTATCTATTTCACATGTGGTAGTGTATATATGTCAGTGCTACTCTCTCACTTTGTCCCAGCTTACCCTTCCCCCTCCCCGTGTCCTGACGTCCATTCTCTACATCTGCCTCTTTATTCCTGTCCTGCCCCTAGGTTCTTAAGAACCTTTTTTTTTTAGATTCCATATATATGTGTTAGCATACGGTATTTGTTTTTCTCTTTCTGACTTACTTCACTCTGTATGACAGTCTCTAAGTCCATCCACCTCACTACATATAACTCAATTTCGTTTCTTTTTATGGCTGAGTAATATTCCATTGTATATATGTGCCACATCTTCTTTATCCATTCATCTGTCGGTGGACACTTAGGTTGCTTCCATGTCCTGGCTATTGTAAATAGAGCTGCAATGAACATTGTGGTACATGACTGTTTTTGAATTATGGTTTTCTCAGGGTATATGCCCAGTAGTGGGATTGCTGGGTCATATGGTAGTTCTATTTTTAGTTTTTAAAGGACCCTCCATACTGTTCTCCATAGTGGCTGTATCAATTTACATTCCCAAAAGACTGCAACTTTAGAAAGTTTTTGAGGACTTTCATCTCCCTCTCCTTTGCTGCACCTGACTCATGGTCCTGGGGCTTTAGCTGGAGGTGAAACAGCAGTTCCTGAAGCCTGAGACCTCCACACATGCTTTCCAAGATATTTCTTGTATCATCACAGCACGCACAATTAACTCACAGTAAACATTAGCATCATAGTAATTCACACGATTGTTTATTAAGCTGGGGGTAGTGATTCTGCGGCCTTAGGATAGCTCTGCTGCGTCTGGCACATAGATGTACCAGTAATACTTCTCCCCTGTTCCTTCTACGTGGAGGAGAAGAATCTGTTATCTCTTCAAGTTAATAAATGTAAATAATAGTCAATAGCCACCATTTCTTGACCTCCTCTTACAAGCCATTTAGTCCTTGCAGCAACTGTAAGACAGACAGTATTAATCCCACACAATTATTGGGCCAGTGATTATTTGTGGGGATTCTAGGGTCATGAAATATGGCAAACGGGAAAAGCCATCACTCACTTCCTGCCTCATTTGGAAGAAATTGGCTATTTAACAGGTAGCAACTCAAAATAAGGCAGAGGAGCCAGCGCCTGGCATGCATTAAGTTTGTTCCTGTGAACACTCTGGGGAAACCCTGCCAATATTTACCACTATGGAGACTCTACCACGTGTCAGGCATCAGGAGGAGGGATGGCACATCACCTTGTTAAATTCTTGTGATAACTTTGTGATAACTTTGTCACAGAGGCCATGAACGGTGGTGCAGGGCTACGCTCATGCGTCTTCAAAGCTCGAATGAGAATTTAAATAAGGGAAACCAGGCATTTTTCAAAACTGGGAATGGGATTCGACATTCAAACCAAAGAAAACCTCATTAATGGGCCTTTGGAATGTATTCCTTCGGCTATGATTCCCCTGCTGCTTCCAAGGGGAAGTAGGAGAGGGAAGATGGGCAATGTTAGCCAAATATGGGGATGAACCTGGATATGCTCACTTCCTGTTTGTAACGTATCAGAGCCGTCTCACTCCTCTGGTTCCCCACTTCAGCGAAGGCTGGATGAGCTGCGGACCAAGAAAGTGGCTGGTACTGGATGAAACTCACCGTCCCCCGCTCTAGTTCTCAGCCAGCAAGAGCTAACTGCAGAGCAACCCTCTTCTGATGACCTGGCGTGGGGCATGGGCAGCCCACCTGACCAGCAGGGTTGCCACTGGCTTTCCAGGTTGGACTTGTCTCCCTCAAGAGCCTGGTTGGGAAGCTCAGAGCCTCGTGTAGGACAGAAGGAGCTGCACTGAGGGCTTAGCTTCACAGGGAAATGCTGGCATTCTGTTAACTAAATAAGCATGGAAGAGTTGCTAATCCCAAATAATTAGGCTGCCCTATCCGTTCTCCCTTTGGGAGCACAGAGGGAAGTGAAGGTAAACCTAGTGTAGATTAGGATCCCCACTTCTCCCCTGATGAGCTCAGTGATTTTTGTCAACATCAAGCAACCACTCCAAGCCACAGATGTCTTCATTTGCTAAGCGGGACATCAAATGAGATATACGCTTTCTGCCTTGGTACAGGTCTTGGCTCTGAATGGGTGTTCAACCAATAACTAAAGAGATGATTCCATTTTGCTTCATGAAGTTTACTTGAATATAAACATTTATTATGAATAATAATTTATATGAATAAACATATTCATTTATGTTCGTTACAACATTTTCCATTGTAAGTTACAGAAACCCAACTTAAAACTAGCCTAAGCATAAACAAACAAATGAAATTTCATGAGACTGGCAAATCCGAAGATGACCTACTTTCAGGTACAGCTGGGTCCAGGGGTTCCAACAGTGATGCCAGGGCCCAGCCTCTCTTTACCCCTTAGTTCAGTGTCCTTCTAGGTATTGGCTCTAGCCTATGGAGCGGCTCTGGTCACCTGCATCTCCAGATTCACATGTTTTCCAGCTTATTAACTTCCAGTGCCCATTTATCAACCCAGGCAAGACTTTGGTCCAGGTGTAGTTGTCTATTCCAAGCAAGACCAATCAGTCACTGTTGCTGGAGGCCCAGAGCATTGAGATTGGCTAATCTGGAGTCACATGACCTACCCTGTGGTCAGGAAGGGGATGCTGGTACATGTGGAGATTGGTAGCTCTGCTGGGATGACACAGAATGAAGAAGAGAGTTGTCCAAAGGCAGTAAGGGTGCTGGACAGACAGAAACAAAGGATGTCTACCCCACCTCAATAGCCCTAGAGAAGGAAAATACTTGCTCCTGGCTTTTCCTCAGGTCTCCCTCTAAGTCAGTGCTAGTCCTAGGACAGTTGTATCTAAAGTCATCAAGGTGAACTCTGTTGGTTTAGAGATAAACACAGCTTCCAAGCAAAGTGAAATAACTTGCAGAAGAAAGAAGAGTTGCTGCTCAGCTGTGTGAATCTGAACTGTAAGTAGAAACCGCAGGCCATGTCTGTCACTTTGGCTTAGAACAGACGGGACTCAGGGCAAAATTTCACTCAGTCAGCTGGGTCGTACGGACGTCCCCTGCTCTACTTGATTTTAGGTCAATGCCATGCACATCAGGATATGTGGTACATGAGAAGTTTTCTCTGTGTATTTTCAGTTGCCTCCTTTAATTTTTTTTTTTTTTTGCCCAAACTTTCCAAAACACTAACAATAGTCAGACACCCAAAGCCAGACTAATGTCACATGGATGTCACATTCTTTGGCTCTAGAAGCTTTAAACTTGCTTGCTCTTTCTCAGCAGACACGCATGTATTGTGTTAGCTTGAAGTTAAGGAGGTCAGGATTTGCCTTTGCAAACCACTAAGGCAAAGGCCACTTCATTTCTGTTTCTACCCTTGTCAGTCTTTTGTGGTGGTAGGAACCATGGTCTTCCTTCTCAGCTTTTTCCCAGTAGTTATTTCATTTGTTTCACAAATACTTGTTGAACACCTGTTTTGTGTAACAGGCTGAGTTAGGCTACGAGGCCCACACACGTCAGCCAGATGTGAGCTGTGCTTCATCCTAGTACTCTGTTTCTTCCAGGGTCTCGCTGTTTCCACTTTTGCCAATGTGGAAAAGGCTCCCAGCACCTCTTTACTCAAGATTTCTAACGGGAGGAGGAGGAGGGAGATTGCTTCGCACATCTTGGAGCAAACAATTTACAACATTCTCCTGAAATATTTCCACTCCTCAACGTTGGTTCTGGGACATGGTCATGGGCCCCAGTCATGGGTTTCCTGCTTTCCCCTTTCCCCAGCTTTATTGACCCCAGTTTCCTCCATCCCAGTAACAATTCCCCTCCCCCACCCCACATATTCAGCCTTCTCTCTTTCAGGAATAGAACAATTCACCTCTGCCTCAGCTTTTACTTCCACTCTTGCATATGTAAACAGCATTGTGATGCTTAGAAGGTTAAACTATCCTCCAGTTTCCAGGATGTACACTCCTTATAAAGCAAATGTTAAGCTGTTAGTTATCAGGCCCCATTTAGAGCCCAAGGGCCATGGCAGTATTTCTCAAATGTGAACTGGGAACCAGCCCCAAGATGCTGGTTAAGAATTAAAATTCCTGGACCCTATTCCAGATAAACGGAATCAGAATCTCTTTGGAGAAAAGCAGTGGTTCTCAACTCCATCTGCATATAGGAATCACTTGGAGAGCTTTTTTTTAAAAATTTATTTATTTATTTTTGGCTGCGTTGGGTCTTCGTTGCTGCGCGCTGGCTTTCTCCAGTGGTGGTGAGCAAGGGCTACTCTTCGCTGAGGTGCGCGGGCCTCTCATTGCGGTGGCTTCTCTTGTTGTGGAGCAGGGGTTCTAGGCACACAGGCTTCAGTAGTTGTGGCTCGCGGGCTCTAGAGCGCAGGCTCAGTAGTTGTGGCGCACGGGATTAGTTGCTCCACGGCATGTGGGGTCTTCCCAGACCAGGGCTCAAACCCGTGTCCCCTGCATTGGCGGGCGGATTCTTAACCACTGTGCCACCAGGGAAGTCCCTGGAGAGCATTTTTTAAAGGCCCCCCAAGGGATTCAAATATGTAGCCAGGATTTCCAGTCTTCGGAGTAGAGGACCTGCATTGTTTGCAAGCAACTCTAACGACTTGTGTGCCGCTGAGGTTTGTATTGTGGGAATTCAGAGAAGAAAAGATAATTTCCCCTGATGGGGTCAGAGGAGAGAGGAGTGAGAAAAAAACTGCCCAGAGGAGGTGAGTGCTATTTGAGATGGACCTGGGAGAATGGGTGGGGTTTTATCAATTGTGGGAAAAACGGAGTACAGACGGTTTAAATCACCCCTGCTTAAATTCCAGGTTATTTAAAACGGAACTAAAGGCAGCTCAGCTTTGAGTGTAGATCCAACTCTAAAATGGCACAGTCATTTGTACAAAAACCTTTATATTGCCCAACCCTTCCACCAACATAAGCCCTTCTCCTCCCTCCCAAGGAGATGAGTAGCTATTCACAGATACAGTCACTAAGGGTCATTGATTTTTCTAAACTTTCTGCCCCACTGATGGGGCAGAAGTCATGAAAATATTCTAGAAATGCCAATATTTAAACATCCAAATTCCATCTCCAAGATTACCTCTAACATTTGAAAGTGGCACAATGTCTCTTGACAGCCACCTTTTTCACTGGGTGGGGGGGTGGTTAAACAATAAGACCTCTATTTCCTAGGTGGCAAATACTACCCACTCTCATCAGAAGGTTCTGGGGCGGGAATGTGCAGGAGTGTCAGCCAAGGCCGACACAATAACAATCAGTCAATGTGGAGATGGGCCACAGAGTGCCTTCCTCACCTTAATGCCTGTTTGTTTAACTAACACCAGTGAGAGTCCTTATTAAGGGCTGTTAACACTCCAAAATGCTGTTTGTTGAGCCTGCCCAAGTGATAAGTGATGCTTGTGTTTACTCTCTTGTTCTCAAGGCTGCTGTAGAAGCCTAGAACACAGTTTTGAAGTGGTTCACTTTCCATGAACAGACTAATCAATTGTACAAATAAGCCAATGGTTTGGGAACAGAATCACTAACACTAAAAAAAGTCCACAAGTGTTTGTTGGCTCGTAACGGATTTACTTGCTTATAACAGCAAAACACACACAATCACACACAATACCCACCCCCACACACATTTTCTTTATACACTCTTAAGGTCAGTGTTCACTGAGTCCCAGCTCTGAGTTTACAATTCAAGTGTTTTATTTCACTTGAATCCCAACAGTATGAGTGAAGAGGGCATGTCTGTGTTCAACTAGGAAGGGAAACACCAGGATTGCAGGAGACATGAAATGAATGACGGATTGCTGACTCCAAACACATCCTGGAAAACTGGCTTCCTTCAGAACTCTTGTCCACTCTGACTCCAAATGCGGATGCTCATGGAACTTGCCAGTTACTGGGTTGAGGGGACCTCTCCCCTGGTGAAGTATCAAAGCATCAAATAAATGTTTCTCCTATGTCTGTGAGCTGCTCACCTACCTCTGCCATGACACCAACCACATCCTTATGCCTTAACATTAAAAACTTGTCTACAGTCCCTTGTGGGATTCTAAGACCCAACCAATAGACTCATGCATGTTTTGAGAGCTCCAGAATCAAAACTGGAGAGGTGATTATAGATGGTAATAAATAATCATATGATTATTACCCAAACCAGAACCTTTTGAGAATGAAAGGGTGTGCTCTTAATCACTATTCCAGGACTACAGGTGTTGGATGGGACATTGGGCTTCCCAGTGATAACAATAGGTTAATATTTATTGAGCCCCTATAATATGCTAAGAATTTAACTCATCCTTTAATACATTCTTCCCTTGAATCCTCATAATAATCTTATTCAGTAGATAGTGTTAGTCCCATTTTACAGATGATGAGCATTCAAGGTGTAACTCATGCAACATGACTCTCCTATAGTCACGCCCTGGTAAGAGCAGGCATGAGTTGGGATTTGGACTGAGGTCTTATTCTGAAACGCATGCACTTTGCACTGTACTGTATGGTTTCTCATCCTGTAAATTCAGTGCCTTTCTTTCTTTTTTTTTCCTCAAAAAACCTAGGTCCTAAGGAGACCTATGTTGCTAGTTAGCTACCAGATACACTCCTGAAGGCAAGAGGGAAACCAACGAGGAAAGCATCACAAAGAGCAACTCTATCTTCATGTTTAAGATGTTGACCAAGTGGATGAGACTTCATTTAATGGGAGGGAGGGGATTTCTACTGCTTGAAAGAAAAAAAAAGGAAGAAAGACAGAAGAAGAAAAAGGAGAAGGAAAGAAGAGTAAGATGGAAAGAGGAAGAGGAAGAGGAAGAGAAGGAAGGAAGGAAGGGAAGGGAAGGGAAGGCGGGCCACTATTTTTACTTTAAGCCCCTTGTTTTGAAATTGAAAAGCTGAATCCAGGGAGAGAAAATTCCATATCCAATGTCACATAGCAAACCATAAAGAGAGGAAACAATGATCTGAAAATCTAGGTCTTTTGATTTTCAATCCATGTTCTTTTTGTTACACTTTGCTGGGTAGCAAACGTATGTTGAGAGGATGTGTTGCCAGTTGGAGCTATTTTCATACTTCACCTCATTTTGACACTGCAGTGAATTGCTGGTCCTTAGGGAAGCTTTTCTTTGAAAAGAGGGATTAAGCTGTTTTTAAATATTGAGCAGGAAAAGCTGTCACAGATGTCAGATATACTATGGAAGAGGTTTTAAATAAAGACAAGTGTGTGCATGTTGAATTTTGTTGTCTTTCTTAGTAAAAAGAAGTGTAGTATTATTGAAATGCCTTCTTTTTTTCATCACCATAGTCTTGGACTATTTGAAGAAAATTAAACGATAGTAGTTTCAGGTTGGAAGGTGGAGAAAGCTACACTGAGTTCTCAGTCAAGTCATATCAGGGGACTGGAGTGGAAAAGGAGGCCACAGTCAACTGTAGAATATGGGGTGAGGGAATTTACAAGGGTGAAAACACAACAGGGACTTAAGGAGTCATCCCCCCAACCCCCCACAAAGGACTTCCTAGTGGCAGATTAACCCAAGCGAGGGGGTCTTCTAAGAGAAGAGTCAGTTTGGGGGCAGGGCCTTCGAGGGAGGGACAAGGAGGAAACTCCCAGTAGACAAAGCTTTGGGTTCCATCCCAACTTCCTTGGAGCCACTCCACCATACTCCGCTCACATTTATGAAGTACTTGCTATGAAGAGTCAAACGAGTCTTCCAAATACTTTACACAGGTTAATTCATTTAATCTTCACGGTGAGGTTGACACTGTTATTATTCTCAAGGTCAAACAGCTAATAAGTGATGGAGCTAGAATTCAGAATGAAGTGATTCAACTTCGAGCCTATGTCCTCAACCCCATGTCACACTCGCTCTGAAATTTCCAGGCATCAGCTGGAGGGTTCAGTAATGCTGGGGGCTCAGGCCATCCACAACCCTACAGCGTGATGCTCCTTAGCTATGAGATGAGCCTGGGGGAGGAGTGGGCATTTCCTTTTCTGCTTTGAAACTGTTTTCCTTAATCCTTGCTCCTGAGCCTTGAGCACGGGGTGTATGGGAAGTAGGAGGACAGGAAGTGTTCATAGGGGCTGTTGGTAAGCCCATTCTCCAGCAGCTTCCTCCAGAATCTCCCATGTACTTTGCGATTTGGGTTAGATGGTCAGAATATGGGGCACCTGAGCTCCACTGTCCATGAGCTTTGAGCTCTGTGGGTGATGCTTTTCTCTGGGCTGAATCTCAGTAGGGCGTTATAAACATTGACTTCCTGAGTATGTAAACTTGGTTAAACTTTCTAAACCAGGAATGTGGTAACTTAAAAATCCTCTGTTTTATTCTTCTATAACCCTGTATTCTAGGAAATTTAGGAACCAGTAGTTCAAGAAAGATATTTCAGAAGAGGAACGGACGTGAATAGAGGGAAGATCATGAACAAAGAAGTGTGGAGTCAGAGGGGAGAAAAGACAATTATGTATTTTTCCCCAAAAGACTATCCCTGTTACAACTATGTACTGAGTGACTTGATGAACATGTGATTTCATGCAACTCTTTGGAACCCATCTATTGCCTAAACCCATAAAGAAAGAGAAAATGTGTGTGCATATACTCTTACGCCCCAGTGGAGCTTGGCTGGCTCTGTGGGCACTCCTTACGTAAGCTCGCTCTTCATGTGTGGTTCTGCCTGTGATTGGAAGCCCCAGATCCTTTCCCTCCCTAGGGATCTCTCTCAGTCTTCCAGTGATTCACCTACAAATATAGAAAACAGAATCCATACCAATTTTTCAGATGGAGACTGAGCATTCTAAAGCAAGTTCAAGTCATTAAAACTGCTTTAAATTTCCATGATTACTACAAAAGGGCTAGGCAGAGAAAAGGAGTGAGTACTCTTCTCTGTTGTATCATGGCTAAATGGTACCTTGGTTTCTCATGATTGCCCATAAAATAAGAGCAAACATATATATCTTTATTTATATAGACATATTATATGTACGTTTAATTTCCAAGAAGACTCCAGGAAAATGTTGCAAGACAGTGTGGACTAGATGGAAAATACTAGATTTGAAATCTGAGGACCTGGATGTAGGTCTTGATTTTATTCCTTATAAAATTACTAAGTCTTGGTTTCTTCTTTTGTAAAAAGGATTATACCTACCTCACAGGATTGTTATAAAAATTAAGTAAGATAATGCATGCGGTAATATGTTGTAAAATAATTTGTTATTAGATATGAAAGAATCTGATGTTTTTAAGAAAGAAATTGATCCATGTGGCAAATATTATATTCCAGACTATGAGCACAAAGCCTGAAAGCAGATCTAAGCATCTATGTTTATAGGCATACAATGCTACACAGCAATGGAGCCTTGTGACAGCCTGCAAAGGCATCTTTCAAGGCCAAGAAGTCAAAGCTGATGACAAGGACCAGGGGTGGGCTGCTTCTTTCCCAAGCACAGTACAGGCGGCATCTCCTGAAAGGTGGGATGTGTTTCTTCTACCAAATTGTGATTAAGGGCAAGCAATAAGAGTGCCCTGATACTTGCACAGGACTTTGCAAAGAGAGTCAGGGAGTCAAATTCTGTCCATTCTACTCCGAGCTTTATTTATTTATTTATTTTTAATGATTTTGTATTACTTGTTTTCTCTCTCTCTCTCTCTTTTTTTCTTTTGGCCGTGCCTCGTGGCTTGTGGGATTTTAGTTCCCCGACCAGGGATTGAGCCTGCGCCCTCAGCAGTGAAATCGCAGAGTCCTAACCACTGGACTGCCAGGGAATTCCCCTACTCCAAGCTTTAAAGCACTGATTACCCATGAGGACTAATACCTTTGTCTCCAATGAGGCTATTGGTCTGTGGAAGATGGAATAACTCCCTTCTTGGAATGAAAATCTCAGTACTGCAGAAAAAGTTCACTGGAATGGTACTTCCATGGTGGTTCTTCATCATCCCAATAATAGCTGGATACTATTTCCAAGTGTGGATAATTAATCTGATGTTCCTTTGATGCCTCCTGAGACTGGGGCTAACAGCAGCCCAACTTCTTGTACCACTGGCCTTTGGGGCCAGGAATCAGATTTTATCCTTTCAAGGAATCCAGAGCTCTTGGAAGCTGGAGGGGAGGGATGGTTTGCCTTGGTTCATTTGTGTGATCATGGGGAGAGACTGAAAGTTCCTCCTTCCAGGAATTCCAGCTCCTAGAGTTCTGGAACCCTGGAGAGGGAAGGAGAGGAAGGCTGCTTGCTCCTCCGGAGCCCAAGCCTTACTGCTCCTACTTGGAAGGTGGCCCAAAGGCAGAAGAGAGGGTTCTTTCACCTGGGGTTTTGCAGACTCTGTGCTCTGCAAGGCGAGTATTGCACGATCACAGCTGTCTTATAAACCCTTGTTTCCTCAAAGCCCAGTAGAGGAGGTACCCATTAAATACTGAATGACTGAAGGCATGAATGAAAGAAAGCCTTTCTGACATCCGATGAGCAGGGGTAGGGAATAGAAGGCACTTCGATTATTAGGAATGTGTGCTGTGTCAGCATGTCTGTTACTTCATTCCACCTTGACTCAACAAGAAAGGGGATGGGGGGGAGAATTGAAAGTGATTCCTATCAAATAGACAAGGAAACTGAGAATACGAGTGATCAAGCTTCTTGCTCAGTGTTACAAAGAGGCAGATCTCAGGTTCAAACCTAGGTCAACCAGCACCTCTTCTACTCCGCTGTGCTGAACAATGCCCGTGGTGTAGAAGTCAAGAGGTCCACATTCACGATGATGGGAGGTGAGGTGGGGATGTAACTAGACTCCCAGTGGAAGGGCAGTCATGGCATTTTCTTGTTGCTTTAAAATCCAGGTTCACATGTCTTGAGATGTGGGATTTTTTTTGTTGTTGTTGAAGTTTTTGCACCCTCGGTTTAAAATTGAATATCCTCAAGATGCTTTGGCAGATATGAAAACACTTCTTGGCTGTTTATTATACATCTAGAAGCTGCTAGGATAGTCCATGTATATTCTGTTATTCAATCCTCATAAGAACTCAGTAAGATATTATGATCCCCATTTTACAGATGTGGAAACTGAGGTTAAAAAATAAGTGATTTCATTGAGGCCATACACTACAATTGGCAGAGCTAGTGTGTGGATCTAGAAAGGTATATCAGTTAAGTGTTTTTTTCACTTCTCAGTTTGATGACATTGCAATTGACTGAAAAAAAAAGAAGAAGAAGAAGGAAAAAAAAAGAAATCTAGAAGCCCAACTAATTCTTTGAGAAGCAGACAAAAGGTTCCAGGACTTATTCTGATCTGCTTCTAGAAGAAACCATTCTTCATTGATGGGAAAAAATATACTAATATCCTTGGGGCAAATCAATGCTTTTTTCAGTTTTCAACGTTCCTTCTCACATGTTCATTCATTCAGCAAATATTTATTGAATGATGACTCTGTGCTCCTTGCTTCTTTCGGCCCCAAGAATAAAACTGGGAAGAGAACAGAGCCCTGCTTGCCTCAAGAGGGGGAGAAGGAGATAATAAACTCTTTTCAGTTTATTACTTTATTAAACAGCTGTATTGCGATATAATCCACATACTATAAAATTCGCCTATTTAAAATGTGCGATTCAGTGGTTTTTATCACATTGCAATGTTGTGTGACTATACCACTATCTGATTCCTAGTCAATTTCAAAGCGATATCTAATTTGTCAGAAGTGACAAGTACTCTGGAGACAAATAAGTGGGGAAGGGTGAAGATGCTGGTCCTCTACCTCGGGTGGTCAGGAAAGGCCTGCCAGATAAAGGGATATTTGAGCCGAAACCTGAATGAATGGGCAAGTGAGACATGGATTTCTGGGTGGAGGGCAGTTCAGAGAGAGGAAACAGCGCAAGACCCTGAGGTGGGAGCACACCTACATGCTCAAGGAAGAGCAAAGAAATCAGTGATTAAAGGTGGGAGGACAGTAGAGGAGAACGGCCTCACTGGAGGTTATAAGGGATTGTGTGTTAAAGCACCTAGTGCAACGCCTGGTACACAGCGGGTGCTCAATAAATGAGAGCTGTGATTATTGAGCTTGTTATTCCTGTTCTTATCTTGAAGACATCAGGTACCTTGCTTCCGGAGCACAGGAGCGCTGGTTCACCTTTGCATCCCCCTAGAGAATAGACCAGCGCTCTGTACTTAATACACAGTCATTAAATACC
Organism: Balaenoptera musculus; assembly: GCF_009873245.2. Lineage (NCBI taxonomy): Eukaryota > Metazoa > Chordata > Mammalia > Artiodactyla > Balaenopteridae > Balaenoptera > Balaenoptera musculus. The sequence goes on from NC_045790.1 coordinate 91,065,098, forward strand.
CGTTGAGTGAAAGAATGGCATTCAGTCTTTAAATTATCCATCTTTGCTTGCTACAAGGACAAGCAGGAAGAAATGCCCAGATGGACTGATAAACCACAGAGACAAATTAATATTGAACAATACTTGTTAAGTATTCCTACAGAAGGGACATTATTTCCTCTAAGGCCTTCAAAGTTTCTATTTCCATGAGAGGTGGGATGAAGAGATTTTTTTCCTCTTCCTAGCCCCTTGTTGAAGGCAGTTCTGTGATAGGGTTTCTTTATAATTGGGAGAGGGGGTGTCTGGGTCAAAGTGACAGCCAACGTGTGCTGCTATTACAACACATTACATAAATAACTCTATATAATTGCTACCATCCATCAATTTAGGGAGATCAGTGGTGAGAGACACTGCCAGTTTCTTGGAGTGAAACCTAAAGCTCCAAATAGCTCATTCAGTCACATACACTAATCTATGCCAGTTTTTTTAAGGGAGGGTAAAATTGGTCTGGTCAACCTTGAGAAGAATTCCCCTGTGTATCCTTCATATGAGTTTGCAAGACTTTGCCCAACACTCACTTAAAATGCTTTTTTTCTCCCACCAAACTTTTTTTTATCATAGTATTTATTCTGTGCTTTGCCTTCCCCTATGCTGTAACTTGAAGCCTCTGCTGAGTTGGCTGAGGACAGTTAGCTTTCTGATGGGTTTAGGTTAAGCTGACCACTATAGGCAGCAGAACAGAACATCCTCAGCGTCTCTGTACACACGGGTCAGGTTAACCTGATTCTTTCTCAATTCCTCCTTTCATTCGGGGTGGGCAAAATAGTAACCATGATTTTTAAAAACCAACAAACGGAAAAAAACATGTTAGACGCGTGTCATTCAAAAAGTGTGAATTTGGGGACTTCCCTGGTGGTCCAGTGGTTGGGAGTCCACCTTCCAGTGCAGGGGACGCGGGTTCGATCCCTAGTTGGGGAACTAAGATCCCACATGCGGCGGGGCAGCTGGGCCCGCATGCCACAGCTACTGAGCCCTCGAGCCACAACTAGAGAGCCCTCGTGCTGCAAACTACAGAGCCCACGTGCCCTGGAGCCTGTGCATCACAACTAGAGAGAAGCCTGTGTGCTGCAATGAACTAAGACCTGCTGCAGCCAAAAAAAAAAAAAAAAAAAGTGTGAATTTGAAAATAGAAAGGATTTTCAATGGTCCTGTCTTACTCTTTTTTAAAAATTTTCACCATTTTTTAAATTGAAGTATAGTTAATTCACAATGTTGTGTTAGTTTCAGGTGTACTTAGTACAAGATATTGAATGTAGTTCCCTGTGCTATACAGTAGGTCCCTGTTGTTTGTCTATTTTATATATAGTAGTGTGTATACGTTAATCCCAAACTCCTAATTTATCCCTCCGCTCTCCCTTTCCCCTCTGGTAACCATAAGTTTGTTGTCTATGTCTGTGAGACTATTTCTGTTTTGTAAATAAGTTCATTTGTATCATTTTTTTAGATTCCACATATAAGTGATATCATATGATGTTTGTCTTTCTCTGTCTGACTTACTTCACTTAGTATGATAGTCTCTGGGTCCATCCATGTTTCCACAAATGGCATTATTTCATTCTTTTTTACGGCTGAGTAATATTCCGTTGTGTATATATATCACATCTTCTTTATCCATTCATTTGTCAGGTCCCATCTTACTCTTGAACCCAGTCAATTTCATACATTGGCCTGTAAGTACCATGGGGCAGGGGCCATATACATCCCGTTTCCCCAGGGCCTGTATACATCCCGTTTCCCCAGGGCCTAGGGCAGTGTGTCTGGCACAAAGTGGCAGAACAATCTTATTGAACTGATGTTGAAGTCATGAAGAAGTCACATTCTCGTTGACTGAAAATGAAATCGAGCAGGAAGTTCCCACAATGAAGGCTTTTTTGAGCAGAGATAAATAGTCAAGAGCTCGCTCTGCAATAACCCTGAGAAACTCTGCAAACTCCTAGAATGTGGGCACCTTGTTTAGTTCCCATGTGCACGGACCAGAGGCTCTTTTTCGGGCTGGTGATGGTGAGGTAGGGTATGTGCTCAACAGGTGCGCAGTACAGACAGAGCAGAGAAGTTTCCACCCCCAGCACATAATCTGGTTTTCTTTCTCCATGAGAAGTTTGCCCCCTTTGAAAAAAGCCCCTTTTGTCAGAATGCCATTTAGATGGGGACCCTACATGAGGACGAGATGGGACACCCCTGAAGTTCCTTTGGCTTCAGGCTCCCTGCTCCGTCTAGGTCGCCCAGAAGCATTTGTCCGAGTGAATGCTTGATGCTCTTCTGGATGTTATAGCCTATTATATATTAGTCAGAAGTACTTTTGTGGATAATTAGTAGGAAATGAAAGGATTTACAGATGATTTGGTGTTCTCAGAAGTCCTTAGACATTCTTTAAGATGGAAAAATAAGTAAGTCTTGCTAAAAACCCTCAAGCCAAGGGACATTGTTCTTTTTTGTGGAAAATTGTTATTTAGAAACATGCTATAAAGTGCGTCATGCTTTTGGGTCAATGGCATTTAAATTTTCTTGGGGCCAAACAAGATCTTGCTAGTGATAGTTCTACCTTTTCTAGGTGCTGGTGTAAAGGGATGGTGACATCAGGACCTCTTTCTTCCTGGCAGACGGCATACAATAATAACAATAACAATAATAGTAACAAGACTGTCTCATATTTGAATAGCACTCTATATTTTCATATACTTCATTCATTTACAGTACCATTTGATCTTCAAAACAAGCCTGTGAGGATGGTAAGGCAGGAAATGTGATGAAGTGGGGAAAGCGGACAATGACATACTTCCTGGCAGACGGCATACAATAATAACAATAACAATAATAGTAACAAGACTGTCTCATATTTGAATAGCACTCTATATTTTCATATACTTCATTCATTTACAGTACCATTTGATCTTCAAAACAAGCCTGTGAGGATGGTAAGGCAGGAAATGTGATGAAGTGGGGAAAGCGGACAATGACATACTCTGGGTCTCCTGGTTAGGTGGCAACACAGGAACTCAGGTCTTCTGATTCCCTGGGAAGCCCCCTCTCTGCTAGAAGAGGGTCCGTGAGGAGGCGGGGAGTCCGTCCTCCCAATTTTAACTTCTGCTGCAGTGGTTGATGAAACCTTAAGAGAGATTCCCTTTGTTTCTGCTCCCAGGAGTCTGCGGTGCTGTTTGCCCAACACAGACTTAAACAAAAACAAAAACACAAAAAGCAAACACATACAAAAACAAACACCATTCTGACCGAGTTTGTCGGGCGTGCTTGCTTAAGAGTCAGTGGCACAGTACACTCGCCTCCCCTGTTCTCGCCAACTCCCCCAAAGCACTGCTTGTCTCCAGCTCGTCCTGAGCTTGTGTGTGCCACCGCCTTCCACGGTGAGTTCTTCTGCCCCTCGGGCTGCCAGCTACAGATCTGGCCTTGGAGCCCCTTTCTTTTCTGCTGTGCTAACGCTGTCCTCGAAGACATCACTTTTCCTCTGCCGAGTCTCTCACTCCTGTGCCTTTTGCCCCGCAGTCCCTGCTCTACACGTAGGCCTGCATCATCTTTCATCTGAGGACCCCTTGGGCTCCTCCACTTCTGTCCTCCTCCTCCACAGTCCATCTTCTCAGTGCTCCAACATCCTCTTAAACCTGAATCTCTATACTGATCCCCATCAGAAGTCAAACTCTCCACAGTCTGGCGTCAGGGCCCTCTGTGAGCCGGTCCCAACCAGCCAAGCTCACCCCAATCTTTCATGAGTGGCTCAGATGAGCCTCCGCCTCCAGTCACGCTCTCCCGGGCACTGCCTCGTTACCTTTTTTTATTTTATTTATTTTTGGCTGCATTGGGTCTTCGTTGTTGCACGCAGGCTTTCTCTAGTTGCGGCGAGCAGGCGCTGCTCTTTGTTTCGGTGCGCGGGCTTCTCATTGCGGTAGCTTCTCTTGATGCGGAGCACAGGCTCTAGGCACGCGGCTTCAGTAGCTGTGGCATGTGGGCTCAGTAGTTGTGGCTCACGGGCTCTAGAACGCAGGCTCAGTAGTTGTGGTGCACGGGCTTAGTTGCTCCTCGGCATGTGGGATCTTCCCAGACCAGGGCTGGAACCCGTGTCCCCTGCATTGGCAGGTGGATTCTTAACCACTCCGCCACCAGGGAAGCCCTGCCTCGTTATCTTAATTGTACTCTTCCACCTCTAAGACTTGGCTCACACGTTTCCAAGTATAGAAATCTAATTTGTCAACTTTCAAGGACTATCACAAGTGCTGTCACCTCCAAGAAACCTTCTAGTCTCAACTCCTCTAGAAAGGGGGTCCCACAATTGACAGCTGATGCCAAGGCCTCTCTTGTTTGCAATACTGACTCATCTCTCTATCTCACTAGGCTGTGAGTTCTCTGAAATTCAGACTGAACCTTGGTCAGCCTCGTGTTCCCTGCATCTAGTATAGAATAGGCGCTCAAAAGTTTTCATTGAATTGACTCCAGCACCATGTGAATTATATTTAAATGCCTCAAATACCTCTCCCCTCTCCTCCAAGGCATGGTTATCAAAGAATACTGGAATGTCCAGAGCAGGTCATTTGATACTTATTTGCCAGGGGTAGCAAGAGGACAAAGCAAAAAAAAATGGGTACTGGACTTGGGGTTCCTGCCCTTTGTGGACCCTCAGATTCTGGGTTCGCCTGAGGGCTCTAAAACAGTGGTGGGAGGGAAAATGGGCTAACCGGAAGGAGGTTCTAAGAATGGGATTGGGGTGAAGATGCTCCTAAATACATATACTGTTGATGACATTATATTATTCTTCTCAGAAAGGAAAGGGGTGGGGCTTTGAGACTAGAAACTCTATCTTCCTGTCCTGTTTTGTTCCGTGGGCAACACCCTGGGCAAGTCCCTTGGCTCCTCTGAGTTTTGGGGTTAATTGTGGCTCTTTCATAGATTTATTGTGAAGGTGGCCCTTAAGAACTTTGGGCCTTTAAGCCATGGAGAGACACTGAAAATATGTAAGATGGAAAATGATCTTGATAAGTTGGTCCCAGCAAGATCAGACACTTACATAAAATTGAAGATCACAAGTTGAATCTTTGGTGAGAGATATTGGGACAATGGTTGCCTATGAGGGTAGAAATGGGGAACAGGCATGAGGGAACGTTCCAGGTGGATGGTAACGTTCTAATTCTTGATTAATGTGTTTATTTCATGTGTCTGCATTTGTTAAAACTCATCTAATTATACACTTAAGATCTGTGCGTTCAGTTTATGTAAATGTTTGTCAATTAAAAAAAAAATCTTGAGAAAAGTTGTGCAGAATCATTTAAGACCAGACTTGGCAATAAGCTTGTGGCATGGAGAATCCATGACTTTGACAGTCAGAGGTCCCAGAAGTGACTTCTAGTAATGTCAAGGGAGGTTTCCAAGAGGAGGAGATATTTGCGGTGAATTATGAAAAAACCGATAGGAATCCACCAGATGGGCCAGGCGGTAGTTTATTTCAGGAAGATGGAAAGGAGAGCAAAGGCTGTAAGTTGGAAAGAGTTATAAGTATCTGAACCCTGCAGGTGGGAGGATGTGCAGGAGGTGGGGATAAGGCCACCAAGACGGCGTGGGTGACCAAGGGGATGGCAGTTTCAACTGCACATCAAGGCGGAATGGTATGCGGGGCCAGATCGCAGGACAGAAGTCTGGAGACAGAAACTGGGGAGAGTGGTCAGCATAAAAGGAGTAGTTAAAACATTTAGGAATGGATGAGCTGATTCAGAAAGTTAGAAAAACGCATGAGGTGTGAAGATGAGCTAGGAGTTTGCTCATAGCAACAAGAATAAAGCGGTGACTTGACTGTCAGCTTGGCTGACTTTGACCTGGGCTCAGCAGCTGAGGTAGACATGAAGTCGGCTTCACATGCTGACTGATGGAAAGAGGGATCATTCTTTCTTCTAGGAAGTGTCCAGGGAAAGTCAACATGGTGGCCTTTCTCTCTGAGCTGCATGATGCCGTCACCTCCAGTGATAGAACCTCATACACTGGATTGTTCACGCTGAGTGGAACAAGACCATCTCTCAACTCATGAGTAAAGAAGTCCCAGGAAAGGAATTAACATCCTAACATGACCAGACTTCATGCAGCTTTGTGCCTCCCAATGACTGCCACCTAACTTCTCTATGCCTCAATGTTTTATTTGTAGACAGAGAATCCTACTACCTATAACTATACCACAGGGTTGAATGAGGATTCAATGAGTTATATTTACAAAGGACCCAGAGTGGTTCTTGGCACATGATGATATAAATGCTTTTCAAATAAATCTATGTAAATTGTGAAATAAAAAGTAGGGTTCTCGATGGAAAGAGCTGTAAAAAGAACTTCCTGAGTGTTCTGGTGGTTTACTGGCAGAAGAAAATTTCCAAAGGAAGAGCAAATTAATTTTTAAAATCAGTTTGTATTTTGGAATAATTTTAGACTTACATGAAAGTTGCAAAGATAGTACAGAGAGTTCCTCATAGAAATAACTTTAAAAAATATGTGCCCAGCGCTAACCATGTACAAAGTGCTAAATTAGGCTTGGGGTGGGGTGGGGGGGTGAGGTGGGGAAGGAGCAGGAACTGTTCAGTAATAGCTCATCTAATCCTGGTCAATCAGAGAGAAAAGATGCATTTATGTCCATACATCCAGCCGATGACTACTGAGAGTCTACTAAGCGGTCAGCACCGTGATAGGTGCTGAGGGACTCAGTGACAAATTCCTACTTCCGTCAGAGACTGCTGAGCAGGGCTTTGCTCGTGGCTCAGTGGTTAAGAATCCGCCTGCCAGCGCAGGGGACACGGGTTCCAGCCCTGGTCCGGGAAGATCCCACATGCCAAGGAGCAACTAAGCCCGTGTGCCACAACTACTGAGCCTGCGCTCTAGAGCCCACGAGCCACAGCTACTGAAGCCCATGTGCCTGGAGCCTGTGCTCCACAACAGTAGACGCCACCGCAATGAGAAGCCCATGCACCACAACGAAGAGTAGTCCCCACTCACCACAACTAGAGAAAGCCCACGTGCAGCAACGAAGACCCAACGCAGCCAAAAATAAATTAATTAAATTAAAAAAAAAAAAAAAAGACTACTGAGCAGCTGCTGTGTTCCTGGAACTATGCCAGGCACTAGGGCTCCAACAGTGAGACTTAGTGTCCGTGCAGGCTGCTATTATAAGAGGCAGGAAAGAAAGGGAGATGCAGGTCAAGGGCTACGTGAGCTTCAAGGAAGGAGGATCATGTCCACTTGGGAGAAGGATGGGGCAGCCTTTGAGAGACTGAGAGATGGATAACTGGGGAGTCTCGCCTCCCTCCAATAAAGGCTTTTGGAAAAGACACGCAGCCTTTAAAAGGCTTGAGACCTTGTACCTGAACCTGATCCCTTGGTGATATCATGCTACTGACTAGGGAGTAAAAGCATCAAGTCAGTTTATTTCTTCGCGCCTGCATTCCAGAGAGAAAGAAAAAGTTGAGCGCGAGAGAGGGGTGGGAGCAGGTGGGACGGAGAGAATATGAGAGGGAGATTGGGGCTGGAGAGAGAGACAGAGGGAGAAGAGGGAAGGGAGAAGGAAAACTACATTCTCTCTTCCTTTAAGGGAGAAGCAATGTCTGAAGGATTTCTAGGAGCCCGGTCCAGGCCTTAAACATTTTATGACTCAGATCATCTATGGCTGTTGATTTCCAAGTTCTGTAAGAACACAGGGGCTTGTTCCTTAAAATGACCCAAAGAGGATTGCAAAACACCCACATCAGAAACCACTTTATATTTTGTTACTTTCTCCCCTTCCTCCTGTGAGTGATTTCTTATCAGATGAAGGCAGCACAGAAGCCCTGTGACCAGCTGACCTTGTGCCCCTGGAGGGAGTGGCTCCCTGCAGCCAGGAGGCGGTGGGCTCCTCCCTGTGACTCTCAGGGCCCCTCCCCACACTTCGTCTCATCTGCTGTTGCTAACTTCTCAGATACAATGACCTTTCAGAGGACGAAGAACATGTCTGAGTAACTGCATCCCAGCACTTGCCTGACACACAGCAGGTACTCAAATCCTCACAAATAATTGACTATAAGGATGATGGAAGCTTCCCATTCTGCCAGAATTGTCATGTGAGCCTTAGACTGGGTTGCTTCTGTAAATTCTTTCAAGGGTGCAGGTTACTTCGAGGCCGGCCCATCATGGAAAACAAAGACCCCAAGGGCTCCCTGCGTTCTATCTGGTTCACTGAGATTCTCAGCTCCTACCTGGTGCTCCCTATATCCAGGACTAAATTCACCATCTTCAACCCTTTTCCCTCAACCTGCTTTTAATCAATATTTTAAATGGTACACCTTCCTCTCAAACACTCAAATGTGAAACCTAACAGAGATTCTCGACTTCCCTTTCACTCCTCACGTGATTCGTTACCAACTCTGTAATTCTGCCACCTCAATATTTCTCTAAAATATCGAAGCCCTCATCATCCAGCCCTGAACAACTCCTGTACCTCCTGCTGCGTTTCTTGACTCCAATCTTTCGGAGCAGTCATGCTGGACCATGTCTCTCTGTGGCTTAAACTCCTCTGGATTATGCTTGCCTTTCATTCAAGTCCAGAATGGAGAATGTGCACCCTAATTAACACAACTCACAAACTTCTTCAGACCACTTTGCCCCCTCCTCCCCAGGCCCCAAACTATTTGTCTGTCGTAACAAACTCTTGTTTCCTAAAAACACCCATCAGCCCCTTTCTTGTTTTGTGCTGGTTGAATTTTCTCAAAGCTCTGGGGAGGAGTGACCGCAGTGGGATCTGGCAAATCAGCTCATTCTGCTGGTCCCACCACTGCTGCTACAATTGACCAGAAAAAAAAACCCAAATTGGGTAAACCCACTGCCATTGAAATACCACAAAAGTCATTGCAACGTGAACTACGTGAGCTTAATACAGTCAGAAGTTTTGCATCTCTACCAAAACAAAAGCAACCCCTCCCAAAAAACAAAAACAAACTCCAAAACCAAAAAATGAAAAGAAAAAATCTACACGATAACTTTAGCCCTTACAGAATTTAAAATAGCCTTGTCAATAGAAAGCCAATCAAAGGTCACAGCCCAGAACTGCACTGAAAAAACACCCAGTAAGCTCTCTTGCCAATTCCAAGTTTCAGATAATTTTTATGACACTGTGATACCATGGGCCTTAAAATATGAATGCTCCCCTCCTCCAAACACCAAATGCCTAAATACTTCTTTTCTACAAATTTCCACACCCTTCACATAAAATATAGGCAGAAGGAATCCAAAAAACAGTTGTGGGTAAGACCGTTTGTCTTCTAAAGACTACCCTTGCCAGGATCATCTCAAGCTTGATCGGAGGGGCCCACAAATCCCCAGGCTGGTAGGTCTTTAGTAGGACATTTAACCCTGTTCACTGAACCTGGGGATAAGGTCCAGCACGGTCAGGACCCCTTCCGTCAACAATCCAGAAGTTATTCTTTACTAACTAATTTTGTATCCCATCTGGAATCTTAATTTTTTTAAGTTAAGTTGCCCACAAATACCTAGTTCCTTAAATTCTCATTCGAACTGGTTTTAACATCTTATTAATGAAAAAAATTGAAAGACGTTTTGGACACTGTTTTATGTTTGTAGGAAAGTCATGTTCTTAGCTTTGTGAAAATTATATTTTAACGACACTCTTGACGCACATACTCCTGAAAGTGGGAGTGAGCTGCCAGTTTGGATATTTCTAGCCCAGCCTAGTCTTGTGTCTCTCCTTTGGTGTCAACTTGTCTGCCTCTCACAGCACCTCCTTTCTCACCAGTTCTCCCCATCTCCTTCATTCTCTCTCTTTCGTCCGTTCTCATAGCACTTTGAATATAACCTATATTGTAACATGAATTAAATTGCACTATGGGTATTTACATGTGGGCCCTGCCCCCATCTCTAGCCACAAGACTATACGCCTTTTTTGAGGAAAGGAGCTGAGTCTTTTTTTCATCATATACCCCCTCAAGTACCTATAGATCCAAGCAGACATTCAGTGAAGATTTTAGAATGAATAAATGATGGATGAATGGATGGATAAATTATTTGGGCAAGGCACTTGGAATACAAAGATGAATAAAATCAGTTGACTTGTGAAGAGACAAAGTTACAAATGGATAACCAATCCAAAGCTCAGTTAAATATATGCACGTCTTAGTTTTAATTTCAAATTCACACATGTTCCCATTCCGTTTGTCCTGTGTCAGGAAAGCTTTATGGTCCCATTGTTGCGTAGGTGTATATTTTTCTTTCCACGGGGATGGCTGTTTGATGACTGACTATTGTTTGAATAAATCTAACTAAGCAGTTTTGTCCTGGAATTTGGAAATATTAAACTATGTTCTTTGGAAAAGGATATAGTATTACTCCAAGTATAGTATTATTTCAAGTACAGGACAGGCCAAATATCATTACTAACCTACCTCATGAGAATCCAGATGTTGCCAAGGTTTACTTCACTTAATTCAAGTAATATTCAACATAAAATTATATTTTGTCCAAACTGGGGGATAGAATTTTAGTATTTGTTGTAGTGGGATTAACCCGTTATATTAAGTCTTACCTTGATTCTCAGGAAACTTTCTCTGCGTTCCCAATTGGAGCTCAGGACTCCTCACTTTGATCTCACAGATTCTGTCTGTGTCCTTACGCCTCTGCAACTAGCCTGACTTGGAGTCACTAGGTGGCAGGGACCATGTTTAACCCATCCCTGATCCCAAGCACCCAACATGGGGCCAGGCACTAGTAGGTTTTCAGCAAAGGAATGAGATGACGGTAAAAAGCATGGGTTCGGGGTCAGAACTCACTGTTATTAAATGATAACTCTCCAACAAGGATAGCATCATGACCCTCATACAGGTAGACAGTAGGTATGTGCCAAAGATTTCATTTATTTCATTCATCAGTGAGGGAACCAGGCAGATGTCATAACCAGTTCAAAGGAGAATCCAAAGAACTGGCATATGTAGAGCTGAGGAATATTGAAATGAACGTGCAAATAGAGGCAAAACCTGCTTCTTTCACAGTCCAGAGAGAAGACAATTGCACCCCTGTGGACAGAACAGAATTTACATGTCTAGAAACAAGAATTAGTTTGCATTGCTATCAGTTATCTATAATTTCCAGAGTTGTAAAATAGCTCCCATGGAATCAATCAGATAAACTGGAAGCTGTCCTTCAAACAATACAGAGTTTCCCATTAGAGCACACATTTTCCCCTACAGTTCGAATCTCACCTGTGCTGACAGGTCCTGAGGGCAGGGCATTGCCGGCAGAGATCACAGCTCCAGTAAAGGCTTGGAGGCCTGGAGCCTGGTGTTTCTATAATGGGAGGGAGGTGCTTAGAGAGAAGAGTACAGGGTAGGCAGCAGCCAGATGGTAACAGCTCTGCAAGGCCGAGATAAAGAGCACAGAGTTAGTCCAAACTTTAAAAATTGTACAACCAGAGACATAGAAAACAAGCTAATGCTTACTAAAGGGGAAAGGGAGGGGAGGGATAAACTAGGAGTTTGGCATTAACATATACACATTACTATATATAAAATAGATAACCAACAAGGACCTACTGTACAGCACAGGGAAATCTATTCAATATCTTGTAATAACCTATAAGGGAAAAGAATCTGAAAAAGAATATATATAAAATGGAATCACTTTGCTGTACACCTGAAACTAACACAACATTGTAAATCAACAATGCTTCAGTTAAAAAAATTAAATTTAATTTAAAAAATTATACAACCATATTTTGAGTATTCAAGCCCAATGTGTACATATTTATTGGAATAGTTTTAAGAGCACAGGTTCAGCCCCTTATTGGTTGTGTGACCTCAGGTAAGTTACTTAACATAACTGTGCCTCAGTTTCCCCATCTTTAAAATGGGGGTGATATCCCAGGGTTGTTCGGATGACTGTCTGAGTTGATAGGATAAATGCAAGGGGACTCAGCACACAGCAAGTGCTCAATAAATGTTAGCTCTAAATGTAAAACATACTCATGAATAGAAATGAAAACGAATGAGATATAAAATATATGTAAATTAAGTTCTAACGTTTGTCTTTCTGTACTCAGTGGATCAGCCTGACCATGGGGTGTGTGCACCTCAATCCAGAGATTATAAATAGGAGGCTTGATAAGATCTGTGGGTTGTAGAGATGGAGGGTGTGGTGTGGGAGGAGGGTCAGGGGCAGGGAGACCAGCAAAGAGGCGGTATTGCAGCTGAGGAGAGAGCTAGGCGGGCTCAAGCTGGGGCACCCAGGGGAGGCGTGAGGCGGGCTCACTGAGAACAACGGTGAGGGCTATTGTCTGATAACCTTTGGACAAGAACTTCGCAGGGAGGGCAGAAAGAAGATAGGGAGACAATTTTTGGTGTATAAGGCAGATGGGAGGCCTTGAACAAGCTTTGAAGTTGACAGGCATGGAGGTAGAGGAAAAGGCCAGAGCAGGATGCTTCCTGAGCAGTGCATTCATGTCCCATTGTCCCCAGATTTGGAAGAGACTAGCAGCTCATGCTGTCATGTGCTTGCATTAGCATTTATGACAGCGCCTATGATGGGCCACGGTGTTGACCATTATTTTTAGACCCACTCTTCTGCACAGATAGAGTACTTGTTACTTGACAGAGAGTAGTTACTTCATTTCGTCTTTCCAGTAAACCTGTAAGAGTTATTATCCTCCCCATTTTACAGATGAAGAAACTGAGGCTTACAGGGGTTAAGTGGCTGGAACCATGAAATGACAAACTCAGTGTAAGCACCCCGCTGTATAATCCCAAAGAGCACATGCTCTTTTTCTTCTGCGTCCATTGTCTCCTGCTAAAGCTTAGAAAGCTGTGCACCTTCTTTATGTCCTGGTTACTCCAGTTCTCAGTGTCCTTTCAGGGAAGAGCTTTTTCCCAAACTCTGGGGTACCGTCTGAAGAGCAGGACATCCCGGCATCTGCTTGTGAAACAGGAGGGAAGGGGGCAGGGCACAACCTTTAAAGGAATGACATAGCCGTTGAGGATACGGCAAAGACTGGTTAGAACCAATAAGGCCCAAGATGGCAGAAGATTCGGCTTCTAGTGGACCTTGGGCCTCAGCATCTGCTCATTGAAACCCACCAGCTAAATGACACACCCACAGGTGCCAGGGCAGTTCCCACGCCGACCATAAAAGGCCAAAAAGTGGGCAGTGGCCTGATTCCTGGAAATCTCCACCCCTTCCCCAAAATAGAATAATCCTCCCACTCATTAGCCTATGAAATTACCCAGCCCCTGCAAACTAACCACCCCATATTCTGGGGCCGCTCTCACCTTTTGAGATGGACCGCATTCTGTCTATGGAATGTGTATCTATCTCTAAATAAATCCACTTCTTACCTATCACTTTGCTTCTTGCTGAATTCCTTCTGTGCTGAGACATAAAGAACCTGAGCTTGATTAAGTCCTTAGACCAGGTATGTGATTTCAATTCAAAGACAGTGGGTTTGAGTCCCAGCCTGTGGGTTCAAGTCCCAGTTTGAGTTTTGACTGGGTGTGAATCCCATCTGAGGTGTGAGGTTTCACTGGCTCGAAAGTTCCTCTCAGTGTATCTCTGCCCCACTCAGGAAGCAGATAGGATGGGGAGAAGCCCAGAAGACTAGGGGAAGCCTCCTGGGTCTCCAGAGACCTAGCAAACATCCCCTAAAAAGGCATGGTCTGCGCAGGCTGTGGTAGAGCAAGTCAGGGTGGGAGGCTGGTAGAACCAAATCTTCTAAGAAGATTCAACCCCCAGAAGGTTCCCTCCAGTAACCTAAAGCCATTGCAAAAGTGGTGAATCTTTGTCTCCAGGTACCCTCACTGGAAAAGGTCTTTGTGCATCTTTGAGGTCCTGTCCTCCACTCCAACTCCATTCATTGTAAAAGCTTACTGCTTCCAAAGAATTGGAGAACGTCTACACTGAAATAGATACGTTGCAGATGAATATGGTACATAACTTTAAAATATGCTTGACAATTTAAAACTCTTTATGTGCACATAAATTAGGTGATCAAAAGGTGAATGAGAGGCATCTCTGGGACATGCTTTAAGGCAGAGGTCAAAATAATTTATTAAGTGAGTGCCTCACGTTTCTATGACCTTAACAGTTTGCAGAGCAATATCGCACCCAGTCTTGGTAAATGAATATTTAACATGTGTAAAGCCTGTGTAAATGGTGCCTCTAAAATGCTTAAGTTCTTCCTTACGGAAAGGCTTCTGTTTGAGCTTCTTCGTAAAAGCACTCAAGGTTTCTTGAATGAATGAATGAATGACAAAGTGAGTCTTTTTTCCCCCTCAGTGCCAAAGGTCAGTTTAAGCCAAGCCCTTGACTGAGTCATTACAAACTCCTGGAATCACTCATAAAAATGAACACAGATGATACATTTGCCAGGACCAGATTAGAATTAGTTCTGTTCAAACTGTATCATTTAAACATGGGAGGTGCAGTCAGGGCTGTGCCTGCACATCAAGTTATATTCTGGATCATGATGGTGATGATGGCTCTAACGGGCACTCCCCTTCGCTAGGCTGTGAAGAACTTAATTGTGCAGAATTTAAAGCTCTTTCACATACTTGTCTTACGTGGGATAGATCAGTCTCTCAGCAACGTTTTTTGGTAAATACGGCGCGGGCTCAGACATGATGACACTGAGGTTCTCAAAGGCTCACCAGCCTTTGTCCACTGACTATAAAGCAGATGGGCAACCCCTACACCTTGGCTGGAGTGGCTTCTCTTTAAAAGGAGATATTGTTCTTTCTGTTCTCTAAAGAGGCAGCTCAAGCTCTTTGAGGTTACAGAGAAATCAGCTTCTCAATTTAGGGGAAACCAGAGCAAAGCAGATCTCATGCAAGTTTCTAATACTTGGATTTTTCATAGAGTTCTCCTCCCCCTCCTTCTCCTCTGGGCACGTGGCATTCCAGCAAGTGCAAAATGTCTTAAATTCAGACTAATTGTTCATTTGAAACGGAACAACAACAAGAAAAAGTAATAGAGCAACTAAATCCGAGTATTGCAAACTCCTTTAGCAAATAATTGTGAAATAGCATTGACTTGGCCAGTTCCTGTTTTCATTTTCCATTAATCTATTCTGGTATCATTTTATTCCCTTGAAGTAGATGTAGCAAGTTCTTGGTGATACTGAATAAAAGAATAAGAGGATAATTTTA
This sequence comes from Balaenoptera musculus, assembly GCF_009873245.2. Taxonomy (NCBI): domain Eukaryota; kingdom Metazoa; phylum Chordata; class Mammalia; order Artiodactyla; family Balaenopteridae; genus Balaenoptera; species Balaenoptera musculus. The sequence goes on from NC_045790.1 coordinate 91,080,283, forward strand.
AAAACCCACCATATATTAAATAACCCACTATATATTAAATAACCCACCATATATTAAATAACCCACTATATATTATATAACCCACCATATATTAAATAACCCACTATATATTAAATAACCCACTATATATTAAATAACCCACCATATATTAAATAACCCACTATATATTATATAACCCCCATATATTAAATAACCCACCGTATATTAAATAACCCACTATATATTATATAACCTACCTTATATTAAATAACTCACCATATATTAAATAACTCACCATATATTAAATAACCCACCATCTATTAAATAACCCACCATCTATTAAATAACCCACCATCTACTAAATAACCCACCATCTATTGAATAACCCACCATCTATTAAATTACCCACCATCTATTAAATAACCCACTATATATTATATAAACCCCCATATATTAAATAACCCACCATATATTAAATAACCCACTATATATTATATAACCTACCATATATTAAATAACTCACCATATATTAAATAACCCACTATATATTATATATCCCCCATATGTTAAATAACCCACCATATATTAAATAACCCACTATATATTATATAACCCACCATATATTAAATAACCCATCATATATTAAATAACCCACTATATATTAAATAACCCACCATATATTGAATAACCCACCGTATATTAAATAACCTGCCATCTATTAAATAACCCACCATGTATTAAATAACCCCCCATGTATTAAATAAACCACCTTATATTAAATAACTCACCATATATTAAATAACTCACCATATATTAAATAACCCACCATCTATTAAATAACCCACCATCTATTAAATAACCCACCATCTACTAAATAACCCACCATCTATTAAATAACCCACCATCTATTAAATTACCCACCATCTATTAAATAACCCACTATATATTATATAAACCCCCATATATTAAATAACCCACCATATATTAAATAACCCACTATATATTATATAACCTACCATATATTAAATAACTCACCATATATTAAATAACTCACTATATATTATATATCCCCCATATGTTAAATAACCCACCATCTATTAAATAACCCACTATCTATTAAATAACCCACCATATATTAAATAACCCAACATATATTAAATAACCCAACATATAATAAATAAACCACCTTATATTAAATAAACCACCTTATATTAAATAAACCACCTTATATTAAATAACCCACCATCTATTAAACAACTCACCACCTATTAAATAACCCACCATCTACTAAATAACCCACCATCTACTAAATAACCCACCATCTATTAAATAACCCATCATCTATTAAATATCCCACTATATATTAAATAATAGCAATGGCAACACATCTCTGACTCCACGTTTGAGTTAGAAACAGTCCCTTTTCAGGGAAAATTAAACATGCTTTAGAGGAGTTTCCAAGACTACTTGAAAATGTCCCCAAACCAATATTCACACGTCTGTAGTGAGGGATTAAGCACAGAGATTCTACCCTGGAGCAGCTCAGGTGAAATGCCAAGATGCTAGTGACTTAGGGTTTCGGGAGCGCTTAGTGGGCAGCATGGTGGGTGGGGCCTAGTGGCTTCAAGCAAGACCCTCTCTCGGTCTCTGCCTCTGATGAGCTGTGTGAACTTGGGTCAGTGACTTTGCTTCTTTGCACCTGCAGAGCCTCATCTACTGGTGGGGGCTGGTTGGATAATGATCCTGATCTCAAAAGGGTTGCTAAGAAGTACTGAGTGTGGGGAGGGGCCTCCGCCTAGTAGGAGCTCAGAAAACAGCTGCTGTCGTGGTGGCCAAGGTGGGAGAGAGAAGGGACGAAGAAAAAGAAATCGAAGCTGTGCTTAGCTGAGGCTTGAAGCAGGAGAGCTTTAAAAACATGAGGGAAATCCTATCAGAAGCAGATTGCTATGTAAGCAAAATGCCCCGTTATCTGAGTGAGGCTTTTGGGGTAAAAATCTGACACCCAAATTCTTTCCGTGTGCTACTAATAGCACCACGGAGCAGAACAAATGGAAAGCATTTACCTCTCACCAGCTCTCCCCCGCGCTGGCTTTTGATGGGCAGTCAGTTCAGGCACCAGAGCCAACTGGAGGCACTCAGGCTGGAAGGATCCAATTTGTAGCCTCTTCCTGGCCTGTTGCTTCTCTATTGCAGGCCCAGCTCGCCAGGGCTTCGCAGCCCTCCTTTGGTCCCTTTTATTTTTTAATTTTTAAAGTATATATATTTTTTGTTTGTTTATTTTTTTGGCCGCACCATGCGACTTGCAGGATCTTAGTTCCCCGACCAGGGATGGAATCTGGGCTCCCTGCAGTGGAAGCACGGAATCCTAACCACTGGACCACCAGGGAATTCCCCTTCGGTCCCTTTTTTAAATGGAAGCCACCTGGCGATGGCCCTTTGGAGGGGAGAAACGCAACCATCCATCCCTCCAGGTTCCTCGTTGCCGCACTGGTTTTGCACTCTTGAAATGAGAAGGGGTTCAAAATGTCACTCTGGGGTCATCTGCCCTCATGCTCTCTGCTAGCAAGGAGAAGGCTGGGCGAGCATTTGGTGTCAAGAAGAGACAGCTTGGACGGAACATCGTGTCCCAGGGGATTCCCTTGCAGAGCTCTGAGCAGTCCCAGAAAACAAAGTCTCAGAGCCTGCCAGGATCACAAAATGAGAATGGTGCATTTTCAGATCTACCTCTCAAAGCCAGATCCCAGGGCTATGCCCGCTCATGGCACCCAGGGCATCGGGCTCACCTCCCTTGCTCCCTCGCAATTCCCGTTTCTGTGCTGTGGGCAGCGGGATCCCGCTCACCTCCCCCTCTAACATCTCCCGCTCACTGGGACAGCCCCCGCTGACACGGCATCTGGCACCGGAAGGTGCTCAGCGTGAGTTCCTAGGACAGATGACTTGAAATGAATGTTGTATTCTGGTTTAAGCTTTTAGTGCCAGGACTTTGGGTCCTCAGTAACCTTTGGAAAGTCCTCATTCAGCTCTTTCTAGAGGATCATAAAAGCTTGTATCATAAAAGGTTCAGCTTTTGGCTTAGTCCACCTCTGAAGACGTAGCCTACACAGCAGGCCTGGGAGGCCCTGAGAAACCTAGTCCAGCCCCTTTTGGGTTACTGGTGAAGGCAAGGACACAGGAAAGGGGCAAAAGCTTGCATAAGCTCAAGGAGGTGGCAGAATCACCATCGGACCCTTAACAGCCCGTTTATTTGACCAGGGCTCTCCATACCCCAGGAGGCAGTGTGGGATAGTGGTTAGGAATGCAGGCTCTAGGAACCAGGCTGCTGGACTCAAATCCTGGCTTTGGCACTTCTTAGATAAGTGATCTTGGGCAAGTCATTAAACCTGCCTGTGCCTCAGCTTCCTTCTCTGTAAAATGGGGATAACACTAGTCCCTACCTCCCTAGCTCCTTGGAGGGTTAAATGAAATAATATCTCTAAACACTTAGAGCAATACTTGGCACATAAGAAGCACTACATAAACATTTATTAAAATTATTATATTCTATAAGATCTGAATAACCTAATAATCCCAATTCAATAAACATTTTCAGGCTTTGTTCTGTGCCAGGAGCAGCATGTGGATGGGATTCCAGATGAACTAGTCATGGATTTGGCCCCCAAGCTGCTTGCAAAATCCTTTTAATGGGAACATCATGAAGAACTGATGGACCTGACCCAGCCTTGGGCTTGGAGAGGAGCAGACCCCTATAAAGGCCAAGGGCAGACGATCCAAGCTGTAGCTGTCTACATTATACAGATGGGAAGGTGAAGGTCCCACATGAGAAACATCTACTGCTATCTGGGACCAACTGTGTTTTCCAACAGTGGTGGCAACTCTACCTCCCATTCCATGTGCTCTTCTAGAGCCTTGCCACTTCCCCATCAAGAGGTGGAGTCTGATTCCCCTCCTCTTACATCTGGGCAGGGCTCCCAACTTGCTCAGAAGGAATGGAATGCTGCAGAAATGATGCTGAGTGACTTTTGAGGCCAGCTCGAAGAAGGGTGGGGCTGGGAAGTGAGGTAGGCTCCGACCTCTGAAGCTGGGAAATTTGCCTTTGGAGTCCTGAGCAGACATTTAAGAAACCTGAGGCTGCCATGCTGTGGGGAAGCCCAGGTCACAAGGAGAGGACACGTGCAGCTTCTCTGGCTGACACCACCAGCTGAGGTCCTTGCCGACAGCCAGACACGTGAGTGAAGATGCTTCCAGATGATGCTAGCCCCTAGCTGCTAAGTCACCCCCAGCCTCTGAGTTTTTCCAACTGAGTCTTTAGAGAGTGGGTAACAGAGTCAAGCCTGTTCCCTTTCCAAATTCCCAATCCACAGAATCTGTGCGTAAACTAAAATGGCTATTTCAAGCCACTAAGCGTTGGAATAATTTGTTACGCAGCAGTAGTAATAAGAATACTGCCCTCAGACCTTCTGCTAGGACTCATTCTTTTAAGATTCTCAGCCACAGACAACTCTTTCTCCAGAGATCTTAGGGGAAGAAAGCGTGTGCATGGCACAGTTAATAAGATTTTTTTCTTCATGAGTCTAGATTCCCAGGGATCAAAGATGTTACAGCTAGAAGTTTCTAGAGCTGGCATGTGTAGGGAAGAAAAACTGTTCCCTTCTTCCCTTCTAGGTTCTTTGGCTGGTCTAATAATTAAACGAACATAAAACAGAGTAACAGGAGAAAAATTTAATTTCATATGTACGGGAGTCCATAAAAATATGACCCAAAGAAGTGACCAAAGCAGGCAGCTTTTATACCTTTTAGACAAAGAAACGATACATCTGTGAAGAATTGACAAGACAGGAGTTTGGGCTTTGGACAGTAAATTAGTGGAGAAGTAACAAGGTTTGTTTATACAGCCTTCTCCACCCTAAGTTCCCTACCTCTGGTGATAAGGATGTCTCTCTACCTCCTTGTACAGGGAGGGTACATTTTACATGGGAGATTTATTCCCTGCTTTCAGGGGGACAAAGAAGGGCCAGAGTGTCCTTGCTGTTTCTTAAGTAGATTTAATTCAAAATAATCTATATGCCAGAGCAGCCTACTTTGGGGTGACACTTTCTGCTCTCCATCACATGCTTGCCAACATGAGGGGGTCATTGCCAGCTCTGCTGGCAGAGAGGGCAGAGGAAGGCGGTGAAGCCTGCCTCACCTGCCCTCACAGCCCTTCGGCTGAGCGAGCACAGATCACAGTGGCGCGTGCAGATGAAAATGCCGAACACTGGAGCAATGTTAAATCCACCTGGACGGATGGAATTTCCTGTAAAGGAATTGAGGAACTCTTCATTCGGTTGGCAAGATAGTCCCCACATATTTTAGCCCCTGTTATTCCTTTACTATCTGCTACTTGCCCAGAATCCTATGTTTAATGTCTATTATTTTGTTCAATCCTCATGATCAGGGCTCAGAAGTAGTTTGCCAGCCTCATTTTAGAGATGCGGAAACTGAGGCTCAAAGACTAACCCAAGAGCACATGTATCTAATTAATGGTGAGGCTCTGACTTAAACCGTCTGATTCCAAATTCAGGTCTCCTGTTATTGTACTCTGAAAAGAATCCCTGTTCTGGAGCAAAAAATAAAATAAATAAAATAAAAAATAAATAAAGTAAAATAAAATAAAATAATTTTACATGATGTCTCTTTGTTTGAAGGTTGTCAGGCAAGTGCTTGTTAAAGGTGTGGCGTTTCTCACTTTTTCAGACCATTCCTAAGTACTAGATTTCTGCACTTCATTTGTACAAAGAAGTGAGTTTTCTGGTCTGAGTGTTGGCTTTGTGTGGATGTGAGATGAAACCAGAGGTAGTTAGAAATATTTGCTGCTATCTATGTGCAAGTACTCCCCCCAGGACTGACTTCAAGCCACCAAGTTGACGTCACTGACCGTGGCATTGAGAAGTGACATGCACCTTCTGTTCTCCTGAGCCAGGACTAGCTAACTCCAGCCATGGGTGGAACTAGCGCAGTTACAGGCTTTTTGTACCTCTTTGTTTTTCCCAAAGCAATCAAAACAGCTTCCACTCAAACATTTCAAGTTATCGAAGACAGAGAGAAAAACAATGCCACTGCCCCTGAAGTCAGGAGGGCGGGCCTATTTCTGAGGACCTCTTCTATGAAGGGGGACCATTCTGGAGTGGCGAGCAGCCTTCAGCTCCAGAGAACTCCTTGTATCTTTCACCGGTAGCCCAACCGCAATGACACAGGCGTTGAATGCTGATGCCTCAGCGTGGCATGACCATCCTGCTCAGGTAGGGGTCGAGGTGGGGGGCAATATTGCAGGGCTGGGTAGGAGCTGGAGACAGTCCCTGGAAAGGAAGCCTCAACCTCGCTCCATAGGTCCGCCATGCAGGCCTGGAGCTCATGGGGTCCCCTTGGCTTCCACTCTTCTGGGACTACGGATAAAAAGAAACGTTGAAGGGAAGAAGGGGGGCCCAGTGACTGCTGTGACTCTTTCAAAGGGGTGGGAATGCCCAGTCTCTCACCACCTGTCTCCCCAGTGCCTCCCTTCCCTTTGCCCTAGATGTCTGGTAGCATGTCCTTCTATTCCTATGGGAAATCAGATGGAGTAAGATGGGTGAGGCCCTCAAGGGGGAGATCTGGTCTAGCTGGAGATAGATAGACACCTGAGGGGTATTGATGTACAGGAGGCAGCTGACACCCAGAGAGCGGGTGAGCCCCCCTGCGTGAGGACAGACAGCTGGTGGGATTTGTCCACATTCTCCAGGATTCAGCAGCTGGCACGGAGCAGGTAGAGGCAGTTAGAATGAACGTGAGGGTCCTTGATCCGGCTCCTGCTCTGCTCTGTCCCAATCTCTACACTCTTCCACAGACAAACTGAACTCCTTGCAATCCCTTCAACACCCAGACGTCTTGCACTTTGTAACTATTCTCTTTCAGTAAGTGTACTATCCCTCACTCTGTTCTACCCATGTAACATCTGCTGGCCATTTGAGACCCATCTAGGTTTCACCTCCCAAAGAATCCTTTTCTGGCCCCGGCCTCTCACCTCAACACACACACACACACACACTCCACACCACAGTCGGAGCTGATATGGCCAGTTAAGGCCTTTCACCCTCTCAATCCCCATTTCCTCATCTGTAAAACGAGAGGGTGGATAAGCACTTTGGCTGTTCTAGAGTTCTGGGGAAGTCCATGCCGCGAGCTTGTACCCACGTGGGTGCCAAGCAACCACACAGCCTCTCCATTCTGTTCCAAGAAGAAGTGCCTCAGGTCAGAACAATTTATTTGCAGGCACTTACAATGCAGGCTTGCCTACAGAGGCTCCAATTCCATGCTGACATTTTTACAGGTTTTTTTTTTTTTTATGATGAAAGCTTTTTTTTATTATTTATTTTTTAATTTATTTTTTGGCTGTGTTGGGTCTTCGTTTCTGTGCAAGGGCTTTCTCTAGTTGTGGCAAGCGGGGGCCACTCTTCATCGCGGTGCGCGGGCCTCTCACTATCGCGGCCTCTCTTGTTGCGGAGCACAGGCCCCAGACGCGCAGGCTCAGCAGTTGTGGCGCACGGGCCCAGCCGCTCTGCGGCATGTGGGATCCTCCCAGACCAGGGCTCGAACCCGTGTCCCCTGCATTGACAGGCAGATTCTCAACCACTGCGCCACCAGGGAAGCCCCCATGCTGACATTTTTGATAAAGCCAGCTTAATGGAGAAAAATGACTATTCCCTAAACAAGAGAGACTTTGGTAGGAGTTGGGGTGGGTGGTGAGGGAACTTCTATTTATATGTCACATTTCTCTAATTCTGAGGAATTTAAGCATCCTTTTGGCCTTGCTTTACATTTCCTACCCATCCCATTAATAAAGATTAATGAAAAGACTAGAATCTATTGAGAAAAACAATCAAAAATGACAATTTTCAGTCCTTTCGCCTAGAAACATGGCATCCCCAATTTGCGCATCTCATAAAATTCCATCCAGTTAAAACTGTGGTTATTAGGCAATTAATACTTTGGTTTTGGTTCTGCTTACTCTCTGGAAATGCTGCTTTCCAAAAGCATAAATGTGACAGGAAATTTCTTCACTCCGTTTATCCCTATGTAGCTTAAATATTATTTCATAATTGCAAATGGGCTTTTTCCTTCTTGTGCAGGCAGGCTATGGCTGGTCTTATTTGGAGTGTGGGTGTGACAATATGTTTATTTCCAGGGTGACAGAGAGGAGCAAATGCGTTCATGGATGGGAGAACCCTTTCTAAACTCTAGAACGTGAATGCGGGGAGGCACCATGGCCATGGCAGTCCTGGACAGGCTTGCAGCTCTGGGAGGTCAAGTGCCCTCTGACACTTGATGGGAGAATGGGGTGACACCCAGACAGGACTGTGGGATGGAGTGAGGTCCTGGGATACAGACCCCCTATTAGTACAGTGTAAGAATCTGAAATGGAAATGATTTCACAAGACTAAGATTTCTCCATGTTCTCTATTTCTCCTTTCCTTTGACAGTGTTTTCTCATGAATGCCCCTTTACCCTCTGCTAACGGAATGAGATTTCAATGAACCCAGTTCCTCAACCTCAAAATTCGAGGAATTTGCAAACAGTCTCACGTGGCCCTGTCTCCAAGTCTCCTTGTGAACTCTCCCATCCCACGTCTACAAGTATTTCTAGAAGAGCAAATCTGTGTGGTGCACTGGAAAATTCTGATGCCATTGGAGTCATATTCGTTCTCACCCTCAAATGTAAATGTGCCCTGAGACCCACTCAGGGACTCCTCATATGTACGGCATGGCTTTGTAAGAGATTTAACATGCAGAAATCGGGGCAGAGGACTTTCAGTAGAGGCTTCTAGATTCATCTCTTTTCATTCTCAGTCTGACCAAGTCCTGGCTAATTGATCTATTGAGGAGAAACAAATTCACACACACTGATACCCCCTCCCAGTCCTGCTGGGGCCTGGGCTAACCCAGCCCCATCACTTCTGCCACCAAATGAAATATAGCCCTTCATGTTTTTCTCATTTGTCTTAGAAATCCATCACCAGAGAAGGAACTTTGGCCACATAAACCTTCCACGTAGAAGAACATGCCCACTAGGGTACTGCAGAAATGGCAGATCTCATTACTCAGAGCATAAAAGAGGCAGACGATTTAAAATAGCAATCTTTTTGTGTATTTCAAAAAATATTTTAATCTGACCAGTATCAAGAATTCACTTTAATGAGACCAAGTATTTCCAGATCAATTACTTTCTATTAGGCGTTAGGATGGGAGAATATAGAGTTGATTAAAGACCCAAACCCCCAGTAGAAATACAAAACCTGATATCTGAATAGTGTTTTATAGACCATTCTGCATATGCCCAGGATTTTCATGTTCTCCCAGCCTCCTAGTGAGGCAGGCAAGTCTGTGCTCTTTTGTAGAAACGAAAGCACAAAGAGAAGACTAGACTTGCCTGAGAATATACAGGTTGTTTACCACCCTAGTCCAAGGCAACGACCTTGGGTTCTTGCTTCTCAGAATTTCCCTAAGGTCCTGGGTTGTGTTCTAGGAAAAAAGGGCCTAGAATTTAGAATGCCTGGGGATGACAAATGGTGAATGGAAATGAAGAAGGATAAAGTCCAAGAGATCTAAACCTGGGATGGTGTGAAAAGCGCATGGCCAGACAGTGGCCTGGGGAGGGAAAGTATGGCAGCAAGCACAGCACCACCGGACACGGCTCTGGGCAAGTCCCCCCTTTGCAGACCAGTCGGAGGGTAGCCTTCTATGTGGACCCAGCCTGTGTTATGTATGTACCAGATGTTCTTAGGACATCCAAATGTCTTCCCAGAAACCAAGAACCTTGGACAAACTCACCTGAGATACTGGAGGGTCAAGGGGTTGTAGCAGCTGAGGTTTCTGGTCAGGGAGTGTGGTCCTGGCTGCCTGGAAAGGCCAATGATTTGCCATAGCTTTTGTTTCCCTGGCCAGCCTTCACAGACACTGTGGTCATAATCTGCTCGGCCCTTTAGAATCTACTATCAAGAGCCACAGTAGACCAGCCAGAATCCTTCCCTAAGATCTCAAGAGACGTAATAATAAAAAATTGTAAAAGAATGGATTGGCAAGTAGAGCAAAAATAGAGCTAATGAACAGTCCACCCAGTTTTCTACTAATTCTTCTTTCATTTACATAAAAGCAAACACTCGGACGAACTCTTCCTGGTACACTACCCTCCAGCGTCCGATGCACTTACATAGATGTTAGTGCATGCTATGCCATCTTGGTATTAGTAACTGTTATTTTTCTCTATTTGAGTGACAAGACTCAGTGAAGTTAGTGTTTGACCCAAGCACGGTGGTGGTGAAGACTTTGAATCCAAAGCCTATGCTTTTTCCATCACACCAGTGGTCATTCCATGGCACTCGATGGGACTTGAGAGAATCCACAGGTGTCATTTTGGGACGCTTCAAGCATAGAGGTTTCAAGCGTAGTGGTTTTAGTTTCACTTTATTTTATACACTGGATTTCATGTACAATTTCATTCGAGTCAAAGGTTCTGGGCATATGAAGGTACTGAAGTTCATGATTCTCCAGCTTTTAATCTAACATTTCCAAGTGAATAAGCCTGAGGACCTTAGATAAATTATTTTTATATCCACTTGATCCTGGAGTGGTTGGAACCTTGGATCCATCTTTGTAGATGTCCCTTTAGTAACCGGAGCCTCTTTTAATCGTGGCAAACCAACCTGGGGCGGTAAGACTTGATTTGTGCCCTGGTTGTAACATTGAATCTTTGTGTGACCTTGAGCAAGTCACTTCCTCTCTCTGACCTCAGTTTCCTTATCTGTAAAATGAGGACGTTGAACTAGATCAGCTTCCAGGCCTGACATTGCAAGAAAGCTTGTGGGAGGCATGGAGAATGTTGCAGTCTTCCAAAATAAAGTACCCGTGCTTACTGGCTGGCAATCTGACAGTAGGGTTGCCAGATTTAGCAAGTAAAAATACAGGCCACTCAGTTCAATTTGAATTTCGCATAGATAACAATTTTTTTTTTTTTTTTTTAGTGTAAGTATATTCCATGCAATATTTGGGATATAATTATACTCAAAAAAGTATTTGCTGTATATCTGAAATTCAAATTTATCTGAGTGTCTGGTATTTTATTTGGCAACCCTACCTCAGAGGTATATTGTCCTCTCTGTTCCTTTAGCAAAAAATTGAAACAAATGAACAAGCTAATGAACAGCAACAACACAAAAACCTTGTTACATTTTGTTCTTGTTATCTTGGTGAAATCTTCCTTTTTGATCTTTCAACTTGTGACATCAGGGCACCCAAAATATTAAATGCAAAAGGTAAAAACGATACTAGTTCCAGTTTTTCCTTTAATTTAACATTTATTTATTTATTTGTGTTTAAGAAACACAATTCCGTGCTCGTTATCACATTCTGTGTTTGCCTTGGGGAGATCTTTTTCCCCCCATATCTGGTGATCCAGCAAATGGCTCTTGGCTGGAGTGAGCCTCTCTTATTCCTGCCTTAAACATGTCCTTTTGGCCAAAACTCACCCTGCCATTACAAGGAATTCTGCTGGCTGTCTGAGTTTCCTTCAGACCTTATTATTTGTGTTTTAATACATACACACACACAATCCAAACTTGCATTTTTTGCTTTTAAGCCAGTGATTGCATGTGGCTGGTGGTTTGGCGATTGTGAAATAGTCTTGAAATATCAGTGAGGAAAGTGTTCCTCCTGCATTTGTGGCCCAACTCCCTGCAGAAGCTTCAGGTTTCCCTCTGTCTCCTTGGGCAGGAGAAAGCACCAACATGGGGTGGCCCTGGGCCAGGGAAGCAAAGAGACTGCAAGACCGAGCTCCCTGCGTTCATTCTTACTGTGCTCCTGACATTTTTTTCAGATGTCCTTTGCAAACATTATTCGGTTCTGTTGGGAAATCACTTGCATCCTGGATAGAATCGATGGTACACCTGGGCACTGCCAAGCTCATAGGTGGGGAGGGAGGGAGGGACTAGCTAAGCATCCAGCTGCAGGATGACCCTCTACCCTGACCCTCGACGTTCTGGACATCTTTGCACGGATTTGAATGAGGAGGTGGTGTGTGGAAGGAGGCACTGTGTCTGCGAATCCAGAGACTTGCATTTTCCTCCTGCGCCTGCCAGGGACTCATTGCCAGACCTTGAGTCTCGTGGTCCATCCAGCCACTGGGGGTTGGTTGAGCTGATCTCTAAGAGATGTTCCAGTCCTGCCTTTCTCATTCATTCATTCATTCATTCATTGTGCAACAGCTTGTTCCTCTGAACACAGGTCCGGAAATAGAAAATTGTGCAACCTGGGGAGAACAGCAAGACACTGAAAAGAACATAATTTTTTTCCATTTGTATTCCCCCAGTGGCACTCTGAGATATCAAGGTAAGCATCAGAACACACAGGCATAACCAACTTTCATTTTATTCTATCCTTGCAGTCAGTACTTATATGTGCCTTATATGCACCAGGCTCTGCTTGGGGGACAGAGAAGAAGCAGGCAGGGTCCCTGCCCTGGGAAGCTCACAGGCCAAGGGGGCAGAGAGACAGGGAAACCAGCAGTCCCCCCGAGCTGTGGTTTTTGCAGTGGTGAAGGGAAGGGCAGAGCCCTGCGGGAGAACCGAGGAAGAAGTGGTTCATTTACCTCTGCTTATTTCTCCTGTGGAAGTGACATGTTGGGGGTGGCTTGGACCACTGGGGCAGCAAATAGAGGAAGTATATGCAATCAAAAATAGAGGAGCGAGGAGGAAATAAAAGTTCTAATCTAACAGAAGCACAGAGTGGCCTGACAAGGACCAGGGATGTGTTAGTAACTTTCCCTGGTGCTTTTGAAGTTGGAATATTTCTCCAATCAGAACTGGGCTCAGGGAAAGGCATGTGGCTCCTGGGTCACGAAGTGACGCTTGCTGGATATCGAAGGCAAAGCACTGGGGGCCCCCGTATCCCTGGGGAAGGGACTCGGGGCTTCCCATGGGAGGATGGGGAGGCCGCTCTCAGAGGTTTTGTGTTCCTCTTCAGGCCACCTGGTTTGGCCACTGCCGCAGATGGGGACAGGCTGGGCCCATGAAGGCCTTGTGTTCCCGGACTCCTCACTGAGGTGTGAGAACTCCCATCCCAAAGGGCACCTCTCTTATGTAGGCTGCAGCAGTCCATGATGAGAGGACAGGCTGCCCTGGGAATAAAGGGCCATACTGCTGTCCTGACACAGGGCTTCCAAAGGCCCGCTGTTGCAGAACGTGCATGGGGTCTGTAATTGTCCCTTGTTTCAACCCCACAGAGCTCTCCAGTCGAAACTCCTACTCTCTCCACAAGCCCAAACTCCATAATCCGTCCACCCATCCACCTGTGACGCACAGTTCCCAGCACATTGTCAGCTGTCAATAAATATTCAAGAGAATGACAATTACATGTCAACTGAAAAAAAAAGTGAAGATGAAGTAGTGCTGATTAGGGTGGCCCCTAGCCCAGGGACTGGTATCTTTATAAGAGAAAGGAGAGGGAGATTGAAAGCCGAGACACAGAGAAACGGAGACACAGAGAAGGGGAAGAAGAGAATGACATTCAACGTCAGAGGTGAGATTGGGGTGACACAGCTGCAGGCCAAAGAACGCCAAGGATTGCCTGTAACCACCAGGAGCTAGGAAGAGGCAGGAAGAATTCTTCAGAGGCAGCCTGGCAAAAATAAATGAATGAATGAATAAATAAATAAATACATATTCAATGGCTGACTAAATATCGAATGGACTTAATGACTGAGTGGAGAAACTGTCGAAAATGATCGCAGGCAAGTGTAGTGGAGGGCTCTTTGAGCTGCATTTGAGCTGGAACCTTAGAATCTCAGCATCCCCTGCTCCCTTCTCCAGGCATAGAAGCCAGAGGGGCACCCTGGGAGGAAGGAGCACTTGTGCAAAGTACGCTAAAGTCCAGAAGATCAGTTTAGGAAACATCAGGCTAGCACTTAGGTTTAAGCAAAATACGAGGCGAGGGAGGTTGGCAGAGGACAAATCATGAGGGCATGCAACAGTGTTCGGACTTGACCTTATCAGTAAAGGGAAACTACACAGATTATAGTGCAAGAACTTTATTTCCATCGGAGCTCAAGAATCTCCTTCTAGAAGCCGTTTAAAGTTTATCTAGAACATTTTGGATTGCCTCTAATAGTTATTTAAGTCATCCCTAAACAATTCTGAATTTCTGCTGAACACTTCTAGGCTTTCTGAAGCTGGGTGCGCCCCCCACTTTGCTTCTGTCTCTGCTGATGCCAGGCCTCGTTGTGATGACTCTTTGCTGCCTTTTGTTCCACACTGTGGCCTCCAAAGTCCCCAAAGCTAAGGGTGACAGAAACCAGTCATGGTTGCCATAAATCTTGGGTGAATTCCTGCCCAATTTTTTTTTTTTTTAACATCTTTATTGGAGTATAATTGCTTTACAATGGTGTGTTAGTTTCTGCTTTATAACAAAGTGAATCAGCTATACATATACATATATCCCCATATCCCCTCCCTCTTGAGTCTCCCTCCCACCCTCCCTATCCCACCCCTCTAGGTGGTCACAAAGCACCGAGCTGATCTCCCTGTGCTATGCGGCTGCTTCCCACTAGCTATCTATTTTACATTTGGTAGTGTATATATGTCCATGCCACTCTCTCACTTTGTCCCAGCTTACCCTTCCCCCTCCCCGTGTCCTGAAGTTTATTCTCTAGTAGGTCTGTGTCTTTATTCCCGTCTTGCCCCTAGGTTCTTCATGACCATTTTTTTTTTTTTTTTTTTAGATTCCATATATATGTGTTAGCATACGGTATTTGTTTTTCTCTTTGACTTACTTCACTCTGTATGACAGACTCTAGGTCCATCCACTCACTACAAATAACTCAATTTCATTTCTTTTTATGGCTGAGTAATATTCCATTGTATGTATGTGCCACATCTTCTTTATCCATTCATCTGTTGATGAACACTTAGGTTGCTTCCATGTCCTGGTTATTGTAAATAAAGCTGCAATGAACATTGTGGTACATGACTCTTTTTGAGTTATGGTTTTCTCAGGGTATATGCCCAGTAGTGGGGTTGCTGGGTCGTATGGTAGTTTTACTTTTAGTTTTTTAAGGAACCTCCATACTGTTCTCCATAGTGGTTGTATCAATTTACATTCCCACCAACAGTGCAAGAGGGTTCCCTTTTCTCCACACCCTCTCCAGCATTTATTGTTTGTAGATTTTTTGGTGATGGCCATTCTGACTGGTGTGAGGTGATACCTCATTATAGTTTTGATTTGCGTTTCTCTAATGATTAGTGATGATCACTTTATTTATCACTTTATTTAACTCTTGCTGAGCCAGAGCAACGAGAGACTAACAGAACACCATGGAACTCAGTAGTCCTCCACCCCCAAGTCAGAGGGCTCCTCTGAAAACCCTCCTTGAGGTCATTACTTGTCTATCCTCAGATCGCCCATCCAAGGCAATTCCAGCAAGAAGTGTCTGTGGCTGGGTGCAAAATGATGACCCCCCCCCCAAACGGCTACCACGAAATTTACTTTTTATTGCCCTACTTCCTGCCTATATCATATCGATGGGAAAATTGAGAGAATTGCAGGAAGAAGATGCATAAGCATCTGGGGTTTTTGGAGATGAGGCGGGTCAGATTTGAAAGCTCATGGGCTTAGACACTGTTGAATTATGTTCCCCAAAAAGATGTGTTGAAAGTTCTTACTCCCAGTGCCTTACAGAATGTGACTTTATTTAGGAATAGACATTGCAGGTGCAATTAGTCAAGTTTAGACAAAGTCATACGGCATTAGGGTGGGCCCTTAACCCAATATGACGGGTGTCCTTATAAGACAGTTTGAAGACACAGAGACAATGCCACGTGGCGACAGAGGCAGAGACTGGAGTGCTGCAGCTGCAAGCCAAGGATCACCAAGGATTGTGGGCCCCCACCAGGTGCCAGGAAGAGGCCAGGAAGGATTCCACCCAGAGTCCAGATGGTCCTGGCCCTGCTGACACCTTGATGTTAGCCTTCTAGCCTCCAGAACTGCCAGAGAACAAATTTCCATTGTTAAAGCCACCCAGTTTGTGGCTCTCTGTTATAGCAGCCCCAGGTCACTAACACAGACACAAACTGCTGAAAGGGACTAGGGTTCTTTCCATCCTATCTTCCTGTTCCAGGAGCAACGCTCTTGCAGTAGTAGATAGAGGTGGACTGCGTCTCCTGGCAGCAAGGTCCAGGGACGTTCTTCTGAAGTATCTGCAGCACGTTGCTAGGTGTCCCATGGGTCCTCAGTAATGCCTTGTTTAAACCAGATTTGAAATAATGGTTAAAGCCTCATAGAACAACATTGAGGGGAATTCAAAATATGGAAAATATTCATCACATCCCTTCCCTTTTTCCATGGCCCCTGCCAGCAGTCTTGCATTTGCATACCCTTGGATGTGTTCGCCGCCTCAGTCCACACTTGTGCTTGGGAACTGCCCTCCTCCCACCAATATTGTTGTTACGTCATCTTATATTGTCGGCCTAATATTCCATCTGGTCGTTATACCACAAGCATTTCACCACTTCACTCTTTTTGGTCATTAATTTTAATTATTTTTTCTTTTTTACTCAGGTATTGTTACAAAGAACACCTTTATGTTTACAATTTATTTTCCAGTTTTATTGAGAAATAATTGACATATATCACGGTATAAGTTTAAGGTGTAGAGCATGATGGTTTGATTTGCATATATTGTGAAATGATGATCACAATAGGTTCAGCTGGCATTCATCTTCTCATCTAGATACAATGAAAAGAAATGTGTTAACAAATTTTGATTCTTTTGGATTATTTCCTTTGGATAAATTTCTATGATAGATTTACTGGCTCAAAGTGTACAAATAGTGTTAGAGATTTTGTTATATATTATTGTATTGTTTTCTAAAAGAAAACCAAGATACAGTGCCATCAGAAAATATGTATCAAATTGTGCTTTACTATGTTTTTATTTTCTGAGGTTGAAAATATATTTATTTTCTCTGTAGAATTGTCCTTGTGTTAATTGATATTTACCCATTACTCTTTTGGGTCCTGATTGTACTGGCTATCTATATACATCAGAGGTATTAAATTAAAGCATCTGTGCCATATTTTTAGAAATAAATAGATTTCCTTTCACTTTAATGGCATTTGTTTTTATTGAAGAGAGTTACATTTTTTTGAGGAGAAGTTGTGGTTATACAGTTGAATTTTTTATTCCTTTGGAAGTTGTACTTTTATTTGCTATTTACCAAATAAACATTCTTCCAAACTTGTGATTAAATATTCTATTTTACTTCAGTTATTTCTATGGCTCAATTCAATAGTCCACTTTTTAATCCATTTGGAGTTTGTTTTTTCATATCATATAAGGTGTAATCTAAATTAATTTATCTCCAAATTATGATCCAGTTACATAAAATAACTGATTAAATAAGAGTTAATTATCGCCACTGATGCTTACTTGATTATATACTAAATAATCCTATGTACTTTTCTCTGTTATAAAAATCCACGTTCTTTACTTTTTGAGTATTGTAAATTTTTATTATTCCTGCTTTGTGATTTGGTTTAACTCCTAGTATGTCTCCTTCTTCTATTATTGATTATTTTTACATTATTTTCTTTTGTGTATGGGTTCTCATGTATTTATATTTCCTATGAGCTTTAAATCAATTTGGCAAGTTCTAAAAGGAAGCCATTTGATATTTGGGTTAGTGTCCGTTTAAGATATACAACCATTATTGGGTGATCACTGAACTTGAACTTGAGTCATCGCGTCTAAGTGGTGTAGTTGGGCATAAAGTACCGGGCTTTACAATGAGACCATACCTGGATATGAACCTGGTCCTGCCACCTGCTAGCTTGTCCAGGTTATTTAACCACCCTGAATCTTACTCCCCCTTACCCACACGGAGACAGTAAGACCCAGCTCAGAGGGATGTCATTATTATTACTAGCGAGGGAAGGGATATGAAACACTCAGCACAACGCCTAACACAATTTGGGCACTTAATTTTCATTTCCTTTTTATTTTCTCCCAGCCACAATTTGTAGCTTCATTTGACCTACTTAAGCTTGCCCCCAATTTTTATGTACTATAAATGGATTCCTTAGCCCCTTTACACTTCCACAACTGTGTCTTGCAGACACACAACGATGTTACAGATCATTGCCCTTTTATCTTGCACTCCACCCTTTTGTGAAGCTCTCTTGTGTCACTGTGGATGGTTCTTTTCAGGTTCTTACAGATTTTTCGGGTAGACACAGGCTTGCGGTTTCTGAAAGTCATAGTTGTGTTCCTTAAAGAGATGCTAGAGCATTTCAGTTCCCTGAGCCATGTGGAGGGTTGCCTTCTACCAATAGTCAGGAGTTACTCTTGGTTTCCTCCTTCAAGGACCTTATTCTTGGGTCTCCACCCTCTGAATCTCTCACCAAAAGAGGTGAGTTCTTCCACAGGAAGATTGGAGTTCCACCTCGGTACTTCCCACCCCATCCTCAGCTAGAACCTAAGCAGCCTGTGGTGGTAGTTTCTGATTGGGAGTCTTTTTTTGACCTCCTGTGGACTTTTCACCTTCACATATGCAGGTTTATAGGCAAACGGCCCCTTCAGGAGCAGAGAACATGTGAGATGGCAGCTGCTCAGGCGCCTGGGACCTGAGGTCTCGTCTTGGCTCTGCCGATGCCCGGCTGTTGCTCTTCCATTTGTATACATCGCTCTCTTTTCCAAAAAGGATGTAAGTTTGCTTTATACTATAGGAAAAACTCAAAAGTAAGTTACAAGTGGGAGGAGGGAGAAAGAAAACAGGAAAATAGGGGCTGGAGAAAAAAACAGAGTTGGGAATGACAAAACCACAAGTACAAACCCCTGTGCACTTGTATTTGACCAAAGTTAACCTTGAAATTCCTAGTAGTCAGAAGACAGAGAGAAATACTCTGAGCAAGTTATTTTATCTCTAAATCTCAGTTTCATCGTTGATAAAATGGTAATAAAAACACCTACATCATAGGATTGTTCTGAGGGTGAAATGAAATAAGGGGTATGAAACCCTCAAGTATATTGTGTAACACATAGGAGAGACTCTGCAAATGCTAGCTTTTATTGTTACTCTGATTTCTTCTAGGGTTTCTGCTTTGAGGTCAGAAATCACCTACCTTCAGCACTGTGGCTGGTGCTTCAATTGACTCAGCTACAGAGTTTTATCCCTTTTCCAACATGGTAGAGGCTGAGAAACGATGATCTCTAGTAAACTACGTTACTCATCTATTGGGGGATGTGGGGAAATTAATCTGCTTGCAACAGGTATGATGGCAGAAAAATAACCATGTTCCTTTGTGTAAGAGCCTTATTCCAACCCATTTCCCAAGACAAATTGGCCTCCGTAGAATAGAATGCTAGAGCTTAAAGGGGCCTTGAAGGCTCATCCAACACCCTCTCTTTTCAGAGTGAGGGGGACCGCTGAATTTTCCAGCATTACCCAGCTAGAATTTGATGCTCAAATTCCAGTTCTTTCTCTTGAAGGACTCTTTCATGAGAAGGACTAACGTGGAATTGAAGTCAAGGAAAAAGAAAATGGTGATTTATGTATAGTTTAGGGAAGTGAGAGTCAGTTTGAGTTCCGACCGTTTCATTGTTACTACTTTCAGCCACGGGTGGAATGGTCCATCCTTCTTCTTCCCTCTGCCGGCCCTGGAAAGTCAGGCTTCAGCTGACAAAGAGGCTCGCTGTGAGAGCTCACATCTTCTGGAAACGGTGGCCTTGTGCGATTTCTATTTGGTGTGGAGGAACGTAGATATTTATAGGGCTGTGCTTTCCTCAGTGCTTTTATGCTTCAACAGAGAGTATCGCTCAAGCACGTCTTTGGGCTATTTAAAGCTCACAGAGAATGCTCTCCTTCCGAGTGTGCACACATGTGCCCCGGAATCTCAGTGGAACACTGGTTGAATTTGAGTGGCCGTGTTTGACACTGAACCACACGTTGAGTTCATTACGCGTGAGACGAGAGGAGCTGGGCCCCCTCCTGCCTGTGGCTCACAAGTGAAGCCCACACGCATGGGAGTAAGAAGTAGTCATAATGGTTATGATGAACTGATGCAGAAAGAGAATCCAGCTCCCAGCCAGCAGCCAAATCGCTTTCATCCAGGCTGATATGTGCCGAATACGTGGCTGGCACTTCCACATGCACCCTCATCTTACCCTCCCATCAGTCCGGCGAGCTGGGTGGTGGTATCAGCCTCACTTGACTCAGAAGGTCACTCAGAGAAGTGACCTAGGTCATGGTCACAAGCCAACCCAGGGTCCAGACTCCAAGCCCCTCATTCTTTCCTCGATGCCACCTCCATCTACTCCTGGTGAAAAGATAAGTGAAGAAAACAAACAAACTCTACCCCAAAACTACATCAGTGATTTCCAAGCAGGCTTCATTTTCTCCAGTTCCCAGTGCAGCCACTCGAGAATGACTTTGGTGTCGCCCTTCACGTTAGGAAACTGTGTGCCAGGGAGATCAGTGCTGATAACCTTCAGTGCAGTGGTGATGCAACTTGATGATTTTAAATAATTTATTTTTGAGGTCGCAACCAGCGGAGTTTGTTTATCTGGTGAGTTGTACTTCCTCTCTTCCCTCTCCTATTTCCCTTTCTGAATCGGTCACTTGGGATGCCCATCTCCCTGTGCATCTGTGTGCACTTGAGATCTGAAACCCAAGCCGGTGCCACCACCAGCTGCAGAAGCATGCCACTCACAGCCATTTTTGGAAACCAAAAATGACCGGTCCCATAACTGTGATTAGATAAAGCTTGTAATTTGTGTTTGCTGTAGTCAGCGACGTGGTATTTTGGGACAAACAGCCGCTCTATGCTACATATAGCTTGGAATTTGCGGCTTTTGTGTAACCCGCCATTGCATGATCAAGGAGGTAAAGGAGAAAGAGAGAGAGAGAGGATGGATGAAGGGAGAGAGGGCAGGAAGCCCCGCTCAGCAGACAGGCGGAGGACCAGGGAAGACGGAGAGCTCAAAGGGCCCGCATGAAACATGTAGCTGACTTGTCCTCAAGAGAGATTCAGACAGTTGCTGTCAGGCTCCTGAATGGCCCAGTCCTCCTTTCCTAACAGCTGGAGACATATGACTCCCAGTGAGAGGCTCAGCTGTACCCCGGGCTCAAGGAGGGATCCTAACCGGAGCCAGAGCATGATTTACGAAGCCCAAGTCTAATTCTCCGGGGACTCAGCTTTTCAGTCCAGCTGATAGATATTCCCCGATCCAATGCTTCAGTTCTAAAAGGTCAGCCTCCTTCCCTGTCCGCAATTCTGGGAACAATATCCTTGGCTTTCCTCTGAGTCTCAGCTGGATAAAGACCTTCATTCATTCACTAAACATTGACCTAAGGCCTTCACATGCCAGGCCAGGAAGGGCACTGTGGATACAGAAATAAGTCAGCCTGAATCCCAGGCCTCCACACAAAGGCACAATCAGTTCTGCTGTGTCCTTCTTCTCTGTCAGATTTGTACAATGAAGGTGTCTTTCCCTGAACAGAGAAAGTGCATCTCCCAATACTCACCCATCCCTAACCCTGAATAAGAAAGAGGAATGTTAACGTCATTGGGCACCGCGACCACATTTAACTCTGCCTTAACAGCTATCCTCTTACAACAGGTTGAAAGACATTGCTGCTTTTCAGATGGGAAAACTGATGGGAAAACTCTGTCTCCGTGGTACTAAAGAGCTTAATAAAATGTGACACAGAGTTGTTTGGGTTATATCGGGGAGAACATCTGGATATTTGGAAACATCTGGACAGTTCACCAAAAAAATAAATAAATAAATAATACTTTGTATCTGAGAGTGTTTGGTATTATGGGACGTAAACAAAGTCTGAATCACCAGCATGTCTTTTAGAGCTTGTCTCTTGTCCACTTTCATCTTCCCTGTTTGTCGCAGGTATGACAAGCAATTCCACTTGAAATGTTATAGAACTGGTTGATTCATCTCTTACTGTTATATCTTGGGGGAGGAAAAAGTAGGTCATCTCCTTTAAAAAAAATCCAGTTCATTTATTAAATCTGAAAAATATTTATTAAGACCCTTCTTAGTTTGAGGTCTTGTGCGGGAGTTGAGGACACAGCAATGACCAGGATGCAGGAGGTCGCTATCTCACAACCAAGTAATCTCAACACAGAGTGATTGGAGCTAATAAACATGAGCGCAGAAAGCTTGCGGGCGCATATGAAAATGTTATTGACAGGAGAGAAGGGAAAAGGCAGGGGAAAGATCCATTGATGGAGTAATTTTTGCCTAGAGTCTTTAGGGGTAAATAGGAGTTGTCCGATAGAAAAGGGGAAGAAGGCATCACAGGTTGAGGAGACGGCCAGAGCACAGGCATGGAGACACCAGATAATTAAGAATGTTGGGAGAAATGTACAATGTTCAGATGGCTTCTGGGCAGAGTGCAGGAGGGCTGTGGTGAGAGATAAGTTCAGAGAAGAAGACAAGGGCAATAGAATGGAAGGCACCATGGCTTATAAAGCCCTGGCCTCGTCCTGTGGGTCATGGGAAGCCCCACAACCCCAAAGCACCCTGTCCTTCCTTCCTACAGCTAAACATACATCAACCTATCCACCTCACTCCCAGAATTACCACCAAGAGAAGAAAGTGCATATGACCACCAAAGACGTTCTAGAATGTTCAACAGCACCATTATTCGTAAAAGCCCCAAACCAGAAGCAATCAAACGTCTACCAATAGGATAATGGCTACATAGATTGCCATATTTTCATATAATAGAATACATGACAGCAATAAATAGGAGTGAACAATAAAAAGTGAACAAAATAACGATACTCACCAGACATGGATGAATCTCACAGACATTACGGGGAACAAAAGAAGCCATTTATGTGTAATTTCATTTATATGAAGCCCAAGAACAGGAGCCTTAATCTGTAGTGCCTGAAGTCCAAACAGTGGTGATGGGGGTGGGTATTGATGGGAGAGGGCATAAGAGAGCCTTTTGGGGAGCTTGGGAGTGTTCTGTATTTTGTACTGCTGGCAGTTAATGTGGGTGTATATGTATGTAAAAATTCAACTGGCTCTACTGTGAGATTAGTATACTTTACTGAATGTTTTAATTCAATAAAAAAGTAAAACAAAACAAAACTAACAAAAAATTTAAAAGCTACTCTAAATAGAATTTTAGAAATCTGGTTGTACTATAGGGTTGGCCAAAAAGTTTGTTCGGGTTTTTCCAGACCCGTACGAACTTTTTAGCCAACCCAATATTTTCCATTATGACCCAATCCTCTACCAACAAGTCCCTTTCCCTGTGACCAGCCCTCCCGTTACCAGGTAATGTGTGCCTTCTATGGGAGTTTGTTAGAGACGTAGTACTCCTTAGCAGGTGAGAACAAAAAAGGCAGCAAGTGAACGCAAAAGCAGCAAAGTGAAGCAAACTTGGTAAATTTCATTCAGAACCTCACTCTGGTCACCTCTTGAGTGAAAAAACCCCATGTGTTCCTGGCATCCTCTTTACTATATATTCATCACTTAGTCTGTACCAGTTTTCCTGCACCAGTAAGGATGAATTCAAGTCTCTTTTCAGCTTAAAAAAACAAAAAACAAATAAAATCTCCCTTGCGCTCTGTGTTTTTTCCAGCTTTCTCTCTCATCTCCCTCTTCCTCTCTTTCAAAAGAGCTTTTTCCAAACTAACTGTCTCACATGACATTCATTCTTTTTTTATTTTTTATTTTTTGAACGTTCACATTAGGCTTTATTATTATATTTTTTGAAGTTTATTTTATTTTGTTTTTATACAGCGGGTTCTTATTATCTATTTTATACATATCAGTGTATATATGTCAATCCCAATCTCCCAGTTCATCCCACCCACTCTCACCCCCACCGACATTCATTCCTCAGATCAATGGATCCTTTTCCCTCCTTATCTTTGAAGTCTCATCTTATTTGGCCTCTCAGTTGCATTGGACATTGGTGACAACTTCCTTGAGCTGAGACTTTTTCTTCCTTGAGTTTCATAAGAGCCGTCTCTCTGGTGAGCAGACATGGTTACTGTATCCGCCTCTGTGAATGCTTGTGATGCAAAGAATAACTTGGAAACCAAAGCGACTGAAGGAAAGGCCGGCTGGACCGCCTCCCAGGGCACCACTCCTTTGCAGGCCAAATTGCCCAGGAATGAATTGGAAACACGGAGTCAGTTTATTTAGAAATTCTGTGTAACACTTTACGTAACTGGCAAAATGTAAATCGGGCCCTCTCACACCCAAGTACAAAATGTCTGAGTGGGAGTTAAAAAAAAAAATGCCTTGCCAGCAATTGCCTCGTTCAGCTGCATATTTCTGTAAGGAGCTCGGCAAGAGCTGTCAGCTGAGATTCTGCAAATGACTGAGTATGTTAATGTGGCATCTTTATGTTAATGACTCATTTTACTATTTAAATTTAAACCCTTTATCAGTCCTCCCAAGAAGTTAGTTAGTTTCATTCAGAAAATCACAAAAGACAACTAAAGGGAGGGCCAGGACCACAGAAACATGAGATTTCCTTTTTTTTTTTTTTTTTTTTTTAAGAACCTTCACTATCCTTTGACCATGGGAGAGAATGATCAGAAGAAGCTGTTTCTGAATATAACTTGTATGAAGAGAAAGTAAATTTCTTATCGTTCCCTTTAAATAAATGCTAAGTATTTAAAGAGTACTGTTTGAAGGTGTCACAAATTAAGATCCTGTCAGTCCCCACCCACCATCCCGTGAAGATGGATTCAATGTGAGCAAACTTTGCAGTGAGGAAAACATCATGCTGAGAACATGGGAGGAGGAAGGGGACGCGCTTGATTCAGGTTAGAAAGACAGCTGCGATTGGCAGAAGGGCCGAGCAAACTCAGGTTCATGGAAAATAGGTTTGAAAGTAGTGTTCTTAACCTTAGAATCCCCTGAGCAGACTTGAAAATGTTGATGGCCTGGGTCCCACGGCCAGATCCAAATGTAATCGGTCCAGGGTGTGGACTGAAGTGTGGGACCTTTTATAAGCTCCTCAGGTGATTATAAGGTGCGGCCAGATGGAGGGTTGCTGCTTTAGAGAACCGTCCATTCCCTGGGGGCAGGCCTTTTCCCAGAGAAGGTCAAGAGCCGTGGTTCTCAAAGGGTGTTCCCTAGGCAAGCAGCAGCAGTGTCACCTGAAAACTTGTTAGAAATGCAAATCCTTGGGCTCCACCCCAGACCTACTGGATCACAGTCCCTGGGGGTGGGCAGACCCAGTGATCTGTATTGGTCGGGCCCTCCAGGTGATTCTGGTGCACTAAGTCCAAGAACCACCGATGTAAGGAAAGGTGGCCTTGAAGAGGGGCTGGGGAGGAAAGCGTGTAATGGTGAACCGAGAGAGTAAAGGCAGGTTCCCTTCAGAGCCAAGGGGAGGGGCAAAGACAGCAACCTGGGAGGACTTTCTCTAAGGAGGGACTTCACGTACGAGGGGAGCATCTGAGGGAAATAATGAAGGAAAGACCCGGAAAGTCCAGACTTCGGCACAGAGTGATGCCCAACAGGTCCTCTTCCCAGCTGAGGGACCTGCCATTGCCTCTCGGTCCCACGTTCTTCACACGGCGCAGTTTTCTCAGCTGAGCGGCTGCCGGGGGGTGTGACACGGGGGCGCCTCTCCCTTTCGTGCAGGGGCTTGGGGCTGCTGCAGAGGCCCGAGGAACAAGGCTGGGGCTTCCGCTCGTAGTGGAGCGAGCCGGACCCCGTTCCTAGTCGGCAGGGTGTGCCTTTTGCACCGTTCCCCCGCCAAGTGCAGGGTAGGGAGGGCCTCTGCTTCTGGCCAGCTTCACTTCTGCTTTCCTCTCTGACTCACGCCCAGCACAGGGGCTCTGGAGACAGTTGTCCCTTTCCCTGGAAGAGTCAGAGCTGGGGAATGGCTGCCTTTATGGGGAGTTCGGGGAAGGCAGACTCTGCAGCAGAGGAGATAAGTTGCCTGGCTTACTCAGTTTGGTTCCAGTTAGCAAATATTTTCAGCATGTCTCCTCTGAGGTGGGCCCTGGGCCAGCCACTGAGGAAGCAGAGAGGACGCGGAGCTGGTACTTGGGAAGCTTTCCTACAGGTGGAAAGGATTTTCTGGTGGAGAAGGAAAATCCAGAGATCAATGTCTTCTCCCTGAGAGCTGCTGTAATTAGGGGGATTGTTTAGGTTTACATCCGGACCAGGACCCATGTGATAGTAAAATCGTGGGTGACTAACAGTCACGCCAGGACAGCAGGTGTGAAGTGGGACTCTCCTGGGCATCCAGGAGGCATGGCCGTGCTGGCCACACTATGCCGGGGGCGGCAGTGTGGGTTGGCAGCAATCGCTCTCAACAGCCTGGCGCTAGACCCCACTTGGCACGTTGTGCTTCTGCAGCCCCCCTGTATGTACCATGCTCCCCCCCATACCCGCTCCTAGAGTCAGCACCAGCCCCGCACAGAGCACCACGCCACTCCAGTGAGGACCCAGGCTTGGCTCTGATGCTCAGATGTCACGGCCAGCCTTCTGCCTTGGCCCCTATCCCTGGCTCTGCCTGATACTGTGTGCAATGTGCTGCAGGGCACAAAGCTTCTCAGATCCTCATCTGTCTCCTCCATAAAATGGTACTCCGATCTTACAGAGGTTTGTTGGGTCTGAAGGGGCCATTTAGACCTGTTTTAGATGCACATCTTTTCTCCTCTTAAGGTCCAAGTGTAACGCCTGCGTTTCCATTACACTGTACCGTTTGTGAAGATGTTCTGCCGAATGTGGACATCAATTTCCCCATTCAATGTCCACACACGATGATTAAAACTGACGTAAAATGATTTCTCTAGCTCCAGTAAACACTTCTCGGGTGCTGACTATGCTCCAGGCACTGAACTAGGGGCCACAACACACTCAGGCGCTTTCATATTAAGCCTCACACCCATTTTACAGATGAGATGAAACAAATTTCCCGTTTCCTATCTCAAAAATAGCGAGACTCTCTCTATCCCTAGATGAGGAGAGCTTAAGGCAAGGACTTAGACCAGAGTCCCAGAGAGTAAGGCTGGATTCAGGAAGAAACTTGGGGATCTGGGTCCAGGCTCAGGGTTAGGTGAGCAAGGTCATCCTGCAAGTGCAGGGTCAGATCTTGTCTTTATTGAAAATTTTGATATTTTGATCATCATGGATTTATTTTTTTGCATTAACTTTGATTTTTTTAAAGGGACTCAGTTAAAGTGTTATTTTTATGTTTATTACTGACTTTCGGCACTCCCTTAAATTTTGTGCCTGAGGTCAGTGCCTCACTCCCCTTACCCTAGTCCCAGACCTGTGGAAGTGCCCCTACAAGGCAGGATTTGACTGGCTATGTTACACAGTCACTTACTAC
This sequence comes from Balaenoptera musculus, assembly GCF_009873245.2. Lineage (NCBI taxonomy): Eukaryota > Metazoa > Chordata > Mammalia > Artiodactyla > Balaenopteridae > Balaenoptera > Balaenoptera musculus. Next base: position 91,107,656 of record NC_045790.1, read on the forward strand.
CTGCGGATCCCCGGTCCCCTCCCCGCTCCCTCCACACAGGCCAGTGTGGATTTGTATTAATAAACCACGTGGTCAGGTCTCAGGCTCTCTGTGCTCCAGTAATTTGCACAGGCTCCGCCTCCTCTGCTAGCCCTGATCAGGACCGAGCTCTCTCCTCTTGCCCAGCACCTGGTCTGTGCTATTAGACACTCAAGTTATGCTGAATAATGAACTCAAGGCGAGGGCTTGAACTTTTTAGTCTGTACAGCCTTTTGGAGAAAAAATGCACACACGCCTGCGGACTTTGTAAAATGCTGATAAAAGCTTCTAGCCCTTATTTCTCCTTGGTAAACCCCATCTTGACCTATTGCTTTCTATTGTCTACCACCTCATCCCAGCCGGGACCCAGTGTGTTAATGGGTGTCACAATCAACACGTGTTGAGCATTTCTTATGTACCAGGCACCATTGAAGATCTTTACATACGTTCACTCAGTAAACCCTCATAACAAGCCTACCCGGTGGAGATTACTATTGACTCCACTTCATAAATGAGAAAAGTCAGGTACAGAGAGAATAAGTAATCGTTGCAAGGTCACGCAGCTAGTAAGTGGCAGAGCTGTGATTTGAACACTGGCAACCTGACTGCAGAGCTCACCCACTCCCCATTCCTGGCTTTGCCTGTTGCTGGTGGGAGATGAGTTCTTCTTGGACCATTGAGGAGGCCCGGGAAATTGCCTGATTTTACTCTGGCTTGGGGTGGGTTCGCATGACACTAAGCATGTGTGTGTGGGGGGAATCTATAAGTTCCACTGTTATGGGCTGACTTGTGTGCCCCCAAAATTTATTTGTTGAGGTCTTAACCCCAGTATCTCAGAATCTGACTGTATTTGGAGATGTGGTCTTTAAAGAGGTGATTAAGTTAAAATGAGGCCATTCAGGTGGGTCCTAATCCAGTATGACTGGTGTCCTTATAAAGGAGGAATTTTGGACACAGATAGGTACAGAGAGAAGACCATGTGAAGACAAGAGAAGATGGATATCCACAAGCCAAGGAGAGATGCCTCAGAAGAAACCAATCCTGCTGACACCTTGATCTTGGTATTCTAGCCTCCAGAATTATGGGAAAATACATTTCTATTGTTTAAGCCACCCAGTCTGTGGCAGCTCGGACAAACTACTACATCCTCCAAAGTATGTATCTAAGGTGAGACACAGAGACGTCACCCACCAGTGCTTGGGAAACACAATCTGGGCCGCACCTTGCTGACACGTGGCTTGCCCCACAACCTCTCTCATTTGAGCTGCTACTTCTCCTTCGAGGAGGAAAGAGTCACATGCGGTCATAGTTTTACCTTCTGGGCTCTCTGTAATGCATATTCTCTGCCCCTTCCACCTCTACCATCAAAAGTTTCCCTTCCCTTAGCTTGGATTGCTGTACCATTGGTCAGCCTGCCCCTCTTCCTCCCATCTACTTCATCCAAAGCTTTCAGTTAAATCTCTAAAAACACGTATCTGACCATGTAGGTCATGTTCCTGCTCTAAAACCTTCCGTGGCTCCCCATTTCTTGAAGGGAAAAGCCTAGCTCCTCAGCTTGCCCTGATTTACTACACATCAGCACTTAGAGCGATCTGCCACTGCATCTCTTTCCATACCCATCACTGGAATCCAAGGGAAACGACCGGCTATTCCCTGCTTGTTCCTCCTGCTTTCCTGACCCTATATCTTTGCTCACCCTGTCCCCTCTGCCTAGCATGCCCTTTTCTGCTTTTGCATGTTTAAGTCCTATTGATTTCCCAAGCACAGCTCAAATTCCACCTCTTCTACAGAGCCTTTGCATCCTGCAAATCGGTGTCTCTCTCTTTCTTAAATCCCACCGCACTCTCACGGCTCCTAAGTCCTCTGCACCTTACATTATAGTTATTTATGCATGTGCTCCACCCAACCCCTTCCCACAGCAGACCTCCTTGGAACTTTCTGGAAAGGAGGCAGCATGGTGGTTTAGGAAGGGAAAGGCACATGGAGCTGGTGAACCTGTGTATTTACCCCTCTCTCAGCCACTTGGTAACCACAGTGGGGTAGGGACCCTCATCTCTGTAGCCTGAATGGCCAGCACATAGGAGTTCAGGAAATAATCAGGGAGCAAACGGGCAAATCATCTCATCTCTCTGAGTCTTAGTTTCCTCATCAATTAAATAGGAATGAAATCTACTTCACTTTGCCATACAGTAGAAACTAACACAACATTCTAAAACAACTATACCCCAATTTTAAAAAAAAAGATACAAAAAAGCATATAAAAATAATGATAATAATACAAGCTTAAAGGATAATATTTGTGAAGAGTAATGGGTAAAGAAGAAATTTCTTGATAAATGTTATTTGCATATTCTACTAGAAAACGGACGTCGCTATCAAGAAAACCATTCATCTCCTGTAAAGTCCTAATGCTCCACTAGGTTTTCTATTTTGACCCATAATAAGTGCATGATGTGCTCAGTTGCTCTGCTAAGTGCTCTCACATGTTCCCCCATTTAATCTTCCCAACAGCCTTTGGAGGGAGGTGCAGATATTGTCCCCTCGTTACAGAAAACCAGGGCTCCTGAATTGCCTGGGCTGGGTCCGAGCCTTGGACTGAACTGGATTGGAAGGAGGAGGAGTGGGAAACTGAGTAGTGATGGGTTAACTGGACAGTGCCTCCAGCTGGGGAGTGGGATGGATTTCCAGGATTTATTGGGACCACGATTCCCCAGCTTGCCTGGACACTGTCTTGCATCTTGGCCTTCGTGGGCCTGGCTTGGTGACTGTGAGGATTTGGAATTTCTGGGCCTGAGCTGGCAGTGGTCTCCCCGAGCCAGGAGTGGGGTAGCTCTGATGAGTAGATAATTAGGATGCTTCTTTCAGCTGAAGATAAAGTCCAGAGCCTCTCTCCAGCCATTATCCTGCCAACCTTAATAGAGCCAGATTGATGGATACAGCGCGGAGGGAATTTGGAACATTCTTGTGCACACTATATCACACTCAATAACCGCCCGTGCACAATGTGGGACTTTTATAAGCCATTACAAAATCCATTTTGAAACATCTCTGGGTGCGACAGCCAGCTGCAAAGCATCTGAAGTATCCCTGACATTTGGGCTTTGGTGGAGCTTGTGAAAAGCGAGGACTCCAGAGCAATCGCGCACATACACACAAGCCAAGAGAACTCGATCGTAAGGGAAACAGATGCTAGCATTACAACCCACTGTACATCTTATACTGTATTTCAGCAAACGCACTAATCCTTCTTGTTAGACAAGAACAGAAACCCCCCAAATGCTTTCCATATGTCCCATTGTCTTCCTGCCTCTTTAATTCTATCTCAAAAGCCCCCAACTTAGCGACCTTCATATTAATGCTAAACATATTACATCAGTTCTAACATTGATATGTTTAATATGAATACAATTAAAGTTGCTTCAACATAATCCTGGTAAGATAAACAGCACTGCTATTATTATAAACATCCTTGCAAGGTCTCTTGTAAAATATTATCAATACTAATAGAAGCACCTCCCACCACCCCGATACTTGGACAAAACAATGCCACTGCCTCCCTACTAATAACAAATATGTCCAGTGATTTAAACATCGGTGCATCCAACGTAAACACCATTATAGCTAATGTAAAACAGTTACCCAACCAGGCAAACCTTTAACCAGAAAGTTACTGAAGAAAAAGAACAGTTTCCTCGGCAAGAATGCATTACAGCCTGCCGGTGACATTTGCAATAGATTACTTAAGCCCATAAAGAAATGAAAATTGCAGGCCCGTTTTGAGCCAGAAATGATGAAATTGGAGAGCCCGGGCTAAGTACAGTATGGCACAGACAGGGTTCTGCCCAGTGTCTGCAGGCCCGGTGTGGCTTGGAATGCAGCCTGCTTGAGTCTTTGTGCAGATGTGGCCTCAGGTACATGGTGTCCTTTAGGTCTTGCTTCCAGTCTGGGGTCTCCACACATGAAGGCATGAAGCTAAGGACTGGCCTTTGCCGAGCTTAAGTGCTCCCGAGGGCTGGGGTTGGCTGAGCGTGAGCACGTGGGTGCCTTTCTCCCCACCCATGCTGGTCTCGCCTGGCCAGCGTGGCGTAGGACAGACAGTGCTATGGTTTCTGCCTCAAGCTGTGGAGGTTTTCTTTCTTTCAGATTATGGAGAAGGCCAGGGCTTTAGCGAGGAGACCTAGAGACTTCTGCAGAGTCAAAGCGGGAGTATAAATGCATTCATCTGATTCTTATCTCACCTGGAGCCTCTAAAATAAACAGATGGACCCCCAGATGACAAGCCCTGGCTATGTTCACAACAAGCTCTTGTTCATTCTTGCCTGTTTCCTCCTTTCTATCCAGTTCCATGATTTATTGACTCCTGACATCTTTGCATCTCCTATTTCTGGAAACTTCTTGGGTGTGGTTCCAATGATTCCAGAGTTGTGCTCTCTCTCTCTCTTTTTTTAATCCGTCAAGCCCACTCCTGATAAATACCCCAACTCTCCAAGCTCTGTTTTACCGGGACTTCCAAAGGATGATTCCAGAAAGAAGCAGCTCAAAACTCCACCTCTCACCCAAATGCAGAGGCCTCCGTGCTGCACTGTGGGCTGGTGCTCCCGACATCCCACTCCTCTCAGGGGTCTCCCTAGGAAAGTTTCAAGTGTCCCCAGAATTGTAAGGATCCATTGTGATTCAAAGAAAGGAAAAGGAAATTGCCCAATTATTTCTTCCCCAAATATTTCAGTTGCAATTAGCCACCTCTCCCTTAAATAATTTTCATGAAAAACGTAGGTATTCTTTTCTACTGATGACAGCACTTATCCATTATCAGGGAATTCTCATCCTCCTGGTGTGACCGTGGGGACAACATCTGTATGTGTCCTTCAAAAACATCACACGCTGAGTATTCACCCAGCACTTCGAGTCAGCTCAGGATTTCTAATCTCAGGACTATTGACATTGAGGTCAGATAATTCTTTTGCTGTGGGGGTGGGGGCTGTTCTGTGCTTTGTAGCTGCCTCCTCAGCCTCTACCTATTAGATGCCAGTGGCACCCTTCCCTCTGCCCCCCCCCCCGCCCCCTGCCCCAGTTGTAACAAACAAACATGGCCAAATGGCCCCGAGGAAGCAAAATCTCTTTCTCTCTCTCCCTCTCTCTCTTTCACACACATACACACACACACACCCACGGAAAACCACCAAGTCAGCTGGATGAATCAAAGCATCTGACAAATGAATGAAGGCAAACTCAGATGCAAATTCTTGTTTCCTTCCTTACTGCCTGTGTGGTCCTCCTAGGCAAGGAACTTACTCCATCTGAGCCTCAGTTTCCCCATTTGTACAGTGGGATCAATGGTATCCATGTACCAGGGGTGTGGGAAAGGTCTTATCTATGTAAATCCATGATGTCAGATCCACGGCGGCTGTGATACTCGTGTGCATCCTAAACCGAGCATCTCCTCCTTGAATGAGTCCACGGAGGCCCAGAGCACGGACAGGGTGTTCTCACTCCCCCAGAGTCTGGAGAGCTGGAGAGCTGGAATTCCATTCCAGCTAAACATCATATTATTAATTCTGGGCAACTCTTTCCTAGAAAAACCCCAAACCATGTAAACACCAGTATAGTTTTCAATTTGTAGTCAGATTAGATGCCAGGAGTGTTGGGTTCCATTGTATTTTATTTTATTTTTTAAATGAAACCTTTACAGTGGATTTGAAAGCAAGCTATTTTCTACCTCTCTGGAGAAGTGTAAGTTTTGGAAAGTGCGTTTCCCTGGAATGTTTTAGCTTCAATCAGGGTGGATGGAAAAAAAAAAAAAAAAAGCAGGTTAAGTCACATGATAGAATTTCTGGACCCAGATTCATCAACTCATTTAGGAAGTGCCCTGTGGAACAAAATATGCTCGGAAAGAAGGCTTTGTGTCATGCTAAAAGCTATTTTATGTCCTTGGAAAAGCAGGTGGGTGTTTATATTCGTACTCTTTTGAGTGTTCTGTTTTAAGCATCAAACACTTGCAAATGTTGTATCTCCAAAGTCACCCCAGGAAAAAAAACCTTCCTGTTAGGGAGGGGAGTGTAATTCTCAACTCTCCACGTCCTCATGTCTGTGCAGTACAGAATCCAGACCATTACTGTTACTCTTGGCGTCACTAGCAAAGACCCCGACATCCACTGAGCGTCTCCTGGTGGAACTCTGGGCATCCAAGGATGAACAGGAACATTTCCCACCCCGAGGGACGCATAGCCTGGCAGGGACAGAGAGAGGACAGACCCAGTGGGAGGACAGACCCTGCTCTTCCTCTTTCCTATGACAAGGAATTAGGTCTCAGGGGGCTGCTTGGAATGGAGAAATAGTTCTCATTCCTGAAACTCTGGAGACAGCTGAGTTCTGAGCTCCACTGAGGCCCAGGGACCAAGGCACAGAGGTTCCCGCCACGGGGGATCCTGAGACCAAACTTCCCAGGTACTTGATAGTGAATTTGTAAATGCTGGCAAATCTGCAAGGGTGCTGAGCTGACCTGAGGGGCCGGCCGGCCCAGAGCCGTCGTCCCCGCCCAGGGAAGGGGGCTGGCTGGCAGAAGGAGCAGCCCTGGGGGGTCAGGCCTCTTCCTGCCCTAGGGCTGGTCTCTTGGAAAGCAATGAAAGGCCCAGCAGGGCTCCTCTGTGACCTCACCTCCCATCCATTCTCAAGTACACCCGTAATCAGTCCACAGATATCTCTTGAGCACTATTCTGTGTTTGGACTAAAGGCCTCACACGGGCTGCCTTCTCTTCTTATTCCAACTGGCCCCAGGTCAGGCCTTCAATCCCCTAATTCCAGTGACCACTCTCATGCAGTGGTCTCCTTCATCTTTATCTCCAGCCGAGATCTCCTGTTGGAGCGGCAGGCTTATGCATCCACCAGCCTCCTGGAAATCTCTGCTTGGAAGCCCGTCAGGCAGTTTACCTCCATCAGGAAGCCTCCTCTGACCCCCAGGAGAGCGATGGAGGCTCCTCCACTTCCCATCATACTGGGTCTCCCCCTTCCTGCATCCGCCTTGTATCCGCAATGTACATGCATTGTCCTGTGGTTCATCTGTTTGCGCATGTCTCCACGTGACGGCGAGCACCTGGGGGAAGGTGCCATGTCTGATCTATTTCTGCCATCTTAAGGCTTGACCACGAAGGCACTGAGTGAACTCTTCTGAGGCAAAGCATCTTCACTGATTAGGATTCCGCAAAGAAGACAGTGCCATGGGGAGGGATCTCATGTTTGCAAGCGATACATGCCCGTGTATGAACTTAAGGAAATTTGTGAAATTGAAGTTGTCACATGTGAACACTGACAACTTCCAGCTGCCTGTCTGTGACAAGGAAGCTCACAAAACATGGACTGCATCCTCTCCCTCCATCTCGCTTCTTTCCAAATGCCTCTGGGGCATACAGGCCCACAGGAGATGGCTTGCCCAGGAGGCAGAGGGCCCAGGGCAGGCAGGGCCTCTCTGATTTCACGTTTATTACTGCTTAACTACCTCTGCACTTGGCTCAGGACCTAATACAGAACAAGTAGATGAAGCGGGTCAGCGGGCATCGGTGCTGTGGTGCTGTTTGGGAAGACCGTCTCTCAGCCTTGACAGGTGACTGAGAAAGGATATTAAAACAACAAGGGGGGGGATCGTAAGGTGAAAACATAGAGCTTTGAGCCAAGAGGAAAGACCTGCCCTTGCCCCAATGGCAGGAAAGGGGGTGTTGATTGATTTGCTTAGATTCCCAAGAGAACTGGTTGGAATTTGACAGTAAGCGAGATCCATGAGCCTGCAATTCCTGCCGGTTATGCTGGACTCAGAATCGGAACCCACTGGGTAGGGGTGAGAGAAGAGGTCTTTCAAACCAGGCCTTGGCAGAATACCCAGAGAAATTATTTGGAGAGACTCAGTGGTTCCACTTGAGAACTTAACTCCAACCAAGGAGGCCAGGAATCAGTCTTTGCAAAGCAGAACTCTGTAGGGAAGTGGGTCTCCTGTGTTTGCTCGCCCTCAGCGCCATGCCCCTGTGCACAATTACCAGGGGAGCGCCACCTATTTGTAACAATGCTTAGGTACAGGTATGGAGAGAGAGTCTCTAACTAGAATTAGGAAGAGGGCAGGAAGTTTACTAGGAAGGTTGAATTCACATTATGGAATGAAAATGAAATCTGTTCCTTTATGACAAACAACTACATCGCATTTGCTATGTGCCAAGAACTCTTCTTAGAGTTTTATGAATCTTGACTCATTTAATATTCAAAACATCTCTGTGAGATATATACTATCAGTGCCCTCATCTTACAGATGAGGAAACTGAGGACCAGAGAGTTTGAGGTCACCCAGCTTGTAAGTGGCAGAGGCAGGATTTGAGCCCAGGAAGTCTGCGCCAGCCTCCGTGCAGTTAGGCACTGCAGCATGCTTCCTCATTTCCACAATATACATGTGTGCATAGTATTCAATACATTTCAAAAATGGGGTTTATATATTTTCTTCCAAATTCCTCCTCAGTTAGGGATTGATAAAAAGTCTTAGCCAGGTAAGCCCAGGTGTTTAGCATTTACACAGGTTGTGTGCGAGTTTTCCTTCTTTGTTGTACAAAGTTGGTTGACCCTTCTCTGTGGACCTCACCATTACACCTGGAGTGTACAGTCCTTTTGTGTTAGGATGGTTATTATTAGCTTTTGAAACTTGGCAATTTGTTAATCTGCTCACAGATCACTCTAAATACTAGATCAGTTATCAATAGTATTCCTAAGATTTGTTTTCTCCAATTACTCTGAAAAATATCTACTACAAATAAGTGATACCATGTAGTATTTGCCTTTCTCTGTCTGACTTGTTTCACTGAGCATAATATTCTCTAGGTCCATCCACATTGCTGCAAAAGGCAGAATTTCATTCTTTTTCATGGCTGAATAATATTCTGTTGTATATATATATACCACATTTTTTTATCCATTCGTCTGCTGATGGATACTTAGGTTGCTTCCATATCTTGGCTATTGTAAATAGTGCTGCTGTGAACATTGGGGTACATGAATCTTTTTGAATTAGTGTTTTTGTTTTTATCCAGATGTATACCCAGGAGTGGGACTGCTGGATCATATGGTAGCTCTATTTTTAGTTTTTTAAGGAACCTGCCTACTGGTTTCCATAGTGGCTGCACCAATTTACATTCCTACCAATTGTGTAAAAGGGTTCCCTTTTCTCTACACCCTCACCAACATTTGTTACATGTAGGTTTTTTGATGAAAGCCATTCAGACAGGTGTGAGGTGATACCTCTTTGTTGCTTTGATTTGCATTTCTCTAACACTTAGCGATGTTGAGCATCTTTTCATGTGCCTGTTAGCCATCTGTATGTCTTCTGTAAAAATACTGAATCACTATGCTGTGCACCTGAAATAATATTATATTGTAAATCAGCTATACTTCAATTTAAAGAAAAAGCAATATGCAAAAAATCTACTACATGCTAATAAATACTTTCCTCTGTGTTTTCATAACCTTGTCAGTTTATGTTCTTCTCCAGTCACCACACTCCATGTCTGCCGCGCACGTGCTGCGGCTGTGGTGCGAATGATGTCGCGGTCACCTCTGTGCAGCCACAGCGTCTGTGGGTCTGCAGCCCACAACCTGTGGTAAGCCTGCAGAGGAACAGGTGGATGTGGAGCCAGGGAGAGCTGAGGAGGGGTGGGGACCCACAGGGCACCTCTGTGCCTCTCGGATCACGACTGATTTCTGAAAGTGACAGCTGCTGCTTCACCTTGGTCTGCTGCATCCCATACAAGTTCTTTTGGCCCTTTCTCCTGGAACCAAACAGTGAAGGAGATTCTGGGAAACCTAGTTCCAGGTGACCTGAGTTGGCACAGCAGAGTGAAGCACACCACTGCGCTCTTGTAAGATTTTTCTGTCAGCCACATTGGTGACTGCTGTTTTGGAATGAGGTGATGCAGAAGTGAATAATCAGAAATCTACTTGTTGAGCATGACATCTGAGCAAGGGTGGTTGGATGGGTGATTTGAAGAGGGCTCCTTCGGCTGAGATGGCTTGATGCAACCCCCACCCCTGATGTGGCTAACCCTGAGAGTGGGGCCATAACCCTTGAGATCCATTGGTTAGAATGCCCTTATCTCTGGAAAGTGCTAAAATGAACACTGCCGATGCCTGGTGAAAGCAGGATATTTTAGTCTCTGTGTTGGGTCTTTGGGTGAGCACCAAGTACCTCCAGATCTTAAATCCAGGTGCCATCCTACAAGGGCTCAAGGGAACGGAGGGCTCAATGTGTGTCCGCTAGAACGTGAGGCTGGTACTTGATTTCCACTGGTGTAGAAATGCGATGACTGAGACCCCCTTGCTGCTCAGAACAGCTAGAACAGCATGAGAAGCCAACTGTGCCCCTCTGCCACCACAGGTGTCCACTCTGGGAGCAGGTCTCCCTGTTTCTCCTCTCCTGCTGCTTCCTCCCCCCTCCTCCCTCCCCATCGCTGTCTTATCCATCCCTCTCCCTGCTGCTTTCTCTCCCTCTCTTTCTACGCAGGTCCTCTCCTGTCTCTCCCCATCTCTGCTTTCATGTGACTCTGCACATTCATACAGAGGTGCTTTCTGCACCGACACTTTCCCTCCACTCTCCTTGGCCATTTGGCTGCATCTCCAGCGTGCCACCAGGCCAGCTGCCAGTGGGAGAGGCAGGAATGAAGACAAGAAGGAGAGACATGTCTGCCAGCCCACTGGAGAGAGACAGAAATTGTCTTGAGAATTGTCTGTATCTCTCTGTGTCATTTTAACCAGAGCAGAACCTGCCTATTAGAGAAGATAAATTTTACCTTGGACACAGACAGTGAATCAGTTACACACACACACACACACACACACACACACACACACACACACAATACTAATCCTAAAAACCAAAACCAAAACAGAGATTCAACACCTCCATCCCCTGGCTAGGAAAAGCTACCCTCACATTTGGACTTCTCTCCGTCCTTCTCTTTTTCTGCCCACTGGGCTCAGTTGATGTTCTCTTGGAAGTGAGAATGGCCCTTTGCTGAGCATGAGCTAGGAGGCAGGTTATTCAGGAGAGCTGGTGGCCAGGGTTATTACTTCAGTCTCCAGTCCTCTTTGCCTGGCACCTGCCATAGAAACTGGCATCGCAAATTTTGCTGGCAATGCACTTGAATCTGTAAGTGTAGATATAGAGCTAGTGAGGTCTGCCTCGCTGCCTGTCTAGCAGGTGAAGTCAGGTGCTTGAGGATTAAATGTGATGACATATGAGGAAGGCCTGGCGTATTACCTGGCATAGCGGAGAGCTTCAGAAATGCTAGTTTCCTTTCCCTTAACTTGTAGACATGATGAGGAATCACAACCGTCAAGCTCACGGCATCTTTGAGGTGGGGGGACTGCCCAGCTAAGGCAGAAACCCACCTCCAGTGGTGTGACCCTGAGAGCTACAGGAGCAGACACTGCTTGACCCTCCACTGATGGGGACTCAGGCCCTCACTCCCATTGCACTAATCAGCTGTCATTGCTAGAAGGTATTTTTCTGTCTCATCACTTCTCCCCCAGCCCCACCACCAAACCTCTTTAGTTTTCTAGACCCACATAGAAGAATTCTGTTTGTTTGTCCTTGTGGCAGCCCTTCTGAAATTCGAGGCCACTTTATGTGACTTTTGTTGTCCCTTCTCCAGAGGAGACATAACCAGTGTGCTGAGTCACATCTTAAATGACTCGATTTCCTGACCCCTCACTTTCTTAGGGTCTGAAAGGTAACGTGATGCAAAGGAAGTATCAGGCATAGACAGAGCTGCGTGTATGACTCTGGCTAAGTCACTTCTCTGCCTCTGTGTCTCAGTTTTTTCATCTGTCCAATGGGCATATCAATGAGATAAGCCAAGGGCTGAGCACAGAGCTGGGCCCACAAGACATTAGTAATCATTGCTTTCCTGATCATGCTCTTCCGGACACGGATGATTTGCCCACATCACTCTCAAAGCGTGACTTGGAAGTGAAAGCGGCCGCTTCCAGGGAGCCTACGTTAGATCCAGTAGTGGACGCCACTTGCCTCTGTCATTTTGGAGATATTACTCCAATAACAAGCACTCGAGGCAGTACTGGTTTGCGGCAACATAGGACACCCTCTCCCAGCCCCCAGCTGGGTGGGGAGTATACGTGATCTTTGAATCATTTTGTGTAAATTGAAATTTCTCTTTCGGCTACACAGTTCTGTTCACCTCAGAACATAATATTCCAACACAGTTTGCACCCACCATTCCCTTCTTCCTTCTTGAAGCAGCTCGGGCGGGGTGGGGAGATCACCAGTGTTTGTATGGCAACCAGGATTGCAGACAAGCTGCTGGTTCAGGCTCTTCTCCCGGGAAGACAAAGGGTGCTTAATTCTATTAACTCAGAGGACAAATTCCAGACTTGAAAATATGATCAGTAGACAATAGACAAATCACAACCACAAATGAAAAAAATAACTGCCAGAGGTAACACAATTATCCTTTTCCAAGCTCTCCTTTCATATTCATTTGTGCTTGTACACTTTTTTAGCACCTGTGAGTGTTTGCCAGGTGGTAGCATGTGCCAGGAGTTTAAGAAAGAAAAGATCACAGAAAAATTTAGCATTGAGAAGACTCTATCATTGGCTTCATTGTCTCTGTAGTTGGAGAAAAGGTGTCAGAGATTCAGCTGCAGCTCCCGAGTACCTTGGTCCCTTGAGGAATGCCAGTTCGCTGGAAAAAGTGAGTACCTTCTCATCAAGGAGATCCATGCAAGTTCTTCTAAGAAGTGATGCTTAGACCCTTAAAGAAGGAAGTTCCCCTCTCCAAGTTCTATCTTTGCATATTGTCTTTTTGTTCTGGACTTCATGTGCATATATTTTTACTGTGAGAGGTTATGAAGAATTCATGGAACAATCTTTGTTTTATCATTTATCATTATCTCACAAAGCGCTCTCTGTGTTACTACAAGATCTTTACAATGATCATCTTAAAATTTGAATATAATTATCTCACATAGATGAATAGCACTGTATTAGGTTTCTTTCTGTTGCTGCTGCAAATTTAGAAGCTTAAAATAATATAAATATATTATCTCACAGATCCAAGGTTAGAAGTCTGGGCCTCACAGGCTGGAATCAATGTCAGTGGTCTGGGCTCTTATCTGGAGGCTCTGGGGGAGAATTTGGTCCCAAGTTTATTCAGGTTATTAGCAGAATTCAGTTGTTTACCATTGTAGGGCTGAGGTACCGTATCCTGGCTGGTTTTCAGCTGGGGCCAGCCCTTAACTCCTAGAGGCCTCCTTGGGTTCTTGCATGCAGGCTCCTATATCTCAAGAGCCAGCAAAGGTGCATCAAATCCTTCTCATACTTGGAATTTCTCCGACTTCCCCTCGCCCACATTTGTCTGCTTCAGTCAGAGAAAATTCTCTGCTTTTAAGGGCTCATATAATAGTCTTGAGCCCAACTAGATAATTCAGGATAATCTCTCTCTTTTAAGGTTCCTAACCTTAATTATATCTGCAAAGTAAGTCCCTTTTGCATGTCATGTAACAGGGCATGGACATCTTTGGGAGGCCATTATTCCGTTTACTGCAAACACTTCAGCTTTAACACTTAACCATTACCTTTTGCTGGATATTGAGACAGTCAGTAGGTGTTTTATTTATTTCTTTGTTTACTTTTGTAGGTAACACTGCAGTGAATACTCCTGACACTTGGTTTTTGCTTCAATAGGAATAGTTGCTTAGGTAAAGACCTACGGTGGGATTACTGGTCCAAATTATGGACAACTTTACAGCCTGGTATTTATTACTCTATTACCTCCCCAAAGGGTTGCACCTGATTATATTACTACTGGCTTTAGATTTAATCTGTTTACCTCTACGTTTTCTCTAGCTGAGTTTTAGCACAAACTGTAAAAAAAGGTTACTGAGTGTTCTACTAAGTAGGCATTTTTGTCTTCCAAATAAACTGTAAACAATGAACAAACACATTTGAAAACAGGGACTGTAATCATCTCTTGCCCCAACGTGGTTTGTGGAATGCTGAGATCCCGGCTGAAGGTGGTGGTGTGCTGGATCTAGCATGTGCTAGCTTGTGACAGCTGGTTGTGTACATCTCTTTCTAACTTTGCATTCAGTGATGTAAACTGGTAGCTTCAATCAGCCATGCTGATTTATTTACATGCTAGAAATATTTACACCATGGAAACTGGCAAACACTACAAAGCAATTTTTTTTTTCTTGAGAGCTACTGATGGGTAATCAATGTATTTTTTGGTTTTGTAGTTGTCCCTGGGGTTCTAGGAACTCAATTTTGGTGTCATATAGATTTTGGAGGGCACAATTTGAAAAGGAATAAGAAAGTTGTGAGAGGGAGGACAATACTTTGAGACAGCAGTCTGGCACAGAGGAACAAGTACAGATTTGGGAATGAGACAGATCTTGTTTCAAACATTGGTTCCACAAAACTATTAGTTTTTGCATTTGAGGCAAGTTGTCAAACTTCTCTAAATCTCAGTTTCTTTACCTGAAAATGGGGAAATTCACAACTACCTCACGGGATGTTTGGGGAAATTAAATAATATATTGATATAAGTAATATAAAAACTATACAAACAACAAATATAAATTATAAGTATAAATCCTTGAAGTGATTGCCAACTCAACTCCCATGTCAACTGAATAAGTGGCTCTATTATATTTTACCATTCCCAAAACACTGTTATTCCTACCTTACATTTGAACTGCATTCACAGCACCCAGAGAAGCAATGGTTAATGCATTCACCAAGAATAAGGCCTCTGATTCCCATTCTCTTGCTCCAAATTCTCAGGGAGATCTGTAAGTTGAGAACAAGGATGCATGGCTAATTTACATCAAGACCTGGGCACTACTAGAATTTTCTATATTTCACAAGCAATTAGTTATTCATTCAACAAGTATTTACTGAGCTGCTACCTTTCTGGTAATAACAATGACTTTCTTCATTTCCATAGCACTTTAGAGTTTACAAAGCATGTTCATATGTATGATTTTATTAAAACCTCATAACAAAGAAAAAAAAAACCTCATAACAATGAGTGAATTAGATATGGTTATCCCCATTTTAGAGATGAGGAAACTGGAGCTCAGAGAAGAGAAGCCACTTTCCCAAGGTAGCCCAGCGAGGAAAAAGACGTGGTGGTGAGTAAGAGCACGTAAGCCTGTCCCTCACATGAAAGCAAAATCACTGAATTGGTTATCCTCACTGTGTCAGCTACTTTGTAATGATGCTTTATACTTGTGCAGCATAACTGCTTTTCACAAAAAGAATTCACAAAATACTTCCTCATGTATTATCTCAATTGAGCCTCATAAAACATATGAGGTACAGGAAGAACAAGATATGTGGCTAAGAGGGAAGAAAGAGGATATTAATTAAGTGCCTACTATGTATCCAACATAGGTCACATTGATATAACTTGGATTTCCCACAGTGTTGAATCAGAGGCAAAGCTCACCTGGCGATGTTTCATTGACAAGCATAATCCAGGGAAGCAAAGTGAGGGGAAAAAAAGGAAATGAGACAGAGAAAGAAGAATAGCAAATATGATACTTTATTGAGCTGGCTATAGCTTCTCAAGACAACATAGTAGGCTGCTTGACGACGTGGGAAATCTCAGAAAGGCTTATGGAACCACTGTGACTTGGCCCATCCTTTCTTGTCTCCTGACTCTAATGACAGGCAAAATCTATCCCAGCAGCATTAACTCCTCCACTTTTCTGGGTTGTGTTACTCAGCCTCTCTGGGAAGTCACTGGGAAGGTCAGGGCCTTCATGGGCACTGTGGCCATGAGCATGATGTCTATGTGCCCCTTTTCATGTTGTTTCTTTCTTTTGGAAATGCCTCTTGCCTTGTCCTTTGAGAACTTTTGTTCATTCACCAAAGCTCTCCTCAAATGCTTCCTGTTTTCTAAAGCTATTCTTGGCTCCCCTGTTCGATCAAAACAAAAGATTCAGATACTTATACTTTCCTAAAGCTTTATTAATACCCCATCCAGTAGTGATGATCACAGAATTTCATTTGTATGTTTATTCATTTTAGGTGTTTTTCTCCCTCTAGTTAGGGCAGGGACTATGTTTTATTCAACTCACTACCTATGATGCTTAGTACAGAGACTGGATCATATCAGGAGCTCAACGATTTTTGGTTGATATGGTTTAAGTGTCTAGATTTATCCCTGGGTGGCCAAACCTGAGCCCCCAACTAAAAGCAGATGCTTATGAATTTCCATTGCATTTTGTGTCCCAAGACTCAATACAAATTCCAACAAAAGATGCCTCCGAGATCCCGAATGGCTGTTCCAGCAGCAGATTATTATTTGATGTATCTTTCATCCCAAAGACACTCAAATCCACTGCAGGTGTAATTTGGGTTATCGAGTGATCATGTCTCCATCCTGAAAATGCATAGATGTTTCCTCAAATATTTGACTAAATGTAAGTCTACATATATAAAGGGTGAAACTGCATGAGACCAAGCAAAGAAAAACTATGCAGGAGCATAAACTAAACAATCCCAGAGCTCACACAAGGATGGGAGACATTGTAGTTCCAACCAGTCACAGTGGAGAGACCTCACTGCACACCTGGGACATTCAGTAGAGGCCCCAGAAGGGTCACTTCTTAGCGGTAGGGAACCATGGACAAGAATGAAGAAATGGAAATATGCTATTATAAAGTTATTACATTAAACATGAAATGATTCAGTATTTTTCAAATATAGACTGTGATAGGTTAAGATAAAATTATAGTCTGAACCCTAGAACAACCACTAAAAATTAAGCAAAGGGAGGGGATAAAATGTAATACTAAAAAATACTAAGTTTGGGCTTCCCTGGTGGGGCAGTGGTTGAGAATCTGCCTGCTAATGCAGGGGACACGGGTTCGAGCCCTGGTCTGGGAAGATCCCACATGCCGCAGAGCAACTGGGTCTGTGAGCCACAACTACTGAGCCTGCGCGTTTGGAGCCTGTGCTCCGCAACAAGAGAGGCTGCGATAGTGAGAGGCCCGTGCACCGTGATGAAGAGTGGCCCCCGCTTGCCACAAGTAGAGAAAGCCCTCGCACAGAAACGAAGATCCAACACAGCCAAAAATAAATAAATAAATAAATAAATAAATAAACATTAAAAAAAAAAAAGTTCTGTAGCAGACTTTAAAAAAAAAAAAAAAGTACTAAGCTAACCCAAACGAAGGCAGGAAAAGAGTGGAAAAAAACCCAGAGACCAGATGGAACAAACAACAGCAACAACAACGAGCAAGATGGTAGATTTAAACCCAAGCATATCAGTAATTATATTACGTGTAAATGGTCTGAACACTCCAGTTAAAAAGCAAAGATCGTCACAATGTGTAAAAAAACAAGATACAATATGTTATCTTCAAGAAACACACTTTAAATATAAAAACACATAAAGTTAAAAAAGTAAGAGGATGGATAAAATGTACCCGGAACACTAAGTATAAACAGCTGAATTTACTATATTAACACAAGGATTATTAACAGAAATAAAGAGGAATGTTTCATAATGATAAAAGGGTGGATTTGTCAGGAAGACCTGACATTTGCAAATCTATATACACCTGATTACAGAACTTTATGAAACAAAAATATACAGAATTGAAAAAAGAAATTGACAAATCTATAATTATTGTAGTATTGAACATTTCTATCTAAATAATTGGTAGGATATATGGAAAGAAATCAGTTTTAAAATTCTGAGCAATACTATCAGCCAACTTCATAATTGAAACTCATAGAACATTATGTCAAATAATGGAAGAATACACTTTCCTTTTAAGTACACATAGGACATTCACTGATATATGCTGTATTATGGACCACGAAGCAAGTCTCAATAAATATAAAGATTTCAATCCTACAGAATATTCTCTGACCTCAACAAAATTAAATTAGCAACCAGCAACAAGAAGATATCTAAAAAATCTTCCAATATTTAGAAAAATTATACACACTTCTAGATAACTCATGGATTAATATAGAAATCACAAGAAAAATGAGAAAATATATTGAACTGAAATACAATTTCAAAAACCCAGTATTTGTGGGATGCAGTTAAAGCAGTACTTCTAAGAAAAGTAATAGCTTTAAATGTTTATATTAAAAGAAGAAAGGACCAACCATAAGTGCTGTGAGTGGTCTGAGATTTTTCCCTCCCTGTGAGCTAACAAATAAGCTCCCACGGTTTCATGAAGGCTGGTGCAAGACACAACACTCCTGAGTCAGAGGCAAAGAACTTGATAGTATACAGCAATAGCAGTAGCCAGAATATCAGCATTTGTGATGATTCCCTGAGTCCCAATTCCCACAGGGTGATGAAGAAAGGGCCAGATGACATCTGAACATGCAGTGAGTTACATTACAGGAGAAGAAACCCAAGCTTAGGAAACCTGGATCTTTTATAATGGATAGTAGCCTATGCCCCAGAGGGAGACATTATATTTATAATATTGAACAGTAAACACACCTGTCTTTTGTTTTGGCAGGAGACACTATATTCTCCACAACTGTTTACCATACAAATATCCTGGAAAAGATGGTCCAGACCAGGACAGGTAGTGCTTCTGCTCGTAAAATGTGCAGAAACATGAGATATCCATGGAGAATTGTCTTTAAAAGGGTCTAAACCAATTATCTAAACTTACATTTAAGAAATGAAAAAAGAACATATTTAATCCAAAACAAGTTGAAGGAAGGAAATAATAAAGGTCAGAATAGAAGTAAATAAAATAGAAACAGACTAAAAGTAACAAAAACTAAATTAAAAGCTTATTCTCTGAAAAGATCAGTAAAATTAATAAGCTTCAAACTCAAATGATCAAGATATAAAGAAAGAAGACAGAAATTATCAAATCAGCAATAAAAGAGAGGCTGTCTGTACAGATCCTATGAACATTCAAGTGCTAATAAGTTTATGTTATAAACAATTTTATGGAACTAATTTGATGCCTCAGATAAAATGGACAAATTTATAATATGCTCTATTACTTTTTTATTGCTGCTGTGACAAATTACTCTAAACTTAATGGCTTGACAACACACGAATTTATTACCTTAGAGTTCTGGAGGTAAGAAGGCTGAAATGTGTCCCACTAGGCTAAATTCAAGGTATCAGCAGGATTGCGTTCCTTCTGGAGGCTCTAGAGGACAATCCATATATTTCTCTTTTCCAGCTTCTATAGGCCACCTACATTCCTTGGCTCATGGCCCAACTCTCCCATCTTCAAAGCCAGCAACATTGAACCACTTCCTTTTCATGTTGCCATCTCTCTGGTTCTCTCTTTTCTGCCTCACTCTTCCACTTATAAGGACTCCTGTGATTGGATTGGGTCCACCCGGCTAATCCAGGGTCATCTTGCCACCTCAGGGTCAGTTTATTAGCAACCTTAATTTCATCTGCAACTTTATTGCCCTTTGCTGTGTAACACAACATATTCACAGGTACTGGGATTATGATGTTAACAGCTGTGGGAGGCCATCATTCTGTCTACAATTCACATGTGGAATAGAATGAGAAGAAATGGAATAAGAAGAAATAGAAAATACAGTAGCCCTACATTTACTAAAAAAATGAATTAGTAACTAAAAACTTGTCCACAAAAGAAGTCTGGGCATAAATGGTTTGTCTAGGGAATTTCATCAAACAGTTAAGGAAGAAATACCAATTCTACAAAATGTTTCAGAAAGGAGGAGTAGAGAGACTTCTTATTTTTATGACTCCAGTATTGCCTTGATATTAAGACAAAGATATTAACCAGACAAGATATTAAGAGAAAAGAGACTAATATTTAGAGAGTAATATCTGGGGTAACTAACCATCTAGGTTTGCCTCGGGCTGTTCCCAGTTTTATCGCTAAAAATCACGTCCCATTTTATTTTTTCCTTCTGTGATATGTTTGTTTATATTTTTTCCTAATAAGTTGTTTATCTTTTTCCCCATCGATTCATAATTCTTTATGTGTTAAGTATACTAATTCTTTGTTAATTAAATGTAGGCAGATGCCTTTTTCCAGTTTGTTGCTTGTCTTTTCCTTTCATTATGTTGTCTTTAATGAAAAAGTTCTTAATTAGTGTATTTACTAACCTTTTCTTTTATGGTTTATCTATTTAATCTCTACATGGTTTGTACTTTGGAAAGCAGCTTGATAACTACTTTGATAGTTAAACTGAAAATGCTCATATTTACAGCAGTAATTCTACTCCTACGTATATATTCCAGAGAAATTCTTGTATTTGTGTAACTGTTCATATAAATGTATATAAATGTTCATAAGAGGCATTTTTCTTGACAGCAATAAACTGGGAAGATTTCAAATGTTAAAAAAAAAAAAATCACATGTCCCAGGAAACCCCTCAACAGACACAAAATTCCTTAGCAGAGTAGTAGGGTACTAAATTCAGCAATATGTCCCACTAGGAATTATTTCAGGAATGTAAGATTGGTTTAACAATAAAAAAATCAACAAATGGTATTTAACATATGAGGAATAAGTGGGAAAAATAATATGATTTTCTCAGTAGATGCAGAAAAAATATTTGATAAAATTGAACACTCATTTATGATTTGAAAAATTCTTGGCAAATTAGGAATAGAAGGTAACATTCTCAGTCTGACAATGACCATGTATAAAAACCTAACACTTACATCATAATCAATTGTGAAAGATTAGATGCATTCTCTCCTAAGACTGGGAACAAGGTAAGGATATCACCACTATTTTCAAACTTGTACTGACAGTCTTTTATAAATATATAACAGATAACTATAACAATAAATACAACAGTAAATATAACAAAATATGTGCATGACTTCTGCATTGAAAACTAGCAAGCATTGCTGATAGAAATTAAAGAAGACCAAAAAATCAAGAGATATACCATGTTCATTAATTGGAAGAATCAATATAGTATTTCATTTCTCTCAAAACTGATCTATTGCTTCAATATAATCAATAAAATTGCCACACTTTAATTTTATTCAACTCTAAGATTTATTTGAAAATGCAAAAATCTAGACCAGCCAGGACAATTTTGAAAAAGAACATATATGGTTGACTGATTTTCAACAAGGAAATTCAATGGGGAGAGGATAATCTTCTCAATAAACAGCACTGGAATAATTGGATAGCCACACTTAAAAAGTAAACTTTGATCCTTACCTCATACAACAATTAAAAATTAATCTGAGATGGATCATAGACCTAAACATGAGCTAAAACTTGAAATCTCCCCGGAAGAAAACATGAGATAAAACCTTTTTAATCTTGGTGTAGGTAAAAATTTCTTCGACAGGATAGAAAAAAGCATTAACCATAAAGGAAAACATAAAAACTTGTATTACATCAAAAGTAAAATCTTCTTTTTGTCACAAGACACCCTTTAGAAAATGAAAAGGCAAGCCACATACTGGGAAAAAATTTTTTGTACAACATATATCTGACAAAAGACTTATAGCTAGGATATTTGTCTATCTATCTATCTATCTATCTATCTATCTATCTATCTATCTATCTATCTATTAATCTCATAAGTCAATAATAAGACAAATAGCCCCAATTCAAAAAGTGCAAAAGCTTTTAACAGACTTCACAAAATAAGATATAAGAATGACCAATAAGCATAAAACAACATTAACCATCAGAAAAATGCAAATTAAAACTTCAATAAGAGACCACTACAAGTCTACTAAAATTAAAAAGACAAACAATAGTAAGTGCTGGTGAGTTTTGGAGAAAATAGGAATTCTCTTATGGTGCTGGTGAAAACATAATGATTAAACAATATTGGAAAACTCTCTGGTAGTTTTGTACAAAGTTAAACATACATTTACTATACAACTCAGCAATTTCACTCTCGAAAGAAATAAAAATATTACTTATACCTCAGGCTTGTAAATGCATGTTCATAGCAGTTTTATTCACAAGACCTCAAAATTGGAAACTATACAGATGTTAATTGGTGAATAAATAAACAAATGGTCACATATTCATATAATGGAATTCTACTTTGTAATAAAAAGAAACAAACTACTGATGGAAGCAAAATCATGGATGAATCTCAAAAACATTATTCTGAGTAAAAGAAACCTTATACAACAGAATATATATTATATGATTCCATTCACCTTAAACTCTAGGGCTGGTAAAAAGCATGTGTATCGATGACTGCACCCTGCTTGATTTCAGATACTCAGACTCCACCTTTACTTTCACCTACATTGGTGGCCCCAAAAGATGGGCATGTCTAAAATATCTTGAGGAGGACCTTCAAGATGGTGGAGGAGTAAGATGTGGAGATCACCTTCCTCCCCACAAATACATCAAAAATACATCTACATGTGGAACAACTCCTACAGAACACCTACTGAACACTGGCAGAAGACCTTAGACTTCCCAAAAGCCGTGTGGCTGACAGGGTCTTGGTGCTCCAGCCAGGTGTCAGGCCTGAGCATCTGAGGTGGGAGAGCCGAGTTCAGGACACTGGACCACCAGAGACCTCCCGGCCCCATGTAATATCAATCACAAAGAGTTCTCCCAGAGATCTCCATCTCAAGGTTAAGACCCCGCTCCACTCAACAAACAGCTAGCTCCAGTGCTGAACACCCCATGCCAAACAACTAGCAAGACAGGAACACAACCCCATCCATTAGCAGAGAGGCTGCCTAAAATCATAATAAGTTCACAGACACCCCAAAACACACCACCAGATGCAGTCCTGCCGACCAGAAAGACAAGATCCATCCTCATCCACCAGGACACAGGCACCAGTCCCCTCCACAAGGAAGCCTACACAACCCACTGAACCAACCTTACCCACTGGGGGCAGACACCAAAAACAACGGGAACTATGAACCTGCAGCCTGTGAAAAGGAGACCCCAAACACAGTAAGTTAAGCAAAATGAGGAGACAGAGAAACACGCAGCAGATGAAGGAGCAAAGTAAAAACCCAGCAGACCAAACAAATGAAGAGGAAATAGGCAGTCTACCTGAAAAAGAATTCAGAGTAATGATAGTAAAGATGATCCAAAATCTTGGAAATAGAATGGAGAAAAAACAAGAAATGTTTAACAAGGACCTAGAAGAACTAAAGAGCAAACAAACAATGATGAACAACACAATAAATGAAATTAAAAATTCTCTAGAAGGAATCAATAGCAGAATAACTGAGGCAGAAGAACGGAAGTGACCTGGAAGATAAAACAGTGGAAATAACTACTGCAGAGCAGAATAAAGAAAAAAGAATGAAAAGAATTGAGGACAGGGTCAGAGACCTCTGGGACAACATTAAACACACCAACATTTGAATTATGGGGGTCCCAGAATAAGAAGAGAAAAAGAAAGGGACTGAGAAAATATTTGAAGAGATTATAGTTGAAAACTTCCCTAATATGGGAAAGGAAATAGTCAATCAAGTCCAGGAAGTGCAGAGAGTCCCATACAGGATAAATCCAAGGAGAAACACACCAAGACACATAATAATCAAGCTATCAAAAATTAAATACAAAGAAAAAATATTAAAAGCAGCAAGGGAAAAGCAACACATAACATACAAGGGAATCCTCATAAGGTTAACAGCTGATCTTTCAGCAGAAACTCTGCAAGCCAAAAGGGTGTGGCAGGACATATTTAAAGTGATGAAAGGGAAAAACCGACAACCAAGATTACTCTACACAGCAAGGATCTCATTCAGATTCGACAGAGAAATTAAAATCTTTACAGACAAGCAAAAGCTAAGAGAATTCAGCACCACCAAACCAGCTTTACAACAAATGCTAAAGGAACTTCTCTAGGCAGGAAACACAAGAGAAGGAAAAGACCTACAATAACAAACCCAAAACAATTAAGAAAATGGTAATAGGAACATACATATTGATAATTACCTTAAATGTAAATGGATTAAATGCTCCAACCAAAAGACACAGACTGGCTGAATGGATATAAAAACAAGACCCGTATATATGCTGTCTGCAAGAGACCCACTTCAGATCTAGGGACACATACAGACTGAAAGTGAAGGGATGAAAAAAGATATTCCATGCAAATGAAAATCAAAAGAAAGCTGGAGTAGCAATTCTCATATCAGACAAAATAGACTTTAAAATAAAGACTATTACAAGAGACAAAGAAGGACACTATAAAATAATCAAGGGAACAATCCAAGAAGAAGATATAACAATTGTAAATATTTATGCACCCAACATAGGAGCACCTCAATACATAAGGCAAATGCTAACAGCCATAAAAGGGGAAATCGACAGTAAACACAATAATAGTAGGGGACTTTAACACCCCACTTTCACCAATGGACAGATCATCCAAAATGAAAATAAATAAGGAAACACAAACTTTAAATGACACATTAAACAAGATGGACTTAATTGATATTTATAGGGCATTCCATCCAAAAACAACAGAATACACTTTCTTCTCAAGTGCTCATTCTCCAGGATAGATCATAAGTTGGGTCACAAATCAAGCCTTGGTAAATTTAAGAAAATTGAAATCATATCAAGTATCTTTTCCGAGCACAACACTATGAGACTAGATATCAATTACAGGAAAAAACTGTCAAATATACAAACACATGGAGGCTAAACAGTACACTACTAAGTAACCAAGAGATCACTGAAGAAATCAAAGAGGAAATCAAAAAGTACCTAGAAACAAATGACAATGAAAACACGACAACCCAAAACCTATGGGATGCAGCAAAAGCAGTTCTAAAAGGGAAGTTTATAGCAATACAATCCTACTTTAAGAAACAAGAAAAATCTCAAATAAACAATCTAACCTTACACCTAGAGCAATTAGAGAAAGAACAAAATAACCCAAAGTTAGCAGAAGGAAAGAAATCAAAGATCAGGTCAGAAATAAATGGAAAAGAAATGAAGGAAACGATAGCAAAGATCAGTAAACCTAAAAGCTGGTTCTTTGAGAAGATAAACAAAATTGATAAACCATTAGCCAGACTCATCAAGAAAAAAGGGAAAAGACTCAAATCAACAGAATTAGAAATGAAAAAGGAGAAGTAACAACTGACACTGCAGAAATACAAAGCATCATGAGAGATTACTACAAGCAACTATATGCCAATAAAATGGACAACCTGGAAGAAATGTACAAACTCTGAGAAAAGCACAACCTTCTGAGACTGAATCAGGAAGAAATAGAAAATATAAACAGACCAATCACAAGGAATGAAATTGAAACTGTGATTAAAAATCTTCCAGCAAACAAAAGCCCATGACCAGATGGCTTCACAGGCGAATTCTATCAAACATTTAGGGAAGAGCTAACACCTATCCTTCTCAAACTCTTCCAAAATATAGCAGAGGGAGGAACACTCCCAAACTCATTCTACAAGGCCACCATCACCCTGATACCAAAAGCAAACAAAGATGTCACAGAAAAAGAAAACTACAGGCCAATATCACTGATGAACATAGGTGCAAAAATCCTCAACAAAATACTAGCAAACAGAATCCAACAGCACATTAAAAGGATCATATACCATGATCAAGTGGGGTTTATCCCAGGAATGCAAGGATTCTTCAATATACGCAAATCAATCAATGTGATACACCATATTAACAAATTGAAGCATAAAAACCATATGATAATCTCAATAGATGCAGAAAGAGCTTTCAACAAAATTCTACACCCATTTATGATAAAACCCTCCAGAAAGTAGGCATAGAGGGAACTTACCTCAACATAATAAAGGCCATATGTGACAAACCCACAGCCAACATCATTCTCAATGGTGAAAAACTGAAATCATTTCCTCTAAGATCAGGAATAAGACAAGGTTGCCCACTCTCACCACTATTATTCAACATAATTTTGGAAGTTTTAGCCACAGCAATCAGAGAAGAAGAAGAAATAAAAGGAATCCAAATTGGAAAAGAAGAAGTAAAACTGTCACTGTTTGCAGATGACATGATACTATACATAGAGAATCCTAAAGATGCTACCAGAAAACTACTCGAGCTAATCAATGAATTTGGTAAAGTAGCAGGATACAAAATTAATTCACAGAAATCTCTTGCATTCCTATACACTAATGATGAAAAATCTGAAAGAGAAATTAAGGAAACACTCCCATTTACCATTGCAACAAAAAGAATAAAATACCTAGGAATAAACCTACCTAAGGAGACAAAAGACCTGTATGCAGAAACTATAAGACACTGATGAAAGAAATTAAAGATGATACAAACAGATGGAGAGATATACCATGTTCTTGGATTGGAAGAATCAACATTGTGAAAATGACTATACTACCCAAAGCAATCTATACATTCAATGCAATCCCTATCAAACTACCAATGGCATTTTTCACAGAACTATAACAAAATATTTCACAATTTGTATGGAAACACAAAAGACCCCGAATAGCCAAAGCAATCTTGAGAAAGAAAAACAGAGCTGGAGGAATCAGGCTTCCTGACTTCAAACTATAGTACAAAGCTACAGTAATCAAGGTAGTATGGTACTGGCACAAAAACAGAAATATAGATCAATGGAACAGGATAGTAAGCCCAGAGAAAAACCCAGCACATATGGTCACCTTATCTTTGATAAAGGAGGCAAGAATATACAGTGGAGAAAAGACAGCCTCTTCAATAAGTGGTGCTGGGAAAACTGGACAGGTACAAAAGAATGAAATTAGAACACTCCCTAACACCATACACAGAAATAAATTCAAAAGGGATTAAAGACCTAAATGTAAGGCCAGACACTATAGAACTCTTAGAGGAAAATATAGGCAGAACACTCTATGACATAAGTCACAGCAAGATCCTTTTTGACCCACCTCCTAGAGAAATGGAAACAAAAACAAAAATAAACCATTGGGACCCAATGAAACTTAAAAGCTTTTGCACAGCAAAGGAAACCATAAACAAGACGAAAACACAACTCTCAGAATGGGAGAAAATATTTGCAAACGAAGCAACTGACAAAGGATTCATCTCCAAAATATACAAGCAACTCACGCAGCTCGATATCAAAAAAAACCAAACAACCCAATCCAAAAATGGGCAGAAGACCTAAATTGACATTTTTCCAAAGAAGATATACAGATTGCCAACAAACGCATGTAAGGATGCTCAACATCACTAATCATTAGAGAAATGCAAGTCAAAACTACAATGAGGTATCACCTCACACCAGTCAGAAGGGCCATCATCAAAAATTCTACAAACAATAAATGCTGGAGAGGGTGTGGAGAAAAGGGAACCCTCTTGCACTGTTGGTGGGAATGTAAATTGATACAGCCACTATGGAGAACATTATGGAGGTTCCTTAACAAACTAAAACTAGAACTACCATAAGACCCAGCAATCCCACTACTGGCATATACCCTGAGAAAACCATGATTCAAAAAGTCACGTACCACAATGTTCATTGCAGCACTATTTACAATAGCCAGGACACGGAAGCAACCTGTTCATCGACAGATGAATGGATAAAGAAGATGTGGCACATACATACAATGGAATATTACACAGCCAAAAAAAAATGAAATTGAGTTATTTGTAGTGAGGTGGAGGGACCTAGAGTCTGTCACACAGAGTGAAGTAAGTCAGAAAGAGAAAAACAAATACTGTATGCTAACACATGTATATGGAATCTAAAAAAAAAAAGTTTCTGAAGAACCTAGGTGCAGGACAGGAATAAAGATGCAGACGTAGAGAATGGACCTGAAGATGCGGGGAGGGGGAAGGGTAAGCTGGGACGAAGTGAGAGAGTGGCATTAACATATATACACTACCAAATGTAAAATAGATAGCTAGTGGGAAGCAGCTACATAGCACAGGGAGATTAGCGCCATACTTTGTGACCTCCTAGAGGGGTGGGATAGGGTAGGTGGGAGGGAGACACAAGAGGGAGCGTAATATGGGGATATATGTATACATAGAGCTTATTCACTTTGTTATACAGCAGAAACTAACACAACATTGTAAAGCAATTATATGCCAATAAAGTTGTTTAAAAAAATCATATATATCAACAGGAAGCAGATCAATAGTTGTTTGGGGCCAGAAGTAGCAACGGAAACTGATGGCAAAGGGGCACAAGGGAACTTTTGGGGTTGATGAAAATGTATCTTTATCTTAGGGTTATGGCTACATGGGTATGTACGTTTTGTCAAAACTCATTAAACTGCACAGTTAAAATGGATGCCTCGGGAAGGAGAGAATTGGTGCCCATGGTTTGGTACAAATTGAGTAATCTGAGGCTGGAGAGAAGGGGGTTCTGAACACAGCTTAGATGCTGCCACTCAGACCTCCTCTTGTGCAGTCTAGAGAGATGAGGCTGAAGTACAACTGGGTGACATCGTACAAGACTGGTCTTTGTGATTCCTGTGTGAAAATGAGCCATAGGGCATTGGTGTTTATGGCTTTCTCTGCTTGGGAAGGCTGCAGGAGCACATTAGCATGGTCCAAAGTAAGGTAGACATGGCAGCTGAAGAGAAGAACCAAATGGTCATCTCCAGAGAGGAGGGAAGAACAGCCATCATGCTGTCACAGGTAGGATAATGGTAGAAGCTGTGCAGATGTCTGAACCCAGACCTCAGAGCAGACAAGGAAGTGAACAGCAGACCACAGGGCACTGGACAGACTCAACACAGGGCCTCCCAGATGGCCGGTGGGAATTTGAAGGGGACTGAGAGGTTAGGAGCAGAGCCTGAGAAATACTGATAGCAATGTTTATCTTTTACAATATATTTATTATATAGAATTATAGCTCCTAGGTGAGTGTGCCTTTGCCAACCCATGATGGGGCAACAGAAGATTCCTTGAGAACAGGCAAACAAGACTGAAAGGAGGACTGTTTGCCTTTGTCTGAAAACCGCAAACTTTAAGCAGTTCAAAAACACTAGATGATACTTTAAATAACTGATGTGCTAACTGATGATACTTTAAATAACTGATGTGCTAACTGATTTTTAGATCAACAAAACAGTTACTTAAGATTTACAGGGCCCCCCAAAGTGTGGGTCACACACTCAGATGGTCCAGTCCTTGGTAAGTTAAGTTCAGACATTGAGAGTATGCATTAGAAACAGTGGTGTCAATTGTCAGTAGACTTGTATTTTAGAGCTCTTTTGTTTCCCTTTTCCTTTTTCTAGCAGCCAATTTTGATATAAAATTACAAAAGTATCTAACTTAGAAAACTTGGAAATTAAAAGAAAAATTCGTCCTTTACCATATATAGCTCGAGAAGCATTGCCACAGAACAGAGGTTGAGAAAATATAGCCCGCAGCCCAAATTCAGCCCATCTGTTTTCTACAGTCTATGAGATAAGAATGGTTTTTACATTTTAAAATGGTTTTAAAAAATCAAAAAAGAATATTCCATGACATGTGAAAATTATACGAAATTCATATCTCAGTGTCCATAAATAAAATTTTATTGGGACACAGCGATGCTCATTTATTTACGTATTGTGTATTCCTGCTTTCACACTACAAGAGCAGGTTGAGTAGTTGCAACAAAGACCTTTGGGCCCACAAAGCCTAAAATATTTGCTATCGGCCCTTTACAGAGAAAGTTTGCCCACCCCTGCTCTAGAAATAGTTACAACTCACAAGCCTGCATCCTGGTAATCCAGCTGTTTGAAAATCATCAAAACTAAAATCTTTCTACAAGAATTGTCCTTGTAGGCCCCGGGCTAATTCCGATAGGTCTGCCCCCAGGAGGGAACCCTCCCCTGGGGTCTGCTGCTACTGTCCTGCTCATTGTTTCCCCATGATTCCCAGCCCGTGACTTGGCTCAACATTCCCCCTTCCGTCCTAAGGGAAACCACTTGCTGCCTTTGTTGTTCTGGGCATTCGCATTCACGTTTTCACCAGGCCTGACCCTGCCCGGCTTGTAAATCTGATGGGATCCTTGCCCAACAAAGGAAGACTGAAGGCGGGTGGAAGTGCCACTCAAAAGAGGTGGTAACATCCGAGCATAAGGCAGGCTGCACAGAGATGGGTGGCACCTCGTGCCTGCACTCTTGGGCTGTGATTGCTGAGCTCCCGGGTTTCCTTTAAATTCACACACAGCTTAAAACAACTCATTAGCATGCCCGGGAGAGTTGAACAGTTCAGGCTTCTCAAGAGTCCAGTGTTTCCCCAGGAAGGAATTTTCAGGGGAGGGAGTGGGACTGGGGGTAAGAGACTCCTCTACGTGAGCAGGAACATCGCACTGGGTACCTTGGCAGGAGCTGAGCTGGATAAACAGCCTCATTACACGTAAGCCACACGAGGAGGAGTAAGTAGATGTCAGAGCTGGGCTTTGGATTTTGGGTACTAGCGCAACCCCTGGACCGGCAGGGAGGCGGCTGAGATGCAGTGGAAAGAATACCATGCTTGACGCCAGAAGGATATAGTACTTACCAGCTGCGTCACCTGGGGTAATTCGAGTTGCCTCTTGGGTCTTTGTGAAGTATGTCGTTCATGGGACAATTGAGAGGATCATAATAAATACAGCAAGTGAAGAGTTTTGTCAACTGCAAAGCCCAGTGCAAATGTGAAGGGTTATTACAAGGCAACTTGTGAGAATCACACCTTTCAGTGCCCTATATTGAGCAGGAAGCAAATTTATGGTTAGGATTGGGCCAAAAGTTTTTGGACTTTTATGAAAATCATTTTAGGTCATTCATCAAGTTAGATGCTCAGATTGAACGGGATCTTAAAGTCCTTTGGATACCCCATCCCACCCCTTCCCCAGCTTCCTTTGGTACTTGGCTTCTTCTCTGCAACATCCTTACTAGATGGTTGGCCAGACTCTGCTTACATCCAATGGAGAGCTCACTCCTTGCCACAGCAGTATTCCTTGGGTGGGTCCCTCAGATCCGATCTGTTCTCTCATACTTGGCAGCTCTTGTCTGCCTTGCTTTTAAAGAGTAAGCTCACTGGATAATCCACAGGGCAGGTAGTTGGCGTCCTTAGCTTCTCCCAATATTTATGTTCCTCCTTGGAATAACTTACTATTTACTATCATCTGAAGTAAGTCTCAGGGAATCTTCCCTCCCTTCTGAGCTACTTTCTCCTGCAGCATCTCCTCTCCCACATTTAAAAATGTGTCTCCTTTCAGTGTCAAGCTGATGTCTCTTCCAGGACTATCATGAGGGCTAACTTGATGGTACCTGAGGATACTACTTGATGCAACTGACCAGCTGCCCTATCATCCAGAAGGAGGTGCAGTGTCAGTTCCCCGTGAGCTCCTGCTCTCTAACCAGGCAAGAAATTAGAGTTTCTGCTTTTGCCAAGACAAACATCTAGAAAGCCAAAAGCTGTCTCAGGCCTGAAGTGTTTTTTCCTTCTGATGTGAATTCTGCCACTTTATCAGTTGCTTTGGTAAGTTACATAATTGTTTTTAGGTATTTCACATCATACTGTGACACTGCTCCTTTACCAAAATG
This sequence comes from Balaenoptera musculus, assembly GCF_009873245.2. Lineage (NCBI taxonomy): Eukaryota > Metazoa > Chordata > Mammalia > Artiodactyla > Balaenopteridae > Balaenoptera > Balaenoptera musculus. The sequence goes on from NC_045790.1 coordinate 91,139,146, forward strand.
CCTCTGAGAAAACTACCAAGAAAAGGCAAATAAAAAGAAAACTAGCATTTAAATGAGCATCTACGTTACTTCAGGGCCTGCTCTTAGCCCTCAACTTACATCATCTGATTTAATTTTCATAACAACTGTTTCCTAGATGGGAAAACAGGGACTGTACACACACATATACACAGTTTTTAGGAATACACATATATACAATAAAACCATATATTCAGGAAAGCAAGGGACTGAAGAATACAGGACTTAGGGTGATGGTTATTATATGTGAGGGAAGGGAGGGGAAGGAATTGATAGAAGGACAATGTAGTTAGATGAATGTTACTGTCAAGGTTCCAGTTCTGAGAGGTGGTTTCATGAATACATACATTGTTTAAAATAGCTAATTAAATAGTGGATGAAATAAAAGCGGGCTGTACAAAGATCAATGATCAAAATATGTCATGAACCATTAGGATTAATTCAGTTTGTATTTACCTGTGGTCCCCTAAGAACAAAACAAGTCTCCAGAAGGCAGTTTCCCTGGCTTTGCATAATAGGGCTTACTTCTCCTGTGCATAAAATCTCATGAAGTCTAGAGGCTCTCCTCCATCGTGTAGTCACACCAGCTGGACTATGTGACCTCCCAGGTAAGTAGGGGCAGAGAAGGATAAAAGAAACACACTGGCTTTTTAATCTCAGCCTGCAAATAACACATATGTTTGCTCACAGTTCATTGGCCAAAACTAGTCACACGGCCCCAGACTAATTGCTGGAGAGACTGGGAAATGTAGAGGAGGAAAGGAATATTTAGAGAGTACTATCTGTCTCTGCCACATTTCATGTTTTTCCCCTTGTTAGAGTAAAGATGAACAATTCTGGGTAAGATTCTATTTTTATCTATCCTTCCTGTGAGCTTTCATAGACAAGATAGCTCCCTGAAATGGTTTAGAGTCAGACGTGTCTGGGTTTGGGTCTTAGCTCTCCTCTAACTGACTTAGGTGAACTTGGGCAAGTCATGTTCCTTCTCTGAGGCTGTTTTCTTGTCTGTAAATTGGGGATAATAATATATATGTTGCAGGATTAGTGTAAGGGTGAAATTGGCCAAGGCTGTAAGGTGTCAACTAACACGCTGAAATCTGAGTAATTTACTAAATGGTAGTAATTACTATGAAAAGCTGCTATGAGGTCACTGTTTAAGTTATCCAATTCCCAGTGTAGCTTTAGGGATTGTCAAGGATATTTTCCTTTATTGTTGTTTCAGAATAAAGCCACAAAGCCCTCTCTGCATTGCTATCTTGAACAGCTCCTGTTTGGAATGTGGAAGGCAACTATATGTGCCAGAAGCATCATACAAACAGAATAGCTATCTCTTTCTCTGACCATAAGAATGCTTAGGATTGGTATCCTCAGAAAAGCAAGTAAACGTATTAGGTCAGGGTGTGTCTTCAGAAGACTCATGGTATCTTTTCAAAAATTCTTTGTATTAGTCAGGATAAACTAGGTTATGCTGCCATAACAAACATTTCCCAAATCTCAATAGCTTAACACCAGAGATTTATTTCTTGTTTATGAAAAGTGCATGTAAGATCTAGGAGACTTTCTAAGCCACTTCCACTCCACATTAACAATTCAGTAATCCATATGTCAGCAGCCTCCACTGTGTTGTAGCTACACTATTCGGAAAACACAACCTTTTCAGTTGACATGGCAGGGGAAAAGGTGCTGGATATTATTGCACTGGCGATTTCTCTGCCCAGGAATTTACACTTACCACTTCTATACACAATGCATTGACCAGAACTAGTCAGATGGCCCTACCTAATTACAAGGTTGGTGGAAAAGTAGAATCTTCTCTTGTGTCTAGAAGAAAAAGAAAGATCTGTCACATTCTTGTTCTCTACCCAAACTCCACTATAAAATGACTGTCTTCCATGAACAAGGGCACAAGAAAGTTGTGTGTATATAGGGTGTACTACATAGTCCATATGCATCAAACTCCTTACTCTTTAAAATCCTTTGAGTGTTCTGCTTCCATGTCTTTGTTTATGTTGTTCCATTGGCCCCAGAAAACACTTTCCTTCCATTTCTACACTTTCAAGTTCTACCCATTTTTCAAAGTTCCATCTTAATTGTCACCTTCTCATTCCTCATCTCCTCTTGTGTTTCATTTTTTCATCTATTCTCCTACAGCATATTATGCTTCTCTTGAGATCCTCCGACCCATTTGTTTTCACTCTCTAAGTTTTTGTTCAAACATTTGAATGAACCAAAACAGAGTACTGAAAAGGAACGTGTGGAACTTGAAATTACAATCAAAACCTTAAGTCTGTAGATCAGGAAGTATAATTGTGTTCTTTACATGGGTAAGATTCTGCCTGCCTTTTAAGGTCACAATTTGGCTGGAAATCAAAAAAAGAATGAGCAGAGAAGCAAGTATAGCTTCCCTGAAGAAGCTCTTCCTTGACTTAAGATTGCATCACTTAGGTCAGTCAACTCATCTGACTGATGTCTGCTCCATACCTAGGATGGACAACTGGCAGCCAGCTACTACTAATCAGGTGAGCCAAATAGTGAGAGCCCGCTCAGCATCAAGATAGCAGTTCCTGGCAATCACGAAATTTCCTTTGGAAAGTGCCATTGCTTTACCATCCAAATGAAACTTGGTTATTAATCATAGCAAGAGCTGGCGTCCAACTAGTTTGCTAAAAATGGCAGTGTTCTTGGACTTCTTATACTTTTGGGGTCAGATGCAAAATATGTACTGGTGATCTCTCAATACTTTTCCTAGGGACAGACATTCTTCTTCAGCAGCATTTCTGATGAAGGTTTTCCCATAGATTTACACATGGGAAGTGAAGCCCTTCTTGTTCTATGCCCCGGTGGGATCTTCCCTTGTGAAAAGCAACAGCACACTGTGCACAAACCAAACCAAGTTTTCAAGACTAACACATGAAGGAATTGAACTTCTGTGACGTTCTGGGCACAGTGCCAAAGTGTTCACACATTTTCTCTTACTTAATCTTTACAACAGCCCTGTAAGGTAAGGTAGCAATTACCAGCTCTATTTTAGAGAAGAGACTGAGGTTCGTAGAGCTGGTGCACCCAATCACACAGCTAGAAGGCACAGCAGCCAGATCGAGACAGGAACTCGCTATCATAGTTCTTGCGATCATAGTGGACCATCCAATTCCCGACCTCAAGTTGTTGTGTATTAGGCAAGTGGATCTGGTCAGGCTGGACTTCAGTAACTAGGTCACACTCCTTCTCAGTTCCTCACTGAATAGCAGCGTGACGCCTGCCTCTTTCAGAAGATGACTTGGAGCCTGAGTGATGAGCTTACGGTGTCCTCCCTGACTGCAATAACAGCCTTCCCAGGTGTTGAGTGCCTCATGATGTAAGAGAATACACATGTATTATCTCAGTTAAACCGCACAAACACATTACACACAGGCAGAAGTTAAACAGGAGGAAACTATGGCTCAGAGCAGGTTAAGGCGAACGTCCAAGGGCACACCGTTGTCTGGGGTGGTGCTCAGACTAGAACCATCTTCCTACCATCTAGGGTCCCCTCTTTGAGTAGCCACAGTCATAATAATAAAAGCCAGGACAGATGCTAGAGACCAGCAAATTGATACTTGGAAGAGTCTGTGCAGAGAGTATCAGTTTCCCCTCTACCTCTTGGCTGTGAAATGGGAATAATAATTCTAATGTGTCAGGCTGATTGTGAAGATGAACCAGAGACAATGTCAATGAGAAAGCCCCTGGCTCAGCTCCCGGCACAGAGGAGATGGCTGCATTAACATGGGCTGAATATTAGCTGACTATTCCCAGATGATTTTTAGAAGGCTGGAAAGAGACTGCTTTGGGCTTTTCTCTATAAAGCCTAACTCATCATCATATGGGCCTCCGGGTAGGGGTAGGGGAGGAAACAATGAGGGGAGGAAGGATAAAAAGGGAGTAGATTAGCCACTCAGGGATGCCCCTTGCTTCTCATTTACTCCTCTGGGTACGTTGGTTTGCAGGGCAACTGGGGAGGGAGAATAGAATTCATTCATGACCTTGTGAGAGTTTTACCATGGTCCTGAGAGGGGCGGGCTTTGCCAGAGCCCTGGGAAGCAGAACTGCTGGGCTTTCTGGGTAATGGCTGTATCTAAGAACTATCCGGCTTTTCACAGCCAGCTGACGGATAAAAAGGGTCTTCACAGTGAACCCACCCCAGCAGCGGGTAGTTAATGGCACTTTCGGCTGAGCTCATTTCTGGCACGAAATGCAGAGGATCATAAACCAGAATTCTAACCTCAAGATGGATTCGATTTTCCAGATAGGGATGGCGGTTTCTAAGCCTTGAGCCATGTCGCAGGGTCCCGTTTCCAGGAGAAGTTCTGTGCCGCGTGGTGCTTCCCTGTTTGCAGGGCAGGCTCCTTCACATCAACACTTTGACCCTCCTGGCAGCTCTGTAACGTAGACAAACTCCTCAGAGGTTATTGCCCTCTTTCCTCCAAAAAGAAACCGAGGCTCAGCGAGGGTAAAGGGTGTGCCAGACCTTGCACAGTTGGCCCTGACCCTTGACTAGAATTCCCTTCCCTTATGATTATGTTTTCAGAGTAGGATTCCAGGAGGTTTTCTCACCTTTAATCAGTACTTTTGGTTCCAGTAATCTAAAATGAGGAAATTGAGGCTTTAGAAGAGATTACGTTCCCTGCCCCAAATCACACAGCTAGTAAATGGCAAAGCCAGGATTAAAATCTGACTTCTGACTTCTTAACTGCCTTGCCAGTGTTTCTTAAAAAAGGACTGATTTGTGGCTCCTTCTTGGAGACCCCATGGTTACACAGCTTTAAACATTCTGCATTTTTGTTTTGATGATGTTCTTGAAAATAATTTTACCCGTTATACATTAAAAACTACTTTAAACAATGTTAATGATCATCTGAAATGTAAGAATTTTTTTTTTAATATACAAAATAAGACATTCATTGCTTCAGTTTGAGACTCTTAGAGACTGCGTCCCACGCCTGAAGTCATTTTCTTAGGGTTCTATGAGGAGGCGGTTTTTTTTTTCCCATATGAAAGAGTTTATATATTATACAAGTTTCAGGAACTCTGAACTGTGAGTCCCAGCTTCCCTGTTGAGTTGTAGAAACATTTCAACATTCTCTTCTTGAAGTATGTGAGTGATTACCACAATCATTTTGAAGATTAGAAATCAGAAGAGAGGTTTATATTTGTACCCAAGGTCACATACCCAGGAACTAACAAATTCTATCTCCAATCTCTGACACCAAATCCATCCACGCTACCTCCTAGGAAAATGAAAAAATCCAGTTTTCTAGTCAAAGGATAATTAAAAGTCCCCAATTTCTTCCTAAAAGATCTAGAGGGGCACAGATTCAAAGTGGGAGGGATTGCAAATGAGGAATGTTAAAACCTTCCTGTGAGTCAGTAGGGTCCTCCTAGTAGGAGAATGAAAGAAGGTTTATCCCACTAGCTTTAGCCATTCACCTGTCCCAGAGCAGAGCCATCTCCGTCTCCAGCCTTCTACATGGTGACGATTCCCAAATTCCACTGCGGTGTTTACAATTCTGCAGCCAAACACTCGGCTTACTTCAGCTTTAAGCAAAGGATTGCAAATGTTTGCATCCACTTTCTTATCTGGACTGGTTCTCCCACGTCTCCTCCATGTGGTTTTCATATGGCTTTTATGAATGCCCGAAGTCTGTTCCAGCTTGTTCTAATGTTGCAGTGTTTTAACTGCCATAACACAGTGGTATCAACAGATAAATCAACTAGATATGCTGAAAAAATTATGGGCAAGAATCCTGTTTTCACCCGGCCTAATTCATCCACGAGAAGAATCTGCCTTGGGAGTTGCAGGGAGAAGAGATATGTGGAGTTACAGACCAGAGAAATAAGCCAGTCCAACGATCCTGTTATTCCTAAACTTCTGGACTGTTTTCACTTAAATCAATAGCAATTTTCTCTAGAGTTGCCCATTCTCTGAACCTCGTGATTCCTCCCGTTAGAGTGTTTGCTGAGCTGCTTCTCATGTTCAGCTGTCTCTTCTTTCTCTCTCAGTGATTTCATTTGCTTAATGGGACTTTCTGCTACGAATCATGGTAGTTCAGGATGTCGACTCATAAGACTTTTGTGTCACTAAGGATGTCCTTGTCCAGACCTCAGATTCACTCCTCTTACTTCCCCGAAGGAGAAAGTTTCTGAGCGATTGTTAGAGTACACAGCACAGGAGGCTCCTCTCCCTGACCTCCACGTTCCAGCATCCAGAGCTTTCCTCTTTGCCTCGCTCTCAGCATCCTATTTAGATTGTGATGCGGAGACTTGGGGAACATTAGCTTTTGGGAAGTAGGCTCTGTAATCCTTGGTCCCTGAAGTGACTTTCAATAGGAAATCTGAATTCCTGCTCCATGTAAAATGGGTCTCAGATGCTGAGAAATGAGTATTTGAGAAAAATTTATGGTTTGCTTTCCATAAATCAGTGCTATTTTGCCTACAAATCATTTTGAGAACTGTATATGGCTTTATAAAAATATGAGTCTGGGCAGAGAAGACTGATTGGGGATTGAGGGTTGTATGTTGATCCTTGGTCCTGTCACCAATTAGTTATGTGACTTTGGCAAGTTGCCCCAAGTTTCTGACTTTCATAGGGGGTTGTAAAATTATTAAATTACATCCTTCAGCAATTAATTCATTAGTTCAACAAACATTTATTGCCTGCCAACTCCCCGCCAGTAACCATACCGGTCCTTTCCAACTCTTGCATGTTATGAGAACTCTGGTCCTGTGATTGTTACATTCTTATAGGCTGTTGTTCTTAAAGGGACAACAATTATTTAACATTTCCTAGAAATCAGAAAGATGATTTTCTTTGCCCTTTGTACTAGCTCTGCAAAGTGCTAGCTCCATTTTGCAGATGAGGGACTGAGGCCCAGAGAAGTTGAATGGTATTTGCAAGGTTACATTTCTTCTAAGAGGTAGCACTGGGTTAGAACTCAGATTTCACTGGTCATTTCACTGAGGCTCACTGACTCCCTAAGACAACTAAACTTTCATGTCCATTCTTAGTATTTTCAAGTGTTCTAAGAAACTTGGGACACAACTCTGTCTTCAGGTAAAAATGGAGATTGAGTTGCTCCCTCTGATTGATTTTGCTGCTTTCTCCTACCAGGGCAGATTCCTTCCCATACCTGAAAATGGAGCTGCACACAGTCCCGTGAATGGGCAAAGGGAGTAGCTGGCGGGCGCCCTAGGGCATGGGCTCAGACTCTCCAAGATGATTTTACACCTGGGGAAGGGAGTGGTTGGGGCGGCACCTGAAGTTTGGGGTCTATCACAATCTCCGCTCTGCCTTGTGAGAATCATTTCACAAGTCATAAGGGTAAGTCCCAAGGAAGTTAGTTTTGGGGCTGGGCTGTCACCCGAAGCACTGCACTTCCTAGAACTCTATTTGTGTTTATGTAGGAGATGTTGACAAGTTAATGGTTTTGAGTTCCAAAGAGAAGGCTTTAAAATGGTGGATTTCAGATGACAAAATATATATCAATCGGTTTAAATACAGGAATCAGAAATCACTCTAGGTATTTTAAGCAGAATAGGATTTAATATAAAAAATTGTGTGCTTACAAAATAGTTGTAAGGGCTGAAGGAGCAGCCTCTAAGCTAGGTAATACAGAACTGATCCTCCAGAGGAGCTAGTATTTCTGAGGGTGCCACTGGTGCTAGGTAGACCTTGAGTGGGGGCCACCACCATAGCAGGAAACAGGAGAACGGCTGCCCAAAGCTGCAGCCCAGGGACCAGGAAGTCAGATCAAGAAGCCAGCACTACCACCACTGTTTGTCAATACCCAGAACCCTGGAGAATAAACACTGTGACCTACTGCAAGAAAATTACAACTTTCCTAACAGTAGTGGCAACCAGGAGCTGAAGAAATGACCCCTACTCACTTCTTTCTTTCAAATCATATGAGTGCATCTAATTGGCTTTCCAACCTTTTTAAATATAAGAAGGGTAACATGAAGTTTGCAAGTATCTACTATGATGGGGGAAGGTAATTCTCTAAATAGATCCTTTTTCAGCACTACATAAAACTCCAAGTATAAAAGAACTTCCTCCAAAAAAAAAGCAAAGCAAAGCAAAATGAAACCACTAAGACATTCAACGTTTACTCCTTTGAGAGTAGAAGTTATCCCAATAATGGAGTCACTCCTGTTCAGTATTTATGTTCTCTTTGTTCTATTCAGGAAAGGCCAAGCCATCTGTGCCCAACCCAGGGCCCAGTGCCTTTCCCTGCTTAAGCTCTACCTAGATGGCATCTAATACCACTTCAACCCAGTAGGAAATTTTCTTATCAAAGAAAGCTGAGTCCCGTGGGAAAAGTGGTATCACTGTCACCTTGCTAGACCAATAGATGGCAAGTGTGGTTTCAGTTTCACTTATGACAGGCTCTGAGGACCAGCTCTGTCCCAGGAAATACTGTCAAGTAGGAGAGACAGTGCATTACACAAATGCTATGATGGCTGTAAGCCAGAGAGAGTGAAGGCACATGGCTAAACCTAGAACTTGGGGTAGATCAAATGGGAGGAACCAAAACTCACAACTCCTCTTTGTGCAGTCAATCTGCTCTAGTTGCCCACAGTCTACACCTGGAGACAGGAGTACATTTTTCCTGGTGGCAATGGTTCTGAAGATCAAGGTGCTCTGCTAATGCCTTGTGGTGGGCAGCTTCTGCAATGGCTCTCCACGATCCCCGCCTCCTGGTATTCACGCCTGTATGAAACCCTTCCCTAGACTTAGGGACTTGCTTCTAACAAATAGAATGTGGTAAACCTGATGGGATGCCACTGCTGAGATGAGGGTACAGTCCAAAATGTGAAATGTGCTGACACTGAGAAAGCCTGGGCTGGAACTTCATCTTTCTTCCCTGGCTATGACCTTGGTTTCCCTGGTTGACCAGATTCCAGATTCTCCCTCTGACTTTTCTACCTTTAGCCACTTTTGGTGAAGCACCCGTCCCAACCAATACATGCTACCCCACTGCCAGCCCCAAGCACGTGTATCGTCCCCACTCAGCCTGGCCCCAGGAGAACATCTTCTCCTACCAGCGTTCTCCAACAGCACCCATTACTGATGGAAGCACGTTCGGTCTCCTCTCTCTGCTTCTCCCAAACATCACCTCTCCGGGAACCTGAGGAACACAGGGTGGTGGAGGGCTCAGCCCCATGAGTCAGTCCACCCAAAGTCAGCCCCTTTAGCGAAGGTCTGTTTTCAGTTAGCCCCCCACACGGCGGCCTCAATTCAGACCCATTGAGAACAGTGCTGATAGTTTCGGGCAAGGACAAAGCATTTTCCAGGAGAACACAACGTAGCCAGGCTTTCTGGAGAAACCAGAAAGACAAACATTAAAATGCAAAAGAAAAAAAAAAAAAGAAACATACAAAAACATTCAAAACAACCTTTTCTGTTTGTTAAAAGCAGAAAGTTCATTGTTAACTTTGCCATTCCCTTTTATTTCTTCTGAAAGCATCAACTCTGAGAAGAATGACTTCTGCCGACACCCACACCAGTCGGTGGACTGAGACAACGGGTCTCTAGTGAGTAACCGGAGGGCAGGAAGGGAGTTAATGAACCCAAACGGAAGACGCTGAAAGAAGGCTCTCCTTATTGTTACTGGGATCTATGCTTTGTTATGAGACGTCCTCCCAAAGTTTGTTTTTTTTTTAAATTTACTTTTGGCTGTGTTGGGTCTTCGTTGCTGTGCGCGGGATCCTCATTGCGGTGGCTTCTCTTGTGGAGCTTGGGCTCTAGGCGCGTGGGCTTCAGTAGTTGTGGCACACGGGCTCAGTAGTTGTGGCTCACAGGCTCTAGAGCGCAGGCTCAGTAGTTGTGGTGCAGGGGCTTCGTTGCTCCACGGCATGTGGGATCTTCCCGGACCAGGCCTCGAACCCGTGTTCTCTGCATTGGCAGGCGGATTCTTAACCATTGCACCACCAGGGAAGTCCCTTCCCAAAGGTTTTTAATGAGCTGCAGTCTTGTTTTTATTTTCCCTTCTTGAGAGGGAGACAAGCACTGTGTACCAGGGAAAGGTCTAATCTACACTCTGTGGTCATCTCATAGTTCTCTTCCACATCTGAGGTCTGCTCCTCACCACTGGCACCTTATCTGTCAAGCTCAGGGCCCAAGAAGTAGACCACAGAGAATGTTCCACTCAATGGCAAGCTCTGCACTGAAGCAGAAGCTCAGTCCCTGAGTCCATGCTCCTTTCCCCACCCTGGGATGGCGGAGAAGATACTGGAAGGTTCTTGTCACTTTTGTTTGGTTCATTCATTCTTTCATTTAATAAGCATGGCAAGTCTAACATATTGCAGGCTCCATGCTAGATGGCGGGGGTTCAGAGGTGTCTCAGACACAGTTTCTAACCTCAGAAAGTTTACGGTTTTGGGGATGCAGGGGGGGAATGGACAAGGAGGGGTAGACCAGGAGCAGTGACAATAAAGGGGACAGAGTAGGGAGATCAGGGACGGCCTTCTGGAGCAGGTGACACACGAATGGAGACACTAGATTTATTTCCCTTCCTTGCCTGTTCTTCTTGAGCACTTGAAAAAGTTATGGCATGATTGCATTCTGACAATTTCTATTTAAAATACACATACATACTCAAATATACTCTTTCCTTAAAGACAATTTTTTAAGAGCAGTTTTAGATTTACAACAAAATTGAGAAGAGGGGACAGAGATTCTCAGATATACTATTAAACCAAGCCATCTCCATTCTGGGAATTTACAGCAAAGAAAAAACACTAATACATAATGGCATGAATATACAGATTTTTTTTCAGCACTGCTTAAACTGACAAAATAACTGGAAAATAAGAGAATTACTGAGTAACTAATCATACATTCATCTCATGGGATATTTTGCAGCTATTTAAAGAGAAGAATAAAGAATAAAAAGAAGAATAAAGAATGAATGCAGCTCTACAAAACGACTTGGAGGGTTAGTCTACGACCCACTGTTGAATGTAAAAAGCAAGATAAGCAAAAGTGTGTGCAATATGCTGCCTTTTCAGTAAAAAATGATAAAAATCTCATGTATGGTAATATATGGATATCTAGAGAATTATATGTCTGCAGAGAAGTCTTTGGGAGAATGTATATTAGGTTGTGCTGGGTTTTTCTGTTTGTCTCCCAAATCCATTCCCTACCTTCCCCAACCAGCTCTGTGCCCTGGACCCTGACCTTGATGGGCTGTATCTATGGACCAGCGTACCCTTTGGCTTCTGGTTGGTTTGGTATGGGAAGGACCAGCAAAAGATGAGAAAGAGGGAGGAATGTGAGCTCAGGGTATATGCCCCTGGCTTCGTTTCTGCCGGTGGCGGTGGCTGCAGGTAGGTGCCCCCCCTTTACTGAAGACCATCGTGCCTGGCGGGGGGCCTCCAGATGACCATTCTCTTTGTTTTATAATCTTTATTTTTGGCCCTTCAAGCCTAGAGGCCTATCTGCTCTTGCTTCACCATCTTTTGCTAGTTTTTCTTGACCCAGCTCACACCTTTAAAATTGTCCCTTTAATAAAATCTCCTTGAATAGTCTGTATGAGTGGGCCATCTGTTCCTTGCAAGGGCCCTGACTCATCTTGTTAACATGGGGTATCTGGGGGAAGGGATTGTAGACATGAGAGACAGTGATGGGGGGGAGAGGAGAGAGAGATGGGGAAGTCACGCCAGAAAGAACAAGAGAAAAAACACACTTATGGATTAAAGTAGTTCATGTAAATCATGGGGGCATATAGAATGAAGTTAAATAAAATAATAAAAAAGGAAGCACTCCCCTGTCCCTACCCCTTCTCTCCAGCAGTGGCGCTATAAGGAGCCTTTCTCTCACTCACTCCTTTTTGCCCCGCCTTTCCCTAAGCCCAGAATAGGAAGCTCAATGGGCTCCACTTCCTTGCTCTCACCCCAGCTGAATGGCATGGAAGGGGCAAGGTCAATGTGAGTACACACAGGACAGGGAAGGAAGACACAGCCCTGGACATGGGGAACCTCCTCGGATGCTCCAGCCACAGCAGGATTTTCTCCTTTATTTTACACACTCTGCGCTTTTCTCCCCACAGGCTTTATTCCTGCTGGCCATTCTGCTTGGTCCTTCAAAAGTCCTGTTCATTACCTTTCCTCCCCCCAAAAGTTTCCCCAGAGCTCCCCCCCTCCCTACTTTTCAGATGTTAATCACTTTTCCCATCTCTTCCCTTTTCCATATATCTGTTATCCCTTTTTTCAACGGTAGGTCAATTTTTGGTCTGTTTTAGGCACTGGGTGCACTGCTCATGCATAACTCTGGCACCTAGCCCAGGGCCAGGCACTCAGAAAGTATTCACTGTGCGTTGAATTGAATTGAGCTGTAGAGATTTCCCAAGGGACTAGATCTCTAAGCTGAACCAGGCCACTTTGTTATCTTATGTATGATGACTTATAGAGAGGAGAGGTAATTTGCTTGAAGTCTCGGAGCCAGCATTAGCAGAGCTGGTCTGGAGCCCCTAGTGCAGCGCCTGTTTTGAGGACACACACGGCCTCTCGCGGTCGGAACCCTCTCCCTGCCTTCCCGCTCACGCTCTCAGCCTCAGGGGTCCCAGCTGGAGAGGTGAATGGCTAGAAGTGGTTCTTTCTCTTGCCACGCTGAGCGCTACCTGGCTTCTCATTTGGCTCAGACTTGCTCCTCTGTGCCTGACGATCTCCACCCCAGGATGGCTGCCTGTTACCAATCCCACAGGGAGAGGCAGTGGAGGTGCCTGTCTCCTGGGCCCTGACATGTTATCCTTTCCAGAAATCTAGAGTGAAGCATGTGAGGTTGACACTCCTGTTTTATTTCAGGAGGGAGAGGGGCAATTCACCCTGCATGAATAACCAGAAAAGAAATGCTCAGGCTTCAGAAAATTTATATTCCTTCTAACCCAAGGCTTGTTGCAAATATCTCCCTAAAGAAATGATGGTCCTGGCGATTTATGGCCCAAAGCTGACTGCCATCCAAAAGGATTATTAGACACTCTGGGCCTAAAAAGTAAGTTCGTGTCATACATACATATACACAGATACACATTCTTCCTCTCTCTTTCTCTCCGTCTCTTTCTCTCTTTCTCCCAATAAAACCTGGACACAAGCTCCCTTACTAGGCTGCAGACTTGCCAGGGTCCATGATACCACTGTGGCATTAGAATTCATCTCACTGTCACTTAAAAAGACTATCATTATGGTTGTCCTGATCCCCTGAACAAGAGTCATTCTGGGCTGTACTTTGAAAACCATGAAGAACTGTACAAATATGAGCTCTTAAGGTTAAGATAATTATCTAGGTAATTCAGAAGGGAAATTCTCTTGTCTCAATTGAATAATTTAAGGAAAAACATTTTGACTTGAATCGCCCAGATGATTACTTGAGTTCTCCAACAACCATTGTTTGTATTGACACAGCTTTTGAAATTTGGAAAGGAATTCTGCCACAAACATAAAGTTGGAAACTTCTTTTTCCTGGATGTGAGTTTTTGCAGTATCTTTTAATAATCCTTCAGACTCTTCAGACTGGCTTTCCTATGACCAGAGTTCTCAGGTTGGTTAGAAGTAAAACCCAGGGCTTGTTAACCAACCCTGTTCCTCTTTACCTGAAGGAGAAATGAACATAGGCACGCAATACCTTTAAACACATAGGGTGGTGCACACCTTTATTTACTAGCTACAAAAGAGAGTTATCTGCTGGGCAGTGTGACAAAATTGCATTGTGATTTCTGGTTCTCCAAAGAGGAAGAGGGAACACAATTCCTCCCCAAGAACTCTTTGGTTTGGCAGTTGGGATTGTTTGAGTTGTGATAAAGGCTAATATTTATCCAACCAGCTTCCCAAATCTGACCTGCTATTTGGAATCTGCTCAGTAGTGACCAATTGGTTATCTCAGAGCCCTGTTTCTTATCACAGCCAAGAACCCAGGCTGGTATGAAATACCAATATATCATCCCTCCAGGACTGGCTTGTTGAGTCATGTGGCAAGGCCTGAAGGGAGGTTTCCAGTTTAATTCATTCTAGTTCCTAGAACGATAATTTACAAAATAATGAAATCTAGGAGTTGACTGTGGGTTTAAAAACCAGTTAATGGTCCCAAAATATAACAGATGAAGAATAAGATGCCCAGAGAGGATTAATGACTTACTTGGGTCACGTGGCTGGTTAGTTGCAAAATCAAGCTAGAGTTGTCTTCGCTAGTGTTAACATTAATAAGAACTGTGTGCCAGGCACTGGGCACTTTGCATTGCAAGTAATAGAAGATCCACCTTCAAGTGGCTTTGTTTATAAAGGAAACACATTTACGTATGGTCCCAGTAGGGCTGGCTTCAAGGTTTGATTCAGTGGCTCAAATGAGTAATTCGAGTGGAACTTGGCTTCTCTCTCTTCTTTCTCAGCCCTCCTTCCTTAGCATTGGCTCTCTTCCAGGAAGACCTTTTCCCTTATGCTTGCAGAATCACTGACAGCAACTTGTGGGGCTATAGACTCCAGGGTTCAAATTCAGTAGATAGTAGAATGTGTGCTTTGCATGTAGCTCCATGATAAGTCTCCATTGGTCCCACTGGCCTGATTTGTTTTTTGTGCCCATTGCTGAACCAGTCACTGTGACCAGCGGGATGGGATTTGTTGATTTATTTAAGTCAATCGGGCACCCTCCTGGGAATGGATTCAGAGCCAAATCCATCTACATACACACAGCTTACTGTCCTTTTTAACCTGACTACTATTTGGCCGTCTTCACTAGTGTGACTACTGTTCCACTGTCTTCATCAATGTAGTGATGAAGATAAAAGTTGCAGTTTATTGTTCAATTCAGGAAATTCCTGCCTAGTCTTTATAAACAAACAAGCAAAACAAACACAATTTAAATAAACATCAAACTTTGAATTTTCAATAAATAGCATCAAATGACTGTCAATTCTCTAAGACTCTTCGAAACTCTGCCTCAAAATACTTGATTGTCTACCAATCCCAAACTCTTATATCATGATCCTTATCTAATCCTAATCAAGCCCTCCCCGCATTGAAAGCCTATCTTAAACCAGACGTCAGAATCTTATAAACATCCCAACTTTGCCCCTGTGATGTTAGTAAGACTCTCTCATGGTGGTATTCTCCCTTACCTTGATAAGAATATACTCAGCTTTGTCTTATCCACTGTTTATTTTGGTGATATTTCCAGGGAGTCAGCATTCAGGATTAATTCCACGCAAAATACTTTACTAGGGAATTCAGGGTAGAGTTAAGAAGAGGGGAAGAGGGATGGATGATGGGGACAACCAACAAATGTTTACAAATGCTCCATGAGTGGGGCTACAGCCTTTACATCTTACATAGGTAAATGACTGAGGAAATGGAGTGGAGAGATCAGGCATTTGGCATCACTCATTTGGCATTTATTTTAGGGAAGGAAATGAATGAGAAGCCAGATGAGCAACAGGGTGATAGATGACAACATAGACTCAGCTGGGAAGAAATGAATGCATGGTCTTCCCCACAGTGTGTCCCCACTGCCCCTCGAGAGCTTAAGGGATTTAAGACAATGTATTTAACATTAGGAAGAGTCTGGGTTTATTTCGAGGCAGCAGGAAGAACACTGAGCTTGAAGTCAGAGACCCTGGGTTCCAGCTCTGGTCTCCTTCACTTACTAGTTGTGTGGTCGTAGGTAGTCATGGCACACTCCCTCTCTGAACCTAAGTGTCCTTCTTTGTAGAGTGAGAAAGGTAAAACTCATCCTATTTTATTTTGGAGATGGAAAGTAGATAATAAACATGAAAGGAAAATTTTAAATGCAGAAATATCATATAGATGTTCTTACTCATTATTAATTTTGCTAGCCATCAACAAATTTTCACTCAGTTGCTACTGTAGCCAATTTGGCTAAACTCTGGCAGGATTTAGAGTTTAGGCCACTAGGACAGAGAATATCTAATTGCCCCAAACCAGGTCCACAACCTTGGCGCTGCACAATTTCCTCATTTGTAAGGAACCAAATTTCTCCTGCTTTAATTCCCAGGTTGGTCAGTGGAAAGAGCACAGTACTTAGAGTCAGAGAAACAGGGTCTGACATCTGATATGACATTTACTGGATATCTAGTTTTGGACAAGTTACTTAGCCTGTTGAAGCCTTAACTTGCTTATATGTAAAATGTCTAAAAAGCAGCCAGTTCGTATGCTGTTACAAGGATTGTATATGAGTAGACTTTCAATAGAGGTGGTCCAATTTGAATCTGATAGTTAAGTCATGTTCTGTGTGATGTTTTTGTGACAAAATTACACTTTTGTGTTTGGACATCTTAGTGCACCAGTGACCCCAGAGAAAGGAAACACATGAGGGAGTGCCTCCGTGTCACCGTGAAGCTAATTGATTACAGCAATGAGAATTTTTGTAATCCTAAGGATGAAACATCCGGTGACTATTTCAGGGATGATTACTACGTCTTATAATTGCAGGTGTTCCTGGACAGGACATTTCCTGATACTCTGGAATTCTCACAAAGTGGCAGAGGTTGGGATAGTTGCATTTCATGAGATAGTTTTACATAGCAAAGCATTTCACAATGGTATGTGTTTCTCCCTCCCACACAAAGAACCCTGGTGAAATGTCCCCTCTCTTCATGGTAGACCTTATTTTCCCTCAACAGACTGCTCAAGGATGCACATGAATTATCTTGAATGTTGGCAGCAGTGTGGTTCTGTCTGTACAGTTAGCAGAAAGCATGGTTCTGTCTGTACAGTTAGCAGAAAGCATGGTTCTGTCTGTATGGCTAATGATTTGTGTGGGTTATTTAATTAACGTGATAGTGTAGATTTTATGGTAGAACAAAATGAAAATTGTATTCAGTATAAAAATTTAAGAATCATAGAGAAGAAATTCATTTTACTAAGGGCTCTGTGTTCTTCCCTTTAAGTGGAAGGAGAGAGGACCAGGAACATGGAGCCTTGGGGTTCTCTAGTTATCCTGAATCAGCTCAGCATATCTTGTGCATGGTGAAAGAAATTCTGGTGGTCACTGTTGGTCAAGTGTCAAGATGGGATAGCCCAATGGTCAACATAATGATGAAGGGGTTAAAACAGCATGGCATTGAGATACACAGGTTGGGAATGAAGGGAAAAAATGAGAGAGACGGAGGAAAGGAAATCATGTCTAAAGAAGATTTTGCTTTTTTGTTGTTGTATTCTTCCAAATCTTTGTATTGATTCCTTTGAGAAAACCTAGAGTGCAGATCTGCATTAATTCTTAAGGCTTTTAGAGTTTAAAGCTGTTACTGAATACAATTCCATGTAGGAATTGGTCCATGTAAGGATACAACCCATGGGAGGGTTATGATTATGAATTCTTAAGGGAGATCCTCCCCTCTACTTTCTACCAGAATATGAGATGTGCAGTTTTCTTTGCAGCCAAGTTGATGGAATGGAAGCCAAGTGGATGTCTAGCTCACCATTACAATGAGGGTGTAAACATCTGGAAGCCCAACTTCATGGATTTCTAATAGGCTCCTTAGAATCCTAGGCTTATCTTCTTTCATTCACTTACCATGAGGCAGCAAAATGATGCTCATATTCATCAGGCTTGGCAAATGCCTTTGAAGTGAAAGCTGGTTCCAGGGCTCTACTGGTCTTTCTGAGTTTCCACCTTTATTCAATCTCTCATATGAATATTCCTTTATTTCTTAACAGCTCATTTACTGGATGTCCTAGCCAGAGCAATTAGGCAAAAAGAAAGAAAAGAAAGAAAGAAGAGAAAGAAAGAAAGAAAGAAAGGAAGGAAGAAAGGAAGGAAGGAAGAAAGGAAGGAAGGAAGGAAGAAAGGAAGGAAGGAAGGAAGGAAGGAAGGAAGGAAGACGGAAGAAAGAAAGAAAGAAAGAAAGAAAGAAAGAAAGAAAGAAAGAAAGAAAGAAAGAAAGAAAGAAAGAAAGAAGGAAAGAAAGAAAGAAAAAGAAAGAAAGAAAGAGAGAGAGAGAAAGAGAGAGAGAGAAAGAAAAAAAGAAAGAAAGAAAAGACAAGAAAGAAAAGAAAGAAAAGAAAAGAAAAGAATAAAAGGCATTCACATTGAAAAGGAAGACGTAAAATCATCTCTGTTCTAAACAACAGAAGAAAAATAGACTGAAAAAGAAAATGAACAGAAGCTCTGGGATGATAACAAAAGACCTAATTGGAGTCTTGTAAGAAGTGTCAACACAGAATCCTATACTCTGCAAAAATATCCATCAATCAACATGTTGCAATTGACACTTATAGAATGATACACATTCCTTTCAAGGGCCCACACAACATATGCAATATATATCCTAAGACATAATACAAACCTTAAAAAATTTAAAAGAACAGAAATCATATAGAATGCATGCTTTTACCACAATGGACTCAAAGCAGAAATCAATGACAGGAAGAGTAGAGGAAAATCTCCAAATACTTTGAAACTAAACTACACACTTCTAAATAATCCATGGGTCCAAGAAGAACTCTCAACAGATATCTTAAAAAATACATTGAACTGAATGCAAGTGGAAATGCAACATATCAAAATTTGTGGGACATAGCTAAAACAGTACTGAAATGAAAACTTATAACACTGATGTACAAATTAGAAAAGAAGAAGAGGCTCAGATCAATAATCTAAGCTTCCATCTCAAAGACCTAGGGGAAAAAAAAGCAAAATAACTCCAAAGCAAGCAGAAGGAAGTAGATAACAAAGACAATGGCAGAAATCAAAGAAATTGAAAACAGAAAAATGATAGAGAAAATCAATGAAACAAAGAGCTGGTTCTTTGGAAAGATCAATAAAATTGACAAAATTCTAGCAAAACTGGCAGAGGGAGAGAGAGAGAAAGAAAGAGAGAGAGAAAGAGAGAGAAAGGAGAAGATTCAAACGATCAATATCAGGAATGAAACAGGGGGTAACATTACAGACCTTGCAAATAACCAATGAATAATAAGGAAATACTACAAACTATACACATACATCGGACAACGTGGATGAAATGGACCAATTCCTTCAAAAATACAAAGCACCACAACTCACTCAATAGGAAATAGATAATTTTAGTAGCTTTACAACTATTAAGGAAATTTAATTTGTAATTTAGAAACTAAAAAAAAAAAAAAAAAAAAAAAAAAATCTCCAGGCCCAAATGGTTTCACTGGAGAATTTTACCAAACATTTAAAGAATTAACACCAGTTGTACACAACGTCTTCCAGAAAATAGAAGAGGAAGAAATACTTCTCAATTCATTTTATAAAATATGCATAGTGCTGGAATTCTAGACAGAACAGTAAAGAAAAAAAAAAAAAAGGAAATAAAGGGCATACACATAGAATACGTGGAGATACCAATCTCTCATATTTTGCTGGTGAGAGTATAAAACGGTACAGACACACTGACAAACATTTTGGCAATTAAAAAAAATCTAATATGCCAATACTATGTATCTCAGCACTCCTGGGCCCTTTTCTCAGGGAAATGAAGACTTATGTTCACCCAAAAACCTGTAGACAAATGTTCATAGCAGCTTTATTCATAATGGCTCCAAACTGGGAATAACCCAATTGTCCTTCAACAGGTGAGTGGTTAAACAACCTATGGTACAACTATACCATGGACTACCCAGCAATCAAAAGGAACAAACTACCTATACATGCAACAATGTGAATGAATCCCCCAGAGTATCACACTGAGTGAAAAAGCCAGTTCCAAAGGTTATATACTGTTTGATTCCATTTATCTAACATTCTTGAGATGACAAAATTATAGAACTGGAGAATAGATTAGCGGTTGGCAGGGATGATAAAAGGGGTAGGGGCAAGAAGGAGGTGAGTGTGGCTAGAGAGGGGCCACATGAGGGATCCTTGTGGTGGTGGAAATGTTCTGTGTCTTGATTCTATCAAGGTCAATATCCTAGTTGTGATACCGTACTATAGTTTTTCAAGATGTTACCATTGAGGGAAATAGCGTAAAAAGTGCATTAGAGATCTCCCTGTATTATTTCTTACAATTGCCTATGAATCTACAATCCTTTGAAAAGAAAAAAAAGTTTTTAAAAAAATTAGATCAATTAGGATACCCAACTTCATGTGACAAAAGGACTTGCCAGCTGCTGCTTGACAGCAAGTACATGGACCGATCTGACAGTGCCAACAGATGTCATTTGTGCAGCCTGTTTGGTAATTATATATACTTCATGGGTTCCATCGTAATTACAGTGGGACTCACACTATATTTCCCATGCCAGAAATCACCATATTCCCTGAGTAATGACTCAGGGTCAAACACCTTTGGCAGTGAAGGGTTTGCAACAATTGATGGCTGACAAACCGTCAAGAAATCAAAAACTCAGCTTAATTTGGAGGCAGGGTTGGGCAGTGGTCCACACTCCTTATATGTCAACTAAAATAGCTGGGGGAAGTGCAAAGAGTGTTCTAACAATAAGTGTGTAGTTTGTTTTCAAGAATGATAGATCCCAGATAGTGCTTAATTTCCCTATTTATGGCAAAAAAAAAAAAGCTCAAGGAGGACATGATGATAACTCATTTGCATATGGTCATTGCCCATCTTCACTTGTCTCCCAAAGCGGAACTTCGGCAGGAATCCTTAGCACAGAGTTCTCCAGAAGAGAGGCACTGCTTGGTTGACTGCCTGCTGGGTTCAGAGTATGTCACAGACTTCATTCCACTGAAGCCTCACAGCCCCATTATGACATCCATTTTCCAGAAGGAAAATCTAAGGCTCCAGGAAAGTAAAGCGACTTCCCTGAGGTTGGAGTTAATGAGAGCTGAATTTTGATCCTAAGTCGTTCTCACCACAAAATTCTATTGGTCATTTTTTTGCCCCGTGGTAGCAGGTGTTGCTCCAACTTCTCTAAGACATTGGTCTCAGAGCTGAGAATAACAGCAGGTCTATGAGCACCGTCAGCATTAAATAGAAAGGAAGCGCTTTGTATTGTGAAAAGAGCACTGGATTTTGAGATCTAAATCTCAGATTCTTGTACTGCCTTCAGCTCTGAGGCTTTTACATAAAGCCCTTCACTTCTGTGAGCCTCAGTTTCTTCGTTTGTGAAATACTTATTGCAACAACTAAATTAGGTAACAAATGAAAAGTATAGTATAGGGCTTGGCCCCTAGTTTAATGCATGATGGATATTAAAGTTGCTGTTAGGAATTCCTTGAGCTTAGGACGGGGCAGGGCAGACACTCTGGCTCTAGCTAATCATTAACCCCTAGCTTGCAACAGGTACCTCTAGGCCACCTGCTTCTCAGGGATCTGTTCCAGGAACACACGGGGTAGGAGCCTCTGCATTTCCTCTTTGGAGGTTGCAGCCTCAGAGCCTAACGTAGTTCTCTTAGGTTCTGCCAATCCATGTGCTCCAAAGGGAACCTCACTGACCTAAATGTTATCTTCTCCAGAAGCCTTCCAGAGCTGGGATCCCTCAGCTGTTTGCTCCTCTCTCTCTCAAGCCAAGCTCACATGGCATTCATTGCGTGTCTGCCCCCCTATAAGGATGCCAAGGCCCTGAAAGCCGTTGTTGGCTTCAATGTTGTGGTTTTAGGCCAAGCACAGGGCCTAGAAAAGCGAAGGCAGGAAATGCATGTTTAAAAGAAATTGACAAATGACAAGCATACGTATGATCTTCCGGAGGCTGTGCTGGCTGTGGACCGGTACTGGTCCGTGGCCTGTTAGGAACCGGGCCGCACAGAAGGAGGTAAGCAGCAGGCAAGCAAGTGAAGCTTCATCTGCCGCTGCCCATCGCTCCCCATCGCTCGCATTACCACCTGAACCAACCCCCGACCCCGGTCCACAGAAAAATTGTCATCCATGAAACCAGTCCCTGGTGCCAAAAAGGTTGGGGACCGCTGCTTTAGAGTGATTAATGTTGGTATTCACTGCCCTGGTGGTGTTTGATGTCAGAGGGAGAATGGGGATGTGGGTTGGCCCCAACTGCAGGCATTTTGTGTTGGGCAAACAGGAACCTTTCCAGCAGAGCCGATGTAATCTTATCACACCGGTTAATTTGCATATTTGGCATTGACTATGTATAAAGAACTTTTCACATGAGACTCAAAGTGCTCTGACACCTGGGCTCACCTCTGTAACATTCTCTTGTGTTGTTAGCATCTATTGTTTATTTCCTTCCTAGAAGCAGAATCACAGCCTGCTTCTCAGCTTGAACTCCTAGACTGTTGGCAGGACCAACAGCAGTGGCAGAGGAGGTCTTCACCCAGTTACTTCCACAATTTTCCGATGTCTTGGTAGGAGACAGAGGCCATGCCGGTTGCGGTTGCTGGTGGGGAGTGTGGATCTGGGAGAGTCCAGTATGGGAGAGGCATACTTTACCTCTTCCTCTTTCCTCTCTTCCCCGCTGAGGAGACACTGTGGTTTTGAATCCCAGCTTGGTCACTCTCCAGTTATTGACTATGTGCAGAAAAGTCTGTGAGTTTCTGAAGCCTTAAAACGGGGATAATAACAGTCATCCTTATAGGGTTGGGGAGAGGGTTTATCTATCAGCTCTGCAGTGTCTATTGACACTGCTACGTGCCTGCTGTGTGCCAGGCACTGCTGTAAGTGATGGGAATACTTCAGGGAACACTTCAGGGAACACATTAAACAAAAATGTCTGCCCTCATGGTTCTTACATTCTAGAAGGGGGAGACAGGCAGGGAACAACACAATAAATAAATTATATAGTATATTAGAAAGTGATAATTGATGCTGGAGAAAATTACGGCAGCAGGGATATGAGTACTGGGAAGAGGGGGTATGCAGTATTAAATAAAATGGTCAGTGAGGCACGGGCCTTGCTGAGATGACATTGCAGCAAAGACTTGAAGTTGGTAAGGAGGTGAGCCATTCGGATACCTGCTGGAGAGCGTTCCAGGCAGAGGGAATAACAAGTGCAGAAGCCTTGGGACTGGAGTGTCCCTGAGTGTTTGTGGAACTGCAAGGAGGCTGACAACTGCATATGAACGTACAATTACCTAACCCCAAAATTTTAAAGATATTTTTAAAGTTCAATTTAAAAACTCAGATCAATTAGGATACCCAAGTTCATGCAATAAAAGGGCCAGAGGCAAGGTAGTAAAGGGAGAGAAGTGAGACATGAGGTCCAGGAGGTGGGGGTCAGAATGCACAAGACCTGCAAGTCATTTGAGCATTTTGGTCAGAAGAGAGAACTGATCTGACTTGAGATTTAAGAAGACTCCTCTGATTGCTGCAGTGAAGGAGGCTGTAGGCTGACAAGTGAAGTAGCAAGGAGGCCACTAGGCCAGCGAGGGTTGGAAATGATCTGTGTAGAGAATATGGTACAGTGCTGAGAATGGAGCCTGGCAGGTGATGCGGTATCAGTAAATGTTAGTGTGACTATTCTACTGTTGATAACAGACCACGTTACTATTCTATTGTTAATAAGAGACCACTACCTGGTGTACCTGGTCTCCATCCAGGTGACGAATACACTCAACCACTGGTTCACCTTGGCCATGGAAACCTGATGTGCTCTTTAGAAGAACAGTCTCCTTTGCCAGTGGGCAAAGTAATAAAATAAATCCATGATATCTGCAGTTAGACAAGTCTATACTAGAATCCTGGCTCAAAAACTTTCTCTATGACCTTGGGAAAATTCTTTCACATCTTCTTGAGCTACAGTCTCCTCTCTGGCAAACTGAATAATAAAAGTCCCCTCCATGTAGGGTTATTGTGAGCACTCATTATAATGACACATATAAAGTGTCTGGCAATAGTATGCACTCAAAATGCTAGTTCTATTTGCCATCCCTCATGCTCATTCATGCTGAACTTACTTAGAGTCTATATTTCTCTAAGTGGTGCTTATTTCTTTTAAGTATTTTCTGATTCAGAGTCCTTCTGAAATAAAAAGTCTTTAATGTTTACTAAACTTTCATGTTCGATAAAATAGTCCCTCTAATTTTAAAAGGACGAATGTTGGAGGTGTGTACTAATCACTCCTGGCCAAATGCCTGGGGGAAGCTTGTTTGTTCAGATTATAAGTCTGACCCAGCACCTAACTGAGTGCTGGGCACATATTAGGTGCTCAATAACTGTTTGTTGAATGAATGTGTCAGGCTATAATCAAGGACCCACTACTCACGTAACTGATGGCATCTTACCCTAATGATAGGCAAAAGGGAAGCTATGGGATAATTAGAATAATGATACTTTGTACCCCTAGAAGTTTTCAATGTATTCATTAGATTGATTCTTACAGTTTTTAAAAAATTGGTTTTTTAAAATATGTTTCTGCATTACACAATTTTAGACCCTCAACGTGAGAGCACTGAATTTGGGGTCCAAAGCTCTGGGCTGCCATTGAGGCTTCTCTCTTGGTGCCTGCTGTGTGGCTTTAACATGTGACTTATAGTGTCTGGAAAAATAATTAAAATATAAATGATCCGGGCTTCCCTGGTGGCACAGTGGTTGAGAGTCTGCCTGCCAATGCAGGGGACACAGGTTCGAGCCCCGGTCTGGGAAGATCCCACATGCCGCAGAGCAACTAGGCCCGTGAGCCACAACTACTGAGCCTGCGCATCTGGAGCCTGTGCTCCGCAACAAGAGGCCGCGATGGTGAGAGGCCCGAGCACCGCGATGAAGAGTGGCCCCCACTTGCCGCAACTAGAGAAAGCCCTTGCACAGAAACGAAGACCCAACACAGCTAAAAATAAATTAAATAAATAAATAAAAATAAAATAAAAGGAAAAAAATATATATAAATGATCCTACATCACAGTGAAGGTGAGAATATCCCAGAAGCGAATGGTCTATGAAAGGCCTTTATGGATCCAAACCAGTGTGTATGCGTGGTTGAGGGGGACCACTGAAGCAAAATCCACTCTTCCCCTTTTCACTGTTTAACACTGAGGTGAAGCTATGTGGGCAACACATAACTGTGGGAAATACTTATTTATTATAAATCATTTTCTTCATTTGATTGTCTCCTAGTATGAAAGAGATACATGCTTGTCATAACAAGACCAATGCACAAAAGCTCTCTTTGCCCACCCTACTCTCTCTTTTCCCTGCCAGACAGCCAAGGTCAACAGCCCAAGGTGAATCCTTCCATTATTTTCTCTTTTCTCATTCACACACAAATATAAAGACACACATATAGGGCTCTATTTTTTTCCTGAAATAGAATCATACTATGCTTGTTAGTGTATACATGAATATATATGCACATATACAGATAAGAGGTTTATTTCATTGGTAAACAAATGTGGGATCATATTATACACACTTACCTGTATCTGGGTTTCCTCACTCAATAAGACCTCTAGAAAAATCCCTTCCTAACTCAACTGGTATAGTTTGAATTTACTCTTTGCAATGACTGTTAGTTTATGGCTGAGAGAAACCATAATTTGCTCAACCATTTCCCTACTGATAGGTATTCTTTTAGTTTCTAGTTGTGAGGCAAGTGACTTCATTTCTTTATGCCATTTCTTCTACCTAATCCAGCTTAAAAGCTTTTGCACAGCAAAGGAAACCATCAACAAAACGAAAAGACAGCCTATGGAATGGGAGAAAATATTTGCAAATGATGCAACCAGCAAGGGGTTAATATCCAAAATATACACACAGCTCATACAACTAAATATCAAAAAAACAAACAACCCAATCAAAAAATGGGCAGAAGACCTGAATAGACATTTTCCAAAGGAGACATACAGATGGCTAACAGGCATATGAAACGATGCTCAACATCATTAATTACTAGAGAAATGCTAATCAAAACCACAGTGAGGTATCATCTCATACCTGTCAGAATGGCTATCATCAAAAAGTGTACAAATGTTGGAGAGGGTGTGGAGAAAAGAGAACCCTCAAACGCTGTTGGTAGGAATGTAAATTGGTGCAGCCACTATGGAAAACAGTATGCCGGTTCCTTAAAAAAACTAAAAATTCGAAATACCATATGATTTATCAATTCCACTCCTGGGTATATACCTGGAAAAAACAAAAACTCTAATTTGAAAGCATGCATGTACTCCAATGTTCATAGCAGCACTAGTTACAACAGCCAAGACATGAAAGCAATCCAAGTGCCCATCAACAGATGATTGGCTTAAGATGTGAGATAGATAGATATATATATATATAAGATGGAATATTACTCAGCCATAAAAAGAATATCACCATTTGCAGCACTGTGGATGGACCTAGAGAACATTATGCTTAGTGAAATGTCAGACAGAGAAAGACAAGTACTATATGATATCACTTATATGTGGAATCTAAAAAATAATGCAAATAATGCAAATGTATATACGAAACAGAAACAGACTCACAGACATAGAAAACAACCTTATGGTTACCAAAAGGAAGAGGGAGTGGGAGAGGGGAGAGGGACAAAAAAGGAAAAGAAACTTACATTGTTTAATGAATAATAAACCCATTGTTAAAGCCCCCCAAAAGTGGGGTTACTAATAGAGCCTAAGGATTAAATAAGAAAATCCATGTAAAACACTTAGCAGAATTCTTGGCACATTCTAAGTATTTAATAAATATTAGCTAATATTATTATTTTCCACAAAATGCTTTAATAGGGCCAGCAATCCTTTTTTTTTTTAGATTCAAACATTGAAAGACCTTGATATTTTGGCTCTCTTAGAGTTCTCATACCCAATTACAGGTTTCTCTTTTCTTATGTTTCCCCTATCCTTTCAGTGGAACTCCACTGAAGTCTTTCTCTGTGGCTATTTTAATCGCCCCTTTTTCCTGTTATCTTGGCTTCTCCCTGGGGCATGGGAAATCTTCAGCTCAAAATTTCTATTTGTCCTTATTGGGTAAAGCTTGTCGGGGAGGAAGAGGCTTCCTGGGCAAGGCAGAGGCCAGGGGGCAGCCTACCTTCTTAGTCGGAGGAAACATCTAAGGGTGTAGTCTACAGTCCAAAGGGGCAGACTAGTCCAGGAGGGAAGTTCAAGTCAACATGTGGGGAAGGAGGGCTAAGGATGCTCAGGTGTGATGCTTTATTGAGTGCTCAGTCACAAGAGCCCTTGGATCAGGCAATTACAGTATCAGCTGGAAGGTTCTTGGTCACAAACATTTGGCAAGCAGAACGCCATCCACCCCTGGGGCTCTCTGGAACAAGTCTTTACCTCTGGCCTGAGCCAGGTAAATTGGAAAAATCCAGACACATAGACTCCATGGTAACAGTGAAATAGCATGCTTGGCAGGGAGACTGAGATAGAAACCCAGTCACGTGGACCAGACTAATGCACAAGGGCTGAGGCACAGGACGGGCAGGCACGGGACACAAGAGTATGTCACCTTCCCTAGGGTTCCCTGAGGCTGGATCCAAGGCTCTCGGGTGTTCTGGGCTGGGCTCAGAGACAGAAGGCAGAGGTCACTGTAGCTGGGTGGGTCTGGAGAAAGAGGAAATAGTGCCATTGTCTTAACCAAACAATGCACACGGCTGTCTGTCGCCAGGCTGTACCTTCCAGACAGGTAAAAAAATAATGATACCCAGTGTGACACTTGCTGTAATAGAGGTAAGTGTAGGGATTGTGGTAGCACAGTGCAGAGTTTACACTAGGCCCTCAGCAAATGTTTGTGAATTGACTACTGAATGAAGCCTCTGTGCTTCAGAAACAAACAGGAGAGAGCCTTTGCCTTTCCCTGGAGGAGTCAGGAGGTCTTCCAGAATAGTTAGGATGGAGAGGGTCTTAGGGCAAAGACGAAAGAAAGGAAATTTTCTGCAGAGGGGGCTGTGCCCCTGGGTAAGGAGATAAGAAGGAGTACGAGTGTCTGGAAAAAAACAGAAGTTTGACGTGGTTGGATCACTGTGTGAATGAGACTGAGAGGAAGCAGGAGAGAGAGTTAGAGAAGTAGGTAAGGTCCTGCTATAAAAGGCCTTAATTGACAAGCTAAGGAATGTGAATTTTAGAGCAAAGAAGATCACTGTCACCAAGAGAAGACAGTGAGAAAGTCAATGACATGGTCAAATACATCAAGCATGTATTTCTGAGAAGCTAAGTATGAGTCAGATAGAGACATATCAAATTATTTTTCTGCTCTGTTGTGGTACAATGTTTTTATCTTTATGGCTATTTGAATAAGTTTGACTCCTAACACTTTAGAATTTCATTCCTTGGTCCTTGCCACCCTCAAATACTACCAAAATAGTAGGGTGGTCATGACTTAGTATAAGAAGGCCTACCAATGAGGCCATCAGAAACTAAGAAAGGACTGAGCCTCAGAAACTTTCAGAACACATCAATCAGGAGAGACGTAATACCACTCCTGGGGGCCCCTGAAAGGTTTAGCATTTTTATTGGTTATTTATACCCTGTGGCAAATGAATTTTGTGAGGGTCAGATTTGACAAGGTGGCAGGAGAATGCTAAGGATACTAGCTAGGGAATCAGAAAACTCGAGTTATCCTAATACAAATAACCCAAGAGTAACATGGAACTTGGGCCCCATGCATTGAGAGACAACATCCTGGGAAGTTTACTGAATCCAGAAGTTTTTGGAAAATGTGTAAGTTCTCCTCTTTTTTTCCCCAGAGTTGGGAACTGGAATGCCACAACAGGATGAGTAGATCATGAGGTGTCCAGTGCCACCCCTGGAGCTGGTGGTCCATGAGATGATATTTTGGCTACTAATTAGAGCTCACTTCTGCACATCAGGTAATGTGGATACTTAATGGAGAAAGAACTATTTGGTCTTTTATATGCTAGGCTCATGGAGCTTTCATCTCCTCTTTCTGTTTTGTTTGATTATTTATTTGTATCTACTTTTGAAAGTAGTTCACTCTCACTATTTAAAAAGAGCACAACAAAATGGAAAGTAATAAAAGTAGAAAGAAAAAGGACAAATATTTTTACCTTCATACCAGAGACAAGCACTGCTGACATTTTGTAGTATTTTCTTCTTGCACTTTTCCTATACAATTTTCCTGTAGTTGAGCTTATAAAACTCCCATATGCTGTAAGAGGACACCTAGAAAGAACAAGTTCAACATAAGCATAAAATACAGTAATAGCATATCTTTTAAAAAATTATGAAAATATAGGAATCAAGATAACAGTTGAGTCTAATCTAATAAAAATCAATAGAAACAATTACATTTGTTTTCCCTTTTTTATTGGCAGAAGCTAAGATTTATTTAGTATGCATTGCCTTAGTCCTAGAAATAAAACCCTGGGAAGTAGGCATTGCATTGTCACTTTTCAGGTGAGGCTCAGTGAAATGAAGTGACTTACAGAGATCAAACAGCTGATAAGGGGCAGACCTGGATTCAAACCCAGGTCTGGTGGACTCCAAAGCCTGTGCATTCCACCTCACCACTCCTGCCACTCTTTTTTTTTTTTTTTTTAATTTATTTATTATTTATTTATTTATTTATTTATGGCTGTGTTGGGTCTTCGTTTCTGTGCGAGGGCTTTCTCTAGTTGCGGCAAGCGGGGGCCACTCTTCATCGCGATGCGCGGGCCTCTCACCATCGCGGCCTCTCTTGTTGCGGAGCACAGGCTCCAGACGCGCAGGCTCAGTAGTTGTGGCTCACAGGCCCAGTTGCTCCACGGCATGTGGGATCTTCCCAGACCAGGGCTCGAACCCGTATCCCCTGCATTAGCAGGCAGATTCTCAACCACTGCGCCACCAGGGAAGCCCCCTGCCACTCTTTATACACTATGTGGCTGCTTTTTACTTCTAGGGTTAAAAAAAAAATTCCTCTTAGGGGGACTTTTAAAATCATCAAGTTCCGTTAAGTTTTATTCTGAAATTCTATAATATATTTTAATAGTGGATGTTTACTATATTTGTGGCTGTCCCTCATCTTTTTTTAAAAATAGACTTTAATTTTTAGAGCAGTTTCAAGTTCACAGCAAAACCGAGCAGAAGATACAGAGATTTCCCACATCCCTCCTGCCCCAACACATGCACAGCCTACTCCATTATCAGCATTCCCCGCCAGAGTGGTACACTGGTTACAACTAGTGGACCTGCACTGACACATCATTATCATCCAAAGTCCAGAATTTACATTAGTGTTCAGTCTTGGTGTTGTACATTCTGTGGGTTTGGACAAATGTATAATGACATGTAGCCATCATGATGGTACACAGCGTAGTTTCACTGCCCTAAAAGCATACTGTGCTCTGCCTATTCATCCCTCCCTCCACATCATCTTTTGACTGGCCTTTCTCTGGCGGCATTCTCCTGATTCCCAGTGTAGTGATCAGAAATCAAATTTTCAGGGCCCCTGGCAGCTAGGTCACAGTGTGTTCTTGGTTTCATCAGCTGGATACATCCATGCAGGGCTTCAGATTGGAAGTGAGTATTTTGAGGAAATGGAATCTTCCCAGGCATCCCATGTACTCATGTGAGTGGTGGCAGAGGTGCAAAGTTTTCAGGGGAGCCAGTGATTGCTCGGCTGAGTGGGCGTCAGGAAGGCTGAGAGTGGAGGTTGCGATAAAGCTAAGTTCTTGGCGTTTCCTCTTTGGCATTGGCAGTGGTGACAGTAAAGATCATCTACCCATCAGCCTTTCTATGGAGAGAGTGTGTGTGTGTGTGTGTGTGTGTTACAGCTTTATTGAGCTATATTCACATACCATACAATTCACTCATTTAAAATGTACAATTCCATGGTTTTTTTTTTTAGTATATGCGTAGAGTTATATATCCATCATTATAAGTTTTAGAACATTTTTATTAGCCCCCCAAAAAACTTCACATCTCTTAGCTGTCACCTCCCACTTGCCCATCCCCCCAGCCCTAAACAACTATGAATCAACTTTCTGTCTATTTGCCTATTCTGGACATTTCATATAAATGGAATCATACAATATGAGGTCCTTTGTGACTGGCTTCTTTCACTTGGCATAAAGTTTTCAAGGTTCGTTGATGTTGTAGCCAGGATCAGTACTTCATTTCTTTTTGCTGCCAAACAATAATCCATTGTGTTGTGGTTTTGAACACTGTTCCTGGAAGTACAGCCACGAATCTGTTTCTCTAGCTTTTCTAAGGATTCTTTGACATCCTTTTAAATATCTTTTAATAAATCCATTTTCTGCTTAAATTAGCCAGGGTGGATTCTGTTGTTTGCAACTAAGAACCCTCACTGACACATTTGGGGTCTATTAAGATTGTGATTTAAAAGTTACGTAGACCAAGCCAACCATAAACTATATAGTCTCTAAGGGCCATTCAAGCTCTGGTGTTCTATGAGTCTATAAACTTGAGACCACATGAAATGGTAGCTGGCCTCTGAGAGCAGGCTCTCTTAAGACTGAATTTGGTTAGGACAAGAACTTCTCCTCCCTTTGTGCTGACTCCTTGCTGCCTACCTTCTTCCCTAGGAGATCCCAGTCCCCACTCATCTCCACACCTAGCTCCTCTACCTTTAGCCAGGGCTCTCTTCCAAGCCCCAGCCTCATATCTCCAACTCCTCAGTCTCTCTTGCCTTACTTCAAATCCCACTTGGCCAAGGCAGAACTCTTCACCTTTCGCTCCATACAGTTTCCTTTCTGCCCTCTTCATTTTCTTTGGTGGTGCCAGCATTCTCTTGGCCAAGGATTGAAATCTCACAGTCAGCTTTGCCTCTTCCTTTTTCTCTAGTAACTTGCTCTTTAAGTCCCCAAATTACTAAGTCCTGCCTTTTCTTCCTGTGTGATAGGTTCCTTATATTCTTTCCTTTTTGTTCCCATTTAAACCACTGTTATATCCAGGCTTCCATTAGCTCACCGCAGATGCCTTAAAAGAACTTTCAAATGGGATTCTGCATCTAGTTTCTCTCTTTCTAATGCAGTGAGTGGACTTCAAACTTTAGATCATGTGCCCCTATCAGTAAAAATTTTGATATCTTTCTGTCTCTCTTGCTCTGTCTCTCTCTCTATATGAGACAGAGAGAGACACACAGACAGAGAGAACATAAATATAATACATTAAAAATATATTTGCCTTTAAAACATATACACAAAAATACTTTTTACAAGGATGAGATTTAGAAAATAGCAAGGAGATGTTATAAACATTTTCTTCCCATGCCACAGTGGATAATCTTGCCCATCAGCTGCCAAGACCGTTGCTCTTATTGGTTCTCCATGCTGGTGACATAGCAATCTTCACACTGCAGATCTGTCTAGGTTGGTTCCCTCTTCAAACCTTCCGAGGCTCCCTTCCGAGGTGAAATGAACTTCTAATCATCTATTGCACTCCTTTCCCTCGTAGCCCCTTCTTCGGTTTTCGCTCAAGACAACTCTGCTCAGGCTGGTTGGTTGGTTTCTCTGCACAAGCCCGAGACAGTGCAGTCTCCAGGACCTCCTTCCTGCTCCTGCCCACCCACCTCAGAACCCATCCGTCCATACCTGAGCCTCATTCATCAGAACACACAACCCATATTGTGTCAAATGTCTGGTGAGTTTTAACAAAAATCTCTTAGATCTAGTTATTGAAACTTCCAATAATCAAATGACTTTGACATGCACATGACATTTATATTTCTTATCATCAGCCCCCTTTCCCAAGGGAAAACTGAATTTCACAAAAGTTGAGGGACTTGCCCAAATTCACAAAGCTGTAGAAGCCTAGCTAGATCTGGTATCCAGATTTGGCTGGTTCCAGAGCTCATGCTTTTCCCACCATCCACTGTTCCTCTGGTAGAATAAGAAACAAAAATGACTATTCAATTTAGTCCAGCCCCTGGGGCCTCTCCTCAACCCTGCACTAGTCACCAGCCAGAGCCCCCTTTCCCTTCAAATTCAAGGTTCCCAAGTGAGGATAAGACATTCACACTACCCACTTCACAGGGCTCCTGGTGGTATTAATGAGCTAATGTTTGCAAAATACTTTGAGCTTCAAGACAAGCCAGGCGCCAAAGAACTACAAAGGGTTATTAAGACGGTAGACTTTAAATCCCCTTAACAAGCTCCCTCCCCTCAGAGCTAATCTGCTGTGGATCCTCCTTTCCCTCCTGAAGCCCTGGATAGCTGCTCACCTCTGTATCTTGAGGGTGAGAGTCATGTCTTTTCTGATTTCTCCAACTTTCTTCGCTTATAAATTCTTGAGCCACAGGTATTTTAATATGGCACGTGGAATCCTTCTAATGTTTAGAATCTTATCATGATAAGGGCCCTTCAAGAACATGTAGCCCATGCTTAGATCAGGACAAAAGGCTCAAGGCGAAATAGGTGCATGCCCGGAGATCATGGCAGGATCAGAGGCCATGAGCCTTGAGTTACACACAGCCCACGCACTCAGGAGCGAGATTGGAGAGGCTACACCATCTGTCCCTCACTCCTTTCTCAACTCCATCAGTGGGAGCTGGGATTGGGTCTAGGCTGGCAGGGTCCCCAAAGACATTTAGCCAGTCCTAGCCCAAGTCTAGATCCCCAGATGGGGAAGAGCAGTGTGTTGGAGGGAATGAACACACACTGGATCTCACACACCCCTGAGTTCCTTCTCCAGCTCCCTCTCTTTTTCACTGTGGAATGTTGGGCTGGAATTGGTTGATGGGCTCTAGTTTTCTGACCCCTGTTCTGAAGCACAAGCCTGAGCATGTCACTTCCATGCTCAATGCCCTTCAATTGTCCTCCCATTGCCTGCAGGGATCAGAGCTTTGGCAATACGGATGTTCTCTGCCTCATCGCTTGCCTTTGGCATTTCTGCCAATCCCTGGTGATTCTTCGAACACGCATGTTTGCATGTTTTCCTCATCCCTGCCTCTTGTCTTCTCACGTACAGCTCATTCTTTTCCTCAGAGCAAACTTCCTCATCTTATTGGCTTGGAGAACTCTTTTACTCAACCCGAAGTTCAAAAGTTCCCTTCTTTGTTGACCTTTCTAGAGATTCCTCCACCTATAAGTTAATTCTACAACATGCGTTGCGTGTCAGAATCCAGGGAAGCAGGGATGGGTGCGACTCGCCGCCCTCCCGGAGCAGATGTGTAACTAGGTGTCTGTAAGAGTGCTGTGACAGAGGAGAGGACAGAATGTGGGGAAAAACAGAGGGGCTGGGCATAAGAAGAGTGTCAAGGAAAGCTCCCTGAAAGAGGTGGAGACTAAGCTGGAGTCTGAAAGGCATATAGGATTTAGCCAGAAGGAGGACAGAGGATGAAAAGTAGAGTGAATCAGACAAAGCCGGCAGCACATATGTAGATGAAGGATTCTTGAAAGGTTTTTAAGTCTGTATGTCTCCCCCAACAGGATAACAATTCTTCCTTATTCACTAATGGAGAGACAGCACAGCTTAGGCCAGGGATCAACAAACTATGGCCCAACACCTGTTTTTGTATGCTTTGTGAGGTAGGAATGGTTTTACATTTTTTTAAATAGTTGAAAAAAAACCTCAACAAAATATTTTATGCACATAAACATTCTATAAAATTCAAATTTCAGTGTCCATAAAGATAGTTTTATTGGAACACAGCCATGCTTATTGGTTTTCGTACTGTCTATGGCTGCTTTTATGCTACAACAGCAGAGCTGAGTAGTTGCGACAGAGACCAGATGGCCCATGAAGCGAAAATATTTACTATCTAGCCCTTTACAGAAAATGTTTGTCGACTCCTGGCTTAGGCTGTGGAATCAGACTGCCTGGGATCCAATCGTGACCCCTCTTCCTACTGCTTGTGTGACACTGGGAAAAATTCTTAACCTCTTTGTGCCTCTGTTTCCTCATTGGAAGATTAAAAATATGGCTGTTATAAAACAACTGAGTTAACATGTTATTAAACATAAAATATTTAGAACAGTGCCTTGCATGTAGTAAGCACTCAATAAATGTTAATTATTATCACCATTGTGGCTCCAGAACCCAGCAGTGGGCTTGGCACACTCTATTATTACTCAAAGGACTTCTGTTGAAAGAATGAGTGAGTAAGTGAATGGAGGTGTGTTCTGCCTCATCTGATTTGTGTAGCCTTTTAAAAAGGCAGGGAAGGAAACCCTAGCCTCCAAATGCCTTATTCCACTTGCCTTTCCCCTTGCCAGCACCCACAGAGCATCTGCTAGTAATCTGGGTCTTGTGGCATTTTCCTTCTTGTGCCGTTAATTTTTTAATGAATTTTCAGGCTGTGGATGATGGAGGGAAAAGCAGAGGGTGTGGGGAGGGAACCCATAAAGTATGGACGGTAAGGAGCCATAATTGTGGGGTGCATGCATAAGAGATCGTGTTTCCAGAGAGTAAGGGGCCCCTAACATAAACAATTTCTACAAGGAAAAGAAAAGAAATAACCATTTCTCGGAGCCCCCTTGTGAGTCCCATAGGGAAATGGTCCTGTTTAGCATTTGGAACTTGTTGCAGCCTCCTAGGGAAGCCAGCACCGGGGCCATGGAACAGAAGGGCAGCATCGCTCATTTGTAAGCCGAATGCTTTTGTGGCTGCAAGGCTCTCTTGTGGTTTGGAATAAGGCTCCTGTCCTTGGCGGGGCATTTGTCCTTCAAAAACTAGCCCAGAACGCTTTGAACACCTCCAGTGAAGCTCTGAACTCTTCCTTCAGGGAAAGTTTTATCTTTAAATTGACTGGAACTCCAATGAATCTGAGCCAAGCCTTGTGGGTCATTGCAGACCCTGCTTCTAACTGGTTTCATTTTCCACATTCACCCTAATATTACTTTGGGAGCTCCACAAAGGACAGAGTGTGTGGATTCATGTCTGCCTTATCTATGTATTCATAAGTTACTAGCATGGACCAGAAGAGTAAGTGCCACCAAGTATGTGTTGAGTTGGAAAACACACACAGACACACACACACATACACACAGACACACAGACACATACACACACAGAGACACACACAGACACACACACAGACACACACTGACACACATGCACACAGACACACAGACACACACGCACACACACATACACATACACACACACGCATACACACATGCACACAGACACACAGACATATACACACAGACACACAGACACACATGCACACAGACACAGACACATACACACAGACACACAGACACACATGCACACACACAGACACATACACACAGACACAGACACACACGCACACACACACATACAGACACATACAGACACACACACGCATACACACAGACACACATGCACACACACACACACACAGACACACACACAGACACACAGACACAGACACACACGCACACAGACACACACACAGGGCAGCTAAAACATCCTTGTCAATGTACTGAATCCGCATAGGCTGAGCCCTGTCAAAGGAGAAACACCACAGCCTGTGGGCCGACTGGTGACCCTACTGTGTTTACTTCCCTTGTTTTCAGCCCAACAGCCTATCCTGAGATGGGAAAGGATTCAGCGTGTAATTCTTACTCACTTACCTCCTGGTAAATCGAGAACTGGAATCTTGCTTCAATAGTAATTACTATGATTACAGTTCCCTGTGGAACTCGTAGGGTGAGCTCCAGACACAATTCCTCAAGCTTGTCAAATCATTGCATCGATTTGCTTATGAAAGGTAGTTCTAATCAAAAGGGGTAATTACAATATTAAGTACCAAGCCTTGGTGTGCAAGCTCTTGAGTCATAAGATATTAAGCTTAATTTAACTGCACTGAAGGAGGCGTGCAGTATCATGCACTCAGCTTTCT
Source organism: Balaenoptera musculus (assembly GCF_009873245.2). Taxonomy (NCBI): domain Eukaryota; kingdom Metazoa; phylum Chordata; class Mammalia; order Artiodactyla; family Balaenopteridae; genus Balaenoptera; species Balaenoptera musculus. The sequence goes on from NC_045790.1 coordinate 91,175,736, forward strand.
GAACTGAGGTGAGCCCAAGCTGAAAACTTCACCCCAGGAAAGTGGACAAATTACTTGATCTATTAGCCACTCAACTATCACATATTATACAAGCCAGCGCACCTGCCTTAGGGACCTGTTTCCTCTCTGAAGTCCTAATACTTTAGGGGTTGCTGAACAAGATCCCACACTGCCTTACAGCCCCTTTTGGGGCTGTAGCCACACTTAGACCCGGCCCTGCACCCCAAACCATCTATTCACTCATTCATTCATTCAATATATGTTGAGATTCACAGTATGCCAGGTCCTGTGCTGGGCACTGTGGATGCTGAGATAAACAAATAAGACATGCTCTGGGTCTTCAAGGAACTGACCATTGGTTTGGGAAGTTAGGCTCATAAACAGGTGATTAACTTACAACGTAAAAGTGCTATAATCAAAAAAATGTTCAGGAAGAATAGAAAAAGGAATGCCTCCATCTAACTTGAAGAAGTCAGGTAAGGCTTCAAGAGGAGGTACCGCCCCAGCTAATTCTAAAAAGATGAGTGAGTGTGAGAGACTGTCCAGTGTCCCAAGCAGAGGGGCTAGCACAGCCAAGGTGTGACAGAGTGAAAGAGCACTACATACAGTATTTCAGAAATTTTAAATAGTTCACTGTGATTTTTAAAAATAATATGTACACATACATGTACATATAACACATGTGCTTGGACAGAGGCTGTGACGAGAGGGAAGCTAGTAATAGGAGAGGGAAAGCTAGTGATAGGAGAGGGAAGCTAGTAATAGGACTCCTGTCACATTAGTACCATCCAACCCCCTCCCCCCAGAAAGAGGGTCAGGAACCAAGTGGTATATTTTGAGGAATCTACACAAAAATATGGTGGCAATCAAGCAGACTCCACAAACCCAAACCCTGACACACGTCACACACGTAGACACAATCACCTTGCCCCACAAAGCACGCAGGTCCTCCTGCTGGGTGTGGCGGCAATCAAATGAAGTGTACCCTTTTACACATATAGAAAATGACCCTTGTACCTTCAGGGACACACCTTCATCTCACAACCAAGTCTGATCTGGGGTTCATTAGCAGCAAGGGAAGTTTTCCCATACAGTAAGTGGAGTGATCAATCATACTATCTGATAGATTGCCTAGCAGATAAATGTGCCGTGCTGCTTTTAATCACCTGTTTTCATTAACAATTGAATCATCCTTCAATTTGGCTAAGACACTAAAAAAAAAAAAAAAAAAAAAGACACTAAAAACAAAGACAGCACACATTTGAACCCATTTAGTTTAGGACGTCTGTGTTTTTTGTTTTTGTTTTTCTTAAAAGAACATGAAACCAAAGATTTCAGGAGGAGTGGAAAGAGACATTAGATACTCCTGATGTTCCATGCTCTTAACATTTTTTAAGCTAATTTTCAGAATAACACTTATAGTGGAGAAACTACTGTTCCATTTTAAAAATGAAGACATGCCTCCATGTCAGAGAGACATGCCTCCTTTAATCAGAGAGCTTGAAAAATTAGCCAAGATCACCCAGAGAGTGGATCAAGGGCTGGAACCCAAGTCTGACCCCTACACCTGGACTCTTGCAGTAACACGCTGCTCTCTCTTCTGATGAGAAGGAAGGAAGATAATTACAGTATTTATTAATTTATTTCCTTCAGATATTTATGTGAAATAAATGAGCCTCTAAAAATCAGAAATAGTTAGCTACCGTATTAACAGTTCATTGAATATTTTGAGTGCTTAAGTGAGAAACGACACAACTTTGGAAATGACATGTCTTGTTTTTTCTCTGTTTGAAATGATTCTTTTCTCACTTTCTTCTCTCATTCACACATTTCCCTAATACACACTGAAAACTTTCTCTCTGTTCTCTGCTAGACAGCAATTCTTTTTTCTTGAAGGTCTCTCTTTCATGAAGTCATGGCAGGCAAAGCACATTATATAAGAATCTCAGCAGTGTGTAAACAAAAGAATTGCAAGCTCCAGCACTTTGAGCAACAGTGTAGAATCATAGAATTCTCAAGGTGAGAGATACCTAACCACTAACATGTGTAGTGACACAGTAGAATTTGAACACGGGTAAAACAGAACCTCCGGTTAGAGTTCCTTAAGTGCATTAACAATATAATTACATTTTAAAAATCAAATAAATCATTTAAGTAAATCATTCAGTATCTCATCGAATCACTAATTTATTTATTTTCATCAAATAAGTCAACCATGGGCCTGATGGAGACATGGCCCATAAGAACTGCAGAATAGCAGGTACGTGTCATTGCCTTCCTTCCACTAGAACCCAAATGAGACATGTTTGAACCAGCCAATATGTTTACCACTGGTCCTGAGCCACTCTGCTTACCACCTTAACCGCTACACAGCGACGTTTAGAAAGGAGACCTGCTGTGGATCCTTGGCTGGGGAGGTTCTGTGGCTAAGAAGGCCGAATACATGATAAGCCTGATCTTCTCTTCATCCAGTCAGCCTCACCATGTTGTTCCTTTGCTAGATTGCAAGAGAGAGGCTGGAGAGAAAGTATACTGTTGTGCACAAAGCCATCCATCTACAAGAATAATCATTCTGAGCTTGAGGTCAATGACCAAGATATTAGCCCCCAGCACAGGCCTAATGATTTGAGACAGAGATGTGGACCATCTGACTAGTTTTCAAGGCTTGAGACTTCCAAAGTAAAACTTGGTAGTCTTTTGCGTCTCTGATGTTAGGAACAATTGGAGATGTTTTTGGTTTGATCAGGTTGGAAGGATAAGAGTTCATTTCTTTAAGCTCTTCGAATGAGTAAATAATTGCCCAGAAATCTTTTTTTTTTTTTTTTCACTTGAGACTTTCCTTTTGTTACCAAATGAACAAAGGCAATAATTACTGGTGCTTTCATTACTTCCTAACATCATAAGCAATGCTAATATCTGTCCTTATTTAGAACCACTTCTATTCCTAGGCAATGTTAAAAAAAACTATGAACTTTCATTTGATTTTTCTCTATTTCAATTCAAAGTGAGTTGGAATATGAGGAAAATATGTTCTTGTTCCTTCTGACTCAAGTTTAAAAACCTGACTAGTATAATTCCATCCTAGGAATGTTCCAGTACTGTTGAGCTTTTCCTTGGGAGGTTATCAGAGAGGCTTAGAGATTTGACAACAAGGTTACACTGGGTCACATCATACAGACCTTTCTGAAAGCAGATTTTCTGAGAGGCTGGGATCTCAGATTGGCCTGTCATTTCCGGGCTTTAATATATAGTATGGAAAGAGAAGTGGGAGGTTAGTCAAGTGACAATGTTTCTAGATTCAGGTCTGCTCCAGTCACTAACTCAGTGACCCTGGATAATTCATGTCCACTCTCTGGACTTCAGTTTCCTACTCTGTAAAGTAAAGGAGCTGTGCCTGATAGAAAACTCTCATAGTTATGACATCATAAGTTTAACAATATGGCCAACATTTACTTGAGCATCTACTATGTTTGGGACACTGGGCTAAGTGTCACAAATAAAAAGATGAGTCATCATAAATGGTCTTATCTTCTGAGCTTTCTGGATCTACAGGGAGAGGCAGATACAGCTAGCGTTGACATAATATGGATTTGAAATTTATATAATCCATTAGTCTATGAAATGTTCCCATTATATCCACTTACATGGACAAAATGGCTTTTGAATCAGTGGAGTAGAGGAGATTACATTACAGAGGTGTTCAGGAGGACGGCTGGAATGAAAGCTTAGGGAGAGCTTGATTTATTGGGGGAAACTCATTCAGTTCTCAAGGTTGTTTTTATCCTCATGCAACAGTGTCTCCTGCATAAAGGCAATGACAAGCTCTGGAGATGGAAGCTCCATAAACAAGCCTGCTATTAATCATTATCATAATGATCTGAACCAACCTGCTGAGCCTTTTGATGTTTGCTCAACTCCAAGGATTAAGATGCAAATTTGGGTGTGATCTCTATCACCACTGCATTAGGATCTGTGGTCCATTAATCTCAGGCTACAAATGAGCAGAGGTAACCTCAGATGAACACATGGCATTTCACCTTCCACCCCAGGGAGGGGACTCTATGCACCACCCCTGCCCAGTTGCCCTGGCTCCCACAAAACCTGGGGAGGGCTTTCTGGGTGGAATCCAGCCAGAATGGTATACTTTCCCTCTATTCCAGAGTCATCAAAAATATTTTCCTAGTGCTTCCCTTCAAGTTGAAACCCCAGTGGCCATGGGAACTTGCCAAACAAGATACTTTCCAAGAGGAACATCTCCACAACAAAATCTGTAAAAGATGAAAGAAGAGGGGGGAGGTACTCAAACATCAAAACTCCAGGCATGAACCCAAGATCTAAACACATGGCAAAAGGATGTCAGGTGATTGCTTTAGTCCTTTAGGAAAAGAGACCTGGGTTCGAGTCTTAGTCTTGCTCCTGCTTCATGTATGCCCAGATGGTGGGGCAGTTAGGACCACAGGATTTAGAAACAGGTAAATATCCAGTTTCTGTTACGTGCTCTCTGACCTGGTTCACATAACTTGACTTCTCCGTGCCACCTCTGTAAAACAAGAATATTAATATATACACCCTCTGTAGGGTGGTTGTGAGATAACAGTATTTCTATAACCATTAAGTATAAATTGTAAGGAAGGTGTCTCACAGATGGGAGCTGTCTGTGAGCTCAAAGCAAAGATAAAGGGAGCAAATGCGTCACACTTATAAGCCTGTCACCTCTGCCCACTCTTCAGGCTCCCAGAAAGGTTCAGTAGGGTTTCCTCCTCCCCAGATTCGATCACCCAGCTTCACTTGCTCTGAGGATGTGACCATGCTGATGGGCTAGCCCAGGGGATATGGTCTGGCTTAAGTTTTGGGCTCCTCAGGGTGGGTGATGATGTGAGAAGGTCAGATAGTTAACACTCCAAGGGTCTTTCCCGATGTAGATTCCTTGACATTTGCTATCTAGATCAAAGTATTTGTTTACCTCTATTGCTTCCCCATTAAAAGCTTCCCTGACTGCCCTGGCTTTCCTTTAGGCTAAACATCAGCCAGTAGTTGGTGGGTATCAGTGATTTTGCAAAGACTTCTGGAATAGTCACCCTTGTACCTACCCCACAATGATGTTTTCTTATGTCTGGCCTTTGTTTCTGAGGCAAGCTGAGAAACAAACCACCACAACAGAACAACCCTAAAACGGCTAACAGGGTAACAGCCAACACAGTTTAATGAGAAAATGAGAGGAAAACATAAAGGCTATGCAAACCAAAGGTTAAAGGAATGTTCTACCTCATAACGTATAAGAAAGTTTTGTAAACTGAGTGTCTGTCTGTGCAGATAGATGTCAGGGGCGGTTGTTTTACCATTGTGATGTAGGCACTTTGGGTCTCATGTTTTGGCAATCTGAATGAATGCGCTGCTTGCGAAAACCCTGAAATTCTAATGAACAGCCTGATTGTAAGCTGTCTTGGAACTAATTGAAGGAAGATGACTCAGTTCAGATAAGCAAAAGGTACATCCCCAAGGAATTCCCTTTTTACATCTATCCCACCCTTTTCCCAGGCCTAGTAGAGCACCTGACGCAAAGTGGGCACCCTGTGAATTAAGAATTTATCTCATTCTGTCAGTTTATTTAGGATACTTTGTAAAGATCCTTCACATTATCTTATATTCCTCTACTCCCACTAACCTTGCTTAAACATCCTTTTTGCGATTCTTTCCAACAGAGCAACACTATAGCTCACTTTTGAGAGAACACGGACTATGCAAGCTATGTTATGCTTGGTGGTTCCTTTAAGACAACCAAGAATTTATTCTGGCAGGCCTGTTCCCTTAAAGGATGTCTCCCTTTAAAACTCCCAGAATACAGAGACTGCGTGTGTGAACACATGCTCAGGTCCCCACATTTTATGGAAATGACACTGAATCATTTTGCAACAAAGGAAGGGCTTTAGATGCTTTCTGGAGGTGTGGCCGAGTGGCAGGATCTGGGCAAACCAGTCAAATGGGTGCGCCCCTAAGCAGCCAATCGCCTACCCTGGAAGGAATTGGGTTCAAACTGTGATTATGGAAGATCCTAAGCATTCCTACCTATAATCCAGGGATGTTATAGCCTTCATGACCATGTAAGGAGGTTCCTAACCAGTGGATAGCCCGTTGCTCACCAAGCTGAGAGCTACTCATACCTTCGCACTTGGAGTCTCTTGGCCAAAGAGCCCTTTACAGAACTTCCAGCCTAGTAATTTTGGGTCTTCTTTCCAAGGAGCCCTAAAGTTCCCCAAAGCTGCCTTTGTGTCAACTGCGAAGGCAGAGATGGGACTGCATAAATTCTTGAAGTCCCTGCCTCACCTACAACAGTTCTGATTTTGTTCTCTTTCATATCTTAGGATCCTTTTAATGATTTATTTTAAGAAAAGGAGTAGTTCTGCTTAAAAAATGCTTGAATACAATTTCTTTTTTTTTTTGACATAGACAAACTGGGTCCAAGAGATGAACAGTGAAACCGATCGCTTCAAGGTCACCAAAGACTTCCATTTTGCCAAATCCGATCCTCTTCCCAGTTGACCTCTTGGCAGCATTTGACCCAGTTTACCACTCCCTCCATTTCGAAATGCTTTCTTCTCTTGGCTTCCATGACAACACACTCTTCTAGAATTTGTCCTTTGATACTGGCTGCTACCTCTTGGTCTCTTTTGTGGGCCTCCAATACTTCATTTCCAAATGCTGTTCTCTCCAGGGCTCTGCTCGGGGACTATATCTCTTCTTCAACTGCATGTGCTTCCTGGGTGATCACACCTACTCCCATTGCTTTAAATGCTGTCTGAATGCCACTGATGCCTACTTGCATATCTGCAGTCCAGACCTCTCCCACTGGACTCAAGCATGGTACATCCAACTTTTGGTCTTTTGCACTCGGGTATCTGCTGGGCATCTCAAACTTAACATTTTGAAGACCTCTTGAATCTCTCACCTCCAGTGTATACCTTGTCCATCTGTCCTATCCAGTAACTGCAGCCTTCCATGTCACCTTGTATAGGGACTAGAGTAGTATTCCTGGCTGTGGAATGTGTGGCCAACAGGATTGCCTCAAATACTCTGGACAAAAACTTAGTAGCCATCCTGGATTCTTCTCCTTCTCTTGCTCCTACATTCAGTTGATCAGTATCAGGACTCTGGTTCATCAAATCCTTCTCCACAGACGCCATCTGAACTTATGCTATTCGTTTCTCACCTACACTAATGGAACAGCCATTTAGCTAGTCTCATTGCCTCTTCTCATGCCTCTACTTCCCTCATAATCCATTATCTCTACAATAGAATTTTCTAAAAGTGTAAATCAAACCATATTCCTCTCCTGCTCAATACCTGTCAATAACCACCGGCTGCACTTAGTATAAAATCCTCATTCTTTCCTCTGGCCTATAGGGTCCCTGCCTTCCTCAGTGACCTCAGGCGGTACAACTCTTATCCTCACTTCCCAAGTTCCAGGCACAAAGGCTTTCTTCTGATACCTGAAGCACTCCAAGCTCAGTTTCACATTGAACCCTTACAGTAGCTGCCCCTTATACCTGGAATGTTCTTCCCCTAAGTCTCAAGCTCAAGTCTAAGTGTTATTGTTGACCTTCGGAGAAGCCTTCCTTGACTTACTTTTCAACTGTAGCCTTCCCAGACACTTTCTAACATGTTTTCTTGTTTCATTTCAATCATAGAACTTACAACTCTCCAACTTTTCTTTTTTCTTTCTCTTATTCATTGTTGAATGCACTTTCTCTTTCTAATCAAGGTCTATGAGAATAGAAACCTTGCCTATCTTGTGCAGTGCTTTCTCCCCAGCCCCTAGAATAGCGCCTGGCACATGATTGATATTCAGCAAGAATATATTGAGTAAATGAATGAAGGTGACTTGTCCAAAGACACACAGCCCTAGTAGAAAAAAGACTGATCAGGCTTCTAGACCCCTACTTCACAGAGGGACTCATAAGATTAACTTCAAGCATCTCTGTTCAGGATAGTGTTTTATGGATTTACATAATGTTTTCTTTCCATAGAGTGAAAGAAAGAAAGAAAGTAAGTTCCCTGAGTTATAATCTCTGGAGTCATGAGGATATTTTACCGCCTAGAAAATAATCAACTTATTCAATAAACATTTATTGAGAGGCTAGTACCTAGAACTCTTAGGCACGAAGAATAAAAGCATGAATAAGAAATAGTCCCCATCCTGTTCTCTAGACAGGGAGAGAGAGACACCTAAACAGATGATGACAGTATTAAAATTTTAGTGGACATAATAATTAATAGCTAATACTTACTGAGCACTTATTGTGATTGGGGTACTCTTCTGAACGTTTTAAGAGCTTAACACATTTACTCCTCACAGCAATCCTATGTAGTACTTACTATTATTCCCTTTGTTTTGCAGCTGAAGAAATTGAGGCATAGATTAGGTAATTTGTCCAAGGTCAGAGAATGAGCATGTGTAGAGCCGGTTAATCTACTATGGAGTGCACGCTGTTAGTCACTATGCTACACTGCCTCCCTCATAGCGCTGTGTGGAAAGTGATAGGAACATAGGGAATTATTCCCTCTGTCCTTGGTGGAGGAAGGGAAATTCAGTGAAGGCTTTACTGTGGAAATAACATATGAGCTTGGATCTTGAAGGAAGAGGGGGATTCCCCCAAGGGAGAAGTTGTGGGAGCATGAAAGGTAAAGAGAACAGCTCGTGCAAAGCCACTGAGTTGTGAAAGGGCCTCTTTGTCTCAGAAACTGTGAAATTCAGTGTGGCTGGCACATTGCAAGTAGCAGAGAAGGGATGGGAGGTAAAACTGGAGAGAGATGCGGGGGCCAGGATGCAAGGTTTCTTCTACTGAAGGTTAAGGAGAATGAGTTTTCCACCCAATGAGAGCAAGTGGAGACTTTTAAGCCAGTGAATTACACATTCTAAACTTGCTTTACAAATGCCACATCCTTCATGCAAAGGGTGGACAGGAGAAGGAAAAAAATTAGTAGAGATACTATTTAGGAAGTACTTGCAGTGGTCCAGACGGGAGATGCAGAGGGACTGCAGGGCATCGTGGCCCCTATCTCCTGCAGGTGAGCAAGGTGTGTCTGATGCTACACGTGGAAGGAGAGGAAGAGCAGCTGCTTGGGGCAAGCTAAGCATGTTTGCCTAAGGCGTGTCTGGGGCCATTTCTCCAGCAACCAGGGTGGTCAGCAAAGGCTCAGCTACCCCACCCTCTGACTCCAACCAGATGTTGCAAGGGCTCTGGGGACAGAGCCTCTTAGACACTGCTGTGGCTTCAGGCCTTGTTAGGAAAAGGCTGCTATCTTCTTGGTAGTGCCTGTGCCTCAGCCCAGGCACAGAGTGAGGTCAATGCATTTTTCTCCTGCCTGTCTGTCACTGTTCTTTCACAACAGGTTTGAAAAACATGCTGAGGTCATAGGAGAATGTGTTAACGTGTTTGGTGGATTATTATCATTCTGTCATTCCTGTAATTGGTTAGAGGGGATGAGTTCTTTTGGTATTTAGACAAGCAAGCATGGGAATTACCATTATCTCTCTCTACAGCTGATGCATGGAAATGATCCGAGAAGCAAATATCAGTATCAACTGATATTTCATCAGTTGTGTTTTCATAAACTTCCCTTACCTCTCTTCACCTGAGGATTTCACAGACCCTTATCTACATCCCCATTGCCCTCATGGTAAAACATCTGAGGACAACATCGGAGAGTTTAGAGGAAAAGTGGCTGAAGGTGATTTGCTCCCAGTATCCCTTGCTGGTTTTAAAGAAATTATATATTTTTTCTACTAAGCACCTGGAAGACTGGATATTAGCTTTATTTCAACTCTTGATCACAATGTCTAAAAATATAGTAGCTGCTATTGATACAGTGATCATAGCAAAATCTCTCTGTCATTGACTTGGTTGTTTTTGTGCTTCAGTATACTGTGATTTTTATCTACATAAAACATGCTTGTAGATAGCCGCAAATGTTTTTAGACTTAGAGATATTTTACCAGCCTGGGGACTCCACTGATTTTGCCACATTAGGAAAGGATGTGAGCTATGATGTTGGAGGATTCCAGTATATTGAAGGACTGTCACATAGATTAAATATTTTAAAAGGATTGTGGTTAGGATTGTTTAGGGCAGAACTTTTAAAAAGTGTGTTTGAAACACAAGTTATAGGAGTCATTTTAAGGAGAAAAAATTGCATTATGTACTAACTTTGGGATGTGGTGGGTATTTTTTTGTCTTGGAGATTCAGAATATTACAAAGAAACAAAGGGTGGACAGGAGAAGGGGAAAAATTAGTAGAGACACTATTTAGGAAGTACTTGCAGTGGTCCAGATGGGAGATGCAGAGGGACTGCAGGGCATCGTGGCCCCTATCTCCTGCAGGTGAGCAAGGTGTGTCTGATGCTACACGTGGAAGGAGAGGAACAGCAGCTGCTTGGGGCAAGCTAAGCATGTGGCCAAACTTAGTAACCCAGACATGCCTTAGGTAAAACCACCAGGATCTGGGCAAATCAGTCAAATGGGTGCGCCCCTAAGCAGCCAATGGCCTACCCTGGAAGGAATTGGGTTCAAACTGTGATTATGGAAGATCCTAAGCATTCCTACCTATAATCCAGGGATGTTATATTCTTCATGACCATGTAAGGAGGTTCCTAACCAGTGGATAGCCCGTTGCTCACCAGGCTGAGAGCTACTCATACCTTCGCACTTGGAGTCTCTTGGCCAAAGAGCCCTTTACAGAACTTCCAGCCTAGTAATTTTGGGTCTTCTTTCCAAGGAGCCCTAAATTTCCCCAAAGTTGGCTTTGTGTCAACTGCAAGGGCAGAGATGGGACTACATAAATTCTTGAAGTCCCTGCTTCACTTACAACAGTTCTGATTTTGTTTGGCCAAACTTTGATATGGTTTGATTTACACTTTTAGAAAAGTCTATTGTAGAGATAATGGATTATGAGGGAAGTAGAGGCATGAGAAGAGGCAACAAGACTAGTTAAGAGGCTGTTCCATTACTGTAGGTGAGAAACGAATAGCATGTGTTTTGTCCAATTTGGTTTAAACATAGTATTTGCTTATGCTTATAAGGACCATGGGGTGTGTGTGTGTGTGTGTGTGTGTAAAACAGTGCAAGGAATTTGTAATGAATGATTTTCTAATGTTTCTAAAAAATGCAAGGCACATGACCACAACCAATATTCTGTCCTAGGTATGGATTTTCCATTCAGGTTCTACTGACATTAGCTCTTTTCTTAGAGATCTTTCCAAGCTTTGGGTGGTCGGTTTTAAGTTCACTTTCATGACTTTTTCCAGTCTCGGATCTCCCATACCATGTATCACAGGTGTGGGAAGAATGTTCTAGGTTTTATTCTACCTCTTGTTCACATTCCACTTGCTAGTTAATTGGAGTACACCATCAGCAGGTCCCCTTCACACCACTTTCTCAGGCCATAATTAAGAAATTCAAATGTCAATTGCAAAGATTTTTCTCACATGCTTTTACCTTTTTTGAGCCAGTTGATAATTGTTTCAAAATCATTTCACTCTGGGAATGCCAACTTAAGGTTTCAGGATATTAAAATACCAAAGCTGTATTCCTAGTATCTCAACCACCACTTCTCCACCTCTATACGTCCCCCTTTCTTTCTTCCTCATCCAAATAATAAATGAGCTGCTATCTATTAAACATCTACAATGCACTTTATATATTTTATCTCATTTGACCTTTATAATGGAGATTGGGAGCAGTAGCCCCATTTTACTGTTGAGAAACCAAGGCTCAGAGAGGTCAAGATACCTGCTTAAGGTCACACAGCTAGTAAGTGGCAGGATAAGAAATTGCATTTGGATTTGTCAAACTCCCAATTTTGTATCACTTTCTGTCCTCCTGTATCTCAAACTTGGGTATGGGTACCCCTGGATGAGAGCACATGTAAAACTGTTAGCAGTCATGCAGAATCTACTAGACCATCCACACTACACACTACCTAAACATTATGGGGAGGAAGTAAATATTTTAAAATATTCTCATGGTAGAACAAACTAGCTCATAATATGGGCTGGAATACATATTTTCAAAAGAATTTTTAAAGATGGAACTGAAACTGCAATGAAATCTGGTGCTTTTTGAGGGAGCTTTGAGCCAAGTTCCTACACTCCTAAGAATATCAGTTTGTTCTATATGGTTCTGTATACCATTAGGGTTACACCATGGAAAAGAAACTTTGCTTATACCTTGCTACTCCCCCTTGCAGAAAACATTATGTAAAGTTCTAAACTCAGTTCTTGTCTAATATTTTTCTAAATTTTATTACAGTGGTTTCCTCCATTCACATGGTCCTATCTCTAGCTTCCAACCTCTCTTTTGATACATACCATTGATTTGCTTATTCATTAGTTCAAGAGAACTTGACTGTGCACCTATTAATAACCTACAGGATATCTCTACCTCCATGTGTGTCTAGAAACATCTAACAAAACACTTAAAAATGAAATTCCTTATTCACCCCTTCTAAAATGTTCCTTCTCAGAAAATTTTACTGCTCTTTTTCCAATCATTCATGCTTGAAACATGAAAATTCCCTTGGACTCCACGTTTGCCTTCATTATGATGTTTGTAGAGTTGGAAACATCAGCTGCCTAGTTGCCACCCTCCTTTTCCTTTGTGGCTTCCCCAGGTCAGTCCCTTATTGGTCCTTGCTTAGATCAGTGGTTCTCAGATGGGCAATTTTGCCACCCCCTCCCCCAGGGAACAGTTGGCAATGTCCAGAGACACTTTTGTTTGTCACAACTGGCATCTAGTGGGTAGAGACCAGGGACACTGCTAAACATCCTGTAATGTATAGGACAGCCCCCTACAACACTGAGCCCCCGAAGTCAAAAGTGTTGTGGTTGAGAAACCCTGGCCTGGTCCATGGGAAAATCCTGTTCACTGGGTTCCTCCTCTCTGCTTCTGCTTCATCTTCCATGCAGCTGCCACCTTAAGGTTTCTAAAGCATATATCTTCTGATGTCATTCCACTGCTGACACCTTCAATGGTTCCTAGCAAACTTCTAAGCCTGTCATTCAAGATTCTCCAAAATAGGTCTAGTCTTAGTTCCCGCTCCCTCCCTTCATGCCACACCATCACACCACACTTCTTACACCTGGTCTTCTCCCAGGCGGTATCCTCTACCCTTGAAGCCTTTATTTTTCTCTTCCTCACCCTCACCCCTCCTATCACTGTCTATCAAAATCCTGCCCCTCCTTCCAGCCCAACCGCAAAGGCTATCTTACTTTCTAAAGCCTTTCTTGATTCCCCCAAATGGCATTAACTCTTCCCAACTCTTCCCTCTATGGGCTGCCGTCATCGCCAAGTTGTATTCCCCTGAGGACAGCAGCTGCACCTGGCTGCTTGCACTCATATCCCCACGACACCGAGCCTCACCTGGCATGTTTCAGAGTGGCCATTAAGAAGGGAGAGTTGGGAGGAATGTGGAAGGAAGGAGGCATTCACTCAAGGAGGGGCAGAGGGGAGCGTGCAGGGGCACAGGGGGTCTGACCACAGTGCTGAAAGCTGCCGGCTCAGCTTCATCTGCTTTCTGAACTTCCATCTTCCATCATGAGGTCACTGCAGCTGCCCCAGTTCACTCCTCCTCTCCCCCCTCTTCTTCCTTCCCTCCTTCTTTCCTTCTCTCCGTTCCTTTCTTTCTTTCTTTTAGAACATTCATTCTCAAAGAAAGGAGCAGTGATATTACTACCAAGGGGATAAAAATTAATTCTTAGAATATGAAAAAAACCCTTAGCAATTACAATGGTGTGTGGCCCTCCAAAGCTCCACCCTACCCAAAGAAATCTTATTAATTTCTCTCGTTAGGGATAATTTACATTTTAAGTTATGTTTTCTCTTTGCAGGGGATGGGGTGGTGGCAATAATTTAATTTAAAGGTTGAGAAACATTGTATTAGAAACATTGTATAAGGTGAAGGGTATAAGCATAATGTGCCTACACACACATATGTTTTTAAAACCCATGGGAAAAAAAATAAAACCCATGGAAAACTTTTTAAAGGCTCAATTCTTTAATTTGTAAATAATTAGAGAAAATATAAAGTATTGCAACTTTGGTTGTGATTCACTCACATACTACTTTCTCCGTTTTGTCAATAAGAAAAATGAGGCGCAGAGAAATGACTGTATTCATTCATCAGGATCTCAGCGGAGGGGGTCCTGTCTAGTGTGAGCCTGGCCCGTGTGCCAGCCGTTCCTCCCACGGGTCACATCTCGCCCTCTCTTCTGCCCGTGTCCCCTCGCCAGCCCCGCCATGGCATCGCTCGATTTTTTGGACGATGTGCAGTGGATGAACAAGCGGCAGCTCTATTATCTAGTCTTAAATTTTGGAAAGATTGTCTCCTCGGCACTAATGCTCCGGAAGGGGTTAACGGTTAGAACCGGAAGTGAAAGTCCAGCTGTGGTGTTGCTCAGCGGCAGCATGGAACGTGCATTCCATAGAGGAGCTTTTCTCTTTCTAGCAAATCGAGTTGAAGATCATCCCGTAGGAGTGGAAGAAATTGTTGTTTTTAGCATAGAAGGAAGAGAGGTTCCTATAGTTCACCGAGTCTTGAAGATTCATGAAAAGCAAAATGGACGTATGAAGTTTCTGACCAAAGGAGATAACAGTGTGGTTGATGACTGAGGCCTGTATAACATTGGCTAGAGAAGAACGATGTTGTCAGGAGAGCGAGGGGATTTGTTCCTTACGCTGGGATTGTGACGATCCTCATGAATGACAATCCTAAATTTCAGTGTGCAGTACTCTTTGCTGGTCCATTGTGAGTAAGAAGTCTGCCTTGCTGTTCCTGGAAGATGCTGTACTTTTTGTTCCTGAATGTTTGGAGTAGATATAGATCTGTGGTTGGTGGAATGGAGAACACATGTTGGCGCTTCTTGGTAGCACTGGTTTGCATTAAGTTTATGTTTCCATGCCAGAGTACGTGTGGGCGGGTGCATGTGCACCACAGCATGCACTCGAGGGGACTTTCAATCACAGAATTCCATATGTTGTCATTGTCACACTTTCGCATTTTTGTACATCAGTGTATTTTTTCTATTAAAAGGTTGAGCCAAAAAAAAAAAAAAACTCAGTGGAGTGCCTATAAATTCATAGGGTTTTCAAGGTTTAAGAGAACTAACTCGAGTAAAGTATTGATACTTAGGAGCAAGACGGCACATGTTAGGCATCAGTAATATAGCCACTAGCATCAGCTTCATTATTATTGTTTTTACTACATTCCAGGCTCTGTACTGAGGTGCTGGGAATGAGATGATGGTGGAGAAACAGACACAATCTCCACCCTAATGTAGCTCACACTCTAGTGGGTGAGACAGAAAATCACCAAAGGATGTATAATTGCAAACTGTGGTGAGTGCAGGGAGCCATGAGAACATATAACAGGAGGAACTGATTTAGTGGTGGGAGGAGGGGGGAGGAGGAATGAGGAGGGTTCCTGAGTGCAATGATAATGAACCGGGATCTGAAGAATGAGTTAAGTGGGTGAATGAGGATGTGAAAAGTACTCCCCTGGGAAGGACCAAAGTACATGGAGGCTTCTGGGAGGAAGGGAGCATGGAGTGCTTGAAAGACAGAAACACCAGCGTGCCTGGAGCCTAGAAAGCAAGGCAGAAAGTGAGTCAGGATGAGTCTGCAGAGGCCTAGACCATGATAGGAGATTTCTTTTTATCCTAAGATAAATGGAAGTGGTTGAAGGGTTGTTTTTTTTTTTTTTTTTAAAGGGTTTTTAAGTCAAGGATTGATGTGCTATGACTTAGGCTGTTGTGGAGAAAATGGATTGGGAGAGGATGAATGGAAGGGGAGTGATCAGTTAAGAGTTCTTGCAATAGTTCAGGTCTAAAGTGATAGCAGTGAAGATGGAAATAGGTATACAAATTCGAAGATACTTAGAAGGCAGAACCAGTAAGAATGGATTACACGTGGAGGGTGAGTGAGAGGGATGTGGATGACCCCTGGGAGTCTGGCTTAGGGAACTGCATAGACAGTGGTAACATGTCTGAGGCCACTAGTTAGTAAACAGCAGAGCCAGGCCTATAATCTAAGGCTTAGATCAATGTCCTATAACATCATAGCTGCTTCCCAGTGGCTGGGCTTCATTTACTTCTGCCCAAGTTCCTGTTGAAACATTGTACTCTTGGATATGAACCTCTTAGAAAAGGTCTTCCAAAGTTGGAAGCATCTAACAACTTCGGATTGGATTTAGGGAAAGTGAATTAAAATTCCTGTAGCATGGGCAGGACACTCAATATTGCTAAGCTGGCATCCTCATTCTGTTAAATACAGATAGTTAAAATACCCACTTCAAAAGGTAGTTCTGAGGTAGGGGTTAGAAGAGGTAGCGTCAGTCTCCAATGGGTACATCTGAACTTGGATCCTGGGCACACGTTCCAGCTTGCTCCTCAAGTCACAGTTGTGTCTTTTTCTTTGTAGGTTGTTCCTGTGACATGTGGGCCAAGAGGAACTTTGGGCTGGGTGTCTTTTAGTTCTGGTGTCCCAGGTGAAGTCAGCTGCATTTTCCTGCATGTTAGAGGCTCAGGAAATCTGTCCCTCACCATCACCAGGTGGGCCACCAGAGTGTTCTCTGTGCTTGAGGTCTGAAATCAAAATGGTAAGTTAAGAGCCTAAGGAAGATGGTCTCAAAGTTTATAGTGCATAAAAGTCACCTTCACCTGTGATGGCTTTTTAAAATATAGATTCCTGGGTCCCATCACCCTAGATATTCTAATTCAGAAAGCCAGGATGAAGCTGAGGAATCTGTATTTTCATAAGCTCCCAAGGGTGAATCTAAGCCTGGAAAGTTGTCCATTTGGCTGTGACTCTTTGAGGGAAGAAACTCTGTCAGGTCCACTAACCCAGGGCCCAGTAGGGTACTAAATAAACATTTGAGTTTAATTGAATAAACACTGAATTTTGTCAAATTGAATTACTGTGCTGTGGCCCTATTTTCCTTCCCATCGATCCCCAGTCAATTGCTGAGGAATCTGCTAAGATTTCAGGAACGATAAATTTTAGAGAGAGGAGTGAGGTTCAGGAAAATGTGTGTGTATGTATATGTGTGTGTATGTATATGTGTGTGATGATATGAGGAGTTACAGCAATCCACAAGTTACTACCAACCAGGTTAAAAGGATTTGGGATTCTCTTTTTTTTTTTTTTTTTAATAAATTTATTTATTTATTTATTTATTTATTTATTTATTTTTGGCTGTGTTGGGTCTTCGTTTCTGTGCGAGGGCTTTCTCCAGTTGCGGCAAGCGGGGGCCACTCTTCATCGCGGTGCGCGGGCCTCTCACTATCGCGGCCTCTCTTGCTGCGGAGCACAGGCTCCAGACGCGCAGGCTCAGTAATTGTGGCTCACGGGCCCAGTTGCTCCGCGGCATGTGGGATCTTCCCAGACCGGGGCTCGAACCCGTGTCCCCTGCATTGGCAGGCAGATTCTCAACCACTGAGCCACCAGGGAAGCCCGGGATTCTCATTTTTAAGGACCTGCTGCTGATGGGACTCTATTTCATTCACCCAATATTTTTGTGAAGCTATGTAATTAAAAGTAAATTAAGTCAGCCCCAGGCGGAACAAGGCACATTATCTCACCCCAAGGTATCTTCCCTGGAGCCAGGTGGCTAAATTCCAGGGGGCCCCTATGCCCTGAAGGCAGCTGCTTGAGGGCTGTCCGGCTTCTTCTTGACCACACAGGGTTTCATTCCCTTCGCTATGTCATCTCTTCTACAGCAGCCCATCCATACATCCCCCCCGCCCCCTGCCCTGTCAGTATTGAAATCTTTTATTGCTTGTGAGAGTGAAATATTCCAAGACCTGGAGCAGAACATCCCTCCAAGCTTGCTCTTACTACCCCCCACACACGTGGCCCCTGACCAGCTTTCCTATATAAATTCATGTCCTGATACATATTTGAAAAGCAAAACTTAAATCATACACTTGGTAGACATATGATTTTAAAATACCATGAACAAGAGGATGTACTTATAGGGAACTCAGGGTGATGAGCAAAAAGGCCTTTGAAAGGACAATGAAAACAACTCTAAGTAACTTATCTTTTTCCTTTGTCCCAAACAAGCTACCACTAATGTTGATTCTCATCACCTACTCCTTTATTCCCACAAACACTGTTCCACTTCTTTCTTCCAGACTGGTCCATGCTTTCTGAAGGAAGCTGATTTTGCCTGTGACCTTTGATTGATCATGGGGTCAGTGTTGGATTATAGAAGGCCACCAGATGGATTGGAAGAAATTGAGAGCAGAAAGAACCAAGTTTGAATCCTGGATCCCTTACATAAGTGACTATGGATGAAATCTTCCACTTTAATAAATACCTGTGTTATGCTCCATGCTTTCCAGATGTGGAATGAACATTAGGGCAGAGAGAAGAGTTTAGAACTGAGTCTGTGACTCAGAGGGGGCTGGAGGCCTGTCTTTTTATTAGAGGAGACGCTATGAGCAGGAGGTAGGTTTGCTGGCTTAAAGTTGTTTGCTAAGGTTTATTTTAGCATCAGAATTCCTGCTCTCCCTTTAAAAAACTTTGTGTTTAAATAAAGGTGTTTGTTCGTTTTTCTCAGCTGTATTCTGAAACTTTAGAACATACCCCATTGTACATCTGAAAACTCTTTCTAGAGACATTTGTTGGGTGGGCAACTCACACACTCACACATATGTGGAAAGCCATTGCATGCAGTTTACAGAGCAAGTTAGGCAGTCCTAGCCTGAACTGAAGGAGCACCAATGGTAACAATCTTTCCTAATATGATGTTTCCCCTTGCATATGAGAGAGATTTGGTTCCCCAAACTGAAAGTCACTCAGCAGAAGTCTCCTGTTTTTCTAAATTGTGGTCAGTCTCTGGATGAATATAAAGCAGTTCTGAGATGCCATAGAGAGAAGTAAGAACAAGTACATTTCCACTGGCAACTTTTCTTGGAAATACAGTCCACTTCTATCTCCTCCCCACCCCCAAATTTCCCTGTCTGAATCCAGCCCATGCTCAGAAAACGCCCTCTCCTCTGTAATGTACTTTAGAACATGAGTGCTTTAGGAAAGGAATGACCAATCTCCCAAAGGTCCAGAGGTTCTATTTGCCAGAGAGGTTGGATTGAAGAACATTCTGGGCTCCACCCAACCCCACATGAGTAAGAAATGCAGTCTCATATAGGACAAAGGGAAGGCATCTTATCATACAGGATTTTACTGACTAGGAGTAAACTAACGATTTAACACAGAGAGGGTGACCTGAGAAAAGAAACTACTACTCTATCAACCTGTAAACCCCATTTCTAACATTCCAGCACCAACTATACTATCCAAACATCCAGATTCCTAAGAGCACTCGTTCGGCCTATAACATGAGTCATTTATTGAGAACTACTCTTGCCTTATGCTATGTTAGGCACAAAGAAAAATGAGAAAATATATTAACACCTTAGAATTGTTTCAAGGTCTGGGACATAGTAACCATTTAAAAGTGGTATTGCTGTTGTTGTTATTGTTGTTGTTAGTTATTATTCCTGGGCAAGTTCTCTGCCGTGTACCAGTAGAGTTTGACATTATTGATTATTGTCTTTTTAGACCTTGCTTGTATTAGGTTCTCCTCCTACTTCTTGATCCATGACTTCTTTCATTTGTTTTTATAATAGATGTATATCTTTATCTATCTATCTATCTGACATCTCCCACATATTATTCCATTCTTTTCTCTCTGATTTTACTATGACGTAGGCTGGATTATAGCAGAAGCTTCTTTAATCTCTCTCCCTCTAGTCCGTGAGTTCATTGAGGGCAGGGGCCGAGGATTATATCTTTCATATACCAAGTCTGATAGGAATTCCATAAATATTTTTTGAGTGCACATATGACCAATGAATTGATAAATGACTGAATAAACTAGCATGCTAGCCTTTCCACCACTAGTCTTTCTGTTTCTGGCTAGTCAGGCCAACTGCAAGCATCCCGTCTCCTGAAAATTCCATCTTTATCTTGTAACTCCCTTGCTCAAAAATATAAGTGGTTCTCCATTATCCTTTAAGCCAGATTTCAAGCCGTCCCCATCCTGTTATCTTGCTCTATCTGATGTCCTGTCCAATGCCCTCTCCTACTCTTGTGTGCATAAATCCAAGTGCCTGGCAGGTTGGACTCCTCTCAGGCACTGAATTTCTGTATACTCATTCTTTCCAGATCCTTGCTCATGACTTGGCCACCTTTCTCTTTGAATATCCAAACCTGACCCATCATTTAATGCCCACATCCTAGACCTTAGCAACAATACAGCCCATATACACAGAGCCCCTACTCAGAACTTCCCATACCCACATGGTTTCTGCTTGGCTCCTTGCCGAATGCTACCCTGTATTACTATCTGACGATCAATTTATAAGGTCCTGAGAGTAGGAGCCATGCCTTATGCTTCTTTGGATCTGGACCATTTTTAGGGAATCTTGTCAAAGTGAACTAAGTGCAACATGAATTTTACAGAAGAGAATTCTCTGAAGTATAAAGCTGAGCTTGGCCCTTCTTGTTTCCATCTAACCACTAAGTTTACTACTTTAGATATAGAGTGGATCAAAGTCAGTTCTTTGGGTCCCCAGTGTATATTGTATAACATGTACGTCCTAATAATGGTGACAAAATGGTAGCTAACATATGTGAGTACCGTGTGCATATTTCAGTACTTAATACTCTCTGTGCAAGGCCCTGTGCCCAGTATCTTAATATTTTAATTTAATCATCAAATTCCTATGAAATAAGTTCTATTATCCTACTTTACAGATGAGGAAACAAATCAAAGCTTCAAATATCATCAAGCCCTGACTCAGTTTCATGCCCAGCGCTAGATTCTGGGGATATAGGTATCAATCAAGCACAGTCTCTACTCTCAAAGAGCTTAGAGACTAGGGGAAAAGAGGAGAATGAATAATTATGATTCAGTTTAATAAGTGCAGTATCTGAACTAGTATTAGCCTTTTCTCTATCAGATGAAGGTGGTGACCAACCCTCTCCAATGTCCAAACAATGCCTTAAATTTCTTAATATCAGCATTTAACTTCTGCAGTCTTCCTCCTAATAACTTATACTCCCAGTTTAGTCATGAGAAGACATCAGTAAATTCCAAAAGAAGGATATTCTAGAATATACTTGAGCAGTACTCCTCTAAATTATCAAGGTCATCAAAAACAAGGAAAGCCTGTGGGATTGTCACAGTCAAGAGGAACTAAGGAGACATAATGACTAAAGGTGATGCGGTATCTCGGTTGGGGTCCTGGGGCAGAAAAAGGATATTATATAAAAACTAAGGAAATTTGAATAAAACATGGACTTTAGTTAATAGTTATGTGCCAGTATTAGTTTATTAGTTGTAACAAATATACCATGCTAATAAAAGATGTTAATAATGGAAACTGACTATGGGTTATAAGGGAACTCTCTGTACTATCGTCTCATTTTTTTTTTGGAAATCTAAAACTGTTCTACAATATAAAGTCTACTAAAACATAATAATGTTAACCCTTAAAATAAAGGTTGTGAGTGATTGTCAGGATAATGAGTCTAGGAAGGCAAGGAATCTGAGCAAAGGAGTCCATTTATGGTGGGAGGTAAAGAGGGGAAGATGGTGAGTTTGGTTTTGGAGCTACTGCCTTGGAGAGTCTGGCGGGAAGCCCAGGTGCCCAAGAGGCAGCTGAAGAGCTTGACCTGGAGTCTAAGGGAGTGGAAGAGGAAGACCTGGGTTGAAGACACACACTTGGGAGTCATCATGCACACAGGTGAGAGTTGAAACATTTGATATTCTAAACACCATTCTGGAGATCAGTAGCCAGTGAGTCTGTTATTACTGTGTGATGGATGGGCCGGGGGAGGCCGGGGGAGAGCCAGTTTGATTATAACTACAGAGCGGCTGGAGCTTTCATCCTCGGGGGGAGCCAAAGCAGCCTTGTGGGCACAGATGCTGTGTTTTCCTTATTCTGGAAGGCAATTTCCCGAGATAAACTCTGGATATGATAATTATATTGGTGAGTAAGTTGATCTAGCCTCAACTTCATAGACAGGGATACCACAACAAAATGCTTTCACGTTATTCGATACATTGGCTTTTCTTTAAAAAAAAAAAAAAGGGAAAATTTTAATTCTTTCTTCCATTGCAGGTTCAGGGTAATTATCTTAGTTGAAACTATTTTGATAGCCAACTTTCTTGAGGCACAGCACCTCAGTAGTTTTAAAACCTAAGTTAATTAGATATCTGATGTTAACAAAAGCTTCCATAAAAAAAAAAAAAATTCCTCAAGAGCTGCACCTCCCAGACTCTTGCTACAGCAGAAGAGTCTATGCTAAGTACAGTTTTTATCATCAAACTGGCACTTTTGTGTAGTTAATCATAGTTGTCTGCAGCCTCTGGGATGGAGAAGGTACACCCCCCAACTCTTACCCCCAAGGATGAAAGACTCGTCACCATGGTAAAATCCGTGTTTTTCACATGACAATCCTAGCGAGCTGGGTCTTACATACACTAAGATATTAACTTTGCTTATTGTCTAGTTTGTAGGAAAAGGCCATTTCTTGGAAATTTAAGGGGGGATAGTCTTAGTTAACGCTAAGATAAGTATCCCAATGAGCATGAAAAGATGAGTAAAATTATCTAGATGTGGGCAAAATGACAAGGCTCCTAGAAATGTTCCTAGCAATGAATTCCCAGAAATGTAAACTCTCCTGACTATAAGGAAATGAAGTTTAGAAAAGACTGCTATATCCTTTATAATCTTTCTACCCCACCCCAAACACGCAAGCGTGTTTAAGGGGACACGTACACACATGCACACACACCTTTGACTTCTAAGCGGAGCAATGCAAGGGCAATTTCATCAGCTTTCTTTAGGTCAGAGAAAGAAAAAGTTGGTAGCTGGAAACGCTGCAGCTTTGGCACTTGGCAAAAGGCAAAGGGTGGGATCTGTGGCCACAGGCAGCCTGTGTCTGAGCTCCTGCTCTGTCTCTCACGGGCTCTGTAATCCCAAGCATGTTGCCTAGCTCCTCTGAGTCTCAGGTTCCTTCTTTAAGAAATGGGGATAGAGATGCTCATCTCAATTCAATGAATACATATCCAGTGTCTTCCAAGTGGCAGGTACTGTTCTGGGGATACGGTCATGAACAAGAAAACACAATTGCCCCACTCAGAGACAAGTGCATTTCTGGGAGGTTGCTGTGAGTATTCAGGGATTCAGGATACTCGGCCTGCTTGTGGCTTGGAGCCTGTTCACTGCGTACACAATATTACTGTGCTTTTCTCCCACCCCGAGATGAGCAGTTGAACTTGAGTAAAAGGACAGTCGAACTAAGGGAATTTAGCAGCACCAGGCCTAGGACTGAAGGGTGTTAGTTTATGGAGCTTCAAAATACTTTAATAGTAAATACATTGAAAATCCAATGCACTTTGGAGTCATAAAGAGCTGGCCCTGAAATCTCTGCTTTGTCCTTCACTACCTATATGATATTGTGCAAAGAGATTCTATCATCTCTTTGAGGCTAAATTTCCTCATTTGTAAACTGGAGCTATTGTTAGCGATACCTACCTAAGGTTGATGTTACAGGTGATAAAGGAAATATTATATGTGAGAAGGGCTGGTTTTATGGCAAAGTGATATCCACATGTTAGTTATTATTGATTATGTTCATTGTTATTAATGATTAAACTCCAGCTATGACAACAGCCCCCATGTGGTGCCTTTGGGGCTGACGTATTCCAGCAGCAACGTTAACACATTTCATAGGCTCCAGGATGACATCCAATTACTGGAAAGATTTGTAAATAAGTCCCAACCTCATTAGGTGCAGATCCAAGGACTGTGACTTTCTTCCAAATAACAGCAGCAGAGACCATGGCACAGAGAGACGGCCTGGGTACAGCCTGTCCCAAGTTCTCAAGAGCAATCTGTGGCTCCTACCTGGTCTCTTCCCCAGTTGACTTGATCCCTCTCCACATCAGGGATTGGGTGGAGAGCATTTAAGTACCACAACTGTACATCAATCTTAGAAACACCCCTCACCGGCAGTCAACCAGAATTCTAATCTGAGGCCAATTTCTTTTACTTCTTACGACCCAAGATGAGTTCCAGGCTCACCTGAGGAACCACCACTGAAGCACTTGGGGAACCTTCATAATGTCCACAGAGTAGCATTTCAATCCTGATAGTCCTGGATGCCCGAGTCAGTCTGAAGAATCGGTTTCACTATGTCTTGTAAGAGGCCATGTAAAGCTCATGCAAATAGGCTCTTGGAGAGTATCTCAGATGTTCCAGAGTTTTAAAGGTAGGCTTGCAGGAATTCCTCTGTGTTAGGACAATATGAAAGGACTCACTAGGGCTTAGTTATGCCAACTACCTTAGTTTCATGAATTCATCATACAGTTTCATACCCCAGTACCTTTGCACATGTTTTACTCTGCTTGTGGGAACAACTCCTCTTCTGCTTGCCTGTACATTCCCTATTCATCCTTTAAAACCTAGCTCAAGCATCCTTCTGTGAAGACGTTCCTGATTCCCACTCTCTCTCCACTTCACCAACAGGCCTGGCTTCAAGTCCCAGGAACAGGCCCATTTAGTGAGTTCTCAGGAAGTGATTATTGTTTTCTCAAATTCTTGGAGTTGACCTGGTTTCTTCTCCAGTCTCTGACAATTAGACCAAGTGCAATGCGAGAGGCTGGAAATCAACTATGCAGTTGTGAAACCTTTGATTGGAAGCAAGATTCTAGGTTGCTCAAATGTGAGTTATGTAACCTACACATTGTGCAATGGGCAGGAGGACCTCACTGTGAGCACAGATTTGGAGGTTATTTCTGTTATAATAGCACCTCTGCCTCATTTCTACTGAGGCATCACACCTCCCAGCCCCAGCACAGCTCCTGGTCCAAAGCAGGAACTTAACACAGATTTGCTATTACTGGGGGACAAGAAAAGAAGCTCAAAGGGGAGAGGATCCTGGGAGTCCTTCCCTCATCTTCTCTAAAAGACTTAGTGACCTACTTGCGGAAACCCACGTTGGCTGCCCTGGAAGCCATTTCCCCATTCTAAGATAGTAATTAGGACAGAGGCTGCAATCTCATTACTGATGATGAGGTTGACTCTATGTAGCACTATGTGTTTGGATGAAAAATGCCATCACAGTTCAAAGTAGTCATTATTATCTTATTATGTTACTAATCAAAAAAAAAATTTTTTTTTGTGCATTTTTATGGTATGAAAACCACTATTTTAATATTCTTAGAAAACAATTCCTGTTCCATATTCATTCCTTCTACTTTTTCTATTTGGATATCCTTCTGCCAAAGATTTCTACCAGAAGAAAGAGCTGAACCAAGCAAAACTAAATCTAAGATGGCTACACAGCAGTCAGGCTAAAGGAGATTAGGGCTATGGTCACCCCAAGATGTGGAGCCATCGGGGGGCCGTGGTTGTCAATCCATCTCAACCCTGCTCAACACTTCCTTCCCCTGGAGGACTCCCCTTGCTCCTCAACCAGAGGTGGCCTTTCTTCCTCCACACCTTGTTTCTCTGAAGACACTTACCATAGCTGTTTGTGTGTCTTAACACTCTTAGTAAATTAAGAACTCCTTAAATTTGAAGACTGCGACCACATGGTTTGGTGGAAAGAAGATACACTCTGGAGACAGACAACCTTGGGTTGATTATTTGGTTGTTGTTGATTAGCTGTGTGACATTAGATAAGTCACCCAAAGTTTCTGAATTGGCTTTATCATCTCTGAAACAGGGATAACACCACCTACTTTGCAAGTTAGTTGTGTTGATGCAGTAAGATCACATAAACACAGGGTTTGGCAGTACAAGTGAGTGCTGTGGGATTAGACAGCCTCTCCCACTATCCAGCTCATCAGCTCTGTCAAGCTACCTAACCCGTGAAGCCTCAGTTTTCTCTTCTGTAACATAGGGCCAACAGGACCCTCCTCATAAGGTTTTGAGAAGATTAAATGAGATAATACATATGAAAAAACTTTCCAGCTAACTTGACACAAAGAGAATGCTCAATAAATGTTGGCTATTATCAGTGCTTCACCCACTGTCATTTCTCTCCCTTCCTCCTTGCTCTTCTGAAGCATCCTACGTGGTGCCTGGCAGAGAGGCAGGAGATACTGCTGAAGTGAAATGATGTTATGATGCACAGTTCATCACATAAGCTTGGGTGTTCATTTCCCCTGTTCCAATATTTTACAGTCTCAAGGATTTTTCCTTGAAGTTAATTTCCACATTTAGAAGGAAGACCTCAGCTAAAATGTCCAGATTTAGTTAGTTTAGAGGGGAAGGGAAATAAGTGTTATAAGAAAAAGAGAGACAGAGAGAGAGAGACTGGAGGAGAGGAGCGACGAAAATGGGAAGGGACAGAGAACATTCTGGAAGACAATTGCTAGGTTAACCTAGCACAGGTCACTATACTCCTCCTACACTCATGTGTCTTGGATTTTGGAGATATGCTCATTGTTGCTAGAGTGGGGATGGCTGGAGGATGGTTGGAGGTTGGCACATTTCTTACCTAAACCAGGAAAGTTTAGCATCCAGGAATCTGTGACCAGGACAGACCCAGCCCCATAAGCATTTCTCATAAGAAGTGCAGTGAGGTCCCTGTTAGCCCCGCAAGCTGGTGGCCCCAATGGCCCAGAGCGTGCTTCTCCAGAAACCGAGCGTGTCATTCTTAGTCAGGGTTGTTCCCTCTCAGAGTCCTCTGCAGTCACGGCCAGGCCCCTCCACACTTGGTCTAGCAGCAGGGACAAATCCAGGGCAGCTGCTGGGCCGTGGGCCATGCTGTCCTTGGCCAGCTCGCTCTGCTTCCAGTGAGTCAAGCCTAGCATGCAGCCTGCAGAGTGGTTAGCGCCCTGGGTCTCTGCTGCAATTAGAGCATGTGATTATAAATTCCAAGATGATTCTATTTGGGACAATTCTCTTTTCACCAAATCCCAAACAATTCTTAAAAACCACCCAGAGATCCACACCTGCAGCAACATTTCCTTTGTCTCAGAACCATCTCTGGGGGTGCCAGGGGCCAGGAAGAGAGTACCATCTTCCTTTTGTTCTTTGATTCCTGGATGTGAATAGAAACCTACGCTAATCTGGGAAGGGCTCCGAGGTCTAGGACATGGGGTGTTTACACAGGAGGTTTCACCATATCCAAACTTTCTATCAAAAAGTTAGGTAACGGCATGGACATATATACACTACCAAACGTAAAATAGATAGCTAGTGGGAAGCAGCCGCATAGCACAGGGTGATCAGCTCGGTGCTTTGTGACCACCTAGAGGGGTGGGATAGGGAGGGTTGGAGGGAGGGAGATGCAAGAGGGAGGAGATATGGGCACATATGTATATGTATAACTGATTCACTGTGTTATAAAGCAGAAACTGACACACCATTGTAAAGCAATTATACTGTAATAAAGATGTTAAAAAAAAAAAAAAAAGTTAGGTAACGGCTTTGGCCCACCCATTGGACCCGACAACATTTCCTTAAGGATCCTGCAGCAGACCCCATCTCCTTATCCACACAAGAATGCTCCAGATTCTGGAAATCATGCTTTAGGGTAAAAAGCGGTTTAACTTTTCTAAAACTTGTAAGTACATTAGGTCATGTTTCACTTCCTTCTTTGACTTGTAACTCTCCCAAGAAAATATGGGGGCTTGGCATCCTCCCCCTCCCCAGGATGTTTAGGAAATTGTATATTTGTGGTTTCCTTATGTTAAGGAAAATTTCCTAATTTCCTTTCTTCCCTCCATCCCATCCTGGGGTTGGGCTTTGCTTGGCACACTTTTACTGAACGGAAGAAGGTCCTCATCCTATGGTCTTGCCTCCCACGTTTCTTGACTATTCTCTTCTCTACAACAAAAGCTCACAAGGAATATTCTTTTTATGCTCATGCTTCCACATAGCAGTCCCATGCTGGAAACAAACACTTCCGGATGTTTCCCCCCTCCCTTTTTCTTCCACTGTAACTTAAAAAAAAATGAGATGTAATATACCTGCAATAAAGCTCACCAATCTCAGATGCACAGTCCAGTGATTTTTTGCATATATATATATATATATATATATATATATATATATATATATATATATACACACCTGTGTAACAACCACTCTGATCAAGACATAGACCATTTCCAGCTCCTGGGAGCCTCCTGTGTGCCACTTGCCTGTCAATATTTCCCCACCAAAAGCCATCACTATTCTGACCTTAATTTTACCTGTTCTTGAAATTCATATAAATGAAATTGTACAGCATGTACACTTTTGAGTCTGGTTTCCAATGCTTTTCTACTGGGAATTCACCTTCTTTTTTAACACGTGAGGGGCACTGAACAAATATTCACTGAAATAAATGTATAGAAGATCCAAGTATGAATCTGATTTTTAAAAGAACTTGTATTATAAGGAAAAGAGTTTCAGGGCCAGATAAGATCTTCTCTAATAAGGAAAGTAAGGGCATTAGCAAAACCATTGCTCACAGGTAATATTACAAAAGAAGAATATGAAAGATATTCTTCACATACTTCCTCCTCCTCAGCCCCCATAACGGTACATTCTTTCTGCTGTTAGGTTCACATTGGATTATTATTTTTGGATCATTATTTTCGAGGAGGAGCCTGACCCCAGGGAAGGGGCACAGCTCTGAGTCAGAGCCTGGGTTGGCACCACTATGAGGATGGCACAGTGGAGAGAGTCAGGGGACCTGGTCCAGAGGCTTACTGGTTGTGTGTGCATGGAGAATCACTCAGCATTTCAGCCTGAGTTTGCTACCATAAAAAAACCTATTGAGTGGATTAAAGAAAATGATGGCTATAAATGTGCACTGAAAGCTACAAAGCACTAAGCAGATTAGTTCCATAAACCAGTTGTGATGGTTCATTTTATGTGTTGATCTGGCTGGGTCATGGTGTCCTGATACTGGGTCAAATGTTATTCTGAATGTTTCTGTAAAGGTGTTTTTTTAGATGATATTAACATTTAAATTGCTGGACTTTGAGTAAAGCAGATTGCCCCCCATAATATAGGTGGTCTTCATCCAGTCAGTTGAAGGCCTTAGTTGAACAAAGACTGAACCCACCCTGAGAAAGAATGAAGCCTGCCAGCAGATGGCCTTTGAATTTGAACTACAACTCTTCCCTAGGTTTCCAACCTGATGGCTTGCTCTGCAGATCTTAGACTTAATAAGACTCCATTATCACATGAGCCAATTCCTTAAAATAAATCTCTCTCTCTCTCTCCCTCCCTCCCTCTCTCTGTGTGTATGTGTATATTTGTGCATATATATATATATATATATCTCCTGTTGGTTCTGTTTCTCTGGAGAACCCAGACTAATGTGCCATTTTTCATGTACTTTATTGATACTAATGATTTCTTATTTATTTTGCTTCTTCTTTCATTCCAGATGCTATCTAGTTTATTGTTTCTTTTCTGTATCACTGAAGAATATATTTAAATCACATTTTCTTTGTTTTGCTTGTTATTAAATCTATTTCAAGTAATAATTTTTCTCATCCATGAGAGAGGAAGGTGGAAGTCACTTTTTTGCAGACACACTACACGTTGCACTCTGAGCTAGGTTGTTAGTGACATTTAGAGACATTACTTCTTACCACCCCATTAATTTCAGCATGCTATGCTTATTGGTCATGTATCTAGACCTACTGGCTCACTGCTAGGCAAACTCTACCCTCTGTGACACCAAGATCGTGCTAAAATTTCCCTAGAAGTTTCAGTGTAAACGCCAGTATTTGAACTGAGTACACCCAGCTTTGTCTGACACCTAGAATCCTTCTTCCTTCCCACCATAGTGAACTGATCAAATCAACATGTGAAACTTTCTGACATCTCTTTGGCCCTTCCCTAACACAAAGTTTCAATCCAGAATTATTTCTTCTAGACACCTCCTTATCTTTTCTTGAGGGCCTCCCAGGCAAAGAGTACACCCAGTCCTGGCTTACTTTCTATAGGACCTGAGGAAAGGGAACTAATAGGATTTGGGGGAGAAATTTTATCTTCTTCTTCCTTCCTAGTGAAGGCCCCACCCCAAATAATGGCCAGTTGTGTGTCTTTGATGACCACAAAGCGGGTCAGGGTGCTGTCAAACAAAAGGAAGTAGGGCCATTGTGGTCTGTGTCTTTTGTCATTAAAAATCCTGCTCTTGTTCTTGGATTGCTTCACTGATACATGCATAATTTCAGATTTTAAAAATTCCCATGTGATCAGATATCTTTAGCTTTATTACTTTCATCTGACTTTGTTGAATCATGACTATATGCAAATATGATGGGTAGAATTTCAGTTTATATCATTGAGTTCATCTCAGGTCTCTAAGAGCTCTCTTCTTCCTCCTCTTCTTCCTACCTCCTATCCCTTTCTTCTTCTAAAAAAAAGTTATAGGGGGGGAACTGTTTCCCAGATTTTAAATATAGTTTTTCCTGATATCTATCAGTTCTGTATAAGCATTTCCTCTTTTATTAGTAGGAGACATTCTTCAGGTCTTTGATCGCACACTGGTTTTATATCAATAGATTTTGAGACATGCTCATTAAGCCATTCAGTCATGTATTAATAGCCGAAAACGGCATCATTTGTTGTTTGGTCTTAGATGGTAACTTATTCTCTCCATGCCTCACCTTCTTCATCTGTAAAGAAGGGACAATAATATTCATCTTTCAATGGGTTTGTGGTGAGGATTACAAATAATGATTATTTTTCATTTACAATAAATGATTATTTATATTATTATCAGCTTTGAAAACTACAGATGCATTACATATATGCTTTTGTCTACATCAAATGTTTTATTTAAGAGAAAATAAATAATGTTTATGAGGTGCTTGATGTGGTGCTGGATATAACAGGTACTCAATAAATGGTGGTTACCATTGTAGTTATTACAAGTTCAAAATCATGGGTCTACATATGAGAAGAAATATCTGAAACAAGCATTTAAAGCACTCAGTTCAAGCCCTGTGTGAGGCATCATAAGACATCATAAGCCTAAATAGCAACTTCCCACCCCAGGGGAATAAGTTTATAATCTAGCTGTGGTAGCACATAAACATGGCTGGCAAATGAAGGCACAGGCCCAGTCTGTGCTCTAGAGCAGTGCTTCCCAAACTCTTTAATGTCATATCACACAGAGGAAATAAGAATATAATAAGGTTGAAGGGGACTGGAGGTGTCTATATGGAGCTCGATTTTTAAAAAGTCACTAATTTTTTCTTTATATGATAAATTATGATGAAACAACGTTTTAAAGAATATATTTAATATTACATTTATATAAAACTCCCAAATAAATGTTTTTAAATTTTTCAGTGAGTAATTCAGCTTGTGTTCATTAGCATAACTTTTAAAAATCTCAGCCCTTATGCTTGAAATGACTGCACAATCCCTGACCATGAAATTTTAATAACTGTCTCTTCAAATTCTTGACCAGAAACTTTTCACATAGATGTGGTTCAAATTATAAGACATCTGCGTAACAATTAAAACTTTTCTACAGTTGACATTGTATTTAAAGAACCTAACAACTCTTCCTCTTTTACTGGTAATAATGGATTGTTTATAGTAATGCAAATGGATTTCAAATCCAATTGAATTTATGTCAAAGTTTCAAAATAATGATGAAGCTCTAATTTGTAAGACATGCAGGCATTCTTCGAGCACACACCTTTCAGCCAACTAGTAAACCACTGTCAATGGAAACATCTTGCTTTACAGCTTTACTCTGATTCAGGGTATCTCAACGCTGGCACTAGTGACATTTGGGGGCAGATAATTCCTTATGTGGGGACTCTCCTGTGCACTGTAGGATGTCTAACAGCTTTCTAGTTGCTACGTACTAGAAGCAATAACCCCCCGCATCTCCAGACATTACCAAGTGTCTCCTAGGAAGCAAAATTACCCCGTGTTGAGAACCACTGCTCTGCGTATTAAATGAGAAACTCGTAAGGCACCTGCTTGCACACAGCACTGTGGTTATGACCTGGGTTCAGACCCATCTCTTCCCCTTGCAGGCCGGATGACCTTGGAAAAGCCGCTCAAATCCTCTGAGCATCATTTCTTCACTTTAAAATGGAAGCATCATTCCTACTGGGTCTGTCTCACTGGGTAATTAATGAAAATCAAATGAGATCTCAGATACAGCAATGCTAAGCCATCTAAGCTGTCAATACCGGCCTTGACACACTAGAACTGTGTGAGGGATAGTGTGGCAATGAGGCCTCATGGCTCAACTAAAATCCCTTCAAAGTGACTTGTGACGTCAGAGCGCTCAGTACATTTTTGCTTCTATTGTTATCATCCCCATTCTTCAGGCGAAGAAGCTGAGGCTCTAAGAGGTAAAGGAGCTTGCCCGATATTGCACAGTGCAGTGCATGGAGACACGGTTGAATTCAGAAAACATGAACTCCAAAGTTGGTGCTGTGTCTACGACATTCACGTGTTTCCCAGTGAACCCAAGTGCCATGATTAGAAATAAAAAGCAGCTCCTTCTGTGAGCAAAGGGGGGCTGCCACTTATAAAATAGATCTCTGTCTTATGGTAGGGGTTGAAGGAAGTACCACGGGACAACAGGATAAGGTAATTTAGATATGTTTCTCCTGTTTTCAATTCAGAAAAGCCAGATCTCCTCAAGAACTGCTTGAAGGAAGTTGAAAATGAAAGGGCAGAGCCAACCCTACCTCCATGCTATGAATCATTCACTCGGAGGGTTGAGTTGTGCCTTCCGCATCTGGGCTCTTCTATTTTTAACTTTGCAAGCCTCGGTTATTCTGGCTTCCTAGGGGAAACCCCTCTGGTGCCAGCAGCTTCACTTCAAGCCCTGGTCACCCTGTGAGCATCTGGCTGGCGGAAGGGGAGCACAGAGGACGGCTGTCCTCTTAGCTGGCTTCCCTGAGGGAAAGTTCCTGATCTCTGGAGTTCTAAAGCCTAAGCCCAACCGCCACCATCACTGCTACCCCCTGTGCTCAAACACATTCAGTTCAGCTGCCTTGTAGAGGGAATTCTGCCCTCTGGGTCTTGCCTGGCCTTGCAAATTACACTGAGCTAGGGGTGACTTCTCAAGCTCCCAATTTGTGGTTTGTGGTTACAGAATCATTAGGAGGGCAGCCTCTGCAGGGTGCAGGTTACATCCAACCGTGCACCTCTTCTCTCCTAAGCTCCTGCTCTGGACACAGGATTCCCGGATTCCAGGCAGCCGAGGGTGGGGACAGTGCATGAAGATCAGCTGCAGCTCTTTCCAACAGAGTCCCAGCCACATGAAAAAAGAGGAAGTTTCGATTAGCTTGGGTACAGTGCCCTCCAGGAAGATGCCTGGCTAAGTCCTAAATGTATGTCAAGAGGTGGGATGTAGGGAGGGGAGCATCAGGTTTGGAGTCAGAGAAATCTGGGTTTGGAATCCCAGATCTGTCATCCATGAGCTGTCTACCTTCTACTAATCATTCAAAAGAAAGAGCTTTTTCTCCTTTTTTTTTCTTTCCAGATGCATATATATATCCAAAAAGACTAGTTAATTAACTTCTTCAACTCTGTACAATCAGGTAATTCTCCCAAACACAGTTGAGGTGAGAATGTACAAACAACACAGCACCCAGCACAGATGGGCGCTCAATAAGTGTTGCTTCATGTTCTTCCTTCAGCAACTCTTTGTTGAGCACCTGCTATGTGCCATTGTCCTGGGCCCAGTCCCAGATGGTCATTACTCTGCACTTTATAATGCTGCAAGTGTGGAATCTGCAGTCAGAACCCAGCCTTCACTCTAGTTCCTCTTCTTACCAGCCTGCAATGCCAGGCAAGTCATTTCCCTTCTCTGAGTCCACATCTCCTCACTTGTAACATGGGGAGAACACTTACAGGATCGTTGTGGTGATGCCATGAGATCACACACCTAAGGCAGTGCCTGGTACAGTGAATGAGTTAATAATACATCTATATTTTTTTTTGCTTCTTCCTCTCTACTCATCTGCTAAGTACTTGAAACTGCTCAGAGGTGGGGAACTTCTAAAATGCTTCTGATTGTTGCCTAAACAGGTACAAATATTGCCCCTCACACTAGCTGACTGAATATTAGTAAGACTGGGTGTTCCTCACGCCAGCTGATACATACAGGTTACCCTTTCTGCCTCTGTTTTAGCAGCACTAAACTCTATTAAATCATCTGGAGAACTTTAAAAAATATCAGTGCCAAGGCCTTCCTGTGGAAGTTTCTAATGGACAGCCAGAAATGAAAACCACTGTTTCTTTTCCAGTTGTTCACTTTTCATTTGAAAAGGTCAAAGCTCAGAGTGGTTAACTGAGTTGCTGGAGGGCAATCAGCTAATATGGAGCCTGAATAGGAGTCCAAGCTAGTTGTCTAGCACAATAATCTTCCCATTACTTTATGTTCTCTCTCGTTGTCTCAGCAACCTTTAGGCATCTGGTTGGCTTTTCTGCTTTAAACTATAAATGAGGCTTGAGGAGGGCTCCCCAGAGTTGGTCTCCACAGAGCAGAGAGAGTAGGCCTCTCTGCCGGGCTTGGAATTTCATGGAGTATCTTCATTCCACAGATAATTCCTGAGACATCTGCCATGACCCACAAGCTGGGCTAAGCCTGATGATGCAGTGTGAATGAGACACAGCACCTGCTCTTGAGGAGTTCATGGCTGGTTGTTATGGGCTGAATTGTGCCCCCCTCAAATTCATATGTTGAAGTCTTAATCCCCAGTGCTTCAGAATGTGACTGTGTTTGGAGATAGAGCCTTTAAAGAAAAAATTAAGTTAAAATGAGGTCATTAGGGTGGGCCCTAATCCAATATGACTGGTGTCTTTTTAGAACAGGAGATTAGGTCACGGATACACACAGAAGGAAGTACATGTGAAGACACAGGGAGAAGAAGATGGCTATCTACACGACAAGGAGGAGGCTTCAGAAGAAACCAACCCTGACACCTCTTTGATTTCAGGCTTCCAGCCTCCAGAACTGTGAGAAAATAAATTTCTGTGTTTAAACCACACAGTTTATGGTACTTTGTTATGGCAGCCTGAGAAAACTCATACACTGGTTCTAAAAGGGAGACAGACAAGTAAGGAATTAGTCAACTAAAATGCCCTGTAATAAACATCAGGATGATCACGAGCTGAGGTTGTTATAAGAGCCCAGGGGAGGTCCCCAACCCTGGAGGAGGGGTTGGGAGGCTGGCAGAGATGGCTCCACTGGGGAAGAAACACAAGCTGTGTTTTCGAGAACAAGGAGGAGTTTGCTGGGGGAAGTGGGAGAGTGTAATGCAGGAAACCAGACTAGGGAATGTGAAGGTGCAAAACTAAGAGACAGCATGGCCTGCAGTGCCTGTGGGGTCAGGGGATAGGGGCATGCGTGGTGGTGAGAGATGAGGCTGTGAGATAGTCAGGGGTAGGTTATCCAGAGGCTTGGGCATGTCCAGCTAACAGGCCAAGGCTGGGTGAACAGGAGCCAATGAAGGTCATTTCCACAGGGGATCACCAGGTAAAGTGGCTCTGATGGTCACATGGAGGCTGGATTGGAGGGGAAAGACCAAAGGCAGGGAGACCATCAAAGAGCTGCTACAGCAGTCCTAGAGAGAAATGTTAGGGGTCAGAACTAGTGCACAAGTCCAAGGTTTGGAAAGAATCTAGTGAGTCCCCTGGTGAAACAATGGTACAGAAAAAAGAAAGTGGAGAATTTTGTTTTAAAGACATAGTGATTGATTAGGTGAGAAAGAGAAAGGAGTAGGAAAAGTCAAGAATGACTCCCAGGTTTCTGGCTGGGACAAGTGGGTAGATAATGGTGTCAACTGCTAGAGTAGAGATCTTTTTCCCTCCTGTCTTAGTCAGCTTGGGCTGCCATATCAAAATACCCTGGACTGCGTGGCTTAAGCAACTGAAATTTATTTTCTTGGTTTTGGAAGCTCAAAGTCCAAGGTCAAGGTGGCAGCATGGTTGGTTTCTGATGAGAGCTCTTCCTTGTTTGTAGATGGCCACCTTCTCATTATGTGGCCTTTCCTCAGTGAGTGCTTACAGAGAGAGAGAGCGAGAACAAGCTCTCTGGTATGTTTCCTTATATGGCACTAATCCCCCCAGACCAAGGCCCCACCCTCATGATCTCATATGACCCTAACTACTTTCCACAGGGTACATCTCCAAACGCCATCACACTGGGGTTAGGGCTTCAACATATGAATTTTGGGGGATACAGTCAGTCCATAACACCTCCCCACTGAAAAGAGATGACTAATGGTGCCATATATTCCAGCCATCTCCTTGTGCCAATTGATTTGAGCCTCTTTGATGATTTCAGGAGGAGGCTTGCAAGCACATTTGTTTACATTCATTTATCTATCCTTCCATCCATGGGGGGAGGTGGTGGAAAAGGAGCCTCAGTTGGAAAGTTTGGGCTAAACTGTGAGTTAATAGTGAAGACTTTGAGATAGCCTCATCCACCAGAGGGCAGACAGCAGAAGCAAGAAGAACTACAATCCTGTAGCCTGTGGAATGAAAACCACATTCACAGAAAGAGAGACAAGATGAAAAGGCAGAGGGCTATGTACCAGATGAAGGAACAAGATAAAACCCCAGAAAAACAACTAAATGAAGTGGAGATAGGCAACCTTCCAGAAAAAGAATTCAGAATACTGATAGTGAAGATGATCCAGGACCTCACAAAAAGAATGGAGGCAAAGATCGAGAAGATGCAAGAAATGTTTAACAAAGACCTGGAAGAATTAAAGAACAAACACCTAGAAGAATTAAAGAACAAACAAACAGAGATGAACAATACGATAACTGAAATGAAAAATACACTAGAAGAAAGCAATAGCAGAATAACTGAGGCAGAAGAACGGATAAGTGACCTGGAAGACAGAATGGTGGAATTCACTGCTGCAGAACAGAATCAAGAGAAAAGAATGAAAAGAAATGAAGACAGCCTAAGAGGCTTCTGGGACAACATTAAATGTACCAACATTCGCATTATAGGGGTCCCAGAAGGAGAAGAGAGAGAGAAAAACGACCCGAGAAAATATTTGAAGAGATTATAGTCGAAAACTTCCCTAACATGGGAAAGGAAATAGCCACTCAGGTCCAGGAAGTGTAGAGAGTCCCAGGCAGGATAAACTCAA
Source organism: Balaenoptera musculus (assembly GCF_009873245.2). Lineage (NCBI taxonomy): Eukaryota > Metazoa > Chordata > Mammalia > Artiodactyla > Balaenopteridae > Balaenoptera > Balaenoptera musculus. Next base: position 91,212,909 of record NC_045790.1, read on the forward strand.
GGAGAAACACACCGAGACACAGAGTAATCAAATTGACAAAAATTAAAGACAAAGAAAAATTATTAAAAGCAGCAAGGGAAAAATGACAAATAACATACAAGGGAACTCTCATAAGGTTAACAGCTGATTTCTCAGCTGAAACTCTACAAGCCAGAAGGGAGTGGAATGATATATCTAAAGTGATGAAAGGGAAGAACCTACAACCAAGATTACTCTACCCAGCAAGGATCTCATTCAGATTTGATGGAGAAATCAAAACCTTTACAGACAAGCAAAAGCTAAGAGAATTCAGCACCAAGCCAGCTCTATAACAAATGCTAAAGGAACATCTCTAAGTGGGAAACACAAGAGAAGAAAAGGACCTACAAAAAACAAACCCAAAACAATTAAGAAAATGGTAATAAGAACATACATATCGATAATTACCTTAAACGTGAGTGGATTAAATGCTCCAACCAAAAGACACAGGCTTGCTGAATGGATACAAAAACAAGACCCATATATATGCTGTCTACAAGAGACCCACTTTGGACCTAGGGACACTTACAGACTGAAGGTGAGGGAACAGAAAAAGATATTCCATGCAAATGAAAATCAAAAGAAAGATGGAGTAGCAATACGCATATCAGATAAAATAGACTTTAAAATAAAGAATGTTACAAGAGACAAGGAAGGACACTACATAATGATCAAGGGATCAATCCAAGAAGATACAACATTTATAAATATATATGTACACAACATAAGAGCACCTTATGGTGCAAATGCTAACATAAGGCAAATGCTAACAGCTATAAAAGAGGAAACCAACAGTAACATCATAATAGTGGGGGGCTTTAACACCTCATTTACACCAATGGACAGATCATCCAGACAGAAAATTAATAAGGAATCACAAGCTTTAAATAGACCAGATAGATTTAATTGACATTTATAGGACATTCCATCCGAAAAGAGCAGATTACACTTTCTTCACAAGTGCACACCAAACATTCTCCAGGATAGATCACATCTTGGGTCACAAATCAAGCCTTGGTAAATTTAAGAAAATTGAAATCATATCAAGCATCTTTTCCAACCACAACGCTGTGAGATTAGAAATCAGTTGCATGGAAAAAGACGTAAAAAACACAAACACATGGAGGCTAAACAGTACATTACTAAATAACCAAGAGATCACTGAAGAAATCAAAGAGGAAATCAAAAAATACCTAGAGACAAATAACAATGAAAACACGACAATCCAAAATGTATGGGATGCAGAAAAAAAAGTTCTAAGAGGGAAGTTTATAGCAATACAATCCTACCTCAAGAAACAAGAAAAACTGTAAATAAACAATATAAACTTACACCTAAAGGAACTAGAGAAAGAAGAACAAACAAGACCCAAAGTTAGCAGAAGGAAAGAAATCATAAAGATCAGAGCAGAAATAAGTGAAATAGAAGCAAAGAAAACAATAGCAAAAATCAATAAAACTAAAAGCTGGTTCTTTGAGAAGATAAACAAAATTGATAAACCTTTAGCCAGACTCATCAAGAAAAAGAGGGAGAGGACTCAAATCAATAAAATTAGAAATGAAAAAGGAGAAGTTACAATGGGCACTACAGAAATACAAAGCATCCTAAGAGACTACTATAAGCAACTCTATGCCAATAAAATGGACAACCTGGAAGAAAGGGACAAATTCTTAGAAAGGTATAACCTTCCAAGACTGAATCAGGAAGAAATAGAAAATATGAACAGACCAATCACAAGGAATGAAATTGAAACTGTGATTACAAATCTTCCAACAAACAAAAGTCCAGGACCAGATGGCTTCACAGGTGAATTCTATCAAACATTTAGAGAAGAGCTAACACCCATCCTTCACAAACTCTTCCAAAAAATTGCAGAGGAAGGAACACTCCCAAACTCATGCTATGAGGCCACCATCACCCTGATACCAAAACCAGACAAAGATACTACAAAAAAAGAAAATTACAGACCAATATCACTGATGAATATAGATGCAAAAATCCTTAACAAAATACTAGCAAACAGAATCCAACAACACATTAAAAGGATCATAGACCATGATTAAGTGGGATTTATCCCAGGGATGCAAGGATTCTTCAATATACACAAATCAAACAATGTGATACACCATATTAACAAATTGAAGAATAAAAACCATATGATCATCTCAGATGCAGAAAAAGGTTTTAACAAAATTCAATACCCATTTATGATAAAAACTCTCCAGAAAGTGGGCATGAGGGAAACTACCTCAACATAATAAAGGCCATATATGAAAAACCCACAGTAAACATCATTCTCAATGATGAAAAATGGAAAGCATTTCCTCTAAGATCAGGAACAAGACAAGGATGTCCACTCTCGCCTCTATTATTCAACATAGTTTTGGAAGTCCTAGCCATGGCAATCAGAGAAGAAAAAGAAATAAAAGGAATACAAATTGGAAAAGAAGAAGTAATACTGTCACTGTTTGCAGATGACATGATACTATACATAGATAATCCTAAAGATGTCACCAGAAAACTACTAGAGCTAATCAATGAATTTGGTAAAGTTGCAGGATACAAAATTAATGCACAGAAATCTCTTGCATTCCTATACACTAACAAGGAAAGATCAGAAAGAGAAATTAAGGACACAATCCCATTCACCATTGCAACAAGAAGAATAAAATACCTAGGAATAAACCTACCTAAGGGGGTAAAAGACCTGTACTCAGAAAACTATAAGACACTGATGAAAGAAATCGAAGATGACACAAACAGATGGAGAGATACACCATGTTCTTGGATTGGAAGAATCAATATTGTGAAAATGACTATACTACCCAAAGCAAACTACAGATTCAATGCAATCCCTATCAAATTACCAATGGCATTTTTTACAAAACTAGAACAAAAAATCTTAAAATTTGTATGGAGACACAAAAGACCCTGAATAGCCAAAACAATCTTAAGGGAAAAAAAACGGAGCTGGAGGAATCAGCCTCCTTGACTTCAGACTACACTACAGAGCTATAGCAATCAACACAATATGGTACTGGCACAAAAACAGAAACATAGATCAATGGAACAAGATAGAAAGCCCAGAGATAAACCCACACACCTATGGTCAACTAATCTATGACAAAGGAGGCAAAGATATACAATGGAGAAAAGACAGTCTCTTCAATAAGTGGTGCTAGGAAAACTAGAGAGCTACATGTAAAAGAATGAAATTAGGACACTCCCTAACACCATACACAAAAATAAACTCAAATGGATTAAAGACCTAAATGTAAGACCGCACACTATAAAACTCTTAGAGGAAAACATAGGAAGAACACTCTTTGACATAAATCACAGCAAGATCTTTTTTGACCCACCTCATAGAGTAATGGAAATAAAAAGAAAAATAAACAAGTGGGATCTAATGAAACTTAAAAGCTTTTGCACAGCAAAGGAAATGATAAACAAGATGAAAAGAGAACTCACAGAATGGGAGAAAATATTTGCAAACGAATCAACGGACAAAGGATTAATCTCCAAAATATATAAACAGCTCATGCAGCTTGATATCAAAAAAACAAGCAACTTAATCCCAAAATGGGCAGAAGACCTAAATAGACATTTCTTCAAAGAAGACATACAGATGGCCAAGAGGCACATGAAAAGCTGCTCAACATCACTAATTATTAGAGAAATGCAAATCAAAACTACAATGAGGTGTCACCTCACACTGGTCAGAATGGGCATCATCAGAAAATCTACAAACAACAAATGCTGGGGAGGGTGTGGAGAAAAGGGAACCCTCTTGCACTGTTGGTGGGAATGTAAATTGATACAGCCACTATGGAGAACAGTATGGAGGTTCCTTAAAAAACTAAAAATAGAACTACCATATGACCCAGCAATCTCACTACTGGGCATCTACCCAGAGAAAACCATAATTCAAAAAGACACATGCACCCCAATGTTCATTGCAGCACTATTTACAATAGCCAGGACGTGGAAGCAACCTAAGTGCCCTTTGACAGACGAATGGAGAAAGAAGATGTGGTACATATATACAATGGAATATTACTCAGACATAAAAAGGAAAGAAATTGGGTCATTTGTAGAGACATGGATGGATCTAGAGACTGTCATACAGAGTGAAGTAAGTCAGAAAGAGAAAAACAAATATCGTATATTAATGCATATATGTGGAATCTAGAAAAATGGTACAGATGAACTGGTTTGCAAGGCAGAAATAGAGACACAGATGTAGAGAACAAACGTATGGACACCAACAGGGAAAGCGGGGGTTGGGGTGGTGGGGTGGTGGTGTGATGAATTGGGAGATTGGTATTGACATGTATACACTAATATGCATAAAATAGATAACTAATAAGAACCTGTTGTATAAAATAAATAAATTAATTAATTAATTAAATGAAATTAAAAAAAATAGTGAAGACATTTTCTGACACAAGCATGGAAAACTACATTCCTGAGGACCCACTCTATGTGAGGACGCAATCTATGTGGGATGTCAGCTGAATTTCATGCACCCCTGTCCCAAAGATCTCATTTTGTAGATCCAGGGGAGACTTTCTCAGGAGGTCAGCTTCAGGTTATGGACATCTTGCTTCTGGATATGAAGGTCCTTAGGGATGACCCTATCTCTCTCCTATCTGGGACAGGTCTGCATCTAATTCCTCAGGCAAGGGACGGTCTGCTTACCTGACTTCTAAGTAGTTTGTTAGGATGAATCATGTCCCAATTCTCTAAGAGGGTTTACTGTGTTGGAAAGAGTGTTCTCTTTGATCTCACGGCTTAGAGTGTATAGGTTTTGTTCAGTTAATCATGTAGCTGGCGTCAAGCTTAGTCAGCCTTCATTTTTTTTGAGGCTATATGGCATTCAAAGGGTTTGGGCACTGGCCCTATAACCAACGTGGTTTCACTTCAACAGCAACTGGAGCCTGAACCTTTTTTCTAGCTCTTTGATAATAATTGATCAATCAGTCTGGTCTATTCTAAAGTGTCCCTCAGATGTAAGAGGTGACTGAAAAGCTGGGCCTTTAAAAGAACACACTCTCTTCTGAGTGATTCCCACATGGTTGAAAGAGCCATCCTGATAGACTATTTTGCCTAATGCTTTCCAGTTACAAGGCACGTTCATTCTGCCATCACCTTAACCTCTCAAATCAGCTCTGAGAGGCAGAAAGGGTGAGGTAGATGGGCTTAGTTTTGCAAAAGAGAAATTCTAACACTGATTAAAGAATTTACCCAATATCTCATGGGTTAGATGTTATGAAACAAACTCACATTTAATAATGTGCCAGATTCTTTGCATACTAACTTAGTTAATCCACAAACCAACCAAGTGGAATAGATATTATTGTGCCCATTTGAAAGACAAAAACATTGAATCATGAGAGATTTAAATAGTGGTTTCAAAGTCCTCCAGACCACGGGTAGCTAAGGCAACAGTGACTCCCTAGTCTTCTATTAACTAATCCAGTGTTTTCATTGGTTATCCTGCATTTAAACTCTCCAAGCCTGACTATAATGAGGAAAATAGTATTTCCACTTAGTTGGATTTTGGGTAAGAAGAACCACAAATAGAAAAGTGGGCCATCCTCCCTATTTATAGATAGATTTTGATGTTTTCTTTCCTTCGTATATAAAATGAACAAGGCTCAGAGACATGAACCCACTGTCCCATGCACTCTGTCAGAAGTCTAGCATTCCAACAATCAGACATCGTAAACCAAGCGAGACTCCCCGAGCTTGATTGCATCGTTCGAGACCACAGGCCAGGGTAGCAGCCCCTACGTGGAGAAGGCCACATCTTCTCTGATTGTTGTTTATTTTCCTCTTCTCATGTGCTCTGTGGTCTGGCAAGGAGCTGGGTACCTCAACAGTGAAGCCACCACAGTGGCAAGCCTCCTCAGTTCCTGGTCCGAGTAAGCCCAGCTCAGTTTCTCAGGCTGACAGAAATTGTAATCTAAATGAACTGAAAACATTGAACTTATCTGACAGAGCATTTGCTAAGTCCAAAGACATGCAGACTCAAGGTCACAGAACAGGAAGACATTCTTCTGAAAACTGAAAGAATGGGGCAAAGGCTTTCACCTCAGCAGCCTCTGGCCTCTCTTCCTGACACTCGCTCTTGGGACCTACAAGTGTTTGCTCACAGTTATTCGTGGGGTCACTGGATCTCAGCTTTTACTGGCTGTGAAAGGGAGAGAGGCTGGGGCTACCATAGGTCAAGAGCTCATGTGCTCCATCTCATTTAATCTCCATTTAACTCCTTTTCTGTGAAGTGGCTGTTGGAGCCCATCTTATAGTTGAAAAAACTGAGGCTCTCTGAAGTGCAGTACTCTGTCTAAGGTAATTGGCTAAACTTGCATTTGAGCCTGAATCTGGTTGCCTGCTAAACCTGTGCTCTCTCCATCATTCTACATTACCTGTCGGCACACACATAGCACTTTCTATTCTATTTTATTCTATTCTGTTCTGTTCTGTTCTCTTCTATTCCATTCTATTTTTATCCTATTCTACTGTAAGTCATGGCTATTTAGAGCCAAACCTTTACCCTCCAGTAGAAATGAGCAGTTTAAAGGCAATTACCCTCTTGCTCAACACTTCATCCCTCACCAGACCCAGAAGGGGGGTGGAAATAGTTGGTACCCAATAATTGCTTGTTTTTATTGATTTAAACACTTAGATGCGCGTATACACCATGATTGTTTTTGCCTAAAAGCCAAAACCCACAGGCCATGGGTGGGATTTTCCTGTACCCAGAGCTGATTACTCTCTCCACTCTAACTAGATTCCTTGCCCATCCTCTTGGGTAACAGAAGCACCACCCAGGCAGTGAACTCTTTTACCCAACATAGCTCTAATCAGAGGTGCGAAGGGAAGCTAGGTTATCTGGAGCAGGTTATATAGGATAGTGGTGCTTTGGACTCTACAAATTCCCAAATCCATGTTGCAAGGTCTGTTTTCAATCTTCAGGCATTGTAGGCATCTCCTGGGGCTATAAGAAGAATGCTCTCATTTCAGGACAGAGTATATCCAAGAGCCAACTTGGCAAGGGCCAGAGGGATATAAATTCAGAGTGACAACCTAAGGAACATGGTTTTAATAGAAACATACTTCTATTTCTTCTCCGATCACATGTTGACTGTCTGTTTTCATGGGGAGACCTGAACTAAAATGAGGATTGTCAGAACTGGTAATTGAGAGGCTCTGCTTTTCCCCTAAAGCTTCCCTGCCCTCCAGATGACAACTGTGAGAGATCGCGTGGGTGGCTGGGGACTTGGTGAAGTCAGCATTACAGAGCAGCCAGGGAAAATGTAGGTATGATTTGCTTTTTACCACGGGGTGCCATCCTGACAAAATTCATTCAGGATCATGTTAACAAATACCCGGACTGCATTGGGCACATGCTAGGTGGCAATGTTTCAAAGGTGAACAAGATGCCTTCTGTGGAGCTTGTAGTCCCATGGAGAAGACAGACATGCAAAGAATTACTTATATTAGATATACTGCCTGTGTCACAATACACATCTTTGGACATAGGATGGGAAGTGGAGAGAAAGCAACTTCACAGAGATAGCCTAGAAAGGCTGAACAGGAGTTTGCAGGATGAACAAGTGGGAAAAGAACATTCCAGAGAGATGGAGGCATTAAAAAACAATGGAATGTTTGGGGAATTAACATAATACAGTTTGTGAGGACCAAGGTTGTTTTTGGACATAGTAGAGAGTAGAAGTCCCTGGGGAATTATATGGAGGCGAGATTATGAATGGCCTCATAACACCACACCAAGAAGCTCAGACTGTCCCCTGTGGCAACAGCATGGGAGAGACATGGTCAGAAGTGCTCTGTGGAACAATTACCATGGCGACAGCGTGGTAGGGGAAGGAGCTGGGGATTCAGGACACAAAAAGACCAGAAATGGGGCTGATGTGGTGGTGTAAGCAGGAGGTGATGAGGGTCTGAATCAGGACAGAACAATGGGACTGAAGAGACAGGAAGGATTGGGGAGATAGCTAAGAGGCATCCTTCACAGATTGCTGTGATGTTATCCTGCAGAGAAGTCACTTATTGCCTACCAAAGACCTTGCCAGGGTACCAGGACCTCAGGATGGCTACTCCCCTTACTCTGAGATGCTGTGGTAAAGAGAAATGCAGAGTTTCAGAAAGGAATAGATCCTCACACACACACACACACAGGGTTTACTGTTTACAGGGCTCCTTCATGTGCATTATCTCATTTGTCATTACAGGAGTCCTGAGAAGCACACATTATTAGTATTTAAAATTATGTTTTTGTTTTTCTGATTATAAAAAATTATAGAAATAATAATCATAGAATGCCTAAAATACTTAAAAAAAGAAGTAGAAAATTAGAATTGTCCTAGTACCCAGATTGATAATTAGTTAACATGTTGGTAAACCAGTTGCTTATAATACAATGTTAAGTGAAAAAAAAATACAAAAAATATATTTCAATTCCAATTTTATAACAATAACAACAACAAGAGATTTCTTTTTAGATTTTGTTGTGGTTACAAAATTGGGATTAAAATATAAACAAAAATTTTTTTCTTTTCTTAGCATTAAATTACAAACATTTTTCTATGTTGATAAATCAAATTCGCATGCCTAATTTTTCATTGCTGCATAGTATTCTAACACACTGGTGTGCTGGAATTTATTAATACAACTATCAGCTGATAGTTGTTGATGGACATTTAGGTTATTTCCATGGATGGGAATTTTTGCTCTCATGAATATGTTTTGCTGAATACCCTCTAACGTACATTTTCCCCTTTCATTTCTAATTATTTCCTTAGAATAAATTCCTAAAAGTGGAATCTCCCAGTCAAAGGATATGTGCATTTCAAAGACGATGTTAGTTGTCAAATTGCTCCCTGGAATTGTTTATTCCAATTCACTACACTTACCTACAGTGAATTAGCCAGCCTATGTTATCCACCTTCATCAGCGCTAATCATTCTTTTAAAAAATCTTTGTCAGTCTGATACACATAAAATGACATCGCATTATTGGGTTAATCTGAGCATACTTATCAGGTGTGTGGTTGAATTCTTTTTCTCATTTCATGGATAAGGGTTACTGACTTGCCTGTACCACGGATTCAGTAAGCGTCTGAGAATGGACTCCTCCGGCAGTGTTCTTCCCACTGTATGATACTGCCTGTTTGGCATGGGAAGGGTCGCCCTGACTTCTCCACATTGACGGGGCTTCCTTTCGTTGGGGTCACACCCTCAGGAGTCCTGGCCTGCATGTCAAAGCCAGAACACGCCCTTCCTCCTGAGGGTCAGCAGCTCCCTCACCCTGTCGGAGGACCCAGCATCAGGGTCAGTTCATGCCGTGCTCTGCGTGGAGGCCACAGGTATGGTGTGCGCTTAGGTGGTGGTTCCCATCGAAGCTGAGATGGAAAATGACATGAGGAACTGAACCCCATGTTCTTTCGGGAAGGAAAACTTGGGCTATTAGCCGTCTCTCGAAAACCCATCCTTGTTCCCTCACTGCTTTTAGGATCTGGTCCAGGCTCTGTAGTCTGGCACGCAAGGCCCTGAGAACCCGGCCCGGACTGCCTCTACCACAGGGTCCATGCCATGGTCTCTCACACCAGCATTGCATTGTTTGTCTACACTTCACGTTTGCCTAGAACTTGCCTGTTTCTTGTCCTTCAGGCCTCAGTTTCAATGTCAACTTATTCAAGAAGCTGTTCATCTTTTCTTTGCTACCACAGCCCTCTGAGCTTTCTCCACCTATAGTCCTCCCCTGGGGATAGGACTGTCTGCTTACATGTCTGCCTCCCTTCTCGAAAGAAGGGAACATGTCTTACTCATTCCTGAGCCAAACACCTGCACAGCATTGGCCAGAGGTGGCACATCTAAAGGTGCGTGGACTAAATGGACCTTAGTCCACAGAGAACCTACAGGATTCCATTTGTGATTGGTCATAGATTCCTTCATTCACTCAACAAGTGTTCACTGAAGGGCTTCAACAAGCGAGATGTTACTGGGCACAGCGATGTTAACAGACGCTCCCATTCCAGCATCGAGGTGCTCATGTTTCCAGCAGGTCCAAGTGTTGGCAGCTCTCAACTGACTCTCTCTTTGGGAATGTCCTCAGCTGAAGAGAACCACCGAGCCCAAGGTTTCACCTCCTTCCTCAAGGCAGCCTTCATCCAAGACAGGTCAATGGGAGGGTGTCCATTGAGGCCCAACCCACTTGTCTCAATCTGGGACAACTCTGAGGGCCCATCCCCAGCTCCAGAGTTCTCCACAGGGCCAGCTGAATCCTTTGTGGCCACTGCATTGCAGTTCAACTTCTGTCTGCCCAATCCTGTTTCCCCTACTCTCCCATCCCAATGGCCTCCCCAGTAAACTTCTTGGATGCAAACTTCCCTCTCAGAGTCTCCTTGCTGGGGAACCCACCCTGCAACAGTGATAAGCAAAACAGACATGATCCCTGTTCTCACAGAGCTTTGGGGCTGGCTTTGTCCATTAGACCCACCTTTGTTTCTCCCCAAGGATAAACCAAGGACATCCAGCCCCAGTACTGCTGTGCTCATGGTGACACCTGCCAGTGGCCCAAGTACAGACCCATGTAGCCACACCATTCCCTACGGCCATCACTAAGCCAAGAACGGGGCTGACACTGCAGCTTGCAATCATCCACGTTTGTTCCATAAATCTGTCATCTAGTGTCCTCTGAGTCCCAGGTCCTTATGCTGGTGCCAGGGACAGATACTTAAGAGGTAGCTCTTGACCTCCAAGACCATTGTCTGGAGGGGAAGATGGGCAAGTAACCAGACCATTGGGGACACATGGAGTTAAGTGCCCCGGCAAAGACCTGCAGAGCGCTGTGGGAGCTCAGAGGAGGACGTGATGTTTACTTAGGGGGCATGAAGGATTCCCAGAGAAGTAGCAGGAGGAGAGCAGGGTAAGGATGGTATTGATAGGAAAGAGAGGGGAAATGAATTTCAGTTTGAAGACATGTGTAAAAGCATGGCTAGCAGTGAGTGAAAAGCAAAACCAGGCATTACTTTATGGAGCTCCACAATTGAATGAGGTTGTCTGCAGGGACAATTATCCCCATCTTACAGATAGAGAAACTGAGACCCTGGGAGGATAAACAGCTTAGACACAGCCATTGGAAGGGGGTTACCTGTGACTTGAATCTGAGTCTTCTGACACCAAATCAATGGCTCTGTCTAGTGCCCTTGTTGGTGCTAGAGTTTTTCTTTAGCAATCAGCATTGTGCCCAATGAGGATTAGAAGCACTATAATGTCAAGGCTTGGCTCTTGAAGCGCTTATATATGGCATTAAAAAATTGATAATAACATGGGACAAATGCAGGAGTACAGGCCCATGCAAATGCCCTGGGGTCAGGGCAGAGTTATGCCCCAGAGAACTGTCCTTAGCCCTGTTTAATATTTGGTACCAGTGATTTGGACAAAGACATATAAAGTCCGCTTATCACATCTGTGGCTGACACAGCTGGGAGGGATAGAAGAAATGATTGATGACAAAATCAAACTTCTAAATGATCTCAGTTGGCTGGAACGATGAGCCAAATCCAGTGAGATGAAGTGCAGCAGGGGTCCGTGCGAGGGCCAGCATTTCCCTTCAAACAGTCAATTGTGCTAGAATAGGAGAGGGGAGCCCAGCCTGGCCCCCAGCTGTGAGGGAGAGATCCAGGGACTTCCTCAGGCCTCAATCTAACTTACCAAGTATTTAAGTTAAAAGTGTAACAAACTAGCACATCCATGGTCTGTGTGAAGATTATAATTATAGCTGTGGCTCACATTTAATAGGACATTTTATGAATTACCTCAGAGATGACTTAATGGGACATTTTATGAATCCCTCGGGAGGTGGCGTGGTGGTGGGGGACAGCATCTTCAGGTGGAAGAGGAAGTTACTTATGCATTGCTTCATCTGGACAACACTCCCTGTGAGCTTACCCTATGCCAGGTCCTGGACAACACAGAATATTAGCCTAGGAAGTGCTGGGACCTGGCAGAAGGACTTGCCCTTGCATTCTCCCACTTACCAGTTGTGTTACTCTGGGAGAGTCATGGAGGCTGGCTAGGCTTCAGTGTCCTCATAAAATGGGCCCACTCATTCAACCTCGTAGGGTTTTGTGAGCAGTGAATGAGACTATGTGTGTAGAATGCTGGACACAGAGCTTAGCCTGAAATTACTATTGAAAAATGATGCTTACTGTTAGTATCCAGGCAAATCCAGAGACATCTGTTAATAGTCAGTGGGATCCCAGGTCCCTTGGACTTGGATTTAGGGTCAGATCTTCAGTCTTCAGGTGGGTTTCAGGAAAGGATGATTTTTTTCTGTAATTATGCCTTTCCTCTATATGTGTGTGTATGTGTGTGTGTGTGATAAATTTCAAGACTGAGGAAGAACTCAGACCCCAAATCACTGGGGCATTAAACAGATGAGAGAGAGAGATGGTAATTCACTTACCGAAATGGTGTCCCACCATGGCCATGGGACCTCAGGTACAAGAAAGTATCTGAATTAGGGTCAAAAGTTAAAAACTATACTGTCAGCCAGGGACACATGGGGCTGATTTCCATAATTCTGGGCTGGGGTGTCCTTAATCTACTTTGTTTCAGGAAAGGTTGATCTTCGGGCCTCTGGGTCTGTTTCCTCATCTGAGACATGAGAGGGTTAGATCAAATTAGTGGTTCATAAATCAATGTGCGTGGAAAGGTACTGGCCCATGTTGAAGTCAAGTCCATGACATCCCACTCAGATAAATTCCCAACTGCTCCATGGTGGGCTACCAGGGAGATAGAGTGATCTTTGCTGTAGGGAGCCGTGCAGAAAAAAACACTGGCAGGTCTTTTCCTGCCACCTTCACCAGCCAGACCCTTGGGCTACCTTGATGAGTGTTTTTCCCAGCTCTGAGGGAAGAAGGAGGAAGAAGCTGGGGGTTTGGTGAGGTTGAGTTGCTCACCCATTTCTCTGAGTGTGCCCAGGTTACTGTGAATTGAGTGAAGTAGTGAGAGTGTATACTTTCCATTTCCATCAATAAATCTCTTCAAGATTTTGTTTTTGATGACAGTATTAATAATGAAATTACAAAACTACTTGGAGACTCAAGTTCACTTTGTATTGTAACAATATTGCATATCTATACTATCTTGATTGACTACTACCAAGAAAAATACTGTCTACAGCATAAATAATGAAGTATAATTTTATATTCTATTTTTATTTTAAGATTCACAGAAACTTCCTTTAAAACAACGGTGTTAGATTGTTAACTGTCTTTTCCTGGAAAAGATGGTGTTTTATGAGATTACATCTTTCTTTTTTTGAGGGGAGTGAATGTTAAAGTTCTCATCCTTTTTTGAAATGTTTATAAAAATTGATGGACACTGTTATTTTTGTTTTTTATTATTTTTAATTGTATTACTTAGAAGAGTAAAAAGTTAATAACGTTATGATTGTTCCCCTCTTTTAAAAATTTCCCTGGTCTATGAAATACAAAAAAATACCTGAAAACAGATTTAGGAAGACTTTATGAATTTTATTCCTAAAGTAAGGAGGTAACTCTCCAGTGTGGCTTGAGAGGGAGTCTCAGTTCTCCAGAGTCTAATGTTGAACTCTGTGTCTAGCAATAGGCTGGGTACAATATGGAAGATATAAAAGGACAATCGCTGACTCCAGAGCTCTTGGCATCACACTTGGAAGATGAAACAAGGGTTGGAACAATTTGTGGCAGTGACCCACAAGGGTTGGAACAATTTGATGTCTAGATGCGGCAGTGACCCGGCTGCCTGTTAACTACAGATGGATATACATGCAATTTAGCTCGGCATTCAAGGCTCTTTGTGATCGTACTCCAACTTGCCATTAGAACCTTATTCCTCTTCCTCTCCCTTGTGTCCTTAAACTCCGTGCTGGGAACTTCTTTGGAAGTCTGGAGAAATATTTATATATCTCCTCCCCCCAAAATCTATAAGACCATGTAGCACGTTACCACCACTTCTTAGAATCATGTTCTGCCTTGTTGTGCACTTATCTGTATATTTCTCTTCCTTCCTTTCCCTTTAGACAGACAGATGGCTGCATCAGAGCCGGAGCTAATGTCTTTCTCTCATCCTTCTGGTTCTAGCACAGCTAATAAATATATGAGTTGAATGGAATTGAATGCTTCTCCCTAGTTCATCTGACTCAAATAATCCACACTAAATTACTGGGTCTTAAATTTGATCAGGAAACCTCAGAACATCAGATGTCACCTCCTACTTGCTGTCTCCCTACTTTAGACTCAGAACAAGCCTGAAATGGCCTTGTCTGAATTGGTTTTCTTTGGCTGAAGCCATGACGAGACCTGAGGTGTGAGTGGGAAGAAAAAATAAAGTCAAGTTTTCAAATCTGAAAACTGTTGGCATGGGTTTTTCTGATGTTAGTGAGGAAGACATGACCACCCCCATTTTACTGACTCGGCAAGCTCCTTCTTTTCGTAAGACAGTTCAGCATGGAGCTGCAGAACCTGGGGGCTAGACAAGGCAGTGGCCCTGGCTACCTGCCAATAATAGATGGATGTGCACATAGCTTAGTTTGGCATTCAAGGCTCTCTGTGGTCTTAACCCCAACCTTACTTCTCGTCTTCTTCAGTTCACCAACTTCAGCTCAGTGCAGCTCAGCCAATATTTGCCATTCCCTGCACAGTGACAGGGAACCGAAAAGGCACTGGGGATACTAGGATGAAGAAGACCCAGGCCATTCCTTTGAGAGGAACAACGTTAAGTGCTTCTCAGAAAGGTGTGAAGTTAGCCAGATAGGAAAGGGAGAAGGCAGATGCAGATAAGACTGGAGCACACTGCAGAAATTGGTGATGCCAAAACAGAACTGGACTTGTTCATTGTAGGTCCCGTGGATGCCAAGTTAGTGCACTTTTTCATATAAATTTATATTTGTTTTCTAGTAATAATCATGTTTGATAAAATTACAGCGTTTGTTTTAATTATTTAATCTCTCCAAGCCATGTTTATTCACCTTTAAAATGGAAGTTAACATACATACACAGTAGCTACCTCAAACAGTGGCATCAATAGCGGATAAAAAGTGCTTCACACATTACCAGGTATTATTTTATTTTCACCAGTTTCTGCATACGTGGTATAAAGTAGTGTTAGATAGGCTATAGGGAAAAGGAGTGGTGCAAAATAACTAGGACCTCTTCCAAGTCACATTCACGAATTGCTCGGTGACCCCACATAGATCACTTTATTTTTCTATCCCTCCCTCGTGCCTGATATAGAAGACAGGGGAGATTGTATCTGCCTTATATCTACCTCCTCCAGAGATAGAGAAGATGATTTAGGGTGCAGGAGACAGTGAGTACCTATGGGAAAAATGGAAGGCAAGATTTTTTTGTCATTCTCTCTCTTCCTCTTGTTCCTTTTTTTTTTTTTTTTTCGGTCTTTGCCAAAGGCAGTTTCTCATAATGTTTTTATTTTCTAAGGCTGGCAAGACCTCCAGCTTGGAAAACAAGAGTACTTAACTGTTAGAATGACCTGGTTTTGATTTCAAACTTGGAGAAGCATGGCACATATATTGAGGACAAAGGATGCATGTCTACCTTAGCAGTAAGCACAGCACTGGGCAGATGGCTGGAGTGGAAAGAACATTACGACTGGGGTCAGGACACCTGGGTTTGAATTCCTGTTCTGTATTTCATGAACTATTTGACATTGAGCAAATCAATTTACTTCTCTGGGTTCTTACTTTTCTTATATATGAAGTAATAATAGCACTATCTATCACAGAAGGTTTCATGTCCACATAGGTACGCTGTGTATTTGCTCTTGTAGCTCATGCATTTGGAAGATGATGTTGTGTAGAAGACCACCTAATCTCTGCAAATCTTTGATGCCCAGTGGGGAAGCGTCACTGCCTTTTCTTCTCTGTCTTCACTCACTCCCATGATGATCTAGTGTTTCATGGTCTTTAGTATCATCTCTATGTTTATGACTCCCATCTACCTGGATACTCTGTGCTCCCACTTGAATGTCTAATAAGCATCTCAGACTTAACCTGTGCGGCACTGAAAACCCAGTCTGCCCTCCTCAGTCTGCTCCACCTACAATCATCTCCGTCTCTGTGAACTGCAGCTTCTTCCAGTTGCTTAGGCTCAAAGCCTTGGAACCTTTCTTGACCGCTCTCTCTCAACCCCACATTCAAACTAGCAGCAAATCCTGGAGGAACTCACCACTTCTCACCACCTCCAATGTCATCATCTTAACCTAAGAAATCATTGGCTTTCACCTGGATTCCTGCAACAGCCTCCTGACTAGTCTCCCTGCTTCTGTACTTTCTCATAGAGAAACTCTTCTCAAAACAGCAGCCAGTGTCATCCTATTAAAAAAAAAAAAAAAATCTGATCCTGTCACTCCTCTATTGAAAACCTTTCTAAGACATTCCACTGCAACAGAGTCAAGCCAAGTTCTTCCTTACCCTAACCCCCTGGACCAGTATGGCCAGGCCCCCATACCTCTCTGACTTCTGGCTGCTTTCACTCTAGCCGCACTAGTCTCTGCTGCCACAGAGCACCCCAGACTTTCGCTCCAATGGCTTCTTCTGCTTTCAGTGCTAGCCTCCCAAATAGCTCCATGTCTCACTCTCTTGCCTCCTTCAGTCTTTGTTCAAATGTCACCTTCTCAGCAAGGCCTTCCCTGACCATCCCATTAAAACTGCTCCTCCATCCCTGCCCTCCTGGTCCCTTTCCCTAGTTTGTTTGTCTGCATAGCACTTTTTTCCTTCCAACATTCTAGAACATAAACTCTGTGACAGCAGGTAGTTTTTATTGTTTTATTCACTGGTTTATTCCTTATTCCTCTGTACATGCCTAGCCGCTAGCAGGTACTTAATAAATATTTGTTGAATGAATGAATGAACAGGGCATGCTACTAAAAATAAGGAGCATCAGCACATGTAGTCCTGAAAACAACCACTGGTTACATTATCTCCGTTTTACAGACTAATTAATTGAAGGTCTGAGAGATTAAATAATTTGCTTATGTTTATACAATGGGTGTGTTTATGGTCAGATTAAATCGGGCCCACAATTTTCAAATCCATATTCTTTCTATTACACTACAAAGCAGGATACATGTGAAAAGATCCTAAAATTTATGCTATTTTCTTTTTTTTTTTTTTTTTAATTTCTGGCCTTACCTCCTTGCATAGTTCCTTCAGGCTCCGGCATCTATCGGGATGGTTGGGTAAGAGAGGATTCGTGCCCCAGTGCACATCCTACAGAGATCTGTCCGCGTGCTGAGCCTTGGCTCTGTTCCCAGACAGAACATCCTCTGTCCCCTCTCAACTGGGGCATGAGAGTGTGGACAGCCAGGCTGGGGAGGGCTGGTGTCTCATGTGAATGTCTCTGCATCTGACGAGTCCCTTGGCTTCACGTCCGCGTCCCTGACACCTCCTCCCCCGGCAGGCGGGCTTCTGTCTCTGACCTTCTGAAACAACATTTTGCCTTCCTTCACACAGCTTTTGTCTTCCTGCCCTTAGTTTGACGTTGTGTCTGGCCACACGGGCCACGCCGGCTATTTTTACTCACAGCAACCACCAGCCCATATGGTTCCCATTACCACAAACTGTTACCTTCTTTGAAACCATTTTGCAAATGAGTGGACTGCAGACAACCAGGAGGTCAAGTCCACGTGGCCACTCACAGGGATCCCAGGAGTGGCCTGGGCAGGTATGTTGGTCTTGATGAATGTCCTTTAAAACCAGACTGGGTTGGACAAAATGCTGCTTAGTTCACTTTTTTTTAGATTCCCTTCTCCTTTTCCTCTATGTTCAGTTCTGTAGGTTTTCAACAAGGTCAAGTTTCAAAGGCAGGCTGCTTTTTACGGGGACATGAATTTGAGTTTTGTTTCTCCATTTGGGGCGCTTGCTCCATGGCGGTCTCTCGATGGGACATGATGTCTGTTAACCCCTCGGGGAGTGACACGCAGTCATCAGTGCGGAGTACACGGGATATGATGGGAGGAGGTGGGTCCTGAGCATCCCCTGACTCCGAGAAGATGACGAGAGACTCCAGGGCTTTGATGGTATTGCTCACATCTCCTTCGGCCTGTAAAACACTTGAATTCACAAAACGTTTCGAACACCTCATTTTATTTGAGCCTCACGATCTTGCTGTGAAACTGGGGTTTTCATTTTCATTTTACAGATGAAGAAACTGAGCTGTGAGCGGCTAACTGACTTGCCCAAGGCTGCGTGAGAGTCTGAGATGGGAATCAACCTCAGCTCCCGGACTGCAGGCCAGAGTTCAGGCCCCAACAGAACAGATGCCTGAGTGGCTTGAAACAAAACTGGGTAGGGCTTATTCAAAGAAGAAGCTAGCAGCTCACAGTGGGGCCTGATGGGGCTTGTTGCATCGAAACTGGAAGTTGGCATTGAGACCCAGGCTCGCTGTGGTACTATAAAGCTGCCGCCACTCTGGCTGAATGACATTGAAATGGACGCAAACAAAGGGCTTCCTCCTGCAGTGTAGAATGTCACCTGACCAAGGCCCAGGAGCTATTATAATGCGCTGAGCTAAGCCTTCCAGAGCAGTGGGTAGGTGAAAAGAAGAGCTCTGGGCTGAGAATGAGATTGGAGGCCAGCCCAAGTCATTCTGAGATCCTTTCCAGCCGGACCATCTGTGATTCAGGACCCTCCTACCAGGCCCTCCAAGGTATTATTGGCTCCTTTCCCCTTTTCTACCGTTTTCCAGCTCCACTCGTGTCCTTTCAGCTCCTCAGATGCACACGGCTCTTTCCTGCTTCAAGGTTTCTGGGCGTGTTGTTCTCTTGACCTAGAACACTCTTCCCTGTTCTTTGCAAGTCAGACTTTTACACATAAATGTCCCCATCTCAGAAAGTCCTTCCTTGGCCACATAAATGGGTTGAATAGTGACGCCCCCCACCCCCCAAAAAAGATACGTTCACGTCCCAACACCTGGAAACTGTGAAGGTGACCTTATTTGGAAAAAAGGGTCTTTGCAGGTATAATCAAGTTCAACCTCCTGAGATGAGGTCATCCTGGATTTAGGGTGAATCTTAAATCCAATGACAGGTGGCCTTATAAGAAGAGCAAAAGCATAGAGACACACAGGGAGATGAAGGTGATGGGCAGGTGGATGCAGGGATTGGCATGAGCAGCCCAAGGCAAGCAATGCTGACAGCCACCGGCTGGACAAGGCAAGGAAGGCGTCTCCCCTAGAGCCTTCAGAGGGAGTACAGCTCTGCTGATGCCCAGGTTTCAGGCGTCTGGCCTCCGTAACTGTGAGAGAATAAATTTCTGTTGTTTTGAAGCCACCAACTCTGTGCTATTTTGTTACAGCAGCCCTAGGACATAATACAGCATCTAATTTACACAGCTCCCCACCACCCTCTGCATATACACACAGACACATATTCACTATTCAGTCCATTTTGATACTTTCATGTCAATGATAAATTTTTAAGTATACCATCATCTGGCATGACTTGAGCTTTGTCCTTATTCCCACTTCTTGAGGGCAGGGACCACGCCCACGCCTGTCCTTCTCACATTTACGCAGCTCCTAGCACATTACTAGGTATATAGTACGTGCTCAAAACTACTTATGAAATAAATAAGATCTGAGTTTTCTGGCCTCATGTCTCTCCCAATACTCCACTCCTACCACACTCCTCTCCCCACTGCCTTCCCACTTCTCAGTTCTTTCACACACACAGCTCCTGTGGCCCAAAACGCTGCCAGCCCCTTCTCTCCCTGGTGTACTCCAACTAGTTCTCCAAGGCGAAGTACAGAGTCTTCCAGTGGAGGCACGGCCTAGTTCCTTCCACGTGGCCAGTGTTCCCGTCTCTGCTGTAACATGTAAAAGAGGGAACAGGATGTCTGAGTACTTAACTGACTTCCCACAGGCTTCATGCTCTTTGGGAAGCCAAGACCTTGCCTTGTTCATATCTGTAACCCAGCACTCAACACAAGGCCTAGCACTGAACATACACTTCACACAAGTGTGTTAAATCAATGCGTCCACAGAAAAGGGCTATTATAATCCAGTTTTAAAAATATATTTTAGTTTTCAGATTTACAGAAAAAATTAAGAAGATATTACAGAGTTTCCATATACGCTGCACCCAGTTTTCCCTCTTATTAACAGTATGGCACTTTTGCTACAATTAATGAACCAATTCTGATCTATTATTATTAACTAAAGTCCATGTTTTGTTCAGATTTCCTTGTTTTTTACCTGATTTTTTCTGTTGTTATTGTTCTAAGACCCCATCCAGGACACATTACATTTAGTCATCATGTCTCCTTAGGCTCCTCTTTTTATTCTTTTTCTTTTAAATGATTTAGTTTCAACTTGACATTTAAAAACATTTTTTTTTTACAGTTTTACTGAGGAATAAATGACATATATCACTGTATAAGTTTAAGGTGTACAGAATTAAGGTTTGATTTACATATATTGTGAAATGATTACCACAATGGGTTTAGTTAACATCTGTCATCTCATATAGATACGATAAAAAGAAAAGGAAAAAGCAATTTAAAAATTTATAAATGTTATAAAAGATAAAGATTTAATACCTCTACCTCTCCTTTTTCATCCTCTCCCCCAAATTTTATTATACTTTTAATTATATCAATAACCAGTGTTTGCTTCATTATATCAATGTAAATATTGTTCACTGCAGAACCTATTAGTATACTGTGGTTACATGTCCCTATTTTTTTTTATTGAAGTATAATTGACCTACAACATTATGTTAGTTCCTGGTGCACAACATAGTGATTCTATACTTCTATACATTACAAAATGGTCATCACGATAAGTCTAGTTACTATCTGTCACCACACAAAGTTATTACAATATTATTGTCTATATTCCCCACTCTGTACGTTTTATCCCTGCGACTCATTTATTTTGTAGCTGGAAGTTTTTACTCTCTTAATCTGCCCCCTCCTTTCACTCATTCCCCTACCCTTCCTTAGGCTCATCTTGACTGTGACAGTTCTAGGCTTTCTTTGTTTTTGATGACCTTGATGGTTTGAGGTCAGGTGTTTTGCAGAATGCCTCCATATTGGAATTTAATGTTTTTCTCATGATTAGACTTGGCTTATGGGTTTTTAAGAGGAGGATGTCACAGGTGTAAAGTGCCACATCATATCATCACATCATATCAAGGATACATACTATCAACATGATTTATCGATTTTGACGTTGACCTTGATCACGTTGCTGATGTAGTATCCGTCAGGTTTCTTCACTGTAAAGTTATTCTTTTTCCCCCTTTCTATACTGTACTCTGGAAGGAAATTACTATCAGAAGCTACATTTCATTTTTAAGCTATACTTATGCTTTAATTTAATAAGTAGTGCCCTAAGTCACATCCACCATTGATTAACTGTCACAACACTCTACATGGGAAACTGAGAGAGAGTTTAAACCATATTCCCAAGGTCATACAGTTAGTAAGAACAAAGATAAATTCAGTTTTATCTGACTCCAAAGTCTGGCCTCCATGCCCTTTTTATACTGCTTCCCTAGAGTACTAATCCACTAAATTCTTTACATGGCCTTCTAAGTGTCCCAGGTCTTGCTCTGGTGAGAGTGAAATGGAAACCTAGACTGGCAGAGCAATAATTTACCATCTACACTGTCTCTGAAAGCCAGTTAACATGCAGATCTAGTCTGTGTACCAACATAAATTTCTTTATGCTCCCCCAACACCATGAGCAAGAATCACAAACTCACATCAGCTTTGCTTGGGGAATCAGACTCCAGCTTTGGCAATCTAGCTCAGCTATATAACACATTCAAAGCTGGGAGGAGTGGGAAGGCAAAAAGTGCTTTAGGATTATTTTCAAGGGTACAGGGAAGAAATGCAGTATAACATCCCAAACTTCAGTAAGTGACTTGATGTCCCAAAGAGTGAAAGTGACTCGCCAAAGGCTACACAGGGAGATACTGACAGAGCCGGAACCAGAAACAATGTCTTCAATTTGGCTCAGGACTGTTTTAAGACAAGTGCTTCCAAGAAGAAGCAAAGTCATGGCTGATCACTGTTTGCACTTGGCAGGCTCCATTGGTAAGAGCAGGGTCTGAGAAATGGGCTTCCCATCACTGGTGTGCCATTGTCTTCATACCACCCTGGTGCTATTTGGGGGGCCATGTTGGGACATATAACTAAACTCCTATGAGCCTCATCTGTCTTGCATGAGTAAAATCCTTAGCCTTCTAGGTTAGCCAGGACTGACAGGTGAAGGAACCACAACAGGGTATATAAAAAGTTTGGAAGCACTAAATAAAGAGGGGGAGATTCAATGATCCAAGGTCTGTTATCTTCCCTTCCAAAAAGGAACACATCCTGCTTCTCACTGAGGCCATTTCCAGAGCTTGGATGTGAGACAGGATTGTAAGCCCACTGGTCTATAAGACCACAAACAGAAATCAGGTAACATGCATTGGACATGTTTCCTTTTACAGGGTTCTATGGGATTATAACACCAAGGGCTACTATGATAAGTCTAGGATATCAAAAACTATTCAGAGTAGATTCCTTTTAAAATAGTTGTATAATAATAACCTCCATAATGACAAACATTTGCAGAGAAATTTCTCTCCTATATCATCCCATGTGTATGATATAGGTGAACCTGATATTCCGGTAAACTTGACATGATTGTTCATTTTGGTGAACTTGACAGGATTGCCCCTATTTTACAGAGGAATAAATTAAAGTTTAGAGAAGTTAAATCTCTTGCCCAAGGCTATGGAGCTAAAGCTGGGTTCAAGACTTCAACCATGATCTTTTGACAATTTGATGGTGGTTATCTTTGTTTCCTATTTCTGTTTGTAACACACACGTATTGATTCTACATAGCCCAGATATTCTAATTAGGTAACAACCAAAGAGGTAGTTTTAGGAGATGGATGAGATATTCTTTTTTTTTTTTTTGGCTGCGTCGGGTCTTAGTTGCGGCACATGGGATCTTTCGTTGCGGTGTGCGGGCTCTTTGTTGCAGCGCGTGGGCTTCTCTCTAGTTGTGGTGCGCTGGCTCCAGAGCACATGGGCTCAGTAGTGGTGGTGCACAGGCTCCAGAGAACATGGGCTCTATAGCTGTGGCACGCAGGCTCTCTAGTTGTGGTGCACAAGCTCAGTAGTTGTGGCGTGCAGGCTTAGTTGCCCCACAGCACGTGGGATCTTAGTTCCCAGACCAGGGATCGAACCCGCGTCCCCTGCATTGGAAGGCAGATTCTTAACCACTGGACCACCAGGGAAGTCCCTGGATGAGAAATTCTAATTCCACAAATTGAAAAATAAAAAGGGGAGTGAGGAGGTGAAGGAGTGTGGGTGGATTCTTAGGGGATCTTGTTGCTCTAGGGAAGGCCAAAGATGCACTGGGGAACCGGCTGAGGAGGAAGAGAAGAATAAGGTATAAGTGAAGCTACCAGAAGGGATGAGGGGAGTTTTAAGATGGGGACAGAGTGGGAGAGGTCTTAACTTTATACCTCTTTGATGTTTTCTCTGCCTCTCTCAGGCAGACTCTGTTTCTCCTCCCTCTGTGCTCCCTTCCCTACTTGTTCTGGGTAGCTCTTGGCACTACAGCTGCTCTTACAGGGGTTCTCTCTCCCATTCTATGAGCTCCTTGAGGGCAAGAGCTGGTCTGATCCATTTCCATCAACCTAGCACTGCCCTGCAGAGAGCCTGCTACTATGTAGACACCAGACTAGTGCTGGTTAGTGAACAAATGAATAATGAATGAATGACGATTGATGAGACGGGTTGAAACAATCACTGGTCTACCTTCTTGGGACCTTCCTTTCTGTGATAAATCTCAAACAAAGTTCTTTTCAAGTGTGAATATAAAGGTTATGCAGAAGGAATCTCCAGAAATAACAATGGTGGAGGGACACAGAGGGTAACTAGCTCAGTGGGGCTGAGTGGGTAGAGAACCCCTTTTGATAATGGATCAAATGGATGCAGTGGGAAGACGACACCACCATGACAATAAAGTTTTGAGGAACAATGACCGAAAGAGTTGGGTATTGAAGAGAAAAATCTTAAGACTATAGAGACAGATAGAGATAATATAAAAAATGCAAATACTTTAAAAAAATTCTAAGCACTAATCTAACTTCAAAGTGAGAAGCCAAAGGACAGGGAGGATTAGACAAGGGAAGAGGCATTTTCCTTCCCCTCCAGGGAGTGGTGGCTCAGGCACTGAGTCAGGGAGGGCTACACTTGGAAAGTGCCCCCTGCTCAGTGAAGGGAAGGTTCTGAATATGAGGGAAATGAGGGTGTTTCCAGATGACAAGCAAAGTCCATCAGTCAGTAAGTGAAGGCCACTCAAACTCCCTTTTTCAAGACTCCTTTCTGTTTAAAAACGAACTCCCCTAATATGTGGTTTCTAGTTATAGACATGACGACAGACTCAGCTCACCTTCTCCACTTCTATCCTCTCTCCAGGGCCCAGGAGTCAGGGATGAGGAGTGGGTGGAGGGTGAAGGGAGGAGTGACAGGGCTGAGGTTTCTCAGAGGACGATGCTGGGGGGCAGGGGAAATAATACCGGTAAGGAAAGCCAACTTACTGTGTGCTGGGCACCACATGGCATGTTTTTACCTAGATCACCTCATTTCATCCTTACCACAGCCCTGTGACATGGGCACATATACTACTTCCATTTTAGTATTGAGAAAACTGAGGCTCAGAGAGGTTAAGTAATTTATTCAAGATCATACAGCTCATTCGTGATGGAGTGAGGATTTGACTCCAGGTTCTATGCTCTTAATTACTGTGGTGACTGCAACCCTCTCTCTTTCCCTGAGCGTCTGCAAAATATTGGTTGAGATCATGGAAACATACATCACTTTGGAAATAGAAGTCATTAAAACAAGAGCTATCTAGGAAAAACTAGAGAATAAAATGCCTAGCACACTGCCTTACATATAGTAGGTCTAAATCAACATTTCCCTTCCTTTTCACCCGGTCCCATATATAGGGCCCTACTATTATGGGTTCCTTTGATGAATAGAGAGATAGACCTATTAGTGTGTGCTTTGTCCTAAGGTTCCCTGGATGCATACGGGGTCTGGCTTTCAAGCATTCATTATACAGATAAGCAGGGAGCACTCTCTGAGACGGGGGTACGGGCCTAGTGGATGTGCACTTCTGGGCCGTGGTGGGGTGCAAGACCCAGGCCGTCTGCACGCTTCCATCTTGCTGTGTTGGTCTTTGGGAAAGAATTAAATTCTCTCTGGGAAAGAATTAAAACATTTCTTGAGCAATAATGCAAAGAGAAGATGTCCAGCTTCTGGCATCTTCCACTTGGCTATAGTGAGTCAAGAGTCATGTTGAGAAGAGAACAAAAAAGATTTCAAAATCCCCAAAGCTCCCTTACTTGTCAAGAACTACTTCTAGTGTGTTACTCTGAACAACTTGGAATATGAGGTGGGATAGGCTGCTGGAAACACAAGGAGGAAGAACAAAGGCATCCATTGCAGGGGTTCATGGAGAACAAATAGGAACAAGATCTCCTAGTCAGTGTTCTTACTGCCCCTGCCTTTTGAGGGGGTCAACATTTGAGGGCAGGGATAGTAGAATATTCCACTATGAGAGAATCAGAGCATGTCTTTGCTTCTCTTAGTATAGTAACAACAGTACTGACAAGAAAACATTAACAGCACCTAAGAGAGGTCACACTGTGGACACTTCATATGTGCCAGGTTTGAAGTCCATTACATACATGATTTCACTGAACTCTCACAACAGTCTCATGAGGCAGGTACTAGCACTCTTCCCATTTCAGAGATGGGGGAATGGAAGCACAGAGAACTTGAAATAAATTTTCCAAGACCTCCAGCTACAAAGTGACGGAGCTGGGTTTCAAATACTCAAAAAATGATTCAGAGTCCATGCTCTAAACCCCAAGACGCCACTGCTTCTTGGTCATGACATGAAGTTATACCTATTTTGAGGTTTACTATGTGCCAGGTTCTACTGTAAATGCATTACAAATATTATCTCATTTCATCCTCGATAATACTACAATACAGGTATCATTATCATCCCCACTTTGCACATGAAAAAACAGAGGCAGAGAGAAGTTTTAAAACTTTCATAAAACCATACAGCTAACAAGTATCACAGCAGAATTTGATCCCAGACAGTCTGGATCTGAGTCTCTGCTGACATGGCTGAGCCTCAGGATTCTGTAGGCCAGGAGGTCTAGACACATGGGGAAGACCCTGGGCCCTAGTGAGTGAGGGAGGAGAACTTGAGCCCATCAGCCACAGAAGGCAGCAGCCCTGGAAAAGAGTTGGTCCCCTGGTTTGAAGACTGCACTTATTCCCCTTCTCTTCTGCGTATTCATCAAGGCTCACCTGGAGCAACAGAAGTATAACACTCCTCCCCAACCCCCTTCTCTCCTCCATCGTCATCAAAGCTCACCTGAACTAACAGAAAACATTCCCAAATGACTTGTCTGTGATCTCTTCCCCCTGCAGCCAGACCCTCAGATGTCGCTTGAAACACAAGTCTGACCCTTTTACTTCTCAGGTTACAGACCTTCAATGGTTCTCATTGTCTAGAGCAGGAATCTGACAATGGAAATGGTCTATATCTGCATTGCCCAATACAATAGCCCCTAGACATATTTGGCTATTGAACACTTGAAATATTGCTTTTACCACTGAGGAACTGAATTTTTTATTTTATTTAAATTAATTTACATAGCTTCACGTAGCTAGTAACTACCATATTAGACAGTGCGGGTCTAGAGTATGAAGTCCCATGTCCTTAGCCGGACAAGGAGACCCTTCCGGACCTAGGCACTGCCTTCTCAGCAGCCTAGAGTGTTCTGATCACTCATCCTTCACCTGCAGCTGCTCGCAGCGCCTCCATCCAGCTGAGTTGTGCTGTGCTTCCACGCTTTTGCACAGCACTGGGACTAGGGCAAGACAAGGGGGGCTCCTAGGACACGTGGTTTAGGAGGCGCTCAGGCTCAGTGTCGTGCAGCACAGAGTCTGGAAAGCCCTTCAGTGCCTTCCCTTCTCCATCATTCCCCACTCATCCATCAAGCCCCATCTCAAATGCCGCCTCTACTGGGAAGCCTTTCCCAACGCTCCCAGCCAGAAGTGGGTCCCTTCCCCTCTATGTCACCTAGAGCTTACACAACACTTTGCCGCCCTCCGTGTCACACTCAGCCCCTGCCTGTTTCCCCATCTTCTCCTCTGACTGGTCAGTTCT
Source organism: Balaenoptera musculus (assembly GCF_009873245.2). NCBI lineage: Eukaryota > Metazoa > Chordata > Mammalia > Artiodactyla > Balaenopteridae > Balaenoptera > Balaenoptera musculus. Next base: position 91,240,219 of record NC_045790.1, read on the forward strand.
TTAAGACCAGGGACCATGAAACATTAACGTCTACATTCTCAATGCTGTCCTAGCCAGAGAAGGGGTTTATTCAGTGAATGCAAATCAAATTATTGAATTGGATTTTTGTGGCAATGGAGGTCTTCCATTCATTTGGCCTGATCCGCAGTGACAGTACCTGTGGCCCCCCTTCCCCTGCCTCAATTTCAGACATGCTATAATTTGGGGTTAAGCCAGGACGTGTGATGTCAGCTAACAGAAGGGAGGGGAGGAGAAGTGATTCTTATGACTTTACATCTAAATTCTCTTCTAGGTCCACCTCGACTTCTCCTCTGCAGGCACCCCATTCCCCCCAATCCCTGGCCCGTCCACCCACGTGGCACCACCTTCTCTTCCCTTCCTGTCACAACATGGCCGTGTTCTGTCGGCCTCAGCCAGACATTGGCCTCTGTCCCACCTCCTCTTACCTCCAGTAGAATTGGATACTATTGGTCTTGGCAACAACCTTGAGGTTACACGTGTTCCTCTACCAGCAGTAATTAGTTACTGAATAAACAGCAAGAGAGCCTCAGGATAGGCCCACATGCAGAACTTTCAAACTGGGTGGAAAAAGTCAAGAGGTAATGAAACTTCTGCTCTGAATCACGTCTGGAGAATGAAATGTTAGAGAGAGCCAACTCCTGAAACACATGAGAAAAATAGGAGAATGGAGCACAGTTCTCTTGGAGTTTCTGCGTCTTTGCAACATCGTTGGGAGGGGAGAAAAATTCATGTGGATGGGCAGGGCGAGGAGGCTGCTTAGCTAAACCTCCCTTTGCTCTGGGTTTTGTTCTCTTTTGTGCCCATGGTGTTGACGGAAGTTTTATGTCTGTGGATAGTTCAGAAGAGGTAAAAGTGTTGAAGATTCCTCTAAAATGTGGAACACCTAATATGGGACAGGAAATTACAGCCACCTGGGTTGCCTGGGGTCAGGGCTCATCTCAAACACACTCCTAATCAGAGGAGCTGCAGCCCAGAGTGGGGAGGTGCCTTGCTGAGTACATGGAACACGTTAGCAGCCAGGGATTCCGGGCCTTGAACCCGGGTTCCCTGACTCTCAGGTGACTGCTCTTTCTGCTGTAGCTCAGCAACAGAGGGAATGTGGGTTTGGAAAACACAAGGTGACTTTCTTTCTTAACTGTCTCCCCTTGTATCCTTACAAATGTCCCTGGCAGAGAGGAGGGAGATTGAGAAGTTCATTATCAGCTCTGAGGTCGTCACACCTTCTCGATGGGGTGGATTGGGACAAGCTCAGAAGCTAGGGCCAAATAACCCGGGGACAAGTCCAGGTTCTTCCACTTTTTTGCTCCTGACTCTGAGCACATTACTTAACTTTCTGGGCTTCGGCGTCTCATCCATGAAGTGGGGCTGGTAACCCTGATCTCCCAGACAATTTATGGGATTAAATGAGATCATGGATATACGGTACCTAATTCAACAGATCCGTTTATCAAACTGAGCAGTTGCCCCGTGCCTACTCTGGGGATTCAGAGGTGCCAGTTGGATGCCCAGGAGGTGGTAGACGTCCATCACGGCCAGCTGGTAGGGGAAGGTCGGGGGTGGGGATGCCAGTGAAGGCAGCCCCACCGGCTGCAGACGCCCAAACCTGAGGAGTTGTCCTCAGCCCCGGTGCACCCAGCTGCAGCCCCACTTCAGGCTGGGCTGCGCTCCTGCAGCCCCTGCCCCTGCCCCTGCCCCTCCCCCCAAGACATCTGGAGCAGCTGACACAAGCACCAATGAGGTAATGTTTTTATTTGCTCTGTTTGTTTTTTGTTTATAAACCCGGGCTCCTGGGAGAAGCCAGATCCAAAGGCAGGTCCGAGATGTGAAGGTCAGCCCTGAGGCTGACACAGGACCACAGGGCCCCCGGGCCCAGCTGGGGAAAACCCCAGGCCACCACACCTAAGGAGCCTGTCCCAACTGCCCTGCCCTTGCACTGTTCCAGGCTTCTCCTCCATGCCCAGGCCTGGGCGGGAGGCTGCTGAGGCAAAGCCGGAAAGGACCCTGCCCTGGAGACCCTCGGGGGCTCTCAGGAAAGGCCCAGAGGCTACTACACAATGCAATATGGTCGCGCTATGACAACAAAAGCTCATAGGATTATTGGAGGATTAAATTAGTTATAGCAAGACGGCAAGAAAAGTTAATTATATTACGGAAAGGGAAACACAGAAGCTATAGACGCAGCAAGGAGGCTTGGAAGCCAGCGTTGGGGGTGGGATGTGCTGGAATCCATGCTGGGCTCAGCTTTGAGGGGATCACAGAGAAGTGTAAAACTCAATCCCTGGCCCCCCAAAGCTCTTAGGTCTGATGAGAAAGAGGACATGTGAATAATCACACGACTGTATGAATCCTGCAGGAATACCCTCCAGCATCAGAAGCTCCTGAACTTCCTAGAGCCTGTCTCCTCTACCTGGACCTATATCCTCAGTATCATAATTATCCTTATCTTACACGGCCTTTGTGAGGAGCACAGAGAAAGTGCTTCAAAACTGTCTGTCTGGGAAATGGGGTCACTAATCCACCTGCTTCCCTCCCCCATCGGTTAAGGATTGCTCTGTGGGGTGTTAACTTCCTTGCATTTTCAGGTTTGCCCAAGCATAGGTACTGAGAAGGTACCCATGGGTGTCCTACCTCATAATGTTAGAGAAACCCCAGGGCAGCCTGTGAGCGAGGTGGTGGTGCAGCTGGGGGACTGTGCCCCAGACCCCTCCAGCAGTGCCTGGAGTGAAAGATGGGTTGAAAGGGTGTGAGATGGGCACAGCAGAGTGAATGCAAGCTCTCTGTGACAGTAGGAGTGTGTAAAAATGTGAGAAGGGAGAGGGAGTCCATTTAGGCAACAGCTGTGACAGACCAGGTGAAAAACAGACCACATCACTTGGAGTGAGTGAGAAGGAAGGGGAGGTACCATTTTGGAGAGCCGTCAGGGAGGCAGAATTCGCAGGGCTTGGTGACTGATTGTGGGAGATGAGGGAGAGGGAGTTGGAATGATTGCTAGGTGTCCAGCTGGGGCAGCTAGACAGCTGGTGACGCTGCTCACCCAAACAGGAAATTTAAAAGATGGAAGAGGTTTATTTTTTCTTTGAAATGGAACAGGGGTTTTCCCTTTCCCAGGTGGAGAGAAAACGAGTCCTCGGCTTTCCTATAAGCCTCTACTAAGCACCTCACTGTCTGCATGAAACAGAAAGGAATTCCAAAATCATGCAAATAGGGCTGAGGCAAGGGCAGGAGTGTAGGCACAGGTCTTTGTTTTTCCCTCCTCCACTTACTCTTAACCTCTACAGAACTACTACCTTCTGCCCCGTCTTATAGACTCATAGACACTCAATTCTGGAAAGACTCTTTTCATAGGTGGAGAATCTGACCACAATAAAGAGGTATACCCAGGTTTACAAGGTAAGTAGGGATCAGAATCTCACCTGTAACACAGGCCCAATTCTCATTCCTCTGCCCCTACCCTGTACCTCCCCTTTGTACCTCGTTTTTGTACACTGCCAGCTTTCTCATCTTAGAATGGGCCTACAGATGCTCTGAGGTTTTGGGTCAGCATTCCCTAACCCAGCAAGCAAACAAACAAAAAGACTTGCACATGTGCAGCCTTTAGAATATCTGATGCCATGTTTCAGGCATTACCTCTCTTAAGCCCCAATTCTCTCCTGTTTCATCCAGGATAAAACTGGTCCACAGAGTAATAAAACAATGTGCCCAAGGTCTCATGGCCAGAGGTGAGACCCAGGCCTGAAATCAGGTTTCCTGGATCTCTCCTCATTTCTAACATGGGATTAAAACCATGTCCATAGATGAAGCACACCAGCTCATAGCAGATTCTCATTAAATGTTGTTTTCCTCTCCATCTAGTCTGATGCCTTCCAACAAACCACGCTGTTGCTCCCATAGTTCCTCCAGCCTGTGCATTCTGGAGGATTTTCTGGATTACTTTGCCCTTTGTGAAAGGACAAGAATGCTACAGAGACTCCCTTCAGCTCAGACAACTTCTCTCATTGCTCTGAGCCCATGTCTCATGACCCTCAGGATGAAGTCCAGACCCCTTACCCTGACATCGAGGTGTCCCATGTGTACTCCAGCCCCTCTGATTCTGCCTTCTTTTTGAAACCATCCTGACCACGTGGGCACAGTTCCTTGCTCTCTCAGTTACAGCTCTATGGTGAGAGTACTCAGTAAAGTCCCTGCCTGTTTGGGGAATTGTAACCGCTGGTAGACTGTGCTTCTTGAGAGTTAGACAAGCCTTATTCACATGGTGTGCCTCTATTGATTAGCACAGAGCCTTGCACAGGGTAGTTAATAAATATGCATTGAATTAATGCAGCAAGAGTTAAGTACATAAATTCAGGGAAACAATGAATGGGGATAATGATACTTGCCCTTAATGAAAACACAGAATTATTGTGGTAAAGATACAAGATGTGTGAGAGCAGGACAATCTATCAGGTGCCAGACAAATATGGACCATTATTCCCATGGGTTTATAAAGGACCATGAAGAGTTAGCATGTGTGCTCACATGGCCTGTGTTGGTACTGTATGTGCTGCTGTTTGGATGGCAGGGTCTGAGGAGAACCTTTCAAAGTAACCCTGTTTATTGTTATGGAGGGAACCATGTTGTAGTTTCTGAATAGAGGTTGGCATAGAAAAAGCACTCAGATCAATAGGCAGATTCAAGATATAGGGCAGTCTACCATTTCCACTTAGTGGGTCACCTGGAAATTCCAAAGGGCTCAAGTTGATCTTAACTTCTTAATTTCACTCAGCTTCTGGAAGACTCAATTTTCTCTACATTAAATGGAGACATAAGAGCAACTGCCTCCCAGAGTTGCTGTGTTAGGATCATGTAGATTAGACAATGCATGGCTGGAAGGTACCTGTCCTGGTGTCTGCCCCCTAGTAAGTGCTGCCCTCAGTGATAATGGTATTGATGAGGCTGGCAATAGACTGCTCCCAGATCCCAGGGCAGCACCGGGCTCGTAGGTTGTGCTATGTAATGTTTGTTGAAAAACAAAGTCAGATATTCCAGGAGAACTGAATCAGGCAAGAGGGATACACATGTGGAGTGAGTTACTCGGGAAAACAATTGAAGCCAAGACTAAATGAGTTCATGAGAAATCAGGTTTGTTTCTTTGTAAGAGATGGATGAAAAACATGGTGAAAAAACAGGAAATTGGGATCCTGATGAACCAGAAAGAAGGGCAGTAATTGAAAAAAGCCAGCTGGCTTCTTCTTTCTCTTAGCACTGGGTCCATCCCACAACAAACAGGGAAGTACTTTATATGAATGATATGGTGGTCATTCAACTAGGCTGGACTGCAAGGCATGCTGGGGTCTCGGGGATTCTTTGGGATCCCTTGGCTGGGTAACTGACAAAAAGGTGAGATAAGGCTAATCTTTGATGAGATATGAATAGTGAGGATGAATGAGGGAGACTGATTCTAAGTGCCTACCCCAGTGACAACTAATTAGACCAAAGATTCACTCTCTGGTTAGAATCTAGACATCAGGTAATGAGCAGCAGCCTTGAGCATCCGACTTGAGCATCTGCCCTGCAGGAAAACTCCATATTATTTGCTGACAAGGGGACCCAATCAGGTTCTCTCTAGAGAAGTTGTGAATACGACACTTAGAGAAAATTCAGTGAAAAAGAGTAAAAATAGTGCAGAAAGCTGTGCGTAGAGGGAGAAACAACTGAAGCTAGAAAGAGAAACAGAGGGAAGTCCTGGAGTAGGGAGCCCAATGACAGCTCCTAAGGAGGACAAAAATTCCAGGCTGCTGTTGTTTCTTGGACCACAAGGCATCATGGGTGCTGTGCTCCCTGAGGCCTGCAGAGCAGCTGCCAGTTTCTGGACCTTCTTTACTTCCCAGAGTATCTTTTCACAAAACCTCTGTATCTGAGGCAGCCCAACTTTTTGTTATCTGCAACCTTAAAGAGACACCTGTCCATGTGTCCTGTTTCGGGCTTGAGCTGAACCTACACTGAGAGCTACAGGGAGGGTCTGCAGAGGCGAGCCCTGAACCAGCTGTCTTCATTCCTCCAATCTGCATGCATGGTTGACTCCAGGTCTGCCGGGTTTAGGAAACAGCTCCCTTTATTGACAAAAGGCCTGGGGTGGTAGGGAGAGCCCAGGCCTCAGAAAGAAGGCAATTTGAAAGAGACAGGTCCTTAGGACCCCAGCCAAGAGATCTAAGGTCTCAGACCAGGCATCTGTCCAAGCAAGAGATGGGGCTCATGTCAGGAGTAGGGGGGGGATGCCTGGGGTATCAGTGGGCATCGCTTGTTGTAGATGGGGGTGTGCTTTAAGCAGCCCAGGGGCACAGAGCTGCCTAGCGGCACAGAGCTGCCCAGTGGCTACAGCCAGGCTCACTAGACACCAGTCACTGTTGGCAGTGACCAGTGGCAGAAGCCCTCTCAGAGCTAACTTGCTATTGTACCATCTCCTCGATTATGAACAAAACTGCTGAGTAGGCAGGGTAAGGCTGGACTTGTAAGCTGAAGGTTTCGTGGGTTGTTGGAGAGCCAGCCTGGGGAAGCAGGAGCTGACAGTTTCACTTGTGTTTATCTGTATTGTACAGACATTGGTTAGATATACCCTCTGCTCTTCTCCAAGGTGTGGTGTTGTCAAGGTCATGTCCCAGTCTTTTCTGTACTTCCAGCGCTCAACATGATGCCAGGCACATGGGAAGTATTTAGTAAATCACCACAGAATTTATGAATAAACATTTAGAGCTGGGGAAATATTGTCCTAAGAAAAGCACAAACCTCAGATACCAAATCTCATCCTCTTCAACCCAAGATCTTCTCAGATAACTATAGGTAGGATCTATTAATACACTACATGCTTGCAGCAGACGTTGCTATGACATGGAAGAAACAACTTCTTATCTGGAGATACTGGCTCAAATTCTGCCTCTAGCAGTTACCACCTGGGGGCCTCACAGAGGGTTACCTAACATCTCTGGGTTTTTTCCTCATCTGTGAAAGTAGGAGATAATGCCTATTCATGGGATAACTGAGGATTTGGTGAGACGACACGTGAGAAAATAGCAGCCCACAGCACAGCTCGATAAATGTTTGTTGAATGGCAAATGCCATTCTGGTGACTAAAGTTCACCGTGGCTTGGTTCTGCTTTTTGCCTTGACTCATCCCCCCGTTGTCTGTCAAGGACCATTCTGTGTTCAGCCTGGTTCTTTCACAAACTAAGAGGGACATTCACAAGGTGGGCCGGCATCTGGTAGAAGCCACGATTGGTCACCTACTGTCTATCCTTGGGAGATAGGCAGTGATAGACAGGCTCTAAAAGGGGAGTCCTGGGCACTGCGCATCTGAATACATCACTGGAGCCACTTCTCAGAGAAAGCCTGGGCACCTCCAGAGGGGGGACTCAGCAGTGCCAGCTGACTGGCACCCCTGGCAGCAGGGGGTTCATATTTTAGCAAGCCTCTGAGCTTATGCAAGTATCATTTGGGTTAGAGAAGCCACAGGTTTAGGTTTGCTAACTACATAATTAAATAAGGCAGAATGTCAAGAGAGAGGCAGAGATGAAGGTTGTGGACTTAAAAAGCTGTATATTGAGAAAAGGCCATGATCACTTCTTTATATCTTCCCTGAGAAAAATGTGAACAGAGCAACAGATTTCAACTGCAGAGCGCATGAAGACTCGTGTGGAGGACCGGTGGAGGGCTGCAGGCTGGGATGCATCAGTGAGGCGTGGGTGCATCATTGCGTTCATTGCCTGGACAGTCTGAGCCAGGCTCTCCGTGTATTATCACTCATCCACACTGTAGCCCTACATAGTAGAGGTTACTATGCCTATTTTAGTGAAATGGAAACTGATATTCAGGTTTATTAAGCAATTCACCCAAACTCATGACATTATTTAGTCAGAGCTGGGACTTGTCTGTCCAAAGGGTATTGTTCTACTGAATCACATTGACCACAGACTTTTCTGGTTTATAAATTGCCTTTTAATGTAAATGGTACTTAATCTAGCAAAAGTCAGAGGAGAAGGATTGCAGGGTGAACCTTTTATTTAAGGAGGGTGTTGGGAATCTTCTAACCAACTTTCTGTTGTACCTCATCAACCTATGTATTTGGCATGTCACTGTAATTGCCCAATTGCCCAATGGTTCTACTGAGAGGCTCTATTCTCTTTGATCTCTACGAAGCATGAAACTCTGTGGACCCATCTTTCCTCTTGGTTGGTTGCACCAGCCATGGACTTATGTGATAACCCCCTAGTTGTTCTATCTGCTCAAGGCCCTCTCCACTCTAATCTATCCTCGCAATGGAAGCCAAAGTGATCTACCCAAAGTCTGGCTCTGCTTCACATCCCAGTTCTGCACTCAAATCTAAAGGGCTCTCTCTTGCAGGTCACACTTAGTCCAGTTCTGTGGTCTGACATTCAAGGACTCCTGCAATTCTTTCAATCGCCAACCTCTCACCTGCAGCCTATCAGAACTATTTACTGATCTCTAAACTCTGCTGTTATTTCTCACCTCTGTGCCTTTTCTCATGCCATCCCTAGAGATTTCTCCTAGGGATAAGTATCAAAATCATACTGATAATTCAAGCCTGAGGACAAACACTGCCCCTTTCCCTAACTCCACACCCCTTCCCCTTTGCACTGAACACAGTACCTAGAAAACGGCTTGTGATCAAGAAATTCTTACACGATCATGCATATATTAATGGAGCCCCTACTACGGAGCACTGTGTTAGGTGCTGGAGAACTGCTGAGCTGAATTGCAGGAAGCCAAGTTTTTGCTATCTGGATAGACATGTTAATGTTTAGTCTCTTTTTGTGCTGCAATTAGCTAACATTTGTAGTGAACTTCACAGTTTAAAAAGTATCTTTATATCCATCCTCTCATTTTATCTTCAACACAGTCTGGTGAAGATACATAGGTCAGAGCGTCACATCTAAGCCAAGGTTCAGAGAGGTTTGAATGACTTGTTTCAGATCATATACCCAAGAAGTAAGGAACTGGCTTTTCAATCCCTTAAATTCAAATTGCTTATGTTTGTGAATCTTAATTTCTACAGAGCTTGAGGCACATGTCTTTCTTTTCCTTTTTTTCAAATCAATTTTTAATTTTTCAACTATGTAATGCATGAATATGATTTTTTAAAAATCAAGTACAACTAAAAGTCTTAAAACAAAGAATGGTAATTCTTGCTCTGTCCCTATTTACCAGTTCTGACCCCATATTCAGACATTTCAGCTACTTTAACTGTTATTTAATTAATATTTGTGAATAAAATTTGTATGCTGTTTCTTGATATAGCAATTTTAGACATATATTGAGCTAAGCATTATTTGTTGACATTATCCTGATATGGTAATTGAGTAATTAGTTCTCACACACCACCATCTTCGTGGGTGTGAAATGGTATTTCACTGTGGTTTTGATTTGTGTGTCTCTAATGATGAACGATGTTGAGCCTCTTTTCATGTGCTTATTGGTTATTTGTATAACTTCTTTAGGGAAATGTCTATTCACATCATTTGCCCATCTTTTAAACTGGGTTTTCATTTTATTATTGAGTTGTAAGAGTTCTTCATACATTCTACAAACAAGTCCCTTGTCAGATATATGAGTTATAACTATGTTCTCCTTATATGTGGGTTATTTTTCACTTTATTGATAGTGTTCTTTGAAGTATAAAAGTTTTCAATTTTGATCAAATACAATTAAATCTATATTTTCTACTGTTATTTGTGCTTTTGGTATAATATATAAGAAGACTCTGCCTAACACACCGTACTTTAAATGTATTCCTGTATTTTTTTCTAAGAGTTATAAGATTATAGCTCTCACATTTAGGTCTATACAAATATTGAGCTATTTTTTGTATATAGTATTATTAAATTTATTTTTAGATGGTTTATATCATTCAATTTATAAAATTAATTTACCCTTGTTTTACTATTAATATTTCAATTACCTACTACAGTTATAGAGAGAAGTTATTGATTTCTATATATTCATTTGTATATATTTATTTGTAACCAGTAAGTTTTCTAAACTCTAATAAGTGCTTAGTTTTTTTCTTTTGGGATTAAGAACAGAACTTAATAACTGATTTTTAAATCTCCTTTTTAATAGATTTATCTCTTTGTACTTTATTTCACAGACATACTTCTAGAACAATATTAAATCATAACAGATAATAGTGGACATCTGTGTTTTGTTCTTAAATTTAATGGTAATGCACCTGATGTTTAACTATTAAGTCTGAAATTGACTTCTCATGTTCTTTACCATGTAAAAATTATCCTTCTATTCCTTCTGTATTATTTCAAGTTTAATAAGGACAGTATCGTAAATTTCCTCCTGATGATCATGGTTTTTTCCTCCTTTACCATCTGACGAGTGATGTAATGCAGTTATCAACATTTTCAGTATTGAACTATCCTTGCATTTCTGAAATGAATCCTGCTTGGTCAGAGTGCATTATTCTTTTAAGATACTGCTGGTTTGGATCTGCTCATGTTTTATTTATTGTACTTGCACAAATGATGTTGCCCAACATCAGTATATGCCAAATCCCCTTTCTTGGGCCAAGCCAAACTGTATTAGGAAAGTAAGGGGAGGTTATCAAGAAAAGGCTAAGATGAGATTTCATGATCTCATTTCTATTCATTTTGGAGAATCTGGTCATTGTCCATCTGACAATGTGCTTGTTCTATATCACAGTTTCTCACTCCAAGGTCGTGCCCCTATTTTAGCAAAGCACAGAAAGAAAGTGCAGAAGCATTACAGGGCAGTCCCAGTAACATAAAACTGCAATCCCATGGTAATTATACCACTATTTACCAAGTGTTTATAATATGCAGCACTGTACTTGACACTACATATATTATTTCCTCCTCTTCTTCTTCTTCTCCTTCTTCTTCTCCTCCTCCTCCTCCTCCTTCTCGTTCTTCTCCTTCTCCTTCTTCTTCTCCTTCTCCTTCCTCCTCCCCTTTTCTTCCTCTTCCTCCCCCTTCTTTATTATTATTATTATAATTGGCTGGAAAACATATTGGGATATTAATTTGTGTTTTGCTTTTGATAAGAGGTTGGAAAAATGTGTCTGGAGAAAATTTCCCCCCTCTTGACAGAGTTATTAAAGGCCTTCGTGTTGCAGGCCTGCAATAAGAAAGCATGTAAAAGACACCCTTATGCCTACTTCCACCTCCAGGCCTTTGTTTGAGGAACTTATTGAGGGAAGTTAGTATTTGGGGTGGAGAAGGAGACAGAACTGGCCCTACAAGGTAAGCAAAGGTTATCATTCCAGAGCCTGGCATGAGGGAGCATGCTGTGGCAGGTCCCACAAGTGCCCAGGATTATGCAGCATCCTTAGAAGTGCCAGGATCTCTGATGGGGTGGTGCACAGTTGTCCCAGAATTGACCACTGAGAGTGGGAGACTCTGGAGAGTCTGAGACCACTGCGATCTTTACAAAATAGTCCAATGCTCATGCTTAGCACGATAGCAAAGAGTTTCTGTTTGTGAATGGAAGTATTTTCATTTTAACATCTCAGTGAATAATTATGAACTTAAGAATAGAGTACATTCTTCCATCTTTCAGGCACCACGTACATAGCCAAGAAAGGAGACAGAGTTCCCCTAAATTCCACCTTACCAAAGAGTGGTTAGGGAGCAAATTCCTATATTTTATCTATACAACTCTCATTCAAACCTTAGGAAGATTTTTGTTTTTACTATTTTTCTCATTTTCAGATAAAGAAACTAGCACATACCTGGAGAGGTTAAGTAACTTGTCCAAGGTCATGATATCATTCTAGGTTGACCTGAGTTCAGAAACCATGGCTCAGCAATTCTGCTATGCTGCCTTAGTTTTAAAGCAACATCAACAAAAAAGGTATTTCTTACTGAGAGACTATTTTGTGCCAAGCAAAAGGCTAAATGCCATATGTATGTATGGATGGATGGATAGATGTGGATATATACATGTATGCATTTATTAATTTATTTATATAATCTCCAACCCCTATAAGAAATATTCAAGGATGTTCTTCCTATTATATTAATCATCTCATCTTATCATAAAGCAAAAGATGGAGAATCATTCCATTAGTTGTTAGACCTAGTGTCTAGCCCCAGTTCTGCTGCTAACTCTGTACTTCAGTTTTTTCATTTGTGACATGAGAACAGCAAAACTTGCCTTTCCATATTACTATGGGTATTGAGTGAGGTATTGGAAATAGCAGGATCTTTTTAACTGTAAAAAGATGTGCACACGTGGACCTTGCCTTCTATCGAAATTACAGTCTGTACTGGTCATTGCAACTGAGAGACTTTCTCAACAGTTACCAGGATACTGAGATATACATTACAATGCAGAGGGGACCAAGACATCAGGAGTTGGACGCTGGCCTTGGAAACTGATTGTTTATATTTGTTTGTAGTCTCCTTGAATCGGAGGTTAGGTCATAGTTCTTCTGGGTCTGGCAAAGTCAGCTGGAAACTGCTAATGGCCAAGCCATCTCAACTGATTGCTTCTTTTCCAGTCCTTCCCTGCATTCGGGGAAGACAAACAAGATGCACTCTCATCACCACTCCAAGAAATCTCCCTTTGGTGGCTCTTCCAGGCAGCAGAAATGCTGGAACTTCCTGTTAGGCAGTCCATCCATAGGGCTCAGAAAAATGATCTCCTGGTATAAAGCAAGCCATCCCAAGAAATGTCCGAAGCCACTTGCTGTGCAGGTGTCTGCACTCAGGATATCAAGGCACGTGTCTGTGTTCTGAGGTTGCTGCTTGGCATTGACCACAGCCAGAGTTGCTCAGGACAAGCTGCTAATCCAGGCTAGTGAGGGAGGGGTCTAAAGTACTTGTAAAAGAGTCACTACAGTCACCTTCACTGGGGTCACAGCTCCCCAAAAAGCAGCCAGACTATGTCAAAGGCAATGGGGGTTTCCGGGGAAAAGTAAGTAGGAAACCACTGAGATTTAGAGATAGATTTCTTTTTCCATCAATATTGGGAAAGTGTGTCTGGAAATGAAGGTATTTTGGGGACCCAATAAGCACCATGAGGATAGAGACCTATCTTTTACTCTGTGCTCAAATGCCTGACATACTAGATACTCTATAAATATTGGTTGGCCACTGAGTGAAGGAGTATTTTGGCAGTGGGTGAGGTGGTCCCATTTGCTTGAGTCTTTGTACAATTGAACAATTTCTTCTTATGAAGGCATAAATTCTGCACTAACCCAGTTTTTTTCTCATCAAGAATTACAATGCCAGGTGTGAAAAGAGAAACAGCCCTAGGCACAGAATCAAAAGTTCTGGGTCTGAATATTGATGCCTCCCCTGACCAATTGTGGCCATGGAGAAGTCAAAGAATTTTGAACTTGAATCCCCTTATCTGAGAATTTAGAGTAATAATTCCTCCCTCAGAGTTTTTGTTTTTGTTTTTTTTCATAATTCGGATCACACATTTGTGAGGAATCTGCCAGTACAGTTTCTGGGAGGTGGCAGTTAAGGGTAAGAGCACATACGCTGGCATCAGGGCATTAGAATGTGTTCACACCCTGGTTCTGCCACTTATTAACTGTGTGTCTTTGGGTTAGTTACTTAACTTCTCTAAGTCTCCTCTTCTTCACCTCTAAGAAAAAGAATAGTAATATCTATTCCACTGGGTGGAGGGGATAATGAATGTAAATACTTAACACGCTGCCTAGAATATGACAAGAACTTATTATTGTTATTATTATTAGAAAGAGGAAGTGATTTCTCATTTGCACATCAGTCTTTGAGAAGATAAAAATGCTTATTGCTTCTTAAAGATTTTCCTTTCTTTCTTTTTTTAAATAAACTTTTAAGAGCATAGCCACTCCATGCCCTTGTGTTTCACTGCAGAATTTTAAGGCAGCATATCATTTTTTGTATTTTTCCCTTCTTACTTCTTTTGGAATAGAACCACTAAAGCATGAGAAAACTTTATAAACTGGATAACATCCTTTGCCCTTCCCAGATCTTCAGGATATAATCCAAGCTCATGATGCAATTAAGAAAGAAATATAAACCAAGGGACACCGTTCCCACTGAGGCAACATGCAGCTATTTCTCCAGTGTGATCTTGCAGAGGATTCTCAGGTCAGACAGGGTTCCTGTGCCTAAAGTTTCTCATCTCTCAAAGGAGATTCCTGACTCACAGTGCTGAGGTGAGGCTCAAAATACGTGGTAAATATGGAAAAGCTTTTAAACTGGAAGAAGACTGAGGGTACAAGTGCTACAATGCGGTCCTCAGTGCAAATCCTTCACGGTCCCTTCTTCCGGGTGGTTGAAACACCCTCCAAGGAACCTCCTCTTTCCTGCTTAATGAATCATCCACAGCTCTCAGAAGACTTATGATTTCTCCTCTACCATGATCTCTGCCCACATGCAATCGCAGCATTTCCACGATCTTCTTCTTTCACAGCTGACATCCTCCTTCTTGTTATAAAGCAAAGAGGCTGCTTACAGAAATTCTGAAGGTCCGAATTCTCAGTCACATACTTCTGCTGCTTTGCGATCTTAATGAGTGACAAATGCATTCCCACCGGAAAGATCGTTCTCGCCAGAGCTGGCTCAACACCACCACCTCCATTCCCTACTTTATTCTCATTTTCCACTTGCTTCCTGTGAAACCCTGGGGAATGTTTGAATGAATCCTGTGATTAGAGGACATTGGGGAGAGGAGCAAGGTCTGAAGCACCCAGAATTAGTACAGGTTCCTATCTTGGCTACACAGGGCTCAACATTCAGAGGATTAATCAAGCCCGGTTACTTGTGGGCAAGACTGGGTCCAAATACCTGGTTGTCTGTGTTGTACCCTATTGTTTTACCAGATGCCGTGCTATACCTAACTTTATTCTCACAACATTGTGAGGTAGAAATAATTTCCCTGTTTTCCAGATTAGAGAATCGAGGCTCAGAGAGGTGAAGTAACCTATCTGAAATCACACAGCTGGTGAGTGGCAGAGATGGACTTTAAATGTGAATCTGCCTGACACTCAACTTCAGGTTCTTTCCCCCCATAGCAAACTACCTCCAGACAGTGAGTTAAGGTAAGTTTTTGGGCCAAATCCTGGAAATATTTGCCTTGGTAGTAAAGACATTTTCCAAATGAAAATAGAGTATTAATGAATAATTTCCCAAGGAGACTGAAATGCTGGAATGCTTGTGATAGCACTAATGAAAATCAGCAAATGTCTCAGCTGGGCAGTTTTCCTCCCGAATCTTCTAGTCTCAAAGACCCAGAGGTTATTTCTGATTACATCAGCAGCTTCACAGTCCCAGCTTAGGAATCTCGAAACCACATATGTGACTCACATGTCGTTGTTATAACAGTAGGAAACACATTAACTCGGCTTTTAAGAGCGTTCAGTGAAAAGCCAGGCTTCCAGAAACCAGTTTCTCGGTTTGTGAAACACACAGCCTAAGCCTTACTCCTGATGACAGTGTCGTAGTGTGAGGCTGTACATTATGTGACCTGACAGCTCAACAAGACTATCTGCTTTCACAGACACATTCCATTGAACTTATAGAAGGTGACTAATGAGTATTTCACCACCGTGACATTTTGAGTTGCAAGCCATAGGGATTGTCATTTGATTGGACAGTATATTAAAAATGTTTTTAGAAACTTGTATTACAAAATCATTCTGTGGAAGTCATAAACAAGAGTTCTTTTGGTCTCACTCAGGGCCGACAATAATGCTGGTTGATTACAGGCATTTCTGAATGAAGGAAGATGTCACTTCTCTTTTTCCAAGTATATGCTGTTGATGTTTTCTTTATAGATTTTTCTGTGCTTAAAATCAGAGTTTTTCATAGCTGGATTACCAATGTGGAGTCTCAGAAATTCTTAACATTCTGTAGTGTTAGCGTGGGAGTTGAAGACCCAAAGCCTATTCTAGGGAAGAGGAATCGGGTAGGACAGGAATTGTTAGACGTAGATACAGCCAAACGCAAGTTCAGTGTCAACTTCTGCTCCCTCCCTCACTGCATGATCTTAGAACAGTCATTGAACTTCTTTGTGCCTCAGTTTTTCTTGTATCCAAACTGGGGAAAACAATTTTACTTCACAGAGGAGTCTGTGAGGATTAAAATAAGACGATGGGCGGTAGGTGCTACCTGGTACATGGTAAGTGCTCAGAAATGTGGCTTCATTCATTTCTTTGTCTCCGTGGGAGCAGTGGACAACCAGATAAGCAGTGAAACAAGTTCTCGAGGCAAGACGCAGGGGCTGGGAGAGAGCAAAGGGGGAGGAATTTGGTAGGGCCAGAGTCACGGAAAGGGAAGGAGAGAGGAACTGGGAGCCACTCTCACTTAATGCCTACCACCATGTGCCAGGGATTAGAGTGGGTGTCAGAGGAAACGGGATGAATTCTGTTCAGAGACATGAGAATCTAACTCACATGAACTGGTTTGACATAAGAGCTTTGCTCTTTGGGGTTTTCTCTCACCTGCTTTTTTAGGTGATATAAGGAGAAGGGGAAAGGAACATACACTTTTATTTACTCAAGGGAGGAAATAAAAAGAGAGTGATAGAAAAAAAAACCCCAGAACCTAATTAGGTCATTAAAACTCTGGTGAAAACTGAAATGGCAGTGCCCTGAGATTCCCTTGTCCTGTTCTAGGTTCTTGGGCATAAAATGATAGAGCATCAGGGGTCTAGTAGTTATTACTGGAAAATTAAATAAAAATATACCCACCAAGATAAAGACCTAATTTAATAGTTCTCTAGATTTTGGTTTGTTTACTGTAAAGAAAGTAAAAGCAGCTTAATTTGAGTTTGTATTTGTCTTTGCAGAGGAGTTTTATGTGGCTGATTTTGCATATACACAAGCACTGTTTTCCAAGAGATGCCAGCAAATGCACAACTGGGAGACATGCTCCGGATTTGCTCACAAATGTCTTTATCGTCTTTGGGGAGGTGATTCGACTGGTCTTGATGGGCAGCTGGATAGAAGACTCTAGTGAAGGAGGGGACATGACCAAGCTCATATGCACACAGAGGCTCAGCAAACAACACTTCACAGTAGCCTCCATAAAGTGACTTCAAAAGATTTATTTGAACAGTGTCCATCAAAATGTGAACGTACACTAAAAAGCCCCTATGGACCTAGACTGCATTATATCTACTCAGTGGGGTGTGTGATGAGGCACAACTTTCCCAGTCCCACCCTACCCTGAGAACTCCGTTAAAAGTGTGTTGACCATTGTTTACGGTACAGATACCAAGTTACGTTAGAGGCACATAAAGTCTAGGGCCAAGCAAACTCATTGGGGGTGATGTGGGTGAATGAGTGGACACGTTGATGCTCTGTTCAGATCCCCTCAGATCCCTGTTACATTTTTTTGCACCCCTTCCCTGGCTTCTGGTGTCTTCGTTTCTAACAGATGCTACCTTTGGGCCGCTGCAGCCACTGTACCCAAGAGCTCCGAGAGCTGGAAATACCCAGGGGTTTACACCATGCTGGGGTGGCCCTCTGCCAAGGATTGACTGGAGTGAACAACCCAAACACTCAGCCCCCTGGCCTTGAGTCTTGATAAGCTCAGGTGTAATTTCTACTCCAGAGCCTCCTGTGGGATCAGGCTGAGGCTGGACTTTGCCTGCAATTGCACCTTTGCTTGCCTTCTTCCTCTTCCTTATCTTGCTTCCCTCACTCTTCTTCTAAGTTCTCCTGGGAACACTTCCCTAATAAATCACTTGCATTTGAATCGTGATCTCAGGGTCTGCTTCTAGGGAAATTGACCGAAGGCAAAGAATGAACCCAAATGCTTCATGTTGAAATGGGGTGTTGTGTGTGTGTGTGTGTGTGTGTGTGCACGTGTGCACACACACACACTCATGCAAGCAATTTTAACTATGGTAAGCCTCGTCTCATGGCATAAAGGGGGCCTGATTGGTAGGGGGATCTTGTAGCTCTCTTTGGAGTGATAAAATTGATTCTTTCCATTCCCATGTTGGGAGTGAGGCAGGAATCCCTAGGATGGGATTGCAGACTGTGGATGTTGAGAGAAATCTCTGCTAGGAGCTATGAGAGAGTTGGTGCTTTGGCTCACAGTGAATTAGGAGAGAGAGAGAGAGAATGAGAGAGAGACAGAACAGCTAGTAGCCTGGAGGAGTTGACGGTCTGGTTGACGCACAGTGTCCTATAACTCCTACAGCAGCTACTGTTTTGAGCTTTGGAAGCTGGAAGAAGTCACAAATGTGTGGAGTATGCAAGTTTTCCTCAGGAATTCCTAGGAAATAATGGGGACCATGAGATTCTGATGTTTTTCAAGAAACAGCTATCAATTCAGTAGGCATTCAGACCACATCATGACACATTTCTAATAATCCAAACAGCCCAAAGAAATAGTATGTATGCTTATAGACTTGGCTGCCTCTGGGTGTCAGAGCTCACCATCAACAAAAACATCCAAACAGAGACAGGAGGGGCTCAGATCAGGAACACTGCAGCTGGGTGAGAGAGGTAATCAACCAGGTGATCCTTTCAGGAGATCAGTGATTCCGTAACTGACTAGAGCGTGAGTTTGGCAGAGACACTGTGGCATTTGCTTCTTTTTCCCTACGAGAAACCATTCACTGACATTTGGTACAATCCTCATAACTTCCCCTACTAAAGCGTGACAAGGACTGAAGCTGGACAAACTAAAGGTTCAGAATTCTGTAACTCACCAAATAGGCAGGAAAATGATTCCCTCTTTCATCAGTAGCTGGCGTTTCATCAATTGTGCTGTTTACCCAGCGTTCATTACACAAAATTGATTACTAGAGGTTTGGGACACATCACAGGTAGGCTTGGCCCTGACGTAACTTCTCTCACACTGAATGATGAGACTCTCTGAGACCCATCCCCACTTGCCTCACCTGGCCCCATCTGCAGGCTGCTTCATACTGTCATTCCTACCACGTACACGAATTTCATCACGGTGCTGCTGGTCCGATGGGAGGATAAGTTTGAGCTGCTTGGACAGTGTGGAAGGGATAACAGGCATAGGCCAAGAAAGTGAAAAAAAAAAGGTGTTAAAAAATTGACATTGGGGCTTCCCTGGTGGCGCAGTGGTTGAGAATCCGCCTGCCAATGCAGGGGACACGGGTTCGAGCCCTGGTCTGGGAGGATCCCACATGCCGCGGAGCGGCTGGGCCCGTGAGCCACAACTACTGAGCCTGCGCGTCTGGAGCCTGTGCTCCGCAACAAGAGAGGCCGCGATAGTGAGAGGCCCGCGCACCGCGATGAAGAGTGGCCCCCACTTGCCACAACTAGAGAAAGCCCTCGCACAGAAACGAAGACCCAACACAGCCATAAATAAATAATAAAATTTAAAAAAAAAAAATTGACATTGGAGTCAGGTGAATCCAGCCACCTCAATTTTTTTAACTTCCTCATGTTTGAATGAGTCTTTGAAAGAATACAGCCTATTTTGGCTCTGATCTGAAGAGAACTTAGCTTCAAATATATGATCTGTTTCCTCTTCAATACGAATGCTCACTCTGGGCTCTGAGCCGGGTTGTCTCCTCATGGAATAGTGGCTGAAGCCCGTCCCTTCTCTTGGAAATTATCAAAAGAAATGAAAACCCTGCGAGGGGTGGGAGGTGGGGAAGAAACCTCTCCTTACTTTGGGGGAAAATAACAAGGGCAATAGCATCACCATCAGGATCTGGGATTATCAAGGCCAAGAAAAGGATAACTACTGATGGAAATTACCAAATGGTACAGAAAAGAACAAGGAAATAGCTTCATGAAGAATGGCCCGCTAAATTCCTGTAACACTTCACAAATCAGAGTGGTAATGAGAAAGAGAGGAAGCGGGTCTACGCCCTTAGCCTTCCCTGTAGACGATGCAGTCTGGAGAAGAGAGGGTTACACTGTGTGTGGAGGACTTGCTTACTCTCCCTCTCCATTCACCCGAAATCCCACTGGGATATTCTAATCTCTTTGGAACACGCTGCATTATCTGTACTTTTAGCACAGCTCACGTTTCAAATGGCAGGCTGCAGAGCAATCTGATTGTTTTACGGGCTCAGCCAAGAGAGGAGCTCCGATTCCTTTCTCTTGGCCAGGTGCCCTCTTTGAGGGAGAAGACCTGTGGTGTATAGAGACCAGCCAAGTGCTTAAAGATTTCAGAAACTTCAAAGGCAGGGGAGGAGCCAGAAACAATAAAAAGGAAAATGATAAACATTCAGCTTAAAGACGGGCTGAGTTAAAATCCCTGAGAAATTACTCTGAGCAGAGTTACGGGCCATTCTCAGAGGCCCGTGGCAACATTCCATGGTGTTACACAACGTTCCAAGAAGCAATTATTAGCTTTGTTTTAGCTGTGATTAGCACAGTTAATGACTCGTGGAGGCGGAAAGACAATGAAAGTGGGGAAGATGAGCCCACAGAAAGGGGTTTCTTCTCCAGTCCGGTACTCTCCAAATAAGGGGAGTGCAATCTCACCTTCCAGAGGGCCTATCACGCCTCCACCTTTTTGAAAATTCAGTTCTGGAACTATTGCATAAGAAGAAACATGATTGTTTTCAAAGGGCAAAAGCCCTTCCTGTAGAAGAACCTGATGAGATCTGTGTTATTAAAGGACTCATCACTTCCTGTGGGCAAAGCTATACCATGGGGCTCGACATCTTTAGGGTCATGCCTACACAAAGGCCAGGGGAGAGTCAAAGCAATGAGCAGAAGTGTTAGGTCCAAAATACTGGAAGAGCTCAGCCTGACTGTTCCAGGGATCTTAAATAGCTCAAGCAGAAGAAAAAAAACAAAAACAAAACGAAAGTAGACAGATTTAATTCAATTTAGCAACTGTTTGTGAGCATTTACTATGTGCCTGACACTTTTCTAGGGACATGGGATATACCAGTGAACAGGGCAAAGAGCCTTTCTCTCATGGAGCTGACATACCAGAGGAGGAGACAGATGGTAAATAAAAGCCACAGTACCAAGCTGTATGTTGGAAGTTGATAACTGCTGTGGAAGGGAAGGAATGTTGAGCATGGGAAGGGTGCTGGGAATGTTGGGAAGTAGGCTGCAGAATTAAATAAGGGGTCAAGGTTGCTGTCGTTAAGACGGTGAGATCAAAGCAAAGACATGAAGAAGGCGAGGAAGTTGGCCTAGAGGTTTCTGGGGGAGGAGATTTCTGGAAAGAGAGAAGAGTTCCCTCAAAGAGGCAAGCCAGGAGCGTGCCCTGTGTGTGTCAGACGGCAAGGAAGCCAGTGAGTCTACAGCGGAATGAGGAATGGGGAGAGAGTGTGGAGACTCAGAGAGATCAGGGATTAGGTGTGGTCCTGTAAGGTCTTTGAGGTCATTGTGAAGATGCTGTCAGGATACAATATTGCAAACATGAAGTCTGAATGCCTAGGGGACTTGAATAGCTCAGACAGGAAAAAAAAATATATGGAGAGAAAAAATCACACAGTCCCTGCCTTCAAGAAGCTCACTGTGTAGTGGGAAAGGTAGATAAGTAAACATATAATAATAATACATGTGATAAGTAGATAACACAGTAGACAAAGACTGTGATGTAGGAATAGAGGGGAAGATCAATGATCCTGTTTGGAGGAATCAGGGAAGACTTCTTGGAGGAAAAGATATCTGAGCCAATTGGTTAAAGTCAAGGATAAGATGGTTGGACATTTTATATTACAGATGTGCTCGTGGGGACACTGAGGGTCCCAGCAGGTCGGTGGCCCCAAGTGGCCCAGTACCCAGCCTCCAGTCCAGGCTACTTCTTACCAGAGCAGCTGCCTTGCCCACGTACAGACGCAGTGGGAGTGCTCTTTGAAGTGACCCTCTTCCAGCTTCCCAAGGCCATGGAACGGAGAGCCTACTCTCTGTGCTTCTGCTGTCACTGGCTGCGCTCTGTGGGAGCGTCTCTCAGTTAGATATGCCCCTTCAACCAAATCTAGACTGTGGACGTTATACAGATGACCCTGTACAAATGAATTTCCCAGAACAAGGTAAATCCTAGAGCAAAACAAGGAAGACCTACAATCAAACCGAAAAATATGCGGGTAATCTAATACAGGATTCACTGGAAATTTAAGGTCTTCAGGGTCAGTAAACCAGAGCACTGAAATGTATTCTTGGTAGAGTAGAAAGTTCGCAAAAGTTGCTATTAGGCAGACCTGGGTTCATATCCAGGTTTAATCCTTTGCTAGCTATGTGCCCATGGGCCTCTTTTCCTTCTCTGTTACATGGGATCATAATATTTGCCTTTCCCGTCTCCCAGGACAGTTCTGAGGATCACGGATATGAAAGCATGTGGTAAACTGTAAAGTGTGGTACCCATGTTACATGTCTCTGTTCTATAGGTGACATTTTAAAAAATTTTATTGGCTTATTTGGTCAATGAGTCCACAGCCTCTTTGTATGGGAAACTTGAAACCTCACAGAGATTCTTGTCTAAAGCCTTCGTGTTACAGATGCGCAAACAAGGGCACATTTAAGATTGCACAGCAAAGTAGAGGCAAAGCTGGGCCTGGATCCCTTGACTCATCGTTCAGTGCTCTTTATTCAAACAGACTACGGAATGTAACTAGCAGAGCATGTGGATGAAGGTTCTTCCTGCTCCTGGCCGAGTCAGAGAGACAGGAAGTATCATGTCCTCCTGGGGCTCTTCCACTGCAGCATCTTGCATTTCCTTCCGCAACAAGTGCTTTCACTGGTTTTAAACGCATTTCTTTCTTTTCAGAAAAGACAATTTATCAAGCATCTATGGGTGCTAGACTGACACAAGTGCTTACATGAAAACTGCTCTCTTTAATCCTCCCAGTAACCCAGTGAGTTGCCAGTGACACCATTTTGCAGATGAGAAAACTGAGGCTCTGAGAGCTGGAGTGCCTCTCCCAAGATCACATGGTTTGGAGGCAGCAAAGCCGAGTTGGAACCCACCCACCATGCCCCAATGTCTTTCCACTTTACCAAAACTGTATACGCTACTTTCTCTTTTAGCCTCTGACAGAAATTAGAGGTCTGGATTAGAAAAAAACCTAATTAAAGAAACCAACTGAAAAAGTGGAACCTGCCTTCATGAACAGACTTGACTAACAGAATTAACATCACAGATTCGACTTCGGGGATGACCTGATTTTTTTTTTCCAAATTGCAAAAACATGGAGCTAACAATATTCTCCACATACACAGTCATCACTTTTATCCAAAGCAGTTTCACAAATATGATGCAGATGAATTATAGGTAGGATTTACTAGTGAGTCTAACATGTAGCAATGTGGGAGGGCCTATTAGAGACAGTGTCTATGTAATAACAGAGGCACTGAAATCAGAACTGCTTAAATCAGAGACACTTGGCAGATGTGATAGATTCTTTACTATTGTAAATATATCAAAGTATAAAGAAAAGAGTGAAAATCACCCAAGCTTAGCTATCTAGAAGCAGTCACTCCTGACATTGTAGTACATCTTTTCCTTTTTGTCCTCAAACTTTGCTTTTTGAAAACATTAGCTGGAATTAGACTATATGTAAATTTGTACATTTTTCTTTTTCACTTGGTGTTATTAGTATTATTTACTATGACATAAAACACACTTCAAAACTAATATTTAGTGGATAAATCATATTCCATGACTGGAATGAAAGAAAAACATATCAAAGAAATACCCTGGAGGAGTGAAAAATAAAGACAAAAACCAAATGTGGAAAAAGAAAAGGTGAGATGGGTTCCTGGTGTTGAAACAAAAGATAAGGTCTTCATGAGAGAAGACAGAATGGACGCTCTCATTTCAAGGATCTCTGGCCTCCCCAATTCTAGTTAACATTCTTGTGGCAACAGTTTGGTGGACTCAAATTGGCTGGGTGCCATAGTGCAAGGGTTGATAAACTTTTTCTGTAAAGGGCTAGATAGCGAATAGTTTAGGTTTTGAGGGTCATATGTTCTCTTGCAACCACTCAATTCTGCCATTGTAGCATGAAAGCAGCCACAGACTATATGTATGCAAATGAGCCTGGCTGTATACCAATAAAACTTTATTTACAAAAACAGGCAGTGGGTGGGATTTGGACCTCCATAGAGGACTTTAATTTTTTATTAGTCTTGGTCTGGGATGGACTCTGTGTAGACCCTGTGTAGATACAGAAAAGGACAAAATTTTGGTTTTGCCATCAAGGAATGGGGAGAGATAAGAAAAGGGATTATTACAATGCAGTATGTTAAGAGCAATAAACAAGAGATCAAAGAGAAGGAATCAGTGTACTCTCCTCTGAGCAATGAGGAAGGACTCACAAATGGAGGGATATCTAGCCTGAGTTCCAAAAATGGAGTGGGAGTTCCTGTACATATGCCTATTCCATTGGTTGTGTGTTGAGTTTCTTTTCCTATAAGGTTTGGGGGTGTCTCCATGGAAACACCCAAGTCCTGGACCAGGTCCAGGCCAGTAAAATTTCCCAGGAAACTGGTGGGCACTTTCCAGAGCAAACTTCACTAAACTATTGCCCTGGCTTATTTTTCATCCTTATTTGATCAACCTATGAAAACAGCCGGTGCCTCTTTGAAATCCTTCTGTGTCGTGTTTATTTGGTGTGTATACATGTTATACAAGGTACTAAAGATTAAATCATTGGGAGTTGTTTCAAGATACAAATTCCACCCCCAGCTATGGGGTAACTGTGGCCTCCATTCAATCCCAAAATGAGTGCCTACTATGTGCAAAAGGAGGTTTTCTTGGGCTCCTGTCCAGGATAATTATTGGCCCTCAGTTTCCAGCACCACCTACACCAGGAGCTGTAGGACAATTCTCAAAGAGACAAAGGGTTCTGGGATGTTTGGCTCAAAGGGAACTAAAGGAATGAGGAAGTGGAAGGAAAGGGTCATTGTATGGGGCCGGGGCTGGGGGGGAGGGAGGTTAACTGTTCCTTTTGTGTAGGAATCCCGCTGAGGTGAGTGTCAATGATTCTACTTCTAGTCTTTTAAGAGTAACCAAGCTCTCCAGAGATTCTTGAAACAACAGTGCTCTCTAAATACCCAGTGTTTTTCCTATACTTGCACGTTAATCCCTCCATCTCTGCCTAAACCAGCTGCTAAGAAAAACTTACAGCAATCTCAATAGATTTCTGTGAGGATAGTGATGAGGGAAAGGTATGAAGTTGGTGTGTCAAGAGTTCTAGAAATCTTTCTACTTAGGGGTCCAGAAGGTTTTTAAATTTACATCTAATTCAAATGTGATTAAAATAGGAAAAGAAATTTAATTTAATGTTCAAGTTTCTACTTTGAAAATTATGAACAGGGAGCACAATTTTTTTAATAAGTAAATACTAGATACGCAATGAGAAGTTAAGAGAAAGATGTTGAGAGGTAGAGAGGGAGATGATACGGGAAAGAGAGAGAAAAGCAGGGAATGGGATTTATAATCAAAAAGCTAGATTTTCGGGGGCTTCCCTGGTGGCGCAGTGGTTGAGAGTCTGCCTGCCAAGGCAGGGGACACGGGTTCGAGCCCTGGTCTGGGAGGATCCCACATGCCGTGGAGCAACTGGGCCCGTGAACCACAACTGCTGAGCCTGCGCGTCTGGAGCCTGTGCTCCGCAACAAGAGAGGCCGTGATGGTGAGAGGCCCGCGCACCGCGATGAAGAGTGGCCCCCACTTGCCGCAGCTGGAGAGAGCCCTAGCGCAGAAACGAGGACCCAACATAGCAATCAATCAATCAATCAATAAATCTTTAAAAAAAAAAAAAAAAGCTAAATTTTCTACAGATGGTGAGAGGAAGAGAGTGAAGGTGGAGGAGAAATAATCAAGTCTTGGTAAAGAGAGAAGAGGAGTTAGAAGGGACAGAAGACAGTGGGGAAAAGAGCAGCCACATGGACGTTAAACTGGAGAATAAATTACCATCTGAAATCTTCATGGGTAGAGCGAAGGCCCACTGCTTGCAGCTCCTCACATTCTCATCCTTAAAACTCCAGAGGCTCTGATCTTAATGGTACTGCCATAGCAGTCCAGCCAGGGGGAGGGTTTGTTCTGGGTTGCTATGGCATTACTCAGAAAAATATCATTGCAGATATTGACATGGAAGCAGCTCTCCCATGTTGACTGGTGAGGGACTTGTACCCGGGGTTACTGGTTACCAGTTCAATTTTCTTTCTGTGCCTTACATAAAAAAGGAGCAAGACCCTGAAGCTTGGGATTTAGGGTGGGCATTTTAAAGCATTTTTCAGCAAAGATAAAAGTCTCCCTTTATATCAAGAAAAACTGCATTGAAGCAATGAGGATAACTGCATCTGAGTCAGCACATATTTATTGAAGAACTACAGCGCGCCGAGCCCTGCATTTGTCTCTTTACACACATGTCAACTCATCTTCAAAACAATCCAGTCAAGTAGTCATTATTATCTTTGTTCTCTTGGCGAGGAGACTGAGGCTTGGTGAGCTTATATGTGATTTTTCCAAGGACCTAAAGCTACTAAGTAGTGGGGTTGGGTTAGTGCCCAACACCGAAGCCCAAGTGCTTTCCACCATCTCAGCTTTACTAGCCTCTTGGAACTGCTACCAATCCACCAGGAGAGAGAACTTGACTCAAAGGCCCTCTAAACAGGGGATCCTCAGGGGACATTTGGCAATGTCTGGTGACGTTTTTGGTGTTACAACTGGCTGGGGGATGCTACTGGCATCTAGAGGCCAGGTATGCTACTGAACATCAACGCTCAGGACATTCCCCACAACAAAGAACTACCTGGTCCAAAATGTCCATAGTGCCAAGGTTGAGAAATCCTGCACAAGATGGAAGGCCCTGGCCAGAGCTGCTCTCCTAAAAGAGCATCTGTTACAAGGATACTCAGATATAGTCAGACAGCACAATTTTTAATACTTTAAGAACCTTGGAGGCCTCTCAGGGCCAAAAAAAAAAGGGGGGGGGGAGTCGCCTTTTCTACTCTGTTTGTTGCATAAATACAAGATTTAGCTCTGCAATCCCCAATCAGTCCTTTTAATACAGTGTATTAGGAAGAAAATAGAAAATGCTGACCAAAAATATTGCCGAAACTTTTCTTTGACTACGATTTATTTAGGCCTCTTCATCTTCTGCCTAAAACTCTGCAACAGTGACTTGATCGTTCTTCCTGTCTCCATTCCGGCTTCCCTCGAGTCTACCCCCTACCCATCATCTTTCTAAAACACAGGTAAGGCCATGCCACCGCTAAACCCTTCCAAGGCTCCTTCTTGCCCCCAGAACCAAGATGGTTCATCTTACCTAGCCTGGCCCTTGGGGCTTCTATGATCCTGCCCCATCTGACTCCCCCAAACTTTATTTCCAACAACTTCTTTTCCAAACATTCTTTATACTCCAACCAAGTTATAACACTTGCTCTTATGGGTTGGTGGTGGCCAGAGTCATAACCTATGTTTTCTTGCCTCTGTCATTTTGTTAAAGCAATTCCTTTTTCTTGGAACGTACTGTGGTTTGTCAGTCACGACCAACTCCTACCTCAAGGTACAGTTCAAATGCCACCTACTCATCAAACTGTTCTTTAATTTCTGATATTACAAACAAATTCTTTCACTTCTGAAATCCCACAGCCCTTTCTCAGTACCTCCAAATGTGAATGTGTGTGCATATATGCAGATTACATGTGAAATATATGTCTACATATAATATATATTATACTATATATAATATATCATATTGTACATATGTAATACATATAGAATATTCATACAATATCTCATATATGCTATAGTAATTAAAATACTTTTGGGTACTGATGCAAGAATATTTATATAACTCAATGGAAGAGAATAGAGAACCTAGGAATGGATGCAAGTGTATAATTTAGTATGAATTTAGTATGTAGTAAAAGGGCATTTTAAATCAGCAACTGACTATCTGTTAAATATATGCAGCACTTTATACCATTTCAAAAATAAATTCAGATGCACTAAAAACCCAAATCTTAAAAAAAAACTATAATACTATTATAAGACAATATGTTCTTGGGATAGGTAAGCCTAAAACAATACACAAGAAAAACAAAAGGCAAACAAAAGAAATATTCTCAACTTAAATTTAAAAATTTATGATTGGAAAAGTTAACCTGAGCAAGGCTAAAAGATAGGAGATATACTGGGGGAAAATATTTGTTATATAGGAGACAAAGGCTTACTACAAATAATATGTAAAGAGCTTCAACAGTTCAGTAAATAAAAAATGGCCCAATCAAAATAATAAGTAAATGATCTCAGAAGGCAGTTTGCAGACTAGAAAATATTGAACACAAGAAAAGATAGTGAACCTCACTGGTAATCAGCAAGACATAAAGCTGTCTGCCACATCCCATTTTTAGTCCATATAGTTTACAAAACATGAAAAACGCTAATAATATTAAGTTATGGTGAGGATGTAGAGAAATAGCACCTCTCATATACTGTGGGTCTGAATATAATTGGTAAGTTTATTTTCAAAAGTAATTTATTAAGATTTACTGAAATGTGAAATGTGTAAATTCTTTGGCATAGCAATTCCATTCTAGGAGTGGATCTTTCTGAAATATGCACACATGTACAAAAGAATGGAAACTTAAATGTGATTCAAAGGGGAGATGGTTAAATAAATGATGGCATATACACGCTATGGAATACTACGCAGCCATCACAAAGGACAAGACGGAGATATAAACATGGACTGAAAAGTTGTCTCAGTCATATTCTACACTGAACAAGCAAGACATCTTTGTGGATAAGGAGATAGATATGGACTGTACACTTTCTGAAAGACTGTATACCAGTGGTTAATTTTGGGGAGGGGTGTGAGATTAGGGAGAGAAGAAAGATTCTTCACTTTTTATTTTGACCTTTCACATTCATTTTTATTGCTTTATGGCTTGATTTAAAAAAAAAAACTAGATACAGTATCACTTTTGTGATTTTGTAAATTATAAAATCAATATTTAAAAGAATAACTGCAGTCCGTTAAGCATCTAGTTTCAAAGCATTGCGAAAATTGTCTTAAGTCTGTCATCCCATACAACTCGTGAGCAACCCACTAAAGGTCTGCATTAAATCATATTACAGATCAAGAAACTGAGTTTCAGGAAGTTTAGGCATTTACTCTCTGGAAATATGAAGAGTAAACTGTGGAGCCAGATTAGAACAAGAACTGCCTAATGGCAAAGCCAACATCCTTGACTGCAAGAGAGGACGAGAGTATTGGGGAAGGAGGGTGCACTGGCAGCAGGGGTTGGAAGAGGTGGGCTGGAGCACGCGAACCAGTCAAGGCTGGGCAGAGCCAGCGAGAGCTACAGGTGCAAACCTAGAAAACACCAAAGGCCACATGGAAGGGTACACATGAGCAGTAACGTGAGCCCTGCCCAGTGAGAGGCATTGTACTGTAGTGACTATGTGGTGGGGAGGGCAGAATTCACGTAAAGGCACAGGGTCAAAGCTCAGAGGACTATCCTATAGAGGAAGGAATTAATTTGTTCTGGAAAATTCTGAGGGATAGGGAGAAGGATAGAAATGGGCAGACTTCAGCTCAAAAAAAGGAATAGGTGTAAATATATATTTTTTAATATCCAGAAGATTCTGAAGGAAAAATTAAAAGGCTGGACTGACTGGGTAAGGAAAGCAGTCTCTGTTACTGGAGAAGTCCTGTCTTGGTCAGGGATGCCATACGAAAAACTGAAGCATGACCGTGTAGCTGACCCCCAGTGTTCAAAGCCTGCATCAGTAGAACCGTGGGATATACTTTCCATGAAAATGAACTGGTATGGAATGCTGTTATTTTTTTCTCCCTGTCCGGCACCATCCCCTCACCTCCTCCTTGTTTTATTTGAGAAACTACTTTTCCTCTATTGGATGCAGTCCTGGTAAATCCATCAAGATCCCCACACCTCTCCTAAACCCCATGAAGCCAATCCTTCATTCCCCCTGGAATTTGAATCTTAAGCAGAGTCACACAAGGACTGAATAAAATGGTGAGAGTTTTTTTCACTCAAAAGAGAGTGACTTGAAAAGGCTATCTAGTCATCTGGCCTATTCCCTGGAGTCTCTCAAGAGCCTGTCCTATTGCAGGTCTAAGCAGTTAGCTACACTCTCTCATTCCAGTAAATTCCATGGCTGACGTAGGTTGGCCACAGTTGGCTTCCACAGAATCTTACCAAAGAACCTTAAGTGGTACAAGAGTATTTACAAGTTATCAGTGCCTGGAATTGGGCATTCATTCTTTTGGTCATTCATTCATTCATTCATTCAGAGCTTTAGATTTGTTAGGCTCTGTTCTTGACACTGGGGATACAGAGTCAAAGGCATAAAAGAAAAACAAGTCCAAGAAGCTGAAGGAATCAACCAAGGAGGTCCATAATCCATCCTGCAGGATGGGGGGCAGGGCGGGGTGTAAGGAAAGATTTCTTAGGGGAGATGACTCAAATTAAGTTAAGGAATTAACCTGCTCCATGCCTGCTTCTTTCTCCATCCTGCCTCATTTCCACATTAGCAAGCCCATTTCCATTAGCTACTAGATGCCACTGAACTTGTGTCCCTGAAAGTACCAGTGGTAATAAAGGAGTTAAATAGATTTTCACAGGAAAGGTTGGGCAGCTACACATTTAGATAGTTTCTTTGGGAGAATGGTATGAGTTTTTAAAAATCAACAAAAAATGATCCCCTGGAGTCCAGCCCAATTCTGATTTCATGAGGCAGGAGTCACTGTGTAATTGCATACTTTTTTATTACAAAGATAATGGAATAATAAAACATAAAGCACACTGGTAAAAATTGCAGATATGAGATAAATGTGGTCACATGGAGTATTCTGTCTCAATGAAGTAGAGAGGAGTGTTATCTCCTTGACTTCAAGGTTGTTCATCTTGCATATTTAACACTTTGTATGTCTGTGTCTCATTAATTATGGCTTTTCGGCTTCTGAAATGCCATGACACGTGGGAGACGTATGTGCATACTTGTGTTTATACACAATCATTAAAGGCAAGCAGGGTTTGGGGCAGACCTTTGAAATGATGATGTGAAAATATAACGTGATTTATTTGAGCAAACATTTATTAAGTGCCCTCTTTATGTCATGCCGTATTACTGGAATTGGGATACAAAAATGAAAAGGACATTCTGCCTTTGAGAAACTGTCTGTCTAGTGGGGAAGAGAGATTCAAAAAGAGCTGCAAAGATGTGATTGAAATGAAGTTAGGACCATGAAAACACAGGAAAAAGCAATTAATTTCATCAAAGCTACCAGGAAGACTTCATGGAGGAAGTGACATTTGAGAAGAGTCTGGAAGGGTATGGAGAAGGATGACCTAGGCAGCACAAGGACCTTTGAAAATGAATGAGCTCGGGGGGTTCATCCAGCACGGCATGGAATGCCAAGGCAGAAGGAGGCAGAGGGCTTTATCAGCACATGTGATGGTGTGTCTCCCACTCAGTTCTCTGTTAACGGGACCGTCATCATCATGGTCAGCGCAGCAGGAGAAACTGAATCGCTCCTACTCTTCTTTCCTTTCCTACGTAAGAGCACATTTTCATTTGCCAATGTCTATAAATTTGATGGGTTGCAAATGTTCAGTCTTTCAATGAACATCCTCCATACACATTGTAATATGATTTTTCAGAATACTGTTTTCCAGGTCCAGTTATGGTTTTATATTAAGCACACTCAGGTGATCACTGAGCTTCTACCTGTTCAGAAAAGCTAGCTATGGACCACTGGATCGTCAATGTTTGTGAAACTTCACTCATTTGAGGGCTTTGGAATACTGCCTTGGAGTTTCATATTATGAACAGTGACGGAAGATTTTATTTTGCCTTATCTATGAGAAAAATGATTAATAAACAAATGAATGACAACAAGCACAATTACTGTGTTGATATTTTACCTGTTTGAGGGAGAAAACTTTGGCCACAGAAAGGAACTATTTCCAAACACAGATATGCAAATTTACTCATTTAAAATGCATTCTTATTCATCCATTAAAGCTGTTCTGAGGACTTTTTAGACTTTTTACAGCACGTGTTTTAGCACTTGCAGCTAGACTTTCATCCTCATTTAAGCCCCACAGCATTGAATCATGCCTCTTTATGGCACGAAACACCATCTTGTATTATAGACGCTCAAGTGTATTGGAACTTTTCTACTCTCCTGTGATTTCCATTAGAGTAGAATTTACATCTGGTTCACCTTTGCTTCCTGTAACCAACCGAAGTACACAGAACTTTATTATATGACTTAATTATATAATATTGTGTAATAAATATTTTATACACAGAGGACTTTGAAACAGCCTCATTATTTTTGTAATTGTTGTAAGCATGTACTCTCTCCGCTAATTTTTTTTACTGCCTCACACCATCCAGTTGCTCCAAATTAATGGCTTTTAAACCATGAGAGGTTCCTATTTGAAATGTCTCCCAGGTTAAATATCTCATCATCATACCACTGCACTCTGGCTGAACAGAATTGATGTGTCTTATAATTTAGATTTGAAGATTCCCCACCTTGCCACTACAGAGCTGCACGAATGACTTTGGATGAGGCGATTCAGCTCTCTGACTTTCAGTTTTCTTAATTGATAAATGGTGACCTGTTTGCCTTCACTGTAGGGTTGTGACAGTGAAGACAACAGGTGTGAATATGTGAAGGATGATACAGAAAATTATTAGTCATTGCCATTAAATATTCAACCAGACCTTGTGCCTCAAGTTTTGGGTAGTACTTCCATTGGCAGAGAAGCACTAGGTGGGATGAAGTTTCATTTGTTTAAAAGCACCACTGAGGCTCCCTATCAGACACCAGGAATTAAAAACGGAATGAAACCAGTCTCAGCTGTCAAAGCTCTGTGGGGTTGGCAATTACATAAGTCAATTACTGCAAAATATTGTGGTTAAACCTTCAAAAACGGCATATTTTTCAAAGTACAGGGCGCACAAACAAACCCCTTGCTCTGCCTGAGGAAACGGAAAATGCTCAGAAGAAATAACGTTTGAGATGAATATTGAAAGACAACAAAAATTTAATGGTATAGTAGGCAGAATAATGTTTTCCTCCCTAAAAGATGTCCACGTCCTAATCCCTAGAACATGGAAATATGCTATCTTGCATGGGATAATAGGGACTTTGCAGATGTGATTAAGATTAAGGATCTCAGGTGAGGAGACTGGCCTGGATTGTCCAGGTGGGCCCAATCTAGTCACAAGAGTCCTTCAAAATGGAGAACCTTTCTTTTCAGGCCACAGTCAAAGAGAGATGTGAATATATGAGAATGGTCAGGGGGATGTGATGCAAGGACACAAACCACTGTTGCTGCCTTTGAAGATGGAGGAAGGGGCCATAAACCAACGAATGCAGGTGGCCTGGCAAAGGCAAGGAAAGGGATTATGCCCTAGAGCCTACAGTAAGGACTGCAGTCCTGCCGACACCTTGTCTTTATCCAGTGAGATTCGTGTTGGACTCCAGAACTATAAGATAATAAATGTGTGTTGTTTTCTAGTCACTAAGCTTGTGGTAATTTGTTACAACAACAATAGAAAACAAAACAGGGAAGGTTTGCCAACATGGAAATGTGAGCAAATGCCCAGAGGCATACGAGAAAATGGTAAGTTCCAGTAACTGCAAGTAGTTCTATGTGGCTGGAATGTAAATTGTATGGAGGAGAAAAGACAGGAGAAGGGCTGGAGAGAATCAAACCCTGGTGATAACAGAAGCAATAACAATGGCAGCAACAACATAATTATGTTAATATCTATTGGGCATTTAATGTGTGCCAGACGCACATCTAGGAATTTTCCATGTATTAACTCTAAAACTCAAAAACATCCTATGAGATAGTAACTATTATTATCTCTCTGAAACCAAGTCACAGAGAAGGCTAAGTAGCTTGCTAGAGCTTAACACAGTCCAGTCCAGCCAAGCTAGGATTCAAACCCTGAAGTCTGGCTCGTTTCCTGCCTATAATCACAACAATCTAATGGGCAATGTTGGAGGCCTTGGAGGAGTTTAAACAGGAGAGAGACCATCAGAACTGAGGTGGGGAGTGGAGTGAAGACAAATAGAACTTCATTTCTTTATTATTTGTGAGCTCTCTCTCTCTGTGTGTGCTGGTCTTGTTTATCATGGAGTGATAGTCAGCAGCACACGAGTAGATAGGCAACTAGAAAAGTCTAAGGGGAAAAAAAGGGAATTAAGGAAAATGAAACAGAGTGGGCCAAAGAGATATTTCTCAAGGATGGATACATCTGCTGCAAATATTTCCAGTGAAATTGGCTGTTATTATTTCACAACTCCCAGCACCTCTTTCCTTCCTGCCTTTTAACAAGAATCAGGAACCACTTCCTTGGTCCACACTTCCTGTCACTAGCAATCATTTGGGGTGTGCGTGTGCATGTGTGTGTACGCGTGTGTGTCCTTAATTCTTAAAGACCAAAATGTTTTCAGATACAAATTGAAACATTGTTAGATCATTTTAAAATAAGCAGTATCAGTTTGTCTTCCTAGAAGATCCCACTGGTGGTCCCATTTGTACACCTGTCACTCTACTTGTACAGACAAATTCCCATAGATCATGGGTCTTCTATTTGCTCCTCACCCTTGTCTGCTTAAGGATCTCCTCAATGAATAAGTGAGTGAATGAGCAAATAAATGAATGAGTAAATGAATGCCCCTGGAAGCAGACCTTATGCTAGCTCCAGATGAACCAGGAGCTGCTCTGAACACTGTATGTAACAAAACAAAACAAAACAAAACAAACAGGTTGCGTCTTTGAATCATCTGGAGATTTTAAGGTATACCAGTGCCCAGGCCCCATCTCAGGCCATGAAGACAGAACTGTTAGGAGTGGGGTTTGGGTATGGTTATTTTTTAAATGGTCTACTCCTCACCTCAGGTGATTCTAATGTTCTCTATGATTGGAAAACCATCTCTCTAAGCTTGTGAGAGCTCTTTCAACCTTCAAAGAGAAGAAAAACCATGCCTTTGGAGTCAGAAACACAGGTTGGATTCTTGCCTCTCTCCTTCAGTAATTTGAGGAAGTTGTTCAGTTTTTCTGAATCTCAGGCCTTCCTCTTTAAACTGCAATTTAATACTTTTCTCATAGGGTTTTTGGAAGAATTAAATGACATCAAATAGGGGAAGCAACTGGCCCAGCTTGACGCATAGTAGGTGCTTAATACCTCAGAATTCTTGTCTCCTTTTCCCACATTTCTTCTCCCAGAAATCCAGGTAGGACATCTGTGAGGAAATAAGCAGGGTCATCCCCTGATAATCTCAGTGCTTCTCTCCAGCCAGAAGACTTGTGCACAAACTCTATTTTTCACCAGGTCTTGAAGGGCTGTTCCCAGAGCTGGCCCACATCTTTCCTGGGCAGATGATGCTTGAACTTGAACACACTGTCCCCAGCTTACAGGAGTGCTCTCTCTCTTGCCCCGTACCAAAGAGGATGAGCAGGGCGGCCCCTCTTCTAGAGTGTAATATCACAGTGCGTTCAGCTGTGCCCTGGCCCTGACCACCTTTGCACTGGGCATTTGCTAGCATTTGCTGGCCTGCTAGCCCTTCCACCTGTGAGTTCCAGCCTGTACCCAGTGATGCCAGCTGGTGTTTGCCAGAACCTCTTACTCAACACCTTTCCAAGAGCTTGCCAAGGACAATTATTTGAATGCCTCTGCGGCAAAGATGAGTTCTGAGGAACGACTGTCAATAGTTCTCTCACTCTCTGCAAGCATCAAGCCTTTGGCATTCTTCCAAATGATCTATATGTTAAAACCGCTTGAGATGCTATACTTTTGCTCCCAATTCTGGTGTAGGCTTCTCCCCCACACCAAGCAATTTTGTGACACCAGTTGGGTGTCCTACAATTCAACTCAGTTCTGACTCTATCTACCTGGAGATGGCATCAGCTCCCACAGGTTAAGGGCTCAGTCCCAGTCCTACAAGACTGCCCCCCTCCCCAATCACTTCAGACACCAATTGCAAGTCCAGGTTGTCACCTGTGCTTCTGACTGAGTGGCTGTAGGTCAGGAGTTCCAAGGACCCCTCCCTGGGTTTAATTAATTTGCCAGAGCAGCTCACAGAACTGAGAGAAACATTTTACTTACTAGGTTACCAGTTTATTATAAAAGGATATAAGTCAGGAACAGCCAGATGGAAGAAATGCATAGGGCAAGGTGTGTGGGAAGGGACGCAGAGTTCCCATGCCTTCTAATAGCAGGCCGCCCTCCCCAAATATCCATGTGTTCACCAGCCCAGAAGCTCTCTAAGGCCTGTCCTTTGGGTTTTTGTGGCGGCTTTATTACATAGGCATGGTTAGTTAAATCAGTGGCCACTGGTGATTGAATTTAATGTCCAGTCCCTCTTCACGCCCAGAGGTCCAGCAGGTATGGAACTGACAGCTCCCACCCTCTTATCACATGGTTGGTTCCTCTAGTGACCAGCTCTTAGCCTTAAGTGACCTAGGGGCATTCCAAAGTCACCTTATTAACATAAATACACCTTTACTGCTCTCATCAATTAGGAAATTCCAAAGGTTTTAGGAGCTCTGTGCCAGAAAGGGGGACAAAGACCAAATATAGACTTCTTATTATAAATCACAACACTGCAAATGTGCTTAGGAGTTTGTCCTTCACAGTGTCACTGTCATCTGAATAGTACTCATATCCCATTGGGGAAGGAAAAGCAAGTCAGAAAGAGAAAAACAAATACCGTAGGCTAACACACATATATGGAATCTAAAAAAAAAAATGGCTCTGAAGAACCTAGGGGCAGGACAGGAATAAAGCCGCAGAAGTAGAGAATGGACTTGAGGACACGAGGAGGGGGAAGGGTAAGCTGGGACGAAGTGAGAGAGTGGCATGGACATATATACACTACCAAATGTAAAATAGATAGCTAGTGGGAAGCGGCCGCATAGCACAGGGAGATCAGCTTGGTGCTTTGTGACCACCTAGAGGGGTGGGATAGGGAGGATGGGAGGGAGACGCAAGAGGGAGGGGATATGGGGATATATGTATATGTATAGCTGATTCACTTTGTTATAGAGCAGAAACTAACACAACATTGTAAAGCAGTTATACTCCAATAAAGATGTTAAAAAAAAAAAAAAGCACTACCCTTCCCGCTACTCAGGAATGCCACATGGTGCTGGGAGACTGCCAGGCTAATCTGCCCATTCTGTACAAAACACTTTACAGCTTACGAATACTTTCACAGTCCTAACTTCCTATGATCCTCCCCCAGATGCCACTGGGATAACAGGAAAGAGATTGTTAGTACATCATCCCCATTTCACCAAAGAAAACTGAGGCTCAGAGTCAGACTTCAAAACTAAGTTTCCTCTCACCAAATCACATGCAAGATCACAGAAATGTACTTTACATGTTTCAGGCGATGAGTCCTGGGTTTCGTTTACATACAGGCATGTTGAACGGCTGTTTGCTCCCAAATGACTCAGTTGAGACAGGAACTGTAGCTCAATGGACACATGTCATTGTTGCTGTTGAAAAATGAAAAGCGCTACAACCTGGGTTTTTGCGCTGGCAGGTAAATGAAGTGGGACTCTTCCCTCCTCTCCCCAAATCCATGCGCATTGTCCAAGCTGTTCTAGATATATTTGTTGACAAGATTTCCAGAAAATTGCTGAAAGTCGTTACTCTTTATTTGCATGACAGAAAGAATTTCTCCTCTGCAGTAAATCCTTCCCTGGCTGGCCTTTGGGAGATAAAATCATCTCCCCTTTGGAGATGCCCCGTGGCTTTCCTGGGATGTGTCTCCGTTTGGCGTGGAATGGATCAAGGCTCTTTCCCTAAGCCCCAGCTCTTCATGCCTGAAACCACAGACTCCTTTTCAATAAGACCAATAAGCTGAAATTTCTGGGGCCCTGGAAAACACACCACTTTCCCAACTCCAACTACTGGAGGATTGGGCTGGATCTCTGGATCCTGCATAAGCCAAAAAAAAAAAAAAGAGAGAGAGAGAGAAAATCCATCCCTTCAGGGAGCCCTGAACAGCTGTCTTACTAGTTGTTTGCTGACAGTCAGCAGATCCTTCAGAGGCACCGCTGGGATCTGAGAGAGTCTCAGCTTCCCTGTGTCCTGATGTCACAGCCCACCTAGGAAGCCAGGTCTGAGGGGTGTGGGAATCCATAACACTCCAGATGCCTCTGAGATGGGCCTCAAGGAGAGATCTGCCAGTTGGTTACTGATAAAGAAGACAGATGACTGACCACGTGACTCTGCAGTCACCAATAAGCCCAAACGGTGCAGCAGAACCAGGTGTAAGAGAAAGAATAACTGCAGGGCACACTCGGCCGCCCACTGTGCAGGCACCACTCAGGCACCCACCCATGTGGCCATGTCATTAACGTCACAGTGCTCTCTGAAGAAGGGCATGCTATCCCCATTTCTCAGATACTTAGAGAGAAGTCAGAACAAAGCCAAACAAAACTCACCTCGTAATTTTAGCCCCCAAAGCCACTGAAGGATGGAGAGTATTGAAATGACTCCAGTTTATACCCCCATTGGCAAAAAGTGTGTTAGCAGACTTAGCAAATGTTTCATTGTTTCTAGCCCCTGTGAAAGAATGCCCAATTTGTGGCTCTTTCCAAATGTGCTCCGACTCCACAGTTAGAGGCAGCCCCCAGAGACCTTCAAGCTGCCAAATGCCAGTTAGAAACTGACCTGGAACATTTCTCTTAATTTTAGGGAGAAGCAATAACTGATACCAAAGCCTCTTTGTGATCGGCATCCAATCCTTGGCTATCTGTTGCTGAAGCATCCACAAGACAGCTAGCTCTTGTTATTTCTTCCCAGACTCCAG
Organism: Balaenoptera musculus; assembly: GCF_009873245.2. Lineage (NCBI taxonomy): Eukaryota > Metazoa > Chordata > Mammalia > Artiodactyla > Balaenopteridae > Balaenoptera > Balaenoptera musculus. The sequence continues at coordinate 91,278,991 of NC_045790.1, forward strand.
GTGGTTGTTTCCCTGCCTTCCTGTCCGTGGGGAAGAGGACGGTAGGAGGAAAGTGTGAGAGTCTCCACTGAACCTGCTTCCCAGCTGCTGTGTGGAACTAACCAGGTGACAGATGATGTTCACAAACTCCACAGTGCTCTACAAATGCTGTTTATTAGCAGTAGGGGTGTTTTTTTCATGCAAAACCTGGGGTGTCTTCCCTGATCTCCCCAGTAGGGTGAACCTATTCTAGAATGCTCTGTGTTTCTTTCCACCAGAGCACTGTTTTCATTGCATGATCTTTGCAATGTGTTTGTGTGTGTGTGTGTGTGTGTGACAGAGAGAGAGAGAGAGATTCCCAGGAGTTTTGCTAGTCAGCTGATGTCATATCGATATCTTGGTGTTGCCTATGGCTGGCAGCATTCACACCATGAAAATTGGTAAACGCTATAACTGAGGACTTTTTTTTTCCCTCCAGAGAGCTGGTTGTTAAATATTTACCAACACACACCTGACTTAAGGTTGCATTCAACTGTGGGGACCCACAATTTTGCTGGAAACTTCTGGATTGCACTCTCTTTCCCCTTCCTTCCATGGTGCTATTGAACTCCCATAGCTGTTTTTGTGCACTTCTGGAGAAATTCTAGTGCTGTGTTCACAGAAGTCAAAGCAATTGACTCTTTTTTTTGGATAGAGCCTTTACATTGTTTGAAGTAATTTCACACACATTTCTTCATTTTGATCTGTACCACAACCCCGAGAAAGGCAGAGTTTGCATTCTTATTTCTAATTTGCAGATGGGAAATCTGCGTTTCGGAGTGGCTCCATGGGAATGATGGGGCAAGGTAAGGACCTGGGGATTTTCCCCACCACTTTGCTGCCTCTGAAAGTCCCTAGACAAAGCAGCCACTATTTCCAGGACAGACTGTGGCCGGCTGGGGAGAGCCAAACTGCAGCGAGAGCAGAAACGGCTTTTATGTGGTTTGGGGCTGCATTCTGTGATTCTTTATGTAGAAGCAAATTGTCCTTTTAATTATTGTGTGGGCTGTACTGAAATAGACGCACATTCCTTGAGCCACTGGCAGCAGCCAGAGTGGCCAGGTGTTCAGCCCAAAGAGCCGCCAAGTTTCTATCCTGATGCTCATAACTGGGAGTGGTATCTGTCTTTCTGTGCAGAAAGTTTTGTTTTGTTTTGTTTTTTAACTAAGCCTTTGGAATATTGTAAATAGGAAGCACAGTGGAATCACCAGGGCATTCGCAGCATATTCCGTTCTGAGAAAGGGCTGGGGTCACGGCTGTGGTGAGCAGTAAGCAGTGGGCGTCCACCGGGGAATTAGAGGACCAGGTCCTGCTCACCGTGCTCTGTCTCAGGCATGGGAATCTTACAACGGCTGTTAAAGGGCAAGTTCAGTTACTTGAATGGCTGGGACTGTTATCTTTGGAAAATACCCTCCTATATTCTCATATAAGTTTGACAAAGGGAAGTAAGTTAGCTTATACTCTATGTAGCCTATATATAGAATTGGGGATTCCGGACAATGAAAGCCCAGAAAAAGCTGGACTCCTATCATGTATTCCTCGTTGTCCTTCTGCCCTGGGGCCAGGGTGATCCTTCCCTACTTGCTGCCCAGCTCAGGTGACCATAAACACCCATCCCTTTGCTCCTTCCCCAGTGCTTTGCCACAAACCAAGCCTTGTCACCCTCTCCCCTTTTCCCTCCCCAGAGACCAGGTCCCCTCCCAATCCCAAATAACTTGAAAAGGAGGCACAGAGCTCACCTTAAATATGAATGACCTGTACCACAAGGCTCTGGCTCTTCCCCCCTGGAGGCTCACAGGATTCCCCAAGGGGGTGAGTGGGTGTCATTGCTTGGCCAGTGTCCCCTCCCTCCTCTTGTCATAACATCAGCCAAATTGCTCATTAGGGCACTTCTGCTGCTCTGTGTCATGCTGTCTTTGTGGGATGGAGCATCAGCCTTGGTGGGATTTTTAATTAGAGCTTCTCCCCTCTCCTGGCCAAGGGGAACCCCTGGCCCATCTAATCACTCAGACTCTCTCCCAGGTAGTCTGAGCAGTAGCCCCACAAGGGGGAATACCACTAGCACCAGCGCATCCCAGGAGAGGAGACGCAAGAAGCCCATCCACAGCTTCCTGCAACCTGGATCCTCAGAGCTGCCTTGGATCCTGGTTTATCCCTGGCCTGATTATCTTTCCTGTGAATTCACTTGTATTCTTCCGATAAATTCTTTTTTTGGTTTGATTTTCTCAAGTTAGCCAGTCGATCTATTGCTCGTGATCAAGACAACCCTAACTGGTAGAGTCCCAAATAAATGAGAATTTTACCTGCTGAGGCTGGGGACTCTAGTTACAGCCCACTGGCGTCTCTGGGCAGGTTTGAATGTAGACTAGTAATGGCACATCCCCACTGAGCTACAGTAAACCGACGTGGGGCATGAGGAGTTGGGAATGAACCTGAAAACAATGTTAAACTTTGGGTTATAAATGACCAAGACCTTTACTGGCACTGAATGGGCACCAACTGGGAACTTGTGTATCTTCCCCAGTTGGTTTCTGAGTTCACTCATCTGTAATGTGACAGAGCTGGGCCAGATGACCAGATCTTGGGAATCTATGACGTTATCACACCGGAGTTTTCATTAATTTGGTAACCACAAACTGAGCACCTTCTCTGTGCTAAGCACTGGCCCAAAGAGATGGGTAAGGATACAGCCTCTGCCCTTGGGTCACATGGTTAGATTTTTGTTGGAGGAAAACGGCCCAGGCTGGAGGTATAGTGTGGTGATGTCCTGGCGTAGAATAATCAGGGCTACGGTCACGCCATGGAGGCAGAAGGGGCTTCAGTGACCCAGTGAGTAACACAGAGGGAGAAGTCCCCATGAGTCAGTTTCCTGACTTAGGTGAGGGTAGGTCCCTGAATTAAATGGCCCCTATTTTTTTTTTTTTTTTCCTGTGGTGGGTACTTGGGAGAGAATTGAGCTACTGAGCCTCAGAAGTCAGTCCCTTTATATTTTGTTTCTCAGGATAGTTGCACTTCTCCTGGCCGCCCCAGAAGAGCAGCCCCTCCACCTCGGAGAACTCGGAGACCACACAGCAGACCTCCCGGACACCTGCTTTCCTCATAGTCCTTGTATTTTCCAAGACCGCGAGAAAGGCACACAGCAGGAAACTGCTTAGCAACTGCACGTAGCAAATTAGGATTCCAAAATATCACTGTGGGTATTTTCCTCCCCGCTTTGTTCTCCTGTTTTGTTTTCAGTTGTTCATGATTCAGTCATTGTTCCATCACACAACACGCTAACCGGTTCTGCAGGCCCTGGGATGGGAATTGCACTGAGGCCACAACTTGGTTTCCTGGCGGGCTGCAGGGAAAGATCCTAAGCGATCGCCCCATGGAGCTGGCCGGTCAGGGGCGGCCACAGGGGCTCTGGGTGGGCAGCTCCAGTGTGAGGCTGTTCTCAGGGCCCCCTGGGTTTCTTTGAGGCTGATACTGCTGGAGTTTCCTTTACTCTCATCCTTTCTCAGCTTGTCAGGCCCCTCGTTATCATTCTCTCTTCTTATCTCTGCGCTCTGGCCCACTCCCAGCGTTTCCGTTTCCTCTCTTGGCAGGATGAGTCTCTTACCCATCAACTTCTGTCTCTGCCTCTCTGAACATACATCTGTCTCTGTGTTTCTGTGTTGTTCTTCCTCTCTCTCCAAGTTACTGTCTCTCTGTATTCTCTGTGTCTCTGTCTCTGTTTCTCTTTTCTCTCTTTTTGACCTCTCTCTTTCTGTTTTCTGTCTCTCTCTGCTTCACTTTATTTCTGACTCTGGGTCTCTGTCTTTGTCTCTTTCTGTCTCTGGAAGTTTCTGTCTGTCTCTCACTATGTCTCTATCTCTTGGTTTTTCCTTTCTCTTTCTCTCTCTGTTTCTCCCTGTTCTTTCTCTCCCTTTGAATTTCTCTCTCTCTCTCTCTGCCTCTCTTCTCCTTCTCTCGCCTTCTCCTTTCCCTGCCCCCATCCCTCTCTCTTTCTGAATCTTTTTGAAGCTCAGCGGCTTGGCCCTGTTCCCAGACGAAATGGGTTCAGTTTCCAGGAGAGCTAATATTGCACATTGAGGGTTAATTTTTCTCCCTCATCATCAACTTTCCTTTCATTTCAGAATCCCTGAGTCTGGCTAAAAGCGCTTCCTAGAAGAGGGCCCACGTGCCGTGGCAGAAGCCACCCAGCCACGCTGCGCCCCAGAGAGCTCCGAAGAAGGAGGGATTGACAACTGCAGCATGCAATGTGCCGGGATTTCTCTGGCCGTGCGCCAGCTAGTCAGAGGCAATTAATATGAAATCAATAGGCCAAATCGACGTTTTCAGAAGTTAGCTCAAAAAAATCCCCGAAGATTAACCAGGCTGTGGCCTTTGCTATGAAATTGTTACCACACCACTTTCTTTTCTTTTGAAAGTCCAGATGGGCAGATAAATCCAAAGTGGATCAACCACATCTGTCATTCCTCCACACAAATTACACCCCCTCCCACCACTTCCCTCTTTCCTCTCCAACATGCAACAGCACTCAGAGCCTGGGTTGAATTCATATTTTATGCCGCACAGTATGTTTTGAATTCCCCATTGTATTAAGAGGAACCACATCATGACCCCTCTGAGGCAAAGAGCTGGCAAATTCTGAAATCTGTTTTTTTCCACAGGGGCGAACTCCAGCGGTGGAGGGGACTGCTTTCTTCCAGGCTCAGAATGGGCCAACTGTACCACCCAGCCCCGTCGGCTACCTTCTCCACTGTTCTGAACTGGTATTCGAACCGAAAAAGTTTATGTGGCTGTTTTCCATTTCCAAAGCCCCCTTTTCTACATTTGCTAGGTAATGTAGTATCACGCCCAGTTTAGAGGTGAGGTTATTACACAAACCCTTTCCTGCGGGGGGACAGGGGAAGGAGAGAGACGGGAGGGCTCCTTGGGTGAATGTCTCTTATGTAGAGCGGCCAGGGTGGACACTGCTGCTGGAATCAGGGTAGCCTACAAGGGTTTTGAGCCAAGTCTGAAAACTTAAGACTAGGACCCCAGGATGTCTGTCTAAATGGGTCCTTGAGAAAAGGAGAACTCAAAGTAAATGTCAGAAATGGAAAAACTCTGGGAAGACCCAAACCAAGTGTAATGGGAACACAATATTAGGAAATGCTGAAGAGATTGATATCCACGCTGCATGGGTGGATACACGGGGGTGTTAAAAGGCTAAGGGCAGATAGACAGAATCTCAAGCAAAGTCAAGAGACTTTTCAAGCCCAAGTCCCCTAATTCCAAAACGTGCTCCTCAGGTAAAATAGTAAGTGTTTCCTGGAGTTTCTTTATGACAAGGCAGCCAAGTGAATGTACATTCTTTCAGGTCAGGGACACCTATTACGTTCCCTTTAGGATTATTAAGAAAAGTATAGGGAATCTGCTATTTTGTGTGAGCGGAGACTCTTGGCACAAATACTGAGGTTTCACATGAAAAACTAAAACTGTAGAATTCCAGAGCTGGAAGATATTTAGAGGTTGACGGGTTCATCCTCTTGGTTTGACAGACAAGGGACCAGAAGCTGCAAGATAGAGTGTCATATACTACAAGGCCACACAGCAAGTGTGCTGGAAGGTGAGTGTACTCCTCAACCCCGACACTGCAAGTTCGTCATGTAGCTGTGACATTGCTTCACGCCATGCTTGGAGGACCGGGGAAGGAAAAAGATGTTGTCTGAATAGAATGACGCTCCTGGGGTTTGAGGCTATAAAATATGGTTGTTTGGAAAGTTGAGAGAGGCCTAGACTTAGAGAAAAGTGACATGCATTTTGCATGGCTGAGTCAACACAACACGCAGAAGCCCTGGTCTGTCCTGAGGTTCTGACACTGGTGATCTTTGCGCTTTGAACAGAGTGCCTCTTTGCTCATGGTCAGAGCATGGCCTGGGTAGATCCCTTCCTCCTCGTTCCCTTGCTGGACCCCACCTTGGACCCTGCGAAGCCCTGGCTGTGTGAGCAGCTGGCCTGGCCCTGCAGACCTGAGCAGGTTTGTCCCTTCTTTGCCTGGCCTGACACCAAAGCCTGCTGCCTGGTCCTTGTCCTGATGCAGGACTGAACCGGAGAGTCTCTCTCATTATCCCTGCTACATGTTCAAGGTTGGCACTGGGAATCAACAGCTTCTGCCATGTGCCAGACGTGACCTTGAAGTGCGGAGTTAGACCATCATCTGGTTCAACCAGTTTCTCCCCACCCGTCCCACCATCGGCCAACACCTGCATGCATGCACATGCACCTGTGTGCACATTTTACAGATTAGTAAATTGAATCTCACAAAAGAGAAGCAACTTGCTCCAAAGCACACTGTCCTTTGTGACAGAGTTTTGGCTCGAGATAGAGACTTCACTATAACAAGCCGCCTCCCTACTTTCAATTCTAATGAAGAGAATCCCTCTGGGTTATGGTTTCCACCTGCATTTTATAGAAGCACATTCTTAGTTCCAGTCTAAATGTTAGGTGATGTCAGCAGAAGAACAGCAAAGCCAGGTCTGGATCATTTCCTATGACTGCAAATTAATTAGAATACAAAAATATATTTTTGAAAAATGTTAAAAAGCCAATACTCATTAAATGTTCCCTAGTACTGTGTCCTGTTTTAAGAGCTTTATGTGTACTAACTCATTCAATCCTTACCATAGGCCCATGAGGTACGTACTAGCATTTTCCAGCTTTACAGATGAGGAAACTAAGGAATGCGGAGATTAGGTTACTTGCCCGAGACCACACTGTAGTAAATAGTAGAACTGGGATGCAGCCCAGGCGGTCTGGCTCCAGAGCCACACTTTTAAGTGCTATGCTCAGCTGTCAAAAATACTGTAGCAGCCGAAGAAATAGTCCAAATCAAATACAATTAGGTTTACTGAAGAGTAACCGCTAATCTCTGCACAGCTCTCTGAATGCAGCTTTGCGTCTTCTCTTTCAGCGTTGGTCTCTCACTGGCTGCTCAGACCCCATGCAGGATGTGGAGTTTTGGAGAGGAAAGCGACTTCAGTGGTTTGTAACAGAATCAGTCCAAACTATTACTTCATCCCCCCATTTTACATAAGGGGAAACTGAGGCCCGGAGGCATTAAGTGAGGTGTATTCCTCTCTCTGCAGGGAGTTTGGCACAGCGGTTTGCATGGGACCAGTGCTGAACACATATGAAGCTCTAAGTCGGATCCAGTCCCTGAACTGAATAATTTGAAGCCACTGGACTCCTTAGACCCCTTGGGGGAGCCTGGGGTCTCCACTGCACTCATGCTGGAGAGAAGAGACTTGCCTGTGACCTAGGCAAACAGTATAGGAGAACAAGAAGAGAATTAGGATGAAGAATGAGGTACAGGGTAAGCAAGGCTGAGCCTCTGTGAGAATTTGAGGTGCAGGTTCCTGTGTGTAGGGGATGGACCCTTGATATGGACACCCTTGAGGAGGAAGGAAAGAGCAACAATCTGGTCCTGCAGGATCGAGGGTCTCCATCAGTCAACACAGTTCCGATCCCAGATCAGCCACTCTGGAGTCTTGTTTGCTTCATGTGTAAAATTGGGTTGAAATACTACTGATCATGCTATATTGTTTAGTGATTAAGATAATAGAGTATTTTCATATTGATGGTACATAGCAGGCCATCCAAATTTTTCCTTTCCCATCTTGTCTGTCAAACTCTATCCTCCTTGATAATGATCTAGAGAAGGCATGGGGCGAGGGGGAGATTTTATTTCCTTGCAAGAATGAAATAACATGAAAAGTAATTTTTAATGGTTTGCTGGCATTAGGGGTTTTCAACAGCCTCACACAACTGACAGCAAAGAGTAACTTAGGTGGCATTAGTCTCCTAGGGCTGCTATAACAAATTACCACAAACTGGGTGCCTTAAAACAAAAGAAATTCATTTTCTCACAGTTCTGTGGGCCAGAAGTCCAAAATCAAAGTGTTGTCAAGGTTTGGTTCTTTCTGGAGGCTCTGAAGGAGAATCCATTCCATGCCTCTCCCAATTTCTGGTGCCTACTGGCAATCCTTGGTGTTCTTTGGCTTGTAGACTCATCACTCTAGTCTCTGCCTCTGTCTTTATATGGCTGTCTTCTCTATGTGTCTTCTTCTTTTCTGTATTTACAGGACACCTGTCATTGGGTTTAAGGCCCACCTTAATCCAGGAAAATCTCATCCTGAGATCCTTATCTTAATTGCATCTGCAAAGACCCTTATGCCAAATAAGATATGCCCTGAGATTCTGGGTAGACAGGAGCTTTGGGGAGGTGGTCCCTATTCATCTACCACAGACAGATTCAACAAGAAAAAAGGATATGGATAAACAGGATTGGCTGTGGATCCTGTCTTTGCCACTCACTTGCTGGGTAACTATGACCACATTGCTTCCCCTCTCTGATCCTCAGGTTGCTCCCCATATCACCTCTAATGAGACTGTGCGTGAAAGAGAACTTTGTAAAATGTTACCCAGGACTAAGCAGGTTTTACAACAGGATAGTGGAGAAACAAGAACCCAGTGAGAAAAGAGACAGATCAAGTGGGGTTTTGCTGGCATCCTGTGAGCAGCTGCTAAAATTATTTCCCCCAAATGCCCCTACATAGTTGGGGTGCCCCACAGCCCTGTACTAAGTTGGCCAACTTGACGCCCTCTCAACTCAGCTGCTGTACCTTTCAGGAACTCGCATCTCTAGGCTTAAGCAAGGAGAGGTGATGCCCGAGCTGTCTGCCCCCTGGTCCACACTCCCTCAGAGGAACCTGCAGATATTATATAACTGCATTGATAAACAGCCATGTGACCTGAAACCCATTTATTCCGTGTGACTTGTTGGCGGGCTCTCTGTAAGGACTATAACTGCTGAAATGCATGCATTCCAGATGTTTATCTCCTAATCATGACTCTCTGTTGTGCCACTTCTGGTAATGTACTTGTCCATGCTAATATTGTCTCTTCCCCTGGAGGCTCCGCCAGGGTGGATGTGATGCACAGAGAGACAGAGCGTCTCTAGCGTGTTTTTGTTTTGCTTCGTTTTTTATTGGGGTATAGTTGTTCTACGAGGTTGTGTTAGCTTCTACTGTACAGCGAAGTGAAGTAGAATTCCCTGTGCTATACAGCAGGTTCTCATTAGTTATCTATTTTATACATATTAGCGTATATATGTCAATCCCAATCTCCCACTTCATCCCACCTCCCACCCTTTCCCCCCTTGGTGTCTGTGCGCTTGTTCTCTACATCTGTGTCTCTATTTCTGCCTTGCAAACCAGTTCATCTGTACCATTTTTCTAGATTCCACATATATGGTTAATATATGATGTTTGTTTTTCTCTTTCTGACTTACTTCACTCTATACGACAGTCTCTAGGTCCATCCACGTCTCTAAAAATGACCCAGTTTTGTCCCTTTTTATGGCAGAGTAATATCCCATTGTATATATATGTACCACATCTTCTTTATCCATTCATCTATCGATGGGCATTTAGGTTGCTTCCATGACCTGACTATTGTAAATAGTGCTGCAATGAACATTGGAGTGCATGTATCTCTTTGAATTATGGTTTTCTCTGGGAATATGCCCAGTAGTGGGATTGCTGGGTCATATGGTAAGTCTATTTTTAGTTTTTTAAGGAACCTCCATACTGTTCTCCATAGTGGCTGTATCAATTTACATTCACCAACAGTGCAAGAAGGTTCCCTTTTCTCCACACTCTCTCCAGCATTTACTGTTGGTAGATTTTCTGATGATGCCCATTCTGACCAGTGTGAGGTGATACCTCATTGTAGTTTTGATTTGCATTTCTCTAATAATCAGTGATGTTGAGCAGCTTTTCATGTGCCTCTGGGCCATCTGTATGTCTTCTTTGGAGAAATGTCTATTTAGGTCTTCTGCCCATTTTTGGATTGGGTTGTTTGTTTTGTTGATATTGAGCTGCATGAGCTGTTCATATATTTTGGAGATTAATCCTTTGTCCGTTGATTCATTTGCAAATACTTTCTTCCATTCTGAGGGCTGTCTTTTCGTCTTGTTTATAGTTTCCTTTGCTGTACAAAAGCTTTTAAGTTTCATTAGGTCCCATTTGTTTATTTTTGTTTTTATTTCCATTACTCTAGGAAGTGGGTCAAAAAAGATCTTGCTGTGATTTATGTCAAAGAGTATTCTTCCTATGTTTTCCTCTAAGAGTTTTATAGTGTCCGGTCTTACACTTAGGTCTTTAATCCATTTTGAGCTTATTTTTGTGTATGGTGTTAGGGAGTGTTCTAATTTCATTCTTTTACATGTAGCTGTCCAGTTTTCCCAGCACCACTTATTGAAGAGATTGTCTTTTCTCCATTGTATATTCTTGCCTCCTTTGTCATAGATTAGTTGATCATAGGTGCGTGGGTTTATCTCTGGGCTTTCTATCCTGTTCCATTGATCTATATTTCTGTTTTTGTGGCAGTACCATACTCTCTTGATTACTGTAGCTTTGTAGTATAGTCTGAAGTCAGGGAGTCTGATTCCTCTAGCTCTGTTTTTTTTCCTCAAGATTACTTTAGCTATTCGGGGTCTTTTGTGTCTCCATACAAATTTTAAGATTTTTTTGTTCTAGTTCTGTGAAATATGCCATTCGTAATTTGATAGGAATTACATTGAATTCATAGACTGCTTTGGGTAGTATAGTCATTTTCACAATATTGGTTCTTCCAATCCAAGAACATGGTATACCTCTCCATCTGTTTGTGTCACCTTTAGCTTCTTTCATCAGTGTGTTTTAATTAGGCAGTTGTGCCCCAGTCACAGCCAACACCAGGTGCCAGACCTGTTGCAAAGCTGTTCAGATCAACTACTATCCGCTGATGTCTGTTCTAACCAGGCAGTCCTTGCTTTTGAGGGGTCTCAGCCTTCAGGGAGGGGACAAAACAGGCACAGACTGCTAATTAGCATGCAAGGTGATCAGTGCTCCAAACTAATTCTGAGGAGCAGGCTGTGGGCTGAAGAACTCCATCAGAGGCTCAAAGCTGAGTTTTCTCATGGGACGAGTAGGAAATGATCAGGCCAATGTAGAGCAGGACAGCATTCCTGGCAGAGGACACAGCCTGGGCAAAGGCACAGAGGTGTAAAAGGGCAGGGAAGTTTTGCATGTGGCCGACACTGGGCTATGGAGAGAGAGTGGGAAGGGATGAAGCCAGAGAGGTAGGCTGGAGACATATCAATTGGTGCCTTGAAAGTCAGGCCAAGGGGTTGTTTCTGCAGACACCAAAGGGGATATGGCCATGTTCAGTTGGGAAGGGACATGATCAGGATGGTGCTGTAGATAAGTCAGTTGCTGCAGCCCAGAAGACTGATAAGATGAGGCCAAGGGAAGGAAGAAGGGAGAGAAGCTCCATATTCAAGATGACGGTGGCCTGAATGGGGCAGTGCCTGGGGAATGGGCAAGTAGAACTGATAGGATGAGAGAATTGTCCATAGGAGGCTGAGGCAGGTAGGAGTGAAGAAAGATACTGGCGTTTCTGGCTGGACTGACTTAGATGCATGAAGTCCTCTTAGACGAGGACTGCAGGAGGAGGCACAGTCTAGAGGAAGTGGTGGAAAGGGTGCAGTAGAGATGAGGAGGGTCGATTTGGGAGCCACCGGGTCACAAGTGTGTGAGCCTCCCTTCAGGCTGACGGGGCTATGCTATGCCTTTAGGTACCTAAGAGGAATATCAGTTTGCCCACTCCAAAAAGCCTGGTCTGACCATGCACTGCAAGGACTGCAGCTGAGATTCTAATCTCCTTGTCCTCCCTTTCACTTCCTCCTCCCAGCTTTCTCACTCCTCCCACCACATTTCTTTTTGCATCTTTCTGAGGAAGACCTTGTGATCAGTTGAGGCTACAAGCTGAGGCTTGTGGAGCGGTTGTGAGGATGCTTGGTAGGCCTGAGTAATTCACAGGTATTGAAAAACTGGTCTCACTGTAACAGGCAGTGAACCAGCTGTCCCGGGAGACTCGGCATCTCCAGGTCTTTCCTCTCTGCAATCACCCAATTTCTTTTTTTCTCTCTTTCTTCCATCTTCTTTCTTCCTTCTTTCAGTAAGTGTGAACAGAGCACTTCCTCTGTGCAAGATGGGGCTAGACTCTGGGGACACAGAGGCAGGTATGGCATGGAACGTGTCCACCAGGAGCACTGGGTCTAGTGGCAGAAAAGAAAGCAGACACTCACAGTTCCCCATACGGGGGCCCATGACAGAGGAAAGCCCAGAGGAAAAGAAGAAGCAGTTTCAGAAGAGAGCGTCCACTGAGGAAATGACACTGGAGCTGGGACTCAGAATGAGGTTTCCCAGGGAGAAAAGGAGGAGGACATTCTAGGCAGAAGCACAGAGGACCACAGGCCATGCCCACTCCTTTTCTCTTCCTTTTCTACCTCCCCTTCCTCCTTTCTCCATCTCCCCCATCCTCCTCTCTTCCATATTTTTATCCCAACAAAGTATTAATGAAATGCTTTGACTATATATATGCCAAGTCCTGTGCTGAACACTTTACATATATTATTTTTATCTAATGCTGCCTATGATGTAAAGGCAGCCCCATTCTATTATTCCCATTCTAGAGGTGAGGATAATGAGGCTCAGAGATTTTAGGTGACATCCTACTAGATGGCTAGTGAGTGGTAAACCTTGGAATTGGATGACAGACACTTTCTCCCCAACTCTGTATACTACCCACCTCCTTTTAGACATTTTAGAAAGTGATAAATTTGTTTCTAAATGCCTTCTTGCCTTTAAATGAGAAAATAATGTGAAGGGAGTAGGAAATGCACTAAATAGGAAGTCAGGAGACATGGTCCCATTATCTTTCCACAGGGGACCTGAGGAAGAGGATGAGGAAGGTCCTTCCCTGTGGCATCCCCTGCCCTATGCAAAGGAGGGTTCCATGAACAGAACAAAGAGGACCAACCATACAGGCTAGAGGCTTGGTATGGCTCTTACACAGGTGCTGGGGCCTGTGCTTGTTTAATGCTATGCCGTTGCCATCTTAAAATTCTTAATAATTTTAACAAGAGGTTCCACGTTTTCCTTTTGCATCGAGCCCACAAATTATGTAGCTGGTCGTTCTTGGGAAACCGGCTTTGCTGCCCATCCCCTGTCACTTTCTGGCTGCCGCCCCTCCAGAGATTCCCCACCAGCTCCCCTGTAGCCCGACTGTTCCTTTGATCTGAGACACAGGCTGGTTCCTGGGTCCACACAGAATAGCAGAATGATGGTGTCCAGCACCAGATGTGATTACCCAAATCATTTCCTCCTGTGACCAGGACCTGGGTTAATACTTCCCAGGTACCAGGTGTTCCCCAAATATCTGCATGTGGAAGGGTTTGGGTGGCTCCATTCTTTTCTCTTTCGATAAAACAATTAGGTTATTTAAAATATGAAAAGCTTTGAAATCATGAAAGTACTTTATTTGAAGTTTGGGGAGGAAAGGACTTTGATGGTGAAAGAAAAGACAGCTATTTCCATTTTAAACAAGGAAAGAGTGGGAGAGATTTATGTAAGAAGGTTATAGCTTGGACTCCATTGTCCAGGATACTAGTTAGGGACCCTATAGAATCACTCTTTTAATAAATTGGGACTTGGCTCAATAGGTAGAAGTGGCAGAAAGAAATCTTTGGACTCAGAGTACTGAAGAGCTTCTAGCATTCAGAAACTTCTGGATGGGGATTTGACTAATTCACAAGGGACAGAAGAGCCTATCTCTGAAGGCATTGAGCCTGCTGCATGTGCATGCCCATCCACAGCAGGGGAGAGGAACTTCCAGTACCAAATGGCCACTTGGACCAGATGCAGTTTAAGGTTCTTAACAACCCTGGCAACATGTGTTTAGTTAATTATAATGACTCTGGAATACTGAGTTTTTCTGACCCAGTGAGTCTATCATTCTTCCTGTTTATACGTTAAAGCTAAGGTCACCAACTTTCTTTTTATATTTCTGTAGGAGACAAATGAGGAGGTCACATTCCTGTATCTACCATCTAATATATAAGCAGGAGAATATTGATTGCTTCAAATTCCGTCATGATTCCCTGAAGTTGGGGACCTTCTCTGAAATGAATGAATGAATGAAGACAATGAGAAGCACTCAATGTAGAAACAAGCAACGCGGATCCTTTTAAGATTAACAAGATCAGAAAGGGTAGAGCCCAGGTGGCGGTCCTCACAGGACATGGGTTCCCACAATCCTAACCAATCCTCCCAACTCAGCTCCTACACAGCCAGCTAGCCTCTGGGGTGTCCATCTTCCCTCAGAGCAGAGCTAACAGTATTAGCACACACCTGGCTGAGGGCCTGGGGAGAGGATGCTCATGAAACACTAATAGAAACTTCTGTGACTCTTTAATGTCACAGTGTCCCCAGCATTTCCTCAGGTATAAGCCATATCCTGGAAATAAGACATGCACAGGTACATGAAGACACAGCTGGAAAATGCTTGTGTTTATTCAGTTAAAAGCATGGAAAGCACGGGTCTGAGAGGCAGGAGGCCTTGGTGCTCATCCTGGCTCTGCCTTTGAAGACCGAGGTGGCTTTGGCCAAGTCCCTTCTCTTGGGGCCTCATTTTTCCCATTAAAAAAGGCAGATAATAATAGTCCTACCTGACATGATTGAGGACTGAATGAGTTAACATTAGTAAAGTGTGTACAAAAGTGCCTGTAACACTGTAAACACTGTATAAATAATGAAAACAAAAGAATCACTAGTCTTTACAGAAACCTTTTAAGATAGGCATTCATAACACCATTTTACCTGAGGAATCTGAGACTCAGGTATCAAGTGATGTACCCGAGGTGACATACCTGGACCCATTTTCCACTGCCACCAGAGCCACATCAGCTATGAGATGACTTGCAATTCTGATATTCAGTGCTTCTGTCTTTATAAACTGACAACTTTGCCTGTATTTCATCTGTTCCTTGGTTCTGATGGGCCCAAGTTAGATGCAGGAAAAGTTCATGTTCAACCTCATCTCCAATTCCACTGATGATGTGGAAAGCCATTTTCAGCATCAGCATTTTGCTCAGTGTTAGATATGGCCACAGAGGCTGTGAAAAGCCCTAGCTCTGAAACCCAGAACTGCTGGGTCCACTTTATATCAGTGATATGGAGCCTGTTTCTCCCAGCTCAGCAGCAATTTTGAATATGTTCCAGCGTTGTCAAAATAAATGTCTAATCCTGTTACTCCCCTGGTAGTCCCTATGTAGGTCAATGGCATCAAAATCCTACAGCCTTCCAAGATACTAGGATGTCAGAGCCATTCTCCTCCCTCATCCTCATAGGTCATCAATTCTGTCTGTAAGGAAAGTCCCATCATGCTGCTTGAAATCCCTAAGTGAATAACCATTATTTATAAGATACAGTCTAAACTTATCATTCTGAGCCCTGCCCCTCCTTAACTTCCTCTCCTATTCTCCCATCCTCCTCCTACAGCTTCCCCCCACTGGCCTCCAGGGCAGCCAACCCTGCAGCCACGGAGAACCTCTTGTGTAGCTTGAACATACCAAGACCTCCTCAGCCTTCCTGCTCTACACTAGACACTTCCAGGAGAAATGTCCCATCCTTTCCTCCTCTTCTGTAAGATGCTTAAATGCCCCTCTTCTCTAACTTTGGATCCCATCCCCTGTTGCCTTCTCAGGGACCTCATCTTGTCTCTGGTTTCTTCCTTTTTTTGTTTACTTGTTCCTTTCTATGAGGCTAAAAATGCTGACTCTCTCCCATTGTAACAAAACCTTCTTACTCATGTTTCCCTCCAGCTACCACCCTTCACAGCCAATATTTCCTGCCTCTAATTCTCTACCTCCTACTCACTCCTCAGTCCATATAATCTGACTTCTGATCTTTCCATTCTACTGAAATGACTCCTTCTCATGGTTCCCCAAACAATGTTTTTCCTAAACCTAAAAACCTAATCACTCCCAAGGCATGTTCAGTTCGCCCTCTCAAAGGTACTGGATTACTCCCTACTTCTTGAAAGAGTCTCCTCCTGAACCCTGAAGTTTGTTGATTTTCCTTCTATCTCCCTGGCCACTTTTCAGTTTCCATTGCAGACTGCTCTGCCTTTCCTTTTAACTGTCTTTTTCCCCATGATAAATCTACCAGTCATAATGGGCTAGGTTATGCCGCCCTAAAAAACAACGCTTAAAATCTTAGCAATAATCATTTATTTTTTGTTTGGGCTACATGTCCAATGCAAGGCAGCAGTAGGGCAGATCCAAGAACCATGGAGAGTCAAGAACTATTCCTCAGAAGAGCGCACGGCAGGTGGAAGGTGGGGAGCCAGTCGGAAACATTTGCCTTTAGTCAATTAAAATGGAGAAATTAAATAATCCATAGGAGGGAGCTTCACGATGGCAGAAGAGTAAGACATGGAGATCACCTTCCTCCCCACAAATACATCAGAAATACATCTACATGTGGAACAGCTCCTAGAGAACACCTACTGAATGCTGGCAGAAGACCTCAGACCTCCCAAAAGGCAAGAAACTCCCCACGTGCCTGGGTAGGGCAAGAGAAAAAAGAAATAACAGAGACAAAAAAATAGGGACGGACCTGCACCCGTGGGAGGGAGCTGTGAAGGAGGAAAGGTTTCCACACACTAGGAAGCCCCTTCGCGGGCGGAGACTGCGGGTGGCAGAGGGGGGAAGCTTCGGAGCCACGGAGGAGAGCGCAGCCACAGGGGTGCGGAGGGCAAAGCGGAGAGATTCCTGCATGGAGGCTCGGTGCCGAGCAGCACTCACCAGCCCGAGAGGCTTGTCTGCTCACCCGCCGGGGTGGGCGGGGGCTGGGAGCTGAGGCTCGGGCTTCGGTTGGATCACAGGGAGAGGACTGGGTTTGGCTGCGTGAACGCAGCCTGAAGGGGGCTAGTGCGCCACAGCTAGCCGGGAGGGAGTCGGGGAAAAAGTCTGGAGCTGCCGAAGAGGCAAGAGACTTTTTCTTGCCTCTTTGTTTCCTGGTGCGTGAGGAGAGGGGATTCAGAGTGCTGCCTAAACGAACTCCAGAGACGGGCGCGAGCTGCGGCTATCAGCGCGGACCCCAGAGACGGGCATGAGACGCTAAGGCTGCTGCTGCCACCACCAAGAAGCCTGTGTGCAAGCACAGGTCACTAGCCACACCTCCCCTCCTGGGAGCCTGTGCAGCCCGCCACTGCCAGGCTCCCGTGATCCAGGGACAACTTCCCCAGGAGAACGCACCACGCCTCAGGCTGCTGCAACGTCACGCCGGCTTCTGCTGCCACAGGCTTGCCCCGCATCCGTACCCCTTCCTCCCCCCCGGCCTGAGTGAGCCAGAGCCCCCGAATCAGCTGCTCCTTTAATCCCGTCCTGTCTGAGCAAAGAACAGACGCCCTCAGGCGACCTACATGCAGAGGCGGGTCCAAATCCAAAGCTGAACCCTGGGAGCTATGGGAACAAAGAAGAGAAAGGGAAATCTCTCCCAGCAGCCTCAGGAGCAGCGGATTAAATCTCCACAACCAACTTGATGTACCTGCATCTGTGGAACACCTGAATACACAACGAATCATCTCAAATTGAGGAGGTGGACTTTGGGAGCAAAGATATATATATTTTTTTCCCTTTTTCTCTTTTTATGAGTGTGTATGTGTATGCTTCTGTGTGTGATTTTGTCTGTATAGCTTTGCTTTTACCATTTGTCCTAGGGTTCTGTCTGTCCATTTTTTTTGTTTGCTCGTTTGTTTGTTTTAACTATAGTTTTTAGCATTTGTTATCATTGGTTGATTGGTTTTTTGGTTTGGTTGCTCTCTTCTTTCTTTTTTCTTATTACTTAAAAAAATTTTTTTAATAATTATTTTTTATTTTAATAACTTTATTTATTTTATTTTATCTTCTTCTTTCTTTCTTTCTTTTTTTCCTCCCTTTTATTCTGAGCCGTGTGGAGGACAGGCTCTTGGTGCTCCAGCCAGGCATCAGGGCTGTGCCTCTGAGGTGGGAGAGCCAAGTTCAGGACACTGGTCCACCAGAGACCTCTCAGCTCCATGTAATATCAAACGGCGAAAAACTCCCAGAGATCTCCATCTCAATGCCAAGACCCAGCTCCACTCAATGACCAGCAAGCTGCAGTGCAGGACACCCTATGCCAAACAACTAGCAAGACAGGAACACAGCCCCTTCCATTAGCAGAGAGGCTGCCTAAAATCATAATAAGGCCACAGACACCCCAAAGCACACCACCAGACGTGGACCTGCCCACCAGAAAGACAAGGTCCAGTCTCATCCACCAGAGCACAGGCACTAGTCTCCTCCACCAGGAAGCCTACACAACCCACTGAACCAACCTTAGCCACTGGGGACAGACATCAAACACAACGGGAACTACGAACCTGCAGCCTGTGAAAAGGAAACCCCAAACACATGAAGTTAAGCAAAATGAGAAGACAGAGAAACACAGAGCAGATGAAGGAGCAAGGCAAAAACCCACCAGGCCTAACAAATGAAGAGGAAAGAGGCAGTCTACCTGAAAAAGAATTCAGAATAATGACAGTAAAGATGATCCAAAATCTTGGAAATAGAATGGAGAAAATACAAGAAAGGTTTAACAAGGACCTAGAAGAACTAAAGAGCAAACAAACAGTGATGAATAACACAATAAATGAAATTTTAAATTCTCTAGAAGGTATCAATAGCAGAATAACAGAGGCAGAAGAACGGATAAGTGACCTGGAAGATAAAATAGTGGAAATAACTACTGCAGAGCAGAATAAAGAAAAAAGAATGAAAAGAATTGAGGACAGTCTCAGAGACCTCTGGGACAACATTAAATGCATCAACATTTGAATTATAGGGGTCCAAGAAGAAGAAGAGAAAAAGAAAGGGACTGAGAAAATATTTGAAGAGATTGTAGTTGAAAACTTCCCTAATATGGGAAAGGAAATAGTTAATCAAGTCCAGGAAGCACAGAGAATCCCATACAGGATAAATCCAAGGAGAAACATGCCAAGACATGTATTAATCAAACTATCAAAAATTAAATACAAAGAAAAAATATTGAAAGCAGCAAGGGAAAAACAACAAATAACACACAAGGGAATCCCCATAAGGTTAATAGCTGATCTTTCAGCAGAAACTCTGCATGCCAGAAGGGAGTGGCAGGACATATTTAAAGTGATGAAGGAGAAAAATCTACAACCAAGATTACTCTACCCAGCAAGGATCTCATTCAGATTTGACGGAGAAATTAAAACCTTTACAGACAAGCAAAAGCTAAGAGAATTCAGCACCACCAATCCAGCTTTACAACAAATGCTAAAGGAACTTCTCTAGGCAGGAAACACAAGAGAAGGAACAGACCTACAACAACAAACCCAAAACAATTAAGAAAATGGTAATAGGAACATACATATCGATATTTACCTTAAATGTAAATGGATTAAATGCTCCAAACAAAAGACACAGACTGGCTGAATGGATACAAAAACAAGACCAGTATATATGCTGTCTACAAGAGACCCACTTCAAACCTAGGGACACATACAGACTGAAAGTGAAGGGATGGAAAAAGATATTCCATGCAAATGGAAATCAAAAGAAAGCTGGAGTAGTAATTCTCATATCAGATAAAATAGACTTTAAAACAAAGACTAATACAAGAGACAAAGAAGGACACTACATAATGATCAAGGGATCATTCCAAGAAGAAGATATAACAATTGTAAATATTTATGCACCCAACATAGGAGCATCTCAATACATAAGGCAAATACTAACTGCCATAAAAGGGGAAATCGACAGTAACACAATAATAGTAGGGGACTTTAACACCCCATTTTCACCAATGGACAGATCATCCAAAATGAAAATAAATAAGGGAACACAAGCATTAAATGACACAGTAAGCAAGATGGACTTGATGGATATTTATAGGACATTCCATCCAAAAACAACAGAATCCGCATTCTTCTCAAGTGCTCATGGAACATTCTCCAGGATAGATCATATCTTGGGTCACAAATCAAGCCTTGGTAAATTTAAGAAAATTGAAATCGTGTCAAGTATCTTTTCCGAGCACAACGCTATGAGACTAGATATCAACTACAGGAAAAAATCTGTAAAAAATACAAACACATGGAGGCTAAACAATACACTACTTAATAACCGAGAGATCACTGAAGAAATCAAAGAGGAAATCAAAAAATACCTAGAAACAAATGATAATGAAAACACGACGACCCAAAACCTATGAGATGCAGCAAAAGCAGTTCTAAGAGGGAAGTTTGTAGCAATCAATCCTACCTTAAGAAACAAGAAACATCTCAAATAAACAACCTAACCTTACACCTAAAGCAATTAGAGAAAGAAGAACAAAAAACCCCCAAAGTTAGCAGAAGGAAAGAAATGATAAAGATCAGATCAGAAATAAATGAAAAAGAAATTAAGGAAACGACAGCAAAGATCAATAAAACTAAAACCTGGTTCTTTGAGAAGATAAACAAAATTGATAAACCATTTGCCAGACTCATCAAGAAAAAAAGGGAGAAGACTCAAATCAATAGAATTAGAAATGAAAAAGGAGAAGTAACAGCTGATACTGCAGAAATACAAAGGATCATGAGAGATTACTACAAGCAACTATATGCCAATAAAATGGACAACCTGGAAGAAATGGACAAATTCTTAGAAATGCACAACCTTCCAAGACTGAACCAGGAAGAAATAGAAAATATGAACAGAGCAATCACAAGTAATGAAATTGAAACTGTGATTAAAAATTTTCCAACAAACAAAAGCCCAGGACCAGACGGCTTCACAGGTGAATTCTATCAAACATTTAGAGAAGAGCTAACACCTATCCTTCTCAAACTCTTCCAAAATATCGCAGAGGGAGGAACACTCCCAAACTCATTCTACGAGGCCACCATCACCCTGATACCAAAACCAGACAAAGACATCACAAAGAAAGAAAACTACAGGCCAGTATCACTAATGAACATAGATGCAAAAATCCTCAACAAAGTACTAGCAAACAGAATCCAGCAGCACATTAAAAGAATCATACACCATGATCAAATGGGGTTTATCCCAGGAATGCAAGGATTCTTCAATATACACAAATCAATCAACGTGATACACCATATTAACAAATTGTAGGAGAAAAACCATATGATCATCTCAATCGATGCAGAGAAAGCTTTTGACAAAATTCAACACCCACTTATGATAAAAACCCTCCAGAAAGTAGGCATAGAGGGAACTTTCCTCAACATATTAAAGGCCATATATGACAAACCCACAGCCAACATTGTCCTCAATGTTGAAAAACTGAAACCATTTCCACTAAGATCAGGAACAAGACAAGGTTGCTCACTCTCACCACTATTATTCAACATAGTTTTGGAAGTTTTAGCCACAGCAATCAGAGGAGAAAAAGAAATAAAAGGAATACAAATCTGAAAAGAAGAAGTAAAACTGTCACTGTTTGCAGATGACATGATACTATACATAGAGAATCTTAAAGATGCTACCAGAAAACTACTTGAGCTAATCAGTGAATTTGGTAAAGTAGCAGGATACAAAATTAATGCACAGAAATCTCTTGCATTCCTATACACTAATGATGAAAAATCTAAAAGTGAAATTAAGAAAACACTCCCATTTACCACTGCAACAAAAAGAATAAAATATCTAGGAATAAACCTACCTAAGGAGACAAAAGACCTGTAGGCAGAAAATTATAAGACACTGATGAAAGAAATTAAAGACGATACAAATAGATGGAGAGATATACCATGTTCTTGGATTGGAAGAATCAACATTGTGAAAATGACTATACTACCCAAAGCAATCTACAGATTCAATGTAATCCCTATCAAACTACCACTGGCATTTTTCACAGAACTAGAACAAAAAATTTCACAATTTGTGTGGAAACACAAAAGACCCCGAATAGCCAAAGCAATCTGGAGAAAGAAAAACAGAGCTGGAGGAATCAGGCTCCCTGACTTCAGACTATAGTACAAAGCTACAGTAGTCAAGACAGTATGGTACTGGCACAAAAACAGAAATATAGATCAGTGGAACAGGACAGAAAGCCCAGAGATAAACCCATGCACATATGGTCACCTTATCTTTGATAAAGGAGGCAAGAATATACATTGGAGAAAAGACAGCCTCTTCAATAAGTGGTGCTGAGGGCTTCCCTGGTGGAACAGTGGTTAAGAATCCCCCTACCAATGCAGGGGACACGGTTCGAGCCCTGGTCTGGGAAGATCCCACGTGCCTTGGAGCAACTAAGCCCGTGCACCACAACTACTGAGCCTGCACCCTAGAGCCCGCGAGCCACAACTACTGAAGCCTGCGTGCCCAGAGCCCGTGCTCTGCAACAACAGAAGCCACAACAATAAGAAGTCCGCACGCTGCAATGAAGACCCAACGCAGCCAAAAATAAATAAATAAAAAAAAAAAAAAAAAGTGGTGCTGGGAAAACTGGACAGCTACATGTAAAAGAATGAAATTAGAACACTCCCTAACACCATACACAAAAATAAACTCAAAATGGATTAAAGACCTAAATGTAAGGCCAGACACTATCAAACTCTTAGAGGAAAACATAGGCAGAACACTCTATGACATAAATCACAGCAAGATCCTTTTTGACCCACCTCCTAGAGAAATGGAAATAAAAACAAAAATAAACAAATGGGACCTAATGAAACTTAAAACCTTTTGCACAGCAAAGGAACCATAAACAAGATGAGAAGACAACCCTCAGAATGGGAGAAAATATTTGCAAATGAAGCAACTGACAAAGGATTAATCTCCAAAATTTACAAGCAACTCATGCAGCTCAGTATCAAAAAAACTAACAACCCAATCCAAAAATGCACAGAAGACCTAAATAGACATTTCTCCAAAGAAGATATACAGATTGCCAACAAACACATGAAAGAATGGTCAACATCATTAATCATTAGAGAAATGCAAATCAAAACAACAATGAGATATCATCCCACACCGGTCAGAATGGCCATCATCAAAAAATCTACAAACAATAAATGCTGGAGAGGGTGTGGAGAAAAGGGAACCCTCTTGCACTGTTGGTGGGAATGTAAATTGATACAGCCACTATGGAGAACAGTATGGAGGTTCCTTAAAAAACTAAAAATAGAACTACTATACGACCCATCAGTCCCACTACTAGGCATATACCCTGAGAAAACCATAATTCAAAAAGTCATGCACCAAAATGTTCATTGCAGCTCTATTTACAATAGCCAGGACATGGAAGTAACCTAAGTGTCCATCAACAGATGAATGGATAAAGAAGATGTGGCACATATATACAATGGAATATTACTCAGCCATAAAAAGAAACGAAATTGAGTTACTTGTAGTGAGGTGGATGGACCTAGAGTCTGTCATACAGAGTGAAGTCAGAAAGAAAAAAACAAATACCATATGCTAACACATATATATGGAATCTTTAAAAAAAAAAAAAGGTTCTGAAGAACCTAGGGACAGGACAGAATAAAGACATAGACATAGGGAATGGACTTGAGGACACAGGGAGGGGGAAGGGCAAGCTGGGACAAAGTGAGAGAGTGGCATGGACATATATACACTACCAAATGTAAAACAGATAGCTAGTGGGAAGCAGCCGCATAGCACAGGGAGATCAGCTTGGTGTGTTGTGATCACCTAGAGGGGTGGGATAGGGAGGATGGGCGGGAGATGCAAGAGGGAGGAGATATGGAGATATATGTATATGTATAGCTGATTCACTTTGTTATAAAGCAGAAACTAACACAGCATTGTAAAGCAATTATACTCCAATAAAGATGTTTAAAAAAATTTTAAAAAAAATAATGATATCATGGAGATAATAAAAAAAAAAGAAAAAATAGAACTATTCCTCCACATGAGCAAGACTGAGTACTAATTAAGGGATTTCCAACATTCTCTTGGCTGGATTTCAGAATTGCTCTGGTGACCTTTATAGAACAGGAATGTCTACAGCAGTTATCCTATGCCTGTCCCACATTGTCCCACCATTGTGTGGATGATTTTTCTCTTGAGTTCAGGAGTTCAGATCAAAAGGATGAGATTGTGGACTTCAATTTGATACTGTGACAGAACAAGATTTGGGGGAGCCTTGGGGAGGAGTGAGTGTGTTTTGTATGTGGGAGGGATATGAACCATTGAGGGCTGAGTTCAGAGTGTCACAGCCAGCCTCCAAGATAGCCCTCAATGGTCCCAGCCTTTTGGTATTTACATTCTTGTATAGAGTATAGCCTCCTCCCACATTGGATAGGGCTGGCCTGAGTGACCAACAGGATATTTCAGAAATGATGGAATGTGGCTTTTGAGGCTAGGTTATAATATATAGCATCTCACTCACCATAGAGGAAAGCAGATGTCATGTTACAAAGGCATCATGCAGCACTATGGAAAGGTCCACATGGCAAGGAACTGAGACCTGTTGCCAACATCTATGCAAGTGAATCATGTTGCAAACAAATTCTCCAGCCCCAGTCAAGTCTTCAGATAACTGCTATCCCTGTGAACTTTCTGACTGCAACCTCATGAGAAATCCTGAGCCAAAACCTCCAGACAAGCCGTTCCCAAATTCCTGACCCACAAAAGCTATGTGAAATGTGGATGTTCACTATTAAGCCTGCATTCTATTTTCATCCCGTCCATGTTAACTTTGGTCTAAACTACTGCAGCTGCTTCTCTAATCTTTCTCTTTGCTTTCACCTGAATTACTTTCCTTTTCCCAAAATTACTTTCCTCACAGGGACTTGAATGAAATGTCAGAACATGAATCTACTAAAAATCTTTTAAGGATTTCCATTTTTTCCCAGGATAAAGCCTAAATTCATCAACATAGCCTATAAGGCCTGCATGATCTGACTTATATAGGCTGACCTTTCAGACTTAACTCTCAAGGCTCTTTCCTTTCAACTCAAAATTCAGTCAACCAAATTTCTTTCATTTGCTAGAATAAGCCTTCTTTTCTCTTGACCTGTGGTTGGACTTCTCACACAAGCTTCTCTCTGCCTGGAACACTTCTCTACTCTCTTTTCTCCCCCAAACCTCTATTCATTTCTCATTGACCCCTCATATCTGAGAAGCCTGTCCTAACTCTCTTGCCCAAGTATAGAAGGTGATCCTCACATGTGTTCCAAGACAAGCTATGCCATATTCCTATCACATTCTGTAATATTAACTTATAATTAACAGTAATATTAAAAAGAGTTACTTGAAACAGATGCTGCCTGGGCCCACTTCTGAGTCTTCTCCTGTTGTTTCCCCTATTCAAGAGATTCCTATGCCTCTGCCTGAAGATGTTCTTTGGTCAGAGAGCATGTTTGACCCACACCCAGGGCAGGCTGGAAGCTCTGCGTGGTTACCCTCAATTAATGAGGCAGACAAGTTGGTAAATAAATAACCCATCTTTGTAGTTCTATTGGGACAATCCTGAGGTGTGCTCTACACTGTGCCTCGGGGAGTACCTGGTGGGATTGAGCCCCATTTGCCCAAGGAAGTAACCTGCTTGTTAACATACTCTTTATTATCTGCTTCCTCTCCTTGTGTCACTTGACTTATTTAGTCTCTCATAGCTTCTTGAACTCTTTCCCAAATAAACTCCTTGCATACATAATCTCGTCTCAGGGACTGATTCTGGAGTAACCCACACTAAGTCACTTAGACAGCACTTATGTGAGCTGGACACTGGATCAAGCTCTTTATGTGGATTATACGTTTTAATTCTCTTAGCAACCCAAAGAGATAGGTAGTAATCCATAAAATTGGGGCAATAATACTTACAGGATTGTCATAAGGATTAAATGGGATAATTCATGTAAAGAGCTTAGCACTTGGTATGTATGATAATGCATGTAAAGAGCTTAGCACTGAAAGAGAAGATGAATCTGAAGTGTTTAGCAAGGTCCTTTGCATAGTAAGCAATTGGTTACTTGTGCAAGATCACACAGATGCTAAGTGGTAGATTTTTACCAAACTCTTCCAGATTCTAGAGCTCTCAATTACTATTCTAAACTGTCTAACTGTAGTCTTCTATTGAACTATTTTTCCACAGCAGACTGTAAGCTCCATGAGAATAGGAACCATCCAATTACATCCAGCTTTATCAGCAGAACCTGGCATTTGGTGGATAGCAAGACAATCGTGTAAAAACGAACTGATTCTTCCCCTTCTCCCAACCAACTCTGTTTTATATTCAGTTTAGGGTACTCATTATTCAAAATAATTCTTTGGGGCTTCAGTTAGAGTAATCATAAAAATTATGTATAAAAAGAAAGTGTCTTCCTTGAAAAGCCTCATTTTTATGTTTATTTTTTTCCCTCTTCAGGATAATAGTGCATTTTCACCATGGGAAGGCAGCATATTTAGTGGTAGATCATGCTGGTTTTGAAGTAAAAAAGAATTGGTTCAAATCTAGTATTTTCAACTGACCTTGAAAAAAATACTTCAGCCTCTCTGATTTGTAGCTTTCTCATCTATAAAACAGGAATGATCATACCTCCTATACTAGTTATCTATTGTTGCATAACAAATTAACTCAAAACTTAGTAGCTGAAGACAACAAACATCTATTATCTTACACAGTTTCAGAGGGTCAGGAATCTAGGAGTAGCTTAGCTGGGTGATTCAAGCTCAGAGCTTCTCATGAGGTTGCTATCAAGTTGTCTACTGGGGCTGTAATCAATTGAAGGCTTGAGTGGGACTAGACAATCCACTTCCAAGTCCACTCATATGGTTGTTAGAAGGGGTCTCAGTTTCTTACCTTGTGAGCCTCTCATAGCATGGCATCTGATTTCCCCAAAGCACAAGATCTGAGAGGGAGAAAGAGAGAGTACCCAAGATGGAAGCCACAGTGTGTCTTATAATCTAATTTGGAAGTGACATACCATATTCTCTGCCATATTCTATTGGTCACGCTGACCAATGCTGGCACAGTGTGGGAAGGGGCTACACAAGGATGTGAATAGCAAAAGACAGGATCCTTGGGGGCCATCTCGGAGGCTGAGTATAACACCATCCATATACAGCTGTAGTGGAAGGTTTCATGTACTTAGTACATAGTTGTCTCCCAAAAAATATTAGTTCTCTTTTGTGCACTCAAGGGAAGATACATAAGTTCTGGAACCTGAAGAATACATTGAGCAACCCAGAGTTTAATAGTCACCCCAGTACAATTACTATCAAAGAAATCTAGTTACTACAGCTCACATCCAGATAAGAACAAAACAAATGATACTGATGACAGCCCACATCTATCTACAAAGCTCATCATAGTCTCCAAAATTTATTTACACTTATCATTCAGCTTTAATTTTATGTCATCATATATTTCATTTATCTCCACAACTCTATGGCATATTAATTATTATTGTCACACTTTCCAAGTAAGAACAATGAGCTTAAGGAAGATTACATGATTTGTCAAAGGACATTCAGCAACTCAGCAATCAAGTCAGGATTCAAACCCAGGACTTCTGACTCCAACATCTATTCTCTTTTAGTCAATTATCTTATGCTGCAATAGTAGCAAGTCTCTCTCTCTCTGTGTCTCTCTAAATCTATCTATCTATCTCTATGGAGAATGGAGAATGTCATTATTTTTGCCCTTTGCAGTGACCTCTACATAAGCACACGTACTTTCCTCAGGGCTCTCTTGCATGTGATTGTCAGTTGTTAAGTGGCCCAGCATCTCCCAGAGCATGTCCAGGTTAGCACACGGTACTAACTGTGCAGTACTGGAAGGATTGCCTTAGGGGGTTGTTTTTATTTTGCGGAAACATAGATAGTGGCTGGTGCATTTTGCTTGATCCTTCTCCCCCCTCACTACCTTCTACACACAAACACACACCCAGGGAGAAGAAGGTGATTGGAAAAGATTTCTCAGCTCACAGATTCCCAGTAATTAATAAGAGGCAGATGCTTTCTATCAAGGGCCTGCTGAGCCATGGGGTGGTGGACAAATGAGGGCTGTATGTGTAAGCAACATGGGCCTCCAGTCAGCAAAGAATTCAGACAGAGCCTGCAACCACTAGGCCTTGGAGTCCTGAGAGCAGGTAAGGACAAGATGCAGACCCATAGAGTGTGGCACTTATTCCAGGGACTTGGACCTGCTACATTCACAGGTCATGATGACAGCTTTGGTGCAGCCACATGGGTAGGCTTACCATTCAACCTGCCAAGTGAAGAATAAAAGAAGCGAGGGCATGAAGATCTGGGAGCAGAGCTAGGCCAAGGGACTGGGAGTGCTGCCTGTACTGTACTGGCCACTTGCCAAATACCCTCTCACTCAGCCTCACCTGCAAACCCACCTGTGGGGGCAAGGGGTGGGGCTATTCTTATCCTCATCTGACAGATGAGGAGACTGTGACTCAGAGAGGTAAATGAGTTGGCCAAAGTCTAACAAATAGCAGTAACCACAGAGTAATGATTTCTAAGCTATTGATTAACTTCTCGACCATTTATACATAAGAAACTGGTCTTTTGGTTGGGACTTAACAGTGAGTCTCTTTAGGTCACTTATCAAAGATTACTATGCAAATCCCTTCCTCTGCACCCTAGGTTGATGCTACCTTGCTATTTCTGGACAGGGGTGGATGTAACACTCTTCTGGCTGGTCCTTTTCAACTCTTCCCTCAGTAATAGGATTCTAGTGACCCCAGCCTCCCAACCACTACCACTAGTTTCCTCTCCCACCCCAAAATACCACTTGCGTGAGTGAAAGATGCACAGCCCGCCCTCCACAGAATTTTCTCTTCCACATGGCCCACAATTGGTCTGTAGGAAATACAAATCCCTTACTGCAAAAGCCTGGGAAGGCAGACTGATGCCAAAGCAAACATGCTCTCCTGACTCTGGCCTTGAAGCGCTTAGTCTCTTACTCCCTAGATTTTCCAGGCAGGAGGGACACCAATTTCTGCACCAACCAAACACAGGGAAAACACTTCAAGGTTCTCCAAGTGGTCCTATTGAAGTCTAATCACTTGTCTTGAGTTGAGAAGAACTTAGAACTGGGATGGTTCTCGCCAAAACATTCTCTTAACAAAATCCACCCACTCTTATTCAGAAGTTGTTGAGGGGATTGAACTGAGATAAATAATAGCTTGGGCTCTTAAGGTCAACCTGCCTAGTTTCAAATGCTTGTACCATATGATCTTGGGTGAGTTATATATTTTCTCTATGCCTCAGTTTAATTATCTGTAAAATGTGGGTAAGAGCAGGACTTAGTTACAGATTTTCCATGAGGATTAAATAAGATAATGCATGGAGAACACCTGCCAAATACACTGAAGGGGCCAGATATTATTCTTTATAACAAACTACAAATCTCTGTGTAAATAGTTGATACTATCACTATAACAGAATGACTCGATAGGTTCCACATTGATTTTGGAATCAGAGTTTATAAATTTCCCTGAATCTGTGAGCTGCAGTATTTATCAGCATGAATCCACTTGAAGAAAAACCCTAGATAATTTTTATCACTATTTCCATGTAATTTGCTGATGAATTGCAAATGATTATCAAAATTGCAGTGATAACATTTCTACAGAAAATGAATAGGGCTGCTACTCCCTCATTCTCTGGTGCGATCATTCATTTATCTTCCTGGCTGCTAGGAACATTGATGGTAAGGGCCTGGGATACCCTTTCTTCCTTTTGAGACTGGCAAATACAAATTTATCAAAATTCAGCTCAAATGTCATCTCCTCAGTGAAAGCTGATCTTGACCAAGCTCTACAAACAGAATTATTTCCCTCCTTCCTCTAGATTCCCATAGTACTTTGTACAGTTCCCTCTTCTTATCTAACTACAGGGCATCTGGCTTCTGCTTGTCCATGTGATCCCCCCCTTGGATTGAACCCTTTGCCATTACTCTTAAATACGACTTTGAGTCTGGGTACTGTCTTCATACCTGTGTTTCACCCAAACTCAGTGGCTAGTGTGACCACACACTCTGGTTTGTCTCCCTTCCCCATCCTGATAACTTAATTTCAGCTTTCAGACTCCTACTTGTATCTGACACTCCAGGGTCTCCTTGTCCCTAATGGAAATTTAGAAACTAAACAGAGGTGGAATTAGAAGCTAAAAGAGCATAGAAAAGGAAATACCTATATTTGGGAGTGAAGAGGATGGAGAAGAGAGAAAGAAGACCAAGGGTCTAAGATCTGTGTCTTGTAGGCAGAAGTGTTTTCTGGGTAGAGATGTACAAGTATACGTTTGGATGAAAGTCATTGAATGCTAGCTTAAAGAGTTTGGGTTTTGTTATTTATGCATTGTAGGGAGATCTAAAATTGTTAAAAGGAGAAGTGTAGGGCAACAAAGTAGGAGCTGTATTTCAAAAAGTTCACCCTGACTGCCATGAGGTTGGTTTGGAAGGAACACTCAATAGCATTGGTGTAGAAGAATCAGTCCTTTGGTCTGCCTCAACACAGTGAATGTTTCCTGTCACATTAATATGCATATCTGCTATGGCTGAGGAACGTCTCCAGAAATCAGATATAATGAGGAGGATTCTTTGCACGGTGTGTGCATGTGGGCGTGGGGGAGCAATGAGGGTGCAGGGAAGAATGCACAGGATATCTGATCCTGGTGAATATTGGAGGATGCATTTGGCCAGGTCTGTGGTCTTTACTCAGGAAGAAGACGAGGTATCCAGGAGGATACTGCT
Organism: Balaenoptera musculus; assembly: GCF_009873245.2. Classification (NCBI taxonomy): domain Eukaryota; kingdom Metazoa; phylum Chordata; class Mammalia; order Artiodactyla; family Balaenopteridae; genus Balaenoptera; species Balaenoptera musculus. The sequence continues at coordinate 91,309,656 of NC_045790.1, forward strand.
GTGAAGCAAAAGATGTAAGGGGCAAGGGGGAGCAGAGGGGTAGGAGAGAAAGAAGCCAGAAAGATACAGAAGATGATACTGAACCGTCGCGGCATGATCAGGAACTCTGCTTTGTCAGTCTGCTTATTCATTCTGAGCTTGGGAATTTCCCTGAGCCCTGTTCCTGCTGCTTTGCAGAATAGACAGGAGGATAGTCACTGAGTAATGTGCCCCTCCTTCTGGCCAGAATACTCTGTTCTTGGCTGAAGGCCACTGCTCAAATCCAGCCTCTTCTGCCCCTTGCAGGATGCGATGGTCAGTGGAAAGTTTGCTCAATGGCCTGACTGGAGAACTGGACCCTGGCTTCCTAAATTTTTTACTTCTTCTGGCCCAGGACATTCAAAGGACTGGTACAGAGAGGGGGACCTTGGGTATGGAGTTCAAGGGCTACTAGTTTTTTTTGTCTGATACTGCATTTTGCTTCTAAGTTTGGAAATAGGTACAACCAAGACCTGATCTTAATAAATTTAAATTCCCTCTCTGGCCTCCGGAGAAAAGGAGTTACCAGAAAGCATTTCATCAGTATGGAATCCTAATTGTGGCCCTAGGTCATTAGGTTTTAATAAATCAGTGTGGCTGAATGATGGCTTAAGAGACTTTCTATCTCCAGGAGAACTGACAGGATTATGAGAAAAGCTCCTAATGACTGATATCTCACGGCAGAATCTTAATTACCACAGAATTCATAGGAAGCACCTGATGGCTCTACAGATGATTTGATTAGAAACCACATTTTAAAATCTCTCCCAGATGAGTCAGTGGTAGCATCCTTTGGGAGCCAAGTCTGCGTGTAAGCTCTCATGCACACAATAAATCTCAACACTGAAGAAAAACAAAATTCCCTCAAAACCTCCATTTTTAATTTCTAGCCTAAAAAAATTGACCAGAACTTATTTTTTTCTTGACCAGAACTTTCCAGGCTAAGATAGGTTGGAGTTAAAGTGCTATTCTACTTGATATTTCTTGTCATTATCAATTATTATAGGTAGAGATCATGTAAATCCCATGACATGATATATGAAGTTCCACAACATATGAAGCCAGCCTATTCATTCATATACATATTTAGCCACTGAGTCCTTGACAGCTACATGCTGGATGCCGCAGCAGCAACAAGAGTGAACAAAAACAAAAATGGTATCTTGCTCTCTTATGCTTACAAGTTATTGAAGTAGACACACCTAATCAAAAAGCTATCCAAATAAATGCAGAGGAGCAGATATTGGTGCAATGAAACCGATAATACAGGAAATCGACCTATATTAATCAGAGAAACATGGCTTTCTGAGAAAATGATCATTGGGCTGAAATCTAGAAGAAGAGTAGAGGATGATTTAGTGAAGGGAGGTCAGGGGAAGGGTTGGGTGGCAGGGGGTTTTGGTGGGAAGTGCATTTTGGGAACAGGGAAAGGATGGCACAAAGGCTCTGGGGCAGAATGGAAGTGGACGATGGTCAGCATGGTTGGAGGGCAACGGGGATTGTATGTAAGATGTCTATATATAAAAAGGAAACTGATGATAATAACCACGTGTGCTGTGCAGCCAGATGAAGAATTTGGACAATTAATGTTAAAAAGAGAAAAAGTGTTGAAGTAGTTTAAAAGATTATCAAAATGTGGCCCGGGGTCTGATTAAAAGAAATCGAGATGGGAATGAGGAATGGTGGATGGATGATACCTAATTTATGTTGGAGGCTCAGGGAGGACTTTCCAGAGGAAGTCGTATGTGAATTGAGCACCAAAGGACTAGGAATTAGTGGTGAAAATCGGGCAAGGGGGAGTGAAACCCAAAGGTGCAGCTCAGGATGGTTGGGGTGAAGGTACATGAGGACACCTGCAGAAGGTGAGGCTGGAAAGCAAGTGGAGGCTCAATAATCAGAGGCCCTGAAGGTCAGGCAAAGGGGTTTTAACCCCAAGAGCACCAAGGAAAAGAGGTAATGGTGGACATAAGGAAGTGCTGGGGCCTCTGGTTAGCCAGAGTGGACCTGCCCAATCTAGACGCAATTCAATTTGTATAAGTCACAGTGGTGGCTAAATAAAATCTATCCGGAAGTCTTTATTTTCTCCCCTGAACTGGAAAATGATTCTTGTGAGAATAAACGGACAAAGGGTAATTTACTTGGGAAAGGGAAAAGGAGAGGTGTGTGGATGTGTGTACACAATGTGAATGTGTGTGTGCAAGTGTGTGTTGTGTGTGGAGAAGAGGAGTTGGGAGAGAAGCCTGAGAAATGGTTTCAGGTAAGACAGCTTCTGCATTTGAGATAAATATGCCCTTTGAAATCCCTTCAAGGGCCAACAGATTGGAAACAAAACTCCCCAAGAGTTCAAACTCTTTACTCTCACGTTTCCAGACACCTTTCACACACTCACATGTTCTCTCTTGTCCTTCCAGTCAAGGTAGGTCACCTGCCAACTCACTTCCAGTTATGGCTTTCTCCACGTAGGTTGTTTCACCCCAGGTATCACCAATCTCTAGCTACCCAAATCCTTCTAAGTGTCATCTGAAACATTACTTTTAGGTGACTTCCAGATCCCCTCTGGGAAGGATGGCCTTTTCCTCTGAGCTCACGTGGTCTCTGCACTCCATTCTGTTGCGTATACATGGAACAGTGTTTGAACCCCAGTCCCCGAAGCAGGGTAAACAGATATTCGGCACATATTTTCAAATGAATGGGCAAATACTTTAATAGTTATGTTTATCTTTTCTTCATACTTGGAGTAAGATCTCAGTAGGTGTCTTACTCCTCTCTGTAGCCCTCAGAGCATGTGACAATTAAAGGTGCACAAGAGAATTTTTAGGTGCTTTGTTTCTGTAAGATTTGCATGAATGAATCAATAATTGAGACTCAATCAAAACCAAGTTTGGTGGCATCATCCAATGGCTGTCAGTTGCGGGTGGAACTGTTCCTCTCGGGGTGGGTGTTCGGAAAAGTGTAGGGCATTTCTGGTCATCTCGATGGCTGGTGAGAACTCTACTCACATTTAGTGGCAGAGATCAAGAAGGATAAATATCCTGCGAATCAAGGGACAGTCCAGCACAACAAAAAAATCGTTCTACCTCAAGTTCTACCTGAATCAGTTAAGAAGAACTGCCCACTTTAAATGATGTTGAGAGACTTGAAAATGTTTTGAGGAAAGTTGTAGACTCTTCGCCTCTGGGGAAATTAAAAGAAAACAAGAAAATGTTGTCTTGATGGCCTCTCAACCCCACCCAGCCCTGTGATACTAAAATCCTGGGGAATGTAAAATCCAGGCCAAATGGTCCAGACTAGGAGACCCACCCCTTTGCGTCATGCAGGGACAGCCTCAGAGATTCCTGCTTCCATCAGAAAGGGCTTAAAGCTGGACTGTGGTCCCTCTGGCCAGGAGAGAGGTTGCTTCTCGGCGTGTATTTTATTTCTGGAGAAGTAACTCCCAGGAAATGCATACATTTATATTCAGCGCACAGATGATATCAGAAGGCATGCTACCAGCCCATCCTATGGTTTTTTCTTTTTCTTTTCTCCTAACTAAGCAAACAGCAGGAGTCAGCTCTAGGAAGCAAAGCATGGAATGTGGGGAGGCATTTGAGGTGTTATCAGGGACGAGGGTGGCAGAATGTCTGAAAGAAGTGACAGACTTTGTGGGACTTGGTGAAGCCTCTTCCCCCTTCACCATGATGGAACTGACCAACTCCCTCCCTTACATTATGTATATATAGTTTTACATGATATAGTTATATTCTCAATCACCAGTAATTTTATTATGATAAAAATTTATTTTGATAATATGTGATATTTCAGGTAATAATATAATAATGTACTGTTAAGAATAATAATATAATTATAATAATAATTCTATTATGATAAATAATGATCTTATGCTCCCTACTAGTCCTGGAGCTCCCTGAGAACAGTGATAATATTTTACTTATTCCTGTGTTCCCAGTACCTAGGAAATCACCTGACAACCTCCTCCCTTATACTTCATATATATTTGTTTTATTCCAAAGCTTACATGATTAAAAAAATTTACATTCATGCCACAATCTATGGCACAAAATCTTGAGCAGTAAGGATATTGTACTTACTTCTGTGTCCCCAGAACCCAGCTGAGTTCCACATACTCAGAAGGTGCTCGGCAAATTTTAGTTGAATCAAAACAAATTGAATCAGTGAGAATAAACCGAGCATTGAAAGTTCTAGTCTGAGTGAACGCATGAATGATGCGTGATGGTACTATTGAAGAAAAATATATTGAAGAAAAGGGATTGATTGGGCTGAAGGAATACAGGGCCTCTAACAAATATCTCAGGAGATGCATTAACTACCTTGGAAGGAGATGAAGGAAGCACTGAGGCAGAGAGTAGAAACCTTGGCAGAGAGATGTGGAGACTCAGCCATCATCTCATAGCAGGTGGACTCACTGTCTAGAGACAAATGATTGGAAACATCCCAGAAGCTTATGGAAACATAAAGGTTTTTATCCGGTTGCTCTATAAATATACATTCATCCAAAGAGTCTCAAGAATATCCTGCCATAGTAATCCAGTAGAGGAGAAACCAGGGATAAGTTGAGAAATAAATTATATTCCACACCTTCAAGTCATTCCTAAACCATTTCTCCCTCACGATTATATAAGCCAAGAAATGTTCACTTAAACTCTTTTGAGTTAGATTTCTGTCACTTAAAATCAGGAGAATTTGGGCTAGTAAAAGCACCTACCATTGCTTTCCCCAACATAGCATTTTAAAAAAAAGCTTTTGATTGCTTGAATAAAATATAAAGACAATCCATTATTTTGAAGCAAAAGATCCATTAAATATTGTTTCCTTTCCCCCTCTCTTAAAGCAACTACTTGGAGGGATAGCAATTTCTAAGTGTTGGAGAAAAGCTGATTGCTCTCGGTCAATGGTTTAGAAATTAGACTTTTTAAACAAACAGATTATTGAATGTCCAGGATATCTGTTCTCAATCAACAAGGAGCAAGAAAAGCTTCAGAGAAAAAGGCCAGTGAGGAATCTTCTCTCTCTCCTGCCACCAATGGCCCTGTCTTGCCTCTTTGAGATAATTATCAAAACTTGGCATGGCCTCACTTTGGTTCTCATTCCGAGCTAGCAAGGAGTCAGTGAGTATATAAACCAGCCAGTCGTTGATTCACTCCACAGCAGAAAAGATAACGGTACTGCTTAACTGGTTAGCATCTGTGACTTTTACTGTCTGCTTCTCTGAAGATATAGATTCTTCGTGGCAGCAGCCTCTCTTCTGTTTTGACCAATACTCTAAACATCAATAACCGTCTTCTGCAATCATGATAATACTAACTCCCTGTTGGCTTAATAATGACAACAGTAATCAAAATCATGATCTGGATGTATATGTGCTTTCCATGGGAAGTATCGATGTACTATTTTCAAAAACTTTCTATGACCCCTTTAGAATTTTTTTCTCAATGAATATGTTTAAAATGAAGGCTTGTAAAAAATTACTCACCCGGGCTTCCCTGGTGGCGCAGTGGTTGGGAATCTGCCTGCCAACGCAGGGGACACGGGTTCGAGCCCTGGTCTGGGAAGATCCCACACGCCGCGGAGCAACTAGGCCCGTGAGCCACAACTACTGAGCCTACACGTCTGGAGCCTGGGATCTGCAACAAGAGAGGCCGCGATAGTGAGAGGCCCGCGCACCGCGATGAAGAGTGGCCCCCGCTTGCCGCAACTAGAGAAAACCCTCGCACAGAAACGAAGACCCAACACAGCCAAAAATACATAAAAAACAAAACAAAACAAAACAAAAACTGCTAAAAGAAATTACTCACCAATCCCAGCCCCAAATAGTTACAGTTCTCTGATTATTCATGTTTTTCTGTCTCACAGGAAAGTGAAATACAGTCAGATTCAATCTTCTAGAAGCCAAATCTAAAAGAACGTGCATTAGAAAGGTCTCTGGTCAAAGGCTGAATCATCTAAAACATGTTATCAGAGACATCTGAGCACCTTACTTTGGCCTCAAGTTCAACACATTCAGTCACATGCATCTCCAACAAACAGAAGTTGGAAATGGTCCTGATCATTTAGGTTGACAAATGTGAAGGCCTGAAAACTAACAACGATTGAGTATTTATTTTGTTCTAGACATTGTGCCAAGAATTTTGTAAATATTATCACATTTCCCCCCAGAAAAACCCTGTCCATTTTATAGATGAGGACACTGAGGCTCAGGAAGACAAACTGCACAAGGAGAACTAGCTACTAATTATGGAGCCAGGATTTGAACTCCAGAGTCTGTGCTCCTCACTTAACAGAGTGAGTGCTTCTCCCTGATTTTCTTCACCTGTACTTGGTATATCCCTCCAGCAGAGTGGTTCCCACAATGGATTGTCATTATTTACCTAAAACTTTGATGACCCTACCAGTTTCTGAACTCTTAATTTTACTAACCTCTCTATGTACTAAACATTGCTTGGCCGTCAGTAGGGGCTCAGTAAATGTTTGGTACCGTAGTGGAATGAATGCATGAAGGAAGGAAGGATAAAACAAAGACATCTAACATAAGTGGTTACTTTCTTCCCTAGCTTCCTATTTGAAGTCTTTCTCAGACCTTTTCTGACTTGCTTTTTTCCAGATATATTGGAGACTATGCATCATAATTTGTACAATTTAGTGAACCTTTACAGAATGGAATTCTGGGCAGACTTCAGCTGGTGTGTGCCAACCAGAGATTTGTATGAAGAATCCATTTGAGCAGGATTAGGTATCTGAAGGTTTCACAAAGCAGTTAGTGCTTGAGATGGGCCCTGAAGAATGAGTTTGAACAAATAGGATTTCAGAAAATTAGTGTTTACCATCAGAGAATTTGTTTCTTTCTCTAGGGGTTGTATGCTTCGTATGTGCTCTTCAACAGTTCTCATTGGACAGGGAAAGGGTTGAGAGATACACTGGCAGCAAAAACTGTCTATGATGTAAGAAGCAGAATCAGGGGGACACAGCAGGGAAGAGTCCATATCGAGGCCCTGTCTTCTGGGGTAGGGTAAACTGTCCACGGCACCATGACTGTTCTTGAGAGCATCTTTGCATTCGTAAGAAAGAGTCTACATTCTTTACCACAGTACACTCAGAAACTCTCCCTGCAGAATACAGCTCTTCCTCCTGTCAGCTGTGAATGGAAGTAATCTGTTTATGGTTAACAGAGATGCTATCAGGCAGGGAGGAGACTACGATCCATATCTTATCATCCAATCTGCTACTGCCTTTCGGTGTTATAACCATGGAAGCCCAGACACTCAGAGCAGAACAGATGTGTGAGCTGGCCATATAATGCTCCTGTTCCAAACTCTGGTCACCATGGGTGGAGAAGGGGCCAAATGAGATACTCATCTGATTAAGACCCAATGGCATGACAAAACAGAGGCAAGCAGGGGCAGGGAGACTCCAGAGAGCTCACATGCACTTGGGAGTTTGCCTACCTCTCCAGAGCCAGGGAAGAAGCTTGAGGATTGGGGCTTCGAGCCAAAAGGTGTTCATGACAAGAGATGAGATTGATATCTCCTTCAACTCCATAAGATCCGAACTGGCAAACTGCACTGCTTACCATGGTCTTTGTTGTCTTGATATTTCATGAGCTGCAAGATGGTCTTGGTTCCCTCCTGCATAGTGATGGTCCATGCTCCAATTCAGTTCTAATCATTTCTTGTCTAGAGTGTTGCAATAACTCCCTCACTGTTTTCCCTGCCTCTGCTTTTACCTATCTCAAATCCATTCTACACCTTACAGACAAATCTATCCCCTTGAAATCCATCACTCACTCTATATCATATATAATAGTACTATCCATAGAATTTTCTGCAATGATGAAAATGCTCTATATCTGTGCCATCCAATATGGCAGCCACTAGCCACATGAGCCTACTGAGCATTGAAATATAGTTAGTACAACTGATAAGCTGGATTTTTAATTTTGTTTAACGTTAACTAACTTATATTTAGAGAGGCACACGTGTCTAGTGGCTACCATATTAGACACTGTAAATCTGCAGAATGTTATCCAAGCCCTTTAGCCTGGCATTGATAGCCCTTTATGATATAGTCCCAATTTACATTACCAGTCTCCTTTCCTACCACACTTCCTATCTGATTTCCCCGCAAACAGGCTAAACTCTTTATTTTAAACCTTATGCCTTTTCCCAGCTGTTTTCTCTCCTCAAGCATCCTTTTCTTCATCATCTACTTATATTTTTATTCAAATTTTAAAATCTAAATTAAATATCTCATCCTCTGGGAAGTCTGTCTCAACTTCTCTTCCCCCACATAACAAATCACTCCCTCCTCTGTGCTCCCAAACCTCACTGCATCTGCTTCTATTATAGTGGTTATCACATTGTATTGTAATTATTTGTTTACTGGGGCTTCTCATCCACTGGTCTGGAAGGGAAGGGACTAACGCTTATTCATCTCTGTAACCCTATTACCCAAGGAAGTCCACATTGGCAAGTGTGTGGTGAACAGATGCAAACCTGCAGAATGAATTCATCATTTAATCAAGCAGTGTTTATCTCAAAGAGCTTCCTGAACTGACAGAGCCATTAGTAAACTCTTGTAACATCAAAGTGGCTGAGGCCAACCCGTGATGTCGAGACAGATATGTATCCACAAGATGGTTCCTCTAGTTAACATGTCACATGGAACTCCCAAATCTATTTGAAATCTGAAAACACATGGACTTGAGTGGATGGTACTCGGGATGGAGGATGCTGGAAACTGCAGATGCCTAGATGAGAAACCAGAATCCTGAGGCCTCTAGGGGCTTAGGATCTTTGAATAGTTACTTAGAGCTGCTTTAATAAGCCAGACACAGAAAGATAAATATTGCATGATCTCATTTATATGTGGAATCTAACAAACAAACAAAGAAACCCTTATTCTTTACTTAAGAGTGGGAGGAAGATCTGCTGTAAACACAATATCTGTAGTTAACAATATGATATTGTGCACTTTAAAATATGTTAAGAGGATAGACCTCATGTTAAATTCTCTTATCATTTAAAAAGGACACAAGGACATTTTTGGAGGTGATGGATATGTTTAGTAACTTGATTGTGGTGATGGTATCATAGGTGTATGCATATGTCTAAACTCATCAAGATGTAAACATTATCTGTGAGTCTGTTTCTGTTTTGCTATATTTGTTGTTTGTTTAGTTTTTTTAGACTCTACATATAAGGGAAGATATACAGTATTTGTCTTTCTCTGTCTGACTTATTTCACTTAACATACCTTCCAGGTCCATGGTTGCCAGAGGAGAGGGGGATGGGAGATGGCTGAAATAGGTAAAGGGGATTAAGAGGTACAAACTACAGTTATAAAGTAAATAAATCATAGGGCTGTCATGTACAGCACAGGGAATATAGTCAATAATATTATAACTATGTTGTATACCTGAAACTAACATAATATTGTAAATCAACTATATGTTAACAAAAAAGATGTATACATTAAACGTGCAATTTTTGGTATATCAATTATACCTGAATAAAGCTAAAACCATATAATATGTATAAAATAATAATTATTTCAAATAAAAATGAGATCATATATTAAAAAAAGAGTGGGAGGAAGGGAAGTATCATATTTTCCTCTATAAAGAGAACTACTACTTACTGAGCTTCTACTTTGTACCATGTTTTATATACTTTATCTCATTTGACCTTTCTAAAAAGCCTATGACATTGTTATCCACCTCCTACAGATGAGGAAATCAGAGCTCAGAAAGGATAAATGATCTTGCATGATCTCCCAGATAGTAAATGGTGAAGATAGGATTAAAATCCAAGCCTACCTCTATAAAACAATTTCCTAGCTGCTTTTTATATACAACTGAAGACATCACATGAAAGCTTGTCCAATTTATGTTCTGAGCCACCTATGGCTTAAAGAGGAGTTATATTTTCCCGAAGTGTCAAGGAAAATTTGAGCTGAAAAAGCTTACAAGATCATCTGTTTTGCCCTCCTCATTTTATACTTGGAAAAATTGTGACCTAGAGAGAGGCAAGCACTAACCCAATGGCACACAGGGTGAATGGCAGAGCAGGGACCAGGTTTCTAATCTCAGGCCAGAGTCCTTCCAGCTTGTTTTTAGGTTCATTAAAAAGATAAGCTTCTGTCACTCTCCCCACTGTGCATCACTGTATTAGCAGGCTTTGGAGACACCAGTAAGCACATGCCTTGCTAGCCTCAGGGAGCACTGGTACAACTTTCCAGAAAGCACCTAGGTAATCTGCATCAAGGGCCTTAAAATTGTTCAAAAGAACTGACTAACTGGTCTCATTTCCTGGAAGTCATTCTCTGCAATGTGGGCAAAAATGGTCATCTCAGCCTTACTTATAATGGCAAAAACAAAACAAAACACCAAAAAGCAAAAAGTAGCAAATATAAATGCCCTAAAATCAGGGCAAAAATAGTTCCTACTACATGGCATTGCTAGAAAAATAACTGATATAAAATACACTTCACCCAGTGCTTGGCCCATAGTTGGCACTTAGTTAAATTAGATACCATAAGCCTTCATATTTGCTACTTCTCCTAGATAATAATGAACCCAAGGACAAAAGCATGTGAACTGAGCCAGACTGAAAAGAGGAATTCTAGGTTTGAAGACCGCCAAAAATGAGGACTCAGACTTGGCCAAGTTTACTTTCACTTAGGTTTATTACAGAACCAGGTAGCAAGGAACTCTCAAATAATGATGCCAGTGAGTGAACCTGCTTCTTGGAGCCTCCCTTTATTCTTCATAAAGATATTTCCAACTTCTCAGTCTCTCCAGACTGTGCACAGTAAAAAATAGGCCAAGTGAGATAAGAACTCTTGCCAGAAGTTCTCAGAAAAAGAAAAAAAAAAAAAAAAAATTCCTGTTTAAAATTTCATAAAAAATACCTAGGAATAAACCTAACCAAGGAGGTGAAAGACTTATATGCTGAGAACTATAAAACACTGATAAAGGAAATCAAAGGTGATTCAAGGAAATGGAAAGATATCCCATGCTCTTGAATTGGAAGAGTTAAAATAGTTTAAATGGCCATACTACCCAAAGCAATTTACAGATTTAATGCAGTCCCTATCAAATTACCCATGACATTTTTCATGGAACTAGAACAAATAATCCTAAAGTTTATATGGAACCACAAAAGACCCAGAATTACCAAAGCAATCCTGAGGAAAGAGAACAAAGTTGGAGGCATAACCCTTCCAGACTTCAGACAATACTACAAAGCTACAGTAATCAAAACAGTGTGGTATTGGCACAAAAACAGACATATGGATCAATGGAACAGAATAGGGAGCCCAGAAATAAACCTACACACCTATGGTCAATTAATCTTCAACAAAGGAGGCAAGAATATACAATGGAGAAAAGATAGTCTCCTCAGCAAGTGGTGTTGGGAAAGCTGGAAAATCACATGTAAATTAATGAAGTTAGAACACTCCCTCACACCACACCATAAACTCAAAATGGATTAAAGACCTAAATATAACACATGGCACCATCAAACTCCAAGAAGAGAACATAGGCAAAACATTCTCTGACACAAATCGTGGCAATATTTTCTTAGATCAGTCTCCCAAGGCAGTAGAAATAATAGCAAAAGTAAGCAAATGGGACCTAAACAAACTTATAAGTTTTTGCACAGCAAAGGAAACCATAAATAAAATGAAAAGACAACCTACAAAATGGGAGAAAACATTTGCAAATGATGCAACTGACAAGAGATTAATTTCAAAACTATACAAACAGCTCATACAACTCAATAACAAAAAACCAAACCACCTTATTTTTAAAATGGGCAGAAGACCTAAATAGGTATTTCTTCAAAGAAGACATATAGATGGCCAACTGGTAAACGAAAAGATGCTCCACATCACTAATTATTAGAGAAATGCAAATCAAAACTACAATGAGGTGTCACCTCACACCAGTCAGAATGGCCAGCATCAAAAAGTCTACAAAAATAAATGCTGGAGAGGGTGTAGAGAAAAGGGAATCCTCCCACATTGTTGGTGGGAATGTAAATTCGTGCAGCCACTATGGAGAACAGTATGAAGGTCCTTAAAAAACTAAAAATAGAGTTACCATACGATCCAGCGATCCCACTCCTGGGTATATATCAGCTAAAGACAAAAGCTTTGATTCAAAAAGATATATGCACCTCAATGTTCACAGCAGCACTATTTACAATAGCCAAGACATGGAAGCAACCTGAGTGTCCATCAACAGATGAATGGATAAAGAAGATGATGTGGGGTGTGTGTGTGTGTGTGTGTGTGTGTGTGTGTGTGTGTGTGTGTGTGTGTGTGTGTAGTGGAATATTACTCAGACATAAAAAAGAATAAAATAATGCCATATTCAGCAACATGGATGGACCCAGAGATTATCATACTAAGTGAAATAAGTCAGATAGAGAAAGACAAATGCCATATGGTATCGCTAACATGCAGAATCTAAAAGAATGATACAAATCAACTTATTTACAAAACAGAAACAGACTCACAGATATAGAAAACAAATTTATGGTTACCAAAGGGGAAGTGGTAGGGAGGGATAAATTGGGAGTATAGGATTAACAGATGCACACTACCATATATAAAGTAGATAAACAACAAGGATTTACTGTATAGCACAGGGAACTATATTCAATATCTTGTAATAAACTATATATATATACATATAAAACGGAATCACTTTGCTGTACACCTGAAACTAACACAGTATTTTAAGTCAACTATACTTCAATTAATATATATATATATATATATATATATGTGTGTGTGTGTGTGTGTGTGTGTGTGTGTGTGTGTGTGTGTGTATTTACTGGATAAACAAACAAAAAAACCTCAAAGAGATAAGGTCAAATGCAGGAAAAAAAATAGGCCAAGTCAGAGGAGCCTGGACCAAGGCCTCACTGCTTTCTAAGTCTATTTCTATTTTTGAAGGAGCAAGTACTCAAGGGTCTACCCTATTACTATAAAAAGAAATTTCTTGCTATGACCCTGTAATTACCCCCATTTTCTTCCATGATTTATTTCCTCCACTGTCTTCAGGTCTATTTGAGGTTTGCTGGCAGCATGCCTGTTCAGGGCCTAACTCCTCCTGGTACATTAGAATAGACACTGGCTTTGAAGGGTTAAAAAAATCCCTCTTTTTTCACTAAGAGCTGCATTTAATCTCCTTGAGCCTCCTTCTCTTATCTGCAAAACAGGGTTAATACTAACTATCTGGAGATTGCGTGAGGATCAAATAGTACGTGTGCAAATGTGTTTGCACAGAGCCTGGCACCCAATAGGGACATCATCAAAGGGAATTCCACCCATTTTGATCCTTCATGGCTTATGCCAGAGAAAGGAAAGATATTGAACTGTGGGGCTGCTACATATGATGGGGAAGCAGAGACTAGGCATGAGCGGCAGCCAAGACACCAAGTGCCCTCGGCATCCAGGTAAATGTGATGGCAGAGTTGGACCAACCCTTAGTCCTGCATGGTTCATCTTGTGCAAATGAGGAGCCTCAGGTTTTAAGAGGCTACTGAGTGCTGGGCAAAACCAGGACTCATGCCAAGTCTCCAGCTGTCCTTTTTCCTCCACACTGAGTTGCTTCTGCATCAGACATGTCTGGTAGGAGGGTATCTCAGGAATAAAGTACGTACAAGGTTAATAATGGAAAAACAAGGGTCTTTTTGACGTGCTTTTCTGTTTTTTCTTGCAGCATCTACATAGAAAGCAGCCTAGCTAAACCTAGGAAAAAGCAAGCAGTTACATTATCTATATGCATGTGTATATATATATATTCATCTATCTACGGGCACACATCAGAATATAAAAATGCCTCTCATGGTTGATCTGTCCTCATTTTTCAACTATGTGCTTTGCAGCATGTAGCTATTGTATATTTATTCAGAAAAAGCAAGAGTTTGAGACAAAATATGACTGAGTAGGGACCAGGTCATCTGATGATTCACTCATGCATTTTTTTATTCAGCATCTCTTTACTGAGCACTTACTCAGTGCCATGCTCTATGCTGGCCTCTGTAGACAAAGATGAATAAGAAAGAAAAGTCAGAACAACTCATTATTCTTAAAACCCTCCTGGTTCTCATTCACTTATGAAATGAAATAAAAATCACCTGTCTCTTTGTATGGTAAGTCCAGTCAACAATAAACCATAATTTTTCTCCCTGGAAATGGGCCAGATGATTCCTCAAATTAATTAATATTCTCCAATCAACAAACTCATAAGCTCATAAAACAATGTGGAAAGAGAAGAAGGGGAAGGTCAGAGAGGAAGGTGTGAATGAGCAAATAATGTTCCATTTCTCAAAGGTGTAAAAACTGGAATTCCTTTTTCTTGGGCCAAACGAAATACATGACAATAAACCAAATATTTTCAATTAAAAAAATGCAGGGGTTGGGGAGGGGTGGAGGGATGAATAGGTGGCGCACAGAGGATTTTTAGGGCAGTGAAAATACTCTGTATGATATTGTAATGATGGATACATGTCATTCTACATTTGTCCAAACCCATAGAATGTAAAACAGCAAGAGTGAGTCCTAGTGTAAACTATGGACTTTGGGTGATTGTAATGTGTCAATGTAGATTCATCAGTTGTAACAAATGTACCACTCTGGTGGGGGATGTTGATAATGGCGGAGGCTGTGTGTGTGTGTTGGGGGCGGAGGGGATGGTGTTTGGGAAATCTCTGTACCTTCCTCTCAATTTTGCTACAAACCTAAAACTACTCTTTAAAAAATTAAGCCTTTAAAAATGTATTTATTTAAAAATGCATATTTATAAAAATTGCATTTCTATCATTTTAGGCTCCATCCAATAAGGATTAAAGTCAGTTTACAATAAGGGCCAGGCACACAGAAATACTAAAAAATAAGCAGTAAAGCAGAACCAGAAACATGAGAGAAAAGAAAAGAGTGGGAACTTTAAGGGACAATGTAATTCTCCTTGACGTGGCGGAGCATCACGTTGGGCTCTGAGTTTCCCAGCAGTGGGAAAAACAGGAATATAAAATTCTGTAGCTCCTTTTATCTGAAGAGCAAAAACTATAAAAGCTGCTTAAAGAAAATAAAAGTGTTTGTTTTGGGGGACTGTTGTTTTGCTTTGTTCGGTTTTTCTTTTCCCTTTTCCCCTGGGGCTGCACTTTTAAAGAAATATCTTACTTAGGAATCCATGTGAGGAATATTGAATAACAGAGGACAGTCTCTCACCCTTGGAGTGTGAGCTTTTGGGGGAGGGACCACATTATCCTTCATCTTTAGATTCGTGGAGTCCAGAGGGGTTGATGGCTCTGAGTAGAAGAACACAGATGACTGATGGGTGAATGAATCAATGTATCACAGACTCATGACTGTGGCCTTACAGTAAGTACAAAATTTCATACGACCAATGCTGGTGGTAACAATGTTTGCAAAAATGCAATCTTAAAGAGCAAATCAAGGAAGGTAAAGGATGTGACCCCAGTTAACAGCCTTCCATTCATCTAATTTTGAATGAATAAAATGTAGAATATAGTCGAGGCAGCACCACTATTCAGCCTGAACATGCCAGTACGGCTGACCCACCTGCTTTCAGCCAGAGTCTATCATGAGTAAGTGGTAATGTTAAATATTCTGAATATACCCTGCAGAGGGGAAGGGGCATACCATTCTTCACTTGAACTCTTCTTACCGAATTCATTTACAAATTTTAAATAAAAATTATTTTATTTTGAACAAATTTTTAAATAATAATAAAAATCTTGAATGCCACTATAGGTTTCTAATATATATGTGTGTGTGTGTGTGTAGTGCCATTGTACTACTTTACAGTATGAAATATATTATCAAGTGGGATGGATGCTGGCATTTGTTCTAGAGCTCAGTCTCTTTTTACAGATAGTTCTCCTACCTGGGAAGCCAAAATATCAGAAAGTTGCCTGATGACACTGAAATCAGAGCAGGCAGAATTCACTGAATTTTCCCAATTATTGGCAGTGCCCTTGGGTTTGTTTGATCCCTGATTTTTTTCTGTCCAATGCATTGGAAAATTTCCAGTCACAAAGATGTGGCAGGTGTGAGTGGGTCAAGGTATCTTCTCCCTTGGAGCCTCACTACCTTGGCCAAGGTTTGTAGACAAAGTGCATGAGGGGTGCTTCAGGTTACCAATAAGCCGGACCTGACTCTTGTGTAGGCTTTCCATAGGAGTAAGAGGAAACGTAACCACCCCCAATCTTCTGGAGGTGGTAATAGCAATAGAGGATATCCGTGGACATTCGTGTTCCACTAAAGCTCTTTGCCACTCTTATCTGCTTCTCTCTGGGTTTCCATCTAAGTAATATCAAGGAGAACAGAAGGAGTATAGCTATGGCTGAAGAGCTCACCAATAAATTCTATTTCGCAAAAAAAGAGGAGAAACCACAAAATCTTTAAAAAGGTTTTTATAGACAAACTGTTTCTAAGCAGTTAGAACACTCCTGAAACACTCGATGGTCTTGGGATGCAGGGTGTTGTTGGAGTTTATCCAAGACTTCAGATGCTCTGAGGATTGGCCATTATCCTTGCCAGACAGGCTTGTCCATCTTCCCATCAGTTGCAAGACATTTAATAAAAACAGGCTGCGTTAATTCATGCTTGTTTTATGGACTGCTCCACAGGGCCTCAACTGGGTAAGCCTGCAAGACACAGCCGTGCATGGCAAATGGCTAAGCAGATGGTTTCAGTTTAGATAGTGGCTGTCAATGGTTTGGTGTGAACAGCTCTTGCAAACCAGCATGAAGTGAACAGATTGCATGGTGGCTGGGAGAAACATATGTAATTGGAAACAGTAGCCACTTACAATGGGGGCACATTTTCAATCTTGATCAGCGTGGCTCCAGTATGGAAAAAAAGGGTTGATTAACCAAATGTGTTTTTGGCTATTAAGAAAGTAGCGTCTTAGGAGGGTGCTGGGCATGGCTGGTCTGCTTCATGAATCAAGGATGTCAGGGTCCCAGAACTAATCCTGTTCTCTGGAGACTGGGAGGCAGTGGGGAGAAACAGGGAGCATGCTGAGAGGAGCCCAAGTGGCAAGCTGAACATTGCAATAGCTGGAGTTACGGTGGCAGCAAAAGTCAGATGGGCCAGGCAAACTGCACAGGCATGAAAGACCAGGAAACTTAGAGATCCAAGGTGCTGGCAACTTTTGGAGACCCCCCATAGAAACAGGACATGTGAAAGTCTTCAGCACATGGTATAGCCAGGGGTCCTAGGCCACGGCTAGATCAAAGAATATGGTTCTTGAGGGTAAGTTGTTTGGGCAAGACAGTAATATTTCCCATATTTCCCAATAAATAAATCCCAAATATTTCCCAGTAATATTTCTCATTTCAGAATGAGAGTGAAATAAAAATATTTGCCGAAAGCAGTTACAGGACAAATGAATCAAGGCATTGGTCTTGCCTTAGGACTGGACCATGGCCTCAGAGCCAACTTTGTAGAAAATGTGGCTTCAATATTTAGAAACATTTATTGCATAACTTTCAGGTCCTGAGATATGCTTGGGATATAAGGACTAATGAGACGTAGGTGATCCTCCTTGACCCTTTTCCTAGAACCCCAGCTCTTCCTCAGCTGCATCAGTACTTCTCTGGGAAAGCTTCCTCTGCTCTCCCTGACTATAGCAAACCCTCCTGCTATTCAGTGTGCCACGGAGTTGCCATTCCCAGCACCTTAGTTTTTCACATATTGGACAATGATCTCATTAACTCCCTTACTAGACTGTATGCACCATGACACTGGGAACAACTTCTGTTTTTTTCTCTCCAATATTTTGTGTCTCTCGGAGTAAGCACAGGAGAATATTTGCTTAATCTATGGATGAGTGAAAGGGGAAAAATGATTTCTTTTCTCAAGGTTCTCAGAATCCAGGAAATAAACAGAGTGATAATGCCAAGGTAGAAGGAAGCCCTGGGCTCACTGCCCAACCTAGACCGTGGGAGGTCAAGGAAGATTTCTTGGAGGAGGTGACCCTCAGGCTAAGGTATGAAGCTTAAGGTGAAGTTAGCCCAGCAAAAGTGGCAGGAAGAGCTGGGAAAACTTGATGTAGCTCCTGAAGAGGGGCTGCAGCTGCTTCAGTGCTTTCTGTCCAGTGCTCCCTGTTTCTGGGAAACGGCAGGAAGAATGGAACCAGTGCTGGGTGTCCCTGGCTCAGCACTGGAGTACACAGGACAGAAGGACAGGGGTCCAGGTAAGGCCTGCACAGGACAGAGAACCAGGCACTGTGGAAATAGCAGAGTATTTCTTGGGGAAAATATTGCCCCTCTCTCTTAGAGTGACTGAGCCTGAGGTCTGATGGCCTGGGTGTCGCCATAGCCTCAAAGAGCAACCGAGCCTGCCTGAGCCCTCTGAATCGCCAGGGCCTGACTCTGGTCTGCACTTTCCCACAGTGGCCTGTCCTGGGCCTGGCACCATCTTTGCTGAGTGGCAGGAAGGCCAGCCGCCCAGCCCATGAGACACCCTTGGCAAGGAGGGCTAGGATTCCAGGGGCTGCCCACCAATAGCAGGGCTTTCTCTGATACCCAGGTGCTATCTCCCTGAGTCAATTTCCTCTGGTGATAACACTCACCCCACACAAACGGCCTGTGTGAAGGAGCCATTCTTTCCTCTGCCCATTTCCATAGCCTGGCTCAGCTCTTTTGGCAAAGTTTGAGTTGTTGACACAATAAGGTTGTGAGCCACCCATACACACTGGACTGAATCAAAGGAGGCTCGATGCCATCTGGCCCAACACCCTCATTTGACAGAGGAGAAAACTGAGGCCCAGAGAGAGGGAGAGACTAGCTCAAGGTCCCACATAAAGTTACCAGCAGCAAGGAGAGAACCTGGGCCTCTTGAGGCTCTCCCTTCAGGTGCTGAGTCACGAAAGAAAACAGATGATGGAAGAAACAAACCACCATCTGAAACTGCAGTTTCAGAAAAAGAAATCGTCAGGTCGGGTCTTTGGATAGTAATCAGGCTGTTAGACCCTTACACCTGGAGACCCAGCTGAGTGACTTTGGGCAAGTTGATTTACCTCTCTGAATCTGTAATAGAGGGATGAAAATGATCACACTTCTCACATTGTTCCTGCCCTTGAGAAATTCACAGTTCATTGGAAAGACAGGTGCCCCAATCATGATATAAGATAAGTTCAATTTCCGCAAATACGTACAAAGCACACAATTAGTCCAAGGAATGAGAGTTTCTGGGAGTGCCAGGGTGGACTTCCTAAAGGAGGTGATACTTTAGAAGGGTTTTTTAACAGATCATGTGGGCATCATGGATGGGCACTAAAAGCAGAAGAAACAGTGTGTATTCAAAAGCATGTCGTAAGAACTCCCTACCACGTGTCATGATGGGAGTATCAACTGCAAAGTAGTGGGCAGGGGCTGGGCTATGGGGTTGAAGCCAGAGTCAAAGGCCAGATCATGGAGGGCAGGAGGATGGTGGTCTGATCTGAGATGAAAGCAATCACTCTGGCTCATCAAGTTCCACATCAAAATAATCAAGTCAACAGCAAGTGAAATATACCTCTCTAAAATTTGCTGTGAAAACTAAACTCGATTCATTTTCCACATACCTTGTATCTCACTATATCTAAGTTGTCAATTTGAATTGTACTGCTTATATAATTTAAGTTTGGTAGTTTTAAAAGAGCCACAAGTATAAAGAGTTAATAACCACTTTTATGTTTGTTTGCATATATTTAAGGGGCACTAAATCAAGTTTTGTAAAAGCTTATTTGGAGAATGGACTATTAGGAACTGGACTGAAGTGAAAAAGGCAGTCAGAAGGATGGTGCAATTGTCCAGGTGAGAAATAGTCCCTGAGACAGAATATAGGTTTTTAAATGTGGACTCCTGTGTCACACTTTCTGGGGATGACTTCAGTTTCTAATTCATATTATTTAACTTGAATAAGTAAAAGCACTTCTCTAAACCTCTGTTTCCTCTTCTGTAAGATGGAGATAAGAATACAGCAGAAGTACCTCATTGCATGACTATAAAGGTTAATCATAATCCAGATGAAGTACTTAGCACAGAATGTGGCCAAAGTATATGTTCAAAAACAATTAAAAGAAAAATTCACAGCAAACACCAACAAAAGACAAGGATCGGACCAAGAACAATATAAACTAGACAATATTTTTACATGTTGACACATAATTTTGACGTGGAGGGAGAGAAAGGAAACTGGAGGAGGGACATCTTTGGGATCTAGGGTTCTGAGAGCTCCAAAGTACAGCCAACAGAGCCCCAGGGTCGATTCCTTTCCTTTCATTTCTCTGGTTGCTCACCTGCTCTGTGGGGATGAGAGGGAGGCACAGTAGCACTTACAAACCACAGCTAGGTAAAAAAGGATGCCTTCACGTCTGCAACTGGGCCTCACCTCAGAGCCTCATTTACTGACTGCTAGAGGGTTTCGGTTAGAACACTGAGAGTGAAGGCAAGCAGAGGCACACTGAAATATAAGGTTTATTTAAAAGTGAGCACCGCATATGGCAATGCATGGTCAAAGTAAGAGATGGGTCTAAAGAACTATCCCTACAAATCTTCAGATCTCCTAGGCTGCCATCCAGTTTCCATCTCTAGTTCCTCTCCCTCTGCTCTATACAAGGAAGTAAAGACCATTAAAAATGTAAATGATGAATATGGAAGTTCCTTTCACAGTCACAGTTTAACAGATAGGGAAAAAATATTCAAGGGTTGCCTTTATTCTTACCCAGATCTTATGGTTTTAAAACCTCCATTTTTATCATAAATTCTAAATATTTCCTATAACTGCATTAGATTTGAGGAAAAGTTGCAGTCTTTCAGCTTAAATGAGGAGGAAAGGTAAGTTGTTTGAACTGTAATATTCCTTTGCATGAGAGCAACATTGTACCTCTGGTCAGTTTAAACACAGTTTCCAGAGAAATCAAGAAGTGTGGTCCAGCAGAATTTGAAAATCTCTAATTGGAAAGTTAGAGAGAGAAAGAGAGACCTGGATTGATTGATTGAATATATTGAACAAATATTTACTGAGCTTTAACTTTTTGTCATACCTGTGATCTGTGCTGGAGATACAACAGTAAGCTAAAATCAGAGTTTACAACCTCAGGGAATCATTCTTCCAGTAGGGAAGGCCAAGATTAATCAAATTCAATTAATAACAACACAATTGTGTTTAACATTGCAAGTGGGATAAGTAAAAATCTGTGCAGCTATAAGAGTGCTTATTAGGGAAATTTGATCTACTCTGGGGGTTCTGCCCCCAGAGAATCACAGTTCTGCCACTTTCTTACCATGTGACCTTGTCAAGGAACTTAAATTTCCTGTGCCTCAGTTTCCTCATTTGTAACCCGAGGCTCTGCATTTCAGGTTGAGGATCATCAGAGACAAAGTGTGAATGTGCCAGCATGAGAATGGTCTATAGTGAGGACTCAGTAAAGATCTCTTCCTTTGTCCTTGCTTCCTTAGGTTATTAATATTTCTTGTAAAAAGAAATTATTTTCAAAAACTGTCTGTTTTGAAAAAACTGTATGTTTTGAAAGGAAGAATTAGTGTATTTTTTGGATTGACTAATCACTGCTAAAATATTCTCTCTCTCTGTCTCTTTTTTTTTTTGAATCACTCTAGGCCTGGGATCCAGGACCAACAGAGAAGGAAGGCAGGGTAGCACTTGGGTCCCTGCATCTGAAAGCAAACCCTTGACACTGTGGTGAGGGCAGTTCATATAGCACTCAGCATCCCGTTCATCTCAACTCACCAGCCAGTGGTGCTCCATGTTCGTTCTCTGACTGCCTAGCACATCTCGGGCAAGAAAACAAGAGAGGGGCACTGTTAATATTTCACCAAAGCACCTCCTCCCTATCGCTAAAAACTCAGACGCTACACAAGGCCAAAAGTCATTCTGTGGTCACCAGCCCTGAACTGAAGTGGTGGATATAAAGCAGCTCCTTCATAAAGTATGAATTTAACAAACTGAAAAACACCATGTAAGGAGAAAAGGACTGCAGAGAAGTACACTAAAAGCATAAAATGGGAAACACAATTTTGTTTTTCTCCTCCTTTTACGTCTATACATCTTCCTAAACATTATAAATATCATATGCTACTTTTTAAATGTTGATATACAGACAATTATTGAAGAAATACAACTGTGAGCTCACAGAGGGACTTGGATTGAGCCTATCTTTAAAGCATGATACTGACTCTAGCATAGATACCCTATTCATTTTGCCAAAGTAGCAATGCCATCCCTGGGATAGGGTTAGTTAGGGGCTCCTCTGACTCTCCCCACTTTTCCTTCCTCTTCTCCTATAAGTCTGCTCCTGTATGTCCTGAAAATATATCTCTGATTGCTTTTGTTATACTGTTTGTATCTCTTTACTACTGAATGTGAGTACTTCAAAACATAATCTTGTCTTGTTCAGTTTGCTTTTTTTTAAACCCCTGTACCTAGGACAGGACAGCTACAAAAATAACACAATAATAATGATAATAATGACAACACCAACAGTAGAAGGAGGAAAAAGAGGGAAAAGGAACTAATATTTACCATCTATGTACTCAGCCCATCTTATTCTGCCTTCAGAACTAACAAGTTAGATGTGCAATATTAATAGTTCTAATTTAGAGACGATAAAATTGAGCTCAGAGAGCCTGAAGTCTCTCAGCTGGGTATGAAGCTGGACTGCCACCCCAGAGCCCAGGCAGCTGGGCTACAGTGGCTAACTAGTGACACAATTCGGCCTTAAACAAAATTATTTTTAAAAACTGAAACATTATTTGATATCCTGCAGATCATACAAATGTAAGAGGCAAATAACCCAATAAGGAGGGACAGAAAAGTGAAATGCCTTTGGGAACCGAGAGGCAAAGGGGGAGCGGTGGGGTGTAGTCAGACTAAGTGCCTCATCCACAGGGGCCATCTATGAGCCCATTCTCACTTTTTCACCTCTCTAAAAGAGGATCATGAGGGTCTAATGGTGCAAAACAGAGAAAATCCTGTCTAAGTCTTAATAGAACTACAGTTGACCCTTGAACAATGAGGGGTTAGAGGTGCCGAACTTCCTACCTCCACGCAGTTGAAAGTCTGTCTATGACATATAGTCAGTCAGTCACCCCTCCATATCTGTGATTCTGCATCTGCTGCAAACAACTGCAGACGGTGTAGCACTCTAATGTTTACTGTTGAAAAAATCTGCATATAAGTGGACACACACAGCTCAAACCCAAGTTGTTCAAGGGTCAATTGTAGTTTTCTTAGGCACACTTAATAGAGAAATTCGAAGTTCCTAGGAGGAATTGGAAGTTGGCATCAGACCCTTATTGACTGATAATAATCCCTTATTCTAGATATTTATATTTAATAATATATCGATAGCAGCCCAGAGCAATTCTGAGTCCCACCTGTAAATTCAGTAATCCTCAACTGATCCTTCTATTGTCTTCATAAAATCCTGGGTACAAATATGGATGCAAATGAGCTTCATTTCAGATCAATGATTCCCTTTATAAATGAATAACTTAAGCAGGCCTTTTCTTCCTGTATGTCTCATGTTTGCCAAGCAACCAGATTTTCCAATTCAGGTTCTAGAGTCAGCGCTGAGTCTTGAGTTAAAGCACTAAATTCTTCTGTTTGCAAACTACAATAATAGAATTCATTTGGAGGAGGAAAAATCGTTGATTGTCTTACAAGGTTTTATCAAGTATAGTATCTCCAATCAAGTTAGTGGGCACATGCAGGTAATTTTGGAAAGTAAACATAATTCTAAAAATATATGTGGTTTCCATTATAGGTTGCTGTATGCCTGGAACTAACACAGTATCGTAAACCAACTATACTTCATTTAAAAAATTAACCTCAAAAATATATATGTCGTTTTTTTAGAAAAGAATAAAATAGTAAATAACTAGTGCTAGTTAATCAAAATTGTCATAGGAAAGTCAGGTTATACCATTGGTTTTGTTTACTGATCTACTTTATTTAATTCAGGGAAAGTTCTGAGTGCAATATAGATTTAACTCAAATTTCTGCACTTTTTACATCTTTGCATCATTCAGCATTTATTGAGATTCTACCATGTGCCAGGCACCGCTCTCGACATTAAGCATTCAAGAAGTGATTCAAATATTGGCCCTGTATTAATACGCTTACAGCATAGTGAGGAAGTAACTTAAAACCAGATTATGTATTATAGGAAGCACCTGGTCAACTTTTAATCATCCTTCTAAACAGCTCAGCTGCCACCATCTCCAGGAAGTTTTCCTTCATCTGAAGAATGAGTAACTCATTTCTAATTGCATTTATTAGTGCACATGCTTGGAATTATTGGTTACATATCCATCTCCTTAACAAAGCAAGCACTTCCATCAAGCAAGGACTATCTGTTTACATCTTTGTTTGCAACAAAGGGACTGCAGATGTAAAGATGAAAAGAATAGACTTTTCTTAAATGTTGTATGTATGGTAATTGTGTCATGCGAAAAAAAAAAGCAGCAAGAAGATCCATTAAGTATAGTGCATGGTAGAGATGAAGCAGGGAAAAAGCATGGCAGAGAGGCTGAGTACTGGAGGCAAGACATAAAGAAATACGGAATACGAAAGCAAAGGGGCTTATCTTCCCATTGCTAGCATTGGAAGACACAGAAAAACTGTAAACATTTTGGCAATTTTAGATTAACCAAAATGGAGATGGAAAATCGAGAAGAAATGGAATATACATTTAAGTTCAGCAGAATGGCTGTTTCAAAATAACTTTATGACTTTTTTACTATTATTATCACCAAAATTTCTCAAGGGGAGTTTTATTCTTGAATTCGTACATCTGTAACATTCAGTATAGTGCCTGACTCCTAGTAGCTACTTCATACATCATGTTGAGTCAGACTTAAGGGCAATGGTATAGTGGAAAAAAGATGATTAAAATAAGACAGGAAGAAATGCAGTGAGTACAACTGAGGAAAAATTACTTTGAGAAGTAAATATAGACTTCAAGTTAAAGATTATGCATTTTCCTCTACTTCTGTTTCAAAACTCCATTTGAACAAGTTTAGGGATTGAGAAATAAAGACAGAAACTCACAAGGATAAAAAATACAGGAGAAAACAGAAACAGTTTTCTTGGAAGATAGAAAGCAGATGGGAAATGAATTAGCAGACCCAGTTAAGCTGAATTACAAGTCAGCAGTAGAGAAAGCTGCAGAATGCCCAGGCTTGGTAGCATTAGGTCTTCTGTAAAGAGGGTTCAGTACAGGAGGATTGTTTGAAAGTATATTTGAAAATCAGTGAGATCCCCTACTTTTCACCAGGCAGTAAGTAACTATTACTATCACATCCTGGCAGAATATTGGAGCCTTTTTTCTTTTATGAGGGTAAAACAGCACATCTCAAGATTACAGTGAACAGAGTTGAAAAGCGGATGCCATACTGAAAAGGGGTTATTGAATAAAAGCGTGCATACCACATGTTCTTATTCAGACTTCTCCTTATGCAGCCTCCAGGATGCAAGAATTGGACTTATACCTTCCAGGAAGGAGGCTGAAGGGAACTTTTCTGGGGAATCTGATCATTTTGAGAGAAAGAAACCTGTAAATACTAACACTGGGGTATGAGATGGCCCAACCAGAAAACCATATACTGAAGTTCGTGGAACATCCTTCCATATACACAGAGCTTTTTAGTGTCCCATACTTAAATATGAGCTATTTGGGGAAAGCACTTAACATGAAATACAAAAACCAAATTAATAAACAAACCAGAAATACAGCCCAAGCAGGGACATGAAAATTTCAGAAAACTATCAGCAATTTTTTCCAAGAGATGAAAGAAGAACTTGCATCAGTGGAATAAGAACAGTATATAAGAAATGAGAACACAAAACACACAGGAAAAATTTTTAAATGAGATTGTAGGCAGCAATAACAAAAAATTAAATGAGAGGGATTAAAGGTAAATCTGAGGAAATTATCCAGAAAGAAAAATAAACAAAAGAAATGGCCAACAGAAGAGGAAAATAGATGAATCATTCCAGCAGGTATAACATCTGAAAAAAAAATGTAACTCAGAAAAAAACAAGATATAAAACAGAAGGTTAGACATCATTAAAGAAATGAATCAAGAAAAAATTTCAGAATTGAAGGATGAAGTTTTCAGGTTGAGTGAGTCCAGCACAATAGCTAAAAATATACTTATATTAAAACACATCATCACATACATACACCCCTATGTTCATAGCAGCACTGTTCACAATAGCCAAAACATGGAAACAGCCTAAATGTCCATTGACAGATGAATGGATAAAGAGGATGTGGTACATATATACAATGGAATACTACTTAGCCATAAAAAAGAATGAAATAATGCCATTTGCAGCAACATAGATGCAACTAGAGATTATCATACTAAGTGAAGTAAGTCAGAAAGAGAAAGACAAATACCTCATGATATCACTTATATGCGGAATCTAGAATATGGCACGAATGAACCTATCTACAAAACAGAAACAGACTCATAGATATAGAGAACAGACTTGTGGTTGCCACAGGGGAGGGGGGAGGGAGAGGGATCAACTGGGAGTTTGGGGTTGGTAGATGCAAACTATTACATTTAGAATGGATAAACAACAAGGTCCTAATGTACAGCACAGGGAACTATATTCAATATCCTGTGATAAACCATAATGGAAAAGAGTATAAAAAAAGAATGTATATATGTGTATAATTACACACACACACACACACACACACACACACATATATATATGTATAACTGAGTTATATATGTGTATAACTGAGTCACTTTGCTGTACAGAAGAGATTGGCACAATATTGTAAATCAACTATACTTCAATAAAAAATTTTTTTAATAAAACCACATCATCACAAAATCTTAGGTTGCTGGGAACAAAGAGAATATTCAAAGTCTTTCAGAAAGGGAGAAAAAAGGTTTTCATATGAAGAATTGAGAATCAGAAAGGTAACAGACTTTTCTAAGTACAGTGGATCCAACACGGGAGATAGGCAAAGGGGAGTCACCAAGATAAAGGCAATCATGCAAGAGGTCTAGAGATCAACCTGTCTACGTAAGAGAACTTCTTCAGAGGACTCTGGAGTATTTCTTCAAGATGAAATCAGTATTACCTAACGTATTTGGATGTGTTAAGAGATTTGTCATAACTTGAGAAGAATTTGGGGATAAATTAGTGACACGTATGTAGAAAACTAGGCCAAAAGATTTTTCTTTTGGAAGAGCAAAAGATTGTGCAAGAAATGAAATATATAGGATTGGCCAAAAAGTTCGTTCGAGTTTTTCCGTAACATCTTACAACATGGATCAACTCTGAATAACATTTATATAACCATTTAAATGTAAATACTGAAAATTGATCAAACCACAGTTAAGAGTATAGTTATCTCAGGCTAAAAAGGGAGCCAAACTGTGCCTGGATTAAGTGGAATGGAGGGTGAAAGAGATCGAAATCCTCATTTTCCATAATTGGAAGTTAATTTACAATTCTTAAACTAAAATAAAAATTAAGAAGTAGACTTCTAAGCATGTTATTTAGAGGATATAGAGGCAAATATGAAAAGAATAAGCTAAAAGAATGAGTGTACGTACTTGCAAGTAGAATTACTTGATTCTTTAAGCTATGCATGTGAATCTCATTGATAAAAATGAAAACTAATTTTTTTTAAATAAATGTATCAAGTTATAGAGAACGGTAAGACATTAACGTCTATCCTTGGTTCTCAGGGACTACTTTAATTTCTGAATACATATTCATATCAACTGACACCCCTGCTCTTTCTTTAAGGATTTAAGATACCCCTTGGGACAATTTAACAATGTTTTATTTGCATCTTAGAGGCTTATAAATCATTGCTTTTGTGATTAAAATTGCTCTGGAAGGCTAAGCCTGGTGGCCATATTGTCTGTTTGTTTTACGAATTAGGTTACAAATGTTGAGCAAAGATTTTGCCTCTCCATTCTGTATTTGTGTTTACTCAGGCAGGTTCCATTTTGTGGCAAAGCAGATAAGATCTGTTCCCAGGCCTGTAAGGGGTGACAAGTATATTATTTGAACATGTGGTAAAATTATTTAAATAAAAAATGCACAAGATTATCAACACCCCTATCACTCAGTTTAAACAGGAACCACATAAATGTCACTCTGCCATCGTGCACTTTGCAGCTTATTCCTGTCTATAGGGGACAGGGAGGAAAGATATTGACAACAGCTGAGAATTTATCAAGGTCGGTATGGGGAGAATAAAAACTGCTGCTACTATTTACTGGATGTTGACGAATTTTAAACCACTAGTATCTTATTTATTCTCTAGACCAGCACTATCAGGTACTTACTAATATCCCTAATTTACAGATAAGGAAACTGACGGAGTTTAAGCAACTTGTCTAAGTAAAAGAGCTGGGAATCAAATATATGTCTATTTCATATACTTGAAATATTTGCCCAATATCTTAACATTTGCATTACTTAGGTGGGAGCTTATAAGTTTTGTTAATACAGTGGGGAGTTTGTATATTTGTGAGCATATGTGCATACAATACACACACACATACACACGTGTTTGTTGAGAGAGAGAAATGTAAAAATATTAGAGGATTCTGGACATTCTATTTTGAACTGTCACCCTTGCAATTTCTAAGGGAAATAAATGTACGAAGGAAAAAGTCCAATCCACACACAGTCTTTGTAACTGTGCAGCTTGGTTCTAAACATCTACGTAGTCCCTTGATGAACTAGGTTGAGCAGTGTGGAAAATGTCTTAGGCTTGGCTAGAGATAAAGCTGGTTTCCTGTTCTCCTCTGGCCATTTTCCTAACCAGTGTTGTCCTGGAGAAGCTTGTACTGACTTGTGAGAGCAGGTAGCTAAATTTTTAGGAATTTTGTGAGTCAACTTATGTGAAGTTGGTTGCTTGATATGGGCCATGGTGAGGGTCACACAACAGAATTTGACAAATGCTACAAATCAGGAGTTCTTTTTCTTTTCTTTTCTCTACTTTTTTTCCCTTTCGTTGTTCTTAAGCTTTTACCAGCATATCACTGCCTAAACCAGTACCTTAGCTCCCTGAATCTGAGCACTCTTCTGCAGAGGAAAAGCCAGTCCTGGAAGAGAAAGCAGGTCAATACAAGTGCAAAGAGCTTTCCCCAAAGCCTGGAGCAGAGCTGATCTAGGTCTACCAGCCCAGACCTTCTGAAGGCAGGACAAGAGCTTCTAACTTTACTTAATTTTGTTAAAGAAGGTCTGAGAGGAGTGAGCAGTAAAAGAGAGAATGAGAAAGTCAAGAGTGAGCCAAGACAGATGGCTGGATCTCTTCCCAGATCAGCAGCTTCTCTCTGCCTCTTCTTGCCTCACCTCCTCTTTCTGGCCTCAGACTTTAACCCCTTTGCTCCTCCACAGAGAAAGTCCCAGTCTCAAGTACGGTCACCAAATACTACTTTTGAACTTTACCCACCTTAAAGGACCCCTCTTTAAGTGAGGGATTCAAAGTTTGCTCAAAGCTACAGCAACTTAGTAGCTGTACAATTGAAAGCAAATCATATCACTTATTTGAACCACAGTTTTGTTTGCTGTAAAATAGGGCTTTTAACATCACCCTTTCAGGGATGCTGTGAGGAACAAATGTCAAGGTTCCTTATACACTGCCAAGTATGACAAACGTAAAAGATTGCTATTGTCATTGTTACTGTCAATATTATGATTGTGGATTTTGGCAATTTCTATCAGGGAAGATATTTGGAGATCAGAAAGAATCTAACTGGAATTATGCCACCCATCTCAGAGACTCAAACAGCTTATTTGATAAATCTTGAAATGAACAGCAGGCTCAGGAAGACACAGATGCTCCATAACCAACATGCCAGAGATCAAATTAGCTCATTCCTCCATCCCTAACAATACAAAGAGGTTATACTATACACACACCTGGGCTTTGTGAAGTAGCCTAATCACGGAAGATGCCTTCGAGAGGCACATGTGAGCATAAGGACCTTGTTTGTCAGCCCATCCATTCCTTTTGCCTAATCAATCTTTAATAGCTGGTTTTTAACCTGGGGCCCCCAAATCCTTGAGCCACTTATTTTCCTAGGATACAACAGGGGCTTAGAGGGATGTTGTCTTCACATATGGCATCAGGTAGAGGTGCCTTTCTTGATATTCCCTTCAGGTAGCTGAGTGATGGGAGCTGGGGGTAGAGTTATCCTAATTTGTTTGCTCAGATACCAGTGGGCCCACAGACCAGTGAGCACTGCCTGTATGTTTACAAACCTTCTTGTTTACAATAAGAGCATTACAGAATGGCTGGGGGTGGGAATAATTAAGGATCAATCCCATAATCTCCATAACACCTCTTTCTCCAAATCAACACAAATAAATGCACAGAGGACATCAGAACAGCATGCTTGCTGCAAAAAGGTAGTGTTAAAAAAAAAAGAAAAAAGAAAAAAAAACGTAGTGTTACAGGTCCTCCAGCTCCTTAAGTTAAGCAGTCAGAACACCACCCCTCAACTCTCTCTACACAGAAATCTGGAGATACCACTCAAAACAGTCATCTCCAAACAGTTGAAGGCGTGCAGTTTAGAGGAAGAATTGGAGTTGACTGGTGTGGCCCAGATTTAAAATTTCAACAAGTGGGTAGAATCTCTAAGGAAGCAGTGATGGCTCTGCTAAAACAGACCTTCAGCATGAGTAGGAGTTCAGCAAATCAGGTTGCTGGGGGGTGTACACAGTGCATTTGAGACAATATGGCTGGGAATGAACTGCACACTTTATCAGTCACACTTAAATACGTTTGGAAACTTCTCCCACAAGGAGCCAATCTTCATTGAAGGGAAATTCATTTAGGAAGTGTAATCTTTTTTAATCAGAGTATTTCACCATTTATAAGGCCTGGGAATGAACTACAAATGACCTCCACCTTCCTGTAGCCAGTCACTACCCTTGAAAGTTCTATGAATAATACATGAAGGAATTTCATTGCTCTTCTCATTTGTATCACAGTTGGTTTGATGGTTCTGTTGACAATAATGACTGTTATCTGTGTCCTGTGTGTGTGTCCATGAAACAGTGGATGAATTTCTCTTTTAGTTTACTGCTTGGGAAAATTTTGTCACAACCTATGAAGAGGTATACTTCTTATTCTGAGAATGATAGTATGGTTACATTCTGTTTCCTTTTTTTTTTTTTTTTTTTTGTCTTTAACAACAGACTCAGCTCAGTGTGGTCCTCAACTATAGAAATTGCCTATGAATAGAATTTTGTTAAAATTTAAAAATTTTCCCTCTTTTTCAAAGGCTTTTGGATGGCAAAACTCCTGTTGGAAATTTGGCAGAAATTGAATGAATAAAAACGCCAAATAAATAATGAAAGGATAAATTCACACATAAAATGTTCTACTCAGCTGGTCTCTTAGAACTCCAAGCTTAATGTTGGATGGCTTTATGAGACGGTTGCCTATTACAGTTGTCTAAAGTAATAGAAAAGGTTGATATGTATTTCAAATTCATTATATCTTAGTTTACCAAACAGTAAAAATAGGACAGCAATATCTGTACTTCTCTTAGTATATAAAATATTGTCAGATTCAATAAGTGTATGTTAGAACTCCCAGGTTATACATCTAATTCTTATTATACATTTTGCTTCTGTGGGGTAAAAATAAACATCCTTGTTTCCTGAGAAAAGAAATACCTTTTTTTTTTTAATGATGAGAAGCATATTGAATGTTCGATAAATTTCTACCTCACAGTCTTTGCTGTCAACATAAAATTTTGCAAGGCCGGATACGAAGTTTGCAGTAGCTTTATGAAAGAAGATGGGTGTCACTTTTGTCAAACAAACCAACCTGTGTAATAAAACATTCTGTATTTGATAAGCCTTTTGTCACCAACACATCTTGATTAAATTATCGTCATGCAAAACAGGGACTTGGCAGTACCAATGCCAATATTGATACTGACCTCACCTTGGCAACCTAGCAGAAAAGAAATGTTTCCTTTTATTTGACTGGCTACTTTTTTTTCGTAAAATATGTATGGTCCTGTACATATTTACTCTCTCACCCTCCAGTGCCTCATACCCATAGATACTGGAAACAGTCAGGCTATCATATTTCCTCCATATTCATCCAGCTCTGACTAGCTTTCTTATTTATAAGATATGGCATTCATGTGAAGAAATCCACTACTGACAAATAGTGATCATGCAAAAAAGTGATTTCCAAAATCACTTCTTGTGGTATATATGCTGGCCTCCAAGACTAAGAGTTTAATTTGATGAATAATATTGATTAGACAACACACACACTCACACGCTATAAATTTGTAGATAGTTTTCTCATTACATTGATCAGTGAAGTAATAAGACTGGTAAAAAAAAATTGTATCAATTATAAGTTATAAAAGGAGTAGTCTTTTTGAACAGGTTGATTCAACTTCAAATATTGGGTTAGCCGAAAACTTTGTTCCGATTTTTCCGTAAGATGTTACCGAAATGAACATCTTATGGAAAAACGAACATTTTGGCCAACCCAATAATATACATTAATATACATGGATACTATACTTGTGATTTAAATCCAAAGAAAGTATATATCAAGATGAATATCTACCCAAAAAGAGATTTAATTATATTTTCCCCAATATAATGTCAGGATTCTATTAGCCAGAGGATTAAATGCCAATTGCCATGCTTGATATCACATACAATTTGTAAACCGTGGAGAGCCAGGGGTTATTTCACGGGATGCCCTGAAGTGGATTGGCAGTAACATGAAGAGGGTTCCCACTATCCTCTGTCTTATCACTAAGGGGACAACCACGAGACACTGATTCAAGGTGAAAGCATGGAATGAATTGATTCTAAATGACCTTGAAGGTATAAAGCCTCAGACAGTCTCTGTAAGTCTCAAGTACCTTATTTGTAAACTGGATAAATTGTATCTACTACATTATTGTGATGATCAGTGAAAATGCATGTGAAATGTTTGTTACCATGGTTGACATATAGTAGGAATTTAATAAGTGCTATTTTCCTTCCCTAATTAAATATTAAATTAGCCTCAACATGTCCTCTCAAGCTTGAATTAGACAAAAGATGTCATTTCACACATGATCTTAGTACAAAAGGCATTGGACAAGGAATCTAAGAATATGGGCCCTGATCCCAGGCACTAACCTTTGTGAGAATTTGGTCACCTCACTTCCTTACTTTGAATTTGTTTCCCTATGCATAAATGTGACCTCAGCAATTTCACTTATAAATCTGGTTTGGTCATTCTATGCCATTCTGGGTTCCCAAGAGTCTTCCTTACTAAAAAGTATTACCGAAGTGGATATTCTAGTATTGTCCTGGCCCCAGCAGAGTCCCTTAAAAAGATTTTTTACTACAAAGAAGGATTATTATCCAAACATATTTATCTCCTCAGATTGTTTTCAGGAGACCTATGATGAAAAGATGTAAGTCCTGGGAGTAGGAGAGCAGAACCTAAAGAAGATCAAGCTTATTATCTGCTTAGAACTGTTGTCCATCATTTGTCTCTATTCCTCCTCCTGGCATACTCCTTCCACACCTTGGCTGTCTGGTCAATTCCTTTGGGATTAAACTGCAACTTGCATCATAAGGAAAGGAGCTGTTCCTTCTTATTCTCATGCTGTGTTTAATATTCCTTCCTCATCCCCACACCCAGTGCCAGACCCTTAATAGGCTTTCACTGAAGAATATTAAGAAGCGCTGGGAAAGTAGTATAATCAAGTATGTACACTAAAGTGATCATTTGGATGGCAGTGTTGAGTAGTACATGAATAGCAACTATCTGCCGAGTATTCCACTAAGTACTCGGGCTAAAATGATGACCTCAAGGAGCTCATGGTCTCCTGGGAGAACAGGTACCCTCAGATAATGAAGGGGAAGACACAGAAGAAGAAAAGGAAATTCTGTAAATCACAATGCACTTCCAGTTACCAGCAATGAAACTCATTTTCCAAAAAATTTCTTCCCAGGTAATATGGTGCAGTGCAATGGTTTACAAAGTCTTAATTCAGCCTGGAATCCTTTGCTCAACCTAAAGATTAGGTGAAAGCAATAACAAAATAGTTAAGGAGGAATAGAAGTAGTTCATATAGAAGTATAAGGAGACAGAAATCTATCCTTCCACGATCGAATCCCAATTCTAGCTTCTAGACAGTCCACGATTGGCTCAGTCTATCCTTGCTCCCAACTGACAAAGGCAGTTCTGTTGAGGAAGACCTGGTTGAATTTAATTACAGACCATCACAACCTGCATTCTTTGACAAGGCTTGACATTTTCACCCTTTCCATAGCAGCCCATGGGCTGTCCATCTCTAAGGGCGAATCATTCTCAATCACATTTCAAAGGGTCCCTGTCTCTAAGTTCTGAAATATTTTATGTTGTCCTCTATATACTGACATCATCGCTTGCTTAAATGTCCCTTCTTTTGTAAAACCTCTGTCACTCCATAAATTTGTATAAATATCCTATCTGAGTGTACCCTTTACTTCCTGAACCTTCCACCACCATAACATCCTTTACACTTTTATTGTCATTTCATTATTTATCTTTGAGATAGACAAGGATGGAGCCATGTCTTGAACATGTATTTTTTTATTCCTAGTACTTATACACTACCTAAAATTTTAAAGACACTTAAATGGTCCAGCTTTTTTATTGAATGCTGACTGAATGAATAATGAATAAATGAAGAAGATAAAGAGAGAGTATAAGGAGTCATCCAGACCGCTTTAAAATTTCTGAGCTAACTTTGGAATTCAGAAGAAAGGAGCTAAACACTCTACATGGCTATCTTATTAATCCTTGGCTAAACGTATTTTGGGGTCAATCTTTTCATTGCCATTTTACAGATGAGAAGACTGAGGTCAAGATGACACTGCGAGTCAATGAAAAAGCTGACATTTCAGTTTGCATCTCTTGGGCGTGAGCCCTTGTTCTTTCCACTCACAACATCGCACTGCCGCCCTACCGGTGAGCGAAGCAGTAACAATATCCTGTCCCTCGTGTAGTCCTTTAGAGTGGCAGGGCACTTTCACAGCCAGAACCTCCTTTGCGCTGGCAAGGCAGCTGTCGCTTGGGGGACACACTGAGCTCTCTGCTCTGTGGCAGAGCCAGCTGCAGAAGGCACAGCCAACAGCTTCCAATCAAAGGAAATCCTGAGAAAACAGTTTCAGCGATCTACTGCAGACTCTCCCTGTCACAGCCCTTGGCAATAAATAACACATGAAAAGAGACCAGCTCATGCCAAGGTGGACTTCAAAGAGGGTGGGGGGTGGCAGCGTTGGAGCCCTCCACTTGGCCTCTGTGTTGTCTGCCCGTTCCAGAAGTTAATTCAAGGAGAGTGAGATGAAGGGAATGCCTGTCTCCCCTGCAGCTGATTCGTGGGAACTCTGCGTCTGCTAGCTAACTCTTGCTTGTCTTTAAAGAGAATTTTCCCAGCTCCAAGCCTTAGAGCTAGGCCTTGAACCAGTGCTGTGACACGTGTTCTGAGCTAGTCCCAAACAAGCGCAA
This sequence comes from Balaenoptera musculus, assembly GCF_009873245.2. Lineage (NCBI taxonomy): Eukaryota > Metazoa > Chordata > Mammalia > Artiodactyla > Balaenopteridae > Balaenoptera > Balaenoptera musculus. Next base: position 91,345,264 of record NC_045790.1, read on the forward strand.
ACACAACAGCCTCCACTGATCAGTGCAGCACAACTGAAGGATGGAATCCAAAGCACGAGCCCTGAGAACAGAAAGTTCCAGCTCTCACTGTGTGCAAGTTGCCATGAGCTCCAGCCGTGCGTCCTGCAGCCAAGGATGGGTGGCCCCCAAGCAGGAAACTCTTTGGCAGCTTCTGCTGCGTGCTTTGCTTGCTGACAAGAGCACACCCTGGCCTCGGTTATTGCCCTTATAAAACAGCTCAAGTAGAATGTGAGCCAAATGTTTTAAATGTGCCTGGAAGAAAAATGTTAACTATGAATCCATGCGGTAGAACAGTACAGTACAACTGCAGCAACACGCAGCTCTGCTCCCGGAGGAGGGGCCAGGGAGGAAAATACAGCTGCTACCCAGGCTTCTAGTGGCTTTTCCTCTTCCTTCTGCAGCACTCCTACTGGGGCAAGGACTGCCTTGACATCCACTTTGTAACAGAATCTGAGAAATGGGTGCTCTTGTGGAAATGATTAGAGAGTCATAGAATTTTCAGAATTTTCCCAACTAGAAGAGACCGTACTAACCATTTAGTTTGCATGTAAGTAGGGGAAGAAGTTTAAGTCCATACAAGTCACCAGTAAGGTCGAGCCTTTCTTATTAAAATTCATTCTGCAGGTTTCCAATCCATGTTTTGCAGAACAAAACAATGCAGTTTTCCATGTCCAGCACCTACTGTCTACCAGGCACTGCCCTATTTTTCCGATATCTTTTTGAATCTCCAAAACAGTCTTATAAAGGAATATTATCACTTACATTGTAAAGTGAAAGAAATCAAAACTGTAGGTGTTCATGCAAATTGTCTACCCAGTAAGTGTTGGAACAAGCATCAAACCCAAATGCCCCAACTCCAAAGCACATGTTCTTTTCATTGTACTGAGATGCCGTTGCAAATGGCATAAAAAGTTGTCTGTTATATTTCTGGGCTATTGACATGCATTTTTTCTTATAATTCTAATGAAGATATTCAGAGGACGTAATTAGAACAATCTTTGAGTACTTCCATGAGGAGAAAATCTACTTTGCCCTACTTCATGGTGAAATGCCAGAAGCATTACAATTAATATAAAAAAAAGACAAGGATACCACCAATGACATTAATACTTACTATTTTTCTGGACATCTTAGCCAATACAATAAAGCAAGAATCAGAAAAATAAAGCAAGAATCCTGGGGGAAAGGATATAAAATTATTATTTTTAAATGATTGGCTATATAGTGTCAAACTAAAGGAAAAAAAGCCAGGAAAAAACTATTAGGCCTAATAAAGAGAGCTCAGTAAATTAGCCAGTAAATTAGTAATTAAGATTAAGAATAAAATCAGTAACTTTTCTGTACAGCGGAAACACCTATTTAAAAAACATAGTGGAAAAGATTGATTATGCTTATGTTAAAATATACTCCTAGGTAGCTTTAAGAAAATTGTGTGATCTATGGAAATGAAACTTCAGAGTTTTACAGAGACTCAAAAGAAAATGTTACAAAGTCAAGAGATATTTTAAGTTCCCAGATGAGATGAAAGAACAATGATGCCAGATCTTCCTAAATCAATATATGAGATTATCATGATCATAGTGGGGTTTTTACATTAGGGAAATGGTTGCAAAGTCATTCAGAAGAGAATGACTGGAGAAATAAAATAACCAAGAACAAGTTTAAAACAAGAGAAATGAGAGAGAGTTTGCCTACCAAAACATATATAATACTACTATCATTAAAACTGGAACACACATATAACTAAGACTAGACAGCTGTATCAGTAGAAAATAACAGAAAGTTCTAGGACAATCAGAAAATACTATAGAACTTACTATATTACAATGGAAGCAGCAAAATTCAATAATATTCACCAAAAGATATTAGGGAACATGGCTAAAAATATGGGGAGAAAATAACTTTCACTGATCCTCAGTTCACATAGCCAACAGTTCAAATTCCATGTTTTATAGATCTATGTGGAAACAATTATTAAAAAATAAAAATAATAGTAAATATTTAAATTACCTTGAAAATAGGGCATAACTTTTAAATATAAAATAAATGAAAGAAATCACAAATGATAACACATTGATCACAAAATATTAGACATTTTTACACAAAATATATGAAAAAGTAGAAGAGAAATAAGGAATTGGAAAACAATTTTCAACAAATATAAACAAGGGTTTAACATTTTTAAGAAATATATCAAAATACATTTTACAAATCCTTTTTCTCTAACTCCCATTAGTATAATCATAATAGTAGCAACACAACAGCCCACTCTTACCAAGCAAACGCTCATTTGGTTGCTCTGCATCCATCATTTCATCTAAACCTCATAGGGTAGAGATAGGGTTATTATTCATGTGTACAAAGTTAATACACTAAGGCAAAGCATGGTCAATATTATTTGCACAAGGTCACACAGCTAACCACCCCCCCCAAAAAAAAAAGACACATCTGTCTATAAAGTTCTCAATTCTCAACATGACCCTGTATCAAAGTGGCCAAAGGCAATGAATACATTTCACAGAGGAAGAAATGCATTTGGTCAATAAATATATGATAAATGTACAGCCTGCTAGTAATAAAAAAACATAGGAGATACCACTTTTAGTTATCAAATTGACCAAAAAATGAGAAAGAACACTTAGTGCTGGTGAGGGTAGACTCCTTAAAGCTTGTGGAGTCAAAAATTTACAAAATCTTTCTGGAAGGGAATTTGGCAAGATGAATCAAAAGTCCTCAAGATGTTCTTACCCAATAACTCCACTTCTAGGAATTTACACTGAGGAAACCATCAGAGAAACTCATAAAAATGTTTTCATTTTTAAGGAAACTCATTGCAACACTGTTTATGATATTTTAAATGAAGAATTGAAAATAAAATAAGTTAAATTGTGAAACATCCGAAACGTGGATAAATAATGCCCCTGCTGCCCACATAAAACATCCAGGTCCTAGTCTTCAGAACTTGTGAATATGTTACCTTCCAAAGCAAAGAGGAATTTGAAGATGTTTAAGTTAAGAATCTCAAGATGGAGAAATTATCCTGGATTATCTGGATGGGTACAGTGTTATCACAAGGGTCCTTACAAGATGGAGACAAAAGGCTCAGAGTCTGAGAAGGCAATCTGACAACAGAAGCAGAGAGACAGGAAGCAATATGATGATGGAAACATATGTTGGAGTAATGTAGGGCCACAAGCCAAGGAATGTAGGCAGCGGAAACAGGCAAATAAACATATTGTCCTCTAAAGCTTTCAGAAGAAGCCACAGCCCTGCCAATGCTTTGATTTTAGGCCACTGAGAGTGATTTAGGACTTCTGACCTCCAGAACTACGAGACAATAAATTTGCATTGTTTTAAGCCACAAAGTTTGCGGTTTAAAATTTGTAACAGCGGCAATAGGAAACTAATTTTAGTACTAAAACACCATTAAAAATCATATTTGCAAAAATAAATAATGATATAGGATCATTATGAAGATAAATGCTATTTGAAAACAAGGATAATCAAAGTTGGTAAAAATGTTAAATCATGAGTGTCAACTGTTACCACGATTCAACAGATACAACATTTCAAAGAGAGATACAACATTTCAAAGAGAGATACAAGATCAAGATGCAAATTTCTAAAGGAAATGGTTATTAAAAAGGCTATGTTACTTTGAATCCTTTATTCACCTTTAGAATATGAAAAGATCCAGTTTTGAAAGTTAAGAAAGAGTAATTGAGGGAAAATTTCTTTGAAGAGGACTGCAGCTATGATGTGAGTGCCCTCCACGTGTGTCCACAGTGTTTTAAGTGTGTGTGTGTGTGTTGGTGGGGAGGGCGCCCTGAAAATCATCTCAAACCTACTAAGAAGAGTTTCAACAGGACCACCCAGAAATTTTATGTATGTTTCTTGACTTTGGGAGTCACACAGTGGAAAATCTCAATAGAGGGAGCCAGCTTGGCTAGCTCTGCTTGTGGTAGGAGTGTAGAAGAGATGGTTGTGTTGGATGGCAAGCACTCCTGCAGGAGCAAAGAATATGTGTTTCTCATAGAGCAAGTGAGAGAACCAGTATGGGGTTGGAGTCGTACTCAACAGGACTCCTGGAGGGTAGACAGTCCCCACTAGAGAGAGGCTGAAGGTAATGCTGGATTACTAGGGGCTGAGAAAGGAGTAAACATGAGTTGGAGAAGGAGAGTACATCACCAGCATCAAGAGAACTGAAGATAAAAGCTCTTGGGAAGCATGGTATGGGGACAAGAGTGTCTTAAAGAACACATTAAAGGTCGGTGAGAGCAATGACTTCAACATCTGCCTGTGGGAAGCCCGCCTTGGACAGTGCCAGTCACTAAGGAACTTCTGGCTCTTCCCCTGACTTCCAACGCTGGAAAGGTCAGAAATGAACAAAAGTGGGAGTAAAGGGCAAAAACTGAGAGTGGAAGTCAACTGTCCCCCGTTTGCCTTCTTCAGGTTTTCCTGTGGTAGCCAGCCTAACTAGGGAAGTGCAGAAGATAATTTTAAATCAAAACTTTGATTACCATAAGGGACATGGAATTGTAATCTCTGAATTGCAATTGTGTTTGTTGAAAAAGAGACCATCAGCTCTCTTATCACTTAGGCATAATCATGAGATTCCCCAGTGTTTCATTATTCCTTCAAATTAATTTTAAAAAGACAGTGGAAGAGGTGAAATAATTTTACTTTATGACTGTTTCTCAAGAGTGGTTCTGTCCAAGACACTGGTTACATTATGTTTTTTAAAACATGTAGAAAAAAAAGAAGAAAAGAAGAAAAAGAAAGAGAAGAAAAGAGAGAGAAAGAAGGAAAGAAAGAAAGAAAGAAAGAAAGAAAGAAAGAAAGAAAGAAAGAAAGAAAGAAAGGACGGAAGAAAGAAAGAAAAAGAAAGGCAGGGAGGGAGGAAGGAAGGAGGGAAGGAGGATGGGAGGGAGGGAGGGAGGAAAGGGAGGGAGGGAAAGGAAATACACGAAAATGTTAACAGAGTTCTTTTGGGTTGATTAGGTGATACATGAGTTTTATTTTCTATTGTCTTCTCTTTTCAATATTTTTACACCTTTATAATAAAACAAATAATTTTTACATGAATCTACCCTCCCATGCAAAAGATCCCATGTTTGATGTCTCCATAGCATGTGACTTTATTAAAGGAGAGTTCCAAAAATGAAAAAGCCTTGGTCATGAAGAGACTAGAGGAGCTTCTTCACTCCTAAGTATCATGGTTTCAAATCAATGTGTTTACAGAACTTTCTGTACCTGATGCTGTAGAAGCCTTAATATTAGACTGTTGCTTCATTACAGAAAGAACCCACACATAGTGGTCAGGAAACAGTTGAACAATAAAATACCAGTGTCCAAAAAAAAAAAAAAAAAAATGGGCTGGCAGCTTTTAGCTTCAGTTCACAAAACCAGGGTGGCATTTGTTAATGGGATACAGAAAACACCCAGAGAGACAAAAAATTCTGGATAACAGAGGGAGGGAGAGAGGGAGGGAGAGAGAGCGAGAGAAAGAGAGAGACAGACAGACACACTTCTATTTAACCTGGAGTGTCAGAGTAACATTTTTTATTCAACCCATTGCAACTACAGCATCCAACCTAGAGCACAAATGCATAGAAATGCAAGCAGGAGCTGAAAAATAATTTGGGAAATCCCTACCTCCGAAGGGATTCTTGGGATGGTAAAGTGCATAATGTACCTCACATTCAGTGCTTATCGTATTGTAGGTGCTTCATAAATGTCAGTTCTCCTCTCTTTCCAAGTCCCCTCCTCCTCCCCAGCCCCCTCCATAAACATATGGGCACCTCACAGGGGTGGTTTGGCACAGATGTCTCCTCATCTCTGCTTTCTTTATTCCATTTCAGACTCTTGGGTGAATTGTCATGCCTGATATGGTTGATTTCAAAGCCAAGTTTAGACGATGTGAATAATTAAAATCATGAAACTTAAACTCTCAAGTGAAACATTTCTGAGTCCTGCACACAGAGGAAACTTGAACGTTGAATTGGAAAGGAGAAGCCAAACCGCAGCCAAACGAAAAAGGCTACAAATCCAGCATTTTAGGTACCACAGAAAATTAAGCACAGCAGGCAGAAAGGCAGCAAAGTTTATCTTGAATCTGGGCCAAGAGTGAGCCAGGAGGAAAACAAACAGACAAACAAAAACTCTCTAGTGAAATGTATTATTCAACTAAGGTTCAGTGGATGCCAGTTCAACCTTTGAGTTAATCGCAGCTAGGTGTTAGTCTGTCTTCCAAGACCACTGAGCAGATAACCATTCACAACTATGCAAGGCCATGCATTGTCTTTAAATACAATAGTAAAATTAAAGGTCTTTGTGGAGACCCAGAATAGTTCACGGAGGGTTCTGTGGTTATCCTGGTGCCTACACTCTTTAATTCTGCAAATGCATGTGCTGAAAAACGTAACAAAGATCCCTCCTGATAGGCATGTGGCTCTTGTGGGATCTAAGATTTCCTTCCATCAAAACAGCATATCCACAAGGAAAATACACCCACACTTATCCGCACACATACACACAGACCCACAAATTTACTCAAGCCAGGCAGGGGTGCATAGACACACACACACATTCGGGCATACCAACCTTCATACGCACATGGGCACATGCTGGCATACACATGAAATTCAAAAAGGGAGTATGGAAATTCAAGGTTAAAAATAAAATTCAAGAATTTCCTAATGAGGTTAAAAAATAAATAACATGATCTGAGGGAAAATCTTATCATAGTTTTCAGTGTCTTTTTCTTTCCCCTTTTTTGTTCCACCTACTTTTCAATGCACTTTGCATGATCTAGCATAATGGCTTCTGCTGGAACTGGAAAAATTCAAACACTTAAGCTCTGAAACTACACTTCCAGAAATACCACTCAAGAATGTGTACTGGAGTAAGTTCAGAGGTATTAGCAGCGTTTCCCACCTATTAAGGTAAATCCATCCAAAAAATAAAAAATCAAACTAACTGCATGCATGAAGTTCATTATCTCCAGTGGCAAAGGAAAAAGAAAAAAAAGAAGGAAGATCTTAGCACAGTTGCCAATAATTTTGCTTCTTTAAGACAGCCAATGTCTGTGGTATGGATCACTACATTAGATAGTCTATACAGTAACATTTGGAGTAAATTATTCTTTGAAAACCCACTTATTCAATATCCTGAGTGTCTACTACTTTTCCAGTCTCCACTGTAGAAGCGGCAGGGTCTTCCCTCCAGGAGCTCACTATCCATATGGTTGCATACTCTCTATCTCCTTCAAAATATTCATCCTTACAACATTTACCAAGGATGAGAAAGAGGGATTGCTATTTCCCCTACTTGGCAAAAGAGGAAATGGAAGTGAATCACTCCGGAAGTAAGAGGATTCAAGGGCATGTTGGAACTGGCCTAAAATCTCTGTTGGAACAAACTGTCCTTGCACTAGGCTGAGCTCTTTGTACCACATGCAGTACAGAAACATTCACTTACCAGCTGGAAAACAGCCTGGAAAGTACATGAGCTGCCTTGTTAGGCTTAACCCTGATGGCTACAGCAGAGCTTCACATCTCCAAGACTGGCATCATTTTAGAACTATAACCAACATTTAGTTTTTCCTCCTCTTAACCAACCAATATGAGATGTTCTGTGGTTGGGCTGGCAAAACTGCACTGTAAAGCTGAAAGGGGTGCCTCTGATTTCAGCCTGGGGCCTCCTGTGACGATGTGCAGCAGCGCTGGTCACTCTGAAGGAACTGGGTGGCGGTGGCTGGAGGACTCTACCTGGGCCTCGCGCTGAGCGGGCCCCTACCCTGCACTCTGGAAGAGGAAGATAATGCACCACACTCACCCCTGCCCTTCTTTTCAGGTGCGTACACAAGACGGAATCAAATACTGCTGATCCACCTCCTAAGCTAGAGCTCAGTGAGTACTGTACATCACCAACAGTACCTTCACGTTAGATGCTTAAGCACCATATTGTTTCAGTGTGGTCGCCAGAGCCACAACTTGACTACAAACCAGTAAATCCATATGTTCAGCCATAATTTCATGCCAGAGGTCCAGGCTTGCATCTATAACGTCCCGCTGAACATTCTCGCTGGAATGTTCTACAGGCACCACAAGTTCAGCATATTAACAAAGAGAAGCTATTTGCCCCAATATCCACCCCTCTAATAATAACAACAACAAAGTCCACATTCTGTAGAGCAAGATTCAGCCATTTTTCTGTGAAGTGTCAGATAGTCAATTTTTTGTCCTTGTGGGCCAACTGGTCTTTGTCACAACTCCCTGACTCTGCCATTATGGTGTAAAAACAGTCGTAGTCAATATGTAAATGAATGTGTGTGGCTGAATTCCAATAAAACTTTATTAACAAAAATAAGGAATAGGCTGTTTTCAAACAGTCCATTAACCACTCACTCCCAGTCACACAAACCAGACCCTCCTAGAGTCTTCTTTTCCCCTAATCTTTCACACCTTCCAATCATTCACTAAATTTTACCAGTCTGTACCTCTTAAATGGATCTTAAATCTCTTTTCTCCCACTCTACCACCAATGCCTTTAGATCATTTAGAGTAATCTGTGCTATTTTGAGCATGAACAACTGTTATGCACAAAAGCGAAGCATAATATATGGTCACTGCCCTATGGTCTCCACTGTTTTTACTTTTTAACTCAGCAAATATTTATTTAGTTCCCATTATGTACCACACATTATATTAACCACTGAGGGATCAGTGATGAACAAGAAGGACGTGGTCCTTCCCCCCACAGAGCTTCTATAAAGTAAAGGAGTATTATTCTAAAGATACAAACTATCTTAGATAATCTCTGAAAGTGGCTTGATTTTGTCTACATCAATAGCTTCCCTGAAATTAAAACCCAATTTTAAAAGAGAATTTGTCAAACACTTACTGAAAAGAAATAAACTATATATATATTCTATATTTGAATATAAACCAGTTTAAAATAAATAATAAGTATGAAAGCAAAACCATCTTACTTATCAAAAGAGCAAGGTATTCTTTAACCTGTAAAAATTTCTGAAGCAGTATTAAAAGATTGGGGTATATTTTTACCTCATCTCTGAGCATTTCTGAGTATTCTAAATATCAAACTTGGTCTGTATCAATGAATATTGTCAAACACATTTAATTCATTGTAGAAAAAATCATACTGTCTAATTAACTCTAAAATGCATCCTTATTTGGGAGGTATAACGCCAGCAGTATAAATAAAAGGAGAGGGGTGAGTAACATTACACAAATCCCATTTTCTATTCAAGATAGAAAGTATCAAAGTACCTTCAAAAATGGCAACTGGGATGTTCTGAGATGAAAAGTTAGATTATATCAGGAGGAAACTGGGTCATTTGAGGCTAGAGAAGATAAGAACTAGGGGCCCATAGTCTGCATTAAAATAAAAAGCTGGGAGAGATAGATATATTGATACAGAGAGTTTGATATTTTACATATAGTATTATACATGATATGTTAATATGCTGAGTTTGTGGTGCCTGTAGAACATTCCAGTGAGGATGTTCAGTAGGAAGCTATGGATACAAAACTGGAACTCAGGCATGAAATTATGGATGAACATTTAGATTTAGCATTTTGTATCTTTGGTGGCCATGTGGAAACAAACAGTGGTTAAGCATCTAAAATGAAGATATGATATGTAATATATAACATAATACATATAAATTTCTATAAACATACAATGCATAAATATATAAATAGAATATAATATATAAAGGACATCACTTATACATGTATTATATATATGTATATATATATACATGTATACATACAAACTTATAATGCACACGTACAACATGAGGGAAATAAAGCTTTACTGTTTTAAGTCAGTGAGATCTGCAGTTGTTTACTACTGCAGCTTAATTTAGCTTATATTATTCAATATACTATTTAAAAAACCACTTTCAACTTAACTCTCTATAAAATGAGGATGAAAATGAAAAAATGTATTTTAGAAAACTGCTGAAGTACATGAGTTTGTTCATGAAAATTACTTGGAACAGAGTCTGGCACAGGGCGAGCGCTAAATATTACTTATCACTGTCACTGAACTACACAAAAATCCTGAGATTAATACCCATTATTTCTCAGTACATGTTTTGCAATTATTGCCTGATACATCAGAAACAATCATTGGTAACAAGGAAGAGCCTGCTAATAGATTAACTTAGCAAGAGAGTCCTGAATCAGCTTTTATAAAAAATATTTCATCACCAAGAAATAATGCATAGAGGCAACGGGTACCACTACACTGGGAATGAAGAAACCTAGGCTTTAGAACCTTCCACTCACTGAGCTTCAGTTTCCTCCTCTTTGATTGAGGGGTTTGCACTAGATGGTTTCCAATGCCTTGGCAACTTGTAAGTCCAGTGGTATTCTAGCTGAATACATTTCGACATTACAAATGACACATTCAGAGAATGAAATAGTAGAAGGCGGCCCTGGGGTACATTTGTTTATTCCGGTTCAGCAGTGGTGGAAATTTGAATTCCAGGTGTCCAAGCAAAATTCTGGAACCCAGAAAGGCTCTGCAGCATACTCAGGAGATGCCCTCTCTTTCATGGGCTCCCAAGCCTTGCAGGGGATGGCAGGCAAAGAGCCAGGCCTTTGTATTCCAGCTTTGTCGACATTTTGTGGCCAAGTCTTATGGGAATTCTGACTGACATGTTTGACAAATATATTCCACTCATTTGTGTCCCCCAAAGCACTGGCACGGGGTAACAATCCAACACCTGCCACAGAGGGACAGATCAAACTAAAAAGGCCTCTGACATCTCCAATTTTCGTTGCTATGATTTCACAGTCAGACTCTAAGAGTTCACACAATAGCTGAGTGGCTGGTTATTTTAGCCACACGTCAACTTAGAGAAATCTTCCCCCAAGAACTTCAATTTAAAGACATAAAACACCCTACACTACTAAGTTTGTAGCGAAAAATGGCTTATGACAACATTGCTGGTGGCAGTGTAAATTGATAAAAACTTTTTTGGAAAGCAACTTTATAATATCTACAGAGAACAGCAAAATAGTTCATTTCATAAGACTGAGTGACTCAATTCCAGGAAATTTACATTATGGAACTAGTTTTCTAAAAGAGCAGAAGTGGAGGAAACTAAATGCAAAACTAAATTTATCATAGTGCCTTCCATAATAGTGAAAAATTCGAAACAACTTTAAAGTCCTCAAATAGGAAACTGGTTCAATAAACTGTGCCATATCCCCTCAATTGAATTTGATGCAACAAATAAAATGGTACTTTAAAATTTTACATATCCACAAATTACAGACTGTAATTTAAAATTTTACATATTCATGGCCCAAAGCAATTTCACTGGCCAAGACATCCTCCCAGGGCACTGCTTTTCCAGGCAGTCTTATTCAGCCAGTGCTTGCCTCTTGTGATTCAAGACCCTCTTTTTCCCTTTTCTGCCAGTCCCCACTTCCTGAAACAAATCCTCAGTTTCAGTTTGCAGTTGAGATTCCCATTCTCTCTGCCAAGAAACCTGTGAGAGCGGTGATGCTTTTATCTTTGAAGGAAATGCGCCTGTGCAGGAAGCCAACACCCATCAGAGTAACACTGACTCAGGTCCATTCAGATGTGCTAAAACTCTGAGGAGGCGTGGCGTGGTGAAAGGACTTTCTGGGTCACGTAGGCTGGGGGTTAAGACCTCAGTTCTGTCCCTTGTTCGGTTTTACAACCTTCACCAAAGTCATTTATGTTCTCTAAGCCTTAGTTTCTTCTTTTGTAAAATGGTAATCATAATTTCAACCCAGTTGCTATTATGGTTGAACAAGATAATATATGCAAAGCATCTGACTCAGTAATATGCAATAAATACTATCTATTATTATTATCTCAGGTATTTTATTTAGTGGGCATAACTAGTGTAATCTGTCTGTTAACATGTGAGCCAACATATGTGATCAAAAAAAAAAGTAGGGACTTCCCTGGTGGCGCAGTGGTTGAGAATCCGCCTGCCAATGCAGGGGACACGGGTTCGAGCCCTGGTCTGGGAAGATCCCACATGCCACGGAGCAACTAAGCCTGCGTGCCACAACTACTGAGACTGCGCTCTAGGGCCCACAAGCCACAACTGCTGAAGTCCGTGTGCCTAGAGCCCGTGCTCCGCAACAAGAGAAGCCACCGCAATGAGAAGCCCGCGCACCGCAACAAAGAGTAGGCCCCGCTCTCAGCAACTAGAGGAAGCTTGCTCATAGCCATGAAGACCCAACGCAGCCAAAAAAAATAAATAAATTTATAAAAAAAAAAAAGTAAACTGAATCTTTGCTCGATTTTGACTTTTCTCTTTTCTTCCTAGTAATTTATTGGTCAGCGTCTAACTCTTCATATATTGTATATATGTTGAAAATTGCAAGGGCAACTAGGTAGAAAAGGGAGAAAAGAAATAATAAGAGGGGAGGTGTGGGCTAGGCAGTTTGTAATTTGTCAATATAAGAAGACATATAACTTGATTTTTATTTTAAAAAAATGATCATAAAACTAAATAAATACTACCTTTTCATGACTTGAAAAAATGGTTTTTTTGGTTTTCTGGCACCTAATACTTTCAGATTTCCATTTAATTTTGGCATCTGAATGTTAAATCTCCTCAAGAGACAATGTATCCATTAGTTTTATACATGAATGTGTTTAGGCTGCCCATCATTCAACTCTCCTTCCATTGGTGGGTAGGGGCTGGGGAGCATTTCCCATTGCATGTTTTCTTAATGGCAAATGAAGGGAAATTTCCACTCTCCCTTTGACAGTAATGGCACAGGAACATAACCCAGACTGAGCCAAAGATACATTTTGACTAGGAAATTAGAATCGGAAGCAAGAGATGCCAAAAAGAAGTGAAGGTGGAACTAATTACGGTGTCATGCGGTAGCCAGGGTGTCCAAGGTCAGCGTCTGGTAGTGGCAGTGATGAGCTACAGTGCAGAGCACTGTCTAACAGCAGCGGAAGCCACGTGCCTCCACTGCAGTAGTGTCCAGCAGGGGTGGTGTACAGCCCTGGTCAGGTTGCCATTGCTGCCTGGCTTCCACTCACTGAATCTTGTCTGTTTGTCAAATCTACTTCTTCAAGCTTCCATGAATTACAAAAGTTCTCTTTTATCCCAAAGGAGTTGGATACTGCTGCTTACAACCAAGGAGTCTGGCTGGCACACCATGTTTCTCCTTGTGAACCATCACTGACACCTTTCTCTTCATTCTCTGTGGATTCTGCCCAACCCAGGTTCTTTTTATATCATCCTCAGCCTGGTCTCAGATCAGTCTCCATTGGCCTCTTCCCTTGAAAACTGTCAGCATTAAGGACTTCGCTTGGTGGGGGTTGTTGAATGGGACAATTAATTTTATATGTTGATCTTTAACTGTGTTAGTGTGTTTTCTAGACCTAATAGGCTGTTTGGCCCTGTGTCTCTTCACTTGCTTAGCTGTGTTTTGTCTCTGCCCATTTGTTTATGGTTCCTAATTTCTACTTATACATATCATGTTTGGTGTGTACTAGGGCTTAATTGTGTACACTAGGGCTAAAGCCAAATTCTTTTAGGGCATTTAATGTACAACTTCGTTATACACTTGTAAGCACCGTCCTCATAACTTTGGGGTTAGTTTTCTTTCATTTTTGCAGAATTCATCAATTGTGCAGTACTCACCAAGTATGGTCACCTTGCCAGAAATGAGCTAGGACTTGTCCCAGTCAATAAACATAAAAATCACAGTTCAAAATGTCTGATTGACATGAAGATCCAAGTGGGTCCTTTCATGAATGCAACTGGGTTTAATGTAGTGAAAAATGACACTTAAGGACACCTTCTGAATTTTCTCCCCTGTTCTGTAGACTGAGGCATACTATCCAGTCATAAATATTAGGAAGTAGCTCCCCCACCCTTAACTCTGTACTTCCCATCTCCCAACCCCACCCCCAAGAAGTAGGAAAAATTTCGCTGAGAAGTCTCATCTCTTTTCTCTCTTTTTTGGTGTGTGTGTATGTGTGTGTGCTCTTTCCAAATGGAAGTATACCAGGACTGGAGCCCAGAGGTAGCTCTAGAGACTCAAATCTCTCTGTTCTCACCCTGAACCCTGGGTGTGCTGTGGCCATGATTCCCTGAGGCTAAGCTGGCTGGTTAAGTAAGCCCATTCACTGAGCTAAGGCAGCTCTTTCCAAAGTCTAGATTTGAGGACAAGGAGGAAGAAGCCTGCTCAAGCCACATTCTCTGATCCAGCATTACTAGCAAAAGAATAGTTATTTTGACCGCCTTCTCTCTGACTTCTCTGTCTCTCAATTGGTTTTAAACAGAATGTGTGTGTATGTGCGTGTACACATGCCCTATGAGGTTGGAAGAAGTATACTGAAAGATGCGAGTAGTTTCCGTGTATTAAATCCTAACATGGGTAGAATTGTGTAGAAGTCATTCCAAACTGAGAGAGGAAAAAACAAAGGTAAAGCTTAACTTGTTCTCTCTCTCTGTCATACCAACAGTTTTATTCTATTTCCCTGAATAATTTGGGCTGCAAGATGACTTCCCTCAAATGACATGTATTACATCATTTATTTTCATTTATTTAACATCTATATGCACCAGGCATTGAGCTGGACACGAGAGCTCTCCCTCAGAATACAAAGATGGATACAAGTAGCAAGAGATAGAGCTGACAGGGAGGAATGGGCCACGTTATGAAGGACATTATGTAAAATGCTAAGGAAGGTTGGCCTGACCCAGAAGTTACTAGCTCTTTGATATCTCAGCCACCTACTTATCAAAGCAAGTCTGTGACCAGTAGCATGGCTCCAAGCTGACCCTCAGAACCCAGATACATCACAGGTTTCACTTACAGGCCAATCAGTGTGAGGGATAGGCCAAGTAGAAGGGCTCTGAGTCTCACCAATTCTAATTAGGACATTTCCACTTTCACCTGAATTTTATATTGATATGGTGCATAAGAATTCTTCTGAAGAATTTCAGCCAAATTTGGCACTTCAGCCAAAACAAGGTAAAAAACAAAACTCTTATTTTTTGAGGATAAAACTACCAATTCACAGCATTCCTATCGAGGATCCTTCTGCAAGTAGGTAGCACTAAAGGCTCAACTTATTTTATAAGTGAAAGTATGAATCTCAATTTGCATCTCCAGGTGTACAAGAAATAGAACACTTCTATATTCTCTTTAAATCAAATTAAATATAACTCTGAGTTGTCATTCTACTAGAGTGGCAAGAATCCAATCTCAGTTATGAGGGGCAGCCCCCTTCTTTTCATAAAGCCACATCAAAATCTGGGAGGCTTCTTTGGTGCCTCCAAAAGAGGAGGGTTCTCTAATTCCCAGTCCATCATGGTCATCATGAATGTCTTCACTGAGCCTGAAGGAGCCCCTTGAAGTCCAGCTGCTTCCATGCCATAGGTGGGGTGTGGGACTTTGCCACTCCAGGGCCCAGAATTCTGCCTTCTACGTGCACCAAGCAGCCACCTACTCTCAGGTTTGGTCATCTTCCTAGAGAATAAACCAGGGCGGAGCATGAGGCTGGGCTCGTCATTGGACATACAGCCCTCCTGCATCTCTAAGATGCCCTACTAACTCTGCTCACATTTTCCATCACTTCTCTCCATCAAGAACACTTAGCATAATGCTTTCAATTAAGGCTTTAGTAAAAGGCTATTTTCTACATTGCAAAATTTCATGAAATGTGAAATTAATTAAATCCTGCTACCTGCTTAAAATAGAGGTTGAAGAAAACATAAGAAACATCATAACTTGTTGACACTTCAATAACATAAAATGCAGGGTCTTGTTTTTAAATCACTATATAAAGTATCGATTTTGT
The DNA here is from genome assembly GCF_009873245.2 of Balaenoptera musculus. Taxonomy (NCBI): domain Eukaryota; kingdom Metazoa; phylum Chordata; class Mammalia; order Artiodactyla; family Balaenopteridae; genus Balaenoptera; species Balaenoptera musculus. The sequence continues at coordinate 91,361,137 of NC_045790.1, forward strand.
CTTTCTAATCACTGACTCCTCTTCCTGGAAAAAAAAATTCTGAAGAAGAAATTACATTGCTCAGCATTTAGTCACTCCAGGGACTTGTGACCTTTTTCTTTTCCATTTCAAACAGGGACAGAAGTCATCTGTCCAAGGGTAGTCTTCACAGAAGCTCCCGGGAAGGGGCAAAGTGTAGCATTTGAGGCCAGACTTGGCAGTTTGGGAAGAGGTTTCTGTCTCCTGCTGATCCAGGGCTCTGACAGGCACTGCAGGAGGCCAGGTGACTCTGAAAGTCTTGATTATTTCAGCTCCTCACAGTCTTGGTGGGAACTCAGTCAGCTCAGCCACTGATCTCTTCTTGACGGTCATGGGGATGCTGGGGTTCTTGGCTGTGAGAAAAAGTGAACTGGGAACAGCCCATCTATAAAAGTGTAATACCAAGAACTATTCAGAAACCCCAGTAAGAGCCAAAGCAAAGCATCAATACAATCCCAGCTGGGCAGACAGGAGGAAACCAGGTACAAGAAAGAGCCAAAGTGACAAGTGCAGGAAGAATGAGCACCTTCAGAATGCTCATCGCCTTTCTGTGCAAGGGTGTGAACTGGCTGTGAACGCTGCAGTAACAGGATCCTGGTAGTAGTGGGGCACTGAGGGGAAGGCCAACAGCTCCTAGGACAGGTACAGCCTGGCTTTAGTCAGGGCTCAAGTGTCACAGGTTGTGTCATCTTGGATGTGGTCCACCATGAACACTCTTGGCCCCTTGCCCTACCCCTCACTCCACCTAATAAATGTGGGGTGAGTTACCTTGTTGGCGGGTCACAGCCATTGATCCCAAATAACGTAGCTAATTCTCTCAAATATCTTAAAATTGTTGGATTAGGTCTCATTCTTTTTCCATATCCACATGGACCAGTGGGAAGGAGGTCCATGGCCAGACAAATGCCCTCCCCCCTTTAAAGATGTAGGCTCCAAGAGTAACATGACAGCAGAGCAGAAAATGAATCACCAGTGGTTCCCAGCAAATCCCTGGGATTGACAGAAGTGCCAAGATCATCAATAAATGGTAGCTGCAATATTGTCACTTGACATATGACTCTATTAGTCATTTTCAAGGAGAGGTTCCAAAGGCAACATTAGTACGAAGAACACATGGTTTCCAAACAAACAGGAAATTCACATATATTAACTATCTTCTATGTGCCAAGATCTTTAGCTACATTGCCTCGTCTGAACCTTAAAACAATCCTGCAAAATATGAATTATCTCCATTTTTACAAAGGAGGAGGTGGGTGATTTACCCAATGTCACCCTTTGGTAAATGGTAGAGCTGAGAGCTGATGCCCAGTACTTTGACTCCCATTAAGTACTATTTCCAGTACATCACTCTCCAGAAGACCATCTCAAGGGTGCATTTTGATATCTACATTCAGGTGTGCTGGTAAGGAGAAATCAGTCCTATTGATCCATAGTCACCCTTTATAGAAACATTCTCATTACAGCCAAGAGCCTGGAAACACACGGACCAAGTTACTCATCATCAAATCAAAACAGGGGTTTACTATGTCTCTCCCAGTGAAGAAGAGAATGTGATTATATGGCAGGCCTTTTTATTCCTCAAATCCCATTTGGAGAGCTGTCTTTCAAATTGGTACAGACTACTCTTAGAAAAAACCCTAATTGCACCAGCCTTGGTCTGAATTGGACAACAGGACAGACAGGCAGCAAGGCAGGTTTGGGTGGTCAGCCTTCCCCTGGTGGGGCATAGGCCAAGCAGCTCACCCATGGCCTGCTAAGAGGATGGTGACTCATGATTTCACTGTTTTATTTTAACCTCCAGAACCACAGGAACACATGAGTTCAGAATAGAAAAGACTGGATGACCATCAGAGAGAGTTCTTCTCCAGAGAACTGCATAGAACTCTCCAGCTTACATAAAATTATAGGCAGTCGGAGAATCCCAGAGAAAGGTGTCAGCATTTTCTCTAGGGGCTCAGAGTACTCAAATTTTCATGTCACATCAAACCAGATTTATGGTGGAAACTTGAAGAGCCTGGAGGAGGTGATTCATTTCATTCATTCATACATTCATTCATTCATACATTCATTCATTCATTTTTTTCTATACTTCTAGAGCACTTGTTTATGCTAGCTTCTGGAAATACTGAGATTGCAGTAAAAAATACAGATGAGCAATATATATTCCCTACTCCAAATGTCTGGCACATAGCAGGTACTAAATAAATATTTACTAAATAAGAGAATGCTCTTGAAAGATACATTTAAAAGAGAATATAAATAAGTACATGTTATTTTATTGCTATCAAAGGATTATATTAAACAAGTATGGCAGTGTTTCAGAGAAAGCTACTGAAAGGAAAGACCATTTAATCTGGGTTTTGAAGGATGGACAGGAGCTTGACAAGCATATAAAAGGGGAAAAGAAATCCAGATGGGGGAAAGATATGTACATAAACATGGAGGTGGAAAAGCGGATGGTGTGTTTGGGCGCTCACCAGTATCCCTGTGACACAGGATTGTGCCTGCATGGGGGTGGGTGAGGTATGCAGGAGTTGAAGCTGGAGAAATCACCAGGGACATACCCTGCTAGGCTAAACAGCAGGACTTATCTTGCAGGCAGTGGGGCAGGGAGGCATCCTGACCAACATTATGTTTAAGAACGTAGCTCCAGAGCAAACACGGACGACTCAGCACACTCTGTTAACATTCCCAGGAACCGTGCTCAGCCTTCTCCTTGTGCTGGTGGGTGGGCATGATGTCTCTGGGCAGGAAGACCACCCACCTGGTGTCACTGCACACACATCTGACTTCCATGGGGATTTTCCTAAGCCCCATGGCATGGGGAAAGCTTATTCAGAAATCTGGAAGGCAAAATTCTCCCATGCTTTTACTCACATTTCTGCTCTCTTTTTTTTCATTTGGCTCACATTCTTTTATTATTATAGTCACAGAATTACTTCTTGCTGCTTCTTCTTCAGTTCTCCAACAGAGAAACTGTCATTTTGAACATCTCTTTCTCTCATTAGCAGATAATTCTATCCATACTTCAAAGCCCAGTCAAATACCACCATGCATTTTGTTCAGCAAACATTTAATGGGCACCTACCTGGTGCCTTCTGACCCAAGCCCTGCAGCAGAGGTAGGCCATTTTCATTTGATTCTCACATTGGACCCTCTCACCAGCCACTCTTTGCCAACCTACCTTCAGACTAATACCTGGATTGATCTCCTCACCAAACCTCCTGGATACCACTCTCACCCCACATCCACCTTGACATGCTGCACATTGACTCAAACATTTATTAAAGGTAGCAAAAACATGAGCAGTAAGAAACAGATAGAATAGGATAGAATAAGCACAAGAGTAGCAAATATTTACTCAGTGCTAAACCTGAGCCAGCCTCAACTCTAAGGAATTTTTAATATATTAACTCATAATGGGATAGACAGCGACAGAAAGTCTCCAGCCAGATGGGCTGAGCAGGAAGAGGAGGATATAGGAAAGAGGAAGTTTGCTGCCAAGAGAGGTGTCCGCTCTCACCACTTCCTTTCACTGTCACACAACCTACTCAAGTCTCTGCCCAGCAATGGTCTCCCATTGTCTTCCACCCACCAAGGATTTTGTTTCCAGTGCTTCTATTCTCATTCTCATTCCTCTTTCCTAACAGAATCTGCAAGGAATGGGGAATCTCAACCTTCCCACTCAAGAAGGTTTACTCTAACAGAGGGGCATCAAATACTCCTCATAACTACTGTGTGAAAAGCCTTAAACAAGCCCCACCTCCCCTTGAAGGCAAGAGGAAGCCATGGAAGATGCTGGAAGAGGGAATAACATAATCCTGGTGGTGTTTTGGCTTCACATACTGGCAGAAAATTCTAAAGGAGAGTTCAAAGTGATAAGAAAATGACTGCAGCTGGACAGGAGGACAGTACCGTTCACAGAGTCATAGAGTCGGCATCATACCTGTTCGTCAGTGAGAGTTCGAAAGACTTTGATGCTTTGAACAGAAACCAGCCTGCTCAATCCCCTCCCCACTTGACAACTTTTCAGCAAGCTGACAGTCAATCAGACAATCAGAGGGAATCAGAAATTTGCTAGCTTACTGAACACTTGACATAGAATTATAGCAACTTCTCTGTGCCCTCTCCGTCCCACCTTGAATTTTCTTGTCCTTATATCCTGCAGCCACGCTGCTGGCTTCTGGACACCCACTTGTACTGACCCAACCAAAGGTCTCCTTCATCTCCAGGATCTATTGACCATCCCTTTCTTTGCTCCCATTCTGATGGCCCCTCCTCTCCTGGCCACTCCCTCCTCCTTTTTCAGGCATTCATTCAACAAACACATTCTGAGCACTCTGCTTAAGAATCGAGATACAACTGTGAAAGTGGTCTCCGGAGTGTCTGCCTTCTTGGAACTTAAGAGGAAGAGGAAAGTAAACAGACAGATGAACATGTGGAAGGGGCTGTGATGGGGAAGAAATAGGTGGCATAGAGACAGAAAGCCATTCTAGCATGTCATCCACTCCCAGGAACAAAATGACCACTGAAATCACAAAGTTTGGATGAAAACTCAGCAGAATTCATGAGTGTGGGTGTGAATTCCATAGACATTGACTCAAAGAAGGATGAAGCTATAACTTTAATTTAATGAAATTTAATTAAAATCATGGCAAATTTAACAGCTTCTTTATGTAAACTTGGCCAATTCAAGATTAAAACTTGGTCAGCTCAAGGCTGTCTCCTCCTCTTTTTTCTTCTTCCTCTTCCAGTGTAACAAGTTGGAATAACGATGGAGAAGTGGTGGAGAATTTCCCAGCACTGGTGTGGAGCCATGTCTGAGCCACAACCATGCCTCTTCCATCACCCACCTGCTGCCATGTTGCTGGATCTAGTCCTATCATACTCGAGTCCCTCCTCCTGAGTCTTCCCATCACTCTGTCTCTTAGAGTTCTAGACTCTGTGTTTCTGGATTCTCTACCTCCAGAGGAAGTAAAACATAGTTAACAATCAAACAATCTCTCTCCCTAACAAGGACTCCTTTTACTTTATGCCTTCCTTTTGTCTTAACATCTCCCCTCCATTTTAGGTCCACGGCTTTGACCTTATTTGAATAACCAGTAGCCTCATTAAAACAGCAATATTCCTCCAAAGATGAACTCAGCTAAAGTACATAAATAGGTATAGCTCTTTAAAAATGAATTTTTGTCTTCTTTTGTCCTGCTTCATGTAAAAAAGTTATGTCTGAGGTCTATTCTCTTCCCCCTGAATCGTGCAGTCCTCTAAGCACCTAGCCCACGTTTCTATAGAATGATTTTAGTTTTGGTTGTTAGTTCATCCAGATTCCAGAGTCATAAAAAAAAAATTGCATGAATTATGGGAGTAAATTTGCCTATAGATCCTTCACAACGGTTATGAAAGTCCTTTAACCCACACAGAATATTTTGCATCTTTCCAGCGGTACATGTTCTACCAGTTGTGCAATTATGGTAATAAATTCAAAATAAAAATATCAAGGATGTGGGTGCTATATGTCCTTCTGGGTTACCCATGCCTCTGTTCCTCCTTTAGCACAGAAAATGGAAAGTTAGCTCTCTCCTTACTATTTTAAGAGAACGTATTTTCAGGGGGCCATTTCCTTAAAAAGTTAAAAGATCAGTCACAGCATAAACAGAGGAGAATTCAAGACACACTCATGGTTAGTCCTATGGTTAATTTAAAAACAGAAGGGACTGTTCTTTTCCATATATATCCTCTCACCACACTCAGGCTTCCTAATATACCCACTGATTGAATTTCAAGAGAAGTGTTCTACCTCCTATCCCACCAGGGCAATACATATTCAAGAGGAACGTGTTATACTGGGCATGGGGTAAAATCAAGGTTGAGAGCTGCTTGTAAGACAACTCTGTAGTGGAAAGGATCCTAAAGCCAAGGTCAAAGTAGGGGAGATGTTGCACAAGGCAGTCTAAGGCAGCTTGGCCAGACTATCAAGGTTTTCACCAAGAAACTAGAAGCTCTTTGGGCATTAAGACAAGGACAAAATAGCAGAGTATGGAACAAAATCAAGGATGTGTGAAAGGTGTGAACTGCTGACGAGGATAGTGCCAGAGTAAAGGCACCTTGCTGAGCTCCTCAGAGCACCGGTCCAACTCTGGTACTAGGAATGCATTCTTGGGTGCCGCCCTCCTGGAGCAGGCTGTTACATGGCCTCTCCTGAAGGCATACTGAAAGGCCAGCCCACTGAATAAATAGGGAAAACACATCCTACGTACAGAGAGCATGAAGTCAGTTGAATTTCTAGGGCCATGTGGTCCCCATCACTCCTCATCCCTCTTTTGTAGGCCTGTGCTGAGCTATAAATTTTTCAGAGAAAGATTCCAGATAAACACAGGCTCCTTGTTATTGGCGTAAGTTCAGAGCTCCTTTAAAGAATGATGAATAAATTATTTCTTCGTTCAGCCACACAAAACTCAGTAGTTGTGCTCACATTTCAGGATTGCAGACTATGAGGTGTGCAGGCAGTCAAACTAGGCTTTGATGTATGCCCTCTAAACAGCAAAAGTTTATACTCTACCAGCCCAGAGGTAACCCTGGTACTCTAGACCAGAAACAGAACATCCCTGATACTCTGTTCGCTAAGCCATGAGCCCCAAAACATTCGGTTGTGCCTAAACCCATTTGCCCTTTTCCATTTAGGGAGAGGAAATGGAGAGAGAAAATGTTTTCTTTCCAAAAAAACCCCAAATTTTTGCATTATAATGATGATTATAAACCCATTTTATATATGATTCTTTCAAGGTCACACAGCTGGCATTAAGGATTTAGAATTTAAACCCAGATCCAAACCAAACATCTACCATGCATTATGTCCAAAAAAGTCCTGCCAAAAGAAAAGAGGAGAGGATGGGGAACACCACTTATTCGCCAAGGTCCGGGGATATCAGGATTTCACAGATTTTCAAAGATGGTGTTAAAAGTCTTCAGTAGGAAAAAAAAAAAAAAAAGAAGTCTTCAGTAGAGCACTTGATTCTTTTGAAGTAAACCCAGGATAATGGGAAACACTAAATTTGCTTTGTAAGGACCCCTTATTTGGCTCTTCCAAAGTCCACCTTTTTCAAATAAAGTGGCATGTTAACAGCAGTTTTGCTTTGCTGAGTCTGAATGGCCCCAATGCAGCAGCAGCCCAGAGCATGCTGGGAAGAGGCAGAGTTCCAGGGCAAGTCCAATGACCCAGCACTGCCTCTCTCCTGACCAGGACCTGCTGCTGTTGAGGCTAAAGATGAGTCAGTCTCCCTCCAAACCAAACAGTAATTAAGAGAGGATGCATTTTTAGACTGTTGTGGTCTTACTCTGCTGGCAGCTTTTGAAAGCTGTCAGAGCTCTGCCAAGGGAAAAGGGAAGGGACTACCATTTATTGGTTGAGTGGCTATGACAGGCTGGGCACTATGCTAAGTGAGCTACATACTTGGTGACATTCCATCTCAACAGCATCCCTATAAGACAGGATTTTCTAGCCTCATTTTTTGGGCGATGATGATAATAAGGTTCAGAAAGAAGAACCGACTTGCTCAAGGCCACCCAACTGGGACACACAGCTTCTAGAATTTTAACCCTAGATCCGCCTGACTCCAAAGTCTATTTTAACTTCACTACATCAATTCTTGGCAGCTAAATTTTAATGCTCATGGAATTTGCCATGTACTCTAAGTTCTAGTTCCTCAAGAAAAAAGATGGAAACAGTGGAGACCCGGGTATTCTATATTAACAAGGCCCAGCTCACATCTGTCCTTAAAATTCAGTATGTGTGTCTCCTCCCTTCGGAGCGTGCACCTCCCTCCATATGTATTGATAGTTCGTGGGCAGTGCTGCGTGTGCTCTCTTACTGATAACGCAGTGAGGTAAGTACAGAAACTGAAAGTAAGGAAACGTTTACAGCTATTTGACAGAGCAATTTTTTTGCAGTGAATCAAATAACAAGACATCATGTATTATGTATATCTTTTATTATGTTTTTGTTTTATGAATGTCATTTTAATTTTATTTTTCTAGTATTTCATTTTTAATGTGGCTTATAAACACATCATATGCAATGGATTGAAAATTAAAGAAATAAAACTGGTTCTTCACCTCAAGTTTGAAAATACTGTCTCAAAGTTGGAGAGATCTTTGAAAGCAAGGACCATCTTTTAGCGTCCATTAAATGAACGCTTTGATGTAGGTCTGTATAACTGAGGCCACTTAATGGGTGGCCTCTTGCTGAAAACCATTTCTGCCCTATACCACTAGCCACCTCAAGCATTTATGATCTGAAGGGAGGCAAACCAGCAAGGCAATTAAAAGCATAGAGTCAGAGGAAATTGGGTTTGAATCCTGTGTCTACAAATTAGCAGCTCTGTGATCTTGATTAAGTTTGTTTTGCTGTGCCTCCTCCTCCGTAAAAAAAAAAGACATACATTAGGGAAATGCGAATTAAAACTAAAATGAGATACCAATTTACACTCATTAGGATCAAAAAAATGAAAACATCAATGTTGCTCAGGGTATGGAGAAATTGGAATCCTTGTGCATTGCTGGTGGGAATGTAAAATGGAAAACCATTTGGTGGTTCCTTTAAAAAGTTAAACATAGAATGACCATATGATTCTGCAATTCCACTCCTAGGCATATGCACCAAGGAATTGAAAACAGGGACTCAAGTAGATACTTGCACACCCATGTTCATAGCAGCATTATTCACAATCTCCAAAAGGTGGAAAAAACCTTAATGTCCATTGATGGATGAATAGATAAACAAAATGTGGTATATACATAAAATGGAATATTACTGACCCTGGTTAAAAGGTAAACTGAGGGGCTTCCCTAGTGGCGCAGTGGTTAAGAATCCGTCTGCCAATGCAGGGGACACGGGTTCAAGCCCTGGTCCGGGAAGATCCCACATGCCGCGGAGCAACTAAGCCCGCACACCACAACTACTGAGACTGTACTCTAGCGCCTGCGAACCACAACTACTGAGCCCGTGTGCCACAGCTACAGAAGCTCGCACACCTAGAGCCCGTGCTCCGCAACAAGAGAAGCCACCGCAACGAGAAGCCCGCGCACCGCAACAAAGACCCAACACAGCCAAAAATAAATAAATAAATAAATAAATTAAATAAATTAATTTAAAAAAGGTAAACTGAGGAATATTAAAATTTTTAAGAGTTTATTTGAGCAAAAATGGATTCAAATTGGGCAGCGCCAAACCAGAAGTGGTTAGGAATACTCCACTGACAGTAGCTAGGGAAAGACTTATAGAGACAGTGTGAAACAAAGCAGTTATTTGTTTGGCTGCCTCTTAAGCATTTGCCTTTTTGGGGAAAGCCTGTTTGTGACTATTTATTTAGGTTTCAATTTCTTAACTTAGAGACATTTACAGGCTTAGGTTCTGGTTTGCTTACAAAGGCCACCCAGACATTAGAGGCACTCCAATCTAATGGCCTCCTCATTTAATCAATTTAACACTATTAAAAAGGAAGGTCATTCTGACACATGCGACATGGATGAAAAGCCAGACACAAAGGACAAATATTGTATGAGTCCACTTATATGAGGTCCCTAGAATAGGCAAATTCATAGAGATAGAAAGTATTAATCGAGGTTACCAGAAGCTGGGGGGAGGGGCAAATGGATTGCTATTGTTTCAGTATGGGATGATGAAAAAGTTCTAGAAATGGATATAGGTGGTGGTTGAACAACATTGTGAATGTACTTAATGTCACTAAATGTTTACTTAAAAATAGTTAAAATGGCACATTTTGTGTTACGTATGTTTTGCCACAATATAAAAAGAGAACTAGATGGTATTTCCCCACCTATCCTACTTATTCCTAATGGTTGTCAGCCTATGAGTCATAGTGATCAGAACGAAATGGGCCAGAGCATTAGATGAGGGGCTTCGCAATTTTCTGTGCTTTTCCAATGTTCTCTAGTAAACAAGAGTATTCCTTTCATGATTGGGAAATAAGGAATATGTAAAAAAAATTATTATCGTTTGAAAAGTAGGATTTAAAACCCAGGGTTTTCTCCTATCAGAACTGAGGGGGCTTTGTCTTTGCCAAAGGATCAGGCCGTGGAGTAACTATTTTTATTTAGAGGCATCACCATAACCAGCTAAACCCAGCCACGTTTTGCGTGTGTTCAATGTCTTTGGTTATTTTTCAGACATTTAGATGATCGGTGACACCCCAATGGAGCTTGTTTAGAAGATGTTTGCTCCTAATTTCTAAGGTAAATTTGAGGCACATGTATTACTGTCTCTCTTTGGTCATGTGCCTTTGAAGTAGGCTTGCCACTGAGCTTAACTTCAAGGTTTCCCCTGATGCTTCCTTGGTCTCCCTAAATCACTTACTGCAGTTAGTGGCAAAAATGCAGGCAGCATTTGGAGAGTGCAACTAGATGTACTCATTCAGCAAATTCTAATGAAGCAGCTATTGGGTCCCAGGCACAAGGGATGCAGGAGCACTCAGTGTGGTATCTGCTGATGAGGAGCAGACTGTTGATGACAGTCGACAGGGAGAGACAGGAGTAAACAAATAAATAAATGGAATGTGACAGGCTTAATTACAAAGCTAGTCAAGCGTAGTGGGAACACAGTCAGAGACTGTACGACTCAGGAGACCTCCCAGTGGCCACTCCATCTAAAATGGAACTGTTCAGTGGCTCTGTCTGATCTTTCTCTCCCACTCCCATCTGGCCCTCTATGTCACATCACCTGTATAATTTCTTTCATCGTTAAGAGCTCATGCCATCTTGTTTATTTACTTGTGAATTACATGGTAATCAAAGCTCTGGGAGTGGGGACACCTTGTGTCTCTCTTGGACACCACTGTATGTTTAGCATCTAAAACAATGCTCAGTTCTGGGCAGTGACGCCTGCAGAATTTCTACCCCAGAATTTCTACCCCAGAATTTCTACCCTATTTGCTGATAGGGATAGCAACCTGTGTGGAACAAGAGTAGAACTAAATCTCGATTTTCGAACAAGCCCTATGTTACAAGTTATTTGGCATGGCTTTGATGGGGAGACTGTTAGAGATTAGGAAAAACAGCTCAAGATACTTCCCTCCTAGCCACCCCCTTGCGGCACCATTGTCCCGTAGATTGTTAGAACTCCAGAGAGGCCCATATTCATTTATTTTATACTTCTAATATAATTCAAAATGAAGCAATGCCAGAAAGACATTACAAAATTTATGCTACTTTTAACATGTTTGCATGTAATAAATGAATGTTCTAAAAACGGAATGCAATGTTATTCTGTTAGTCACAGAATAACTCAAGTATTGTTTTAAAAATTGAATTATAGTGCACCTTGGACAATGTGTTCCAGTTATGGGGCACAAATTTAAAATTGTATAAGTGACTTCTCTTAATCCTGTAAGTATTCTCTTGGAGAAAATGCCTCATGCCTCAATTTACTCATATGAAGCCCATGCCAAGCAGTTCCCAGGTCCCACCCCCATTTTAGGTTCTGTATATGCCTTTCCTGGGACATAGTAAATGCTCACCAAGTGGTTTATGAATAAATCCTAAATGAATACACGTATTGAGGAATGAATGAATGAAGTCAAGAAAGGAGGGCAGCTGGGTTGAGTCTACAAACATGAGCAGCATCCCCAGAAACTTGGTGGTAGGAAGAGAAACAGCCTTCTAGGCTGAGGGGACAGGTATGCAAAGGTATGGCACTGACAAATAGAACCATGTGTTCTGAGAACTGCAAACAAGATAGTGCTACAAATACTGCAGGGGGCCTAGTGCAGTCTCCAGTGTAAGAGCTGGCAAGGGGCCACATCCACTGGAGTCTGGCGCTGACGAGGAGGCAGTGAAGGCTTTTAAGCAAGACAGCAAATATAGTTGAACCTGACTTTTAGAAAGATCATTTTGACCCCCGTGTAGAGCAAGGGCCAGCAAATTACGGCCTGTGGGACAAATCTGGCCCTCCACCTGTCTTCGTGAGTAACGTCTGTTTGGAACACAGCCACGTTCATTCTTTTGTGTATTACCTATGCTGCTTTCACACTGCAAGGGCAGCGTTGAATAGTTGCGATGGAGACCACTGGGCCCACAAAGCCAAAAGTGTTCACCACCTGGCCCTTCATAGACAAAAACTTCTGACCCTGGTCTATAGGAAGAGGGAGGAGAGAATGAGTTCAGAGGCAGGGAGACCAGTTAGGAGCCTGCCAGGAGCCAGTAGAGTGAGGATGGAGAGGAGGGGCAGATACGGGAGATGTTAAAGGAGCAGGATTGTCAGACTCCGTGTTTGGTGGGGGATGGAAGAAGGGCGCTCACACTCCCTGTTTCTCTCTTGGGTGACCAGGCAGAGGTGGCATTATTCACAGAGAAAGGGAAACTGGTTTGAAGACAAGGACACTGACTTTGGTTTTCAACATGTTAAGTTTGAGGATCCTTTGGGACATCTGGGTGGAGATGTCCCCCAAGCAATAGGATAACCAAGCCTGAGGCAGCCTGGAGACACAGACCTAGGAATCCTCAGCCTGTTGTAGGAGGTGGTTAAGCAGTAGGGTAGAGTATTTGCAGAGAAGAGCTGTGGACTGATGGAGCCCTGGCAACCCCCCAGAGCTCAGCTGGGAGCAGACAAGGCACGAGGAGCCAAGGGCCCTGGGGAAGGCTACCTCCTACCCGGAGGCTCAGTGTCCTGCTTCGTTCTCCCTCTCCCAACGAGATAGAGCGGTGGGGTGGGGGTGGGGGGCTGGAGGGAGCCCTCCTCTGCCTCCCAGCTCTAGGGACACCATCATTTCACCTTAGAATGGCCCCATCCTGAGAGGCCTGTGGGAATCTAATCATTTTACTATGTTCCACTCCAGCATTGTTCTCAGCCCATATCAAAGTGACGGCAAATGCCAGGATGAAAAATAGACTGCTCCTTGAGATGCCTGGAAGCCTGCGTGATGGACCAGCTCACTCTATTTTCATTCAGGCAAAAGCTTATCGGTAGACATTTGTTCTGTCAATGTTCAGTTAAGTAACTGTCTATACATTTTCTTCCAGAGACGTTTTAGTCAGGCCCCTGTCCCCAGGATCATGACTTTGTTCTGGGTTTAGAGTAATATATATGACATATATCCACACACATATATATATATGTATGCATATATGATATATATCAAATGATATATATATATGATATACATACACATGTACTTTTTTTTTGGTCCAACCGACAAACTGATGTCCCCAAACAGAAGGAGCTTGCAGGAAGGTCAACGAATTTATAGCAAAGTGAAAAATATCTCATGTCTTCTGATTCCAACCTCAGTGTTTCCTCTCACCTGGCTCCTCCTCAATGTTCCACGGCATTTACTGTCTTGGTGTGGATTTGAAGTCTGTTCCTCTCCCCATCCCACATCTTCCACTGGAGACCTCCCTTGCCCAGGATGGTGTCACGTAGACACACGCAGGCATAGTATTAAGGTCTGAAGGGATGGAAAGCTCATTCTCCACACCTCTGAGTTTCCTTGAGCACTTTGGCCTCTTGCCCTGCCCTGACACCTACCTCAAGAGGTACAGTCCCCTGATTGCAGGGGCAAACTCTTGCTCCATGAATCCCTATGGGTATCTTCATCAAAAATCCTGAGGCTGGGGATTTTCTTGACTTCTCCCCTCTATTCCAAACCAAAACGATGCAGTGATTATGGTTCAGAGCGTCGGCTCTGCAGACTCCAACTTTCCTACAGTTTAACTCTTCCAAAGTCAGGTGCATTTGACTCTCATGCTAAACCATGCATCCAAACAAGGGTTTATCATATTGAAAGACATCTTTTGATATCTATCATGCTGACTCTTGCATCTGCCCTTCAATTTGTTCCGACTGTAGGTAGAAATTAAGGAAGTTATCGTTTTAGAAAAAGGAAGAAGGAATTTTCACAGCAAAAACTCCAATGAGTCTCTGTAAAGTGTAGGGAAGGGAGAGGTTGGCTCTGATGTTTTGTCTTTGCAGTAATTTATGTGAGACCCACATGCTTTACCTCTCTGAGAAAGAGGTAGTCCAAAGCTGAGAATATTGTATTTGGCTTGGGAATGAGACCTGTCACAGTCTGTCCCAGGGCTGCCTACCCAGCTTCATTCACAATGGCTGGCTGCTGTGCAGCCAAATTCATTTTAACCTCAAACGTGATCCAAATCTTCCAGCCACTAGGCCTTTGCACATATGGGTCTTCCCACATCTCCACTTTCAGCCTTAGTCGGAGCCCCTGTGTGATAGGTCTTGAACCAGCTCTAAAGGAGACATGTAAAAGAATAAGCTACTTCAAGGCATGAACCCTCTGGTCCTGTATTAGTTTCCCAGGGCTACTGGAACAAAGTACCACAAGCTGATTGACTTAAAACAACAGAAATTTATTCTCTCACAGTTCTGGAGGCCAAAAGTTTGAAATCAAGGTGTGAAAAGGACCCTGCTTTCTCTAAGAGGTAGAATCCTTCCTTACCTCTCACTATCTTCTGGTGGGGCCCACAATCCTTGGTGTTCTTTGTTGTGCAGCTGCATCACTCCAATCTCTGTCTCTGTTATCACATGGCCTTCTTCCCTGTGTGCCTGTTTGTCTTTGTGCCTTCACATGGCATTGTCCTCTTCGTATAAGGACTCCAGTCATATTGGATTAAGGCCCCACCCTAATGACCTCATTTTAGCTTGGTTACAACTGTAAAGGTGCTATTTGCAAATAAGGTCACATTCACAGGTACCTGGGCTTAAGACTTCAGCAGGTCTTTTTGGAAGACATAATTCAACCTATCACAGGTCTTATTCATTTTTCAAGGCTCAGTCTAATATCCTTGGGAAACATACCTGGATGCCTCAACCAGATGGAGCCCTATCAGGATTCAGTCTCCATCTTTTGGTGCTTGTCTTATACTGCCTCATAGATGTGATATTTTGGAGAAAATTACCAAGAGGAATGGGTTGTGCAGGGAGAAGAAGTAAGTGTTAATTTGGGCCCTAGATACTACTTTATGCCTTGCACAGTCTCTCATAGACTATAGAGTTTCTGCATTCATCCTTTGGCCAGACCTGCAACTCTGCACAGTGATCTGGCCCAAGGAAGCCTCTCACAGAATCCAGGATTGAACGGAGGCACTGGCACAAACTAAGCACAGCTGGCCAGGAAAGCCCTGGCTAACACACACCCCATGGGTCTCTCAGTGGTGTGTGCCTCAGCCTGCCTGCCAGCCAACTAGTGTCCCCCCACTGATTTTTCTGGATACTACTGAATCCAGAAAGCAGGCTCTTCAAGGGCAGCATGTGGCTTGGCTGAGTCAGGGCCACCTCCTTTCCCCACCCTGGTATTTGCAGCTCCCTGCCGCAGCCCTACCGGCAGGCCCAGGCTGTTCTCCACCTACTTTCCTAAGCCATCCCACTCAGCCAAGATGAATACCTGCAGTCTTGCCTCCGGCGCTAGGGGGAGACTTATTGCCCCTTGAGAGGCCAGCAACTGGTGACCTGGACTGAATTCTAGGTACCCACAAACCGCCATTATTCAGTCTACCATAACAACATAAAAATAGGTATCAATCAGTGAAGCGCGGCACAGACCCCTCAGAACGGCCCGCTGCTTTCTGGTCATGGGAGGGGCAGAGGCATCCAGAAGGATGCGGATCCACTCAGGGAGATCAGGTCAGGAGCTATTTACTAATTGGATTTGAACCATTTCAATGTTTTAACACCTAGCCGTACCAGCTAAATATGAGCCCTGCTATTAGTAAATACCTCAGACAGCAGTCATCACGATTAGGTTTCATAATCTATGTCAAGTACTCAGCACAAAGCCTGGCATACAGTAAGTGCTCAGTAAATGTTAGCTATTACTATTGTTACCAATAGTGACATGGTGCCTTCCAGGGGCCTGAGCTCTAATCTGAGTGGACTAATTCCACCAAAAGATGAGAGGTCCTCCACCTCCAACTGCCTTTCTGCTGTCCCTGCAGGCAGCACAGATGCCCTGGCACACCTGTGTGCTGGCCCTCTTGGACGCCAGCTCTTCCTACCTTTCTCAACTTCTTCCACCCTTCTCCCTGGACTTGCTCTCACTCTCAGCTCCCTCAGAGTTAGAACTTTATCTTCTGCAGTTGGTACTCTCATTAGAAATTTGGGTGAATATACCCATTCATCAAGCCCCCAGTTTGCCCAAAGAATAAATCATGCTTCCCATTTCCTCATGTACCTTTTATGTGCTATGGCCAAGAATGCAGTGGATGCTTCCAACTGCCTGGGCGGTGGTCAGACACCCTAAGCCTAGAGTTGTGCACTGGAACCAGGCTGTGACAGTTGAGAGGCGTCTCCTTCTTGAAGATCCATTACTCTGAACTGATTGGCCAAGCCTGGAAGAGGGTCTCAGGCCATACTCATCCCTGTGAGCTGACTGCTCATGGGCTCTAAGGCAACTGACTTCTCATGAAGCCCAGTAGATGCTGGCCTATTGGAATCCTCTCTACAAAGAAGAAGATTCCAGGCATCACTTGGTGCTAAGTGAACCTTTAAGTTTAGGTCTCCAGTTACCTCATCATTTTTTTTCCACCTAATACTTAGAGTACCAGTTCTGGGTCAGAACACTTGCCAGGCTTGGAAATCCAAACTCAGCGATAATAGCTACTGCCTATTAAGCTCTGCTATGTGCCACAGAGGGTGCTAGGAGCTTACATCAACCCTATTGTATTAATAAAAAGATGCAGAAACTGAGGCTTACACAGGTTAAGTAACTTATTAATGGTGTTGCCAGGTCTTCAACTCAGGATGTCAAAGTCTCGTTTTGTTTTGTTTTTTCCCTACAGCACAATACTGCCTATGAATACAAACCAACCCTTGCACTTCCTTAGAAGTTTCTATCTAGTGGGACCACGTTCCATAATTAAATAACTGTCCCCTATTACCATCTGAACAAGGTGGTAGGAGCATGGAAAATAGAGGACCCCTCTCCTATGCCAGAGGACAAGAGCCAGGAACGTTCTCAGAGACTACCTGACTTAACCTCCCGCTGTGCATATGGGGAAACTGAGTCACTGAGAGGGACAGAGACTCCACCAAGGCTTCACAGAGAGTATAGAGAAGGCCTAGGACCGGAGCAGCCTCCTGCAGCCCAGCCCAAACAGCCTCTTCCCCCGGCCCCTTCCCACCGCCTGGGCTCCCAGGAAAGGGAAGAGTTGGGATTACAATTGTTATATTTAGCAAAAACCAAAACAGGGTGCCCAGTTCAGTTTGAATATCAGATAAACAACAAACAAATTTTTGTATAGGTATATCTCTAGCAATATTTGGCAACTTTGGTTGGATTGGATCCAGCTGGGCAGCCAGGGCTTTGGGAAGAGGCAAGCTGAAGGAGAGTGGCATCCACCCTTGGCTGACGTCCAGTTGATTATGTGAAATTCAGAGAAATGACCAAAGGAGCCAGAGTAGAAGACAAGGGAGAGGTCTGGGTGATGCATGATCGAATCCACAGCATCCGGCAGGGCAGAAGGTCCATATCACACAAAAACCCTCCAGGAAGGGAGCAGGGAATGGACACGGAACGACTGACAACAGGAGAACTAAGGAGATAGCACAGAAGAGGGAGAGGAGGACCCGGCCTGGATGAAGGGAACAGTTCTCAGAAGAAGCAGAGCTCTTCCAAGAAGTGGTGGTCACCAGGACGATTGGGTAGTGATGGCGGGGGCATCCCAGGCAGAAGGAACAATTTAAAAATGCCTCCTGAATTGTTTATTCCCCATGCTAGCTTTCTCGGTGTTCGGTAGCTTTGCTGCAATGGAAAAAAATGCAAGATTTGGCTTCAGAATTTCCAGTCACATCAGCACCACCTCCCAGCTCTGTGACCTGAACACACCTACAGAGCATTTCTGAGGATTTTCCTGTGTAAAATGGGATTCATGGAGCTGTTGTTCAAACCGGATAAGAAAAAGAGGGTAGAACTTGATAAAGTGCTGGTATAAATGCTAGCTCTTATTGCAGTAAATGCTAAGTGTGTTTCGAATGAATGTTGTTTTCATGCTTCCTCTCTCTCCCCACCAAAACCACGCCAGGATCTTAAAGCAGATCCTACTCGTGAATCAAGTCCTCTGCTGCTTTATCATTCCTTGCTCTTCCAGTTTAAAAGGAGAGTAATTGAATGATTTGAGGCTACGAAGGGCCAGATCCCCCTGGGTCCCTGGTTTCCATCGTCATTTTGGGGAGCTGCTTTGGCTCTCAGTACCACACTGGGCACTATTAAATAATTTCCTGTAGCAGTAAGTTGTAGGAGATGGTCCCTTAGGGAATAAAATTTTGAGGATGAGGTCAAGCAAGGATTATTGGTGTTAAAAAGTAATTAAGTGAAGAGACAGGGGTGGGAGTTGAGACAATGGGGAGCCAAGGAAGAAGGAAGAAGGGAGGAGGAAAGAGAGGGAAAGGGGAGGAAGGGAGGGAGAAGAGTTAGGCTGTGCTAGGATCTGGTTACTCTCTGCCTGCAAGTTGGCATCTTTGGGATCTAAGGCAAATGATTTAAGCTCCCCGAACCATTTTTCTGATCTGTAAAAAGAACAGAACCCATTTACAGATGGGTTAAGCTGGTAACTATTGGAAAACATTGGCAAGTTTACTAATATTCATGTAATGCCTTATGGTACACATGGTATGTTCTAATCCATCATATTACTTGAATATCAAATGACTCAAGTGGGCAAGATAGTGATTGTTATCCATGTTTCATACTGAGATTCAAGGAGATCAATGATTTTCCCATTATCAACAGGCTGGTA
This sequence comes from Balaenoptera musculus, assembly GCF_009873245.2. Lineage (NCBI taxonomy): Eukaryota > Metazoa > Chordata > Mammalia > Artiodactyla > Balaenopteridae > Balaenoptera > Balaenoptera musculus. Next base: position 91,379,917 of record NC_045790.1, read on the forward strand.
AATGGCAAAGCTAACTGCTGTTGGACCAGTCACTGTTCTCTATAACCCTGGTTTCCACAGAGCACCTGCTATAGGCCAGGCCTTGTGGTATGTGCTGAGGGTGAGGTCAGCCAAACCAACCTGGTCCCTGACTTCAAGGAGCCTAATGTCTATTAGGGAAGACAGACATTAAGTAAATAACCATGCAACAAAATATGTAATTACATACTATGATAAATGACACAAGGAAATAAAATAACTAAGTCTCATAGAGAGTAAAACAGAGGGGAGATAACTGAGATGGGGAAGTGTATAGAGGAAGGCCTTTCTACTGAAAAAAAGTGTAGGCCAAGACTTAAAGTGTGAATCTGATTTAGCCAGACCCAGAATGAGGTATTCCAGGCAGAGGGAAGAGCATATTTGAAAGCCCTAAGTTATAAAACTGCAAGGACTCTTATAGTCAGAGTGTATTTTTTTAAGGGGGAGAGAAATCTAAGATTAGGTGAAGAGTTAAAGGAAGGTAGCTCAGTGGCTTCACCTAAAAAATCACTGGAGGGAGGTTTGAAAAAGTACCTGTGCTAAGGGCCCACAGGCAGAGATCATTATAGTTGGTCTGGACAAAATGGGCTCTGGACAAAAGAATTTTAAAAAGCTTCCCAGGTGATTCTAATGTACAACCAAGGCTGAAAACCACCGGGCTAGACCTTTAGAACAGGATAAGCTGTTTCAATATTCTCCTAATGGGAAGGCATTGAACACTGTTAAGCATGAGGTAAGACAACATCAGATTTGCATTTTTAGGTAATCACTCAGGATGTTGTATGGAGATCAAAAGTGGGGAGGTGAGTGAACAGACTTTCAATAGCCCAAATGGGATGTGGTGGCTGGGACTGGAGGGTCAGCAATGGAGATGGAGAAAACAGGAGTCAAAATATATTTGGGAGGTAGAATCAATGGGTAATCTATTTGTGTAGGACTCCCAGAGACATGATTCCCAAGATTCTGGTATTTCTGAGATAATCGTCTGGGTAGATAGAGGTACCATTTATCGAGGTGGAGAAAACTGTAGGAGAAGCAAGTCCGGTATTCTTTTGCATCTGTTAGGTTTGAGACGTCCGGGAGACATCCAAATGGAGGTGTTCAAAGGGGCAGTTTGATATACAGTTCTGGAGCGCCAAAGAGGTCTGGGCTGGAGATGTAAATTTCGGAGCTGTCAGTGGGTTGATGATCTTTAAAGATCCATGTATGTCAATGACATTGTTTAGGGAGCACTAGAAGAATGAGGAGGAAAACCAGGAACCGAGTCCTGAGGATCCCCCATGGTTAAAGGACAGGGAGATCTAGAGAAGCTGATCTGCGTACTAAGGAAGGAGGTGGTGGGGGGGGAAGTCTATGAGAATGAGGTGCAGCTGGAGACAAAGGACTGAAGCGTTTGAGGAAGGGGACTATGATCAGAGGGGTCACCAAACGTGGTTAGGATGCCAAGTTAGATTGAAAGCTTACACATTCCACCAGGTATGGTGGCATGGAGGCTTTCAGGGACTTGTAAAGGAGCAGATTGGATGAAGTGACGGGGAGAGAAACCAGTGTGTAGTGCTCTCGAGAGAGTGAATGGGCACCCTAGGACACGGCAATGCATTCACAGTGTTAAAAGTAAACGGAGTCATATTAAAAATTTTAAGAGTTTATTTGTGCAAAAATTGATTTGAATCAGGCAGCCAGACCTGAAGCAGTCTGAAGCAGGGGGAAAGACTTCTATAGAGAAGATGTGGAAGCAAAGCAAGGAAATCATTTGATTGGCTCTAGCTTAAGGGTTGCCTTATTTAGAAAAGCCTAGTTGCCTGTTTGTGATTGGTTATCCTTAGGTTTTGATTTCTCAAACTCAAGGCATTTTTGGCTTAGGTTTTGGTTTGCTTATGTAGACTACTAAGGCATTAGAGTCACCTCAGTCTAATGACCTCCTTGTTTAATTAATTTAACCTGTAGGAGGCACTTGCATGTGAAAACAAAGAGTTCCATGGAGGCATGTTCATTGAAGCAGTGTTTGTATTTGCAAATAAACAAGAACCACTTAAATTTTCTTCTAGAGCAGAATGGAAAATTAAACCATAAAGCTACAGAGTGAGTGGTTAAGGGCAAAGACCCTGGAGCCAGACTGCCTGATTCAAACCCTACATTTTCCACTTGCTTGCAGTGTGACCGTGGGCAGTTACTGACCCTCTCTGTAAAAGGGGACTAATAATAGACCATCTACCTCATAGGGGTGTATTGAGAATTAAAGTAACTAAAAATATATAAAATAAGTTCAAATAAACATCTTGAATTAACAAACATCATTTTATAACTCAAAGGGTCTCAAGTTAGCTTTTATAACCCCATTTTACAGGTATGCAAATGATAGCTCAGTGAGGGGAAAGCGGCTTGTCTACTTCAATAGAGGCTAAGAGCCCAATCCCCAGATGCTTCCAGTACAAAGCTCCTTCACCACGCCCCTCTGCTCACAGACCACAAACTCAGGTCTTAGGACTCTGGTTCAATGCCTTGATAAGGCAAAATGCTTAGGAGGTAACACAAATTCCATTTTTTAAAAATAAAATATTTTCAAACATACAAACTAGCATCAAACACTAACAAATGTAAAATGACATTCATGGGACATGGATCTCATCTATGAACTACAAGAGTTAAATTAGGGGAAAAAAGATTGGAAATGCGATGCTGTTGTCCTTTGTATTGGGTTGGCCAAAAAAGTTCCTTCACTTTTAAAGTAAAAATAAAAGACACTTTTTTCATTTTCACCAAGAACTTTATTGAGCAATGTATTTACCATTTTGTTCCACTATCTTCTCCCATTTTCCAGGCAATTTCATAATTCCATCTTCCCAAAACTTCTTATCTTTTTGAGCAAAGAATTGTTCTAAGTGCCTTTTACAGTCTTCCAGGGAATTGAAATTTTTTCCATTAAGATAATTTTGTAAAGACCGAAATAAATGGAAATCCGAAGGTGCAAGTTCTGGTTAATATGTCAGATGAATCAGAACTTCCCAGCCAAGCTGTAACAGTTTTTGCCTGGTCATCAAAGAAACATGCGGTCTTGTGTTACCCTGATGGAAGATTATGCGTTTTCTGTTAACTAATTTTGGACGCTTCTTGTCGAGTGCTGCTTTAAGTTGGTCTAATTGGGAGCAGTACTTGTTGGAATTAAACGTTTGGTTTTCTAGAAGGAGCTCATAATAGAGGACTCCCTTCCGATCCCACCGCATATGCAACATCACCTTCTTTAGATGAAGACCGGCCTTTGGTGTGGTTGGTGGTGGTTCATTTTGCTTGCCCCACGATCTCTTCCGTTCCACATTATTGTACAGTATCCACTTTTCATCACCTGTCACAATTTGTTTTTAAAAATGGAACGTTTTCGTTACGTTTAAGAAGAGAATCGCATGCAGAAATACGGTCAGGAAGGTTTTTCTCGCTTAGCTTATGTGGAACCCAAACATCAAAGCGATTAACATAACCAAGCTGGTGCAAATGATTTTCAACGCTTGATTTGGATATTTTGAGGATGTCGGCTATCTCCCGCGTGGTATAACGCTGATTGTTCTCAATTCATGTCTCAATTTGATCACTACCAACTTCAACTGGTCTACCTGACCGTGGAGCATCATCCAGCAAGAAAGCTCCAGCACAAAACTTTGCAAACCACTTTTGACACGTTTGATCTATCACAGCACCTTCTCCATACACTGCACAAATCTCTTATTGCGTTTCAGTTGCATTTTTACCTTTCTTGAAATACTAAAGCATAATATGCCAAAAATGTTGCTTTTTTCTTCCATCTTCAATATTAAAATGGCTACACAAAAATTCACCAATTTTGTTAAGTTTTTAAAAAATGCATGCTGATACGACAACTGTCACAATACAACCTAACAAAATTGTTTCGAATGAAGTAAAAGACAAATAAGCGCTACTAGAGCCATCTTATGGAAAAAACCAACGAACCTTTTGGCCAACTCAATAGTTATTTAAGGTTGAGAGCCTGCACACTAGTGACATGCTTGCTTGCTTTGTTTTTGTTGTTGTTAAAGTATGAAGTAATCTGGGTTTAGCCTAAATCTAAGCCTTGTCTCCTCTTTCATCATCCTCCTTTCACATTCCCACTGTTTATCCTACTTCCTGATTCTCCCTTCCAACCCCAGAGCCTCAGTTTTCATGTCTGGAGGTCAAGCAACCTTCTACCTTTTCTTCCTGGACTTCAATCCATGCCACACTGTTAACAGATAAATTCTTGTGAAAGGCCCATCTGCTCATTCCTCTTGCTGCTTACTCGCTTTCAGGGGCTCCCTATGATCTTGAGCATGGCAGGCAAGACCCTCTGTGACTCAGTGGGTTCCCACCTCACAAGATGCTATGACCCTCCTCACCTCCATCACAATTCCTCCACTGGGTTTTCTCACCTCCCAACACTTGCCCAGGTTTCTCTCTCTGTCTTTCCCCTCTCCCTTCATCTGCATAGCTCCTGCTCATCCTTCAAGATTCTAATCATGCCTCCCACCCCAAAGGAGGCCGTCCCTTGGACCCTTGACTCTATCCCTCACCCACTCCTCCATGTGTTGGCTGCCCTTCTGGGCTCTGATAACAGCACCCTGAGTTTGCATCTATCCTTCGCACTTATCACACCCAATTATCAGTAGCTTGCCCCCCATTCTCTCTCTCTCTCCTCCTTTCTCTCCACTACCCTAGAGGAACTCCTCTAGGGCAGAGACCATTCCTCTTGATGTCCCCAGTAAGTCTGGAAAATGCTGCACATAGACATAATAGACTAGAGGCACAATTGAATTTTATTCCAGGATCCTGGAATTTGCTTCATAACTGGGAAAAAGCACAGAGGAAGTCATGGCTTCCCACTTTTCCTAGATTTCTAATTGTACCCAGTCAGGCACTGCACACATACTTGCTAGATGTTTCTGAGGTGCTAAGAAACTTGTTTTGTCTCTAACTTCACGTTTTAAAAAAAAGTCTGTGTTTATAAGATAGTTAGAGAGGCTTCACATTGTATAATTCCACAGATATTATGCTGCTCACTAGTTACAAAAATAATTGAGTATGCCTCATAAAGCTGACTTAATTTCACAAATGAGTTGTACTCAAGTAAATATTTACTTCTAAATGCAATTTTGTTGAAAAGCCTCTTCGAACACTTTCATTAAGCTCACGTGATGTATAGGCTGTCTAGCTATTAAATCATTACTTAGAGGGATGATAATTTTAAATAAAGAGAAACACATGCTTTCAATGCATCAAACACTTTTTAGGGCTACTTACATGCCAAGTCTTGAGGTGACCACAATACCTTTGATTTCTTTATTTTTCACACACACGCACACACACATACATTTCATAGGCAAGTCCAAAATAGAGCCATGATCTCTTACCTTCTCTCCATCTCACTGCTTTAACCCTGGTCAATTACCACTTACATGGATGCTTGCAGTAGACTTTAACATCTCCTAATTCCACTCTTGTCATCCTTCATCCCCTCTTCTGCAAGCAGCTAAGTGAACTCCGTAAAATCTAAAACACATTATAACACTCACTTGTTTAACACCTTCCAGTGACTTCCCAAGTTACTCAGAATAAAATCCAAGCTCTTCACCTTTGGCAAGAAACCCCACCTGACCCAGTCACTTCCCATCTGTCCCACTCCTGACACACTGCTATCCCCTTAAGCTCTCTATGTACTGGCAGTTCTCTCTGCCTTGATCACTCAAGCCGGTTCGGTTCTCACCCCAGGAATTCTGCAATCACTGTTCTTTTACCAGTCTTTTGCATGGCTGACACCTTCTCATCATTCAGGCCTCAGTCAGAATCACTTCCTCTCAGAGAGCATCCCTTCCTTCCACTCGCTCCATCACATAACTCTTTTTATTTTCTTCACAAAACCTACCTCTCTCTGTTGCGATTTAGCTTGCTTCTTTGCCTATTTTTTGTTTGACCTCCTCCTCCTACCACTCCCTTTGAATAAATATCTCCATGAGAAGAAGTGTCTGGCTTGGCTTGTTCACAGCAGTATCCCCAGGGCTTAGAATGGGTCCTAGTCCCTTGCAGATGTTCAACAAAATGTGTTGAATGCATAAATTAGGACACAATCCCTACCTGAAAGATCATTTATTTGTAAAATTAGATTGAACATGGGGCAATCTGGGATACGTGCTGTCATGGGTGAAGAAGTCCTAGAGCTGTCTCTTCTTCAGTGTTGACACCACCTTTTGATTATAATGACAGCATTCTGAAGAGTCCCGCCTCCCTCTACTTCATTTTCCACAGTGCAGTGAGTGCTCTGTCCTATACTCATGGCCTTTAAAGATAAAGTATTAACTCAGTAGCACCCATATAAGGTATTTCAAGTTCTGGTTCTAGCCAAGCTCAGTGGTTTCACTCCTTGCCCTCTTCCCCCAAGCATCCTTCAATCCTCTGAAATCAAAACACTTGCAGATGCCAATCACCTTAGCTTTGCCTTTCCTCCATGTTGTTAACATCTTATTCTCTCTGCCTCTAATTCCATTCTCCATTTCTTAGACCGGCTGACTCTAATTCCTTGTTCAAGGCTCAGTCCAGATGATTTCACTTCTAGAAAACCTTTACTGTTTCTCCCTTTCACCTTCTACCCCAGGCTGGGTTGGTGCCTCCTCTTTGCTCCTGTAGTTCCCTGTGCTCAGCTCCAACCTAGGACTCATCCCATCTGACTGTTTTTGCCTTTTTATATCTCTGCTTTTGCCACCAGGCCAGGAACTGCAAGAGGCAGTCTGATTTATCCGATTTATCACAGAAGTCTCAGTGCCTAACGTAATACACAATAAATATTTACAGTATAAGTAAATGAACTAACGAGTACATAGCGTAAAATTTCCAGGGGCCAGGAAGAATGGTACACTGAGAAGAGAGGTCAAATTGGGGAGGCTTCCAGAAACAATCAATGTAGCTCTGTAGTCACTTATGAGCAATTAAAAACCCAAAAGCTCCAAAACCAAGTCTTTTCTTATTAGGTGGCAAAACTTCACTTGACCCATTTAGTATCTTAATTTATTCCACTTAGCATGAGTATTCTTATGCTTTGCTGTAAAACATTAGTGCAATTGAATGCAGGGTACTGCCCTAGACTCCACTGGAGATATTTTGTAATATAAGAATATAAACTCTGTTACCTTTCTTAAATCCAAAAAGGTTCTGGACTCAAAGGGTTTTAGGTAAAGGATTATGGCCCAGTATTTGAACTGTCCTAAAGGATGGATAAGATCCCAGTAGACAGAACTGTGCAGGAAGGAACAGAATGTACAAAGGAAAAGCAGCAGGTATATTAGTAATGGTGATTTGTCTGGAGTTATCTGAGAGAACAATGTCTAAATTGACAGGAAGATAATATGGAAAGATGTTTGGGTCTGATGGAGTCCTTGAATTCCAAGCTAAAGAGATTGAACTTTACAGGTGATGGGAAGTCAGCAAAGGATTTTTAACAGACAAATGAGGTCAGGTAAAGCATCTCTGATATTCTGGAAACAACCTGTACTTGTCTTAATTATGTGGCATTTAACTGTTCTGAGCATCAGCTGTTTCACCTTAAAGTTGGGGATAATTTAAAATGAAAATAAAATGAAGAATGCATGTGAAAATGTTTTCTAAGCTGTAAAGTTCTTTCAAAATATAAAGTGTAATTATTATTAACTGACAATGAAAACTGAAGGATGGATGGGCAGGGTTTAGGGGTTCACTGTTGCATATGCTGAGTTTGTGGGATATCTAAGAAGCAACATCCAATAACCAGGTGGAAGCCACAGGAGTTGGTGCCTAAAAGCAACTATGAAATTTATCATAAAGATGCCCCTCATAAATATTAAAAGGAAGTGAAGTGTTCCCTGTTTCATTTACATGAACTGAGACATTGTATTTAAGTTTCTTTTGAGAAAGGGGTAAGGAAGTAAATATACAATCTTTGAGAGGATGTGTCATTAAGAAGCTAGAAGAGTGAAAACGTCAGTCCCTTCATGCAGAGGGCCTTGTTGCTAAGTCATTTGCATTTTATGGAAAAAAAAAGATACTATGGGAAGTCACTGGATAATAGACACTGTTGGGATTTGTCTTTGGATTTTTTTTTTCTCCTAAATGAAAGGACTGAGGGTTTGTTCTGCTTCCAAACTTTCTTTTCTCCCAAATTCTTTTTTTTTCTTCCAAACTACATCTCTGAGAACACACTGAAATTTAATAGACTGTAATAACTGGAAGGACCATTACTTTTCTTTTTTTTTTTTTTAAAGGAACTCCTTTATTTATGTATGTATGTATGTATTTATTTATGGCTGTGTTGGGTCTTCGTTTCTGTGCGAGGGCTTTCTCTAGTTGCGGCAAGCGGGGGCCACTCTTCATCGCGGTGCGCGGGCCTCTCACTATCGCGGCCTCTCTTGTTGCGGAGCACAGGCTCCAGACGCGCAGGCTCAGTAGTTGTGGCTCACGGGCCTAGTTGCTCCGTGGCATGTGGGATCTTCCCAGACCAAGGCTCGAACCCGTGTCCCCTGCATTGGCAGGCAGATTCTCAACCACTGCGCCACCAGGGAAGCCCACCATTACTTTTCAAACCTCAGTCATTTTGTAGATTGAGACTGAGGTCCAGAGATGGGAAGTTACCTGCCCATCATCACACCATTAGTCAGTATAAGGACGTGGTCTGAAGGCCAGTCAGAGCCTTTTCCATTTACAACAGTGACAGAATCTATTGCAAGGCTGGAGACAGTGGCATGAGCCTGGACAGAGAGAAGCAGATTGTGACAACCATCCTTCTCATTTGGGTACTCAAATATAGCAGGAATTACCCCCGAGGTGGTCACCAAGCTATTTAGAACACATTTAGCCAGATTGTTCTGGAGAAAGACAGTGAAGGCTGGGAGACGTGGCCAAAGGAAGACAGAAATGGGCAATTGAAGGTTGGCTCAGAACTGAAAGTCTGGCTTTGGTTTTGAGTGTTTTTCTCTTAATGCATCTGACAATTATGGAAGAAAGTGAACAGAAATGCATCTGTGTGTTTCTTTTTCTCACCCAATCTCCTTTTAAAGCCATGATGAAAGAAAGTCTACCACATGTGACTGGGCACTTTGAGTATGCCCTCCAGGTTACATAAAAGTCAGCGCTGGAACCAAGCTATTATTAGCACCATGCTTTCAACAGCTAGACCACTTACAACCAGCCCTTTCTGCAAGTGTATTTGTTTCCACATATTATACACATGACACGCCCCCTCACACTTTATACATATGTGTATATATATTTTTTTCAGGATGTACAATCATTCATTCATTCCATCAATACGCATTTACTGAAGCATCCTGGGTACTGAGAATTCAACAATGAGTAAGTCACAGAGGAATATTTACTCTGTGGTATTTCCACTTTGAAGAATCTTGGAGGTTTTTCACTGTTGGATGTTTGCATTGTTTTGTTTTGTTTTCAGTCACCTTGATGGGATAACAGAATTGAACTTCTAGCTACCTATTGCTCTTTATTTCTTCACTAGGAGTGTTCTTTGGGGGCGTTTCATGATTAGGTTCCTCAATTTGCCCAGGGATGGTTTAGTTTTAATTTTTCCAAATTGTTTTGTCAGAGCTATAATGAATCTTTATTCCTTCATGAAAATACAGTCTCTTGTGAAGCTTTCCCTGCCCTTGCCATTCTCAATATTAATCATTAATAATTTCTTCTTTGAGGCCCCCATAAACACTCCTGACATGGCATTTCTCTCATTTGATTAAGCTGTATTTGTTTCCATGTCAGTTGTGAAGTTTAATTTCCTCCTAAGCTCCAAGACAGAGCCCAGGGCCTGGCACATAGTGGATGCTCATAAATGTAGCCCTCAATAAACTTAATCAGGCACAAATGTATTTGTCCTATTGAAGTCATTGTCTAATTCAAAAGAACACAGCAGATGGTCTGGAAGACAGACATATCATGCCAGCCTGTTAATCACACCAAACTGTGGAGATATGCCCTGCCTTGGTAAAACAACCTCATGGAGGTGTATGACCTAGCAGCTACTGCTGTTCTGAGCCCTACTCTCAGTCACCATGGGGAGGACCCAATATGAGCCCCACATCTGAGTGAATGGAAGGATGTTAATGAGTGGCCTGGATGAACTAGACAGGCCTGGTTTGCTTCATGTTCAGCCTGATCCAGTTTCCACGCATCTTAGAAAAATAAGGACAAATATTTAGGCAATGATGCAATCCAAATAAAACAAAAACGTTTTGTGATGTATGTGGGGGTGGGTGAAGGAGCATATAGAGTACATACCAAATGCCTGCCTGGGGAATCGTTTCGGGGAGAAGCTAGATGTCTTGGAAGATTTGGCAAGAAGACAGTTGAGAGCTGTGTGCAGCCCATCAATGCATCCTGATTCCATTTCTCATCTTGTATAATACAGTGGATATGAGGCCCTTGACTTCCTCACAGAGGAGAGCAAGGCTCACAGGCGTCAGTATGGATCACTTTGGCACTGCTTATTATTGCCGCCACTACTTAACTGCTTCTAGTAAAATCCACAGCCTGGCAGTTGGTGTACCATCTCACAAGATGAGGTCTCACCTATGAGCAGTATATGGCCAATCTAACATTTCATTATCTTTTTTTTTTTTAAATAAATTTATTTATTTATTTTTGGTTGCATTGGGTCTTCATTGCTGCGTGCGGGCTTTCTCTAATTGTGGCGCGCGGGGTCTTCTCTTCGTTGTGGTGCATGGGCTTCTCATTGTGGTGGCTTCTCTTGTTGTGGAGCACAGGCTCTAGGCACACGGGCTTCAGTAGTTGTGGCACGTGGGCTCAGTAGTTGTGGCTTGCAGGCTCTAGAGCACAGGCTCAGTAGTTGTGGCGCATGGGCTTACTTGCTCCACGGCATGTGGAATCTTCCTGGACCAGAGATCGAACCTGTGTCCCCTGCATTGGCGGGCAGATTCTTAACCACTGCACCACCCGGGAAGTCCCCATTTCATTATCTTTGACATGGTAAATGTTAGGGACCTGAAATGCATCTGAGAAGCAATAGATGAATTAGACACATATTTCTCCATCCACTCACTGTTTATTCACTCTGGTTCATTCTAATACAGGGGGAGCAAACTAAAAGGCAACCAAACAAAAGAGATCCTCACTCTTCTCCTCACCCATTCTGTTGCACTTTTACAGAAGCCGTGAGTGAAGCAGATGAGGGACTAGAAGTATTTCTTGACTGCAAGAATACACTGAGATGTTTTCAATGGTGGATTAAAGCAGTAGGCATGTGACAATTTATTTTTTCTCCTAACTGCTATTCTTTTTCTAAAATTTTTTAAATGTGAAATATGGCATATGAACATAAACAAAGAGGTTTAAACCTGTAGACAAAGAGTTTGTAAAATGTTGTTGGATACCCATTTACCACTACCCAGTCAAGAGATGAGCACCAGCATCTTAGAAGGTGCCCTTCCTAATCATGATGTCTGACCCCGCATTTGTAAAAGTTCTACCCTCTATCTTATGGTAGTGAATTTTCTCTTTATTGGAGTAAAATTGCTTTACAATGTTGTGTTAGTTTCTGCTGTACAATGAAGTGAATCAGCTATATGTATACCTATATCCCCTCCCTCTTGGACCTTCCTCTCCTCCTTCCCCCCCATCTAGGTCATCACAGAGCACCAAGCTGAGCTCCCTGTGCTATACAGCAGGTTCCCACTAGCTATTTTACACATGATAGTGTATTTATGTCAAACCTAATCTCCCAATTCGTCCCACCCTCCCCTTCCTCCCCATGTCCACACGTCCATTCTCTACATCTACATCTCTATTCAGGCCCTACAAATAGGTTCATCTGTGCCATTTTTCTAGATTCCACATATATGCGTTAATATACATATTTGTTTTTCTCTTTCTGGCTTACTTCACTCTGTATGACAGACTCTAGGTCCATCCACCTCTCTACAAATGACCCAGTATAGTTCCTTTTTATGGCTGAGTAATATTCCATTGTATATATATACCACATCTTCTTTATCCATTCATCTATCGTTGGACATTTAGGTTGTTTCCATGTCCTGGCTATTGTAAATAGTGCTGCAAGGAACACTGGGGTACATGTGTCCTTTTGAATTATGGTTTTCTCAGGGTATATGCCACGTAGTAGCTGTATCATAGTAGGCTAACATAGTAGCTGTATCAATTTACATTCCCACCAACAGTACAAAAGGGTTCCCTTTTCTCCACACCCTCTCTAGCATTTATTGTTTGTAGATTTTTTGATGATGGCCATTCTGACCGGTGTGAGACGATACCTCATTGTAGTTTTGATTTGCATTCCTCTAATAATTAGTGATGTTGAGCATCTTTTCCTATGCCTCTTGGCCATCTGTATGCCTTCTTTGATGAAATGTCTATTTAGGTCTTCTGCCCATTTTTTAACTGGGTTGTTTGTTTTTTTGATATTGAGTTCCATGAGCTGTTTGTATATTTCAGAGATTAATCCTTTGTCCATTGCTTCATTTGCAAATATTTTCTCCCATTCTGAGGGTTATCTGTATGAATTTGCTTATATTCATTGTTTAACCATTTTTCTATACCTCCTGAAACAATATACTCTTTGTCTGTTTTAAAACTTTATATAAATGGACTCAAGCTGTATGTATTCTTTTGAGTCCAACATCTTTTACGCAACATAATGTTTTTAAGATTCATCTGTGATGTTGCATGTATCTGTAATTGATTTGTTTTTATTGCTATATTATATCTCATATATAAATTCTCTATGACATATTGATCCATTCTATGATTGATGAATGTTTACATTGTTTCCAATTTGGGGCTATTTTCACCAAGAATAATATAAGTTATCAATGTTGTAATTTCCTGGTACATATGTGCACACACTTCTTTATGGTATATACTGAGAACAGAGATTGCTGGACAAATAGTTGTGTGTATCTTCAACTCTGATAGGTATGGAAAAATGTTTTAATATAACAAATATAGTATCTTTAATAATAAAAAGCATTTTACTTTAAGGAGGGGAAATATACGAAAAAGTTTTAACAGACAGATGACCCATGCTTAATTTGGAGATGTATCACAAAAAGAAAAGTATTCACAAAGTCACTATGCCTATTTTACCTTGAAGCCAGTGGATTTCCTTTATTGTGATGATTCCCCTACCCCCTTATTCCAGGGGTTTAGGAATGGAAATGGGGGGGGGGTATGAAATAGGACATGTACCTATGTTTGTTACTTAACTGAGAACATGTATTTTCCAGACAGGATGAAATTTTCTGTAATTTAGTAGAAAATAGCATTAGCCTTCCAGTACTCATTCTATACTGAAGGTTCTGGAAAAAAAATAAAGGCATTGAAAAACATGACAGGTGGGAAATGTTTGGGAAAAATGAGATGAGGGCATGTATTTTGGAGAAGAGATAACTCAGAAAAATATGATCACAGCACTCCAGTCTCAGAAAGGTCTCAGCAGGGAAAAGCAAACAGAGATCTACATAGCAAGACTTTGAAAGAAATATATGCATTTATTTGACAAACATTGTATAGTGCTAAATAGGTGCCAGGCATTCTTCTAACCCCCTGAGTGGGGTCTCACAGAGGCAGATGTCTGATGGCTTTTCCAGCAGGCTGCATAGACTGCCTTATTAGATGAGAACCTTTGTCCCTGGAGGTACAGGGGCTCAGAGAATGCTTGCTGAGCTGTGCAGAGTAATTCACACGCAGGGCACAAGATCTGTTCTGCCCTTACTAACTTTGTGACAATGGGCAAGTAACTTAACATCTCTGGGTCTCATTTTTATCATCTATAAAAGGGGAAAGGATGGTTAATAATAGTACCTTCCTCTTAGGGTTCTTGTGAAAACTCTGTACGTGTGTGTGTATGCACATGTATATGTGTGTGTGTGTGTGTGTGTGTGTGTGTATAATACTTAGTATGATGCTTGACACAAAATATGTACTCAATATATCAGCTGTTCTGTTTGTTTTTGTCGTTATACGAGATGACCTCAAAGGTAACTTCTGATGTTTGTGTTCTGTATTTCCACTGAAGTAGTGAGCAGAGCACAGATTTCTTTGACAAAGACGGTGACCTACTTCCCAGATGCTCCATTTATGAGCTGCATGAGCTTAGGCAAGTTACAACCATTTTGAGCCTGTCCCCTCATCTGTAAAAGAAGAATAGTCATAGCTCTGCTAAATGGTGGCTGGAGTGATCAATGGGGTAAGTGATGTAAAAAGTGTAGCATGAGCTGAGACCCAACTGGTCTGGGTGCTCTCCTTGCTCCTAGGCGAACTACCTAATTCCAATGAAATTCCACTTTATTTGGGTAAAATCAGGATAACAATACCTGCCACAGTTTAACACAGATACAGCCCTCGGCATGGGCATGATCTGTAGTAAGGCCTCAAAGCCTTTCTTGGCTTCTGTTGACTTTTCTGTGAAATGGAGAAAGTGATGTCAGACTTTTCTGACTCATAAGATTCTTGTGAGGATCCAATAAGATAGTGGATATAAAACTACTTTTTAAACTATAAAGTGGCATAAAAATAAATTTTTAAATTAGCAAGAATCTAAATTAGTAAGCCCGGATTTATATTGCCTAGTTTTATTTTATAAAAATGACTATTAACAAATGCTCTTTTAACATTCAAGATCCTCCTAAACAGAATATTCACTTACTCATTCAACAGTTATTCAATGAGTATGTTACATCAGAGTATTTTCCTAATAGAATTCCTTTTTAAAATTATTTTGATTTTGTCCAAAAGATGATTTTATGGTAATTACTGGAGAAAGATAGACATAAAAATAAATAAGGAAAGAAACTGGGATTAAGTAAAAATAAGGGCAAAAAATAAAATGACGCCAGAGGTAAGATTATTCCATGAGAACTAAGATATAATTCTATACTCTGATAAGATAGGCTATATGTTTTACTCACAGGAGACAATGCAAAGAGAAAAGCAATTTCTTACTGTTTTTCCAAGTGTCATCCATTGACCCTGCATCAGAATAACCAGAGGTGCTTATTCCCTTTTCCCATCACCTGACCACCTGAATTTCCACACCTGCTCGTTGTGTCTCTGAACATTTTACAAAAGCCCTAATGGCTATGTAAAGCTGTCCTGCTCTTTGAAATTAAGGATGCGGGGAATGGTATACATAGATACTCTTGGCAAAACTCTTTTGGAAAATAATTTAGCAAAAGTGGTAAAAAAGTTAACAACCAATATTCAGAATTCTTAAATTTCTTCTTAAGAAAGTGATTCATTCAAAACAAAAACAAAGGCCAAGGAATAAATATGGTCATTGCAATTCTATCTACGGTTAAATTGAAACCAACCCACTTATGCAAAACATGGGGAAATAACTAGTTACAATATAGAATATCTTTTCTATTTGCTTACTCTGGAGACATAAAAAATGATAATCATGACTTTGCCAAACTAGCTCAGTTTCCTCAATGAAACTTGGAGGATGGAATTCAAAATGATTGCATTGATGCAAAATATATAAACTGAAGACTAGAAAATAGAAATCAAAATATTATGTTTAATTATGGATGAGTTATGGATGATTTTGTTTCACATTTTTTAAATTGTCTTTCATTTTGGTTTGGTTTGGCTGTGTGCGTGTGTGTGTTCTCTTTCACCCCAAATGGGGCAAGTTTATTATCTCCATCACCATTTATCATTAGAAAATTAAGAATCAAGCTGTAATTATTTCCAGTTCTCCCTTTCTGGACAAGGTTAAGGTGGGAATAAGCAGTGAGGGGAATAGGTAAACCTTATAACATCACTGAGAGAATCAAGAAAGACTTTGAAAATATAAATTTTCTTCAAGGAGAGTCACAACCCTCCGCATCTCTTGGATTTTTTTAAAGCATGCTTTCTTGGCAGCTGCATTTATCAGCATATGTGAAAATATTATCCAGGGTGCATTCTGTATTTTCAGAAATGTGACATGATAACATCCCTTAAAGAAAGGGATTTGGTGGTGAACATCCATCAGTTTTCACTCTTGGGAGTCCCTGAGGCAAGACCTTCTGTGTCATGTCAACATTTTTTTCCCTCTACCAGAAAAATTGGAAGATATAAGGAGAGATAGCATCTCAACATCTTGTCATCATTGCCTTCCTAACCCTTATTCCACCAACCTCCTTCCCCGGGTGCAGGCCAAAATGACAGGAGGAAACAATGTTGCTGTTACTGCCTTTTTAAAGGAAATAATGTCAAAGATAAACAATGTTTACAGATTTAACCCAAATGTTAGTCATAAAATTATCTTCCAATGCTTGGATATGTAATGAGGCATCTAATGCCAAGTTAATACTGTCAACAGAAACATCATCCAACTTTCTAAACTGTCTTCATCTGAACAAGGGGCAGCTCTCAGGATACAATGAAGGATAATCCCATAAAACAAGTCAAAGGACACATTTGCCTAGGTTTTATGTTGCTAGATCCTGATCTGTTTTCCTCCCAGTACAAGAGACCACAGAGTTCTTTGTGCCTTATGTATAAGGTGTTCTTCCTATTCTAGCAGGTGAAAACATGAACTATTTCCAGCCCTTTGTGGGTTGTGGATTGTTCCATCGACTCTCTTCTGGTGACTCTTTTCCCAGCCTTAGATTGTTTCTCACATACATAAATAGATCAATATTTGGCTGAGGATTCAAAGGGAACTCTCCATAGATATCCAGAGCTCTCTCTGCATGCAGTTTTTCCTCTTAGATTTTCTGCTCTGTAAATTCTAGTTGTCTTGGCCTCCCTAAATTCTGAATTCTGCCTCCTCAACTGAAGGAGTTCAGTGGGCTCTGATTGGGATCCTTCTCCCTATTCTGTGACCTCAACCCACTACCAGCAATGTTCTGGGACTCACTTTTGTTGTCCTTCTCAGAGGAATCACTGTTCTAGGCTGTGTGTTGTCCAAAGTCTAAAAACCATTCTTTCATATATTTTGTTTGATTTTCTAAGTATTTAGGGCAGGAAAATACATGGAGTTCCTGTTATTCTAACACGGGCAGAAGCATATTTTCCAATGCTTTTGATCCCACTAATTCTTATAAAATGTGCACTGTCTTTTAATGTTACTTATTTTAATTTATGTAAATGTTTCTTATTTTAAACTCAGAAACATGTTTTAAGATCTATTCACTCTGCAATATGAACATCTAAATCATAACTTCTGAGTGCTGCGTAATACTCCATTTGCCTACATTCTCCCTCAGTGATACAGTCCGTGGTTGCCTCCAACTTGATGCCACAACAACTAATGAAGCAACAAGCATCCTTCTACATGTGTTAATGTCTTTGGGATACATACTCAGAGGAGAAATTACTGCGTCAAAATACATCATTCAACTGAGTAGTGCCAGATTGCTCTCCAGTCTGGCTGCCAACACATTCCTTCTATCACTGCATGAGATATCCTGAATCTCAATGTTTCTGCCACACTTGGTATTATCTAGCTTTTAATTTTTGCCAGCATCTCACTCAGATCAGGCTACCATAACAAAATGCCATAGACTGTGTGGCTTAAACAACAGAAATTTATTTTCTCACAGTTCTGGAGACTAGACATCTAAGATCAAGGTATTAGCATGACCAATTTCCGGGAAGAACTTTCTTCCTGGCTGGTAGACAGCCACCTTCTTTCTGTGTCTTCATGTGGTGGGGAGAGAGAGAGCTAGCAAGCTCTCTGCTATCTCTTCTTATAAGAGCACTTATCTAATTATGAGGGCCCCACCCGCATGACCTCATGCAAACTTAATCATCTCCCAAAGGCCTACCTCCAAAATTAACACAGTGAGGGTTAGGCATATGAATTTGGAGGGGTGGGCATACCATTTAGCCCATAGCAGTTAGTTTCATAGGATAAAGTGATATCTCAGTTGTTATTTACCTGCAGTTTAACCTTATTGTGAAAGACCTAGCCAATGGAAGAAATATGACAAACTAAAGATTCGTGACCTTTAAATTTTGAAAAGGAAAGGAGATTATTCTTATTGTCTACCTAAAACCCTTCCCCCAAATCAACTCATAGCTATTAGCAAGAAAAAAAGGACTAAGTTTTAATTAAAGAAACTAATAACTTTCTTAAATACAACTATATTTACATACACATATATAGCACATGTATATATACTATTAAGTCAATATTAGGTATTCATACAGAATACATGTACATGCATACTATATATATATATATATATATATATATAAAATGCATGATAGGAAATAATGCAATTAATAGTGCAAGAAATAAATAAAATACTTAGAAATAATAATAATAATTATGTAATACTTAAGTTAAAAATAACACTTTAGTGAGAATAATAAAAGAATGCTGGGTTAAATGGAGAGAACCCTTGCTTTTGGATGGGAAGATGCAATACCGAAAATATGTCAGTTCTTCCCAAAGTAATAAAAGAATCTAATAACTTTCCAACTGAAATTGAAAGATTTTACTATAACTTGACACATTTATTCTAAAATTTATCTAGACAAAATACATTAAAAATTTAAAAATAGCAAAGAGGAACTTTCATTGACTCTAATCATGCCAGAAAAAAAGAGTGACGACAATTAAAATAATCTAGTATTAATACCAATTAGATGAATATGTGATTGAAGAGAATAATAGACCAGAAACTGACTAAAAACTACATAATTGTTTAGTAAATAATAAAAGTAAGGAAAAGATGCATTATTCAACAAATTGAGCTTTAATAATTGATTTACAATTTAGGGGAAAATTAGTCTTATCTAACAACACATGGCAAATAAATTCCAGATGGATTATATATTTAAACATTTGAAAAATAAAAATGACAAAGTATCAGGGAAAATAATGTAGGCAAATAACAACTGGGGCTTTTAAAGCATAACACCAAAAGCACAAATTATTCTGGAAAAGTCTAATATATTTAACCACATAAACTTGGCAAACATCTGAATAAAAAGCACTAAATGAATCTGATATGCCCTCTCTAGCAGGATAAACTCTACCTGTTCTTCCTCTTACTGTTTTGAGAACCCCTAGTCTGCAAGATAAAGTCCAAACCACTCAAAATTGCATTCAAGTCCTTTTCATTTTTTTTATAAATTTATTTTATTTTATTTATTTTTATTTTTGGCTGCGTTGGGTCTTCGTTGCTGCACACGGGCTTTCTCTAGTTGCGGCGAGTGGGGGCTACTCTTCGTTGGGGTGCGCGGGCTTCTCATTATGGTGGCTTCTCTTGTTGCGAAGCAGGGGCTCTAGGCGTGCACGCTTCAGTAGTTGTGGCACACGGGCTCAGTAGTTGTGGCTTGCAGGCTCTAGAGCGCAGGCTCAGTAGTTGTGGCACATGGGTTTAGTTGCTCTGCAGCATGTGGAATTCTCCCAGACCAGGGCTCGAACCCGTGTCTCCTGCATTGGCAGGCGGATTCTTAACCACTGCGCCACCAGGGAAGCCCCTCAAGTCCTTTTACAATGTGACTTTAGCCAACACCTTCAGCCTCTTTTCCCTCTGTGCCATAGCATTCACCCTGGGTTATGGCATACCATTTACTCATTGAGTCCACTGATACCATCCTCTACTCCCAATCTCTTATCCTTCCCTGGTAAACTCCTACTCCTCCTTTAGCACTTAGTTCAAAAATCTCTCTCTTTGTTAATTCTCATCAAATCCTCACACCCATTCCCTCCCACAGGCTTGCCCTCTGGGTTCCCTCTTTTATTACAGTTATCATAAGGTGTTTACATGTCAGTTTCTTTACTAGGCTGAGATCATGCTCTGTCTCTAAATTCTCATCCTGTTGCACAATAGACAAATGCCAGCATGCCTTGCTTGGTGTTGTTGTTTTTCCTGAATGCTCATGCTATCTTCTGGATGTGGATTTGGGCAGAAGTTTTTAGACAGATGAAAAACTTGAGGCCCAGAGAGATGTGGAGATTTGTTCAACATAACATGGAGACCCAGATCACCAGTTTTGCATGTATAACCCAGTACATTTTCTAAGAGCACAGTTTTTTTAATCTCATTTGTCCTAGAAGAGAGTTGGATGTTGGCTAGCAAGAGGTGAAAAGGAACAGTGGAATTGGAAGGAAAATGTCTTTGAGCATATCCCTGAATAGGTCACCATAGGTTTTGTTGGTGACGTGGGGCACTGAAGCATCCAGTTATGGATTTTATACATTTCTGGGCACGAGAATTAAGTCCTATTGCCCAAGGCATCCATTGTACATAGTGAATGAACTCACTATTCATCTAGTATGCACTAGATTCATCCTTGGGAGAATTCAGATAATGGCCATTCAAATCATTTTCTGTATTCTGTGGTTCAGTTGGGAAACCCCAGTCAAAAAAGACTGCCTAGAAGGATGAGTTGATAAGAGGGAAGAGAGAT
The DNA here is from genome assembly GCF_009873245.2 of Balaenoptera musculus. Classification (NCBI taxonomy): domain Eukaryota; kingdom Metazoa; phylum Chordata; class Mammalia; order Artiodactyla; family Balaenopteridae; genus Balaenoptera; species Balaenoptera musculus. The sequence goes on from NC_045790.1 coordinate 91,400,344, forward strand.
AATGCAATCAAAAAAGCCAGAAACCTATAGCCAGAAGATCCCAGTTTGAGGCCCAAGTTTAGCATTCTATGATATAAACTTCCCTGAGCCTCAGTTTCCTCATCTGGTAAACAGGAAAATCAGACTACTGACCTCATAAGGTGTGTTCCAAATGAGATAACATTTCTGAAAGTGGTTTGTGATCCATCCTGTTTGGTATACAAGTGAGCATTTTCTATGAACTGGAAGGAATCTCAGTGATTAAGCCAAAGGCTGATTCTCAGGCAAGTGTTTTAATAATTAGGGAAGTTTCACACATCTTTTTTGGTTTCCCTCCTCCAACCTTACAAGTCATACACATGCTCATATCTACCCACATATTTCTGCATAAAACCAGGTATTGAGAGAAAACCATGATTTACCTTCTTTCTTGTTCAGAGAGGCACCAAAAATGGGGGATGAGAGTCTATTTGTTTATCTTGGTAGTCATAGCCTATTGGTGAGCAGTTACTTTGTCAGCAGGAAAGAGGAGGGATTGGACATTGCAAAGGTAAGCCACAAAAAGCAAGGCCACCTGATAAAGTGGAAAGGTTGTATCCTATACAAGGGTACTCAGCCAAGGGAGTGAGGGGACAATGCAATCCAGTGCATGTTTTTTGTTGTTGTTTTAATTTATTTATTTATTTATTTTTGGCTGCGTTGGGTCTTCATTGCTGCGTGCGGGCTTTTCTCTAGTTGCAGCGAGTGGGGGCTAATCTTCATTGCAGTGTGCGGGCTTCTTATTGCAGTGGCTTCTCTTGTTGCAGAGCACGGGCTCTAGGTGCACAGGCTTCAGTAGTTGTGGCTCGCGGGGTCTAGAGCGCAGGCTCAGTAGTTGTGGCACATGGGCTTAGTTGCTCCGCGGCATATGGGATCTTCCAGGACCAGGGCTCGAACCCATGTCCCCTTCGATGGCAGGCAGATTCTTAACCACTGGACCACCAGGGAAGCCCAGTCCATGTTCTTCTTACAAAGCAATATGCCCTGACTTAGGGTTATACTCTTTCAGAGGAAGGGGGAAGGGGCTGCCTTTTTCTTTGGACAAAGGTGCCACCTGCTAACCAAGCCTTATTCTTGAGGGGGTGTGGTCTACTCAGTGAGGGTGTGGTCCACTCAGAGGGGGTGGAAGAGGAGAGAGCTATCTTTTTTTTTTTTTTAATTTTGCAAAAAAGGGTCATAGCCCTGACAAAAGGCATAAATCAGCATAAAAGAGCGTGAAAGCTGGACAGAGACAGAGAGACGGAAACCCCCAAGAGTTGACTACACATATCTCTTCCTAACTCCATGTTCAGTGACCAGGTTAGTAGCTAGATATTGGCATAGAAGTTTTTATGTCACAGAAATAAGCAAATGCTACAAATCAGGGCTTCCTCTCCTACCCCTTGGAGAGCTCATGTTAAATATTTACCTCTACTGGATTAAAAGCAAGCTTTAAGAGGAAGATAGGAGCTAAAATTTATTACGCACATTTGGTGTGATCCTTGGCACCCATGCAACCTTGTGATATAGTTATTGTTACCCAACTTTGTAGGGTAAGTAGCTGAGAGTCTTAGAGATGTTAAATTATTTGCTCAAGGTACCCATCCAGCTAGAAAGAGGCAGAATCTGAACTCGAACCCAGCTTTGTCTGGTTGACTCCAAAGCCCATGATCTTTCCACCATACTATGCGGTTTTGCAAAAATCCAAACTCTGTGATTTTCAGATTTTTCACCAACGGACTTGCTTATCACATTAATTCTCCTTAGCATTTGTATTTCCTTCAGTGACATTCAGGCATTTGAAAGGCCATTGCAGCACTTCCAGTACATTCATTAGACTTGCTCCCACAGCTCCAAAGACAGCCTCCCCATAAGATCCTTTTTCAAAGAAACCATCCCAGAGTCAAGCGTGTCGGAGTTCAGTAACCACTCTGCATTTCTGACATTGAGAAGATATATTACTATACTCCAGTGACTGCAATGTTTAGAACAGCTTTGGAAGAGTATTATATCAATTATATTATCCCTCTGGGAGCCCTATTAACATTAAAATGTCTTATGAGACTAGCTAAAGACTCAAGCAAAGAAAACCTCTCTTACAAAGGCTCCCTCATATTTTATAGTTGTTAAGAAAAAAAATCCACCTTGCCTCTCCCTTTGCACAGGACACTGGGATATATGACTCTTCTTGAACTATTTTAAGCAAGTTATCTTAGAAAAGGAGAGCCCATCTCAGAATAAGTTACCTCAAACCAAAAGCCATGCTGTGTGGGAGGTGATGTGGAGATAGCATGGATTAGAATCACACATACCGCAGTTCAGACTCTGGCTCGACTACTTACGATATCAACAAAACAATAACAATCATTATAATTTACTGAGCAACTATTCTGGGCAGGGGCTTTATGCAGTCTATTTAATTTAATTTCCATATCAACAGTGCAATGTGAATATTATTCTTACTTTAAACATGGGGAAACCAAAGCTAAAAGGCTAAGTAAACTCAGTCAACTCAGGTCGTGTGGTAGGCAGCTTATGAAATGACTCTCAATGACCCCTACCTACTGGTATTCACATCCTTGTGTAATCTCCTCCCCTTATGTACGGGCTGGATCTGGTGATTTTCTACTAGTAAATAAAATACAGCAAGTGAGATGGGCTGTCACTTTCACAATTAAATTATAAGAGACTGGCTTCCATCTTGCTCGTGCCCTCTCTTTCACTTGTTCATTTTGTTGGAGCCAGTTGCCATGTTGTGAGCTGCACTAGGGAGAGATTCATGTGGCAAAGGACAGAGGGCAGCCTCTGGCCAACAGCCAGGTCCACAGTCCAACATTCCATAAGGAACTAAATCTTGCCAACAACTACTGAGTGACTGTGGAAGTGAATCTCAACTCATTTGAACCTCGAGATGACTATTGCCCCGGCAACACCTGGTCTGCAATCTTGTGACAGACTCTGAGCCAGAAGACCCAGCTAAACCCTGCCCAGATTCCTGACCCACAGAAACTGTGGGCTAATAAATGTGTTATTTTAAGCTGTTAAGTTTTGAGGTAATTTGTTACACAGCAATAGATAACTAATACGGGTGGTAAGAAACAGAGATGAAGGTAAGAAACAGCTTCAAAGAACAAGCTCCTTCTTCTTGGTTAACTAATTCCTTAAAAGCCACATGACCCTGGGAAAATTACCTAGGCTCTCTGAAACTCCTTAAGTACATGAATAAAATAAGGATGACGTACATATCACAGTGTTATAGAGATAATAGATGCAATGCCTTTGGCTTATCTGTCAGTTAAAATATGAAAAAGGAGAAAATAATGAAAGGTTACCACAGGAGAATGTCTTAATAATGCCAGGCAGTATATGATGGTGGGGAGCTTGAATAACAAAGTAGTTACAACATAGATTTTGCAGGTTGGCATCCAGGGAAGCACAAATTTTGGAAGCACAGTAGTTACCTAACCTGGGTCCAGTCATTTCACATCTCTGATATGTTTCTCATGGGTGCAGTGACAATAATGCATACCTCACAGGAGTGTTCTGAGGATTAAATGAGATCATGTGTGTGGAATAACTGGGATAAGACCTGGCATATGATAGACATTCAATAGATTCTAGCCATTTTTATATTATTTTTCTAGTTAGTATTATTTTTACTAACAATGATGGCATTTCAGGGACCTGTTACAGGTGAGTAAAAAGTTTCTAAATTGAGGTCTTTTCAGTAACCCACATCATATTTTGCAGTTCCTCTCTACTCCTTGAAAGCATCAGATAAATCCAAACATACACACTTTGATTCTCCATTTCAACCTCTTTTCCCCTCTCTATTTATCAGATCTTATAGCAGGGCTTCTCCACTAGTAGTTATGCCCTAAAAGAACAATGAAGGGCTTCCCTGGTGGCGCAGTGGTTGAGGGTCCGCCTGCCGGTGCAGGGGACACGGGTTCGAGCCCTGGTCTGGGAAGATCCCACATGCCGCGGAGCAACTAGGCCCGTGAGCCACAACTACTGAGCCTGCGCATCTGGAGCCTGTGCTCCGCAACAAGAGAGGCCGCGATAGTGAGAGGCCCGCGCACCGCGATGAAGAGTGGCCCCCACTTGCCGCAACTAGAGAAAGCCCTCACACAGAAACGAAGACCCAACACAGCCATAAATAAATAAATAAATAAATAAAAATTAAAATGGAGATTTCTAAAAAAAAAAAAAAAGAACAATGAAAACAGAGAAAGCCTCCATCTAAATTATGTGTTTGATTTCCTACTCAGGGAGTCTTCTGAGGGATTAATCATCAGACATCTGGGCTACTGCGAATATCTACAGCCACTTTCGATGCCTGTATAGAAAATATGTGTGGAACGTAGTAGGCGCTCACAATGACCCACTTAATATCTTTGAGAGTAATAGCAGAAACCATATCCATCTTGTTTATTTTCATGCCCCCAATGTCTAGCAAAAGTCCCAGCTTAGAGTAGGTATTCAATCAACATTTGCTGAATGAATGAAAGAACTGAACAAACACGGTGGCTTTTTACCCTCCCTAGACAATCATTGTTTGGTTTTCTAAAAATCACTGTGCTCATCAAAAATTTTCATGAATAGATTTTGTTGATATACTAGATGCATGCAGCAATTTCACTTCCTTTTTTTCCTATTGTCTACTCTACATCCTCACAAATCTGGCTGAAAAACAGAAGAATTTCCCTCCCATATACAGACTCAGTATCCACTCAGTTCCCTATGAAATAAAAGAAAACAAAAAAGTGAACTGCAATAACAGCAATTATGTACATTTTGTTGAGCTAAATGTGGGTGTTTACTTAGAAACTAAAGCCACTCAAGATGGTGTTAGCCAAGATTCATTTCTGCAGCCATAAAGGACTACCTCACTGAAGGCCTGTTCATTTTTAAACCTTAAAGATAATTTGGATATATTTTAAAATATAGTATGTCATATAGTTAATCTGACACAAAATAGCCCTATGAGCTTATATAAATCACGTAATCCTCTAGCCTCAAAGAAGTTGATGAGAAAAATCATTGATACTGAATTTTACATACTACCCATTGATATCCCTTAGACCAGTAATCAAAATTATCAAACATGTAGACCAAAACAGTTTGCAGAGATGATATAGGAATGGTTACTTTATAAAGGTCACAGATTTACTTATTCTCCCGGTTTTTTATGCATTTGTTCAGTGGGACTGGGGCACTCAGGAGTTAAAGAAAGAGAGAAAAAATTTATTCAGTTAGAAAGATCAGCAAGATGTGAACCACATTTTAGAATTAGAAACAGCAGTTACATTAAAGGAAAAAAAAGAAAACCCTAGACTTAGAATTTAAAGTGTGTGTGTGTGTGTGTGTGTGTGTGTGTGTATGTGTGTATGTGTGTGTGTGTGTGTACATGCACACGTTCAAATCCTTGGCCTCCTCTAATTGGTTGAATAAACTTGAACAAATCACTTTACTTCTAAGAGCCTCAATTTCATTATCTGTAAAATGGACAAAATCATCCTGACCTCACTCTGGCCCTGTTGTAAGGTTTAAAGGAAACAGTGCACATCAAAGTGCCTAGCATAGCTCCAGGCAGATAGCAGGCATGCATTAAAAGTTTGTTAAATCTCAGTAAGAATGGGAATGGCTAGCCGCAAATGAAGTCTAATTAGGAAATAATCACATAAACCAAACCTTTGAATGATTAATAGTGAAAATAAAAAATTGTTTTCCTCCTACTCCAGTTGCTATTTAACATTGAGCATACTGTCACAATTAAGGTCCAGAACTTTGTGAAAACGACTGCCATAAAAACATAGAGCTGGATTTATTAAAAAATAATAATAAACAGTTATCGCATTCAAAATGTTCATGTATTTAACTCCAATTCTATGGATTTTGCTAATAAAAACATATCAAAAATGTATGTACACTCCTTCAAGAGCAGTTTTAACTTTTCAGAATACTTTTATGTCCTCCATTGTTGGACCACCTAGCCTCAGCACACTCAGATAGATGACAGGTTTACAATAATTTTGCAGGTCCTTCTGAATACTATTTTTCATCTGCAAAGAGAAGTTGATCCTTATTTCATAGAAGACAGGGCAGCCACAGGCTACAGAGGTGAAGAAGTTCTGCTGGGACCTGCCTCATTCAGAGCGCAAGTCTCTCCTGTGAGTTCCTCTTGCTCTAGTGACTCCATAAACGTTGTTGTGCCACGTGGGTCTGTCTAAGGACTCTACTCTTCTCTCTGACACACTTTCCTATATGGTTTTAACAATGTCTTATACGCTTATGTATTCCAAATCACCATCCCAGTTCTGTCATCTCTCCAGCACTTCCCGTACAAGGATATGATAGACACTTGTGCCACCATGTTCCATTGTGTCCTAAACTAGATAACCTTTCCTTCACTAAACCTGGTTGTCTCTCTCCAAGAATGACACCATCATCCACCCAGTGAACATGGGCCAGAAAACTGGGATTGTACTTAAACTCATCTTTCGCCTTCCCCATCTCTTACATCCAAGGCTTACTGATCTTTTCTTCTAAATCTTCATGAATTAGACCCATTATCTCCTTGTCTGCTATCTGTCACTGACCTGAAGCTCTGAGCTTCAGGCTCATAGCATCTTTTACCTACCCTATTGTAGTACTTTCCTAAAAGGTCTACTTTCCTCTAGGCTTGCCCTGCTCCAATATGTTCTTCACCACATGGCAGCCATACTGATATTCCTAAAAGGCAAGTCTGACTATGTCATTCTTCTACCTAAAATCACTCTAAATTACCTGCGAGGCTGGAGGCATTGTAACTTGGCATCTTACACCTTATATGCATTACTACTAGATTCTCCAGCCTTGGCTTCTATCAATCCCACTCTCCTTATTATAGTAATAATGAAGTAATACTAAATTCCTTAGAAGAGCTTTCTCTGCAGTTCTTGCTACTTCACAACCATGTGTCATTTTGCCTGATGTTTCTGTAAATAGAACATCTTTTCTTCTCCTAGTAGTCCTTTAAGATTCAACTCTTCCTTCAGGAATCCTTCAATGAACCCCCAGACTTTTGCAACATTACATGAGCACCTCTATTCTGGAATTAGTTAGTAAGAATTAACTTTCCTTCTATAATAGTCTGAGATCTTTTTTTAGAGCAGAGAACTAAGCAGCATAATGTGATCTTTAAGAATATGGGCTCTGAATTCAGAAGCATGGAGTTGGAATCCTGTCTCTACTAAGTATTAAGCTGCTTGACAAACTACCTAAACTCTTGGAGCCCCAGTTTCTTTAAGAGGTGATAATAACACTGAACTCAATAAATAATTAAAAGAATTAAATGAGGGCTTCCCTGGTGGCGCAGTGGTTGAGAATCTGCCTGCCAACGCAGGGGACACGGGTTCGAGCCCTGGTCTGGGAAGAGCCCACATGCCGCGGAGCAACTAGGCCCGTGAGCCACAACTACTGAGCCTGCGCGTCTGGAGCCTGTGCTCCGCAACAAGAGAGGCCACGATAGTGAGAGGCCCGCGCACCGCGATGAAGAGTGGCCCCCACTTGCCACAAGTAGAGAAAGCCCTCGCACAGAAACGAAGACCCAACACAGCCATAAATAAAAAAATTAATTAATTAATTAAAAAAAAAAAAAAGAATTAAATGAGCTGAGACCCAAAGGATGAGAAAGAGTTGGCCATGCAAAGACTTAGAGAATGCACATTTCAGGGAGAAAGACTAGCAAGTACAAAGGCCCAGCTGAGGAATCACGGGGCACTGAAGAATTTACAGCCATCAGCCCCATCCCTCCTCCAACATTCACTCAGCCTAGGATTATAGTTTCTAAGGAAAAACAGTGAAAGCCCCAGAATTAACACACGATGCTTCACAGAATTTTATTAATTGGAATCTGCTTCATTTCTCCTGCCCCATTTGGATTCTTTCCAGACTCTACTATCACACTGAAGCTTTGGGTGAAACTTAGAAGCCCTCAAAAGTGGTGAAAGGGCTGCACTGGCAGGGCCCCAAAGGATGAACATAAATGCTGAGTGCAGCACTCTGGCAAGGGAACTTTGATGAGGGCATAATCCAAAATGGCAAGCCTTTGGATAAACATTGCAAAGCACATACATTCAGGGAAACTTGACAGCAGGTTTATTTCAGCATGAGATGCATTTGCCAAATGAACAGAGACGCAAAGATTTCAATGGTTTTAAAAATGATCTTTGCTTTATAGCAAAGAAATAAAATGATTTATGAGTTTGTCAGAGAACGGATATGCCTTTTGAAAAAAATCCTCCTGATTCCAAAGTTTCATGAATTGCAAATGAAATAGCGAGTGATGTATATGCACATGTGTGTGTGTGTGTGTGTGTGTGTGTGTGTGTGCACGTGTGTATGCACATATGTATCTTAGTGCTTGTCCTCTCTTTTCTTTGCCTCCGTGGTTTGGAAGCCAGCTCCACTGTGTGCCTTCACTGACGCTGCAAGCAAATTGTAATTATAATGCCAAACAGTCATTTCCAAGACAAACCAAATCTGTGTTCCATTAAAGTCATGCAATAGTTAAACATTATTTTTTTACTCCCAACCATAATAAAAAACAGGTTCCCCATTCAATCTGATGCTCCAGAAGTCAGAGGATTCCACATGGTCCCTTCCGTGATATTTGGAAATAGATTTTGATGGTGTCCCAGGCATATCAGCAGGAGGTCAGTTTAACTTATGGTTTATCATGTTCACTGTGGTTTGGACAGCGGCTGTATGGAAGTCCTGAAATGGTAATCGATTTCCTCCCTGAGATGCTAAGCCTGCCTGCCAAATACTAAACATGTTCCCTCAGTGTGTCGTTTCGAGATATTAGATGGAATCACAGAAATGAGAGCGATACCTTCTGTGGAACTAGAGATGAGGAAATGCTGCTCTCCAGGAGTTGTCCCAAGAGGAAAACATAACACTTGAGTTTTTCTGTTCATCAGTTTTCAAGAATGATTCTGATGATATATTTTTGCAAAACTGTCTTTGAAATGAAATCTTCCTCTATAATTCACCAATTATTGCATCCCAATGCCCTAAATTAAAGTGTATTCAGAATGTATCTTAACAGTCTTTAAAGAATGTTGGATAAAAAAGAAAGTTCTAACATCCACCAGTAACCATTTACCTCCTATAGAAAGTCTAGCTTACATGCACTTTCTGCTTGCTCTGTAACATTTTGCAACCATGCTGAAAATTACCAAGACATTTAAAATTTCAATTTAAAAAGATGTAATCTTTCAGCTAGTTCTTTACTCAGCAGATCCATGTTATACCTCTAGAGTGGGGGATCTTGCTCTGTTTGGGCTTCTAAAGATTCCCCTAATTTCCTAACAAGCGCAGCTATGTATTATATTTAAACAGTGGGTTTCAAATTCTGTGAGTGACTCACATAATGATACACATATTACATTGTAACCCAGTTTACACAAAAACTTATAATTCATGGAGCAATACTTACCCCTACTACCTACCCTACACTCTAATATTTTATTTTGTTTCATTTCTTTTTTTTTTCTTTTCTTCTCTACTCTACTCCACTCTACTCCATTCCATTCCATGTTTTAAATGCCAGTCACAACTCCTCAAATCAATTTTCCTATACATCAGTGGGTCAGGGCCTGCAGTTTCAAAAACACTAATTCACCAATTTAAAGGAATGTTTTTCCCCCTCCTCCTCCTTCAATATTTTACCTCCCAGTTTTAAGGATTTTTGTAGCATAAGGAGCTTCAGGATATCCAGGTTACCATGTTGACTCTTAACATTTACAAGTTTCTTTATACTCATCTCTAAAATGAGGATAAAGATGAATAGTACTGATAACACAGGATTGTTATAGGAATTAAATGAAATCATGTACATAAAGCACTTAGCCCCTGGCACATAGGACGTTCCCAATAAGTGGTAACAAATCCCTATGGCAGACTCCCATATCCAATCTCATCCTTTTTGCCCCTCAGAAATATCTCTAGATATGAGAAAAAGAGGGGAAAAATAGTAGAATAAGTCTTCTAGCTCTCCAATTGATAGTTTCTACTGATTAATATTCTCAATTGTTTTGTACTCCATATGGTGTATGGGCCGATCACTATCAGAAACCACAGAGCTCCCTTCATCATTCTAAACTGAGAGAAGTTTGACCAGTTATTTATTAAAGGGTTCTAATAAATAGCCAAAAGCTGTGCTTTTGAGATACTTAAATTCACCCCTACACCCCATAAGGAGCAAGTCCCTGCTGTGTGAGGGTTCTCTCTTTTCTCTGCCTCTCTCTTCTCTGACTTCCATCTTCCCCTTCATGAACTTCTCTGTATACTGCTTCTTCCAACCCCCTTTACTTAGAATGTGATGAAGTGGTTCCTAACCCCTATGGTCCCTTCTTATGCCTTTCAAACTCTGCAATTCTTCCTTTGGCAATTCAGTTTCTACTTGATCTACAGATGAACAGAGGATAGTGATTGGTTGTAAGAGATGTTTTAATTCCAGTCCTTGGCTGCTTTTCTCCTAATTCCCTGATATCAAATATAATATGTAACTGTGAGGATTGAGTTCCTTCTATAATATAAACCACTTGTCTAGTTGACACTTGCCTTGGATAGTCCTTTTTATTCTTTAAGAAATTATGATCCTAGCCTTAGGATGCTAAAGGCCCATCTGCCCCTTTGATTCCCTGAGCTGCACTAGAAGAGCAGCAACGTTAATGAACATGCCTCTGCCTCTGCCATCCAGATAAATAACATCATACCAAAAGAATTTCCCTGTGGCTTCTTGGTGCCTCCCAGGAGGATTGAAAGTTTCTTATCATGACTTCCAAGGCATTTTATGATTTGGCTCCTACCTAACTCTCCCTCCTTATCTTCTGCCATGATTTGTCTCCTCACCTACCATTTATTCTTTCTGTCTTCTATCTCTGCCATACAGAATGATTTACCATTCTTCCAATTTGCTGGACTTTCTGGTCTCTGCACATTGTCTAGGCTGCCCTCCTGTATGGAACTCTTTCCACTCCACTCTACCCACTTCATCTGATTAATATTCCTCAACATTCAGCCCATATCTTACCTCTTCCTTCCCTGACTCCCCAGGCAGTGTTAGGTCTCCCATATCATGCCATGAACTTCTCTTTACTATAGCTCTTACCACCCAGTACTATAACTAGCTGTCTCTCCCAATACCATAAGCTCCTCTTCATTTCTAAAATCTCAGAAATGAAGGCAGAATGGGTATTTAGTGAGTATTGTTTGGGGATTTAACTAACTTACTAATTAATCTCAAGTCTAGCCTCTTGTGTTATGAGGCTGAATCACTTCAATTCTCTAGAACCACAAGGGTGTGAAGGAATGTCCTTTTCCTCCTCTACCCCATGAAACTTGCGTGGTCTTCCTCTGCCTAAGAGTCAGCCTCCTGTCCCATCAATAGAGGCTTCTTTTGGTAACCTCTATGGGTTGCTTCACTGTGGTTTGAATTTGGATGGCTATGGTTGTATGTGTGTGTTTGTGTATGTGTATTTGACACTGCAGTTTGAAATAGTCAGTATCTCATCTTCTATTTGCTTTTAGATTCCTCAGCTTGAGCCCATGTCCAAAAAGTTAGCTTATTGCCTCCTGAATTATTTATTGACATTTGAGGCAATGGAATGTGGTCCAGATGGGGATTTCTATCTAATGGGGAAAGTGCTTCCTCACAAACTTGACCAGAGTTCCAAAACTGGGGCCTGAGGAGGGTGCAGAATTCTTCAGCTGTCAAAGAGCTTGGCTCACCATCAGTCAACAAGTGGGGTCAGACTCTCAGACTACATATCCATTCACCAGTCACTGAGTCCAACACATTCTCTTTCTGCCATGTCTATACCAGGCACCATGAAGCAAGGATGGTCAGACACAGGCCTTGCCATCAAAGAGCTCAAAATCTGTTAAGTGAAGACCAGTAAACAGATCATCAGGATGGAGTGTGATAGAGATATGTATAAAAGTAGGGAAGACAGAATAGAGAGTCAATGAAAAAGGTATAACAAGACCTAATGAAGGGATAATAGAATTCATCAGGTCCATAAAGAGTAAATACTTTTCCACATGTGTCATGTGAAAATGACTTGGGAATGCCCAAAATTGATGAGGACCCATAGTTTTGTCTCCATTGCTTTGATTGCCACTTGAAGCCAGACTGCTTGGTGCACTCTGCGGAATCAGAGAGGAGAGCTGAGCAGGTAGCAAAGGAAGGAGTCAGCATGAAGGCATGAGTAGAAATCTAGGGAAGACAGTGCCACTTGGGAAACTTCCTTTTTCACTCTACAGGCTGCATGTTGAAGCAGGATGCAGGTAGCTAAGTAGAATTCAACCACAGTATTCTGGAGCAGTAGCTAGAAACCATCCCCTGTCACTCTATATCTCCTGGTCTTCCTACTTTTGTGATGGGAAAAGTGGCAAAAAGGGTGGTGAAGATATAAACAAGATGACTCCAAAAGTTGCTGCCATGTAGACACTCTACAGTGAGATCACCAGCTGACTTTAGGACCTATTTTGTGATGTTTAAGGGGAATCTTCAAAAGCTGAAAAGTCAAGATGGAATACTTTATGTTCTTGATAGCACCGAATCTGTAAAACACTTGTCCTAACATTGTCATTATTCTTTTTTTAAATTTTTATTTTATGTCACATTAGTTTCAGGTGTACAGCAAAGTGACTTAGTTATACATATACATATATCTATTCTTTTTCAGATTCTTTTCCCATATAGGTTATTACAGAGTACTGAGTAGAGTTCCCTGTGCTATATAGTAGGTCCTTGTTGATTATCTATTTCATATATAGTAGTGTGTATATGTTAACCCCAACCTCCTAATTTATCCCTTCCCCTCACCTTTCCCCTTTGGTAACCATAAGTATGTTTTCTAAGTCTGTGAGTCTGTTTCTGTTTTGTAAATAAGTTCACTTGTATCTTTTAGATTCCACAAATAAGTGATATCAACTGGTATTTGTCTTTCTCTATCTGACTTACTTCACTTAATATGATAATCTCTAGGTCCATCCATGTTGCTGCAAATGACATTATTTCATTCTTTTTTTATGGTTGAGTAATAGTTCATTGTATATACATACCACATCTTCTTTATCCATTCTTCTGTCAATGGACATTTAGGTTGCTTCCATGTCTTGGCTGTTGTAAATAGTGCTGCAATGAACACTGGGGTGCATGTATCTTTTCAAAATATGGTTTTCCCCAGATATATGCTCAGGAGTGGGACTCCTGCATTATACGGTAGCTCTATTTTTAGTTTCTTAAGGAACCTCCATACTGTACTACAAAGTGACTGTACCAATTTACATTCCCACCAACAGTGTAGAGCGTTCCCTTTTCTCCACACCCTCTCCAGCATTTACTGTTTGTAGAATTTTGGTGATGGTCATTCTGACTGGTGTGAAGTGATACTTCACTATAGTTTTGATTTGGGTTTCTCTAATAATTAGTGATGTTGAGCATTTTTCATATACTTTTTGGTCATCTGTATGTCTCTGGAGAAATGCTTATTTAGATCTTCTGCCCATTTTTTGATTGGGCTGTTTGGTTTTCTGATATTGAGCTGCATGAGCTGTTTGTATATTTTGTAGAGTAATCCCTTATTGGTCACACTGTTTGCAAATATTTTCTCCCATTCTGTGGGTTATCTTTTTGTTTTGTTTATGGTTTCCTTTGCTGTGCAAAAGCTTTTCAGTTTAATTAGGTCCCATTTGTTTATTTTTGTTTTTATTTTCATTACTCTAGAAGGTGGATCCAAAAAGATATTGCTGCGATTTATGTCAAAGAGTGTTCTGCCTATGTTTTCCTTTAAGAGTTTTATAGTATCCAGTCTTAAATTTAGGTCTTTAATCCACTTTGAGTTTATTTTTGTGTATGGTATTAGAGAATGTTCTAATTTCATTCTTTTATATGTATCTGTCCAGTTTTCCCAGCACTACTTATTGAAGAGACTGTCTTTTCTCCACTGTATATTCTTGCCTCCCTTATCATAGATTAATTGACCATAAGTGTGTGGGTTTATTTCTAGTTCTCTAGCCTGTTTCATTGATCTACGTGTCTCTTTTTGTGCTGGTACCATACTGTTTTGATTACTGTAGCTTTGACTCTGAAGTCAGGGAGCGTGATTTCTCCACCTCCATTCTTCTTGCTCAAGATTGTTTTGGCTATTTGAAGTCTTTTGTGTTTCCATACAAATTTTAAAATTTATTTTACTTCTGTGAAATATGCCATTGGTATTTTGATAGGGATCACACTGAATCTGTAGATTATCTTGGGTAGTATGGTCATTTTAACAATATTGATTCTTCCAATCCAAGGACACAATATATCTTTCCATCTGTTTGTGTCATCTTCAGTTTCTTTCACCAGCATCTTAAAGTTTTCCAAGTACAGGTCTTTTGCCTCCTTAGGTAGGTTTATTCCTAGGTATTTTATTCTTTTTGATGTGATGGTAAATGGGATTGTTTCCTTAATTTCTCTTTCTGATCTTTCATTGTTAGTGTATAGAAAGGCAACATATTTCTGTGTATTAATTTTTTATCCTGCAACTTAACAAAAGTTATTGATGAGCTCTAATAGTTTTCTGGTAGCATCTATAGGATTTTCTATGTATAGTATCATGTCATCTGCAAATAGTGACAGTTTTACCTCTTCTTTTCCAATTTGGATTCCTTTTATTTCTTTTTTTTCCCTGATTGGCATGGCTAGGACTTCCAAAACTATGTTGGATAAAAATGGCAAGAGTGGACATCCTTGTCTTATTCCTGATCTTAGAGGGAATGCTTTCAGCTTTTCACTGATGAGTATAATGTTAGCTGTGGGTTTGTCATATATGGCCTTTATTATGTTGAGGTAGAGTCCCTCTATGCCCACTTTCTGGAGAGTTTTTATCACAAATGAGTGTTGAATTTTGTCAAAAGCCTTTCCTGCATCTACTGAGATGATCATATGCTTTTTATTCTTCAATTTGCTAATGTGTATCACACTGATTGATTTGTGGATATTGAAAAATCCTTGCATCCCTGGGATAAATCCCACCTGGTCATGATGTACAATCCTTTTAGCATATTGTTGGATTTGGTTTGCTAGTATTTTGTTGAGGATTTTTATCTCTGTTAACCAGTGATATTGACCCGTACTTTTCTTTTTCTCTGTTGTATCTGTCTGGTCTTAGTATCAGGGTGATGGTGGCCTCATAGAATGAGTTTGGGAGTGTTCCTTCCTCTGCAATTTTTTGAAATCGTTTCAGAAGTACAGGTGTTAACTCTCCTCTAAATGTTTGAGAGAAGTCATCTGTGAAGCCATCTGGTCCTGGACTTTTGTTTGTTGGGAGTTTTTAATCACAGTTTTTATTTCAGTGCTTGTGACTGGTCTGTTCATATTTTCTATTTTTTCATGGTTCCGTTTTAGTAGGTTGTACCTCTCTAAGAATTTGTCCATCTCTTTTAGGTTGCCTATTTTATTGGCACATCATTGCTTTTAGTAGTCTCTTATGATCCTTTGTATTTCTGTGGTGTCCATTGTAACTTCTCCTTTTTCATTTCTAATTTTATTGATTTGAGCCCTCTCCCTTTTTTATTGATGAGCCTGGCTAAAGGTTTATAAATTTTATCTTTTCAAAAAACCAGCTTTTAGTTTCATTGATATTTTCTATTGTTTTCTTTGTCTCTATTTCAATTCTTTCTGTTCTGATCTTTATGATTTCTTTCCTTCTGCTAACTTTGGGTTTTGTTTATTCTGCTTTCTCTAGTTGCTTTCAGTGTAAGGTTAGGTCGTTTATTTGGGATTTTTCTTGTTTCCTGAAGCAAGATTGTGTTACTGTAAACTTCCTTCTTAGATCTGCTTTTGCTGCGTCTCATACATTTCATTTTGGATTCATGTTTTCATTTTCATTTGTCTCCTGGTATTTTTTAATTTTGTCTTTAATTTCTTCAGTGATCCATTCATTGTTTAGTAGCATATTATTTAGCCACCACGTCTTTGTGTTTTTTACAGTTTTTTTTTTTTCTTCTTGTAGTTGATCTCTAATCTCATAGCATTGTGGTCAGAAAAGATGCTTGATATGATTTCAATTTCCTTAAATTTACAGAGGCTTGCTTTATGGCCCAGTATGTGATCTATCCTGGAGAATGTTCCATGTGCACTTGAAAATAATGTGTATTCTGCTGCTTTTGGATGGAATGCTCTATAAGTATCAGTTAAGTCCATCTGGTCTAATGTGTCATTTAAGGCCTGTGTGTTCCTTATTGATTTTCTGTCTGGATGATCTGTCCTTTGGTGTAAGTAGGGTGATAAAGTCCCCTACAATTATTGTGTTACTGTCGATTTCTCCTCCTATGGCTGTTAGCATTTGCCTTATATATTGAGGTGCTCCTATGTTGGGTGCATATATTTTTACAATTGTTATATCTTCTTCTTGGATTGATCCCTTGATCATTATGTAGTGTCCTTCCTTGTCTCTTGTAACAACCTTTATTTTAAAGTCTATTTTGTCTGATATGAGAATTGCTACTCCAGCTTTCTTTTGATTTCCATGTGCATGGTATACCTTTTTCCGTTCCCTTGCTTTCAGTCTGTATGTGTCCCTAGATCTGAAGTGGGTCTCTTGTAGACAGCATAAATATAGGTCTTGTTTTTGTATCCATTCAGCCAGTCTGTGTCTTTTGGTTGGAGCATTTAATCCATTTACATTTAAGGTAATTATCAATATGTATGTTTTATTGCCATTTTGTTAATTGTTTAGGATTTGTTTTTGTAGGTCTTTTTTCTTCCCTTCCTCTTTTGTTCTCTTCTCTTGTGATTTGATGACTATCTTTATTGTTGTGTTTGGATTCTTTTTTCTTTTTTGTGTGTATACCAATTGCAGATTTTTGATTTGCAGTTACCATGATGTTTTGATATTGCAGTCTATATATGTACAAGATTGTTTTAAGTTGCTGGTGTCTTTATTTCAAATGCATTTCCAATATCCTGCATTTGTACTCTCCTCTTCTCGCAATTGCTGGTTTTGATATCATATTTGTGTTTGGATGATTTCCTACCTTTACTGTATGTTTGCCTTTACCGGTGAGCTTTTGCATTCATAATTTTCTTGTTTCTAGTTGTGGCCTTTTCTTTTCTGTCTAGAGAATTTCCTTTAGCATTTGTTGTAAAGCTGATTTGGTGGTGCTAAATTCTCTTAGCATTTCCTTGTCTGTAAAGCTTTTGATTTCTCTGTTGAATCTGAACAAGAGCCTTGCTGGGTAGAGTATCCTTTGTTGTAGGTTTTTTCCTTTCATCACTTTAAATATATCATGCCACTCCCTTCTGGTCTGCAGAGTTTCTGCTGAAAAATCAGCTGATAACCTTATGGGGATTCTCTTGTATGTTATTTGTTGCTTTTCCATTGTTGCTTTTAATATTTCTCTTGGTCTTTAATTTTTGTCAGTTTGATTAATATGTGTCTCAGCGTGTTCCTCCTTGGGTTTATCCTTTATGGGACTTTGTGCTTCCTGGACTTGGGTTACTGTTTCCTTTCCCATGTTAGGGAAGTTTTCAGCTATTATCTCTTCAAATATTTTCTCAGGCCCTTTCTCTCTTCTCCTTCTGAGACCCCTATAATATCAATTTGGTGCGTTTAATGTAGTCCCAGAGGTCTCTTAAACTGTCCTGGTTTCTTTTCATTCCTTTTTCCTTTGTTCTGTTCTGTGGCAGTGATTTCCACAATTCTGTCTTCCAGCTCAGTTATCTGTTCTTCTGCCTCATTGATGCTGCTACTGATTCCTTCTAGTGTATTTTTCATTTCAGTTATTGTATTGTTCAACTTTTTTTTTGTTCTTTATATCCTCTAGCTCTTTGTTAAACATTTCTTGTATCTTCTCGATCTGTGCCTCCATTCTTTTTCTGAGATCTTGGGTCATCTTTACTATCATTACTCTGAATTCTTTTTCAGGTAGATTGCCTATCTCCACTTCACTTAGTTGTTCTTCTGAGGTTTTATCATGTTCCTTCGCCTGGAACATATTCCTCTGCTGTCTCATTTTGTCTAACTTTCTGTGTTTGCAGTTCCACATGCTGCAGGATTGTAGCTCCTCTTGCTTCTGGCGTCTGTTCCCTTGTGGGTGAGGCTGGTCTAAGAGGCTTGTGCAGGCTTCCTGATGGGAGGGACTGGGCCTGCCTACTGGTGGGTGGAGCTGGGTCTTGTCCCTCTGGTAGGCAGGGCCATGACAAGAGGTGTGTTTAGAGGCGACTGTGGGCTCAGGAAGACTTTAAGCAGCCTGTCTGCTGATGTGTGGGGCTGTGTTCCCACCTTGTTGGTCATTTGAACCTGAGATGTCCCAGCACTGGCACCTAGGGGCTGTTGGATGGGGCAGGTTTTGGCATCAAAATGGCGGCCTCCAGGATAGCTCGCACCAATGAGTACTCCCCAGTACCTCTGCCACCAGTGTCCTTGTCCCTGCAGTGAGTCACAGCTGCCTCCCACCTCCCCAGGAGACCCTCCAAGACCAACAGGTAGGTCTGGCCCAGGCTCCTATGAAGTCACTGCTTTTTCCCCTGGGTCCTGTGTGCACAAGACCTTGTGGGCACCCTCCAAGAGTGGAGTCTCTGTTTCCCCCAGTCCTGTGGCACTTTGGCAATCAAGCTCCACTGGCCTTCAAAGCCAAATGCTCTGGGGGTTCCTCCCCTGATGCTGGACCCCTAGGCTGGGAAGCCTGACGTGGGGCTCAGAGCTCTCACTCCTATGGGAGAACCTCTGTGATATAATTATTTTCCAGTTGTGGGTCATCCACCTGGTGGGTATGGGATTTGATTGTATCGTGAATGCTCCCCTCCTACTGTCTCATTTTGTCTTCTTCTTTGTCTTTGGAAGTAAAACATCTTTTTTATTTTGTCAGTTCTAGTCTTTTTTGTTGATGTTTATTCAGCAGTTCGTTGTCATTTTGGTGTTTTCTTGAGAAAACCTGAGGTGAGCTCAGGTACTTCTACTCTGCTCTCTTGTCCTTGGACCCCCTCATTGATCTTGCTTTATCTCCTAAGAGTCCCTACAAAGGGTTTAGTGCAGCTTCACCCCTAGGCCTTTTTGATTCCTTTCTTCTTTGATATGTGGCCTTCTCTTGTGATCATTTATATAACAACTGCTACATTGAGTTACAAGTTACCTGAGCTGGGTGCAATCCCTCACTGTACACATGTGGGACCTTACAACCAAAGAGGTGAAGGGACTTCACTAAGATTACACAATTAGTGGCAGGCTTAATCCTCCCAATTACATTCCTTGTATCTTGATGCTACGCTTTCATTTTAGGAGATCTAATCAACCATCTTTAACATCCCTGTCTCCGAGATGCAGGACAGAGGCTTGGAGAGGATTTAATACCATGCCTATGATCGCACAGGTAATAAAAAATGAAAGAGAGCATTTAACCAGGAATGTTCCATTCTATTTTTTTTCTCTGCTGTATTGTATTGGGAAAACCTACAAGAATAAATCAATGCTAAGAATCACTCATATCTTTTGAGCAAAACTCATCTCTCAAATACCTTGAAGTGTCCTTAGATACCTAATAGGATGTGTCTTGACATGTCCTTTGAACATGATTTGTAGCAAACTTTCTCCTTGAGAAAATGGGCACAGCTCCATGGAGATCTTTGTCTTGTCCATTCTTTAAGGGGTTTTATGCGACTGGATTACATGTTGTATGGCTGGAGTGCCCTAGAGGAGTGAAGTACTTGAACTGCTGCAGTGACTTATGCTGCCTGAATTGCATCCAGTGCCCTGATTTTTCACATAGTTGGGAAGATTTGTCACATGTTTATGCTATTTTGACAGTAGCTGAACTGAAATAATCCAGAGGCAAGCAATATTTTTGCTTCTCTAACTGGCATACCATGGGGCCCCTAGGGAGGTTCTCAATTAGTCATTAAATGGCTGGAATAAATGGCTTGGATGCCTCTGCTAATATATGCAGCAGGGCCATTAGAGAATCTTGTCTGAACAGTGACAAGGTCATAGGAAAGCAGAGGGTGCTATCATTGATAAACTCTGGGCACCAGTGAACTACTTTATGCAGTGTCTGAATAAGAAGAAAACTGGAAGTTCATCTAACCCTAAACTCCTCATTTTAAAGTTAAAGGAGACTAAGGGCTGAAGAGAGTCTTCTCTCAGGTTACAAAGAACAGAGAATTTAGAACTTCTCTGACCCAAAGTTTGAGTCTGGTTTAAGCATTTGTACAGGCTAAGTAGGGTCAGGTGTAATTATTATTTACAAAGAAGTAACTGAGGCAGTCATGAGACAAATTGTACCCTCATAGGGTTTGCATACAGTTCTCCTGGCTTACATCTGTAGATACTATTGACTTCCTAATTCAACTGCCATACTCTACTTCGTTTTGGCTAGCAAAATTCTGATTTTATTCATGTGGCCACATGCACAGTCCCAGATAATCAATCACAATTGGTGTGAACCAGTTATGACAATTCCACTTCCTTTCATCAGTCATTTACTCAGAGTTGAGCTGGCAATCCAGTTATAGCCAATGAGACATTAGGAGAAGTCACTTGGGACTTCATGATGTTTGGAGCTGCAGCAGCCACCTTGTGACCACAAGGGGAGACACTGCATGCAAACTGAGGATGATAGAGCCACAACACCAAGGGGACTAGAGTCCTTGATGACATTGTTTAGCTGGGTCCTCACACTTCTAGACAGCATGCTAATCCAAAAGCAAATGACCTTACACTTTAAGCCATTCATACTGTGACTTGCAGCTGCCCTTATTTTGAAGATATATAAAGAAAATTTCCAATAATGGCTGAGACTTTGAAAAATAATTTATTCATTAATGGGCCAGTATGTTCCTCAAAAGCAGAGACTGCCAGGCCTTTCATTCTTGTATTCCCAAGGCTCAGGTCAGTGTCTGGTATTGTGTGGATGTTCAGAAAATGTATAAAGCATATTTGACATGTATACTTACGTAGACAAATACATTGCAGAGTAAAGTTTGGGGTGGATGTGACTAAACTTGAAAATTAGTCTTTGTAGAGAACCTAACACAAGCCAGCCCTTGTCCTAGTGAATTTCTCAAACCAGTGTGGTACCAAGGGCAAGATGATGTGAGCTGTCTACCCTGGGTGCAGGCAGTGAGGGGTGCATTAGCCATAAGGATTATAAAACAATACTGAAAATGGACTGAAAAGTTGTTCTGCTCTTCATTATCACCATGAGCCAGAAATTCTAAACAATGTCTGTGATAAAATACTCCTCCCTGAGAAAAATCTTTTGTTAGTCTAAATTCTAAACAATTGTTGTGGTTACTACTGAGTTTCGATAATACTTCTGTGAGCTTTAAATTCATACTTTTTTATTACTTAACCTTTAATAAACATTATATTCTACACAGAAGTTAATTTAGAGAACTCCCAATTATTCAGGCAGTCCTTGACAGGCACAGATCAGCTATGGGCATTGGTGTTGAGATTATGTTTGTGACAATTTGGAACCATTCCAGCTTGCACTAAGTGCCGTTCACACTTCTAGCACTTGTGGTATTACCTACCCCTGTATTTAAATGGGTGATTCTGAATGAACATCAACAACATAGTGATTGAAAAAGATGAAGAAACAGAACTAGAGTTATTTCACTTCTAACATTCTGGGTGACCACTTGGAGAATTGATATGCATCTAAAACTTAAAACAGAGCAAAGGTACAAGGTATTATGTCCTTGGCTGGTAAGTACAAATTTTAGCTCATAAATGAATTTGAATTTTTATGTTGTGAATTTTTAGATGAGGTTAATTAGACATCAAAACCACTATTTACAAGCAGCCAGAATCAGCTTAATCAGTGTACCTTGAAACACTGTACTTTAAAATTAATTCTTGGTATTCAACACAGAGAAATTGTGCAAAAGGTCATTAACTATACAATAACATGATGTAAGAAAATGAGTATTTTGCATAGGAAAAAAGATGGAAATTTCAATGAAGAATGAAGAAGAAGCAACAAAAGATGCTTGTCTTACATTGCTAGAAGAAATCAAAAGTACAAAAGGATGTTTGACTGCCTCAATCATTTTCTCAAAAAACTGGACACCTGTTTTAAAGCAATTGATCAAATAATGTCAATATTAGTTATCATATAGCTATTTCCTTGAATTTTTTTTTTTTTGACTGCATTGTGCAGCTTGTGGGATCTTAGTTCCCCAACCAGGGATTGAACCCAGGCCCTCGGCATTGAGATCATGGAGTCCTAACCACTGGACTGCCAGGGAATTCCCCATTTCCTTGATTTTTGCAGAAGATTTTGCATAATATAAAACATTTTTGATAAATTTTCTGAAGAAGTTATTTTAGTTTGTTTTTTAAATTTCAGAGACATTTGAAAGCTGCTGCAATTGATCCCAAAGACAAAGACATAGCCTATATAACAATTTCTGGAATTCATCGTGGAATAGGGTTTTTATGAATTTGCCAAACTTATTCTATGTATAATATTTTTCTTAACTATGTGTGTATCACTCTATTCTTGTGAAAGAAAAATTTTAATTAAAATAAATAAAAACAAAAAATTTTTGTTCAGCTATGAGAGAAGATAGGTCAATTATACTTCAGAAACAAACAAACTCATAGAAAAAGAGATCAGATTTGTGGTTACCAGGGGCAGGGGGTGGAGGGAGGGGGAATTAGATGAAGGCAGTCAAAAGGTACAAACTTCCAGTTAAAAGATAAATAATACTAGGGATGTAATGTACAACATGATAAATATAATTAACACTACTGTATGTTATATATGAAAGTTATTAAGAGTAAATCCTAAGAGTTTTAATCATGATGAAAAATTCTTTTTCTGTTTCTTTAATTTGTATTTATATGACATGATGGATATTCACTAACTTATTGTGATAATCATTTCATGTTGTATGTAAGTCAAATCATTATGCTGTATACCTTAAACTTAAATAGTGCTGTATGTCAATCATATCTCTCAAACTAGAAGATTAATTAAAACAAATAATTTTTATCAACTATAAGGGAAGATAGATTGACAAGTCTGGCTATACTGTCTATTGAACATAAACAAGCAAAGAAGACCAAATTTGACAAAGTCATTGACACATTTGCACAAAGTACAACAACAGAAATTATAATGTTATTATGTAAATGTAGGTGTAAGCTCTTTTCCCTTCTAAAAAACTACGTTAATGTAATTAAAAACATTAATCCTTTAATTTTTTTGTTTTTTTATAACGTTAATTTTCTATTGATGAGATTATATATACATTCATAGAAAAATTTTACTGTCTGTATTTCTTTCCTTGCCACTATTATTATTCATTCATTATTATTACTGAAAATCATTTTGTCACTTAGAGGAGGGGGGTGCTCACAATGATCTGTTTTCACGTGTCAGATGTGCTAGGCTCACCACGTTTAGCCAGGACTAAGAGAAGTCAGGTGTTCAAGGTCCCAAATTGAAGAACTATCGTGAAGATAATCCTTTATGAGGATTCAGACGATTGCAATCCTTAGAGCCCACAGAACCCACCAATTCAGCCCATGCTTGAGCACAGCACGGGGTAGAGAGAACGTTGTGGTTGACTTCATGTGTATTCATCAATTTTACTTGAATATAAGTCAACCCTATTCTAAAGCCTTTCCCTTGCTTCACCCAAACAAATTTTTCCACTAAAAAATAAATATCAACTGTGAAACAGCCTATTTTTGTAAGCAAAAACATTATCTAATCCCCGTTTATTATGATTCATACATATACAATGCACTTGATTATACTTTTTGGTAATGTTACATTTCTAGTAAAGTTTATTAAAAACAGAACTCTTTGAGAGATGCAAAGGGAATCACTATGAAAATCCACAATAAACTCCATACTGCCAGCCTCATTCCCCTAGTTAATGTCGTTCTTGAAGATATACACAGGAAAGGCGTATGGGGCCCCTTCTCATTTGTGTTATATTATATTCTGTTTCCATGGGAATACATTCTAAGGAGATGAAATCATGAAGTACTCTAGAAGGTGCTAATATCTCAATGGGGCATAATAACCCACTGAAAATATCTACATTCACATAAAATATGTCAAAGGAGAATAATGAAAATTCTGGGGAGGAGAGGGAATGAGCACGGTAGACATGGCAGACCAAGTTGCCATGCTAGCTTTGAAGCTGTATTTAATAACTGTGAGTCACATATAATATTAAAACACCATTGATTGTAATTTAACTTGGTCAGGGCCAGTGTCTACACTTTGAGCATCCAAACATCTCTCTCTTTCAATCCCTCTCTCTCTCTCCTGTAGATTTTCAACCCAATGGACTTTTTCATCATTTTTTCTATCATTGTCATTATTCTCCATCTTATCAAATCTATTTGTCAGTTATTGTGACATTAAGTGCCAAGCAATTTACAAAGATCATCCCATTTATATTTCGGAATGCACTTATCATGTGGGAATTACTTTTTTTTCCATTTTGCTGCTGAGGAAATTGAGAGTCAGGGAGAACAGCACAGCTGATAAGCAGGATTCAGGACTCGAACGCAGGTCCCCCTGATGTGTTTTTCACTAAACCCCACTTCCTCACTAATGACCGGGATGCCTGAGGCTCCTAATTCATTTAGTTCAGACTTAGCAGCTTACAAACATCCTATGAAACAAGACAATTTCTTGCAGGTATAATAGCTTTGCCTCAAGCTATCCCAGCACAGATAATCAATTGGGAAGAACAAGCATTAAGAGTCTTCTCTATAAATCAAATGCCACGATGGTTTTGGCTAAAAGAAAGTTCAAGATATGCATATCTAAGGAGAAGGCAGAAGAGGAAGGGAGAATACCATAGTGAAGGTATCTGAGAATGTTCCCTGCTGGGCCACACGAACTCACAGGTGACCCACGTGGAGAATGAGACTGGGGCACCAGCTGAAGGAGCTCTATTCATGAAGGACTCTGATACATGGGTACAAGCTGGGCTGACCAGGGTACAAAATGTAAACCAGAGTGGGAGAAAGGACACTGGTTTAGCACTGCATGAAACAAATGATGCAGTTTTAGTTAGGGTCAATTATCTGTAATAACAAGTAGACTCAAAAATTATAATGACTCAAGCACAGAACTGTTTCTTGTTGTTTGTTTGCTTTTGGCTTTGTTTGTTTGTATGTTTTATTTGTGTGTGTGTGTGTGCACATGCATGCGTGTGAGCACTCAGAAATAGTCCAAGGCAATTCTAGGTTGGCAGAATGGCTCTGATCACAAGTCATTCAAAGATTTCAGGCTCTGTCACCTTCAACATGTTTCTCAAGGTCATCTCAGGGATGAACATCTAGCCAGATGGAGGAAAGAACATAGAGGACCGCTGTGGGAAATGCAGTACTGCCGGGTACTTACAAAGGAAAGGAATCGGGCTGGTGAACAGTTAGTAGACTCCAGAGAACTTAACCCCACAGTCCTGGGCAGCTTCGGGAACATCAGATAACAACTCAGATATCAGCATTCTCAAAGAGGATTCCAGTCCTTGCGATGGAAAAGCAGCCCCTTGTTGTGGCTTCACATTCAGCAAGAAAGGCCAGAGGTAATAGAAATCAATGACAAGAAGAAAGAAGATGGTTGCTGCCCTGAGAGAGCAGAGATCTCTGCTCAAGGCTCACAGGAAAGGAGGCTGAGCAGCAATAGCTATGGCAAGAGTCACAGATATCTAAAAGTTTAAATGTTTATTATTTTTAAATACCCAGGCTCAAAGGAAGAAATAAAAAAGTAACAAAGGTTATTAATAACCATTCCACCTAGAGATGAAAATTATTAACATTTTGGTGAATACTCGTGTGCGCGCACTCTCTCTCTATACAGTTGCAGTTGTCCCTCAGTATCTGTGTGGGATTGGTTCCAGGACCCCCGTGGATACCAAAATCTGTGGTTGCTCAAGTCCCCCACATAAAAAGGCATAGTATTGTACTTGCACATAACCTATGCACATCTTCCTGTACACTTTAAATCATGTCTAGACTTCCTATAATACCTAATACAATGTAAATGCTATGTAAATAGTTGCAGGCACATGGCAAATTCAAGTTTTGCTTTTTGAAAATTTCTGGATTTTTAAAAACTATTTTTGATCTGCGGTTTGGTTGAATCTATGGATGGGGAACCCGTGGATATGGAGAGCCAGCTGTGTGTGTGTATATATATATACACATATATACACACATACGTATTTTAAGATGATATATCATACTTCTGTATTATAGCCCGCTTTTTTCACCTAACCATTAAAGATTCTTGCTCTTGCATTCATAAATAAAATCTTAGCCTGTTTCGTCTTTCTTTTTATTTATCTGTATCCTTTTTGCTTATAAATAAAGCTGCAACGAATATCCGTGTTCATATATATTGAGTCACTCATCTAATTATTTATATAGGAAAAATTACCAGACAAAACAATTGATTCATCACATCATTCGTGCCTACATGCTTTGGTGCATAACCTTAAGAGTGTACACATTTAAAAATTTGAAACATATTGCCAAATTTCTCTCAAGAAAATTGTACCCACTTACATTAGCAATATATGAATCCTTGATCATTATAGTTACGAGCCCTAGCTATCTTTATTATTTTTAATATTTGCCAAAAAAGCAAAAATATTTTCAATATTTGCCAAAATTAAAATTTTTATTTTAATTTTTATTTCTTTGATTATTAGTAGTCATAATAATGACTTTGATTATGTGTAGTCTGCATCTATTCAAATGCTTATTGGCCATCCTACGCTTACTGTATTTGAATATCTGACAGCTCAGTGCCCTCCTCAGTTGCTGTTTCCCTTCAGAAATTTTTTGCCATGCTAATTTTTATTTTAAATGAACTTTAATTTAATTAAAAAATTATCAAGATTGTGTTAAACACATAGGTTTGTTCAGTGAATAATGGCATCACTAGAGAGTATTTGCACAAGAACCAAGTGTAACTCTTCATTTATTCCTCCCTTTCTATGATCTTTGATGGAGTTTTACAGCTTTCTTCAGGTAAGTTCTGAACCTTTATTTTTTAAGTTTATTCCTAAATATTTTATGTATTAAGCTGTATCTTGTATCAGAATGTTCACCATTGTATTTCTTACCTGATCCTTCTTTGTTAAATAAGAACTTTTTGAGTTTTATATATTCATTTTCTAACCTGCTACCTGATTGGTTTCTCTTTTTATATTTATGAGTTTTCAGTCGGCTTCTTGGGTTTTTATGAAGTTGGAAATTTGTATTTTTCTGTATTTATATCTCTTTATTTTCTTAACTATTTGCATGGCTGATTTTTCCAAAAGAGTGTGAAGTAATAGTGGGGATAACAGAAATGCTTGCTCGTGTCTGACTTTAAAGGAAATGGCATTGTGTGCAAATGTGTGTTTGTATGTCTGTATGTGAATGAGTATGTAAATGTATGTTTATTATATGAAGAAAATAGCATCTTAATTCTGTTCCTCCTAGACTTTTAACAAGGAACAATCAATAGAAGTTTTTAAATGCCTTTTTAATATCCATCATGGTACGTACAGAAAGTAATTCTTGCAGCTACATTTTGCGTTTGACAGGGAGTTTCTAAGCAAAAATGGGGGAATCATGTTAGTTATATTGTATTCATTGCCTGTAACAGGGAAGGACAAATCTTTAATTCTGTAAAGATGCATCTCCAAAATCTCAAGTTCAGCCATATACTATAAAAACAGCTTCAGTGTACTTTTTAAAAATGAATGATGACTACAAACTGCTTAAGGAGAGCAAAATAATTGCCATGAAACTGAACAAAGGTCAGGTAATTATGTGGAAAACCTGGAACCTCACTGCCCAAGGGGTTTGTAATATGAAACCAAAATAAAAATGCCCATAGGCAGATAAGAGACAGGTCTACAGTTGCTTCATACCTTACAAAGAAAGCAAATAGTTGCTTTTTAAAATAGACTTTTTAAAATGGGATCCTTCAGGGGAATGAAGGAGTTGATCTTTAATGTCCCTTTCAGATCTGCTAGGGAAATGAGGGACCTCTAGAAGAAGAGGCTACTAACAGCCACTGGAAAGAGCAAAGAATGTCAGAGACTTCAGAGGAGGAGGGGGTAGTTTTGTTGTGAACTCACTGACCTAAAAGGACCCACTTACCCAGTGGAGAGGGAGAACAGAGTTGTATTTTCTCCAGGAAGCCTTTCCCTACTTCCTCTTCCACCTCAGTTCCTAATAAAACTAGACTCTTCCCTCCTTCTAAGCTCTATACCATTTAGTGTGCCTCTCCTTGGCACTTTCTCTTCTAAATATTTATGTACATGTTCTTTTCCAACTAGAAAATAAGACTATTGAAGGCAAATTTCATGTGTTTGTATCATGCCCACCCATACCCTATAGCACCCAAAACAGGACCCTGTGTACAGCAGACATTGTTCAATAAGCACTATTAAATGAATAAATGAGTGATAAACATAAGCTTAACTTAGATCTCTTAACAGTATTACTACTGATAATAAGAATGATAGCATAGCTAATTTTTATGAAGTACCTATTATGTGCCAAGATTTTAATATGCATTATCCCTTTAATCCTTATAATGGTCCTGGCAGGTAGATATTATCCCTACTCAAGAGGTGAAGAAATGAGGTTCAGAGATGTCCCCTGATTTGCCAAGGCTCACATAAAAGAGACGGAAAGGTCTTTCTAGACATCAAAGACCGTGTTCTTTCCAATGTGCCAAGCTGTCAGGTGTCCATAGCAATTTCAACCCTACTTACATGAACTGTCTGGTGTTCCTATTCTGCAACGATTGCTTTGAAGAATTTTAGAAGAAAAAAATATGTTCATATGTGGGTGGCATTTCCAATGAGTTTTGAAATTGGAGAAAATGTATTGCCAAGCACTAAGCAAACATTGAATCTGTTTTATGAGTTAATGGATTAAGTTGGATTTCAGTGGCATTCCTGTATCATACACAGCATACACATGTTCATGCCTTTCTCCAAAAAATTCGGAGCAGTTGGTGTTGATCACAGACACTGCCAACTAGCTGGATTGTTTCAGAAGAATGCTACATACAGAGTTTGTATCTGAGACTGTTGCTTATCTAAAAAAGTTTGCGAAAGCATTTTGACAGCCCAGATGATCCTCTTGAAAACAGAATAAATGGTCCCCTAAAATATCTTTCCCTGTTTAAAATGTAAAGTTTTTGAAGGCAGGAACTGTGTCTTTTACTTTCTGTATAGAGAATAAGCTGCTATGTAATACACGCTCAATAATCATTTGTTAAAAGAAGTGAGCAAAATTTAGCAGTATGGAGTTTAAGCCCATCTACACTGGTTATACCAGTAGATACTACCAAATCTGGTTTTCTTTAAACAATTCTAATAGTCTTGTAAGGAAAACTTCAAAATGAAAGGTGTGAGCAAAAACAGAGGAAATCAAACAAACAAAACCCTTGGGTGCCAGCTCACGAAAGACCTTGTGTACCATGCCCAGAGAAAGAAAATATCACTAGAATAAGCAAATTTAAACATTAGAAAACTAGCTTCAAATACTGATAAAATTTGAAGCAGGGATAGAATACAAGTTGCATTTAATATTGATCAGTTGTTAGTGACTTTCTAGAGTTTCTTGCTGAGAAAGATCTGAGACCAGGTGCAGGCTCAGAGAGTAAAGAGTATTATGATCTACTCTTAATGTCTGATGGTCATAGTCTGGGGCCATAGGGCTGGTGCTCCTGTCATGCATGTATTTAATACCCTAGGTCTAAAAGGAAAAAGAGGAATTCCCTGGTGGGCTAGTGGTTAGGACTCTGGGCTCTCACTGTCGGGGCCCTGGTTCAATCCCTGGTCAGGGAACTGAGATCCTACAAGTCACTCAGTGTGGCCAAAAAAAAAAAAAAAAAAGAAAGAAAAAGGAACAACAGTAAAGAAATAGAAAAAATATTTTTAAAAAAATAAAAGGAAAAAAGAAAACAAAAGCTTATGCCTTTAAGAAATAGCTTGATCTGCCAGTGTCATTTATTCAACTATAAGACTTAGTAAAGAGGCCATTAGTTTTTCTGACAAAATATAACTATTGAGGAACTTAATTCTTAAAGATAACTTTTCCTTTATTAAAAATTAATATTTCATAGGTCTGTATACAGACCAGAAACAACATAAATTCAAAACTCAGTCTGATTCTTCTATTAATTAAGTAATATAGTATAGAAGAGGACAACTTTTTGCCTTGCCCCCTCTCGCCTCCTGTCCAAAATGCATACACACGTTTTCATGTGCACACATGTAGGCAGCAGCGGGACAAGCTAACGAACCAGAGCTGAATACTAGCATGAGGAAGCCAGGCTGTGGAGAACTCTACAGTTACACGGGCACAACTGTGAGGACTCTCAATGCCAAACCACAAATAGTTTATGAAGAAGAACATTGGTACCATGGTCCTCTGGTTTTCACACACTCAGAAACACTGGGAATTGGAAGTTTCCCTAGAGGAAAAAGAAAACCCCAAATGCTGCCTAATAGCAGTTAAACCTAGTGAAGGAATTTTGATTTGAACCTGTTTGCATGTCTTTAAATTTTGCTCCAGATTTTTTCTTAAATTTGAAAACAATGGTAGATGCTTAATGATTTACGCTTTTTCAGTTA
This sequence comes from Balaenoptera musculus, assembly GCF_009873245.2. Taxonomy (NCBI): domain Eukaryota; kingdom Metazoa; phylum Chordata; class Mammalia; order Artiodactyla; family Balaenopteridae; genus Balaenoptera; species Balaenoptera musculus. The sequence goes on from NC_045790.1 coordinate 91,431,008, forward strand.
AAAATAGTATTGGCTAAAATCTGTGTTATCCCTGTTTCTCAAGTCATGAATAGCAACAAGGAATCTTTCTTTTAAATTTTTGTAAGTCAGTTTTTCCAAGTAGCAAAGACTTTAAGTGATACAGAAAATAGTAAAATACAGTGAATTATTTCATACTTATACCTATAGGATGACTTTTTAACTATCTGACCAGTTTAAGAAAGCAAATCCATTGTTATAGGAAATAGAATACTACGAAAGTTCACTAATGAAACTAATCAGAATTGTAATTTGCAAAATACACATTTGTACTTCTTCATCTTTGGCTTCTAAGGTTTCGTTTGTTTGCTTTTTGCCCAAGTTATCAAAAAAAAAAAAAAAAAGACCCTCCCCTAATCTTCCACTTTATTTAGATCATTGCTGGGTTTTTTTTTTGTTTTTTTGTTTTTTCTTTTCAATAAGTAGTAAAAAGCAAAGAACAAACCAAAGGAATAAAACAAAACAAAAATACAGGAAAAAAAACCCCACCCGAATCTTAGCCAATAACAGTGTTTCATTTGTTCACATTATCTAATTCTGGATGATTTTATTTTACTCTATCTGAGATTTCTATTGTAAGGTACTTCAAGTCTGTTTTGAAAATAATCCGGATACGAGAAAAGTAATAAATAAAGGACCATTGCCTAGACCTTCTAACTCTAATTCCAGAGCTCCTCCACCACACGGTGGCTGATTCTGCTAGATTATCTTGAATAATCTTGTAAAGAAATATTAAAAATTTTATTGTGAACCATCTCAAGGAATCTCCAGTTGTGTTAAGTTTTCAGAAGTTGACAATCTCATTTAGTAACCCTTCCAGAGATACAGTGCCACATGGTGCTGCAGTACTGGACCCAATGAAACTGTGTATTCCTGGTCACCAGCAAGGACACAGAAGTGCTTGTTCTTTGGTTCTCCCCGGTCTAGGCTTGCCAGACAGCTCCTTCACATACATACCATCCCAACTCTTTCGCCAAGAATCTCATGAGTCATGAAAACAAATTTTCTACTTAAATCTACCCTACCAACTATTTTTTTTAACTTTGGAGGCCTTGATCCTGATAATGGTATTATCCAGCCAACTCACTGATTTTGCTTGGTTTTAATGGATATTAATGGAACAGAGTGACTGCAAACATTTTATGAGTAGTCCTACTTGCTGATCTTCAAGTAATCCCTATGATCAGCAATTCTGTCTTTCAGCTTATGTGTACCTTGCACTGGGATGGTCTTCTCCTTGTGTCCAAGTTCTTCAAGAACCAACTTACTTTTCTGTCATGCCTTCCATTCTCAGCCCTGCTGAAAATGACCTTCATTTGAATTTCTGTATAATTTAACCTGTGCTCCTCTTTCTTTTTTCTTATCATATGAAATAGTTTTTAGCTGCATGTCTTAACTTCCCTAAAGGACTGCAAGTTCCTCTAAAGCAGTATCTTTGTCTGGTTCATTAGGTGCCAAGAACTTAATAAAAGTTCAGTAAATTATTTATTTGATCTATGAATAAATAAAAGGATAGAATTTAAACACATACTGTTATTAGATGTATATATTATCAGATTATGTACTGCTACCAGGACTTTTTAGAATTTTTAAAGCAATTAATCATGGTTCCCAATCTTTTTAATATACAATATCCTTCCAAGGCTTGATTTTGCAACAAATATCTCCCTAAAGTGGAAAATGACTCTTGGCATGATATTTTCTGAAAAAATTATTTAAAATTAGGTTTCTATTAAAATATTTCTTTGGATAAGTGTTATAAAAGTGGGTTAGAGAATTACAAATCGTGGTCAAGTATAACAATGCTTATAGGCATGAACATACTCATTATAGGCTGTATTAGTTTCCTAGTGCTGCCACAAAAAAGTATCACAAACTGAGTGGCTTAAAGCAACAGGGATTTATTCTCTCACAGTTCTGGATGCTGAACATCTAAAATCAAGCTGTTGGCAGGGCATGCTTCTAACACGATCACATTGGGCAATAGGATCCAACATGTGGATTTGGGGGAGACATAAACATTCAGACCATAGCATGTCATTTTTTTCCCTTTGGTTTCATGATGTGGTATTTTATAACAATAGTTTTCCTAATATGAAACTATTATTATATTCCTTTCAAAAATCCAACCTGGATATGAAATACGGTTCCTTTAATATTCTGCTAAATTTCTTTTACTAGTGTCGTATAGAGTATTTTTAAAAGTTCATTATATGTGAGATAGGTCTAAATTTTCTGGTTTCTGCTGTTTTTGTTGGGGTTTCAATATTATAATTATGCTAGTTTATAAAATTAAGTTTTATCTTTTTCTGTTTTGAAATAGGTTTTATAGAATTTATTAAAAGTTTGAAGTCACTTATAAAAATGTTTAGAACTGAAGCCTTTTTATGTCTAATAACTTGACAACTTCTTAAAATTTCTTTCCTGATTATTGATCTATTTTCCCACTTCTCCTTGAGTTCATTTTTTCTAAATATTGGGTTTTTTTTCCTCTACTTCTACTTTATCTTGTGTTGTTATTACAATTCTTGCTTTCCTTTTAATTGTATTTAATTAAATTGTATTTTCCTGCTATTATCTTTGCCCATCCTTTAATTTTTATTGCTCTGCATTATTTGGTTTAGTTGTGTTTCTTTTAAATATCATATGCTTTAAGTGATGGGTAGGATCCTGTCTGAAAATCTCTGTTTCTTAAGAGGGGACTTTGTCTCTTTTATGTTTATTCTTATAAGACATCTTCGTTCTCACTTGGCCATTTTTTTAAAAGTTTGTGATTTTAATGTTTATTTGATTTGTTAAAAATCTGTTAATGTATGGATTATGTTTTCTTTGGTTATCTTTCCCCTGGTGGTTAGGAAGGTAGAGAAGAGACTACATATCCTGGATCTTGATGGCTGAGTAATCGGATGGAGTCAGCCATGGTGTGGGAACTCAGTACTTTGTTTCACAAATAATAATATCAAAACCCAGCAAAGTTAGTTTCATGACTAATTAACAATAGGATTGATCTTAGACCTAGTGCTCTTAGCTTCAGGACAGTGCTTTCTATTGCCTCAACTTGTGAGAAATTTTGCTCTATTTCATGTAAATGAGCCTTTTCCTCCTCAACAATCCCTGCCCGATATGTTCATACTTCCTTCTCATGGAAGAAGCATGTTTTCCACCATATCAATGTTTTCTACAATCTTAGCAAGGCATAGAAGGCTATGCACCCACAGAAGAATGCAAAAATAATGTATTAGTTGAAGTTGGAACTTAGTGAATTATCAATAAGCTTATCATATTTTCAAAGTTCCTTTCATTTCAACTTAACACTGAAATTGGTAAAAGGGATTTAGGGATGGTTTTTGACATTTAGGAGCTCACTCCTTATTCAAGGAGGCAGATGCATGAATAAGTAACTATCATATATGGCAGACTCTAGTGGGCATTACAATTTGGAAAACATCTCTGACATAATAAATATGGCATTTAGTGAAGCTTACATGTAATTTCTCTTTGAAGAAAATGAGTGTTTCAAAATACTTTTAACAAAGATTAATTTACTCATCAGTCTTATTACAGGGTTGGTATTTTCATTGAAAAAGAACACATACCGCGATACAAAAGCACACACACAGGCACATACTCAAATATTAAAAGACCAAGTTTGCATTTTATCTGTAGCAGCCTGGTTCGGTTGCTGAAGGAAAGAAGCAAGGAAGTCAAGGACGGAGGGAGGGAGGGAGGGAAGGAAGGGGGAAGGAAGAATAGAGGGAATGAAGGGATAGAGGAAGGAAGGGAGGGAGGAAGAAAGGGGGAGGGAGAGAAGAAAGGAGGAAGGAGGAAAAGGGAAGGAAGGAAAAGAAAGGGAGGGAAGGAGGAAAAATCTTTTAAAAAAAATAAGAAGGAAGGAAGATGACTCATGAAGGAAAGAGCAGAACTCATCTAATCCATTTCAGCCTGTGTTATGGCTCACAAGAGTTTCAATGTCCTTATTTGTAAAATGATGATTATGCTACACTCACAGGGTTGTGTGGATTTCAATTAAACAAGGCAGCAACTGGAGGCTGCTGGCACATGGCAAACCCACAGTAACTGGTACAACAGATTGTTACTCACATTAATTGAATGTCTACATTAAAGGAGCTGCCTGTCACCTCATTTAGTATCTCTGCAGCGTTAACTGATTAATTTATTTCAACAAATCTGGTCACAATCTCTCCTTACTGCTGCAGACGCACATAAAAAAGTGTTTGAAATTTTTACTTTTTGACAAACATTTTAGCTGACATTGACACATTTCCTTTTCATTGCACCTCTAGACCCTCACATTTTCTGAAATTAACTCATATTGCTCTATGCACAAATTAAACTCCAGTAAAAATGAAAGCTGCAGTAAATCAACCCACCAAATCTTGTACTTCAAGGGTGATTCCATAAATCACACGGAAAGTTAAGAGACTTGCCTTGAAGAAAGTTCCATGTATCAGAGAGATCTTTTTAAAAGTGAATAATTTATGGTTAAAATAGATCTTGAGTCGCCTTTTAAAAATGTATCCACCGCCTAATTATCACAGTAATTTGGAGATGATTCAGGCTCATGCTTAGTAGTAATGTCTTTGAAAAGGTGCTACTTCTGAAAACTACTTTATTTATGATGCTGAAAAAATGCAGAGTATTATCCTGACTGTTAAGTGACAGCCTCTTTTTGTGGATGTTCTCTTGTCCTTGCTGCAGGAAGCAATTTAATAGTTCTTTTTTTCCTCAAACAGATTTTTCCCATATGTCCTCTACTGCTGCCAGGCTAAGAATTTTTGAGAAAGCTAAATACATATTCCAGGTCATTAAAACATTTTTTTATACACTAAACTTTCATTTTTTAAAGAATAATATATAGTTATTTACTGTAAGTTGGCTTTGTGCTAATAACTTTTATTTATTTATTTGGATGTCAGGTGTGCTAAGAATTTTAGATATATTTTCTCATTTAATCCTCACAACACATCTGTGTTTGCAGGTACTGTTCTTACCATCATAGTACAAGAAACACCATGGGCTATAAAACTGAAGTAACTTAACTAAGTTCTCACAATAATGGAACCAGGACTCAACCCCAAGCAGTCAGATGGCAGAAGCCAAGCTCTTAACCCTGGTACTATATTGTCTCCTGGTTAGCCATGACATATTAAAAGAAAAATGCAAATTTCAGAACAGCATGTATAGAAGGACCCCTAGTGTGATATATTTCCTTGGTGTGTGTGTGTACAGATATACAATGTATGTATATAATATATATCATATATTTATATATGTGCATGTATTATATTTTTATATAATACGGACATCAAAAATAATGAAAGTTATTATAATATATAGCACTTTTTATAGTAAGGACTTTCTATATGCTAGATAGTTCACATGCATTATCTCACTTACTTCTCAAAATAACCCATTAACATGGGCACCGTTATCTCTCCACTTTACAGATGAGAAGAAGCACAGCAAAGTAAAGAAATTTAATGAAGGTCATAGAGCTAAAAAGTGGCTAAGCTAAGAATCAACCAGATAATGGCATATGTATATATACATATGTGTGTGTGTGGATATATAAATATATATCCACACACACATATATATATATAGTTTTAATTTAAAAAGGGACCATCAACTAACATAATTTGAAATGAAGTTCACAAAACGAACTTTAAAAAACTGAGTCTAAACAGGTGATCTCCATTGGCCAAGATCACCCTTCCCTGCACTTACAAATGGGCATTGTCCCTGACTGCTTGTCTTTTCTTCTGTGGTTTCTTTGGTTAACAAGATTCCTTTCAGATTGGCACATTCAGTTTTCAGAGGTGGTGATATCTTCAGTTAGATCATTATAAAGTCTTATGGCCTGAGAGACATTTTATCTCTTTCTGGTGACTGTGCCTCTATTCCAGGGGTCAGGAAACTATAGCTTTGTTCATTTATTTGTTTTATACAGTCCATGAAGAATAGCACTTACTTTTTAAAAATGGCTTAAAAATCAAAAGAAGAATAATATTTCATGACATATGAAAATTATATGAAATTCAAATTTCAATGTTCATAAATAAAATATTATTGGAACACAGCCATGCCAATTAATTTATGCATTGTCTATGACTTTTTTTGCACCACAGTAGCAGAGTTGACTAGCTGCAACAGAGACCAAATGGCTTGCAAAGTCTGAAATATTTACTATCTGGTCCTTTACAGAAAATATTTGCCAACCCCTGCTGTATTCTAATATGTTGTGTATTTATTTTAAAGTTCAACTTTCTGGGAGTCTCTCTTCTTTCCCAGTTCATTCAGGGTACCTTACTATTGCCCTGTGTCCTGCTTTGATCTCTCAAGGACATGGCACTTTCAAACAATCTTTTTCCCAAATATGACCACAAATTGATTATTTTCTCATTACATAGGAACATTGCTACAGCTGCTAGTGGTCTAAGAAAACCTAGATATAGTAAAGGGGGCCACAGACTGAGAATCCAAATTACTCACAATCTTCCTCCTCTCTGGACCTCTGTTTTCTCATCTATAAAATAAGTGCAGGGGCTTCCCTGGTGGCGCAGTGGTTGGGAATCTGCCTGCTAATGCAGGGGACACGGGTTCGGGCCCTGGTCTGGGAAGATCCCACATGCCACGGAGCAGCTGGGCCCGTGAGCCACAACTACTGAGCCTGCGCGTCTGGAGCCTGTGCCCCGCAACGGGAGGGGCCGCGATAGTGAAAGGCCCGCGCACCGCGATGAAGAGCGGTCCCCGCACCGCGATGAAGAGTGGCCCCCGCTTGCCGCAACTAGAGAAAGCCCTCGCACGAACCGAAGACCCAACACAGCCAAAAATAAATAAATAAATAAATAAATAAATAAATAAAAAGTAGCTATAAAAAAAATAATAATAAGTGCAGTACTAGATAGCTTAGGTCATTGTTACTATGACATCCTATATTTACAGTAATTCAAAAATCAACATTAACTGAACATCAACCATATAGGGGTAAGAAAAATGAATGTGAACAGTTCACCTTCAGCGAGCTCACAGCCCAGCATTTGTCTGGACTGTCCAAATATTAGCTACCCAGGGGTACTAGTAGAATAATGCCCACTCCTCCACTCCCCCACTCCCCGCCAAGATGCTTATGCTTATGCCCTAATTCTCAGAACCTGGGAACATGTTATCTTACATGCAACAGCTTTTTAAAGCCACCTTGTTGACTACTATTGTACATCGTGTCTCATATGTTACCCATCTGACCAATGTGCATATTTGGTTATGCCACTTCTGCTGTTATCCAATGCAGTTTATTGAGGAGGATATTGAATTTCAGACACAAGGGACTTGCCTATGGTCAAGGTACTTCAAGGTAGACAAGGATCCAGAAGAAATGTCCCATTCATTCATTTAACGAACATGTACTGGTTATCTACCATGTGAAGACTCTGCTGCTACCCAGTGTGCGATTCTTCCTCCCTGCATCAATGGTTCCTAATACCCAAGAATTGGTTCCACTCGTCCCCATAGCAATGTAATGCTTTGAATAATTTCATCTACCAAAAAAATAGAACCTAATATGTAAAAATTTATCTTCCTCTTATTAACTAATGATGTACAGAAAACTCAGAACTCCTGAGTTGATAAATTCTCTTCCTAATTATGGGAAAGCACACAATTTTGGAAAGTAATTTTCAAGGTCAGCCCTTAGGGGCTCAGAAACCTCAGACCAAGAACCACTGTTGTTCTGGGCTTGGATCACTAAATCTTGATGTCATAGCAGCCCTTCAGAGCCAAAAGGCTAGAAAGGTCTGCTGCTCATTTGGGTCATCAAAGATGAATACATCCTCTCTCCCTCTTTCTCTCTGTCTCTCTCTCTTTTTAAATCTAGAGAGAATTATCCTAGCCTTGAACCCTTGTCCAAATATTCTGAGGAGAATTAAACAAGTTCCATGCTATTAAGTTCTTTGGATTAAGAAGGAAACAAGGGAAAACTGTTTGTGATGAGGGACAAACTGTCCTTTGGAATCTGAGTTACTGTTTCCAGGCTGCAAGAATGGAGATGAAAAGGCTCAGAACAGCAGCTGTGGGAATAGAGGGAAAATATAAACAAACCGAGGATGCTGAGAACTTCTACCAGGATGAGTTGCTCAGAAGACATTTATAAAGAACAGAGAGAGGTATAATAGGATTGCTCAGTCCCACGTCACTCATGCCAGGGTACATGAAACTTAGACGGCCAGATTTTCTTTCCAGAAGACAAAGGTAGAATTTGCCTGCCTTAGGGTAAATAAAATGGTCCAATTATATAATAATGAATGAAAGGATAAATGAATGAAAGAGATCCTACTGATTACTATCATTTTGTCAATCTCTGTGTTGAATACTTTCCATATGTGATCTGGTTTTTTTTGTTTGTTTGGTTTTTTGTGGGTTTTTTTTTTTAATTAATTAATTTATTTATTTATTTTTGGCTGTGTTGGGTCTTCGCCTCTGTGCGAGGGCCCTCTCTAGCTGCAGCAAGCGGGGGCCACTCTTCATCACGGTGCGCGGGCCTCTCACTATCGCGGCCTCTCCCGTTGCGGAGCACAGGCTCCAGACGCGCAGGCTCAGCAGTTGTGGCTCACGGGCCCAGCTGCTCCGCGGCATGTGGGATCCTCCCAGACCAGGGCTCGAACCCGTGTCCCCTGCATTAGCAGGCAGACTCTCGACCACTGCGCCACCAGGGAAGCCCCCTGTGATCTGTTTTAATCATTCTAACAACTCTATGAACCTGGTTTTCATATCCTCATAGGCAGATGAGGATATTGACAGTCAGAGGGGTGAAAGAGACCCTATTACAAGCTGGACACCACACACTAATGAATTTTTAAAATATAATTATCTTTATTTAATTCTCATTACAAAATCCAGAGCTCCATATTATCCTCATTTTTTATATGCAGTGAATAGGGATTCAAAAAGATGATATAAATAAACAGTAAATAGCCATATGAGTCCTGACTGCTTGCTACTACTTGGCTGTGTATTCCTGGGACATCTAAGTGGAGATGCCCAGCTGAGAATTAGAAACATATCCGAAAGAGCTATAGATAGAAACATGGTACAGAGGCAAGATGAACAGGTGAATTTTGAATTAAAGCAGAACCTGAAACGTTGAATTGCTTTAATGTGGCCAATTACATGAGGAGAGAAACGGTGGTCATAAAAAAAATGTGATGAAGCTGCAATAAATGAGGGCAGCCAAACATGAGCTTTCTTCTTTTCTGAGATTCCTGACAGATCCCATAGCCCTTCATCTTTGTAAGGGTTACTTCCTACAGCTCAGTTTCAACTCCCTCCCTGGGAATTGCAGCCTTTTCAAGTCCTGGACACCTCTGTCACCATGGATTCACAGCGGGCATTCATGAAAGAATAACCTACACTCACCATCTCTCCGTATTGACCTCTCATTCACTCCTTGATCTGACTGAATTTCTATTGCCATCACGCATCTGACACTGACTCACCAGGGCCACAAACAACCTTCATATGCAATAACCACCAAGCATACACACACTTCAGAATTGCTTTTGCTTGACACTACTGACCACCAATTCCACCATACTTTAATTATGGGTTTTGGTGATGCCATTCTCCTATGTCTCTCCTTTCCCTTTAGTTATTCCTTCTCATCTTTTCCCAAACTTTTCCTCCTCTGTCCACTCCGTAGGGGTAGTGTACACCAGAACCCAAAGGAGAAGACTCTCTTCTCTGTTGGCATCTCATTTCCTCTGGTGGCTTCGGCTATTACCTAACCACATACCTATAATAATGAAAACTATATCTGTATAAAAGCCCCTAGTTATATGTCCAATTTCCTACTAGACATTTCAACCAGGACATCCCTTAGGCTTTTCAAACTCAACATGACCGAAGTTAACTCTGCATTCTTCCCCTGACCGCAAACCTGCTTTATCACCTGTATTAGTTTCCTATTGCTGCTGTAACAAATTACCATAAACTTAGCGGCTTAAAACAACACACATTTATTATCTTAAAGTTCTGAAGGTCAGAAATCCTTAAATCAAGATGTCAGCAGGGCTGCACTCCTTCTAGAGGCTCTAGCAGAGAATGTTTCCTTGCTCTTCAGCTTCTAGAGGTTGCTTACATTCCTTGGCTCATGGTACCTTCTTCCATCTTCCAGGTCCAGCAGGGAATCATCTTCAAATGTCTCTCTTTCTCTCTCTGAGCTCTACTTCTGTCACCATAGCTCTTTCTCTGACCCTCCTGCCTCCCTCTTATAAAGGCATTTGTGATTATATTGGGCCCACCTATATAAGCCAGGATAGTCTCTCCATCTCAAGGTTTTTAACTTATCACATCTTCAAAGTCCCTTTTGCCATGTAAAGTAAACTGCACAGGTTTTGGGGATTAGGGCATGGACATCTTTGGGGGAGACATTATTCTGTCTACCATACCACCTGTGCTTGCTCTCTCAGTAATGTTGTTGTCTAGTTGTCCAAGCTAGGAACCTGTGGTGATCTTTGACCTTTCCTTCACCCCACACATCTAGGCCACCACCAAATTCTACAGACTTCACCTCCTAAATCTCCCTCAAATATTCCTCTCTACATCCACTTCTTCAAGTGTCATCTGAAACGTTCCTGCTCAGGTAGACTACATAATTTGATTCCAGTACCAAGCCTTGAGATAGAAATACATAAATCTTTGAATATGTTTGGGAAATTTTTTCTTGATATTTTAATAGAAAGAAAAACATTGTCATGGAGAGCTAGATGTGTTCCATTAGAGAGGCTACTGTGGCAAAGTAGCAAGCCCTGTGGGTGAGGAATCAGAGGCTGAAACTGAGTTACAGCTTGCCATTTCCTAACCCTGTGACATCTGGCAAGTTATTTAAGTTTTCTAATTTTTGGTTTCCTCATCTGTAACACCTAACTTGTAAGTTACTCAGAGACTCAAACTGCAGTGACATAGGTATTTATACTGTTCATGTGTAAGTTATCAGTAACACACTTTTGATTGAAAGGACAAGCCATTAATAAGCCTAATAAGCCAGAATGGAAACATTTCAATATTCAAAAACTCAGCCTAGGCCCTCTCAGGCCCATAAGCATCAACTTTTCTGTCTCTCAATGGAGCTTAAATACTTATAACTAGGCAGGGAGCAACTTTCTGCCCATTCTTGTCCAGGGGAGATTTCGTTTTTATTTTTATACAAGTGTGTGGCAGGGGAACTCTTTAAGAAAAATAACACTAAATTATGAATACAAAGTACATTATAAAAGGGAGGGTTTATTTGGAATGAAAAAGGAAATAAAAAAATATAAATATCTTTCTTTGCAAATATTATAAAATCATATGACCACATGAAAGAGGCTTGGGCAAGTGAGTAGCCTTGAAGCTTAAACTTTAGCAGCTTCAGAGTAAATCTTTCTCTGCTTTGTCTATTCCTGTGTAAGAAAGAAAAATCCACAGCTCTTATATTCTTAAACATCATGGTTACCCCCATGCCCAGTGCATGTAAAATAACTTCCCTATTTTCAAAATTGAGGTGCTAAATATACTACTAACAAATGTTACAAATAAATGTCACATGGACTCTGTGGCTTGCTAAGCATTAAACATTCCTGCTACAAATTTGTTTCAGTCCTGCATTAACAAAAATCTGACTGGTATGGGGATTCATCCTAAATTCCAAACAGAGCTGTGAGGAACAACAGAAAACCTTTGCTCCTTAAAGGACTAGATACACATACAAAGAGACAGTTGAACTTGTGGAATTGCTACACACCCTGGGAAGCATGATTGAAATGAACAAGTAATAGGTCTATTGTTTTTTAAAACTAGAATTTGTGAACAGAAGTGCTATGGGTGTTATGGTGCTCTGCCCAGATTCACTCTTCAGAGCCAAAGCACCATTCCGTGGAAGATGGGACTGTCAGCCACACCAGGGGTCCCCAAACCCCAGCCCCAAACCGGGCCGCACAGCGGGAGGTGAACTGTGGGCAAGCGAGCAAAGCTTCATCTGCCGCTCCCCATCGCTTGCATTACTGCCTGAACCATCCCCTTCCCCCCACCCCGTGGAAAAACTGTCTTCCATGAAACCGGTCCCTGGTGCCAAAAAGGTTGGGGACCGCTGAGCTACACCACTCACAGCTGTACCCTTCACTGGGGACCGCCCTCAGTTTCAGGGAACTGTGGCACAGCTGCATCCTCTCCCATTGGTCTGCCACCAATGCTACAAACACCCAGCCCCTTGCCTCAGTTTGGAATAACTCTGGAAGAGCCATCCTAGCTCCAGAACTTCCATAGGACTGGGTGAGGCACCACTGGCAACCACACTAAGGGGCAACTCCCCTTTTCCCAATCCTGCCTGCCTCACTCTGCAATCAGAGGTGTAACTACTGAGAGCACACCCCAATCAACCTTCGTCTCAAAGTGCATTTTTAGGAAACCAGTCTAAGACAATTGACACTAGAAGCAGTCCTAAAAGGCAGACTCCAAAATGAGATCTGGAGTTGGATTTTCTCAGTGGCCAGCTGCAGAGAATGCTAAATTCTTAGGCCCAGCACATATACTATACAAAGTAAGGGGTAAGGAGGGAAGCAGTGCCCTAGAGGCCGGGATGGAGGCTTTGACTGAGCCCAACAAGGGTGACTGAGCTATTGCTGCTGCCATTGTCTAGTAACAGAATCCAATGTTGAGCCCCTAATGCGGCACTGCCCCTCAAGACAACCAGTCAGCCACTTCGAGGCAAGCTGACTGCATTGTTTTGTAGCTGACTACAATTCAACCCTTTTCACCATGGAAAGAGCAGTGATTCATATTGACTGGGGTCAACCCAATTTCTGGAAATGTGTTTGCCTTTCCTCCCTGCAGAACCTTGGCCTGCACAATTATCCAAGAACTCACGGAATATTTGATGCACCAACATGGGATCCCATACGATATTGTCTTAAAAGGTGCCATTTTCCAGAAAAGGAGGTGCAATAGTGGGCATATAGCCATGGGAATCCATGTTCCTTCTCACAATCCATACCAGAATCCACTGGCCTGATAGCATGGTAGAATGGCCTCTTGTGGGTATAGCTGAGGTGCCATCTTAGAGAAGTTGCCCTGCTAAGATGGGGCACCATTTTCCAGGAGGTGGTCTACACCCTCAATCAATGATCTTTATGTGGTGACATATCCACAGTAGGTAGATCTAGGAGTCAAGGGATGGAATTGGAAGTGAAGCCAATTACCATTGTCACCTATGACCTACTTAGGCACTATAGGTCTAGAGATCCTGGTTCCCAGAAGGTGAATACTTCCACCTGGGAACACAATAAGAGTCCCATGGAACTTTAAGCTCTAGCTATCACTTCAGGTTAGCTATCACTTCTAGCTCTACCTGGTCACTTCTGGATCCCCAGACCAAGAGAACAGCAGATGAGGAAAGAAGTCACCACATCTGCAGGAGTAACTGATACTGATAATCTGCAGGAAGAGGTTCCTGAGAAATCAGCTGTTAATCTGTCAGTTCTTGGTTTGGTTATCTTTTCTAACTGCTTTTATGGTATTTTATTCATCTTTGTTACTCTGATATTGCAGGTACACATACATTTTTATTGATCTTGCTTGAGATTTATTGACTCTCCTGAGGCTGGAGCACTTGTGTTTTTCACTAGTCAGTTTTAGAAAATTATCAGTTATTATCTCTTCAAATTTTGCTTTGTCTCTATTCTCTCATTCTAGTGCCCCAATTAAACACATATTGGACACTACTGACCAGGGGCCACATTAAACTAAATTTATGCTTTGGGGCTTTGGGGCCACAGAGATAAGACTGAATTCTAGACCTAAACATGGGTATAGGCAGGCTTGCGGTTAGAAATTCTCAAGAGAGACATACACTCCCTTCTGTCCAGCTCCCTGCCCAGCCACTCTACCAAGAGCCACGGCCAAAATGGTCAAGTACATTTGCTCTCTCCCTCTGTGGGGCAGGTTTTATTTTAGGTCACACATTTAGGACTTCTTGGTGGATCCCAATTTTTTGGCAAAGATTTCTATGGTCACATCCCACTGTGCTCAGGTCCTGGACTTTATCTCCTATGCTCTGCCTTCTTGACATATTAAAACTAAGAATTTGAGATCTGCAGAATCCGTTAGGGCAACCTATACTTATTTATAACTCTGGAATCACACTTTCTTGTGTTTTTCTCCTCTAAGTGTTTTTCTTACTTTACCACAAGCTGAGTCACACTTTTACAAAACAACTTGATCTAACTCTCTAGGTTCCCTCTACTGAGGGTGTTTCTCTGCATATCTATGCAGCCTTATTGTTGCAAACAGATGTTTAAAATTCCTCATTTTTGCCTCATTTCTGAAATTTCCAACTAATCTCTTTTGATCCTCAGAAGACCTGATTTAGAACCTCAGCCCTGCCACTTTCCAGTGCTACAAATGGGACATTACTTCACTTATCCTTTTCTCAGCTCCATGTCCATAAATGGAAGAGAAGATGACTTTTGGGCATTGTTAGCACTAAATGACCTAATGTCTATATTAGTGCAAACTAGGGGTACAATCTTATTCACTCTGGATCTGGACTATGGTGGTAGATTAGAAGGAACTCTTTGTATGTATCCAAGGCCTATTGACAGCTTCCTTTCTCTAGTTATTACAGACTTGCTGGGCTACATGATGGCCTCCGACCCATTCACTAGAACAACCAGTGGAGGGGTTATCCTAGCAGATGGAGCTACGACTCCAGAGACTACCCCTGGCAGAATTTCTTTTAATTTTCCCGAAGGTGAAAGAAAGTGAGGGCCTCACAGGGCATTTGTTAAATGTTAAACTTTGTGAGTTTTTCCTAAAAGTTGTTATGAGTTTCTATTTTCTTTGTTCTTTTTTTTATTGTTATTAAACAACGTAAGTTGCACACACTCCTTGTATGTTTTCAGAACTTCTAGTTTCCCTCTCATGTTGTAGCTTGTCAGTGCCGAAATGACCACACTATTCTTTTCAAACCAGGTCAACCTATCCCCATATCAAGAGCCTTCATGGAGTGATTAATGTTCACGTTGCATCATCCTGATTCAGTTCAAATATAGATAAATGGTAAGTGCATGCAAGAGCTCTTCATTCCCTAAGACTCAGCTTAAAAGTCAACTCCTCTTTGCAACTTTCCCTGACTTTCCCCTCCCACCCCCAGACAGAGTTAGTCACTTTCTCCTCGTGCTCCCTCAGGACTTCATGCAAACGTTATCTTAAAAGCTCTTACCACTTGGCTTGGTGTCCTGTAACTATCTGTTTACATGTCCCAGGAGATATTCAGTCTCTTAAGAAGAAGGGCAATATATTATTTCTTTTTGTAACTTCAGCACCTAGCACACTGCCTACCACATAGTCGGTGACCAATAAGTGTTTATTGAGTCAAAACAAGAAGGTTTTAAAATTAAGTTATATTACATACCTACAATTATATAAGATTACTGTTTAGATTCGATGAAACTAAGATTTAAAATGTCAAAGCATAATTATTAAATTCTAGTTAAGAAATAGTACTTCTTAACAGGTACTTGGAGAGCTTTGAGGTATAATGTTTCCTGAATTCTATTTGGTGTTATTTTGGTGGCTTTTTAGGTTTTTTTTAAAGAAGGAGTTAACTTCATAGAGTCTACAAATGCCAGAATGAAAAGGGGACTTTGAAATCATGTAACTCAACACTGTCTATTAATTTCCTTGCTTTATTTTCTTCAGAGTATTTATTATTAATTCAAATTATATAATTTTCATGCTTTCATGTTCCTTTTCTATCACAGCTGTTAGATTACAAGTTCTAGGAAAGCTGGACCATTGCTATCATGTTCACTGCTATGTTCCCACCTCCTGAAGTAATGCCTAAGGCATAGCAATTTCTTAAGAAATACCTGTTGAATGGATGGATAGATGGGATGGATGATAGGTAGGTGGATGGATGGATGGATAGATGAATTAATCAATGAATGAATGAATGACATGTGCAGATGTGAAAAGGGACTTGTAGGACTTAGAGTCAAGTCTTTTGATTCCCAGTGTAGCATCTATTATGCCCCAGAATACTGTCTCATTCTTATGTAAAATAGCTCAAGTCCCCAGGATTGAAGCTCAAAATCTCTATTTTATTTTCTTTTTGGAATTTCTGTTGCCACTGCCATAGTTCAAGGCCCAACATTTACACCTGTAATATGTGTTTGTGCCTTAAACATCCTTATTAGATGTCAATGCAGGATGGCATCAGTCAAGAATTCAGGAGCAAGAAATAGGAGGCCCCTTTCTGCAGATGGCTTCAACCTTAAAAAAAAAATTACAGGATCATCCATCCATTCATTTATCCAGCAAATATTTTTAGTGAATGTCTATCATATGCCAAGCAATAGTTCTAAGTACTTGGCTACTTCAGTAGACAAAACAAATAAAAATCCCTTTCCTGGTGGAGCTCAAATTCTTTTGGGGGAGGAGGAGAGGGGAAATAGACACAAATAATGAACATAATGAGTAAATTAGATAGTTTGGCTAGACAGTGATAAATGTTACGGAAAAGAATAGAGCAAGGCAAAGGGGATTGAGAATGCTGGGAAATCCATTTTACCCTGGTCACTGTGTCAACGGCAATGTGTAGAGGAATAAAGGGACAGGCATGGAGACCTGTAAGGAAACCAGAGAAAGTTCCACTACACATACCACAAACACACATATACATATCCCACACACATTTACAAATAACCCATCTATACAGGAAGCTGGCTTATATCAAGTCCAAAAGGTTAAAAAGCCCTGTGGGTTGCAGAAATAATAGCTGTTCCCCCACCAACTGGCTATTCATGTCTTCCCATGCATAGATCCTTCATAACACCCGTGTTTTGGGTGTGACCAGCCTCCTCTCACACATTTTCAGCAACAGGGAGCTTGCCACTATCCAGTGCAGTCAGCTTGATTTTTAGACAACTGAGTTGTTACTTTCTTGAGTTAGTCTAACTGAAATCTACCTCCATTGTTTCTACCCACTGCCCTAGTTCAATAAACACATTGGAGTAAGATGGAAGGAACATCAGCTTCGGAGCAGTCAAGACCTGGGTTTGAGCTATAGCCCCACTGTTTCCTAGATAGGTGATTTTCTGCAAGGCACAGTTTTTCCTGAGCCTCAGTTTTCTCATCTAAAATGGGGATAACAGTTGCATAATATGGGCTCATTAAATATTAGTTCCTTTATCTAGGCACTAGTCTGAATACCATATTAGCCAAAATAAATAAAGCATGGGCTCTGCCTTCAAGGTCAGACCCACTCTTCTGAACATCACCTGTTCCTTCAGCCATTGCTCCTATATAATAGGCTGAAATATTCTCACCTCTAGATATGCCCAGCTTTGTCTATACCTACTTGTCCCATTGCCTGGCCTTCCCTATTTAGATTAGTTGGGTTTAGGAAACACCTTTTTGAAAAACTACCTCTAACCTCAGGTTGGGTAGGAACAGCTTATCCTTTAGGGGAATGCGACAATCTGGACTGAGAATCAAGAGTCCATGGGGCCCTGTTCCAAGGACTTACCCAGTTCCCTGTGCAACCTTGGTTAAGTCGTTTTCCTTCTTGAATACTTGACTACCCTATTTGTATAATGAGGAAGTTCAGTAAAATGAGTGTGTATACTTTCTCAGTTGTAACACAGACACCTAAGATTCTACAAATTGGATGTGGAAGTAGAGGCAGAGAAGAGATATTTCTTGAACACTTGCTGTGACATACCAATTCTTTGAATAATTATACCTTCAGAGAAGTGTTCTTGGCCCTTTTATAAGCATTTTCACTTTATTATTTTGAAACTTCAGTAAGATTTCTAAGTGGTAATGCAAATGGCCTTTGAGTAACACTGGGGAACATTCTTTGAGCTTCCCGTTCACTGCCATCTATAACTGTAATTGTCACTTCAAAGAAAATGTACTTCTTAGTTACAAGGTCATGCACTGAAAAATAAAATTGAATCTAGGATGGGGAATAAGTAAGAGATGTGTGGGTGCCTTAGAGTGTGTGTGTGTCTCTGTGTGTGTGTGTGGGGGTGGGTGGTATATTTGTCTGATTTTAAGAAAATTAATCAGAAGCCACTTAAAATCCTCACCAAGATTACATGACCAAAATTAAACTAAAAACTTTAATGAAAACCCAGAGTTAAGATAACCTAGCAAGATCAATTTCCAAAAGCTGCCTTTGCAGTTGAAACATCTCAACACCAGTTTTTAGAGCTCTAAATGCCCATTTCCACAGTGGTTGCTGAAGGGTTTCTTCATGGAAGGGAGTGTGAGGGAGTGTGGAGTCCCTTGAGAAGGATAACTATGGGGTAAGGGAAGCCATGTGCTCTGGATCTTTTATCCATAAGTGAATTAGAGGAAGCTATTGCACTGCAAGCCCCTCAAAGAGTTTAATGGGAAAACAACTGTAGAAGAATGAGTGTTTGGAGCCTTCCTCTGTTCAATAGCCCTTCCAAACAACAAGTGGGAGGAGGAGTAGGCCTGGGTCTTAAAACAAGCCATTTCATCTTTCTAGCCTCAATTTCCTCAACTGTGCTGGTGGGGTGAGGAGATGTTGTGAGGGACATAGTAGGGCTTAATCTGAGTATTAATGAAGTATGGGAGCCACACTGGGAAAACTGAAGGTGACTGTGGAGGTGAAAGTAGGCCTCCTGAGGTCAGTAGGATTCTTATTCCTAGGCAAAGAAAAGAGGCGTTCCTGACAGGAAGAAAGAGTTGACACACCTAAGAGTCATCAGGGAACTGGGTAGGTTCATGGTGAGTGGGGAAGACTATTTGCAGCTGTGGGAATGACCCCACTGTCCTCTGGACAGGTACCTCAGAAGAGGGAATACTAATGCTGGAACCTCCCAGTGAAGGTCTAAACTCATTTTTTGGCCCAAGAGACCTACTCATTTGCTGAGCCCCATCTTCCTACCTCCAAAGCCTCAGTAATAGCAAAAGGAAAGGAATCTGACCTATGGAAAATTTCTACATCCCCAAAACTCATCACCTTCCAAATTCAGGAAGAAACATTCTCGTGAACCTAGGTGGGAGTTTGGTCGTTGTTATCACGAAGTTTGAGTTTAAGGAAATAAATGTTACATGGGAGCTCCTTAGGGGAGTAAGTACAGTGGGAAGTCAATAGGGATTTCCCTTCCATCCCCTCCTCCAGATTCCTATTGTGCTAAGGATTGCTTTAATAGATCTCGAAGGACTGACTCAGCCTCTCCCACTCCTCCCTCTTGGCTCAGTCTTCTCAGTAACAGCAGGGAATGGAGGATCTTCTTGATGTCCAGGGCCGAAGAATTGCCAGGGAGCAGAGCCAGGACTGGGGAACAATGCATAGTTCTCATGGTGGGTGGCAGGCTTAGATGCCCACCCCCTTTGTGGGAGCTGTAAATCAGGCCTCTCTGGATCTGCAAGTGGCCTCATAGCCACCTCCATGGTTTGTGTTCACACCGGGAAAGCCCAACTATGAATGCTTCAGAACAAGAAAAAGTGGGCTCAGCTAGAACTGAGACCTTTGAGAACTTGAAAGACAGACTCTAAGGCCTTCAGTTCCTGGCATTTCCTTCAGGCCTAGACTGCTACAACCAACCTCAAGGTCAGAATATCTGTGAAAATGCTATCAGTTTTTCTGAGTGAACCTGTAAAAGGAACCAAATTAAAATGATCAGATGAAGACAGTTTTTGGTTTTGACCCATGTGATAAGTTTTCCAACTGGTTCCTGTGAAATTTTTGTTGCATATTTCCTCAACTTCAAATTTTCTTTTAAAAGATAACTTTCCTATTCCTCAGATGACAGACATCCTACCTTTAAGTGGCTCTAAAGGCAATATCAACCAGAGATTAGGCATATCAGATTTGATTAAATTGAGCATGAGGTGAGCCAGCCCAGTAAAATACATGCTTAAAATGTATTTTATTTTACGTTAGATCTGTGGAAGTAATTGTATTTTAAATATCTGTTGAACAGCCTTGTAACCAGTGTTATGAACTGAATGTTTGTGTCCCTCCCGCCCCAAATCCATATGTTGAAATCATAACCCCTAATATAATGGTATTAGGAGGTGGGGTCTCTGAGAGATGATAAGGTCATGAGGGTGGAACTCTCAGGAATGGGATTAGTGCCCTTATAAAAGAGAACCCAGAGAGTTATCTTGCCCTCTCTGCCCTCTTGTCCTCTCTGAGCACATAGCAAGAAAATGGCCATCTGCAACCCAGAAGAGAGCTCTCACCAGAACCTGACCATGTTGGCATCCTCATATCAGACTCCAGCCTCCAGAACTGTGAGAAATAAATTTCTGTTATTTATAAGCCATCCAGTCTATAATATCCTCTTATTCTGAATAAGACATCCAGTAACAGGTTTATATACGAAATGGTAATTAAATAAATTGATTCAGTTGCTTCCCAAGCCTGCCCACAGCCTACAAAGCCCTACTTCTTGGTCTGACCTCATCTAGTATCAGTCTTCCCTTCTTTTGGTCTGTCCAGCCACACTGGCCTTCTTGCTATTCCTACAACAACAGGTAGCGTGACCTGACTTCAGAGCCTTGCTCTCTTTGCTCAGCCTAAGCCACTCTCCTCTCAGAAAGTCACATGGCTCCATCCTACCTCCTAAAAGGATCAGACTACCTGAAATCCCAGCTTCTCCCCACTCCATCTCCCTAGCTGGATTTATTTTTCATCATCACAGTAATCACTATGTTACAGAGATTGAAACATAATCTTATGTTACAGAGATTTTCATTATTTTGTATCTGACTCTCCCACTAAAATGTAAGCTTTATGAGGCCAGGGACTACAATTCTTGCTTGATCCTCAATGCCTGAAATGATACTTGGCATAAAGAGGCCTCTTAATAAATATCTGTTGGATTAATTTTTTTTAACTAGCAAGTAAATTTTTTGTGTGCTATTTTCCAGATACCATGGTAAACATTTTCATGTATATTATCTCAAAAATGTCTTCTGAAACATCCTCTCTTCACCACCTGTTCCATCTCCTTCTACCGGTCTTCCCATCTGCTAATGGGTAACATAATATTCATCCCTTTTATATGCTTTGCAGGGATATGGAATAATAACTGTTATTATCAATAATAATAACTTCAGTTTGTGTAGTACTTCAGTCTCCAAAGCGCTTTTGTATCCTGAGTCCCGCTTGAGCAACAAAACAACCTTGTGACATAGGCATTATTATATCCATCTTCCAGCTGAGGAAGCTAAGGCTTATAGGTGATTTGCCTAAGGTCACAGCCCTAAAGAAGAGTAGCACTAGAAAATTGATAGTAAGGTTAGTGCTTGGTCTACCTAACATCAGCTGCCTTTTAATTACCGAGACAACTGAAACAGATTCAAGGTTCCCCATGAGAAGGAAGCATTCATGGTATAATCTTATGTAAGTTGTTATTATTATTGTTGCCATGCTAATGGAGTTTACTGTTTAACTACCTATGATTTCAAAGAGTGTTGTCTAGCTTTCATGCACAGAATTTATCACATTATATTTATTTCTTCTTGTCCATACCTGCTTCTCCCTAGAGAGACAGGTATGCTTCTGGAAGATAGCAGCATGTTCCCAGAGCTGAACCAATTCCCAGGCATGCAGTGAGTGTTCTACAAATATTTATTGAATGAATGAATGACATTTTAGGTAAAGAGAAAAGAATAAGCAGAAGCAGGGAGAAGACTTTGTGGCTTTCAGAGGCAGTATATTTGAGAATGGAATTTAGAATCAGATTTAGATTTAAAGCAGTCTCTACCACTTACAAATTCTTTAGTCTTGAGCAATTTACATATACTAAGCTTTGGTTTTGCCTTCTGTAAGCCAGGAATAGATCCACACACTCATAGGATTAAGTAATATAATGTAGGTAAGTGCCTGGCATGCTTGTTCCTTTCCTTCTGTATGATGCCAAATGGCTTCAAATTCTCAGGGTGTGATAACCATTCTGATTGGGATTTCAGGCCTGGGGAGGGGTGAGAGAATGGGGACCGAGAAGCTGATTAGCCAACTGTCTCTATAATGGGTTTCTCTACAAGTGATTTTCATCACTTTCACATTAGTGACAACAGATGCAATTCCCAGACCAGTGAGAGTTCCTCCATATTGCTTTAGCACTGAAGGTTCCTTCAACCTGGAACCGCATGGCCATCCAAGACATTTCTATGACCACATGAGGAAACCTCGCTCCTCATAGCCTTCCTGGAAGCAAGACATATACACACATTTTTCCACTGGACCTTCTTTGAGTTTAATTATCTGTCAAATAACAGAATCTTCAAGGGCCTTGGGAGGGTCTAATCCTCAGTCAAGAATTTAAAAATCCTTTCAACATTTGTTTCTGTTTTCATCTCAAACAAGGTTCTTCTTTTCCTGCATGATCTATTTCTACCTGTATCTCATAATCATGAAATGAGTGATTTCTTCAAAACTAAACTACAATTCTGCTTATAGAATTTTGTTGGGGTTGCTTAGGGGACCAATTAATCACACCTCTCCCATTTGAGTTCTGAATCTACTAAGAAAGAAACACTGGAGCCAAGCAGGAGTCTAAATACCAGTATTAGTGATCGAAAACCAGTATTGGAAAATGTGAAATGAGAAGCCTACGTGAGCTTCTATTCCTTTTCCCTAAGTTTTAGACCTTGAGAACCACACCTGAGGCAATTTGGGTCTGACAGCCTCAGCTATAAGGAGCATTATTACTTGCCTTATTGAGTGTACAGGGTCCAAGAGACAAAGGCCATTCATGAGTAGTTTTGTTTATCTCATCCAAAAGAGAAATGTCCACCTAAGTAGACTTCCACTGTCTCACCAATCAGTGACAGGAGCCAGGAAGCAGAGCAATACTTTTAAGTGGATAGAAGTTCCCATGTTATGGGCTGGCAGGAAGATGGGGGGAGGGAAGGATACTGCTCTCGTTGTTCTGCTGCTTTTATCCTGCCCTAGAAGACCCCTGACATCTCATGCATTCTTCTTCCAAAATATAACCAAGTGTATGGCCTCCTTCTATGCCAAACCTAAATTAAACTATACCAGTTCCTTTAATTCTTCCTCACATATCCCTTTTAAAACCATTCATTATTTTTGTTGTCCCATTCCTAGATCCTGTATAAGTTTCATATTTTCTAAGTCAAAGGATCCCACAAAAGAACTCCCATGGCTAAGATAAACTTTAGGAAAGTTAGATTCTCCATCAATGGAAAAACCTTCTCCACACTGTGTCTGATGCATAACTTGTGACCCACTGTGACCCTGAGCAATTCTTTCTTATTCAGTAAATAGTTTATTCCTCTCTTCTGAGTGACTACTTTGTACTTTCCCTAATGGTCTTCACCAATCCATCTGGCCAGCCCCAAGGGTCAAGAACATACCTAATTGTAATCCAGTTTTCCCAGGGGCCTGCGCTCATGCTAATTTATATCAGAGGTGAATTTAATGAGTAAAGCTACCATTCACGTACCTAAGATGCTAATTAAATTCCTAAAGACCCCAACTTCCTCCAATTTACTCAAGAGAGAAGAGAGCCTTTGAACAGCCACCAAGCACCTGACCAAGTTCAGACTCTAATTTCCAAGAGCCATGTGAACATATGAACAGCTTGGAAAATGATCCCTGTGGTCTCATAGGATTAAGTAATATAATGTAGGTAAGTGGTCTCAAGGACCAAGACATGAAGGAGGGGAAAGCTTGACTAGCAGAAGAGAGAAGGTAATCTGCTGAGGGCAAAAACAACCAAATCAATAACAAGCATGGCAACAATAATAATAACAACTTACATAAGATTATACCATGAATGCTTCCTTCTCATGGGGAACCTTGAATCTGTTTCAGTTGTCTCGGTAATTAAAAGGCAGCTGATGTTAGGTAGACCAAGCACTAACCTTACTATCAATTTTCTAGTGCTACTCTTCTTTAGGGCTGTGACCTTAGGCAAATCACCTATAAGCCTTAGCTTCCTCAGCTGGAAGATGGATATAATAATGCCTATGTCACAAGGTTGTTTTGTTGCTCAAGCGGGACTCAGGATACAAAAGCGCTTTGGAGACTGAAGTACTACACAAACTGAAGTTATTATTATTGATAATAACAGTTATTATTCCATATCCCTGCAAAGCATATAAAAGGGATGAATATTATGTTACCCATTTTACAGATGAGAAAATAGAGATGCCCAACGGATGGGTAATGTTGGAAAATATTATTTTCCCATATAAGCCATTTCAGAGTATTCATTTCCTGAATCCCTGGGCTATACAGCAGGTCCTTATTAGTTATCTATTTTATATATAGTAGTGTGTATATGCCAGTCCCAATCTTCCAATGTATCCCTCCCCCCACCTTACACCCTGGTAACAATAAATTTGTTTTCTACATCTGTAACTCTATTTCTGTTTTGTAGATAAGTTCATTTGCACCTTTTTTTTTTTTTTCCGTTTGTAGCAGCATGGATGGAACTAGAGATTGTCAAACCGAGTGAAGTGAGTCAGACAGAGACAAATATCACACGATAGTCCTTATATGTGGAATCTAAAAAAAATGGCCCACTCTTAAGAGACCAATAAATGTGGTGCATTTCCCTTCTTCAAAGTTGTTGTATTACCTGGGACCATGTGTGAAAGGGATTTTGTATGCTGTGAATGGGTTGCACAAGTGTTGGCTATTACTATTTTTTTTCTTCCCTTTCCTTTTAATTTTTACCTCCAAGCCTTTCTTTACCATCATTTTGGTTTTTATAGGAATTACACAACATTAGCTTTAAAAAGACACCCACCAAGTATCCCGCCCCCAGCTAGGTGTGTCAGAGACATTATCTCACTTAATCCTCACCGTGATGGGTTAACTCTCCCCTTCTTTACAGTTAAGCAAATGAAGCTCCAAGGAGTTTCCTGTGGTTTGGGGAGCTTTGTAGCTGATTTGTGTTAGGACCAGCTTTTGAGCCAGGCTAAGTCTGACACTCCACCTTGCCTCCTGGGAAAGGCCTTGGAGATCCTTACAGCATAATTCAATGTTGCATCCTCAAGGGACTTGTCCAAGGTCACAGAGCAAGTTACAAGCAGCACCAGGATTAGAATTCACAGCTCCTGATGCTCAGACCAGTATCCCAAGTCCTTTGCTCCTACGTGTGTTTGAGTCAAACTTTCCTGACCCAGGAGAGGAAAGATCTACAATAAATCATCCTTTCCCAAACTCTCAGCCATGAATCTCTAGTTTGACAAAGAAACCTCAGAGGTTGCTTTCTTTGTGGAGCTTCTAATCCAAGAGTGGGGTGGCGAGAGTGGTGGGGGGTTGGCGGAGATCTTCGGGAGCTTAGTTCCTGTTTATCCACGTGTCATTCTTTTAGTCCCTGAGGCTATAATATCCATTTAGAAAGATTAAATCAAATGGGATTGAGGGCAGAGAAAGGGGAGCTAAGGGGGAGGCAGAGAGAGAGAGGGAAGAAAGTGGAATCCTCTAAGCACTAGAATAAAGAACCTAAGACATTACTAATTCTCAAATAGGTCTCACTTCTTACAGACAAGCTGCTCCTTGGGAAATCGCAGGCAGGTGAAAGCAGCTTGCGTGATTCTTCTTTTTGTCCCTGAACCTGGTTTTTCTTTCCAGCATTCTCAGGTGCACTGGAGGCCCTGGGAAGAGAGGGCTTTTTCAAAAGACACTTCCACCTCCTAATCCCTGTGCCTACAAACCAAATATTGATCTATTTAGTAAACCAGCCTGTGGGAGGAGAGATTGTAAAGCCCTGTTTACTCAGCAGTTGGGCCCCCCTGACAGCTGTTCAATGGGGGATTATGATGTCACAGTGGTAATTACACTATAAACAAGGGATAGGGAGAATAAAGCATGAAAGGAAACTGTGGCGCTCGTTACCAAGCAACACAAAATATGTAACCTGAAACCCAACAAGCATGTAAATTTCCTTGCAAGCCTCCCAGATGTCCTCACTTTATGGCCAGGGCACAGTTTCAGTTTCAATTTGTTTATTTGCCCTTCTTCAGTAACAAATGTGGAGCTGAGAATGTTGAAAGACAGAGAAGAAAGCAAAGAAAAATGGGGGGAAAAGGAGGGCTTGTACTTTCTTCCTAGGATGTAAGAGGTCAGGAGAAAGCTCAGGGGCTTGGTCTTTTCTCTTCAGAAAGATGTAGAGGTCATTGTCCAAGGAGGGGGCTAAGCCAGGCAAATAAGCCAAAGGCAACTAAGAAAGTGAGCCAGGGGAGAAGAAAAAGAAAAAAAGGAACAAGAAAGTAAGAGGATGAAACTAGTTAAAGGGCAGGAGAAGGAAGAGGACTCCATGGCAGGATCAGCCCCCAGGGGCTCGACGGGGCCCTGGAGTCCCCACTGTCACAGCGCCACATCTTCTTTCATACTTCGGGTGTCGAAGAGCTCCCTATAGAGCCCCGGAGCCCTGCCTTTCTTTGGGCAGCTTTATCAAAAAGTTCTTAGGAGGAGCTGAAATCAGCTTCCCAGTTCTGGACACCTCCCCTCATGCCCAGGACAAGGAAGGTACAGACCCACAGAGGTTTGGAAACAATGACCAGTATACCCTGTGTTTTTCTTCTTCTGGAATCTCATCCCAGCAAAAGCTTTCCCTTCCAGTAATTTTTTCTAGATGAGACTGTTTTCTTGCTCACCCCCCTGAACAATTTTCAATTTGTCAGTGTCCCTCTTACAATCTAGGATTTGAAACTAGACACACCCTCTCAGGTGAGATCTGACCTCACAGACCTAAACGGGATCAACCACAGCTCTACGCAGCGCCCCCTGCTCCCACCCCGCTCGCTGCCCTTGTCCACTTGCTCTGGAGGGCTGAGGAAGGTTCTTGCAGGAGATGGCTTGAGCAGGCTCAGGAGAACTGATCGCTAAATCTTCAGGAATTCTGCGAGGTTGTTTTTAAACCATTCATAGCTTGAAATCCGCCGTGGTGACAGTATTTACACCACAGATATGGGCAAATACAGCAGATCAGGGCTTCTCTTCCCCATCCTCTAGAGAGCTGGTTTACCAGCATATCACTGTCCCTGACCAATCACATTCAACGACTTTTGGGATTTAGTGATTCACAGAGGATTGGCAGAAACCTGTAACCAGACAGCTATAAACCACAGACTTCCATACAAAAGCTACAAAGGCTTTGCTATAAAGCAGAAACTAACACACCATTGTAAAGCAATTATATTCCAATAAAGATGTTAAAAAAAAAAAAAAAAGCTACAAAGGGATTCACTCCTGTTAGATCTAAAGAACATGGAATAGGATTTTAGTTCCCCTTGACTCCCTTCCATCTACAGTGATTACCTTTGCTGACTGAGAACATTTCTCTTGGGATTGATTCATACTACAGCCACATAAATTCCCACCGGGTACTCCCAGAGCCAGATGCTGAATGACCCAGATGAGGAAAAAAAAAAAATCACTGAACTGAATTGTAGAGACTGCTGCTGCTGGCATGGGCACAAACACAACAGCTGGTAGAATCAATGGCTTTTCTGCAAACTTGGGATTCTGTCAAATTTCTTCTCCTCCTGAATTCTAGTATTAACTGTCTAGAATGACTGTCTGGTGACAAGGCTAAATTCTAGTCCAGGATCAGCCACTCCCTTGATGTTTGATTGGAAGCCCATCACTGTTCCTCTCTGGGCCTCAGTTTCCCTGACAGCAGTGAGGGTTGAGTCTCAGGACTTTTAACTCCAGATGGCTTTTCCAGCTGGCTCCAGCTTGGGTCATAGTACTGATATTCTTACAAGTGCTGTGAGCAGAACTTGGCATTGGATGAGCAGCGTTTTTCCACAAGTTAATTCTCACTGTGTGGACTTGTGTCCCGCTTTCACTCCTCCTGTTGTCCTGGGGATGATTTGTTTGTTGTGACTCTCCTCGGATGTACCACAAATGCTGATGAAATTGTCCTCGATATTGCAGCCCTGGGCCATATTATCTCCTAGGGAGTCTCACCCAAGTCCAGGCTAAGTTTAAGTCACTTCCCGAAGCCAGGCAACCCAACCTGAGATGAAGCAGAAGTCTGGGGGAGCTTGGCAAAGCCTGCATCCCTCTGCAAAGATCCTCTCTTTGGCTCTTGCCGGAGCCCTTCTCAAAAGAAAATGCACAATGATGTTTTCTTTTGCCAATGTTATGACAACTTAGGGAAGGTCCCAGGGCTGCTGCTCTGCACCTTTGTAACATGTTCCTTCCAAGAGCCCAGGTTTTCAAGTAAGAGAGTTCAGCATCATTTTTCAGCCCACTCTGATCTCTTCTCTCATCATGGCTCCAGCAACACTGGTCTCCCGCTCAGCATCTTTACACTTCAGGCTCCCACTTCCTAGATTGCTCTTCCCACACATGTCCCTATGACTTGATTCCTTTGAGTATTCTGATGTTATTTCCCAGGCTTCCCTTGACTATCCTGTATGAATAGCAACCCCTCCACCCATCCCCCCCAATCCCCTCTGAGTTTAATCTGTCGCCATAGTCACCATCTGACCATGATGTATTTACTTGCATTTAACCCTTTCCCAGAATGTTAGATCCACGAACATGGGGGCTTTGTTTTTTTCACTTCTAAATCCCCAGTGCCTGGAACAGGGTCTGGCACGTGATAGATACACTATATATATTTACCAAATAAATGAATGTACAGCAGATTGTCATTGTTCATGGATTCCATGTTTGTGAATTTACTTACTTCCTATAATTTATTTGTAGCCCCCAAACAATACACATGGCAATTTCATGGTAATTCACAGATATGTGCATAGCAGTGAAACTTTTGAGTTGCCTGATGCACCTATTCCCAGCTAGGGTTGAGCAAAGTGATGGTCTGCCTTCTTATTTCAGCTCTCATACTGTAAACAACTGTCTTATTTGCCGTCTATTTGGTGCCATGTTTCTCATTCTTAGTGCACTTTGTGGGTGATTTTGTTGTTTAAAATGTCCCCCAAGCATAGTGCTTAAGTGCTATCTAGCGTTCCTAAATGCAAGAAGACTGTGGTGTGCCTTACCAAGAAAATACATGTGCTAAGCTTCATCCAGGTGTGAGTTATAGAGCTATTGACTGTGACTTCAATGTTAGTGAATCAACAATACTTATTAAATAAGGTGTCCTTAAACAGAAATACACATAAAAGAAGGTTATGTATTGATCAGTTGATGAAAATGTTGTGACCAGAGGCTTACAGGAACCTAACTCTGTATTTCCCCTAGGAACAATGGTTCAGTATTTACTAATTCAATTCACAGAGATTTTATAGACTGTAACTACCATGAATAATGAAAATCATTGTACCTAGGTTTGAATCTTGAGTGCTAACCCATCAGCAGCAGTGGTGATCTGGTGAGTGACTGTCATTTTCTGAGCCTTAGGTTCCTAATCTGTAATGATAGTACCTATCCTCACAGCTGTTCAAAAGAATAAGTGAGACAATTAACATAACCAAATGCCTAGTATAGCACCTGACCCACAGAGGGTAGACCACAGATATTCACTCCTCTTACATTTCTCTAGTTCATATATATATTTGAAATCCACAGGACAAATACATTTAGCTTTCTTGTGTTATTAAAAGCATTTCTCCACATAATCCTCAGGACTTTGAAACAGCCCAACTTTCCTGCTTCATTCTCCTACTGTTGGCCATTGAGCTTAAATCAAAGTTTGAATTTACAACAAACAACTTCTTTTTTGTTAATATAATTCTTCTCTCCTTCCCAAGGAGTTTATTTCTTCATAATAAACTCCCAGGAGTGGAATTACTAATTCAATGGGTACAAACAATTATACAGTAGATTGCAATAGTGATGATAAGAGACTTCCAGGCAGACACTCCGCTGGGTGTGTGTGCACAGGACTTAGAGGTTCACCAAGTGATTCACCCATTCTCCTGCAGCTTGCAACTTCTCAGAGAATTCACATCTGGGAGAAGCCTTAGCGATCACCTTGTCATATCAAGGAGGGAAATTGAAGCTAGAGAAAAAAAGCGAGTTATCCAAGATGATATGACCAGTCAGTGCCAAATAAGAACTGGACCCCAGGTCCACTGGTTCTCCAATCAGTGTTCTTCCCACCACCCCTTGGCCAAAATGAAAAGTAAAGTGTTCCTACCAGGTGTAGTAATGTTGCTTCCTCAAGCTTTTAGGACCCATTGCTTTAAGGAAAAGAAACATGATAGGTACAGTGTGTTTTCTGCTGAGAAATTTAAGCATGCCCTTCTGTTCTATTCATCCCTTCTCTGTTTAACTTCTGTGTCGACACTGTAACAGACAGGATAAAGAAGAGGCTCTGTGCTCAAGTACAGGGTTCAATATCAGCAAGACAAAGGGAGAATCTAAAGCCGACCAGCACATTTCTGTCCCTGCACCTGTCATTAAACTCTTCTCACTCAACTGTCTCCTGCAAGAGGTACAAAGACTGCAACTACTCTCATGAGACTGTGAAGCAAAAACGGAGCAGTACTTTTCTGATATGAAGATAATAGATCTATACATATAAACTAACATGACAGTAATTAATGGTTCCTAGAGAATGATAGGGCTTTGAGGAGTCATCTGCTCTATTAGTACAATTTTCAAACCACTCTAGAACTTGACTGTCTACTTTGTCTCAAAAAGTTCCTGATGATATCAGAATAGAACAAAACAGAAGTAGAACAGTTCAAGTTTCATGTAAAGCTTTTTTGATTTCAGAAAACACACTCCTTGTTCAATTTCAATCAAGAAAGACAATTCCCCAGAAATTCATGGAACCATCTCCATGCTGGAGCAATAAAGCCAATGACCCTCAGGTTGACATGGGGTAAGAAAAGAGTTTCTCAGAAATGTGTACCTCAGTCATAATCTTGGGGTGAGGATGAGATGGCCTAACCTGTCATCAGAAGGACTGTATTGATGTGAGAACAGACTTTCCATTTTTTCTCTACAGAAGTTAACAGTTCCCTGTGTTTGCCCAAGATTGCCTATCTTTTCAGAGAAGGAAAGAGGGATGGAGGGAGGGAAGGAGGAAGGGAGGCAAGGAAGGGGAGGGAGGGAGGGAAGGAGAGAGGGTAGGAGAAAAAAGAACATCTTTTGAGTTCCACAGAAATCTCTCATATAAAAGAAAAATATACACTGACCATAAAAAAGAAATGCATATCCCATTTCCTTAACATTTAGTAAAGAATGTTTTCTCTTAACCCAAACCAAAGCCTTCTTTTCTTTCCATTTGGATATGATTATCTGTCCCTTATTCCAATCAGCAGCTGTCATGTATGTCTTGGATAAAGGGTCAACTTCTTCTCCGTGAAGCCAGTTCTTATTTTTCCATAAAAACACTTATCTACTCTAACATTGGTACCAAGAACATTAGCCAAGATTTTAGCTATGTTTAGCTATGTTTAATAAGTATCCATCAGCAACTACATATCTAGTATCGTATCCCCTGCATATTCAGCACTGGGCTACAGAATGGGAGATGTACAAAGACTTGAACAAAAATGTATTCAACTATCATTTAGCTCCTGCTCTATGATGACAGTAATCCTAGATCCTGCTCTTGAGGATCCCAGAAGGTAGACAGACAGACAAGGAAAAAAATGATATAGCAATAGTAGAAAGAAATGTAAATTAGGGAAAGAATTAATTGCCAGGGGAGTGGGGATGACCATAGAAGACTCCACTGAGGAGGTGACTGCTGATTTGTGAGTTGTGAAGAATAACTAGGAATACTCCAGATGAATGACATGAAAAGGGAAAGGACACAGCAGCCAGCTGGAACCTTCAATGTAAAGGCCTTGAAATATCATCCAACAAGGGAGAGTACAGAAACATTAGATTGAAGGCATAGGTAGAGGATGATAAAGGCCACTGAATGTCACGGTGAACATTTTGGACTCTGAGAAGAAGCACCAAAAGGATTTTGAGAACTCTCTCAGGCAGCAATATGGAGGGTAGACTAAAAGGGACAGGTACTAGAGATAAAGAGATCTCATAGGTAAGAAGAGGTATTTGCTGTGGCCTCATGGAGTAACTGAGGAAGGGAGAGCCAAGGAAGCATGTCAGGGTACTTAACCACAAAGAATTGCCCAAGAATTGGAAATCCTATATGGCAGGTCAGCATCTTTGAGGAGGGATCAGGAAATGCCTGAGCCTGGTGACAAACTGCAGATAGCCTAGATACCCACCTCTAGCTCTTGAGCTTTGCTTCCTCAACTAACTGGTTCATAATCCTACAAAGTGAGGGAAAGCAGATGTTCCTCACACATTGTCTCTGGCCCAATGGATGCGTGGCTCTCTAGCTGGGAGTGGGTGTTAGTAGAAATCAGCCCAGGCTGAGTCTCACTGCAGAACAAGTACCAAGGACTCTAATATGGCAGCTATCAATTAGAAAGTGACTTTGCATGGAAATATTGAGGAGCCAGGGATAATAGGCTTCTTCCCTCTATGCCCCTAGTATAAAAGCTAGAAGAAGCTGGATACGGAATGCTTGCTTGATGGGTTTCCTGAGAGGAAAGAGATGGTGAGACCACGGTAGCATTCCAAGGCTGTGCTTTCTAGGGAAGCTTCTGCTTAATCCTCTGCTGACTAATTTAGCAAATTATGTGTGAAAATACACCCACTGGGAAAAACCAAAAAAGGAAAAGCACACAAACAAGGGACCAGACACAAAAAATGGGAGGAAGGATGTAGCTCCTATGACATACGTATGTCCCCTCCTCTTTGTTCCCATTGGTTCTATCCTAAAAAGGGACCAAGCAGACAATCCCATTCATAGTCCTGAATCAAAGTAATTGAGGCCCTGTTAAGACAAGGGTAACTTCACTGACTCTGTTGCATTCTGTCCTAAAAGTTCAGAAGGGTATAAGGATAAAGTGGTTTTGATAAAAAAATAGGGCAAACAAATAATCAGGGTTATAAACCATCATTATAAGCGATGCACCATGGAGTATACTGGGAACACTGTTAAATTTTTTTATTAGACCAACCTTTGAAAGAGCATGCCTCATTATTTTAATTTCAATTACTATAACTCACATCACTGGATTCTTGTTATACCAGCCCTACTACTCAGAAACATTTACAACAATCAGCAATTCTTTTACTTGAAGGCCCACAAATTACACTAAAAAGTATTGATAATTTCCACTAATCATTTATTTTGAACAAGACATGAATGGAAATGAACGTGGAAGTAAAATACCTTATGAACCTTCCAATTTTGATCTAAGGACAGATTCATCACCACATGAAAGCACAGTGGGTAATTACCAGATGGTTGAAATGACAATTAACTCCATCCTTAATAATTATAATTTGACAGACAATAAACCAAGATGGCAGGCATCTGTAAATAAACACCCACAGAGCCAGCTAAATAGTATTGCACAATAGCTTAACCTCATAAAACTAGCAAACTAGTTCTGACTAGTGAGCAAGTAAATCTCCCAAAGACCAGAGAGAAGCAAATTTTTGGGTCACCATGTTCCTACATTTGTCAGCTGGACACAATTGAGGGTCCAATGTTGTTTTGTTTTGTTTTTATTTGATTTTTTTCCCAGGACAATTACTGTTATTTTCCACAAAACATTAGCTCATTTTAAAATATGGGATTATGACTTTTGTATTCCAGTGAAACTGTTCTCTCAAATAGCTCTACCCCAGGACCTTATATACTCCTTAGGTTATCTAGCCTTGAACACAGAGCAACATCTACTGATTTATTGCCCTCTTTCCTGATGACTTCTCCTTACTTACCTTCCATTATGCTCTCCTACTTCTATTTTTCAGAATTCTTTGCTGGATTTTGATAATAGTAATGGTGTTAGTATCAACAACAACAACAACCTATATTCTTTGTTATCTTCTGCTGATTTCTATGCATTTTATTGGTCAATTCTCTTAGCCCTCTGAATTGGAGATCTTTTTTTTTTCAATTACTCTTGAAAATATGGAGGCCAAGAATCATCCAGTCACTTGCCCAAACTTGTCATAAAGCTCATAATTGGTGGAACAAAGATTTTAACTCAAGTCTGCAATCACAAAGCCATTGCTCTCAACTCTGATATTTAATTTGCACAGTCTTTAATTATTATTTTTTCCCAGTTTTTATGTTGGTCTTTTAAAAAATATCACTAAATATCTTTTCCTTGCCCTGTCTTACCTACTCCCCCATTCTGTCACCTTATTGCTAAGAATTGCCAAATCTGTCTTTAACCCCGATCTGCCTCCTGAGTACCAGATTCTTGCAGCAACACACTACTATAGTCCCAATCTGGATTTATTCTTTCATTCAACAAAAATCTACTGAGCAACTGTGGTCAGGCACTATTCTAGGTAGAGGGAATACAGAGGAGAACAATAAAAAATCAGTGCCATCATGGAATGTATATTATAGATGCAAGAGAGTGGTAGGAAGACAAACCACAGATAAAATCTAAAGGTAAAGTATAGAGTATGATAGATGGTGCTACACACTAAAGAAAATAATTCAGAGAAGTAGGGGAGGGATTGGGAGATCATAGGTAAGAGGGAGCAGCCAATTTATATAAGGTAACCGGAGGAGGCCTCACTGAGTAGATTACACTGGAGTGAAGACCTGAAGGAGGTGAGGGAGTTGATTAGATGGGCATCTGAGGAAGCAATTCTAGGCAGGAGAACAGTCATTGGAAAGTCTCATAAGTGGAAGCACATCAAGCATGTCTGAGGAACACTAAGGAAACCAATGTGGTAGCGTGTTGCCAGAGAGGGCTGAAGTAGGAGAAGAGGAAGTCTGAGTAACAATGGGGCCAGGGGTTGGGAAGCTTCGGTCATGCAAACCACCCCTGTAAATACTTCAGGATTTTACTCTAAGCTGGAGATGTCTTTGAGAAGCTATGAACAGAGGAGTTATGATCTTATTTCTTTTTAAGAGGACCACTCTGGCTGCTGAGTTGAGAATAGGCTGAAGGAGGGCAAGGTGAAAAGCAGGGAGGCATTTAGGAGACTCTTTCAATAATCTTATGAAAGATGATGGTGGCTTTGATGGTAGCCTTGAACATGGTGAGAAATGCTCATATGCTGTATACACATTGAAGAAAAAGCCAGCAGAATTTGCTGAAGGATCAAAAATAGGATTTAAGAGAGAGGAATCATGGAAGAATAAAGAATAGAGTTGCCATTTTCTAAGATGAGGAAATTTGCTGGGAAACAGGTCTGGGGATTGGGATTGAGGACGAGATCAGGAGCTTAGAACTGGATATTCTCAGGTGGTTTTTGTACACTTGTGTACAAAACTGATACCTATTATTCCCAATTCAAAACACACATATACACACACACACACACACACACACACACACACACATACAAACACACACCACACACCTTCTCCTGTATATTCCTCATCTCCATTAACAACATCACTATTCCATCCAGGCATTCATGCCAGACTTAGGGGCCCTTTGTGATGCTCCCCTCTCCCTTACTCCCACATTTAATTACCCCCTAATTCATTCCACTCAGAATTAGACAAGTTCTCATTCCATGAATATACTTGTTTTTCTGTTTTAGTGCACAAATCCTTCTCTCAGTCTACATGATCCACCAGTCACATTCACCCTACCTTGCTTGGCCACTATCAACTTATTCTTCAAGATACAATGTAAATATCTCTTCATTGAAGCTTTCTATGAGCCCATGAGCAAAATTAGCTGCTCACTCCTCTTACTTTTACTTATTCATCAAGCCAATATAACTTTTTCCACTTTGGGCATTTGTTGATATTTGTAGTATAGCATGCATGTGGAAATGATGAGAGATGAGGCCAGGGGAGGAAAAAGGAATGAGTTCATGAAGGACCTTGAACATCATGCTAAGGGATTGTACTTGGTCGTGAAGTTGATAGGGAATAATGGCATTGCTTGAAGAAGGTGAAGGGTCTGGTTTAATGTGAGTCTTCAAGGATTCACTCTAGGCCTCATGTGAATGGTGAGCTGGAAGGTAAAGAAAGAGAGGCAAGATTTGAGCTCCTGAAATAAGGAAGAGATAATGGGGACGGAGAGGTGAAAAAGATATGACTTTTCTGAACTAGACTCCATGGGGCTTGGGGACAATAACATTTTTTGAGCCTTGCCATTAGGCACAGTTTTAAGAACTCTTCCTGTATTAACTTATTTAGCTTGTTCAACCTTCTCATGAGGGAGATGGCGTTCTTATTCCCATTTTACAAAGGGGTTAAACTAAGACACAGACAGATTGAATAAGTTGCCCAAATCACATAGCTATTAAGTAGTAGAGCCTGGATTTGAATACAAGCAGTTGTTCCAGGACCCATGCTCTTTTTCCCTACCCTATACCTCCTACAACATAGTGAATTAATATAAAACTATATTTAGCTGCACAAGAACATTTTCCCAAGCAATACCAACCCAAATTGAATGTCTACTTCAATATTTTTGCAAAATCACCCTTCTAAAATACACCATTCATGAATAGTACATGCTATAACTTGTGTTTATATGGATGCTTAGCCACTATGTGATGTTTTTCTTAGTCTTTCTTCTCCCTCAGTCAAATGAGGGGAAACATCTAGCATATGGAAACATTTCCACACTGCAAGTTATGCTGATGGGGAATATTATGCAATTTGCAAACACTGTCAAATGAAATATAAATATGCATTAGAAAAATGCGACAGAGACAAAAATATCTTTGTATGCATGGTTCATTCAGTCATTCATTTTTTCATTCAACAAACATTAATCAGGCACCCACTCTATGGCAGGGGCAGTGGTCAGCAGTGAAAAGAAAGAGATGAATAAGACTTACCCCTTGTCATGAGGAAACTCACAGTCTTGCGATTTTTATTTTTAAATGGCCAGAGCGGAATGAAAATATTGCAGTTGACTCTCTGTAACCATCTTAGAGATAAACAAAGTCCTGTGCTTTGATTCATGTAGAACTATGATCTCTAGCCCAGCTTTACCTCTTACCAGCTGGACATGTCACCCCATCTATGTGAGCCTCAGTTTCCTCAACTGAAAATAAGACACTACCGTACAGGATGGTTATGGGAATTAGGGATTATGTCCAGCGGATAAATGCTAGTTTAAACCAATGAAATCAAATGAATGACTCTTGTGGCCCTTTGTTTTTTAACCCCCAGTACTGTTTCCAAGGGTACAGTCAAAATTCACAGCTAACCAATTATTCCCACATATTCCAAAATAAGCAAACATTAACAACAACAAACAACAATAAACTAAAAGCTCCCTAGTAGCTTCAGGTAAGACAGAAATAGCCCTGACTATCAGGAACTGAACTGGTCAAGTTCTTGGAAAAGCAGCTGATGCCTTGTCAACAGCGAATGCATAACAGGAGGAAAGACAAGCTTTTTGAAACTCAGTTTATGAATGGGGAATTAAACTTGCTGAAGAAATGGTGAAGTCTTGTATATCATTGCAGGGAACTGTTCCCTAAGAACCAGTGTCCCTGCAGAGAGATAAAACTGGAATTCACGTGAAGATGTCCCAATAGGTTTTCTTCAGAGAAGTGACACCAGCCGAATGGTGGATTCTCTCCCCACAAGGGGACCCCAATAAACAAGTTTCCAGGAAAAACACAGTCCCATTCATTGCTCCAGCTATGAGTCAAAAGGGGACTTCCAGCAATAACTCAGTAAGAGAAAGACAGTCAGACTGGTTCTCCAACCTCCACAAGGTAGACATCTCACCATATAAGGGATAACTGATAGAAGGCTAATTGGAGAAATCAGTAAATACCAAATACATTCCATGTGTCAAGCATGGTGTCAGGCTCCTTTACTGAGGCAACTTATTCAACATTCACAATACCTCAGTTAGGTAGGTAGGTAAATAGTTATCATTATTTCCATTTTACTGGATTAAGAAACAGAAACTCCGAGAAGGTAAGTTGAAACTCTCCTGAGGTGGTCCAACAAGTTTTCTCCAGAAAAGACCGCAATATCTGATCATTAGTAGGTAGAATTTGAATCCAGATCTTTCTGACATCTAAACCTATGTTCATTCTGTTTTGCCACTCTGTCAGATTAAAATCTGAAGTCGGTTGGTATAGGATACCCCAAGACAATTTCTTCCCTTCTCTGTCTGTCATGAACCCCCAGGAGACTGACCTCAGTGATGAGTATTCCCAGTCTCCCTTGCTCTCTGGCTTCTGGCTGGGGTTGGCCAATGGGCAGCATCAGGATACAAGGAGAGAGGTTGGGGAATTTATTCTCCTCTTTCCACCCAGCCTTGCTGTACTGAGCCATGCTGCATTCCTACAGCTACAAGTCCTGTTGGGCCCTCCAGAGTACTTCCAGGGCTCCAGCCTCTAAGCCCTACCCGTCACCCCTTCTGCCTGAGGCAGCAAGATTTCCTGATGTTAACAATTCCCGAGTACTTCACCACTCCTTGTCGATTCCCTCAACCATGCCCATGCCCTCTTCACGAAACTATATTCAGCTAAACCCTTTTGAGCATGCCATTTGTTTCCTGCTAAGACTCTAATGATATATATTGAGTCAAAAACTATTGTATATTTAATTCCACCATAGTTTAGACTCTTAAATTGGTCTTTAGGTATCTAGTAAATAGCATCAACTTGCATCTTATGGAAATGAATCAGCTAAAATTACAGTGCACACATTTTGTTTGGATTTGATGAGCTCGCTGGAGGGGCAATAAACTCCCCACATGTTATTGGCAACTGCTGTGGTGAATGAAACTTCCCAGTCACACTTGGAATGCGATGTTTTTCCATGAGGCCGTGCTACAAAGATGAAATCCAAAGAATATGAAAACACACTTTACAGACCCTGCCACAAAGTTCTCTAGAATGTATGCAAAATGGAGCTAAAAGCATTTGTAACTCTGTCACAGAAAGTGGGGCTTCAGTTGGGAAAACTTGACTGAAATCACTTGAGCTCTCCTATCACTGGCTTCTGGAAATGATGAGTGAGTAATGTGAAAATGAACTGAGAAACATTTCGGCCTTAATGGCCTTTTTGAAGTTTTCACAGGGCTCCTACACAATAGGAGTTTGTCCAGGAAAGAAATAAATCAAACAGGCCAAATGGGGGGCTCCAAGTCATACCTCAGTGGGTCTGCCAGGTGAAGGCTGAGACTCTGTTTACACATATTAGAATAAAGTTGAGATTTGAGCTCCTTATTCCCAAAAGTATGCAACTTCTCCAAAAGAAAATGCACCGAAAAACAATTGCCAGCTACTTCTCCAGAAAATTATCTGCACAATCATCTCGTTCTCTACCTTACTCCACACATGAAGACCCACCTATGGTGAGTTATAGGCACAAGACACAGGAGAGGTGTTTGTCTTTTGGAAAGTTTAAGGAGACAGTTTTGTTATTGCTGGGGTTCTTCAGTCTTACGGCTTTTGGCATTATTGCAACCATGGTACTTCAATTTTTATGCATTCTCCCCTGAAGAATATTTTATAAGAGAATATGCTTGCTCTTCTAAACCCACCCATGAATCATTTAGTATCTATCTTTCCTCTCTACCCACCCCACCCCAACAAAGTTTTACTGCATGCACTTTACACCCACAGTAGAGCACAGAGCAGGTGCTCAAATATTTGCATGAGTCTATTTTTATTTCTAGTCTGTGACAGCTTTTTGGGGAATAGGGCTATAATCAGCATAATCTAGTTTTAATTGCCCTGAGCATTGGAGGTACTCTTTTTCATTCATCTCCTAGCTGTGTGGCTTTAGGCAAGTTACATAACATCTCTGGCTTTCCTCATCCATAGACCACGGACATGAACTCTTGCTTCATGACATTGTTGAGATGATTAAAGACTATAATCTTTGTGAAGGGCATAGCACGATGATGGGCACATGAGAAAGGCTTCCTAAAGTCCAGCCCATGACATTCCTTCCGAACTGATACCATGGACACATGATATGAGAAGCATGAAGAAGGATGGAGGAGATTAAGGGAGGTTCCCTATTTGGAGGAAACATGCATTAGTGGGCAATCTGATTTCACCCTGCTCAAAGCTTTGCTGATGTTTTAGATCGTGTACCTAGGCAATGTTTTTCAGGTTTTTCTAGAGGGCAGGTAGTATTGTTAAGCAGCTCACCAGTATCTGGTTACTAGGTATATTTCAGATGACGAATTTTATCTTTTATCCAATTTTTCCATCTCTGAATCCTCTCCTAGCTCTCCAGCAGATGCCATTTGGTACCTGATAGTTTAATAAGTCTCTAATACCATGTGTGTCTCCAACACCATTTACCTTATTCCATCATTCTCCTATTTCAACCATCATTTATAAACACTTCCTGCGTGCCAGGCACACTTCTAAGGATTGAGGTTGTAGTAATGAAAAAGACATGGTCCCTCAGCTAAAGGAGTTCACGATCAGAAAGAGAGACCAAAATAATTCTACAGTGCAATCATGATGGAGGAATATAGAAGATGTTGAAACCAGGGCCAGGATGGGGTAAGGCAACTGAGGTGCCTATGGTGTAAAATTTAAGGAGGCACTCACTGTCAGAATCATGTGACTTGCAGAGTCAGCACTTGTACCACCCTGAGAATGAGAGCTTCCTTATATTTTCTAAAACCCAGAGGAGGAAAGACCCAACTTCCCTCTATGTTCTCTAGGAAAGTTTCCTGGAGCAGATGACTTAAGCCTCTGGGAAGGAAAGGAGTTAGCTAGGCAGAGAGAGGTGGGAAGGATGTGAGAACACCCTAGGCAGATGGATTATCAAATACAACTATGGAGGTGAGAGACAAAATAGTTCACTGATGCACCTTCAAGCAGACTGACACAGCTGGGTGACTGGAAGGTGGAGGCGGCAGTGCGGAAATGGGTGCAGGACAGGGATTGACGGGTGATGAGTCAAGAGTCAGTTCACAGAAGAACTCAGGAGAGAAACATGCTGTATATTTGGGAGGACAAACTGATTTATCATTGAACCAGGACACTTTTAAGGGTGAAAGGGGCTGCTATCTATAATTGTCGGGGCAGAAAGATCCGACTCAGATATGTGTGTGTATGATGCAGCCACATTACACCACAAGCTGATGTCTCCTGACTTCATCCTAGTGCAGTGCTTTTCCCACTCTCCCAGGTGTGAGAGACACTTCACTCCTTTTCTGTATCTAGGGCAGACCTGGGGGAAACAGAGGAAGTCCGGAAAATGGCTTGTGACTAGGAGTCCAGAAAAACTCCTTTATGAATGTGAGTTTCAGAACTATGTTGAGGCAAGTATCAAACCTTGTGTGTGAAGACCATGTTTCCAGCTCAGCAAAGACCTTTCCATTTTTTAACAAATCCAAACATGAATATGTTATTTGAGTTTGGTTTTTAAGTAGGAAAAGGATTGCAGTATTTCTGTGCCCAGTAGTGAACAGACCAGAAATTTTAAAAGTTTATTCCACCAAACATGTTTATTCCACAGCCAGTCTGCCAGCTCACATCCATACTACCCTCCAAGGGATGCCAGAGACTTCTGACCAAGTTTTGCTAATACATGGTTGCTGAATGCAGTGAGATTCTGGATTTGAGCGAGGTTTGATGCACAGACTGGAAGAAAATTGTTTTGAAGGCGAGTACTCATTTACTTAATGATAATGCAAATTAGGTCTTTTGGACACCTTGTCTCTCACCTTCACAACATTGTAATATAGGTATGATTTTATTTATCTATCCATATATGTATCTGTTTCACTTTTTATTAAATACAGAAAGTGGAGAGAATAGTATAATAAACACCCATATGTATATCACCTGGATTTAAATAACAATAACATTTCACTACATTTTAGTTCATATGTATACGCACATGCACATGTGCACACACACACACACACAATTTCCAAAGTAAAACACAGATATTAGGATATTTTTCCCTTGAATACTTTGTTATGCATTTCTAAATGATAAGGGGCATTTCCTTCAAATAACCATACCTAATAAAATTAACAACCAACAAAATCAATGGTTAACTCCTTAACATCATCTACTACAGTTTTCATGTTCACACTTTCCCAGTTGCATTCCAAATTTTCCCAGTTGTACCTTCAAGCTTGTACCAATCAAGGACCATGTATTACATTTGATTTTTATGTCTCTTTTCTTAACTCCTTTAAATCTAGAACAGTCCCCATTCCCAGGGCCCATTGAAAAGGTCAGGCCAATTGTTAGGGAGAATGTCCACTTCTTGGACTTGTTCCCTTATGGTGTTTCCTCATGATGTCTATATCTTTTGTTTCCAGTAAGCTGGAAGTTGGATCTAAAGGTTTGGTTATATTCTAGTTAAAAGTTTGTGACAAGACATAACAGAGTGAAGTTAGATCAGAAAGAGAAAAACAAATACCGTATGCTAACACATATATATGGAATCTTAAAAAAAAAGAAATGGTTCTGAAGAACCTAGGGGCAGGACAGGAATAAAGATGCAGACATAGAGAATGGACTTGAGGACACGGGGAGGGGGAAGGGGAAGCTGGGATGAAGTGACAGAGTGGCATGGACATATATACACTACCAAATGTAAAATAGATAGCTAGTGGGAAGCAGCCGCATAGCACAGGGAGATCAGCTCGGTGCTTTGTGACCACCTAGAGCGGTGGGATAGGGAGGGTGGGAGGGGATGCAAGAGGGAGGAGATATGGGGATATATGTATATGTATAGCTGATTCACTTTGTTATACAGCAGAAGCTAACACACCATTGTAAAGCAATTACACTCCAATAAAGATGTTAAAAAAATAGTTTGTGACAAGAAAACATCACAGATGAGTTGCTTTATTTCATATTATGTCGCATTAGGAAGCACAATACATGTCATTACCCATAAAGGATATTAGTGATACTGACCTCAATTAAATCGACTCTTCAGAGAGGAGAACCCTGAAGTTAGGGAGGTTAGTAACATGCCTAATATGCAGTTAGTAAAAGACTGAGGCATAATTCAATGTGTTACCTGCCCACGCAAGTCAGGGAGAAAGGGCTGATGGACAGATTCTCAAAATATCCTAAGTGACAACTAGAACTATATGATGGGGCATAGGAGCAAGACTGCAAGGCATGCTCATGGAAAGAGAATTGTCTTCAATGGCGGTGGGTGGGAATTGGCTTATGAGTTGTGATCAGTTCAATATATGACCTGACAAAAGCTTAGTGGGAAATGTTCTTTCAAAA
Source organism: Balaenoptera musculus (assembly GCF_009873245.2). NCBI lineage: Eukaryota > Metazoa > Chordata > Mammalia > Artiodactyla > Balaenopteridae > Balaenoptera > Balaenoptera musculus. Next base: position 91,474,200 of record NC_045790.1, read on the forward strand.
GTTTGTATTACAGTCAATTAAGCACCAGAAATAAAGTAAACTTTTTAATGCTCTCTTATAAACAGATTTGTATTGCAATGTTTGAGAGAAGGCAGTCAGAGGCTTATGTAAGGTATCCTCAACTAGCTTATCTGGCACATAATAACCAGTTAATAGCTATTTGTTAATTGAATGAACCTATTTGTGTCGAGTGTTGATACCCCATTCTGCTTCAACCTTGACAGCTAATCAATCCCGAGGGCCAATGATTCTAGTTCCTCAGTATCTCTTGACTCCACGTACTCTTTTGCATTATTTCTCCAACTGCTTTAGGGCAAGCCACCATCTCTCCTGAAAATACTGTAACAGCCTCCCAATGGGTCTACTCTTCCACTCTTGCCCCTTCCAATCAATTCTCTACACTGCTGCCAAAATAATTTTCAACACTGCAAATTGGATTTAAAATCAGGCTTCAATCCTCTCAGTGATTTCCAATTACACTTAGGGTAAAATCCGAGTGTCTTACCCTGTCTTATGAGGCTCTGCATGATCTGCATCCCGTCTACTTCACCAGGATCATTTTTTTTCCTCCATATACATAGCTCTATTCCATTGGTCTTCCGTTGTTCCTTTAACACGTCAATCTCTTTCCTGCTTCTGAGGAAGCACATGCTGTTCCTTTTTTCTGGTATCCTTTTCCTCTTATCCTGTCTTATAGCACAGACATCCTTACTATTTTACCTTGAATAGCACTTTTTCAGGGGTGCTTTCCTTGACTCTCAGATTGGGTTAGATCTCCCTGTTATAGCCTTCATTTAATGCCTTGCTTTTACTTTGTAGGTTTAATTAAGTCTGTGGTTAAAAAATTGCTTGTATGTATGTATGTATGTATGTATGTATGCCTTTCTAACTAAGTTGTAAGTTCCAAGCTATAAGGAACCACTTAGGTCATAGTCATATTTGTAATCCCCAGTACTCCCTGTAGGTCTAGCACAAAGTAAGTTCTTAAAAAAATAATAGAAACTATGAATGAATGAATGAATGAATGAGTGAATTTACCATTTCATAGTTCTAATCAAACATTGTGTCTAAAACTGGTTAGTACTTTTGGTCCTCAGTCCTCCATACAGTTTCAGCTTTGCAATCCCTCTTTTGACAATTGGGATAGCTGCAACATTAGGGTCTTGGGTGCCCTGAGATTTGGACTCTAAACATAGCTGCGGAGCAGTTCTTTCCTTCATTCATATCAATTACAACATGAGAAGGCACAATAGTAAGGGATAGAGCAGGAGCCAGGAAAGCTCAAAGGAGATATCTCTCCAGACTTGGGGTGGGGAAGTGGAGATGTCAGGGACGATTTACGGAATGAGCAGACTCCTGACCTGAGTTGTAGAATTGTTTATGAGTTGACCAGGGGAATAAGGATAGCTGGGATGGGCGTTCCAGGTATATGGAACAGTGTGTGCAAAGGTATGGAGGGAAGAGACAATGTGGCACTTTCAGGGCATTGCAAGTAGTTTGGTGTGGCTAAAGAGTGAGCAATGGGACCAGAAACCAGTGAAGTAAGTGAGGTCTGGATCACAAGAGTTCCTCTAGCCACGTAAAGGAGCTTAAGCTTTATACAAGGTGTAATGGGAAACCAATGAAGGCGGTATAGCAAGGAGTAAAATGAGTAGATATGAATTTTTAAACAACTGCACAAACTATGGCTCAAATGAAGAAGAAAGACATACTCCAAATTCAATTCGGTAACTGTATTGAATTCAATTTGATAATTCTTGACTTTGTCAGGACATGTGTTTTTGTATTTCTTTTTCCACTTGCCAAATCAAACACGCCTATAGCACTGTGTAGAAGTAGCAATCTGCTATTTAACCCTTTCCTTCTCTATTGAAGGGAAGGTTGAATTATCGTATCACCTGATTACTTACACATGGGCAGCCACCCCCCTTAAGCTGTCCCCGACAGTTGGGTTCTGCTGCTGGTTTTGTAGTTTTTATTTATTTAATGAGAGTTAGGAACATGGAAAACAACAGCCTCTGAGCACGTGGATGGGTTTCCTTGCAGGAGTCTGAGCTGGCAGTTATTTTAATTAGCAACACATTTTATAAGGGCAGAATCAGAAATGAAAACATGTCAAGGCCTCTGCAGCTATTGAGTTTGGCAGATTCACATGAGTGTGCCTGGGCACGGTAATCAGCTCTTGACTACCCTCCATCTCTCCCAAGGGAACCATGTGAACACACAGAGCTTTCCCTATGCATACAGCCCCCCACTTGGGTATGGGAGGACTTATCAATATCACACACTAAATGCTGAGGATTTAAGAGTCCTCTCGGAGCCAGTTCTGGGAAATAAAGTCTTCCCAAGACTAAAGTCATTCCTCTATTATCTGTCCCCAGACCAATTTCTCTGTTCTCACTCCCTATCAAGAATCAATTCTTCTGTATAGATATGCATCTCAATTTACTAAGTTTATCTCTCTAACATCTACTTGGCTTTTGAAATATGATTTCCCCTCTTTATTGCCACAATGATTTCCCAGAATCCTGGAGATACATGTGTATATATATACTGTTATGACTTGAGATATAGCTGAGATGAATCAGAGTATACTCATACCGTCTAAAAATGGCAGGCAACTACTGTTCTAACAGGGAGATCTCCTCAATGAATGAATTAAACTCACAGGGTAACATCTCCGTTCCCTATCCTTTTCGAGTCTGTTTCAATCAATAATCACTGAATTTCCTTCTGTGCCAGACATACGCTAAGTGCAAAGGATAGGAAAAAACAGGTCTGTAACTTTGAGAAACTCTCAATTTAATGGGGGAAAGTGACCCATGGACTAGTTTAAAACAAAGTGGTAAGGGTGGTAATAGATACATACACAAGTTTCTCCGGTTTGCAAGTGACAAAAACCAACTTGAAGCAGCTTAATAAAGACGGAAAATTTGTTAGAAGGAGAAAAATATTGCATTAAATTCAAAGTCACATTTTGGGAGCAACCAAACCCCCTGGGATGGGCTGGAAGACCTTAGACACAGCTTCTCCCAGGGTCTCTCATGTTCTCACTCCTTCTTTGTGTCTCTTTTATTCTCTGCCTCTCCCGAGCTCCTAATATTTCATTATCTAAATTTAAACAAATATCCCAGACTGCAACTAATGTCTTGGTAACAATTCAGAAATTTCAGGGCAGATAATCTGATTGGATTCAACATCCATCCTTGAGCCAATCAGGTGTAGCCAAGTGGCAAATTGTCTCCTACAGCTAAGTGGCAGTTATTTTATGCAAATGCAAATCAATATTCTGAAACTCCACACATGCAAGCTCTAATTTGCTCTCAGGAGAAACAAAGAATATTTTCCCATTCTGTATTGTTTTTTCTCCAATAAGACAGTAGAGTCAATAGATACAGTTAACATGATTGGCTGGTTTAGTCACATTTCTTTGAGGAACACATAAACTCAGTGGGAGTCAATTTAAAATTTTTAAAAGAGAAAGGGGTGGAGGAGGGGAGAAAGGAAAAGATATCCTTATATCCTAGGAAATACAATGCACTCAAATTTCTGATATATATTTGATGAAACACTGCTTTGTAGTATGTTCAATTTTTAGCCCAAAGATGCGAAGACTGTGGCTTATGTGGCGAGGCTACCTTAGCAGCAATTGGCAGAAGCTCATAAGAAGAATGGTGTGGTTAAAATGTATTAGAACCCTACTCTTGTAATTCTTAGTTTCAAAGAAGCCCTCGTTCTATCCCATAAACACCTCCCAAAAGCTGTAAGGCCTTTTCAAGGCCACCAACTGGCCTAAATTATAATTTTTAAAAAATCTCTTCCAACAACACATAAATTATTATGATCTGTCATAATGCCTCAGGAACCAACGCACTTGTTAATCCGTTTTGGAGCATACTGGGGTCAAACAAAAGAGAACAACTTTGGCTTTTAGGCACATGACCTCCAGGTTAATATTCGTTGTTTTGATATTTTAAAACACTTTTTAAAACATAAGGCTGCTTTTGCTTTGAGAAGCTGGCACCCACAGCTAAACCACTGGCAGAAAATCCAAGTCTTCCCAGGAGGTAGCTACAATAAAAAGCAGAGATGGTACTGGCTACAAACTTTACCATCATGCTAGGTGGAGTCACCCTTCATTCATTTTCAAACATTCATTCAACCCACATGTGGTTCCTATTGAGCCCCTCTTGCCTGTGAGGTTCTGTGGGAATCCAAGGCAAACCACAGCCACTAAACACACACTGCTTCCAGTTTAGAAGGAGAAATAGATAAGAACTCACATACCTAAACAGCAAAGCAGAGTGTACTAAATAACATACAAAGCACTAAAGAAGTTTAGAAGACAGTGTAGTAGGTAAGGTGCCTGGCTTTGGAAAATTGAAAAACTGAGGTTTAAACACCAGGCTTGCCACTCCTAGCTATTTGACCCTGGTCAAGTTTTTACTGTCATTTAACTTTAGTGTTTTCATCTGCAAAATGAGGATAATAAGAATATTCACCTCATAGGGTTGTGGTATATATAAAGTTAGAACAGATTGGAAAATAACTTGTTGTATGGAAGAAATGGCACTTGTCCTAGGCCTTAAGTGATGGTTTCTATATTTGAAAAATACTGTAAATAACGTACTATAAATTTGTTATGCTTGTTAACTGTACAAAATTTCGAAAATATAATAAATGCTAAAAAATAAACTCCAATTCCCATTTCCAGAGACAAACACTCCCGAAATTTTACTAAACTTCTGTCTGGCCTTCTTTCTCCTCATATATTATTATTTATAACAAATAAATAATATAGTCAAATTTCCTATATTTTAGAGTCAAATAAACTAGTTATTTCCTTTATAATTTTCTATTGCTTTTTATTTTAGAGGGCATCATCCATTCCAAAATTTACATACTGTATTTTAACATATACTATATTATAGTACATCATCAGCAAGGGCTTCATAAACTCTCTTTCACAACTCAAGGATAAAAGGACAAGATTAAGTAATAAACTGTGAATTAAAGGAAAAGATGCAAAGAAGGAAAAGGAAAAGTCCTACTTTAAAAAGCATGAAAAGAAGTTGCTCACTCATTAACTCACATTTTATATACAGACTATGTGCTGTTTTACTAGGCTCTAAGGATTATAAAGCTGAATTAGATCTTGTTTTTGTCCTAAGGGGAGAAAAATGCCCTTTCAGTGAACTTAATCTGACCAAAGGCAGCTAGAAGTTCTTACTAAACTGTAAGTCAGGGGGAAAAGGAAACCAATGCACTGCATATGGAGCTTCTACCCTGCATGATATATAAAATATCATTTACCTCTCATTGTAGCCCAGAGAGGTGGGTATGAGAGCCCATTTCACATGTGAAGAGACTGAGGGCAGAAAGGAGATGAGACTTGTCCTGGGTGATAGGTAGGCGAACTAGAATTAGAACAAGCTGGCTTCATGGGTGTGCAATCTGTGCAGTCACATGGGCCCCGGTGCTCAAATAGGCCCCAGTTGTCACCATTTTGAAATTTTTAATAACTTTATCTCTGAAGTTGAGTTTTATAAATGGAGTCTAATAGGCCAATGGTACATGTTCCAGGAGCTTGGAACCCCCAGCTCATGTGCACTCTCCTTTCCCAATGCCTCCCTGACTGCCTGGATGAGTTCTTGGCCTCCTGTTCCCTGACCCCAGCTCCCCGCTGCCTGGCCTTCCCCTCTCTACCCACAACCACTGGGTCCTCCACTCAGGGCAGCAATGGGGTCTTGTTGGCAGGAAGAGGCCTGCCTTCTGCCCTACCCTCCACCCTAGAGTGGACCTGTGGGCACGGGGAGAGTTAGTGTCAGGCATGTGCCCTGCAGCATCTCTGGATAAGGCAAGGCAGTGTCGGTCCTTGCCATGGGCTACAGTGCCACATACGTCTGGCAGGTGACTCAGTGGGGACCTCTTACTCACTCCCATACAGGTACCAAGAGTGTCCCTGCAGAGAGGCTGCAGTCCCTTAGGGAGTGATTCTATGGGAAGGAGAGATTGACTTCCCCATCTGGGGCCTCTCATTTTCACTTTCCATGCCCCATGTCCTTTCCATGGGCTCTGCCAATTACGTAGCAGGCCCTGCCCCGAATCCAGACCAGAATGACTTCAAAGCCTTTGTTTCATTTAATGTCCCATAAGGTTGGGAATCACACACAGCAAAGTGTGAGTCTGAGGTCAGAGGGCTTCAGCCAGCCTCACACCAGAAGTCCTGGCAGGAACCTGGCAGCTCCCCTGCAGTACCTCTGGGGCTCTGCACCAATTGCCTGGAGAAATCCACCATTCTTCCTGCCCAAGTAGCAGCTTTGATCATAGCTACATTTTCTCCCTCCTTCTCTCTCTCCCATGGGACAGTCTTTCTGTTTTACTGTGCAGACGTATCTCTTACCATCTACACACTCCTCCAGATAAATAATGCCAGTGATAACAGGTGAGTTATGTTGGTGGAGACAGACCTGCGAAGTCTTGGAAAGTCTCGAATGCCCATTAGGAAGGAACTGAACTGGGGAAGAGGCAAAGGGAACAGAGATAAGGGGGAGGATGGCCAACCATCCTGGTTTCCACAGAGCTGAGGAGTTTCTCAGGATGTGGAACTGTTGGTGCTAAAACCGGACAGCCCGGCACAAACTGGGATGGCCAGTCACTCTAGAGGATCGAATCGTAAAAACAGTGACCACTAACGATGCCAGTGTTTCACAAAGGCCAAAGCTCTTTCCTTTCCATGATCAAATCTCATTCAGGCAACAACCAGGTAAGGAAGACTGAATGGGTTATCAGCCCATTTTATTTATGAAGAAACTGGGGCTCAGAGAATACAGTGATTTACCCTAAAGCAAATAGTTAACAAGTACTGGATACACCTGAAGCTAACACAACATTGTAAATCAACTATACTCCAATATAAAATAATTTTTTTTAATTCAAAAGAAATAATAAACAATACTGCAAATTTATATAAGTTAACAAAATAGAAATAATGGGGTTTGATAACTGATTGAATGTGCTGAGGAAGAAAGAGAAGATGGGCTTTTGAGTTGACTTTTGAGAGCAGAACACTTCCTGGAAAAGAAATAGAGAAATTAAGAGGAAAGAAAGAAAGAATTGTTTGGGTTGGAGTATATCATGTTCGGAATCCCGAGAGATGCAAAATTCCTCAGTGGGCCAATGTCTTGAAAATACTCTGCCAATATCATGCTTGCCTAATCAGTCAATCTGTCTTGGGTGCTGCAAAGGTCTGCGATACACCTTGGCTTTCTGCTTCTACTCAGGAAATATTCTAGGTCACCTTCCTGACAAGATAAGCATAAGTACTGGCAGTAAATTACTGTGACTTTACAGTGGGCAGGAAGTAAGCAATATGTAGCCAATTATCTGTAAAGGACTTGAGTATGGGAACTACAAAAGTAGCCCAGAAGTGAGGGAGGGGGAGAGGTTAGGATGCTGCCTTTAGGATTTCTTTTTTTTCATTTACTCAATTAATTAATTTCTTTAAAAATCAATTTCCAGAAACCAGGCTACATTCAGAGAATGCAAAGTCACAGTCCTGCCATTGAAAATCACATTTATCTATCACTGAAGAGCACAGGCTGTGACCTGTGCTATAATATACGTTTGTCAGTGTTTGGGGGAAAGTCTCCAGGAGAAGTAATGTAAATGGGACCTTGAAGAACGAGGTAAAAAAATTTCCAAGTAGAAAGGGGTAGAAAAAGCAACTCATTCCCTTATTTATTTATTTATTCAACCAAAACTTATTTAGTGTCTACACTGTGTCTGGCCCTGCTTTAAGTGACTTGTCTCAAGGATACACAGCTCAGAGACTGAGTTCAAGGCTATCTGGCACCAACTTCCACTATACTGGGACTCCTCCAGAGAGGACCATGACCTTCTGGAAAAGGACAGGGGCTCTGGGTGGAGGATAGGGGTTGTGTCCACAGATGAATTCTCCTGTAGTGGTCCTCTGCTGCAAGCTTACCTGAAGGGTAGATGTAAATACACAGGCAGAGAATTTATGGAATGAGTACAACACTTCTTAAAGCACATATCATGTTCCCAGCACTGAGATACATCACTTTTAAAATTCATCCTAACTTCGTTTCTGATGCCAAAATGAAAACACAGAGAGGTTCAATACTTTACTCAAGGCCACACAGCCAATAAGTAAGAGAGTCCAGTGCCTTTCTGACTCATATCCTATGCTCTTACCGCAGTACTGGATTTTTCCCCAAGGCATGTAACTAGTGCGTGACTATTTATGATATCCTCAATCCTTCATATCTTACATTCCACCAGTTGCTCTACACTTACAATTATCATTACTCCTCCTACTACTATAAAAGTTAATAACTAGAAAGCAGGACTTTATATGACAATCATATTTCACAATAGAACTACTCCTGGGCTCTTCCGATAGGGAACAGCTAGATACAATTTATTATTGAGTGAGCTTTGAGATCACTCCTACTCTTGAGATGCTGATTTACTGAAAACTCCAGAATAAGACTCAGAATCAATCTTGTTGAGTTTCACTGGTAACCAACACATCTGAAATTTGCCCTCCCTACTCTCCCAGCCTTTTGTTTGTTTTCTGTTTTTGTTTGTTTGTTTTACTGTGCATTTGTTTAATTCTCCCAAAATGCTGGTAGAAGTTACTAAAGTTGTGCAAGACCTCACATTATCAATCTAGGCTATTCAAAGCATATGTTAGCACTGACTGTTTTGTGGATATTATTCCTCTTGGTTACAATTTATGACAACCAAACAGAGCTTTTGCTACAAACAAAGTTGCAATTACAAATTAAAATAAAAAAAAGAGTATCTGGGCAACACACAGAGAAAGGCTATATCTCTGAAATTGACTCTCGGTTTTTAGAAGCAGAAGTGGGGCAGGGGAGGGGGAGGAAAGAGGATTATACCTCCTAAATTCAGAGATTCCATCCAGAGAGCAGCCCAGCCTCACTTCTGTGGCCGAGAACCTTGACTCCAGCTTCCATCTGGTTTCCATAAGGCAAGGGAACTTGGCGAATGACTGGCCACGTAAGTGCAGCACGTGCACATCCTGACCACGAGCACCAGTAAAAGAAGCCAGAAGAATGAAGAAATTTCCCCCAGTCCCTCTGTGCAGTCTAGGGCAGGAAAAGTTGCTTTCGAGAGAAATGGAGTTCTATTCCACCCTGCCAGGCAGGTTCATAAAGAAATAACCATTTAACTGCATCAAAAATGCCCAAATCCTCAATGATGTGGTATTACCAATTATTCCAGAAATGTCAGGTATGTGTTCCAACTCCACTGCTGCTATTAATTCTATACAGCGTGTACACAGGCAACAGGATCTAAGAAAAAGAGCATAAACTTGGATCCAAATGGATATGACTATTCTGTTACTAACTGTGGAGCCTAGAACAGAGTATTTAAACTGTTTGAAAAGTATGCAGAGTAGCCCTAATTTACGAGATTGCTATTGATGATACATATGAAACATCCTGTACACAGTGGATGTTTAATAAATAGTTAATTAATTAAGGTTGAGGTGATGTTTTCTTCCAAGACTTGTAGTTATTAAAACATGCCTACTGTGTGTCTGGCCCTGGGATACTGCACAGGCATCTCCCCCCATCAATCTCTTTAACACACCTTTGTTGTTTTTCATTTATACAACTTACAGCGCTTCAGTTCAAAGGTCATGGAAAACTCAGTTTGAAAGGCATCTCCAGCTCCCTCACCTTACAGATGATCATGTTGAGGATGCTGCAGCAGAATAAAAAGCCCACTGATCCCCAGGATGCACAGTAATGCAGTGGCAGATCCAGAGTTAACCCAGTGTCCTGACTCAGTTTTTCTGTCAACTATTCCACTTGCTCTCATGAATCTTTCTGAAGCTACAGTAATTTCAGTCATCTCTCTAAAAGCCTCATCATAGAATTACAGAGCTGGGATAGGTCTGAAAAGATTCCTATATTGCTTTGTAGAGCAATGAGGTAATCTAAATGATAGCTCCCAAATATGCCTATTCCCTGGAACCAGTGAATGTGAACTTATATGAAAAAAGGCACTTTGAACATAAATTAAGTGAAGGATCTTGAGATGGGGAGATTATTCTGGATTATCTAAGTGGGCCCCATATAATCACAAGGGTCCTTATAATAGAGAAGCAGGAGGAATCAGGGTCAGAGAGACAGCCATGTGACAATGGAAGCAGTGACTGAACCAATACACTTAGAAGATGGAGAAAGGGGCCACAAGCCAAGGAATATAGACAGCCCCTTAAAACTGGAAAAGGCAAGGAAATGGATTCTCCTCTAGAGCTTCCAAAGGCACCAGCCTGGATGATACCTTGACCTTAGCCCAGTGAAACTGATGTGAGCTTCTAGCCTCTAGAACTGTAAAAGCATAAATTTGTATTATAAGTCACTGAGTTTGTGGTCATTTGCTATAGCAGCAATAAGAAACTAATATAACAGTGTAACATATTATACCAAAAACATGGAGTGACAACCAAAATATCCAACAACCAGGGATTAAGTAAATAAATTATAGTGGAATACAATGCTGTCTTTTTAAAAAGTGTTGATTCCTATTTACTGAAATAGGAAAATATGTATGTTATAATTTTAAGTAAAAAAGCAGTTTATAAGACAGTATATATAGAGTATGACTCCATTTTGAGAGAGAAAAGAAAAGAAAACTGGAAATATATATTTCAAATTACAGTGATCATCATTGGTGGTGGAATTTTTCTATGTTCTTCTATGTACTTCTGTATTGTCCAAATATGATGCAGTAAATGTGTTGATTTTATAAACAGCGAAAGAGATTTTTTTTTAAACAAAAATATATTTTCCCCTGATCCTTTCATTTTACAAACTGGAAACATGTACGTAAAGCAGAGGAGGTGCTGACTCAGGGAAACGACAGCTGGATCAAAGTTCTTAGGTCAGAATTTGGAAGCTTATTCTTGACTTACAAAAGGTATATGAAGCCTAACATTGAAATCAGCCCCATGAAAGCCCAGAGAAATGACACATACTTCCCTCTCCATTTTTAACTCCCCTTCTACAGACTGCCCTTTAGTAATTAGGAAGCATTAATAAGTGCTTTCTACCTTGGACAAGCCATGAAAAGGATTGGAGAACATAACTGCATGTGGCATTTTGCAGAATTGCACGGGATCTCCCAATGTGAATGCCATACCAAAGGACTCCACTCTGAGGGAAACTGAAATATAAAGAGACTCTGATATTATAGACAACTTATAAAGCCATGAGATTTAAGTGCTTACCAGTTCTTTACTACTCATTTCTACTCTGTTCTTAGGTGTTCTTTGACTCTTGTTTCTTCTCGTCTCTGTCTCCTCTGATATCCCTTAATCAATTATTCCCTAATCTTTCTTGCTGTTAATGCTGTTTTCTGTCTAATTCAGTATGGAATATTCCTGAGTTAGTACAAAATTCCAAAGACTGTACAGAGTTCTGGGGTTACAAAGATTAATAAAATAGAGTCCCTGCCTTCAACTAACTTCCAATCTGGTGGTGTATATAAGCGCATACAAAAGAAATAAATCTCATATAAGGGAAGTTTTATTAGAGACTCACTAAGGTTGAAACAGCACAAAGGAGAAATTGGAACTGAGTGCAATTCCAATGGAAAAGGAATGATTTCAGGAGCAGGTACCTGCTAGTTATTTGCCTCTTTGCTCTGAGATCCATTCCTCACCCCCTGTTCCACCCTATGTCACTGGAGGGTTGATCCTGAAACCAACATTTCCCAGGTTCCTTTGCCAACTAGCTTCAGGCTAGGTTCAGCCAATGCAAGCCTCAGGCAGGAGATTGGAGGAAGGCAGGAGGGCAGGGTATGGGTATCTCTCTCCCTCTCTCTCTCTCTCTCTCTCTCTCTCTCTGCGCTTTAGGTAGCATCTCCGGCTGTGGCTGAATCTCCCTCATGCCTCAGCTCCCAATGGATGGCCCCAGCTCCTGGTCTCCAGGAATATCATCTCCTTCTGCTGTCCTTCCAGCCCTACCCTAGCCATGCTACAGCTTCCTGTTGATGCTAATCTCTCATTTGCCTCACCATTCCTCTGGCTTTTCCAACAGCTTTTTGACTCATTCCCCAGGATAAGTATCCTGTATTTAACTACCAGCTGTGGGCTCTGTACTCTAGACTGGATGCTCAGAAAAAGTTTAAAGGACCAGAAAATTCTCAATAGGCAAAGAAAAAAAGAAAAACATTCTAAGTAGAGATGACAGCATGGCCACAGTACAGAGTAAAAAAAAGTAACTAAGGCAATGGAGCTATGTCTTGGGAGTCATCAGAGAATATACTAGAGAGTATGATGGGCAATCTAGGGACAATCAGATCGCAGAGGCCCTTGAGTGGACAAATTGAGGAGTATGGGTTTTACTCCACATGCCTAGAGAGTCACTGAAGGTTTTAAGCAAAATGAGATGACCGAACTTATTCTTTAGAAAGTTCAACCTGTAAACGGCAAGAGATTTAAGTAAGTAATGTTTAGGAAAGCCTAAGGCAGGGCAATAGCGCTGCAAATAGCAAGGAGAGGGTGAATTTGAGCAGAGTCAATATGACTTGGCGAGAAGAAAGGGAAGCATTATGGGTGTCTGGGAAATGATGATGAGCCTGAGTGACTAAGGAAGTAGCCATCCCAGTGACCAGGAGGAAACTATGGAGGTGAGCTTGATCTGGGCTGAGGTGACAGGAAAAGCACCTATTTGAAAATGTGAGTTTGAAGCTCATGCTAGATATTTTAAAAGACATTCTCACTCCAATGACAAATTGGTTTGTTGAACTGAAGGCAAGATTTAGAACATTTACATTGACAAGAAGCAATCACCTTGATTAAATTAATACATAATAACTTTAATTTTGTCATTTTATTAATGATAAATTCATAAGAATATTATATAATGACTGTACTGTTAACTTGTTTTTATTAGTATTACCGTAAAAATGAAAAAAATATTTTCATGACCTATATTTTAAATACTGGAATGAAGTCATCAGCTTTCAGTGATCATAAAAAGAAGGAAATTTAGCCTGATCCCTTCCCTAAAGATGATAGGGGTTTTGTCCTCTTCATTTATTCCAGACCAGCACAAAGGATAGAGAAATAATTAACATATGTGTCCATGTGTATAGTCTTCAAATTTCTTTTTTTTTTTCTTCTTTATTTATTTTATCTGGCCACACTGCAGTGGCTTGCAGGATCTTAGTTCCCTGACCAGGGATTGAACCTGGGCCCTGGCAGTGAAAGCACCGAGTTCTAACCACTGGACCGCCAGGGAATTCCCGTCTTCTAATTTCTTTATCTGTCTTTTTGGACACAGAGAATGTCTACTACATAAACAATTTCCAAATGTCATTATATGGGTAAGCATCTTAATTAGAAATTCAGTGCCAATAATTTGACCTATTAAAAAGTCAGCATTTTTAAAAAGGAATGATGTATTTCCCTATAATACCACTTGAACACAGTCTTAAAGACATAAAAAATTTATGTTTTATTTTCTTAAGAGATTTGTAAAAATCAGTGTACTTTAAAAACATAAACTCCCATCTAGTAATGTGACTGTTTATGGAATTTTGAGGTCCTGAATAAATCCTGGGTAAATCCACTTGTTCTAAAATTTTCAGATGCTTTAAGAGAATTATTCCCTGAAAAATGTGCACTTTAGAGTTAGAAGGTGCCATCAAGATCTTTTATTCTATTTTATGGAGGAGTAAACTGAGACCTGCAGGGAGCTAAATACATTGCCCGAAGTGTTGCAGTTAGTCACAGAGTCAGCCATATTCCCTATCTAACGTTCTTGCCATTACTATCACATAGGCCTCTGGCCTTCCAGCACTGTGGCAGCCTTTGGCACCACCCTGCATGAAGCAGAGCTTGTTAGTTGAGCCAGGGCAAGGAGCCTCCCAGATCCATCAGATTTCCTGTCTCTGATGACAGGTAGGCCTCAGAAAAGGACAAAGTCACTCAAGCTTCACCTTTGAGGAATATGGGGTTTTATTAACCTTGTCACACACTCACTCTTCTGGTTGTACAGCGGCAGCTTTCTGCACGTGTCCCACCAGGCCCCAGTGGGTCTTCCTGCCAATGCCATGTTCAACAGCAGCAGGCCTAGGATGACTCTGATCAGCCCGCTGGTGCAAGCATAATGCATCTATGTTTAAATACACACATGCCACAGAGCAACAACGGGAGACTCTGCCTTGGGACAAAGTCTTGCACACGCTTGCAAACATAGCAGTATGGATGTGAATTATGAATTGCACCCCTCCTTAGAGACCCAGGACTGCCTCCCTTCACAGAAACTCTTTCTTGCAGGTTGTACCTCCTCTAAAATTCTAGAGCTGTCACTAACACAGAAACCAGGCTGCTTTCTTTTTCCAAACAATTTTTTCAGGAGGGTCACTATATTTCACCTCTACGACATGTTAGGGTCTAAAGAGAGGTGAATGGTCCTTCTTCCCTGTGCTTCCTCTCACAGGAGAAGTGAATCTTTCTTCTCAGTGACCCAGGGGGTATGGCCCTAACATAAACCACACAAAATCAGCCTGAACCTTCCCTCTACCGAGGAAGGCGGGAAAGAATGGATGTGTTATCAGATCAGCTCAGACGCTCAGGTCCTCAGATGGTGTCATGAACTGAATTGTGTCCCCCACCCCAAATTTATATGTTGAAATCCTAATCCCTAGTATCTTAGAATGTGACTGTATTTGGAGACAGGGTCTTTAAAGAGGTAATTAAGGTAAGATGAGGCCATAAGGGTGGGGCCTTAAACCAATATGACTGGTGTCCCTATAAGAAGGAGGAGAGACACCAGGATGTGTACACACAAAGAACAAGCCATGTGAGGACACAGCGAGAAGATGGCCAAGTTCTGCAAGTGAAGGAGAAAGGCCTCAGGAGAAACCAAACCTGCTGAACTTTGATCTTGGACTTCTAGCCTTTAGAACGCTGAGAAAATTAATTTCTGTTGTTTAAGCCACCCAGTCTGTGGTATTTTGTTATGGCAGCCCTAGCAAACTCCTTGATTCTAGAGCCCAGCACCCAAAGGGTGCAAGAATCTTTGTGCTTTATGTCACTTGACATGACTGAATCTGACAAATTTTCCTTCAGAAGAAGCACAAGCTAAGGTAATCAATCTCTCAAACAATGGAAGGGAAGAATGGTGGCCTTGCAGCAAGGTGGATTTCTTTTTGGCAGCCATGGGGCAAGGTAATATTTCATGGAGCAACCCATATCCAAAGATTATCCTGCCCAAGAAAATGTCTATTCTATCAAACATCCTTAGTCTATACCTTATAGTCCTGGCATATGTAATAAGAGCACGTTAACTCAAACCTCCCACTTATTTGAATTTTGTGATAGGAGTTATACTAAAGTTTATACAAGGTATAAATGAGATAATAAAGGAAATCAATCAATCAACTTCAAGGAAATGGTATATTTACTTAGCTCAGCTTCAAGTGCATTAGAAATATGAATTTGCACGTAAATAATGACTGTACCAAGTCTAAAGCACTCGTCTCTCTTCATAGAGCAGCTCACTCTCTTTCTCTCTCATCCTAGAAGAGTGGTTCTTAATCCTTGCTCACTTGAAAGTTGGAGAAATTAGAAAGATAATGAAAATCTAACAGAACCCATAGAAATGAGAGGATAGGATCAGTATGATTTCTTATGTTTAGACATCTTCAAAGATAGCAAAAATATCTAACACATAGTAGGCACTCCATAAATGTCATTTCTATTCTCCTTTCCTAATTATCCAAACATTAAGTTTTACTATAATGATTGATTTATGTGCTAAAGGTTCATAAGAAGTTTATGAATTATAAAGCTGAAATGGAATTAGAAACCATCAACTCTAACTCCTTTATTCTAAGATGTAGAAACTGAGGCCAACAGAGGTTAGTGACTGTGGCAAGCACTGGGCTGGTCACAGAGTTAGTTGTTAACAAAGTCAGGACCAGCACTCAGGACCTTTGACCTTGAGCTCCTTCCACTCCTACGCTCAGTGCTCCCTGTGAATTAGTTTTTTCAGAAATCATCATGTGATCTCAGGCATATCTTGGGTACCTCAGTCTGTGTGTATTTAGGATCCACTCCCCTTCCTTGAATGTGGTAAAAGAAGATACCTAAAACAAATCCTGAATGCTGACAGGACTACACTTAGAGAAAGGAGGAAAAAAAATCTACAAATGCTACTTAGGGTATTTGAGAATGCCTAAGAAGTTTCACTGACACCATAATTTAAGCAGAACTGAGGCACATGTAATACTTGCTAAATGTAACTGAATGTAAAACTTTCATGATGGGAACACCAAGAAGGTGTGGACCAAGTCAGTAGGAGGGATTTTATGACAGGAGTTGTACTAAAGTTGTGGAGGTAGAGGAGGGGAGGTTGGGAACAAACGGAGATTATTGTTGAAGAATGACTAAAAGTTGAGAGAAAGAAAGGAGTGGTACTCAAGGCAGAGGAGCAGAATAAACATATGTGTATAGAAACATATGTTTAATGTGGAATCTGAAAATGTTTTAAAAAGTAGAAAGTAGACACAGAAATATGTCATTATCAATAACTTGAAATTCTTTTGTCTAAGAACTTACATAAATAGGCTATTTTCAGCCTTACTCTTTTTTCTTGTAAACTAGCTTCTTCTTCAAGCCTCCAAGAGTGCCTTGAATGCAAATGTAACAATTTTGTTGAATAAGTCAATATTTACCCTTTTTTGTGCTTTCTAATTTAAGCTTGGCCATTCAGCTAATATTTCAGCAGTGCCTCTAAACTGGCCGTAGGGAAGTTTGAGACGCTTCCCAGGCTTGTGAATGAACCAAGCATAGTTATTATACCTGCTCACAAATTGGTCTTAGTTTACTGGTGCCAAAAAAAAAAAAGAGTAATAGTGGTAAATTTCTCCAGAAGAGAACTTATGAAATCCAAGTAGCAGCATCAAGAGCGCACACACACACACACACACACACACAATCTGCCCAACTGTTTAATGCTTTGGAATCTGACAGAGACCAGAAAAATGTCTATTTTGTACAGAGTCCTAGAAACATTTTAGAAAGAAGAAAAATAGTAGTTCATGAGAAGATACTTCAACTTTCCCATGGTTATTATTAAAAATAAAACCTTGCTTCTGGCCTATACTAGAATATCTAGTACCAAGCTGGCTTTCCTACTATAAACTTTAAAACTAGGAACAAATAACTAGAAAATTAAATTTAAAAATAACATTTGCAATAGCATGAAAAATATAAAATTCTTTGAAATAAATTAGTGAAAGATGTACAAAACCTCTACATTAAAAACTACAAAATTTTCTGAGATAGATTTTTAAAAATCTAAACAAATGTATAGGTATATGTTTAGGGATCAGAAAACTCAATATTGTTAATATGTAAATTCTCTATAAATTGATTCATAGCTTTAATGCAACCCCATTCAAAATTCTACAAGACAAGATGACTCAAAAATTTATATGGAAATGTAAAGGGCCACAAATAGCAAAAGTCGTAGTAAAAAAGAACAAAGGTTGGATGAGTTATACAACTTAATGCAAAGATTTACCATAAACTTTGTTAAGCAAGACATCATCCTATTGACTAAGGATACAGATACAGACCAACAAGAAGGACTAGAAAGTCCAGATATAAACTCACACATACATGGCCAGCTGATTTTTGAAAAATACACCAGTGTAATTCAATGGGAAAGGAAAGTCTTTTCAACATAGGGCTCTGAAACAGCTGTACATCAATATGCCAAAAAACAAAAAACAAAAATCAAAAAAACCCCAGAATCTCAGCTCCTACTTCATGCCATACACCAATTTAATTTAAGATGAATCACAGACATAAACATAAAGGGTAAAAATTATAAAAATTCTGGAAGAAAACACAGGAGGAAATCTTTATAACCTTTGGTTAGGCAAATGAGACACAAATTCCTTAAACAAGACACAAAAAGCATGCACCACAAAAGAAAAAATGATAAATTTATCTTCAAAATTAAAACGTTCTGTTCTTCAAAAGACACTGTTAAGAAATGGAAAATGTCAACCACTGGAAGAAAATTTTCATAATACAGACATATGACAAAGGACTAGAATATAGAAAGAACTCTTCCAAACCGATAATAGTAAGAGAAAAAATAAAAATAAACTAATGCACTAAAGATTTTAAGAAATAGTTAATAAAAGAGCTTCAAATGACCATAAGTACATAAAATACAGTAAACATCTTTAATCATCATGCAAATACAAATTAAAAACACAATCAGATCCCATTATATACCTACAAAATGGCTATAATTAAAAGACCAACAATACCAAGTGTTGACAAGGATGAGGGGGCAACTCATACATTACTACTTGGATGGTAAAATGGTGTAACCACTTTGGAAAACCACTTGGTGGTTTCTTCTAAAGTTAATCATACACTTATACAACTCAGCAATTTCAGTCATAGGTAGCTGCCTAATGATTTGATGTGAATACTTAAGGCAGTTTTATTCATAACAGCCCCAAACTGGAAATAATCCAAAAGTTTATCAGCTGGTGAGTAGACAACCAAACTGTGGTATATTCAAACAATGGATTACTACTCAGCAGTAAAAAGAAATGAACTACTGATAGATGCAACAACATGAATAAATCTCAAATATGCTGAGTGAAAGAAGCCAGACATGATTGTACTCACCCAATATGATTCCATTTACGTGAAGTGCTTGATCTTGTAAAACTAATTAATAGTGATAGAAAACTGATAAGTGTTTGCCTGAGGCAATGAGTATGGGGGGCTGGGCAAGAATCTGCAAAGAGCCATGAGAGAAGTTTCTGGAGTGATGGAAATGTTCCGTGTCATACTGAGGTGGTGGTTACCCTTGTGCATACATTTGTCAAAACTCATCAACGTATAGACTTAAAATGTAAGTATTGTATTATATGTCAATTACACTGGAAGAAATTTGATTAAAAAATAAAAATAACAGAAACACACATGCTATTTTACAGTTTACAAAGGCATTTCAATGTTCAGTTGACCTTCTTAATCCTTACCACCACCTTGTGAAGTAACCATGTATACAAGCTTATCTTGTGAAAAAAATGACAAAATCACACAGTCTGTTCATGAGCTACAGTGTCTCACTTGCACATAGGATTCATCTCAACCTCGCTTGGAGGAATGAGACCAGAACCCCACTACCCTATGCACACAAATTATAAAAGCTGCTTAGGATGGAGCATCACCTAGATTTTCAGGGAGGGTGTGCTCATAATAATAATGGTTATACTGAATACTATTTATTTATAAGGTGGCATTCGGCAAGCTCTATCCAAGTAATTCTCAAAACAATCCTGGGAGGTAGGCATTATGATCCCCATACACAGATGAGGACAATGAACCTCAGAGAAGTGAAGGGACTTGCCAAGTTCACACAGCTAAGTGGCAGAGCTGGGGACCCAGATCTGACGGAGTCAAAGCTGTAGCTCTTGGCATACTTAGCACCACACTGGCTCCATATTTGAGATAAGTGGAGCTGTTTCTTCTTGGCAACTAAATTTACCCACGCAAGTTGGCTGGGAGTGGTACTTTGGAGAAGATTAAGGTGAGGTCAAAAGAATTTCAGAATTAGGATGATGTGTTCTACACCCCGAGGATCAGGTGGGTGTCAGTGCCTCTCCTGACCCAATGGGTGGACACTGAGCTCCAAAGGAAAGAGGGGTATCCCTCTGTGAGGGAACAGGGAGGCTCACCTGGGCACTTGTGCTCATCACCTGGGAAGCTGAACACTGATGTGAAAAAGTGGGGGAGACTTGAACGTGGCCATGCAGGCAGTACACCCGGGTATGAGAAGATGTTTCTGGTAGAAGACATGGAGCCACAGAGTCCTTGATGCAAAGTACTGTGGGATGGAGGTTTCATGTTGGTAAATAGTAATGCAGACACACTTTTCTTTATAGAACAAAAATTAAAGAGACATCAAAGCACAATGGATTATTACAATATACTAGGGGCTGAGTACTAACTCTAACATTTGGTGAAAATTAGTTTGAAGCCAGAGAATGCTGCATTAAAATTCTGACTCTAGTACTGGGTCAAAATCATGTCTCTGTATTTGCTAGCTGTGCAGGCTTGGATAAGTTACTTTACCTCTCGAGCTTCCCTCACCTTAGCTGGCAGACGTAGATAACAGCAGCTGCTTCCTAGTACTGATGTTAAGATGGATGTTTGCAAAGTGCCCATGCCAGTGCCTGGCACTTGGTAACTGTTTGACTGTCCCTCTCCTTTGGGTAACCTATATGGAACCTTGGGCTTCAACCTTGTCTAGAATCCCAAAACTTCAGTCCTGGCTGTACTAACTTGCCTGGAACCCCACCTACCTCCAGACTACCTGAGTCTGCTGGAAGTTAGTCTTCTTCCCTGCTCCTTCCCTCTTTTCCTCTCTTCCTGGGTCTTGCATTCCTTCTGCACCCCAGGCTTCATATTGTATACCCCTTGCTCCTGGATCTGCTGGGTCTGCCCAGACTGTGCCTCAATTCTCTGTCATCAAACTGCCCAGGACCCCCTAACATTCCCTGCAACTGGCTCTGATGAGAGGGTCAGGAACAAGTTTCTGTTCTGATAATGATTCAGTCATGGAGGCCCCAGGCCTTTCTGCTGAATCCCCTCCTAACTGGACTTTAAAAAGGCGAACCTGAAAATGTCACATTCTTGATTAAAATATGCTTCATATGCTCTCAAGATCAAGTCCAAAATCCTTAACATGACCGGCAAAGTCCCAGAAGACATGACTTATGACAACCTTACTTCCTCTCTCACCAATCTCCCCCACCATCAGCCACAACCAGCCCGACACACGTGCTCTACCTTCCAACCAAACCGAGCTACCTGCACTTCCCAAATGTGCTGCACTCTTCCCTACCCCAGGGACTTTGTATATCCTATTTCTATTTCCTGGAATCCTTCTCTCCCATCTCCTTCAACGTCCTTCTGCCGGGCTCATCCCTATTCCTCATGAATCAATTTAGCTATCATCTGGAAAGTTATCTCTGATTCCCAGGGCTGATTCAGGATCCATCTTGTCTGCATTCCTGGATCTCTAAGCTTCTATTATAGGACTGATCACCATCAGTTGGCTTTATTATGTCTTTCCCAATAGACTATGAGCACTTTGAGAGTGAGCCTGCACGTGCATTCCTGTCACCACAGCTCCTACCAAGATGCCAGGCATCTAAGGGACACTCAGGGAGTGACTGTAGAGTGAATACATGAAAACATCTACAGCATGTCAGGAATGACAAATGACAACCTTTAAAGTAGGCTATGGGCCCTGGAAAACATATCCCATAGAGGAAAGAAAGCAAAGGTGAGAATTTCTACAATAAACTTTCTGTGAGATTTCCCAAAGGATCCCAGCAAATGGGGCCATCTGCAATCCAAGACCACTGGACCACCCTGGCAAAGCAAAGCCCACTTCTCAGAATTGCAAGGGAAACCCCTCTGCCCACATTGTACTCTTAGCGCACTCAGTCTGGAAATGGCGTGTCACATTTTTTGGTCTGTGCTGGCCTGCTCCGGAGTTGAAGGGAATGGCATTCTCTAGGCACAAGGAATGCACCCAGACCCACTGATTAGGAATTTATTTTTAAACCAAAAAGTTTGGGAAGAGTTAAGCAGCCTGGAAGCTTTTAGAGATATATAGCAAATGGGATTCAGCACAAACTCCCAGGATGTAGAACTTGTCCCAGACAGGAATGAAAGCTGTCTCAGATCTGGTAAAGATTTCTAGGGACTTAAGTAATTACCAAAGATCTATTTGCAGCAGATCCCCAAGGTGGACACTAAGACTCCAAGGGCCTGTTCTCATGTGAGACCTGCAAATGCAGGCTTCTTTGTCCCAACAGATGGGCAAATTTTGACAAATATAGGCTTAGCTGGATCCTTGAGATATTGTTGTGTAGAAAGACTTCAAACCAATTTCTAGTTTGGATGTTATATGGATGTGTCATTGATGATTGTCTCCTACAAGCTCTATTTCTTCATCTCTAAAATGCAGATCCACTGAAACTGTGTTCCCAGGAGACCACAGATCAGGACAGTGGATCTGACAGTGGATTGGTACAGTACAGCAGTTGAGAGGGTGGTCTTTGGGGTCTGAATGCCTGGATTAAACTCTGGCTCCATCAACTGTGTATAACTTGTTTTCTTAACCTGCAAGCCTCCCTTTCCACATCTGTAAAATGGAAATAATGAGAAGTTGTATAGGAGTAAGGATTCGGTAGGATTTTATATTGAATATATTTTATTTAATATTAAATCCTTGCAAGCTCCTGGCTTAGAGGAGCTAAGAATCAATATGTTTTAACTACCATTAGTGAAATTGGACTATTCCTGACAATCTGGGGCATACAGCAGCCACAGGACTGACCAGGACAGAATCTTTGCTCAAGCGGTTCACCTCATAACATTGCAAAAGAGTCCTGTAGCTTCCATTATAAGATGGTCACTGATTTGGATTTGTTCTCTTTGTCAATCAACACATATTTACCAAGATTATGTGCCCAGATAGTTCCAAGCATCTGGAGATACAAAGATGTAGGAGGAATGGTCCCAGCCCTTTTTGAACTCACTGAAGGGTGGGAGAGTCAGATCCAAAAAGATGTCATGGCAGAATAAGATCCATCTCATTACAGTGTGATAAGTCAAGTGAGACAGGAAGGCAGGGGGCTGTGGACACGCAGAGAAGGGGCCCAGCATGTGTGGAAGGCTTCCTAAAGGACATAAGGTTCAAGGGGAGACACAAAAGAATGAGAAGGTAAAGTTCACCAGCTGAAGAAGAAGGCAAGGGAAGCATGTTCAAAGCAGGAAGGCCAGCCAGGACAAAGGCATAGAGATGCCACACAGTTTGGGAACTGTTGAAATGACCAGAAGACCTGAGAGTAATTCATCTTGGCTAGAGGCCAGGATGTAAGGGCAGCGATGAAGTTGGAGCCTGATGTCAATAGAAGCTTACCAGGGAGATCCCATGGGCTGAACTCAGGCTCCTCGACCTTGGCACCATTGACATGCTGAGCAGAATGGCTTTTGTTATTTATGGGAGCTGTCCTGAACGCTGGGGGATGTTTAACAGCACCCCTGGCCTCCACACACCAGATGTCAGTAGCACATACACACCCCATTCCCCACTGCGACAAACAAAAATGTCTCCAGACATTGTCAATGCCCCCTAAGGGGCAAAAATCTCCTGGTTGAGAACCACTGGACTAAACTAAGGACTTTGAACATTACACTGGGCCAGAGGCTCCTAAGGTTAGGTGACATGGTCAGATATACATTTAATTTAGATTGTTTTGGATTAGAAAGTCAGCACAAAGACAGCCAAGCTGGCTATTTCAACCACCTAGGAAAGAGATTACGAGTGACAGTAGAAATACTAAAGAAGACATGTTCTCTCTATAGCTATAGCAAGACATATTAGATATAGATAAGTATATAGATATATATCTCTTTATATAGATATATACATATATACTAAATGATAATTAGCATATATACTAATTATACACTGATATATAATAATATGAATATGTATATATAATACTAATTATACACTAATATATACAGTAGTATAGAGTGTATATATATAGTATATAGTGTATATATATATAGTATATATATATATAGTATATAGTGTATAGTATATAATACACACACACACACACACACACACACACACACACACACACTAACTAGCTCTATAGGAGAATGGGGGGTGGCTAAGGGAGAAGGGGGTAATGAGTCTACCTCCTCTCCAAGGAGAAATAGGAAAACTTTTTTCATATTGTTTATAATTCTCCAGAAAAATTATAAATGCCACCATTGCACTTTAAAATTGGTAACATAATTTCACAAACATTAGGTCATGAAATTCTCACAACAGCCCCTTAAATTTGGTTTTCCGATCCCTATATTACAAATGAGGAAACTAAGGTTTAAAGCGTTAGTGATTTACCCAGAATCACACAGCCGGTAAATTGTGGAACATGGACTCACTTCTTGAGGTCAAATCCCATTCTCTTTCCCCCGTATCATGAAAGTTGTTTCATAAACATAAGGCTTATGGTATTCTGACGTGTTGCAATCGGTTTGATCTGGGGAGTTTTAAAACGAACTCCATCTAGTTTTTCAAACAATACGTTTCTAAGCAGATGATCTCATAAAACTACATAAAGAATAGAACCACAAAAAGTTCTGGAAAGTTTTGTGTGCTATTTTTTTTTTTTTTTTTTTTGTATGTGCCTTCTTTCTTTTTTCCCTCTTCGTCATGGTGTTAATTAAGGACGTGCTGTTCCTTTTTTTACTCACTGCAGGCTCTTGTAGACAGAGCTCACCAGCCCTCGCTGAAGTACTCACCCCACAACAATGCTTGTACCCAGAAATTCTCCAGGTTTCTGTGAATTTCCTGCCTGGAGTCCTTGTGCCACACGCAGGCAACTGAGGGGCAGAGAGAATCAAGCCCTTTACTTACTTTGTTCGAATTCCCCCTGTTGCTAACAAATCTTTCTGCTTTATGTTAAGAAGGAGAAAAAAATGTGATTTTTTTTTTTTTTTTTTTTTTTTTTTTGCTTGGTGCAAAGTTTACAGCTGATAAATCTGTCTAAATGTTGTTAACAGGTCAAGTGCACCTGGGGGCCAAACAGGATTTCTCCAGACCCATGAAGATTGTGTGCATTTTCCCCCACTGTACCCACACGTCATTTGTTACACTATTTGAAAGGCTTGGCCAGTGGCTGTACTCAGCCTCACTCCCACCCCGAGTTATAAAGCTTGCTCCACTTACAGAGTTTTCCAGCAATTAGGGAAAAAATTTCTGGGAGGAACATCAATATTGTTCTGCACACTTGGGCAAGAAACAGAAAAATTATGGAATGTATTCAAACTACACAGTTGCTCTCTTTCTCTCTCCTTCCTTCCTTCCTTTCTTTACATAAATTTGCTTGAAAATTGGATTTAAAGTCGGAAGACTACTTTGGCCACTGGAGGTGAAAGGAAAGCAATATTTGTCCAGAGCTTTTCAGGGGCTAGGTCTTGCGTTAGTCCCTTAGCCTGCTTATCTCATTAATTCTCACCACGGTCCTGTGAGACATCATCCCTTTGCCCTCATTTTCTAAGAGGAAACTTGGAGGCTCAGAGTACGGAAGACTTGCCCAAGACCGCTTAGTAAGTGAGGGCAGAACTGACAATATTTATTTACTCATTCAGCTAATTGTTGAGAGTCTGCTTTTGCCAAGCACCGTTCTAGGGACTGAAGTGACATTTGTGAAAGAAACAAAGACCTCTGTTCTTATGGAACAAACATTCTAGACACTAAGACAGATAATAAACATGATAAATACATAAAAAGTACAGTATGTTAAAGACAACAAATGCTGCAGTAGTCACTGATGTTGTTCACTAAATATTTCCTGCGGTCAGCTTTCCATGTGTCTGGCTCTTGCGAATGAGTGGTAAGCAGTGTCACTTCTGGGCTGGAGTATGTAATTACTAGTTTGAAACTCTCCAGGACGCTCTGTCCCCTGCTATGATGATTCCTCTATTAATCTGGGTCCCAGGTAAGAACCCAAGAGTTCAACTGCAGGAAACAAGGGCAAAGCTATATGGGAGAGAAAGAGGTTCAACTGCTACAGTGTAAGTAATGAACATTTAATCAGCAGTAACACAATAAGGGGAACTGTGAGGCCTTGCCCTGGAGTTCATAACCAACAGTACAAATAGCCGAGCGCCTGCAGCCAGGGGAATAGAGTTGTATGAGTCATATCCCATTGTGCAGGGAGCATCGTATAGTGGAGGAGCTGTGGAAGGTGTGTCAAGTAGACGTGGGCTCAATCTCAGCTATGCCATTAACTAGCTAAACAAAAACCTTGACCTTGAAATAGTTAATATTTGAAGCTCAGTTTATTTGCAAATGCAAGGAACAAACTCTTGCTTTACAGAGCTATTGCATTGAAATAAGGTACAGTATGTGAAGTGAAAATGGTTGGTCCCATGTTCATTAACTATCAGTGTCCCTGCTGCTCCTCTTGTTTCCCCGACCCCACTGGTCATCTTCAAGTGCTCTCTCGGAAATGAGAAGTCAAGTCGTGTATTGTCTGCATCTGACTTTTTCTCAGTCAAATGGCTGTAATTAGACTGCCTTTCTTTCCTTTTAAAAGCCTGGTTCTTGTTTTCCTCACTTTGGTTTCTTTGTTTTGTTTTGTTTGTGTGCTTTTTTTGCTTCTTTTCATTTGTCTTCAGAAAATTATTTACGTATCCACTGTTTAACATTCCAAAGAATGAACATCCTCTTCAAGATTTGTTTTACACTGTATAGCAAATAACATTGATTCTCACTTCCTATGACAGCTGCTCTATCTTCTTCTCTTCTCTTGGTTCCTCTTTCTGAAGAAAAGTGAGACACACAGCCTCCTAGCTCCCCTTCAGTGGTCTCTATCTCACGCATCATCCTCCCCTCTCTTGGGACCCTGTCTGTTGATTGAAATATATAATTGGATTAAGCAGGTTTATGTCTCTGCATCCTGTTTCTTGTGTAATTTATGTCCTTCACCATACACCAGTAAGGAAAAAAAAAAGCAAGTGTCTTCCTTGCTCACAAAGAAAAATCAATTATTCTCCTTCTAAAATGAAATCATATGTACTTATTTGGTGGGAAGTCTTCAAAGAAATCAAAAGTATCCCTCTAAAATATTCAGGCCATCTTTACAACCCCCCAGGGTCTGGTTGAATGTTTTATTAACAAAAAGTTTATTGGCTACCTACTAGGCATTTGATACCAAATACAAACAAGATCTAGTCCCTCCCCTCAAGGAGCTTATAGTATAGAAGAAGAAGTAGACATGGCACATTACAGTGCAGTATGATTCATGCAGTGATAAGAGTGCAGCAGTCAGATGTGGCCCAGGGGAAGGTGTGATTAATGCAGTGGTGTTTCTGGCAGCAGTACGGGGTCTGAGGGGACAGTGAGATGGGAGATAAGTGGGTTGGGAGAGATCAGCCAGAGCAGGTCATAAAAAGCTCCAGTTTTATGAGAGAAAAAAAGGTAGACTTTTCTTATTTTCCTCAAGAGAGGGTAGGATTAGAAGACTGTGTGTGTAGTGGCTGATTCCATAGCGACTTTAGATTGGTTCTAATTCAAAAATGGAAAGAGGAGAGAAGAAGCAAAAGAATGGAATTAATTAGACACTGTGCTGGGAAATGAAACACATTATCTTGTTTGATTCTTACAACACCCCAGCAAGCACCTGTTTCATCACAAGCTATTGTTATTGCACACATTTTATACATGGGAAGGCTAAGGTTCAGAAACTTTAATGGGGGAAGAGGCATCACTGCACTGCTTCCCACCGGGGCTGACCACTGGGGATCAGCGTGTATCACTCCAGGCCGGGATGTGCTCCCATGCAGTGGGCGAGGGCCAAGTGCCCTGTACCTGTCTGATGGACTGAGAGGCGTGGCAAAGCTCTTCTGAGTGCTGGCTGGGAAACCCAAATGCTATGTCCTTACCACATTGGTTTTCTTCTGCCAATCTGTCCACTCTAGGGGCTGTTATGATTATGGTTTCTAGAAGCTGACAGAAGCTAGATGTTAAGCTGTGAACTAATGATAGCTGGAGGAAAGATGAATATCTAGTAAATTTAAAAATTACCAAGATGGCATATCCCCAGATAAAGATTTTATAGCGCCTGAAACACCTTTGTTCTCTTCCATTGTTTAGAACTTCAACACTGATATACAAAAGATGCTTAGACCCCAGAACATCACAACTGGATAAATAGTGCTTGCACAAAAGACGTAAAGCTTTGCCTTGGGACATGAAGAAGCACTTCACTGGGGGAACTAGGGGGAACCACCATTTCATCACCCAGCCCAACAGTGTTTCCCACATCTCCTCCCTCTGACAGAGACAGAAGGTGGTGCTGGGGGTCCAAATCACTCCAACTCACAGGCAATTTCTTCAGCAGGCTTTTTCCTTGGGGTAAACTACCTGGAAAAGGAGATTCCCTACACTCTTGCTTCTGTGGGGTCAATCAGGAGGAGTTTACCAATGACCCTTGGTCTTTGTCTTAAGCCCACATTCTCAAAAATATGGTGATTTTTATTTTTTAGTGGTCTGGCAGATTGCAGGTTTGCCAAGACCTATTACCAGGTGAAAGTGGTCAATAACGGCCAATAACAATGTGGATGTTGGGCAAGACCAGAGCCACCTGAGCAAGAACCAAGCTCTCTAGAAACCAGTCAAAGCCATTGCCCTGAATTACATGTTTGATGAGGAGCTGCCGGCTGGCAACATGAAGAAACTCAGGTGTGTTGGCCAAAGAATCACTATTCAATCTGTTTGGAAGGCTAAGCTTTTTTTTTTTTTTTTTTTAACATCTTTATTGGTGTATAATTGCTTTACAATGGCTAAGCTTTTAAGAAAGGTAGAATTGGCCCAGGGGAAGGTGTGACGGATCATGGCCAGGGGCCTGTCACTCATCCTTACCAGTCAGCCTCAATCAAGCCTAGTTTTATCAGATTGATTGTCATTACACTTCTTTTTCTGTTTCCTTGAAAATTATTGCCCAGGTTTAGCAATTATTCCCTCCACCATGTTTGTACAGAACTGATTCTTTGGCTCAAGTATTGAAAAGCAGGACTTCCTTGGGTTTCCTGGCACCCTTAGTCTCCTTTTATCCCCCTAATGACCCTTTAGGACAGATGAGGCAGATAATATCAACAACTTCTCATCTGACAAATGAGGACTATGATGAAGGTGGCTTTTCCAGAACTAGAAGGGAGACTGCCTGAAAAGCCAAGCAGTTTTCTCCTTGAATGTCCTGAGGGATTGAACAGCGAGGCCCTGGTTCCCACTACTGCACAATTACATGCTGCAGTTTCAAGCCAAATTTCTCTCTCCCCTTTCAAAGTGCTGTAGGGCAGTATTTTCATAATGCAGAGGAACTCCATCAAATTTGGATTTTATTTATAAGATGAAAGGTCCCCTTTGTATGTAGGCATAATGGGAATAGGATCCAAGTCAAGACCATCTTCCTGAACTCTTTCTTTTCTTTCTTTTTGGTTCATCTCAAGGCAATGCTGTGTGTCTAAAAAGAGTCATTGTTATTATTGCTATTTTTGTTATCATTCTTATCGATTGATTGGTGGTGGTGGCAGTCATTGTCATCTTGGGCTCACTCTCAATCTCTCAATTCCTAAATGAAACCTTAGTTTTTCTGGCTTATTTACCAAGACCTTATACTGACATGAAATTTTACCATCTATCTGACCCTGGTCTGCCTCCCATCCTGTCCCTGACTTTTTTTTTCTCACTGCACAAGTCAGAAAGTCAAACCCTTGCAACCTTTATCTCCTTCCAATGGTTTGTAAAACATCATAACTTTAGGACTCCTTTACAACTATAAAATGCTCTGATTCAAAATTTTGTGTTTCTCTCTCTCGGTGTTGAGCAATGTTTTTACTCTCAGATAATTCAGAAAAAATAATACCTACAACCCCTTTTTCTCTACAATTCAAAATGAAGACAGCCACTCCTGTAGAGCTGATTCATTTTGTTATAAAGCAGAAACTAAAAAACAAACAAACAAAAAATGAAGACAGCTGTACTGGGTCCCCTAGAGACTCTGCTGCTGAACGGGCTGTAGAGATAGACGGGGAGGAAGCTCTTCTGCTCCTTCACCACGATGGTCTTGGGAGTTAAGGATGGCCCCAGGGCAAGCTCCTCAGTTTTCATCCATCTCCTGAAGGCTGGAAACCTACGGACACCTCACCAGCACCACCCTCAAGTACCAATGAGTTCTAGTTATACTTGTGCTATTGTTGTGTCTTAATCGGTTTAATATGATATTTCTGAGATGGTTTGCTTATAAAATATATATATATGTATGTATATATATTCATTTGCCAATAAGTCTCCTTGAAAATTTCATTGGGAATGTTTCTATGGTCAATAATGTTTATAATGGGTCTTTGGGACCCATTTGATAACACAGTTTCTCTCGTGGCTATTTCATAATACTTTGATTTGTAAAGAAAGTTTTTGTAATTTTTCTGTGTATATTTTCTCATTGTTCTTTTTTGACAAGGAAGCCAATATCATGTTAAGGCGTCAGAAATTGGGTTTATAGCGCTACTTGCCTCTTGGGAAAGTAAATGAGAGTAATTGTTGTGATTTCTTCATCAATATAATTTGGGGAGAGAATGGATTGGTTAAAATAGATTAAGTTATTTGCTCAAGAAATACAGTCAGTGATAACAATGAAGCCTTGAGTCTAATTTTGCTCCACGGCCCGGCTGTTTTGCACAGTTGGATTAGGAAGCCAGAGCAGATATCCAGTTTGTTTCTGGGGCTGGGTTTCACATTTTCATTCTACAACTGCAAGAACAGAGGACAGAATAGGGTAGGGGCTTCCCCCGGGTCACACAGAAAGGGGATGGCTGAGCGGCAATAAGAAGCTAGGCCGCTTGATGCCCCAGGCAGGGTTCTGTCCCCTCTTCCAGGGGTTCCTTAGTGGTTTAGAGTCATTTCCTTTTCCTCCTCCACACTGGGCACCACTTAACCCTCTCTTTTATTGCATTAAATAGCTGATGACTGAGGCTCAAACCAACATATAAAAAGGTAGTTCTACCTCCCAGTGTATACATATTCTTGGTGCCTCCTCATGGGAACTGAATCTTTGGAAGTATGGTATAAAAAAGCAAATCTGCTCAGTTGAAAGGCAACATGGTAGAGTAAAAAGAGTCTGGGCTTTGAAATCAGACCAATTTGGGTTTTAAACCTGTCTTTATTTCTAACCAGCTGCATGGCCTTGACCACATTACAGAGTCTCTCTGAGCTTGATTTCAGTATCTGGGCCAAGGAGACCTTAGTACCTGTTTCCTATCCATGACAGTGTGCACCAGGTGAGGTTGCAGACAGATTATATTTGAAAATTCAGAACAGAAAAATGGCTACAAAACTTCTCAAATGTGAGGACAACATTTTGAAGTGAAAGAAATTTTCATGTGCTATTCCAATATTCCCTGTGTATATGCAACATTGATTCAATCTACAGGTGGTTCTTGGGACATGTATGGGTTTCTCAAATCTTGTCATAACTCTACAGGGAAAGCCTCCCCTCCCACCAAAAAAAAATCCCATCTCACCCTTGATTCTCAGGATTATGTCCATCTAGCAAATACCTAATTATTCAATAACCGCTAATCACATATTTACATTTTCTGTAAAGATATACCAAATACAGGGTATGTGGTATTAGAAAACATAATTTTCTATGCATCAAAAATCTATAACTTTTTTAATAGAAGAATAAAAGAGCACTTTCAATAAATGGGGAATTGCATTTTCTTAGAAAGTATGAATTTAGAAAAGATTTATCTTTCAGCTAAGAAAGCACAGTTAATAAGCTTTTTACCAGTTTATAACTTAAATGTATATTTTGAAATGTAAAAACTATAATATTCTTGCATATTCCCCTTTCTAAGACTTTCAGATAACTTCCATTAATTTTTTTTTTTTAACATTCTCATCAGGAAGCACAAATACAGTGGTAACTGGATTTACTCAAATGAGGTACAAAAAAGTTATGTGTTTCTGGCCTGCCCAGGGAATCAACATCAATGTGAAAAATTCTAATGCACGTAACATCCAGGCACCTCATGGCTCCCCTTCTCTTCGGCCTTTCCCCACCCACAATCATGAAGAAGAGCTGGCGATTATGGCGGTATCATTCTTCAGTCTACAATCTGACCCAAGACAAGGATCTTGTGAAAGTCCTCAATAACTAAACTGGGCTCCTTTCTGCCATCACTTTTTATGTGGACACAAACCCTCCAAGCCTTTATAGACATTAGGATTTAACTTTAGGATTTCTAGTCACTGCTTCATTGTTTTTCTAGAGTCAACCATATGAAGCTCCATCCAATTTCCTTGTCACTTCTAAGTTATACCAAGTGAGTCTTTGCTCCTGACAATTATATTAAATGGAAACAGTCCATACATATGATGATTTGATGTGAATAAATAGGCCACTTTCCCTGATACTTTCCCTGATGTGGGCCTCTAGGTATGCTAATGTCTTTGGGATAGAAAAGGTGTATTGAATGAATGTGCTTGCCCATGTGAATTCCCATGTCAAGATCCATACTGCCTAATGCCAGTTCTCGGGGAGAATTCTCCACTAACAATCTCAAATTGCATATTGTTAATGCATGCCATTAAAATTAATCTTTGC
This sequence comes from Balaenoptera musculus, assembly GCF_009873245.2. Lineage (NCBI taxonomy): Eukaryota > Metazoa > Chordata > Mammalia > Artiodactyla > Balaenopteridae > Balaenoptera > Balaenoptera musculus. Next base: position 91,506,522 of record NC_045790.1, read on the forward strand.
TTTAGCTGTCAGTTCTTATTTACAGACCCAATTTTCTTTGCTGCAGTTAACTCTAGTTATGAAATGTTCCCTGATTCTGAGGCCTTCATGCCACCTTAAATTGGCCCTAATTTGAGGATTGAGTGTGTATGGAGGAGTTTAAGACCCATCAAATTCACAATTCAGTTAATGCAGATGAAACCTCCTTATCTTGTAGATTCTTTGAAGGATGCGTCAATAGTATGGCCCCCAAATTTTCTTGCACACAAAAAATTACTATGTTCTTGGTCAAATATAGATGCCACAAGGGAAGAAAACTACCATTGTTTGAACACCTACCATATAGGGACATTGTGTTTATAGTTTTACATACATTAATTAGTTAACAACAACCCTATGAAGAAATTAATATTTTCTTCAAATTACAAATAAGGAACATAAATCTTAGATAAAGTAACTTACCCAAATTCATAAAGCTATTAAGTATAGTGGCTGAAATTAAAACAAAAACAAAGCAGGGGTTTCTGTTCTTCTGCCAGTGCTTTTATCACTACAACACATAGAACAAGAAGTTAAAAGCTTTCAGCTTTATTTCTCATTTTCTCAACTAATTAAACCCCATAAGAATTATGGTCTATGAGTTCGCATAACTTGGCACATAATGCTAAAGAGTTGTGTCTCATCTATAGATCATGTTGAATTCCAAAGGATGTAAAGTTTAGGCAGCTGATTCATTAGAATCCATTTTCTGTCATTTGTCTCAGTATTAATTATTCATTCATGTCCGGTTCTGTTTTCACCTTGTCAGTCACTCCCACCAAAAAAGTGATTGTAGGTAGGAATTTTCAATAGTATTCTTAAGGTCCTATTTCACTATTTCTGTTTCCTAGAGGGACCTGCAACTCCATGCTCTTATTGAAGAAGGACATTCCTGGATTCGAGCCTTAAGGACACTCACAGGTATCCAGCTCAACTCTAATGCATAAACAGGACCCTCACCCTGTCAGCAGCAGCTGGGTTAGCTCTTAGCACAGTCTGCACAGGACTGGAATCATGAGAGAGCAGAGTTCTTCACCCTAGTCATGGATATGTAGAGCCAAAGGTACCACATCAATGACTTTATAGACACAAGGTGGGATAGAGTACAGTTATGCAATTAGTGCTTATGGAAAAGAGTCCAAAAAAGTGGGGCGGTGGGAGGAGAAGGGAAGGAAGAAAGATACAGACAGCAGCTTCACCAGATAAACTTTTCCTTGAAAAAATCGAATTCTGCTTCTCCTTAAATATGCTAAGATGAACACACATATTTAACCTCTGCCCCCTCCTTCCCAAAAGTCTAGTTAAATGTCATTAGGCACTATAATACTTTGTTATTATTTGTCTGTCTGCCTGTTTGTTTGTTTTAAGGTATAAATACACAAAGAAAAAGAAAATAGAAAGAAGCTAAGAGCAACAGAATTTTGGAAGGTGGAAAGCAACTGGATCAGTTGGAATAGACTAAGCAGAATCCTAAACTGGAAGAAGTAATTTCAAACTAATGAGAATAAAGGAGATCCTACAAGTTTGCAGAGAAGAAATACAGTTTTCATATAAAAGTTCAAGAATTATATTGGCATCATAGTTCTAAACAGAAATCTTGGAACCAAAAGAAAATTGAGCAATGCCTTCAAAATTCTGAAGGAAAATTATATCCAACCAAGCTATCAATTAAATGTGATGGGAATAAAGCCATATTTGGACACACAAAGTTTAAAATTTTTTTAAATTATTATTTAAAAAATTATTTAAAATTATTATTTAAATTATTATTATCTTCCAGATATCTTTCCTCGGGAAACTACTAGAGAATGTGCTCCATCAAAACAAGAGAATAAACCAAAGAGAAGAAGTCGGAGATCCGAGAGACAGAGAACCCAACATAACAATACATCAGAGGGAATCTCCAGGATGTTGCAAGAAAACTCCTATGCAGAAGCCCTAAGAGAGTAATTAGTTCAGGTTGGGTTCTCCAGAAGCAGAGGCTGAGAAGGAGTTCGGCATGCAGAATATTTATTAGAAATCAATACTTCTCAGGAATTGGGAAGAAGTGAGAGGGAAGAAGCAAAACCAAGCAGAAGGAGAAGTTGAATTATGATGCAGATACAATAAAGCCTTGGCCGACCCCTCAAGGAGCTCTGGAGCATTACAGTCCATTTGAGCTGCTCCTCAGTGGGCTGAAGTGACTTTTACAACCTCTCCGTTATCAGTCACTGGATATGGGCTGCCAGGGCAAAGGCATGCTCTTGGGTGGGACAGCTCTCTGCAGCTGAGACAAAAGATGAAGATGCTGACAGCTGGAGGCTGTCTGCTGACTCATTCCCAGCAGCTGGAACAAAACGTCCCTCCTTGAAGGGGCTTCTGGACAACACATCTCCATGTCCACCACACTGGTCCAGGTTGGAGCAGGTTAAAAGAGTCCAGAAGAAAGTTCTTCAAAGAGATGAAATTGATAGACAACCTTATATGTTTTAAATTTATACAACTGGGTGTTAAGTTTGGAGATGAATGAATGATGAGTACATAGAAACCTAAGCAAAGGATAATAACATGATTAACTCCAAGGACAAGAAAATATTGTGCAAGAAAATAATCATACAATACTGCATGCTCAGATATAAATCATCTTTATATGGTCATACAATTACATTAAGAGAATGAAAAACATGAGAAATGTGGATAGGGATAAATCCTTACCTACCATAGTGTAGTACTTAAAATAGTATTAGTACTTACAGTAGTTTTCACACATCAAGAAATAGCAACATAAGCTTGGTTTAAATATATAGAGGTAAACGCTAAAAGATTCTATTAGAAGTGTTGCAAGTTGTTGCCTCTGAGAAGAGGAATATAGGAATAGATAGAGAAGTGTTGTTTTTCATAGAATTATGTACATGTATAGCTTTGATAAAATAAAACCTAAATTTCAAAAAAGAAAATATATTCTATTATATTCTGTGCTTCCTGATGGCAAGTATTAGGGTCTGGTTCTCACTATGTTTTTCCCAACCTATTCAGAAAGGATAGCCAAAGTCATTCTCTTGCCCACAGTCAACCTCCCTTCCTGGCTCTTGTCTTCCAAAAGTGAGACTTTGAGAAGATTTTGCGGGGGGAAATTGGAGCAGTGAGTGCCTTTGAGTAGGGAGAGGGGAACACAAAGGGATGGAAGAGAGAGAATGCCTAAGGCAAGGAAGGTGTTGGAGTCGGGGAGGTCCTATGAGTAACATCTAGTCACTGGGGCTCCCAGGCTAAGCAAAAATTCTGGAGTCAAGTTTGTGATGGAAGCTTCAGAGCCACCTGAACTTAAGATACTCTGTAGACTTGGATGATGAGAACATCAATAGTGTTCATGAGAGTCTGAGGAAATAGACACCAACCACAATTCCCCAGCTCCACTTAGTATTCTAATATTTCCTTGGCTCTCTGGGGACTACAAGTACACTCTACAGAAACAGTGGTATTATTATTATTGTCATCATCATTACTATTTAGAATAACAAACAAGAGGACTGAATAGCTTTTATTTAGTGACCTGTAAACCTATTTTAGTAGAAATTATGCCTGCCTATATATAATCTTCTGGACAGTCTTATTCCAGAATATTTTAATACATGGCTAACAAGTCTCAAATTATCACAAGTCTCACTTCAGTACTTATTCATCAACTGGAATGATAGAAGAAAAGATTATCATGGCCCTGAAAATAACCTGACTATTCATCAATGTTCCATGTTTCTAGACTTAGGGCTTTGTATATGCTTTTCTGGCTTCCTGGACCAGTCTTGTCCCTGCTCTCTGCAGAAGTTGCTGCTTCTCATTGAAGCTTAAATGTCAGCTGCAGCCCTAGGCCTTCCAGGAGTAGGATCACTCCATCTCAATAAGTTCTCTGTTACTCTCCAGCTCAGTCCCCCAACACTCTGGACAAGCTCTAATTATTTTATTTATTCACAGATCTGTTTTTTTCTTAACTCTCTCCCCACTCAAAAGCCATCTCCTTGCAACCAGGAGCCTTGCCTGTCCTTTTTACTCTGTACCCAGATACTTGGTAATAGCTCAGTGAATAGTTATTGAGCTTAAAAACCTACGAGTTTCACAGTTAACAAGATTAGGCAGTCTTTGATTTTTGGTTGTAATTTAAAGTAGTTAAAATGTCAATTATGGCAGCTGTTCAACTTAGTCACCACAAATGTGTGACTGAGCACCCTGCTGTTTGTACAATAAAAAAGCAGTTGAATTTTCAAGGCTACTGTACAGGTAAGAGCTCATGAGTCCCAAACCATGCCTTCCTAAATTCCCAAACTCAGAGACACAGTTGGTAATTCATCATTCATATTGTACCAGTTGTTCCACCAACATAGGAATTAACAGAGGAGAAAGCAAAGATATGAACAAACTATTACTACCATTTATTGACCATTTACTACACACATGGTACTTGGTATATTATACTTTTCAACCTTATAACAATCATGAAGGACAGTTTGGTGGGGGGGGGGTTTAATCTCACTTTAAGATGAGAAAATAGAAGCTCAGAGAAGTGAAGTAATTTGTCTAAGAACACACAGCAAGTAATTATCTGAGTGTTGAATGAGAACTCAGGTCTGTCATTTCTAAAGCTGGCGCTCTTTTCACTATAAAATGTCATTTCTGAAATCTAAATTTGTACCTTTTCACAGCCAGAAGATCAAACCACAGTAGCTAAAACTGTGCTATTATAATAACACAGCCCTTTTTAAACGGAAAAGCTAGGAAACCAACTCCTTTTAGTGTGCTGTTGAGAAGTTTACAGAAAGTTTTTTGTTCATGGAGCACTTATGCAATTTTATATAATGACCCTGAGAATCATGGCGCAATCACTGAGGTCTCAGCATAAATCAAGAGGGAAAATGATAATAAATGTCTTTGAGCTAATAATGGAAAAGTACCAAAGTCTTCAAGGGGTTACAGGTTAGCAAGAAAAGATATGAAATGTAAATGACATGTCATTTACTGTAAGAACAAGGTACAAATGTTCAGAGTAATTTCTTTCCACCATGAATTCCTAATGAAATGTTGAGATCAATGTCAAGCAGTTTATTGAAACAGGACATGGAATAGATGTCAAAGTTAAGTCAAACCAAATGAAGTAAGTTAGAGGAAACAGGGCCATATGATCTTTTGTCTTTGGTTTCAAGAACAAAGAATTTTTTTTTTCTTTTTTCAAAGCAATAGTATTTAGAAGTTATTAGTCATGAGATAAAGCGTCAACAGACATTGGACAAAACCAAAACCAATCTCCTCTTTAAAACAAAATTTATAAAAATAATTTTTAAAACAACCTTAATTTCAAGTTTTCTTATTAGTTATTACTTTGATAGATATACCAAGACAATTTACAGAGAAAAATTTATAGAAAAAATTCTTTATTCATCAGAAGATATCCTCAATTTCCTATTTTCAAAGGAATTGTAATCACATTGTTTCTAATTATAAAATACACGTTCATTTGAAACTTGAAAAAATCAGAAAGAAAACCCTCCCATAATCCCACAAAACCATGATAATTTTCCTACAAGTAGAAATATGTTTATATATTACATATGTAATACATATTTCAGGCTCAGTTTTAGAATGCTCATAATCTTTTCCCTACTCTGTGCTTGGGGATTAGGGTTTTGCAGGATGATAATAATTTTATATAATTATTTTTTTAATTAAGGTGGTTTTTATTAAACATATGGTTATACATGATTTGATTCCTATGACTTCGAAAAGCTTTTAGATAAATACATTTGGGAGTCTTTTACTGGATGGTATCTTTATACTGAGTACAAAAACTATGTTACCAAAACCCCATAACTGTCTTCACTCCACCTGTGTTATCACATACCCTCTTGCTGGCCTTACCTAGAAGGACACAAGTTAGTGAAGCCCCATCTTGCTGGCCACTCTCAGCACCATTTCCTTTTCTCTTTGCTTAATAGCCAGCTACATAAAAATCTGTTTCAGAATCTCGCATTGTAATTATCTGTGAAAAGGAAGTGGGTTTCGCCCTTGCCCATTTTTGTCCTAAAGTCAGTCCATCAACTACTTCTCAGGTGTCATGACCCTCAATCTGGTTTGGTTTTGTGTGTGGGGGGGGGAAGGTTGTTTGTTTGTTTTTGTTTGTTTGTTTGTTTTAGTTAGAGGAGGATTTATCATTGTCCCAAGCCATGGAAAAGATGGCAGAGGGCACTGCTTACAGCTCAACAAGGTCTTGGCCTGAAGAAGTTGTAGAGGATTGCTGTGTGGCCCCTGTTGCCCTCCACATGGATGCCCAGATCTGACCCTCCATCTCAAACCACTCAGCTCCAGAAGGTCATTGCTCCTCCTCCCCCCAGACCACACCCCAGCCACCAGTGAGATAGAGAACTCTTTCAAAATTTCCTGTGTTGGCATAAAATTTACGCCCTGCTTCCCTCAAGCTTGCCTTTTGCCTTTTGGGTCTTAAAAACCCATGTTGAAGGTTGAAAAACAAAAAGAAAAAGAAAAGCTCACCCCACCCACTGTTTCTTACCCTTTCAGTCCTGCTTCCCCCAGAGTTAGTGTGAAAACCACTGAGGAAGGGTCACATGCAAGGAGGAAGAGAAAAAGAAAGTATGATGGTTGATATTGCCAAACATCACACTGATTCAATCACTATCTGCCCCTCAATGACTGTGAGCTGCTTGAGGGCAGAAGTGCCACTCCTAATGCCGGCACCCCACTGCTTAGCACTACTTCTGGCTCAGCTGTGCAGCCTCAGAACTACTCACTAGATGGATACACGTGTGAGATACCACAATTTTTGATTATCAGATATGGAGAAATTTGCCTGCCACAAATGGTATTCTTAACTTCCAACAGAGCAAAGTTTCATAAAAGCAAAAAAATGTTTTACTTCTAAGTAGAATACTGGAGTACTTAGTGTAAACTGTTGAATTAAACAGATTTATGATAGTTCTGCAAAAGTAAAAGTTTACAAGGTGTTTTAAAGAAACTGCTATTACAGGCCATAGAATTTCCACAAGCATTTGAACGTGAGACGGTGTAATGCCTCTGCATCTGATGGTGACGTAAGTGCAGGAGTCAAACACTCAGCCCTCCACCCTCAGTCAAGTGGGATGACCAATGAATATAAAATTAGGGGAAAACCAGCATCAGCAATGGAAAATAGGAAGGATGCTGTGCATATGCCTGACACATTAGGGAATCTATATTTCATATAGGCTGATGATAATGAACGGAATGTACCATTTAGGCTCTATTCATGCATGTCCTTGTAATAGAGAAGGGATAGCAAGGAAGTGGAGGACCCAGACAATTCCTATAAGACCAACTAATTTGCAGGGGTGAAAAGAGACCTTAGGATAGGAAAGTTCAATAATCAAAATGCTAGTTCTGCTGCTAGGCTTTCTCCTTGAGCCAGGAGCCATCTCAAGAAGAAAGTGCTCACAACAGAAGCAAGAAGCCACTTCAAGTGGGATGCCACGTTGCAAGTCCAAATAAGAAAATCACCTTGAAAAGATGAAATGCTTCTTTTGAAATATTTACTGTAAGAAATAAGAACACAAATATGACACTGTGTCTCAGAAAGATTCTGGAGGGTTTCTGAATGAGTATCTGACAGCTAAGTCAGCAGCGGAAGTAAAAAAACCACAGTTGTTGAATGTGGCGTAGATGGCTGATTGTTCACCAAAAATTCATGGTCCCCCTTCCGTTATTATTCTTGGGAGGCACCTGCCCCTTGATACTGGAGTAGAGCCATATGAATAGTTTTTGACAAAGGAATATGAGCAGAAGTGAAATGTCACTCCTGGGCTTAGGCTTTTAAGAAGCCAGCATGCCTTCTCTATCGAATCTTTCTGCCTTGGCTGGCTGGAGACAGAGGACTCAGAGGTCCTTAGGGATGGAACGAATCTGGGATCCAGAACCGGCAAGTAGAGGGTGGACAAATGAATTTCTACTGTTAAGTAGAATGTTGGAGTTTGCTAGTGTGGTAGATGGTTTAATGGCTGCAAATTCCTTCCCCCACAGTATCCACAATACAACTTTGCTGTGCCTTCAGAAAGGAAAAACTATTTCCTCTCTACTTTCTCTTTGCCAACTAAAGGAAAACCCTGCTTTTCCATATTCTATTACACTCACACCAATACTTCACCTCTGACACCAGATGTGTGTTTTTTCCCACACAAAGCAATTGTCCAATTCTCTGTGAACACCAACTGTATGTCCTATAATTCAATTAAATTCTGACACTATCTACCTAGAGTTAGCATCAGATCCACAAGTTAAGGGCTCAGTCCCAAAAAACTGCCTCCACTTTAGATGCCAATCACAAGTCCAGGTTGTCTGTCATCTGTGCTTGTGACTGACCAGCTATAAATCAAGGTTTCCCATGACCTCCTCCTTGGGTTCAATAATTTGTCAAAATGGCTCACAGAATTCAGGGAAACAGCTTACTAACTAGATTACTAGTTTATTATTAAAAGATACAACTCAGGAACAGCCAAGTGAAAGAGATGCATAGAATAAAGTACGGGGTAAGGGGTACGAAATATCTGTACTCTCTCTGAGTGTGCCACCCTCCCATGTATTCAGTAACCTGGAAGTTCTCCAAACCCCTTCAGTTAGGATTATTATGGAGGCTTCATTACCTAGGCATGATTGATTAAATCATTGGCAGTTAGTGATTAAACCTATCTCTAGCACCTCTCTGCTCCCTAGAGGTCAGAGGGTGGGGTGTAAAGTTCCAACCTCCTAATCACAAGGTTGTTTCTCCTGGTAACCAGCCCCCATTCTGAAGCTATTCAGGAGCCCCCCAGCCACCATCAGCTCATTAGCATACAAAAAGACACTGTCACCTTTAAAAGTCCAAGGGTTTTAGGAGCTCTGTGCCAGGAACAACAGGGACAAAGATCAAATATATATGTCTTATTGTAAATCACAATAGTACACCTTCTATCCAGAAGTGGATAGAATCTGGCTGGCCTTGTGATGTGTTTAGACCAAAAGAATGTAGCAGTAATGCCATTGTGGGAGTTCTAGAGCCTAGGCTGTAAGTTCCTATCCTCACGTATTGGAACACTCTTAGCAACACGTAACGGGGCCTGGGTCAGCAGAGAGACTGAACGGAGAAAGACCCCGTAACAGGTCCAAGACTGTGCATGAAGCCATCAGAGGCCATCTTAGACTCTCCAGCCCCAGAGGAGCAGATGACAAAGTATAGTCATAGGAGTGAGCCCAGGAGAAAGCAGTTGAAGAACCACAGAATATAAAACTTAGGGGAAAATAACATAAAATAGAGTTAAAACAGATATCTCTGTATTACAAACTTCCAGAAAACAGTGGAGTGATACCTAGAGCATTTTGAGGGGAAAAGACTGTGACAAAAAATTCTAAAACTAGACAATTGCTTTATATATATGAGACTGAGTATGTAATACTGAAGGATATAAGACATGGAAATTGTATCACCCACACGTGCTTCCAGAAAAGCACATGTGGATAAAAATTACTTGAAGATTTAATCAAGACCTAAACCATAAATTTAAAATTCAAGAATATGAAAGTTGTGGTAGAAAAACTTCAGTGATGCAATGGAACTTAATAAAGAGTTGTTTAAATAATTATAAATATAGTTTTAAAATTAATGCAGATGTTAATAATAATTCATAAAAGAGAAGCTATATGATTAAGATGACAATAATTTGCGTTAAAGTCAAAAATTTTTATCAATAAAAGTAGGACATGTGGGAAAAGATGTATAAAAGTATGTTAAATTTCTTATGCAATGGAAATTAATATAGCTTAATTCTTAACATCAATAATTAAAGAAAATATATTCAAATATATTTTTTAGTTAAAGGTGAGTGAGACTTTGAGCAATACATCCCAAGTCCAGTGAATTCTTAATAAATTATATACAAACACATGTACCATCGTATGAACACGTTTATGTGCATGTATTATAGAATAGATGGTGATAGAATTATCAAAAGGATGAGATAAACCTGAAATTAACCTTAATTTAAAATAAATTTAATTGCATTTATTAATAACTTTTCTTTCCCTAAAATAATAACTTTTAGTAGGAGGAGGATGACTAATTTGCTCTCACTGTTTTTAAAAAGCTCGGCTCCACATCCTGCAATACGGCATTCAAAGGTGTGATTCTGCATCCATTTTTATTTCAAACTTGGTTTTAGTGACTGTAACAGCTGAATAATATCCTTCACAGAGAGACAAATTCAAAGTGAAGAAGTATGTCATTGACTACTCTTAATAATAACAATATTTATGTTCTATTCCCTCCACCAACTATGTAATTGTTATTGTTGAAATGTGGTAGTAAATTTCCACATTCCATGTTATCCATCAATTGTTCTTGAAAAGGGATCAGTACATGTTATATTTTTATGCTTCAACAAATGGGTTTAAAATTCTCTAAAACCTTTAAACAGAATAAAAATTCTGTTTCAAGTTTTTTAAGTGTGTTGATATGAGAGATTATATTTTATAGGTGTAACATTTATATCGTTTTCAACAATGTATCAGATAGCAATGGAAACACAGTGGGAAACATTTCCAAACATCCGTTTTGAAAATGCTCTCTATTACCTCATAATGTGGCTAACGGTGAATTCCTGCCAGGAAAAGGGAAAGTATGAGCTAGACCTGGTCTTTTGTGGGGGAGGGGAGAGGACTGTTATTATTGTTCTTTTGTGTCTGCGTTTGCATAATGGACATTACTTTTAACCTGCTTTTTTTTTTCTTTTTTTCCAGGAATCATTTTAAGAACCTTGCCAATTCTGTGTCTTAGCTTAGATAAAAGTAAACAAAATAACCCTTAAATTCACTTAACTAAGTACACTAAAATTCCAGTGAGTCAAGGAAAGTGAGCAAAATGTAAAAGTGTCACTGTCATTCACCCCGATTTCTAGAAATCACTCTCCTCTAACTCGCTTATTACGAATAAACTGAGTCTGCCTTACATGCGGACCAGAGCAAAGTATCAGTATTAACACACATTAAATATCAGTAAAGCTTGGGTTTCCCTGGTGGCGCAGTGGTTGAGAATCTGCCTGCCAATGCAGGGGACACGGGTTCGAGCCCTGGTCTGGAAAGATCCCACATGCCAATGAGCAACTGGGCCTGTGAGCCACAATTACTGAGCCTGTGCGTCTGGAGCCTGTGCTCCGCAACAAGAAAGGCCGCGATAGTGAGAGGCCCGCGCACCGCGATGAAGAGTGGCCCCCGCTTGCCACAACTGGAGAAAGCCCTTGCACAGAAACGAAGACACAACACAGCCATAAATAAATTAAAACATTTTAAAAAAAAAATTTAAAAGTAAGTAAAAGCTTTCATTGATTTAAAAAAAAATCAGTAAAGCTTAATATCTTTCTTAATTTTTAAATAAAAAATAAGATTTTCTTCAGAGTCTCCAATGAATGATCTTGTATACCAACTGGGGTATATGCATCCCACTTCGGAGACTAAAATAAATCAGTATGGAAGTATAACAGAAAGACGATCATAGAAGTGAGACCAAACATATCAGTTGTGACAACAAATATAAATGGTCAGAAATCAAAAGCTAACTCTAACAGACAACTCTAAAACCAAAGCATTAACTTATTTTAAAAGATTAAAAACACAAAGACAGGGAAAGGCACACTTTGGTTTTAGCAGGCCCCAACAGAAAGGAATAAGAATATGCAGCAAGTAGCATTAAACAGGACAGGGAGTATCCTTGCATATTGACAAAAAGCACAGTCTGCAGAGATTTCAAGAATAAAAATGCATATATATTAGAAATACTATGCAAAATATACAGAAACACAACTATCAGAGACTAAAATACCCCAGGCTTAGCCGTTCAGGTGGATAAAAACCAACCAAGGATATAGAAGATATGAATAATAAAGTTAATAACTTAATGTACACATATTAAATTTCAGGGGAAGAAACAGAGGATATACCTTCGTCTAAGACCTGATGGAACATCTACATGTACAGATCATATATTTGGCTGCAAAAATAAAGCCAAGATAAATTCCCCAAAGTAGGAACAGTATAGGTCATGTACTCAGAGCACAGTGCAATTTAAACATAGAAATTAATAACTTACATGGTCTCATTGGCTTTTTACTATAAGCCATTCTCCCCAAACCATAAGCATTCCACCAAAACATCATAGAAATAACTGTAATCTAGGAATGTATAAATTTATTATGCTCTTGGAATTTCCTCTTCTATTGACTTGATGGAAAAAGATAATTCAAGGCTTAAACCACTTCATAATTGAAGAAATACATGCATATTGCAAGGAATTCTGACAATCAATAAAAAGGTAAAGAAAAAAGTAAAAATCATCCATAACCACACTACACAGAGATATATTTGATTTTACCATTTCAGGCTTTTTCCTATATATACATACATTAACACACACACAAACACACAAGCACCCACATGCTTTTTTCCCACAAAATAGGGTTATAGTGTAAGTTTGCAATTTTCTATTGATGAACAAATGTACCACAGGCATACTTCTATGCCAGTAAATAACACTCTACACTGTTGTTTTTAAAAACAGTGATCTCCAACAATGCATGAATATACCAGCAGTTATTTCACCAATCCTCCATTGAACTCTTTCTTTATTAATTGATCTATTAATACTTGACCATATAAGTTGCTTATAATGTGTTCCAATTTGTCATTTGATGGTGTCAATTTTCTGTGTTGTTTTTGTTGTTGTTTAGTTGGTTTGGTTAATTTTTTATGTTTGTATTTTTGTTGGTTTGGTTTGGTTATGCTAAGATATTTTTAAAATTTTATATAGTCAAATCTATTATATTTTTCTTTTAGAATTTCTGATTTTAATGTCATTTTAAACTGCCTTACATGTCACAAAATTATAGAAAAATTTGCTTATATTTTCTTCTGGTTTTAAGTTTACTTTTTAAATTTCAATCCATTTGAAACATATTTTGGTACAAGGCATGAGACTGTGAGACATTATGCATAGTGGCTAATAGCATGAACCCAGAATCTAGACTGCCTGGATTCAAATTCCAGCTCTATTCCTGACTAGTTGTATGACCTTGGACAAATTATTTAGCTTATCTGTATCTCAATTTCCTCATCTATAAAATGGTGATAATAATAGTACCTACTTGTAAAATTCCCGTGAAAATTAAAAATGTTAACTGGTATTAAAGAATGTAGAGCCACACCTAATACATAGCACTAGCTATCATTTTTCCAAATGACTAGCCACTTGTGCCAATCCATTCACTGAATAACCTCTGCTCTCATTCCTAATTGAAATCCCATTTTTATCGTTTACTACAATCCAGGATACTATCTGTATGTCTGGCCCTATCCCTGTACCAACACTTTAAGTTACTCTGATTTTATAATGTGCTTTCATACATCTGGTGTAGGTATGCCTTCCTCATTCCTCTTTTCCAAAGTGTTCTTGACTCACTCTATCCTGATATTCTAGATGAAGTTGAAAATATTTCATCAAGTTCTAAAAATTCCATTGGAATTTTCATTGGGATTGGGTTGAACTTATGGATTGATATAGGGTAATTAGCCTCTTCACATCAAAATAATTTTAATAACAAATAGTTTACATTTTCCAAAAATATGCAATGCTTCTGTTTAACAGATAAGGGTCAAAAAGGCTCAGGAGCTCACAGAGGAAACAGGTGGCAGAGTCAAGATTTATATCTGGATCTGTTCAGTTGTCACCTAGGTGAATGTGTAATTTATGATCATTAATTTGAATAAAATATATTCAAATATAATTTTAGAAACTAAATATTTTTTACCAACATGTTCACATTTCCACCCATTTTCCTGAGCCATTCCTTTTCTATTTCATGGTGTGCATTCCAAAAGCAACATGTAATCTTGGATGTCAATAAATTCTACAAGCAGTGGCAATGTTCTCTTTCCACAGCATGACTGTAAGCAGCGAAATCTCATTAAATGCTGACATTTATTTCTATTTAGTAGTGCGTCTAACCTAGAGACAATATGCAAATGTATATGAGTTTTTTCCTAGTTATATAAGGTATGTTTAATAGAAGAATTTCCCATGTTGTGAGATTTTTCAGTTTGCTGCAAAAACCTTTGACAGCCTACTGTGTGCTAACATAATATAGGTCCTAGGGTGGAGAGATGAATAAGACATGGTCTCTTGCCTCAAGAACCCTAGAGTTAAATGGTTAGATATATACAAATACTTTAAATACTTTTGGCTATTATTGCATCTCATTTCTTAGAAATATGGACAAGGTAGAGGGAAGGCTCATAGGAGGGAGGAGCAGAGGACTCTCTGGGGCCCGCTGAGGCCTTCACTGAGCGTGTAAGCTTACCTGGGTCTTGATGGATGAGTAGGTGTTCATCACTGGTCAGTGGGAGGAAGGGCAATCTACAAAGAGACAAAAGCAAGAGGAAAAGTTGTGAGGTCAGAAAAGCAGCTAATATTTGAGAAACTGCACATGATTTCATATGCTGACCATTCAATATAGTTTCCATCCCCCAAAAGATGTCTTAGAACTTCAATATATGAAGACTTCATTAGACTCCTGTCACCCAACTGGCCATTCCTTTTCTCAAGGTCACTTTTACACCATCAGTTATTAAAGTTTTCTCTCTCTTCTGACTTGATACTTTCCTAATTTTCTTCTTTTATGAATTTTGAGAACATCTTGAGCAGAAAAATTTATAAATACCTTCCAGCTTCTCTTCTGCTGAGGCAAAAATTTGGCTAAGTCTTACCCATTTGTACTAGTCAATTGATATGTATGGTTTATGTTGTGTAGCACCAACACAGCCTTCATTAGAGTAACAGCCCCCTATATGTTGTTTGGGAGCCTGTCTAATCCCGAACTCCCAGTGTTTCATGAAGCTGAATGAAGGGCCTGGGTCTTTGCATAACCTCTGCAGGAGGCAGAAGGTTGAAGAAAGTATCTAGGCTTTGGAGTGTGAACTTAGATTCCAATCCCAGTGCTGCCATCTGTCCTGTGAGTGATCTTGGGCAAGTCATTCATCTTTCTGAGCCTCAGTTTCCTCAGCTAGAAAAATGAATGCCCTTGGATTTGCTTACTTGGGTTTCTGTGAGGAACAACCATGACTAATGTACATGAAAAGTCTAGGTAAACTCTCAACTTTTTGAGCGTGTCTTAAGGCCTAAGGAAAATAAAATTCTAGGAGTGAAAAAATTGGATGACCTCCTACTCATTAAAAATCGCTAGTCTTTGAGTAGATTTGATTCTAGCACATTGAGTCAGTTTATAAAACACCACATGGGGGCTTCCCTGGTGGCGCAGTGGTTGAGAATCTGCCTGCCAATGCAGGGGACACGGGTTCGAGCCCTGGTCTGGGAGGATCCCACATGCCGCGGAGCAACTAGGCCCGTGAGCCACAATTGCTGAGCCTGCGCGTCTGGAGCCTGTGCTCCGCAACAAGAGAGGCCGTGATAGTGAGAGGCCCGCGCACCGCGATGAAGAGTGGCCCCCACTTGCCGCAACTGGAGAAAGCCCTCGCGCAGAAACGAAGACCCAACACAGCCAAAAATAAATAAATTAATTAAATAAAATTAAAAAAAAAAAAAAAACACCACATGGTAGAAATCACAATTCTTGAACAGCAAACATTCCTAAATTGTGTCCATGATAATTTTATAACAACATGTTTGGGAAGCAAAGAGTACCTAATAATTGCTTTAAAAAAAAAAAAAATCTTGCAAGAATCCACCACTCTAGGTCACGCTACAGTCTGGGTGGATCCAAAAAGACAGAAGAGGGACTTGAGTATACTTCATTGCAAGGGCTTGTCTTCTGTCTATGCTGATAAGAGTCATCATGGGGTATTTCTGACTCTATAGCCCTCCATTTCTCTCTCCTTTTCTTTTTACTTTTGCCTCTCTTATTCCGTTAGTGTGATTAGCATCTATGGCTTCATTCTCAGACTCATTTTGGCAGGATGGTCACTCTCATACTTCCAGTTTCATGCACTGAAGTTCTCAGCCATAGCAATGGGCAAGAAAAAGAAGTAAAAGTCCTGCAATATGGAAAAATAAGTTAAATTGTTTTTTTTTAAATTTATAGAAGGCCTTACTGTTTATGTAGAAAATTTTTAAGGAACCTACCAAAGGACAAAAAAAACTACTAGAATGAAGAAGTGAATTTATTGTGGTCACTGGATATAAGGTTAATATATAAAAATAATTATATTTCTATATACTGACAAGAAAATAAAAAATAGATGGTCAGATTTTTTTTAAAGATATCTCCAAAACATTATGTTAGGTAAAAGAAGACAGACAGAACAGTTTACATGATGTATGATTCCACTTATATGAAACACCCAGAATAGATAACTCCATAGAGACAACGCAGATTGATGGTTGCCAGGGACTGAAGGGAGGAGAGAATGCTTAAGGGGTATGGGATTTTACTTTGGGATGATGGAAATGTTTTAAAACTAGATAGAGTGGTTGCACAACACTGTGAATGTACTAAATGTCACTAAATTTTTCAATTAAAATGGTTAATTCTATGATATGTGAATTTCACTTCAATAACTTATTTTAAAAACAACAAACATACAAAAGGATGCTGGATTAGAAAGCAGACACAAGTGTGCTTGAGACCTGGAGTTGGTCACTTCCCAACTCTGAGCCTCAGTTCTTCTAACTATAGCTTGGGGC
This sequence comes from Balaenoptera musculus, assembly GCF_009873245.2. Lineage (NCBI taxonomy): Eukaryota > Metazoa > Chordata > Mammalia > Artiodactyla > Balaenopteridae > Balaenoptera > Balaenoptera musculus. The sequence goes on from NC_045790.1 coordinate 91,523,266, forward strand.
ATTTTCTGTGTGCCTGGCCCTGGGCTACAGGCTTTACGTGCTTTTCTCCTTCAGTCTCCATTTACAGATGAGGAGACAGGCTTAGAGAAGTTGAATAACTTGCCCAAATTCATATATTTCATCTGTGTTACAACAAAGCTGAATTCTGTATCTCCCATTTCTTGAAGTACTACTTTTTCAGTGGTCGAATCGGGCTAGATAATAAAGTGGATCTCTAAGACCAGACCAAAGGTGGAAGCTCAAAAGAGGTCTTATAATTATAAACCATGACCAGACACTTAAAACTCCTGGCCTAACATCAACTATTTCCAACCATCCTTGGCTAAAGACTCTACTGATAGTTGTGAAATTCAAATAACCTATCTTGTCTGAAAATTAGAGCAAAGGAGGAATTCTTCAAGTGTTTTTCCTGTAATTATATGTGAAAATGAGAACTTTATACTACCTAACTAGTGTACCTCACTCCTTTGAGTGCCCTTTTATGTTTAGTGGATTGTATGCAAATTCAATTTAAATTCTTTCATCCCAAGCTTCTGCATTTTCCATTTTGCAATTTATTTATTATTCCCTGAAATCTCATAATAACAGGTTAAACCCAAGCTCTTGTAGGGTTTGTGCCAAGATGAGATTTTTTTAAAAATCATATCTAAATTACTTCATGAAATAATGTTCCTATCTGCCTCCAAGCTGCTGTCAAGGCTGAGGCCAAAAGCTGTGCTAAGAACAGAGCAAACTGAGCCAGGGGTCTCCAGGGAAATAATAGAGTAGAAACCAGCTCTGGGGAGAGCCCTTGGTAGACATCATCTTATTTCATATTTTCCCCTAAATGGTGTAGGTGCTACCTTTACAAAGTATATTTCCTAATCAGATTTGATTCTACAGGGGTTGGAGATTCTACAGCCCTTGGCTCTCATCTGAACTTCTATTATGATGAAAATGAAATATGAGGGAAACATCTCAGTTTTCTTAGACTAAGTAACCTGACCCTTAATATAAAATTTTGTCATTCATTTATTTAGCAAACATTCTCTGAATGCCTGCCAAATTACAGGCACTGAATATAAACATGCATAAAAAACATCTTCCCTGCCCTTCAGAAAATCACCCTCTGATAGGAGTGATAACCATAAAAATAGATTACTACAGTACAAAGTGACAGGAAGTATTACTGTCCAAAGGTGGATTAGTGATACTTTGAGGGTCAGTGGTATATTGTCCTTTTAATATTCATTTGTTTATTTATTCTTCATTCACTCAGCAAATCTTTACCAAGTAAACACAATTTGCAATGTGCTATTAATTGCTCAGGGGTACACAAAAATGAATTGGATAGAACAGTGTGCACAAAAATCTTTTGTCAATTTTATTGACTTACAAGAGAGACAACACACATGCTAGATATTTCCTGTTGCTCCTCCACCAGACCTATTATCTCTTTTCACTCTGCTCTGTGACCCACAAAGTACACTCTTAATAGATTTCAACATTGATTAATTTTCCTCCAAAATGTGTTTTGTATAGGCAAACCACTATACCATTTGAATTCCTTGATCAGTAATCTTTATAGCAGAGCGAAATTATATGTATTTTTGTATTTTAATATTTACTTAAATTATGTCCACATAGTCTTTTCTATATACATCACAATAAAGACATTTTTTAATTTATCAGTATTTTTTCCCAGTGTTAAAATTTTCAAATTATACCTTCTGCCCTCTGATCTGTTGTTGTTGTTATTGAGGTTTCTTTCTACAGAGTCCACCTTTTTAAAAATCTGGATAAATTTTGTGGATAAAAATCTCTTTAAGGTAATATAATCTTTTTGTCAATTTTTAATCAACAAGTTTACGTATATGTGTTGTTATCAATATTACTTTATGTTCACTATCTCTACCTGCAATATTTAGTTGTGATTTCATTACCTAAAAATAAAGTCAATGCTTTTAGAGGTTGTTCAGTTTTAGAAGAACTTTTAATTTTACCTCAGCAGGATTAAAATGGCAATGTCAAAATGATGAGGTCAAAATATTTTGCTTTATGTTGTGTACGTCCTTGGATTTACACATCTTTAAAAAGCATTTAGCACAATATATTGAGATTCATGTCTGCCTCCCTCAGGAAAAGTGAGCTCCTTGAAGGAAGAAATTAAGTATTATTCACCACCGGGAAGCCAACGCCTTGCTCAGCCTGCCCCAGATGGTGTTGAGTGAAGGTAGATTGATTGTAGAATCATAAATGTTTTGGTTTTCTTTATACACTCTTCTGTATGTATGGCTTTCCAGGTGTTTCATCTAAAGAACTAACCAGTATAGTGTTGTCAACATTCTTAGATGCAGGGAATCCTAAAGTACAGTCCCAGTGTCCACTTACTTTGGTTAACTCTGTTCCTACTCTTGTCGCAATTCATGCTCATTTGTCCACACACTTTCCCAAGCCCTGACCATCGAGTGAAAACACTGAGTTTCACACACCGGTCCTGACCTCAGATCTATCACTCCTGGGGCGAGATTCTAGCCAACCAGGATCTGCAACAGGAGCTGAGAGCAAATGGGTTAAAGAGGAGGTGAGAAATTGGAGCCAGGGAGGAAGGAAGGGAAGAAATGCTGTGCTAGTGTATATTCATCAGTCTGTTTACTAAAAGCTCCATGGAGGCAGCAAATTCATCTATTTTATTCATTATTACGTACCCAGCTCCTAGAACACTGTCTGGCACATAGTAGGTGCTCAATAAACATTTTTAATGAATGGGAGACCTAATAAAGGACACTCCGATTTATTGAAAACCACTATTTGACAGGTTTGGTACTAATCACTTTCACTCATGATCTCATTTTAAATGTGATCCTCAAGCCATCTTGGTGAGGTAGGTGGTATCACTCTTGTTTCACGAGAAAGAAACAGGGCCCTCACTACTACATACTGGCTGTTAGTAACTCTTCACAGATTAGGCATCATGGAGTGAAAGGTTTGTCAGAGCAAAAGGTAACTTAGAGATGATCTAACTTAACTCTCTCATTTTACTGGTAAAGAAAATAATCCCTGGATAGCTGAAGTGACTTTGCCAAGGTCTCACAGGGGTTAAGGTTGGCAGCTGGACCTGAACTCAGATGTCCCACCTCAGTCAGGGATCTCTCTGCTCTGCTTGGATGCCTCTTGCTTGTTCCTATCACTACCACATGTAGAGAGGACATGTAACCATCAGTCATAAAGTTGTTCAACTCAAAAGAGCTAATTTCAAGTGTTCTTTAAATCATGTTCCACAATCACCCACCATACCACCTTCTGACCCCCATCAACTCCATGAATTTTGTCTACCCTGGGTGGCCTTGTGTGCAGCTCTTGGCCCTTTTAGCCCCTAGCCTTGTATATTCCCTGAAAACTGTGGGACTTTTACACTTGGCAAAGGAACATTTACCAAAGAACAGAACATGTTCTTTTTCTCGTTTTAACTTGACTCCATTGTTCACCAAATACATTTTTCTTTCTATGAAGTATAACTGAACAATTTATGACAGGATTTAACATTGAAACCAGTAATATAACGATCTCTCTTTGTCTCTGTACCCTGACGGTGTGTCAAATAAGGTTAATACAGATTGCTAAAAGCATGACCACATTATTAGATAATTCCTCAGGTTAGCTCTTTGCATCCATGCATGTTGCAGACACCAGAGTCAACAACAGCAATGGGGATCAGGAAGCAAAGGAAGGGGAAATGCAAATATAAACCTGTGCTTCTGACGGGCACCAGTTCTTGCTCCTCCAGGAGGGCTGGAGTCTGGATTCCTGAGGCGGGTATCACACACTATCTACCTCATTTCCTGGGCGCTCCCCTGCTTTGTCTCAAGTAAACACTTCCCTATTGCCCTCACTTAATTGCTTCTATAATGATCTAAGAAAGTGGGATTATTTTTCATTCAGAACTTTATAGTTTGATTGTATTTATGATGCATAACATGAGCTAAGTGTTGTACCAAGCAAATGAGACTGTAAGTAGATACAACAGACATTGGTTTATGGTAAATTCACACCCACTTCACGTCTTGGGTGAACTGTTGCAAGAGTCTCCTAACCAGTTTCCCTGCTTCCTCCCAACTCCACAGCTTCATCTCAGAGTGATACTTCTAGAATATAAATCTCATCATGTGACTCCCCTGCTTAAAACCTTTGAATGTTACTTTTTGAATGAAGTACCAACTCATCAGCATGGTAGGTAGACAAGTGCTTGAAAATCTGGCCCCAACCTACGAGGCTGATCTTTTCCACCTCACACCAGATTGCCTCTTCTCCAACATTTGATGATTTATTTCTCAACAAGACAGCCTGTTACTTTGCAAATATTACTCTTGTGCCTTTTCTCTGCCTTATGATCTCTTAATTGTACTTCAAGACCCAGTATAGAGGCCCCATCCCCTGAAAGTCATCGAGACCTTTCCAGGTAGACCTAGCCACGCCCTTCTTTCATTAGAGCACTGATCACACTGAAATCTAGTTATATGATCACTTATCCATCTACCCCACTGGACTGTGAGTTCTTCAAGTCAGAAGACTATGTCTTATACTTACTTATCACCCCAGTAATTAGCACAGTGCCTGGCAAAATAATGATTCTATAAAAATACTCATCAAATGAACATTTACTCTGTTCAAAGCAGTGGGCTAAGTGCTATGAGGAATACAAAGATAGATTATTCAAAGTCTGTTCTTAAGAAACTTGCCCTTCATTAGGACAACTATTATCCACACTAATTTGTAGAGGTTTTGCACAAATACATTTTGCGACAAACTTTGATGGCACCCAGCTGGAACTGAATTACATCAATGGTTATTGTGTCTTTCACTTGATCACTCTTCAGCACTCCTTGAGAATTTTTACTAATTGTCCTCGCTACACATTCAGTAGGCAAAGCACTACGTGTGTTCCAACCAACACAAAACCACACTTCGATGTTGATTGATTTTTCTCTGTGCTACTTTTCTGAAACATATATATTCTCAGTTGAAACAAAATTAAATGTACACACTGATCAAAAGTTGACATAACAATCTGAGATGGGTTTGGGGTACATCTGGACGACAAGACACACCAAATAGGCAATGCTGACTTATCCAGGTAGTTATCATATACATATTGTTTTTAACCTAGGAATGCATCCTATAGACACTATAATTACGATGTTACCAGGAAGGTCTAAAATATCAAGAAAAAAGAAACAGGAAGATCAAGGAAGGCTGCACAGAGAAGAGAATGTCTGAACCTGATGGGAAAATAGAACTTACTTTTAAGTCCTATAAATAATTCATAAATTTTATTTGAGTCACTTTTTGGTATTTCAATAAGGTAATTATTAAAGAATATTTCACCCGGAGCAATCTGGTAACTAAATGCATGCAAAACAAATGGAGAGTCAACCCAGAGATGTAATTAAATAGCATGTGAAAGAATCTTTTGAGCAGCCCAAGGCTGGTCACAAGGGGTTTTACCTTAGAGTTGGGTTCTGCACATGGTAAGATAAAAATCACAAGATTGATCCCAGTTGAGGGTAATAAAGATGAACAATAAAAATGTTTTCAGAGCAGAAAACATTTCCTCCCCAAAACCCATAACCCCAGTCTAACCACGAGCAAACATCAGTCAAACTCAAATGAGGGGCACTCTACCCAACCAGTACTCCTCAAACTGTCAAGGTCATCAAAAACAATGAAAGTCTGACAACTAAATATGACATGGGATCCTGGGACAGAACAAGGATATTACGGAAAAGCTAGTGAAATCCAAATAAAGTGTAGAGCTTAGTTAATATAGTAATTAATGGCTAATAGTAATGTACTGATGTTGGTTTCTTAGTTGTGACAAGTGTACCACAGTGATGTAAGATGTTAACAATCAGGGAAACTGGATGAAGAGTTTACAGGAACTCTGTCATTTTTGCAACTTCTCTGTAAATCTAAAACTACTGTAAAAAATTGTTTGTTAAAAAGCAAATTGCCACAAGCCTTACTGAAACTGGCTCAGTGATATAATCAACTTCCAAGAGACAGCTTTGCAAGGGAGATAAATAATAATGGACTAGCCAAAAATCACAAGTTCAAATCCATCCTGGGACCTTAACAGTTGATTGACTTTAATACTCTATGAGGGCCTTCCCTGGTGGCGCAGTGGTTAAGAATCCGCCTGCCAATGCAGGGGACACGGGTTCGAGCCCTGGTCTGGGAGGATCCCACATGCCTTGGAGAAACTAAGCCCATGTGCCACAACTACTGAGCCTGCGCTCTAGAGCCCGTGAGCCACAACTACTGAAGCCCGTGCACCTACAGCCCATGCTCCGCAACAAGAGAAGCCACCGCAGTGAGAAGCCTGCGCACCACAACAAAGAGTAGTCCCCACTCACCGCAACTAGAGAAAGCCCGCGCGCAGCAGCAAAGACACAACGCAGCCAAAAGTAAATAAATAAAATAAATAAATTTAAAAAAAAAACAAAACTCTATGAGCCTCCACCTTCTCCTACATAAAACAGGATTGGCAATATCTGTCTTGCCTACCTACTTCAAAAGAAAGGGGAAAAAGAGAAAAAAATATATGTTGAGTGTCAATTCTGTGCCAGGCAGGAAGCTTACCTACCTGTATCTTCTTGAATCCTCACAGTGACAGCAGACATTGTAAAGCCCATTTTGCAGACTAAGGAGGCTCAAAGAGGCTAAGTAACTTGCTTAAGGTGGTATTATTAGGCAGGGTTAAAGTCAGATTTTGTACACAGTTTCTCTATCTCCTAAGTTGTTCCCTGCTGCCTTCCTTCCTCCAGGCTGCCTCCCATGGAATACAAACACAAATGCTTTGGAAACTGCCACACAACTCTACAGTCTTGCGTGAACACTGCTTCCAACACAAATGTCTGAGAGCCCAGTTGACTGTCTAAACACAAATGTGGGAAAGGGTCTCTCACCACTTGCTAGTACTGGAAAAGCAGCTCCCCAGTTGGGCAAGGGGTACTTGAGCAGTCTTCCAAGGCACCATGAGTCTGTGCCACCTGTGAGCACTCATGTTCCTCTTTCTCCGTCTTTGGGGGCTGCCCTAGGGAATGCTCAGCCTGCCTTTTGGCAGCTCCACAGACTTCTTCTTTCTGCTGCAGAGTGCTTTATATCAGGGGTGTCCAGGGCAGGAGCCAGAGAGGCGTATTGGTAATGTGATGCGATAATAGTGTATCAAATTCAAAACGCCACTTCTGCCAAAAGGAATTTAATTAAGCACAAAAGTGGGTTACTGCAATGAAATGCACATGTGTTCTTTAAAGTCATGCGTGCCTTTGGGTATTTGGAAAATACCCTAAATGCATGTTATTACAGGAATCCTGTTATCAGCCAGAAAGAAGGCTTTAGATCCTAGGTATATGGTTTGAAATATGTGAGCATCTTGAAACTTTGTTGTTAACGTGTCAGTTTATCTGCATGAAATAAACTGCATTTTGTGCCCAGGCCAAGACATAATCTTCCCCCTCACTAATCAAGATACAATGGACTTTTCTAGTTTAAAGTTTCAGCTTTGCTATCAAATCCAGACCAAGCTTTCCAAAGATCTAGACAGCTAAGAAAGTTGCTACTATTATTTTCACTTAAAAAAAGAAAAAATTATTTATTTATTTGTCTGTGCCAGGTCTTAGTTGCAGCACGTGGGATCTTCGCTGCAGGATCTTCATTGCCGCGTGTGGGCTCTTAGTTGCGGCCTGAGGGATCTAGTTCCCAGACCAGGGATCGAAACCGGGCCCCCTGCATTGGAAGCATGGAGTCTTAACCACTGGACCACCAGGGAAATCCTTGTTTTCACTTTTAATAAGAGTATTAACTGCCTTTGAACGCAAGCATTTATCATAGATTCATAAAAAATCGTGAATGGTCTCATCCAGAGGGCTATTAAAGGCCATCTAATTCAATCCCTTCTTTTTGTAAGTGAGGAAATTGAGGCCCAGAAGGGTAACTAGCCCAGGATAGCACAGTGAGTCACTGGCAGGCTGAGCCCAAAACTCAGGCTGGTGGCACACATCTCACAAAAATATCCTAGGTGGGACTAGGTGACCCATTAGATTACTATATATGTGATCAAGTCTCTTTTAAAAGTCGCACATCCAGTGGAGAACGAATAACATGAATCTAGCTGTGGGGAAACATGGAATGTACACCAAATGAGGAACATTTTAATTTAAAAAGGGGGAAGAAATTATTTTCTCCAAAAGTATCAGTGTCATAAAAGACAAAGAAAGGCTGAGCAACTGTTTGTGATGAAAGGAGACAACTAAATGCATGCCTAGACAGGACGGTACTAGAGGAGGAAGTGCTAAAAAGGACATTATTGCGTTAATTGAGAATTGAAATATAGACCATAAACTGGATAAAAGTATGAGTCACAGTTAAACTTATTAAGGTTGATAACTGTGCTCATAAAAGAGAATATCCTAACTCCTGGGAAACGGACAGTGAAGTATTTAAGGATAAATGAACATGACATGCAACTTACTCTCAATTTGACCAGAAAAAATTTTATATAGACAGACAGATAGATAAGACAATTAAGGCAAAATGTCAACAATAGATAAACTTGGATATAGGCTATAACAGTGTTCTTTGCTCTATTTTTATGTTTGAAATTATTCCAAATAAAAAGTTAAAGAAAATTTAAGCCATGCAAATGATTACCAGCAGCACCACAAAATTATAACCACTCTCCATTCAAGAGCAAAGGAGGGCATTTTAAGAACATCTCCAAAAATATAGAGTCATGACATCCTTCATGCATATTTACTACAAAACCAAAATCTTAATAAATGAAAGCAATGAGTAGGGTCACCTCAGAAGGCCTCCCAACTTGGTGTTTATGTCTTGATTTTGGGCTGGCACTACCCCTTCTGGGACTGCTGCCATTTGCCCATTTTGTTATGATCTTTCACAGTGAAAAAAAAATAACTTTCTATTTTCCTAAAAATTACAATGAGAAAATTGATACCTACTGATTACAGTGAAATAATTAACCCACATGTTTTCTCTTTAAAAAAACAAAAAGCTAAAGGTTACATTTCTGGATATGAACAGGAAAATGGTCACATCAGGCCATGCTGAGGTTCTAATGAGGGAAGACAATGACCGTTTCCCTGGAGGCTTGAACAATCAGCTTCATGACAGAGCTTCATTTATAGTCATTATTTACACTGACCCAGAATAGCAATAGCAATGCCTGCTCATCCCAATGGAAAGCAAACCCTCTTCTCTGAATTTGCCATCTGCTTCTGGGCAGTGCCTGTCAGTTGTCTGCTTCATGAGTCTATGCCAGTACTGACTGTCCACACAAACCATGTGGCATTGGTGTACCCCAAAGATTAAAACAAATACTGACCACCACTCCATATTCTTGGTACTTAGAGAATGTTCTCTGTTGACAGCAGGGTAGCTTTACTGAGTCATTCATGGATCATAAATTTATACCCAGTATATTTGGAGATACTGGCATGTGTTCTGTTCTGGAGAAGAAACTAAGTCCAAAGCCTGGGTCCTGCCCTCAGGAAGCTTGTAATGGCACTGGAACTGAAAAGATCATGCAAGGCAACCACAGGCAGCCACACTGGCCATGGGCCATAGAGTCCAAATGTTCTATGCACAAAAAAGAGTTGTAAATGCAGTAATCCTGGCACAGAAGGCACTAGCATAGCAATGTTTCTATCATATTGTTTAGTCACCAATGACTAGGTATGCCTAATCAAGCCAAATGTGCTATGCTCTCTTGCCTTCTGGTCTTTGTACATCCTGTTCCTTCTGCCTAGAACATTCTCTCCCACCCTCACCATCCAGTATCCCACCTTGCGCCCACCACACCACCTCCCTTTCTTTGGTTAATTCCTACAGCTCCTAACTTGGACGTTATCACCCTTGAAAAGCTTTCCTTGTCCCCTTCCTTCTCGGGCTGGGTCCTTCCTGTGTTCTCCCATTAAATTAGCCTTTATCATGTTGCAAGGGGGACTCTAGAGTCAGACTGTTTGGTTCAAATCCTGGGTTCCTCATCTACTAGCTTTGAGGCCTAAGTCAAGTTAGTCCCATGCATAACCCCTCTGTATCTCCTATGGTTTATTATCTCATTTAAGCTCTAGCCAATACTCTATGAGAGGTGTTGCCCTCACTTCACAGTTGAGGAAACTGAGTCTCAGGTTACGTAACTCAACCAATGTGACACACCTGGGGAATGGAGAGCCAAAGCCAAGTCTAGAGGATGTTTAAGACGTCAGTTTTAAGCATCATCAGGAACTTTCTCAGTCAAGTGGTACTAAAAGTTCTGCTACTGTCAGGGAGGAGTCTTGGCAAAAGGATTTGGGACTGCCTTTCCAGAAGAGGTCAAGCAGAAGTGCCAAGAGACTGTGAGCTGAGACCCCCCCGCCCCTGAGACTGTCTTCCAGGGAGGGAACCTCCAGGTGACAACTATTAGAAACTGTTTGATAGCCATTAGTTTAGTTTTTATATCACATTTAGTGACACAGTTCAATTGTTTTTACATTTACGTTTTCATTTTCATTAGGAGTAGGGGAGAGAGATAAATTATGCTGACAGAGGGCCCTGATCACTCCTTCCTACAGGAGCCTGGAATATGTTCCCCATTTCCTAGAAAACAGAGATGATGAGAGTTACATAGAAATCCATGGGAAAGATATTTACAGTTGAAAAAATAGAAGGCAGTAAAACAAAGAGCTTAAATCATGGGTTTTGAAATCAGAGCTGATCCAGCCTCTTCATAACTGTGTGACCTTGGGAAAGAAAACTTAGGAACTCAAGTTTTCTCTAGAGTTAAGCTAAGTATTCCAAGTCAAACGGGGGTGTCAGCCAGATATCAAAGAAGGGGAAAGAGATGTGTGCAAGGATGAGGGGCAGTGTGTATAAAGATAGTTTATCCTGTCTGCCTGGTAACATCTCTAAATGGTGCGAGAAGAACCCCACTCCTGTTTATCATGATGCATCCACTTCTACTTCACAGTTGACCCAAAATCCTTCTCTGGTAAACATGTTGCTGTAATTTCATCTCAGCTGTTTGTTTAGAGGTTTTGAGTGCTAAATTTTGATTTTGAGGTTAAATTATCCTTTAAAAATAGTTTCAAGATGTCTTAACTTGTGCTGTAACTAAAAGGGAATAGCTGTTTTAGTGCTGTAAGCGTCTCTAATTAAACACTAGGACCTTCTTTCAAAAGACTTTCTTCCGTCAATAATATATCTCGAGATCTATATTTTAATCATACTCATTTTCTATACTTTCAGAATCACTGTTATTCACCACTGATAGAAGGGAATCCAATGTCTTTGTTGGTTTGATATATAATCTCATTTTCTGAAAGCTGGTTCATAGATCCTAAGGACCAGCAAATGATCAGTACATGATCAGTAATGGTAATAAGAAAGGCTGCATGAGGGAGGCAATCTAAGGTGAGGCTTCTGGGAATGGAGTCACATGGTGGGCTTGGACCAGTGGGTGAACACTGCTGGGCAGGAAGTTGTCAGAGATATACCAGACAGCCCCTGGCAGGCAGAATTCAGGCTTGATTTCAATGGCATGGGCCAGGCTCCTGTATGTGATAGGAGCCTCTAGGAAGTTGGCATATTCCACTAAGGCTGTGTTAGTGCCTTTAGTAAAAGTGTCACTTGTTACTGCTGGGCAGGTGGGTGGGATGGGGTAGTTTGAGAACTACTGAGTCCATCTACCTTCCAATAGCATCAACTGAGTAAATTAAAGAAACTACATGAGTAACAAAATATTTCATTTCTTCATAATTACCCATATTTTAGCAATATGATTATAGGATATTACAATTATAAAAGCATGGAAACATTTTTTAATTTTAATTTTTAATTGTAATATAGAAACAGTTTTTGATATGTAAGATGTTTCAATTATTAGGTAACTAGGCAGCATCCCTGGTGTTGCTGGCACAACTCTTTTTCTATCACTAAATATATAAGCACTTGCTCAAATTTACCATCAGTTTTCTACATAGAGTTGCCCCTGAGAGAAAAAGTCCCATCATAATCAATGTCCATAGTTAGAGGTATGTGTCAGGTGATCATTGCCTTCGGTTCACACTTGAAATGATTATTCGTCTTCTCTGTCCACAGCTTAGGAACCCTGGAGTATGACTGCCTGCTTCTACGAGCTGCCACACTAAGGCCTCTCCATGAATGCCACGTGGCCTATATTTTGAGTCAGATCCACCCAGATATAGTTTTGAATTTGACAACAATTTCCAATCACACCCACAGGACACATTTAGAGGGGGAAAAAAAAGAAAATTAATTTTATTCATACAAATATTATTAGGTTAATAAAGTTTGTTTATAGCTTTTGTCCTCCCTCACCATGAACTGTTGGGACACAACAATTGTACTTAATGAAAGAGCAAACTTAGACTCTCAAGACTACTTACTTTTTCTTGTAAAAGCAGTAACAATGAAGGAAATTTTAAGGAAGAAAAATCATCTCTAATCCCAACACTCCATCAAAAAAATTTATTTTCACTCTAACCCCATTCCTAGCTTTAGTTTACATAACTGCAATCATAGAACACATAAATTATTCACTTCACTCTCAACTGCAGATATTTTCAATGCTGATATGTAATTTTTATTTTTTATTTCATTTTTTGGTACAAAATTTACTGTTTTTTCTGGCTGCATAGTTCATCAAATACTGTAACTTTCTTAGTCAGTCCTCTAGTTATTTGAACACTTGATTTGTTTCCAGTTCTGTGTTATTTCAAAACAAGCTACAACAAATTAACATGGAGGTATAGTTTTTCCTTAAAATAAATGCCCAGAACTGAGATTTGTTAGATGCAGGTGATTTGGCTTTTACTCAAACCATTTATTAGCAGCTTGGATGAGCCCCTGGTGGAAATCTTTGCCAGTTCTCCTCTCCTCAGTCTCGGCCATGACTTCTCTGAGCTCTGAAAGTCCTCTTGGCTCTCCTGCTCCCCTTCCACTCCCAGACCCAACCCAGGCAAATGAAGGATGCTAACCAGCATTTTAACAGTTGGCTAAGCAAATCCCAGGCAACTTCACACTTCATTACCTTATCTCCACTCTCCTTTCTTCCTAAAGAAATGCCATTTCTTATAACAAATGAGGTGTGTATAAGCCTCAGTTGTTTGGATGCACTTTTAAAAATTCACAACTATGGCAACCTAGCAAGTTATCTGAACTACAAATGTGACTGACACACCCATGGGGCTAATTCTACTCCACACATATTGAATAGGGTTTGATGAGGAGCAAAGAAGATAAAATATGGGAAAGTACTTTCTAAATAGCAAAGGAACATGCAGAAAGTATAAATACTATTAAGCACACCTAAATTTACCTTTACATGTGTGGCATAATGGGAAATATAAATATATATTTGGTCTTTGTCTCTATTTCCTGGCACAGAGCTCCTAAAACACTAGGAATTTCCTGAGGATAGGATTGACAGGAGTGTCTTCTGTTATTCATAACAAGCTACTTTAGACTATATCTAAGTTTATGCTAGTGAGGTGACTCTCTAGAGGACCCTGGATATCTTCAGGATAGAGGATGGTTGGTGGAAAGACCAAGCCATGCTTAGAGGACTGGAACTTTCATCCCTTATTCTTACCTACCAGGAGGGGAAAGGGGGCTAGAGATTGAGTTCAATCACCAAGGGCCAATGATTTAATCAATCAGGCCTACATAATGAAACTTTCAAAAAACTCTAAAAGACAGGTTCAGAGAATTTCTGGGTTGGTGAACACATGGAGGTGCTGGGAGGGTTGTATACCCCAAGAGGACATAGAATCTCTGTACCTCTTCCCACATACCTTATGCTATATACCTCTTCCATTTGGCTGTTCCTGAATTTTATTCTTAATGATAACCTAGGAATAGTTAAGTAAAGAGCTTTCCTGAGTCCTGTGAGTCATTCTGGCAATTTATCAAATCTGAGGGAAGGTTGTGGGAACCCCCAAATTTGTAGTTTGCCAATCAGAAATGTGGGTAGCCTGGACAACCCATTTTCAGCTGGTGTCTGCAGTAGCGGCAGTCTTGTGGGACTAAACCCTTTAACTAATGGGATCTGACACTAACTCCAGGTAGAGAGCGTCATAACTGAATTGAATTCTTGGACACCCAATTGGTGTCTGGATAACTGCAGAACTGATATTGGAAAAGACACCACATATTTGGTATTGAGGGAAAAAACTTCTCAACACGACTCATTTGGTAATCCTGTTAAAATGCAGATTCTAATTCAGAGCAAAGCCTTTCCTACTCACAGGGATGGTCCACGGATCTGCAGCACTGGCGTCACTTGGGAGCATGTTAGAAATGCAGAATCTCAGACTCCATCCCAGACCTACTCAAGTAGAATCTGCATTTTAACAAGATCCCTGGGCTTCTCTGGTGGCGCAGTGGTTAAGAATCTGCCTGCCAATGCAGGGGACACGGGTTCGAGCCCTGGTGCAGGAAGATCCCACATGCCGAGGAGCAACTAAGCCTGTGTGCCACAACTCCTGAGCCCGCGTGCCACAACTCCTGAAGCCCACATGCCTAGAGCCCATGCTCCGCAACAAGAGAAGCCACCGCAATGAGAAGCCTGTGCATCACGACAAAGAGTAGCCCCTGCTCGCGGCAACTAGAGAAAGCCCATGCACAGCAATGAAGACCCAACGCAGCCAAAAATAAATTAAAAAACAAAACAAAACAAAACAAAAAACCAAGATCCCACAGTGAGTCATATGCACAGTAAAGTTTGAGAAGAACTGGTGTGAGTCTCAGTTTTCTTGTTCCTAAATGCTTTGTAACTGGCACACAGTACACACTCAGTGAGTGGAAGCTACTATAGACTTTGCTCTGGGTTCAGAGTTTATATTTAAAAAGCATTCCTTATAACTGAACAAAAAGTAACTGCTGGTAGGTTTGAGGTTTGTAAGCAGGTGCAAGGATGGGCTGTACGCTAGATGCTTTGAGCAGGCCCTACAGACTTAGTACAGCACTGCAGAAGTAGCTTCTTGGCTGGCCAAGAGAGGGGCTATCCAGCAGAGCTTTTAAGCAGAATACCAAGAATGTCCTTCTTAAGAACAGCCTCAGGACCCCATGAGGTGAAATCAGGTTGCAGCTATCATACCCGAGACATCAGCTCATACCATGAGTCCCTAGGAAGGCAGAGCTGGATAGAGGCGAGCTCAAGCCTCTCACCCATTCCCTCAAACCAGGCCCTATACCAAGACCAGTGGAAGGCACACTCTCACTATGCAACCCCTTTCAGCTGCAGTTCAGGACTTCCAGAAGCATCTGTCTCATAATGATCTCTATTTTCATTACAATAATCTTTTGGGGGAAATGCTTTTCCAGAGTTAAATTTAGAAAATAAATGGTGCAGTCAACTGTAATCTAAAGCTTTAGAACCATAGCCTTAGCCTAACCTACTATATACACAACTGGGCCATGTGATCCCCCACCAGCTGTCTCAGCCTCACCCAAAATTAAGGGCCCATCCTATGTTGAAGCAAGAGGGATTTAAGCCTCAGCTCAAAAATAGGAAACATCAACTATCCTCTGTCTTCTCCATGCCTTGACTTTGAACCCACTGTGATGACAGAGTCAGACAAGCATGGTTTTAGTGCTGGGTTTGCCTGTTCTTACTGTATGTCCCATGGAAAGTTACTTCACCTTTTTGTAACTCAGTTTATCTCACCTAATAAAACAAAGACAACAGTAACTATCTCATAAGATCATTGTAAGATTTTTTTTTAATAAATTTATTTATTTTATTTTATTTTTGGCCGCGTTGGGTCTTCGTTGCTGCACGCCGGCTTTTCTCTGGTTGCAGTGAGCGGGGGCTACTCTTCACTGCGGTGAGCAGGCTTCTCACTGTGGTGGCTTCTCCCATTGGGAGCATGGGCTCTAGGTGCGTGGGCTTCAGTGGTTGTGGCACACAGGCTCAGTAGTTGTGGCGCACGGGCCTACTTGCTCCACAGCATGTGGGATCCTCCCGGATCAGGGCTCGAACCCGTGTCTTCTGCATTGGCAGGTGGATTCCCAACCACTGCGCCACCAAGATCATTGTAAGATTGTAAGAAAACATAATTATAGTAGCTAACACTTAGGGAGTAAAATGAGCCAGGTTCTGTGCATAGCACATTATGTGGATTCATTCATTCATCTGACGCATATTTACTGACCACCTACCATGTTATTGGGCACTGTTTGCTGAGGTCTGGAATAATAATAGTTAATTCTATTGAACATTTCCTATGTGCCAGGCACATTTCAAAGCAAGTTATTTCTTTTTTTTAAATTCCATCTTTATTGAGGTATAATTGGTATACAAAAAAACCTGCACATCACTAATGTATACAATTTGGTGAATTTGTACATATGTATACACCCATGTTATCATCACCACAATACAGGTAGTAAACATATCCATCATCTGCAAAAGTTTTCCTGTGTCCATCTGTTTGATAAACATGTTATTTTTCAACAGTTCAAATTTCTAAACAGGTTAAATCTTCACAATAGTCCTCTGACTTTCTTCAATCCTCACAACAATCCAATGAAGAGGTAATATATTATTTTCCCCATTCCCCCAAAATGGGGAAACTGAGGCATAAAGGGTAAATAACTTGCCCAAAGTCACACAGCTAGTAAATGGAGAACTCCAAAGATCATACTCCAAACTACTGGGGTATGCTATGTGATGTACGAGGTTAAACTGTATGAAATCACCAATATTCCAGCATTATTGATCCTTGCAAACAGTAATTCTATATGTTTTTATCAATACCTTTTTAAGGGGATTTTGTAGAGTCTGAAATATAAGCAACCTTCAATAAAATGTCTTTTGTGTTCTCTTTTATTTTTTGTTTTGTTTTGCTTTACTTTTTTCATTAGAACAGTCCTGCTATATTGCCAAGACTCAATCTCAACTTTGTGCCTCGGATCTACTATCAAGTCTCTGTCTTGCTCCATGTCCCTGAATTGAGTCCTGGGGATGGGTTTATACCCTGTTCTAGCCCATCAGACCTCTTGACTCTGCCCTCAGGAACCAGTATCCCTAGGACCTTGCATTAATACTAATACCATAGTAATATGAATATGAAAAAATAATATGTAGTGAGCGCTTGCTCTGTAGCAGGCCCTGTTCTAAGACTCTTACATGCATTTGTGCATTTAATCCTAATAACAATCCTATCAAGTAAATGCTATTAGTTTTCCCTCTTCATAGATTAAAAAAAAATAAGGTAAGGAGAAGTTAGATGATTTGGCCACATTTGCTCCCTTCAGATAGATCTCCCTGTCCAGTTGCATTTCCAGACATCGCTTCTCCCAGATTTTTATCCTCCATCACTCTGATCATCTGCCTACCTAGACCCCTATGTTTCCAGGTACCACCTGCTTTCTCCCAGACCCCCTTTCCACTTTTGCCTTTTTCTTTCTGTATTTCATTCTGCTGGCCACCCTGGGTGTCCTTGAGAACCATCCCTGGCTCCTGCCTCACCCTACTTGTCTAGTCTAGGGCACAGTCCAGACCCCTTATCAAACCAAACCCTGAGCAGTTACCAAAACCTACCCAGTCTTGTCCTGAGTAATTCTTCAGGACTTAGGATCCTTGTAACCTTCACAGATTAAAGCTAAAATGTAAAATGTTCCAAAGGCTTTGGGGAATAAAGGAGATAGGCCAACTTTTAAAAGAAGACTCAACAGCCCAGATGTACTCTAAACAATTAAGGATACAATATATTCCTGGAGGAAACTAAAGCATTTTTAATTATTTCATCCATCTTTCCATTGACAGATGTCTATGCCATACCAGGCTCAAAACAAAGTGCTGGAGACACTAAGATAAATAATAAAACACAATGACCATCCTTTTGGAATTCCCAATCTAGTGTGGGCAGACAGATCTTTGAACAAAGCGTTCCTACCTAGTGTGTTAAGTGCATTAAAAGAAGGGGACACAAGGAGCCTGGAGGGCCAAGAGAGAAAGTAAACAACTTTGTGGGACACCAAGGGAGATAACTCCAGGGGCCAGTCCTTGAAGACGAGAAGGGGCTACCTACCTACCTACCAGGCAGGAAAGAGAGAAGACCATGTAGGCATTAGAGAAGGATAGTCCAGGCAGAAGAAACAGCATGAGCAAGGATGGAGAAGTGAGGAACTAGAGTGATCTAGGTACTACAGTGAGGCTAGAACCTAGAGCC
This sequence comes from Balaenoptera musculus, assembly GCF_009873245.2. Lineage (NCBI taxonomy): Eukaryota > Metazoa > Chordata > Mammalia > Artiodactyla > Balaenopteridae > Balaenoptera > Balaenoptera musculus. The sequence continues at coordinate 91,541,499 of NC_045790.1, forward strand.
AAAGAAGGTAGAGCTAAGAAGCCAGCAGGAGCCAGATCATGGTGGGCTTTGTGCCATTGACCAAGAGGCTTAAGGATGATGGAGAGAGAGTCTTTTCAAACAGGGCAGTTAAATTGCCAGATCTGGGCTTGGGAATGGCCATGTCAGCAGCATGGAAGGTAAATGAGAGGGAGAGACTTTGAAAGTCATAGGAATAGTTCAGTCAGGGGGTGAGGACAAGACAAAAGCCTGGACTGTGGCTGTGGCTGTGAGACGGAGGGGAGGGGACAGAGAGGAGAACTCTAGAGGATAGAATACACCAGTATTAGTACCCACTGGGTGGCGCATGAGTGAAAGGAGGAATCTGTAAAACCTCTCTTTTTTTGTCTATGAATACCTCCCTATTTAAAGGGGGATAACTTGGTAAATTAATTATAATCACTGGAATAAAAAATCAATCATTAGCCACTAAGCAGCGGTTATCTATCGCTGCAAACCAATTACCCCAACACTTAGTGGCTTAAAACAACAAATATCAGGTTGGCCAAAATGTTCGTTTGGGTTTTTCCAGAATATCTTACGGAATAATATTTATTATCTCACAAGTCAGGTATTCAGGAGCAGCTTAGCTGAGTGGTTCTAACTTAGAAACTTGCAGTCAAGATGTCATCCATGCTGCAGTCATCTGCAGCTTGACTGAAGCTGGAGGGTCCATGTCCAAGATGGCTCACTCATATGGCTGTTGGCTAGACGTGTAAGTTCCTTTCTGGTTGTTGGCAGGAGGCCTCGGTTCCTTGCTATATGAAAACTCCAGAGCAAGTTTTCCTAGCCTTAAAAGTGACATACTATCATTTCCAGAATATTCTATTGGTTTACCCAGGTCAGCCCTATTCAGTGTAGGAGGGGACTACATATGGCATGAATACCAGGAGGTGAAACTAATATGGGCCATTGTGGAGACTTGCCAGCATACCCTCGATTTCAGAGAAGTAAGTTATCATCATTAACCCATTTTACAGGTGGAGCAGCAGAGGTTAAGTGTGAAGATAATGTACTGTGGTGGAAAGAGCACTTGTTCAGGAGTCAGATGGCTGAACCTCAACTCTAGTGTTACATGTGTGACCCTGAGGAAGTCACTTTAATTCTCAGGCCTCAAATTCAACTAAAATATCAAGCTAGCATGTTTACTTCCCAGGAGAAGAATATTGGGGCCTGATATTTGGGAACCTTGAATGCCAGTAGAAGAGGTTGAGTCGAGTAGTGGGCACTTGGTGAGTCTTAAAGGTTTTTAAATTTAGAAATGCAGAGCAAAATCATATATTCTGAGGACTTCTCTGGAAGCAGAATGGAGAATTAAGTAGAGAGACTGAGACAAGACGTAAGCAGACCAGTGATACAAAAGATTCAGGAATGAGGTACAGGAACCCATTCTCAGCTGGTTCTGTTAGGAATGAAAGCACACAATCAGAAGGGCTCGGGAACCCACCCATCACATCACTGCCCTATTTCTACCTGTGCAGCATTTACAAGGAAAGATCTATTTAGGGTCCCCAAGATTGTTAATCTCTATCTGCTTTTCGCTTTTTTTCTGAAATGACAACCTGTGTCCTTACTCTTTGCCTTAGGACCCAGGATCCACTGAAGGCTACAAAACCAACAGAAAGACAGGAACTATAAACAAGGTTGTCTCCATTAGATGGTCTGCATTTCACTGCATTTCATTTCATTTCACTGGTCAGACTCAGTGAAGGCTTTTACTCTAGTCATTAAAACATTAAAAATAACACAATTCTAAATAGCAAAGTAGGATATGTTCATCACCCTGGCAGAGAGAGAGGAAGAAAGGAAAAATAAAAGGTTGGAGTCTGGTATCCACTGAAAAATATATCTGTTCTTTTTTTCCTTTCAGAATTCAGAAAGAATTTCAGTATTTGCTATGTACAAAGTGCCAAAAAAGAGCTGATAGGGTACATGTTTTAAAGACATAATGAAGACAAATATGAGTTCAGAACTAAAGCCTTCACTGAGAGCATGGCTAATATTATCAGTTTAAGTATGCTTTTATTTGTAGTGTACATAGAGTGGGGGGATATAAGCTGCTTTAATAGCTTCTCTTTGAATAACAGGAATGTCTTCTACTAAATGTAACTCTAAAAGATTAGAGAAGAGCCATAAAAAATAATTTTAACAGCCATGATCCCCTGTCCTCCCACTTAAATAAACTCTGTCTATTCTATTAATTATTGTATTATACCATAAGCTACAGAGCTAGGAAACTCCCACTCTTTCCAGACTCACTCATGCATAGAACGTTTGTGATTGACGAACCAGTGAGGCTGAAATGTGTAAATGGAGATGAAACATTCCAAGATTAAACATCTCCCAGGTAGGGGATTGGCACATTTCCAGCATCTTGAACTTGGCCAAGCTCTGCAGGGATGAGTATTCAAGGAAAGATGCTTGGTCTCAACCAGAGACTAGAATAAACCCTCCCCTTCCTGAACCTCTAATTATGCCCCCAAAACTTCCTCTTTCATGTTCTATACTGATTTACTCAACAAATTGTGACAGAGCCTGGAAAACCCACTCTTACGCAGGTCCTGAGGAGATATACTGTTAGTTAAGGAGGGGCTCAAGATCAGAGGAACTTAGCGTCTGGGACAGTGTTTCTAAACCCTGAATGCACATTAAAATTACCTAAGGCTTTAAATAATTCCTAATGGGCCCCGCTGCTAACTAATTAAATTATAATCACTGGGGCAAAGCCCAAAGAGGAGCCAAAGTTGAGAATCACTAGGAAAGAAACAGACAAATAGATCATTGTCATACACTGTTACTGAGGAAAGTATAAGATCTATTAGACCCTTAAGCAAGGATCCCATCCCAACTTTGAGGGAGTCACAGGTTGGCTGGAAGGCACCTGACATCTTGTATTATACTTGAAGAGAAAAGGAGATAACAGAGGAAGGCAGGGTAGGGAATGAAGGTTGAGGGAGCAGTGTGTGCAAAATGAGAGATAGTATGACATTCTCCAGAATTACAAGCTGTGTAGTATAGCTGGAACAAAGGGTTCTATGGGAGAGAGATAAGTGGTAAGACATGAGACTAAAGAAATAGACAGGAATCAAATTGTATTCATCCTTGATCCTTGACCTTGTCAGGTATATCCAAATAAGGAGTTTGCACTTTACACTGAAGGCCATGGGGATTAATGAAGGATTTTGGTTGGGGAAAAAATATCTCAGCCAGATTTCTATTTTAGAATCACCTGTACTAGCAAATGAGGAGAAGTGATAAATGGAGGGCAAGTGTCTGAGAAGGGGTGAGGAATAGAGGAATAAGGACAGTTAAGACATTGGTGATACAGAGAAGAAGACAGATGATGTGGGACTGAACCATGGCAGGGAGGACAGAGAAAGAACAGATTTGAGAGACAATAATGGCAGAATAAATGAAACTTAGTGATTGATTAGATGTGAAAGTAAAACAAAGAGAAGGCTGACTCCCAGCTTCCTGGCCTGGGTGGCCAGATGCCTGGAAGAGCAGCAAGAGTAGAGGGGGGATTACTTTAATCTTCTGGCATCCTGTCCTGCTGTGGCTCCTGCCATCCTTTCTCTTTGACCATTTCACGACCTAGTCATGCCTTCCACTGGCATTTGAGGGAAGGACATAGAGACTTTATTTCTCTTGATGATACAACAATGGAAACCTATGAATAGATGATTTTAAAAGGCTTTTGGTCCTCTGAAAGAGTTTATTACAGCCCAGTCCTTACCAGGGTCTCACTATCATCAGCTAGGTCAGGTATGTTCTCTCTCCCAGTTCTTATTCCAGACTAGGTGAGAAGACACTCCAGAGATCTCTGGGAGTCTATCAACCCAGGCTAGGAAAGCTGAGGGACAGACAACTAGTTTCTCCTATCCATAAGCAGGATGGAAGAACTGCAAGAGAATGAGTGGTTACCTCCTCTTTAGCCTTGCTCCAGTCAGGAGCATTAGATTTTGGGAGCTCAGATGATGCAGAGAATGAAAAGAAAAACATAAAATTATAACTGGTTCTAAAGATTAAAAGATTGCCTAATACTTTATGACCTGTAATTTCACTCCTAGGTATATCCCTAAAAGAAAAGCATATATTTCATCACTAAAAGGCATATACTAGAGTGTTCATAAGCAGTATTATTAGTAAAGCCAAAAGCAGAAAATTGAGCATCTTTTCATGTGCCTATTGGCCATCTATATGTCTTCTCTGGAGAAATGTCTATCTAGGTCTTCTGCCCATTTTTTGATTGGGTTGTTTTTGTTTTTTTTTTTGATATTGAGCTGCATGAGCTATTTGTAAATTTTGGAGATTAATTCCTTGTCGGTCGCATCATTTGCAAATATTTTCTCCCATTCTGTGGGTTGTCTTTTCATTTTGTTTATGGTTTCCTTTGCTGTGCAAAACCTTTTGAGTTTAATTAGGCCCCATTTGTTTTATTTTTTTTTAATTTCCATTACTCTAGGAGACAGATTGAAAAAGATATTGCTGCAATTTATGTCAAAGAGTGTTCTGCCTATGTTTTCCTCTAAGAGTTTTATAGTATCCGGTCTTACATTTAGGTCTTTAATCCATTTTGAGTTTATTTTTGTGTATGGTGTTAGAGAATGTTCTAATTTATAAACATACCTAAGGAGGCAAAAGACCTGTACTCCGAAAACTATAAGATGCTGATGAAAAAAATTGAAGATCACACAAACAGATTGGAAGATACACCATGTTCTTGGATTGGAAGAATCAATATTGTCAAAATGACTATACTACCCGAGGCAATCTACAGATTCAGTGCAATCCCTATCAAATTACCAATGGCATATTTCACAGAACTAGAACCAAAAAATTTTAAATTTGTACGGAGACACAAAAGACCCCAAACAGCCAAAGCAATTTTGAAAAAGAAAAACGTAACTGGAGGAATCAGGCTCCCTGACTTCAGACTATACTACGAAGCTACAGTAATCAAAACAGTATTGTACTGGCACAAAACCAGAAATATAGATTAATGGAACAGGATAGAAAGCCCAGAAATAAACCCACACACCTATGGTCAATTAATCTACAGCAAAGGAGGCAAGACTATACAATGGAAAAAAGACGGTCTCTTTAATTGTTCTTTTTATTATTGTTGTTAATCTCTTTTTGTGCCTAATCTATACATTAAACTTTGTCATAGGTATATATGTATAGGAAAAAAACATAGTATATATAGGATTTGGTACTATCCACAGTCTCAGGGATCCACTGGGGTTCTTGGAATGTACCCCCGTCACAGATAAGGGGGGACCTATTGTAATGATCTGCAATTACACAAAACAATATGGATAAATCTCAAGAGCATAATGTGAAGCAAAAGGTGTCAAGACACAAAAGAGTATATACTACATGATTCCATTTATAAAAAGTATAGAAATAAGACAATATAGAAATAAGACAATATATAATAAGTCATAAGGATCATGACTGGGGGACTGGGGTCAGGGGTGGTAAATAGTGGCTGGAAGGCCGACCCAGGATAGCTTCTAGAGTGCTAGTCAGGTTCTCTTTCTTGACCTGTGTGCTGATTACATGAGTGTGTTTAGTTTGTGAAAAGTCATTGAGCCACACATGAGTAACATGTATATATTATTATTCAAGAAAAAGTTTTTAAAAATCTATAGCTGGATTTTATAGCTGGGTTTTTCTTACCCTTATTTTGATAAATGAAATTAAGAATCCTATAAGTTGGGAAAAATAGGGGGAAAGGATAATGAGTTCAATATTTGGTACTGAGTTTCAGATGTCTATGAAATGCTAAAGCAATGGTATACTGTAGACATTAGTTGAATGAGCTGGTTTCTCAGAAGAATGATTTGTACAAGAGCTTCATGGAAACTAAAAGGGAAGTCGTTCTTCCTCTCTTTTTGAAAATACACTTCACAGAACCAGCACAGAAAGTTAATTAATTATCCCTTTAACATCAACGCTTGCCTCTGAGTAAATCTCCTTTTTTTTCTGTTCCTCACGCGTGTTTCTGCAGCATTGTTTTCCTGACGACAACTGCTCCTAGTTGGCAAGGGGCTGGCTATTTTTAACTATTATGTACATACTCTCATAGCATACACAGCTATTCTAAATTCTTCATGCACTGAGACAGAGACGAGCTAGCTGTTCACCATACCCATTTCCTCTTTGCCCTGGGCACACAGTGAGATTACCATTCCCAGGCTTCTTTGTAGTTAGACATGGACATGAGCTTTGGTTCTAGACAGTATAGAGTGAGTTGAAGTGATGGGTGCCACTTCCAGATCTGACCCATCAAAATCTCTCACATGTAATCCTCTATGCTCTTCTCCCTTCTGCCAGCCTGAAGCAGACAAGTATGGCAACCTTGGAAGTCATGTAATGAAGATGCAAGAATCACAAATGGAAGGGTGCTAGGTCCTTGAAAGTCGTCTAGCAGAGAGCCACTCACTGAACAGAAATACCTATTTTAAACTTTATGAGCTGAAGAAATAAACTTCAGATGCCACCTTCTCTAACTAGCCTTTCCAGATATTCCCACATGAAGAGAACTCTACATATACTTTCTGCCTCAGATTCTGACAGCACTTTATTTGTACCTGTGTTTCTCTGTGCCTTCTATTTTGATCAAGTGTATTCTTTTCTACTAGACTAGAAGTTCTGAGTGACAAGAATTAAACTTTTAGTTTCCAATTGAGAAGTTAAAGTGTTTCTAAGAATTTTTACTAAGGCACTCAATACTTGTAGAATTAATGAAATAAATAAATGCATGTTGGATGAATTCATTCATACATGGACAGATGGATATGAGTGGCAAGGTAAGGAGGAGATTCCTGAGATTTGAGGCCTGGCAAAAATGGAGAAAGCTGGTAAGTATTAATGGAAATAAGAAAGTCAGAAAAGAGGAAACCAATCTTTGGGTGTTCATTCACACATTCATTCCCCCCCATTCATCCTTCCACTCATCTCATCCTCCCTCAATGAAAACAAACTGAGCAACTCTGGTAACATAATAAGATAGCATTGCTCTATGCACTTTTCATGCAGTAACTCATTAAGTCTTCATAACAACCCTATTATGTGGGCACTATTATTTCATCCATTTCATAAATGAGAGAAACTTAAGTAAGTAGCTTGTCAAAGCCACATAGGTAGCAGTGAGGCAGAAACTCAGACCCAGACAATCCTAGTCTAGTCAGAGTCCAAAGTGCTCAACCACTATGCTATAGCAACATGCCAGCCATTGATTTTCTTCATGGAGCTACAGAGCAGAGTAAGAAACAACCTACTTCTTTAATAACTTCATCATGTAACAAAGTATTATGATGTCTAGTGTGACATATACTGTAGTGGAGATGCATAAAGTGCTGTGAGGGGGTGAGCAGGAAAGAAAGCTTGGATATTCATCCAGAAGGTGACATTTAAGCTGGGCCTGGAAGATGAGCAGCATAGGTCTGTACAAGGTGAATGGGAATACTGGAGAGAGTCAAGCAGACAGATTACCAGGAACCAAGGCACACGGAGAAAGTGTTCTCATGTGGCAAGAGTATCTGGATGCTTGCAGTTGGGAGGGAGTGAAAAGAAACAAAACTTTAAAGGAAGTTTGCATCCAGAGCATAAAGAGCCTTGATTTCCAAGTTAAAGGATTGCTCCTTGGCTGGTAGGCAATTAAAAGTCACTGAAGAGTTTTAAGTGAGGAAATAGCATAATGAAATCTGTGCTGAAGAAAATTCTCCTGTGCCGTATGGAGTAAAAATCATGGCGTGGAGAGATATGAGATGCAGGGTGAATAGATGGACTGAATGGTGCTCGCCAAAAATTCATGTCCACCTGGAACCTCAGAATGTGACGTTATTTGGAAATAATGTCTTGGCAGATGTATTTAAGGTAAGAATTGACATGAGATCATATTGGATTCAGGTGGGCCTTAAATCTAATGAAAGGCTTCTTATAAGAGACAGAAAAGGACACAGAGAAGAAGGGAACATGAAGATGGAGGCAGAGACTGGAGTGATACATCTATAAGCCAAGGAATGCCAAGGAGAGCTGGCAACACCAGAAGCCAGGAAAGATGCATGGGATAGTTTCTCCTTCAGAGCCTCGAGAAGGAACCAACTCTGCCGACACCTTGATTTCAGACTTCTGGCCTCCTGAACTATGAGAGAAAAAAATTCTGTGGTTTTAAGCCACCAAGTTTGTGGTGATTTGTTATGGCATTCCTAGGAAATTAATACACAGGGAGATTAATTAAGTGGCTCTTGCTCTAGTCTAGGAGAGAAAACAAATCCTGAATTGGGATGAAGTTACATGGACAGAGAGGAGAGGCCAGATTAAAGAAATGAAGTCAGAATGGACCGAAAATGGACACGTTAGTTGAGGAAGAAATGAGGAGAAACATCAAAGATGGTTTTGTGGTTTCTATCTGGGTCATTAACTGAGACTGAGAATATAAAAGGAAGAGCTGATGTGGAAGAAGTAAGTCAGACTTTGAAAATAAAAGTCATACATTTTATTGTTCCTTTATACTTGCATTTAATAAGCAGATAGGTAGGCTATTTAGGCTTTCTCTGTGCCACATTAGATTAGGAAGGAAGGAAGGAAGGAAGGAAGGAAGAAGGAAGGAAGGAAGGAAGGAGGAGGGAGGGAGGGAGGGAGGGAGGGAGGAAGGGTTCCTTAAAGTCCTGCAAATTATGAGGCTATGTGGTACAGTTTGAAGAACAATATCTGGCTTACAGCAGACAGTCTTGAATCATAGTCCAGAAGCCAAAGTATAAAGCTGAACATTTCAAAAGAACAGGAATACCTGGACAACTCCCAATTTCATTTCTCCAAACCAACCACAATTATAGATTACATGTGAGATATATCTGTGTCATTGAAAAAATAACAATCCACAGCAACACTGCCATGTTTAGAACAGACATGATATTTTTGAGAGTGGGAAGAACACTCTAACGCTGATGGTGAAGAGTGGGTCCCTGACATGGGGAGGAAGAGGCAGGAAATAACTGGTCAAATAGTGTAAAGAAGAGGGTTGAAGGTCTATTAGAGAAACTGTAAAATAGATCAGAGTTTGCTTTTCAGACTCAGAAAAACTGGGTGGGTCAAACTACTCTTGCTCAGCCCCATTTGTGTCTTGGATCCTTGCATGACTGCCCATGATTCATAAAATGACAGAAACAAAAAATAAAAAGAATTATAATGATAATATCTGTAGTTAATATAACTAAGGACTTCTTCATTTTAGATTTAACTCCACTCTACAAATCATAATCAAAACGTAAATGACTCAGATGATACTCTGAGTATGGTTTTCATGAGCGTCCTAAGGATTACTATGAAAGATTATGCCAAAACTACATTTTTTTTGCATGTGACTAGGCAATATATATACTAAAGTATATATTAGGATAAATAATTATTCATTTTATTCATTGGGGCATATGACAGATTTGTACCAAACTCTAAATTGGAAAAGTTTACAGGATTTTTTTTTTTTTTTTCTTTTTGGTATGAGCCATACATGAATCTTCCTCTTATGACTACTTGTTCAGAAAACATAAAGATTAAAAAAAGCATTATAACCAAATTGGAAAAACAAAGCTTGCTTATCTATGAAATGTAAAGTGCAGCCCAAAAGAATTTTGGTTCTAAATCACCTGCATTAATTTTACTCTCTCTTTTTTTTTAACTTTGTCTTTCTTGAATTGTTTAGTACATCAAACACTCAATACCCATAGCACAGAATGTTATAATGTTAACATCGTGTGGAATTTGTTTTAATTTTTTTTAATTAAAGACATATAACATTATAGGTTGAGCTGAATCCTCTTTTGTACTGTCCTTGAGCCTATTTTCCCCCCCTTCCTCCAAGAAACCATCCTCCTGAACTTGTATGGCTCTTTCTGTTTTTATGCTTTTACCCCACATATGTTTAAATCCATAGGTAAGACAATATTGCTTTGTATGTTTTAAACATGTATGTAAATGGTGTATTAACAAGATTTGATTCTTTTCACTCAACTTGGGTTTTCCAAAATCATCCTTCCTGATACATCTGTCTAGCTCATGAGGTTCACGGCTATGAAATGTCCACTGCTTTTCCATTGCCCTATCGATGAGCATTTAAGATTGTTTTTAAATTTTCAATATTGCAAACAATTCAATAATAAACATCCTAAATGTCATATTACACATAGGAGAGAATTTTTCTAGGGTACCTATATCTAGACATAAAACTAGCTGTCATAGGGACACATATCTTCATTTTAGCAAGGTATTTCTGAATCGCTCTCTAAAGGGGTTTAAACAATTTGCACTCCCCCCAGAATGACCATGCTCATTTCTTACGAAAACTTGGCACTGTTGAACTATTTAATTTTGGTCAATTGGGTAAGTGTGAAATGGTATTTCTCTGCTTTAACTGGCATTTCCCTGATTATTAATGAGGTAGAGCATCTTTTAATATTTTTGTAGGCCATTTTGATTCATATTTCTGTGAACTATTGTTATATTTGTCCTGTCTTTCTATGTGGACTGTATTGTCTTTTACTTACTGTAGTGTTTATTCACATATTTTACCATCTCAACTAAACAGGGCCTATTTTAGAAAACAAAATGATATTTATTCTCTTTAATTATAATACTTGTTAGTGCCAAAAACCAGTTGAATGATAGTTAAGACTTCTTTTCTCCCAACTTCCTCTTCCTATATACATATTTCTTATAATAAGTGTTAATAAGTAGAAGTTACCATGAATTTAAGGTGGGTCTATAAAGAATTAAGTTATTTTATTCCCTATTCTCCATCTTCAAATGCCCTACACACACACACACACACACACACACACACACACACACACACCAAACACACAGAGCACACACACCAGGATGACCAACTGTCCAGGAATGCCTGGGACAGAGAGGGTTCTCAGGACACAAGACTTTCATTGATAAAACGTGGAAAGTCCCTAGCAAACCAGAATCATTTGGTCACCCTAACACATACACACAACATACCTACGAATTTTCCTCTAATTTCAATTGCTTTAAATTGTTGTTAACTACATAAAACCCACTTTATAGTCCACTGTCCCCATTTCTATGCAGCATCATATTGGAGGTCCCAGCCAGTGCAATACAGAAAGAAAAGGAAATAAAAGGCATACAGACTATAGAATAAGAAATAAAACTGACTCTCTTCACTGACATGCATACATAAAAAGCCCCAAGGAATCTTTTAAAAAGCTACTAAGGGACTTCCCTCGTGGTGCAGTGGTAAAGAATCCACCTTACAATGCAGGGGACACAGGTTCAATCCCTGGTCAGGGGACTAAGATCCCACATGCCGCGGGGTAACTAAGCCCACGCGCCACAACTACTGAGCTCGCGTGCCTCAACTAGAGCCCGCATGCTGCAACCTACAGAGTCCACATGCTCTGGAACCCATGCACCACAACTACAGAGCCCACGAGCCCTGAAGCCTGCGTGCCAAAACTAGAGAAGAGAAAAAAAGCCCGCACACTACAACTATAGAAAAGCCCACGCACCGCAACGAAAGATCCTGCATGCCTCAATGAAGATCCCGCAGGCTGCAACTAAGACCAAATGCAGACAGAAATAAATTAAATAAATAAATTATAAATAAATAAATCTTTTTTAAAAAAGCCACTAAAACTAATAAGTGAGTTTAGTAAGATTGCAGTATATGTGGTTAATACAACAAAAATCAACTGTATTTCTATATATTAGCAGTGAACAATTATAAATTGAAATTGAAAAAATATAACATTTAAAATAGCACCTGAAAACATGAAATATTTAAAAATAAATCTTCAAAATATGTGCAAAATCTATATATTGAAAACAACAAAATACAGATTAAAAAATCAAAGAAAGGCTAAGTGAATGGAGATGCTGTGTTCATGTATTGGAAGACTTTATATAGTTAGGACAACAATTCTACTCAGATCTATCTATAGATTCAAAACAGTCACAATTTTGGAATACTACAATCAATTTCTAAAATTATATGGAAATGCAAAGAAACAGAATAACCCAAACAACTTGGAAAGAACAACAATAGAGTAATTCACATTATTTGATTTGACAGACTTACTATAAAGTTTATAGTAATCATGACAGTATGGAAATGGCATAAGAACAGACACATTAGATCAGTTAAACAAAATAGATTCCAGAAGAAGTAGACTCACACGTTGATTTTAAGCAAAGGTGAAAGGTACATTTCTCAGCAAATGGTACTGAAAAAGTGTGAACATTCAGGTGCCAAAAAGAAACCAGAACTCCATACTATGCAGAAACATATAAAAATTAACTTCATAATGAATCATAGCACTAACAATACAACCTAAAAACTATGAAAATTCTGAACGAACAGGACAAAATATTGTGACCTTAGGTTAAGCAAAGATATCTTACATAAACTATAACAAAACATAATCCACAAAGATAAAGACTGATTAAATTGAACTCCATCAAAATACAAAACTCTGTTCTTCAAAAAACACCATTAGGAAAATCAAAAGACAAACCATAGACTGAGAGAAAATATTTGTAAAACACATATCTGATAAAGGACGTGAAGACACTTTTGATTTTACTCTAGAATTTAAATACAATTGTGAGGTCCTAGCTTGGTGGTTTTGAGAATAAGCTTTGGAGTCAGGCAGACTGGCATTCTCTCTGAAAATTTCACCTGTAAAATGGAGAGAATAATAACAGCTAGTTCATGAATTATGGAGAGTCAGTTAATATAAAATATTCAGCACAGTTTGTGGTACTATATCCTCAGTAAAAATATGGAATAAACTTTCCAATTCGGTAAAAATTTTTTTATGAATTTTATTTTATTTACTTTTTTATACAGCAGATTCTTATTAGTCATCAATTTAATACACATCAGTGTATACATGTCAATCCCAATCACCCAATTCATCACACCACCACCCACAGCCCGCCCCCGCTTTCCCCGCCTGGTGTCCATACGTTTGTTCTCTACATCTGTGTCTCAATTTCTGCCCTGTGAACCAGTTCATCTGTAACATTTTTCTAGGTTCCACATATATGTGTTAATATAACGATATTTGTTTTTCTCTTTCTGACTTACTTAACTCTGTATGACAGTCTCTAGATCCATCCACGTCTCTACAAATGACCCAATTTCGTTCCTTTTTATGGTTGAGTAATATTCCATTGTATATATGTACCACATCTTCCTTATCCATTCGTCTGTCGATGGGCATTTAGGTTGCTTCCATGACCTGGCTATTGTAAACAGTGCTGCAATGAACATTGGGGTGCATGTGTCTTTTTGAATTATGGTTTTCTCTGGGTATATGCCCAGTAGTGGGATTGCTGGGTCGTATGGTAATTCTATTTTTAGTTCTTTAAGCAACCTCCATACTGTTCTCCATAGTGGCTGTATCAATTTCCATTCCCACCAACAGTGCAAGAGGGCTCCCTTTTCTCCACACCTGCTCCAGCATTTGTTGTTTGTAGATTTTCTGATGATGCCCATTCTAACTGGTGTGAGGTGATACCTCATTGTAGTTTTGATTTGCATTTCTCTAATAATTAGTGATGTCGAGCAGCTTTTCATGTACTTCTTGGCCATCTGTATGTCTTCTTTGGAGAAATGTCTATTTGGGTCTTCTGCCCGTTTTTGGATTGGGTTGTTTGTTTTTTTAATATTGAGCTGCATGAGCTGTTTCTATATTTTGGAGACTAATCCTTTGTCCACTGATTCGTTTGCAAATATTTTCTCCCATTCTGAGGGCTGTCTTTTTGTCTTGTTTATGGTTTCCTTTGCTGTGCAAAAGCTTTTACGTTTCATTAGGTCCCATTTGTTTATTTTTGTTTGTATTTCCATTACTCTAGGAGGTGGATCAGAAAAGACCTTTCTGTGATTTATGTCAAAGAGTGTTCTTCCTATGTTTTCCTCTAAGAGTTTCATAGTGTCCGGTCTTACATTTAGGTCTCTAAACCATTTTGAGTTTATTTTTGTGTATGGTGTTAGGGAGTGTTCTAATTTCCTTCTTTTACATGTAGCTGTCCAGTTTTCCCAGCACCACTTATTTTTTTTTTTTTTTTTTTAATATTTATTTATTTATTTATTTTTGGCTGTGTTGGGTGTTCGTTTCTGTGCGAGGGCTTTCTCTAGTTGTGGCAAGCGGGGGCCACTCTTCATCGCGGTGCGCGGGCCTCTCACTATCACGGGCTCTCTTATTGCGGAGCACAGGCTCTAGACGCACAGGCTCAGTAATTGTGGCTCACGGGCCTAGTTGCTCCGCGGCATGTGGGATCTTCCCAGACCAGGGCTCGAACCCGTGTCCCCTGCATTGTCAGGCAGATTCTCAACCGCTGCGCCACCAGGGAAGCCCAGCACCACTTATTGAAGAGACTGTCTTTTCTCCATTGTATATCCTTGCCTCCTTTGTCATAGATTAGTTGACCATACGTGTGTGGGTCTATCTCTGGGCTTTCTACCTTGTTCCATTGATCTATGTTTCTATTTTTGTGCCAGTACCATATTGTCTTGATTACTGTAGCTTTGTAGTATAGTCTGAAGTCAGGGAGTCTGATTCCTCCAGTTCTGTTTTTTTCCCTCAAGACTGCTTTGACTATTCGGGGTCTTTTGTGTCTCCATAAAAATTTTAAGATTTTTTTGTTCTAGTTCTGTAAAAAATGCCATTGGTAATTTGATAGGGATTGCACTGAATCTGTAGATTGCTTTGGGTAGTGTAGTCATTTTCACAATATTGATTCTTCTAATCCAAGAACATGGTATATCTCTCCATCTGTTGGTGTCATCTTTAATTTCTTTCATCAGTGTCTTTTAGTTTTCTGCATACAGGTCTTTTGTCTCCCTAGGTAGGTTTATTCCTAGGTATTTTATTCTTTTTGTTGCAATGGTAAATGGGAGTGTTTCCTTAATTTCTCTTTCAGATTTTTCATCATTAGTATATAGGAATGCAAGAGATTTCTGTGCATTAATTTTGTATACTGCAGCTTTACCAAATTCATTGATTAGCTCTAGTAGTTTTCTGGTGGCATCTTTAGGATTCTCTATGTATAGTATCATGTCATCTGCAAACAGTGACAGTTTTACTTCTTCTTTTCCAATTTGTGTTCCCTTTATTTCTTTTTCTTCTCTGATTGCCATGGCTAGGACTTCCAAAACTATGTTGAATAATACTGGCGAGAGTGGACATCCTTGTCTTATTCCTGATCTTAGAGGAAATGCTTTCAGTTTTTCACCATTGAGAATGATGTTTGCTGTGGGCTTGTCATATATGGCCTTTATTATGTTGAGGTAGGTTCCCTCTATGCCCACTTTCTGGAGAGTTTTTATCATAAATGGGTGTTGAATTTTGTCAAAAGCTTTTTCTGCATCTATTGAGATAATCATATGGTTTTTATTCTTCAATTTGTTAATATGGTGTATCACATTGATTGATTTGCGTATATTGAAGAATCCTTGCATCCCTGGAATAAATCCCACTTGATAATGGTGTATGATCCTTTTAATATGTTGTTGGATTCTGCTTGCTAGTATTTTGTTGAGGATATTTGCATCTATATTCACAAGTGATATTGGTCTGTAATTTTCTTTTTTTGTAGTATCTTTGTCTGGTTTTGGTATCAGGGTAATGGTGGCCGCATAGAATGAGTTTGGGAGTGTTCCTTCCTCTGCAATTTTTTGTAAGAGTTTGAGAAGGATGGGTGTTAGCTCTTCTCTAAATGTTTGATAGAATTCACCTGTGAAGCCATCTGGTCCTGGACTTTTGTTTGTTGGAAGATTTTTAATCACAGCTTCAATTTCATTACTTGTGATTGGTCTGTTCATATTTTCTATTTCTTCCTGGTTTAGTCTTGGAAGGTTATAACTTTGTAAGTATTTGTCCATTTCTTCCAGGTTGTCCATTTTATTGGCATAGAGTTGCTTGTAGTAGTCTCTTAGGATGCTTTGTATTTCTGCGGTGTCTGTTGTAACTTCTCCTTTTTCGTTTCTAACTTTATTGATTTGAGTCCTCTCCCTCTTTTTCTTGATGAGTCTGGCTAATGGTTTATCAATTTTGTTTATCTACTCAAAGACACAGCTTTTATTGATCTTTGCTGTTGTTTTCTTTGTTTCTATTTCATTTATTTCTGCTCTGATCTTTATGATTTCTTTCCTTCTGCTAACTTCGGGTTTTGTTTGTTCTTCTTTCTCTAGTTCCTTTAGGTGTAAGGTTAGATTGTTTATTTGAGATTTTTCTTGTTTCTTGATGTAGGCTTGTATAGCTATAAACTTGCCTCTTAGAACTGCTTTTGCTGCATCCCATAGGTTTTGGATCGTCGTGTTTTCATTGTCATTTGGCTCTAGGTATTTTTTGATTTCCTCTTTGATTTCTTCAGTGATCTCTTGGTTATTTAGTAACGTATTGTTTAGCCTCCATGTGTTCGTGTTTTTTACGTTTTTTTCCCTGTAATTCATTTCTAGTCTCATAGCATTGTGGTCAGAAAAGATGCTTGATATGACTTCAATTTTCTTAAATTTACTGAGGCTTGATTTGTGACCCAAGATGTGATCTATCCTGGAGAACATTCTGTGCGCACTTGACAAGAAAGTGTAATCTGCTGTTTTTGGATGGAATGTCCTATAAATATCAATTAAATCTATCTGGTCTGTTGTGTCATTTAAAGCTTCTGTTTTCTTATTTATTTTCATTTTGGATGATCTGTCCATTGGTGTAAGTGAGGTGTTAAAGTCCCCCACTATTATTGTGTTACTGTCAATTTCCTCTTTTATAGCTGTTAGCAGTTGCCTTATGTACTGAGGTGCTCCTATGTTGGGTGCATATGTATTTATAATTGTTACATCTTCTTCTTGGATTGATCCCTTGATCATTATGTAGTGTCCTTCCTTGTCTCTTGTAACATTATTTTAAAGTCTATTTTATCTGATGTGAGTATTGCTACTCCAGCTTTCTTTTGATTTCCATTTGCATGGAATATCTTTTTCCATCCCCTCACTTTCAGTCTGTATGTGTCACTAGGTCTGAAGTGGGTCTCTTGTAGACAGCATATAGATGGGTCTTGTTTTTGTATCCATTCAGCAAGTCTGTGTCTTTTGGTTGGAGCATTTAATCCATTCACGTGTAAGGTAATTATCGATATGTATGTTCCTGTTACCATTTTCTGAATTGTTATGGGTTTGTTTTTGTAGGTCCTTTTCTTCTCTTGTGTTTCCCACTTACGGAAGTCCCTTTAGCATTTGTTGTAGAGCTGGTTTGGTGGTGCTGAATTCTCTTAGCTTTTGCTTGTCTGTAAAGCTTTTGATTTCTCCACAAGTCTGAATGAGATCCTTGCTGGGTAGAGTAATCTTGGTTGTAGGTTCTTCCCTTTCATCACTTTAAGTGTATCATGCCACTCCCTTCTGGCTTGTAGAGTTTCTGCTGAGAAATCAGCTGTTAGCCTTATGGGAGTTCCCTTGTATGTTATTGTCGTTTTTCCCTTGCTGCTTTCAATAATTTTTCTTTAATTTTTGCCAGTTTGATTACTATGTGTCTCAGTGTTTTTCTCCTTGGGTTTATCCTGTATGGGACTCTCTGCGCTTCCTGGACTTGGGTGGCTATTTCCTTTCCCATGTTAGGGAAGTTTTCAACTATAATCTCTTCAAATATTTTCTCTGGTCCTTTCTCTCTCTCTTCTCCTTCTGGGACCCCTATAATGCGAACGTTGTTGCGTTTAATGTTGTCCCAGAGGTCTCTTATGCTGTCTTCATTTCTTTTCATTCTTTTTTCTTTATTCTGTTCCGCAGCACTGAATTCCACCATTCTGTCTTCCAGGTCACTTATCCGTTCTTCTGCCTCAGTTATTCTGCTATTGATTCCTTTTAGTGCAGTTTTCATTTCAGTTATTGTATTGTTCATCTCTGTTTGTTTGTTCTTTAATTCTTCTAGGTCTTTGTTAAACATTTCTTGCATCTTCTCGATCTTTGCCTCCATTGTGTTTCCGAGGTCCTGAATCATCTTCACTATCATTATTCTGTGTTCTTTTTCTGGAAGGTTGCCTATCTCCACTTTATTTAGTTGTTTTCTGGGGTTTTATCTTGCTCCTTCATCTGGTACATAGCACTCTGCCTTTTCATCTTGTCTATCTTTCTGTCAATGTGGTTTTTGTTCCACAGGCTGCAGGATTGTTGTTCTTCTTGCTTCTGCTGTCTGCCCTCTGGTGGATGAGGCTATCAAAGAGGCTTGTGCAAGTTTTCTGATGGGAGGGACTGGTGGTGGGTAGAGCTGGCTGTTGCTCTGGTGGGCAGAGCTCAGTAAAACTTTAATCCATTTTGCTGCTGATGGGTGGGGCTGGGTACCCTCCTGCTGGTTGTTTGGCCGGAGGCAACCCAACACTGGAGCCTACCTGGGCTCTTTGGTGGGGCTAATGACAGACTCTGGGAGGGCTCGCACCAAGGAGTACTTCCCAGAACTTCTTCTGCCAGTGTCCTTGTCCCCACAGTGAGCCACAGCCACCCCCGCCTCTGCAGGAGACCCTCCAACACTAGCAGGTAGGTCTGGTTCAGTCTCCCCTGGGGTCACTGCTCCTTCCCCTGGGTCCCGATGCACACACTACTTTGTGTGTGCCCTCCAAGAGTGGAGTCTCTGTTTCCCCCAGTCCTATTGAAGTCCTGCAATCAAATCCCACTGGCCTTCAAAGTCTGATTCTCTAGGAATTCCTCCTCCCATTGCAGGACCCCCAGGTTGGGAAGCCTGACGTGGGGCTCAGAACCTTCACTCCAGTGGGTGGACTTCTGTGGTATAAGTGTTCTCCAGTCTGTGAGTCACCCACCCAGCAGTTAAGGGATTTGCTTTTACTGTGATTGCGCCCCTCCTACCGTCTCATTGTGGCTTCTCCTTTGTCTTTGGATGTGGGGTATCTTTTTTGGTGAGTTCCAATGTCTTCCTGTCGATGATTGTCCAGCAGCTAGTTGTGATTCTGGTGTTCTCGCAAGAGGGAGTGACAGCACGTCCTTCTACTCCGCCATCTTGGTTCCGATTCCTTCCCAATATATTTTAAATAGATATGCCACCTTTTAAAGAAATGGTATGCATCCAAATTTTAAGCCTCTCTCTCCAGAAGTTCCTTAACTTCAGACAAGTTCTTTAATCAGCCCGAGAGGCTTGTCTGCTCACCCGCAGGGTCAGGCGGGGGCTGGGAGCTCAGTAAAATTTTTGTAAACAAAATTTTATAAAAGACTGCAGAATATGAAAGTACTGTAAGATACCATTCTCCTATTTTGGGATGCTTAAGTTGCTTCCAATTGTTGTTTAGCATAAATAACATTATGAAAAATATATTTGTGCTTGAAACATTTCCTACATTTTAGATTATTTCCTTAAGATCTATTCCTAGATTAAGGCATGTAAACATTTTCAAGGCACTTGGTAATTCTTATTAAGTTATCTTTTCAAAAGGTTACACCTGTTTCCACTCTTACCTATCAGCAAATGAGAGTTTCAGTATCATTATACCCTTTACAACATTAATTTTTTAATTTACATCCTTGTTATAGAAAATGCAATTATTATAGAAATGTTTAACACTCTGGCAAGATGGTGGGCAGTTGATGAGGAACTCTCTCTCATAAAAATGCATAAATATGCTGTATTAAGTTTAACAACTAAAAAATATACACAGCAAAGTTTAAGAAAAAGAAAAAACAAAATCTAAGAAACAAAAGGAAACTCAAAGTCTGACCAGTAAAGTTTAGCAAGCACCCTGGCCTATGAGTATTAAACCCAGAAACAGGCCAGAGGGCCAGGAGATGGGAATTTAACATCCATTTGGGGACAGGAAACATGGCCAGATGGAGAGATACCTGCATTAACTTTGGACCTTCAGAAGTTTCCCTTTTTATAAAAAGAGAATTGCAATCAGAAAAATCCTAAGCAATAACTCTCAGATATATCAAGGGAATTTGCTAAATACTCAGGAGTTAGGGAAAAAAAAAAAAAAAAGGTTCTGTAAGAAATCTGGACTCCAAGTCCACACCACACATGGGCATGGCATTAGGGTGACCAACTTATCACATTTGCTAATACTCTCCTGGTTCTAGCACTGAAAATCCTGTATCTTAGGCAGTATCTCTGCCCCAGGGCAACCTAGAAGTTTGATCATACCACACAGCATCCAAATGTACACAACCCACATTTTCTAGGAAACCCAAGCCAAGTAAGTATATAAAAATTGGTCTGACCCCTGTGAGTTGCTGTGGATTCAAATGGACTCAATTATGCAATCATTCTATGCACAGACTTTCACAAAGCAGGGTACTGAGGACTCCTCCAGATAGAGCTGTCAGACAAAATACAGTTCACCCAGTTCAGTTTGAATTTAAGTCAAACAATTTTTAAGCAGCAATTTGGGGACATACTTATGCTAAAAAATTAGTTATTTTTCTGGAATTCAAATTTAACTGGGTATTCTGTATTTTTATTTGCTAAGTTCAGCAACCCTGCAGTGCCAGAAATAAACAGCAACAAGCCACAAATAACCATGTGTCCTGGAGATAAAGTCACTCACAAAAATTTTAAAGTTATATAAGGAAATGAGCCACAATGATGGATGGTCAGTAGACATAGAAAATGCAATAATTTGTACTTCAAGAACCAGAAATTATAAAACAAACTCAGACAATACAAAATAAATGCCTTAAATTATTAAAGAGATAAAAGAAGGAATGGAAACTATAATGAAAGAACAGGATACTGTTAAAAAGAACAGATCGATCTGTAAAGGAACCAAATAGAACTTGGAGAAATGAAAAATGTAGTCATTGAAACTAAAAACTTGAGATCTAGGTTAAACAGCAAATTAGAGGGCTGAGGAGAGCCATATGACCTTAGGCTAGTTATTAATTCTCTGTGCCTCAGTGTTCTCATTTGCAAAGTAGGGATAATAATAGTACCTATCTTACAGGGTTGATGTATAAAAATAAATATAAAACATCAGAATAGTGCCTTAGTTTCCAGTCAATCAAACAGTAATTATTATTCAGTCATGACTTATTAAATATAACTATCTAGAACATCCTTATATGGCAGCATTCCCCAAATGTGTGGCTCAGAAAGTTAGCCCTATAAGATGCTCTGAGAAAAAAAAGTACTCCATGATGAAATACTTTGGGAAATCCTATATTACCCTAAAAGAAACCTGTTCAGCCTTGTCACTTGGATAACAAAAAAGATGATGAAATGGATACTCATGGAGGTTCTGTCACTTGACAAAGCTCCTTCAGCTGGTAAATGGCAGAACTGGTCTGTAAACCAGGGTTGTCTGGCTCCAAAGTCCATGATTTTAATGACTGCACAATATTGTAAAGTTGAGAAGGAACTTATAATAATCTTCTTGTAAGAAGGCTTCTTTCTGAAAGTGCAGAAACCCAAGGATGAACTTGCCCTCGTGTTCCTTCATACCAACATCTGCATGTCTGCCTCAACAACCCCCAGCCAGTCCCCTGAATCCCAGAGGACAAGCTAAGTGTCCTTTGAGTATTTCCTCTCTTCCTGAGGGACACGCAGGGGACAACAGGAGAATGACTGGCTTCTAGGGCCCTGCTTCTAAGAAGTCCCACCAAGCCCCATTCAATCACATTATGGTTTTTCTTCTACAACACGTAGCTCATATGGCTGTGCTGATACTGAGTGACACCTCCACATGGTTCCCCAGCCAAATGCATGTTTGGGGCTCCCTCAATAAATAGCAGTTGAAAACAAAAGATCAAGGCATGAATTCACTAGCATTGTTCATATTTTTCAGCTCAAAAAAAATTTTTTTATTAGGTCCATGATTGTTGTGCTGTTACTGTCAGAGTCAGTGTCTTTTTCTTACACAAACATTCAAGTTTCCTACTTGAGGGAAATGAAGGTGGAATTTTCTGCATTTAATTTTATTCAAGGCAGGGATTTGAATTTCACAAGAACTTATAGGACTTGAGCGAGGCTATTAACTGATTTCCGTTAAAGGTTAATCCTACCCCAGTTGTGAGTTAAGTTGGAATTTATGTGCTGGGTGTATCACTTTTGTTTTCCTAAAGCTGTACTTTTAAATAAGACTGTGTTAAAACTTTTTCAACTACACTCAGAAGTCCCAAGGTAATCATGCTTACGATTATGGCTCACTAGTATTAAGTTGAAGTTAGAAAAGCTAACTAATGATTGTCAAAGATTCTGACAACATAAAAATTTTTCCTAAGTGAATCCTTAATATCTATAATACTCAGTTGCTTTTTCAGTAACATTTCATTCCTTTCAGTTCACCAAAATTTTAATTAAACACTCCTATTCATATCATATTTTCAATCCTCAACACAAAGTGTTTAAGCACTTTTTAAGTGCCAGCCTCTAAACTTGGCATTGGAGATTCTAACATTAATAAGACAAGTTTGGCCTTCAAGGAGTATACTGTGGATAAAGAAAAAAATCAAGCAGTTAAAAGTAACCAACCAATGCCTTACCGACGTAGGCATGGCAACATAAATGGATCTTAAAATACATGTTACTGATTAAAAAAGAATGAGCTATATAACACAGTGGTATTTCTGTAAATTTAAAAAGCACCCATACAAAAATACAATGAATATTTTGCAACATACAAATAAAAAAGTACACAAAAATATACATCTGAATGGTTGCCTGTGGGAGAGGAGGAAAAGCGAACTGGGGAAAGGAAGGAAAGAAGGAAGAGAGGGAAAGAGGGAACAAAGGAGGAAAGGGAGGAAGAATAGGTTTAACTCTCAAGCAACTGGCAGAGCTGTCTGGCAGATACATGGTAGAGAGACAGTATTCTTTAGATGTAAGTTTTTTCACTTAATCCCTGCCTTCTTTGTCCCAAGTCCCTAATTCTGAGGAATTTTCTTAATCAGAAAACTGTTTAAATAAGAAGTAAACCAATAATGAACTATGCAATCATGTAAGTGGTTTGGCTTTCAATTTCGACGAGGTGAGCATGTAGGTGAGCAGATGGACGGGTGTGTTTACCCACCTTCTGTAGACACCGAGTACCCTAAGACACAATCATCATGGCAGAGCAAGGAGAGCCAGCTGCCCCCTTCCTGCCCTGCTTTTGATATGTGTGACTGTTCATGTTTAACCTGACTCAGACTGTAACCTGCACCTCTTTTTGGAAGATCATGCCTTAACCCACTTCTGTTCCTCTAGTAATTGGAATCTTCTTCCTCAAAGCTTTAAGCTTGAGAGAGACCAGGGGAGAGTTTTTCTGAATCAATCTTTTCTTTCTCTGGGATGCAACACAATCATCAATCAATATTGACTAACTGCTTCCCTCCCCCAACAAAGGCAAGTACTTCTAGTGGGTTCCCAAAGTAGCTTGCCAAATAAAATAGGGGACACCCAGTTCAATTTGAATTTCAGAGACATAACAAATAACTTTTTAAGTATGTCCCAAAGATTGCAGGGGACACATTAAAAAAATTATTCACTGTGGATCTGAAATTCAAGTTGAACTGGAAATTCTCTATTTTCATCTACTAAATTTGACAGTTCTACCCTAAAATGAAGGCGCAGGGGCTAGAAAGCTTGGTCTATTGAGGGTTGCTGAAGCACACCCTAGGGGGATACCAGGATGGGGCTAAATACAGGGGCCTAAATAGTCCACATTTTAAAATTTTGTTTTGTTTTTCATTGGATGTATAATCGCAAGTAGAATAAAACAGTTTAGTCCTATGAATGAACTATAGTTTTTCCACAGGAGACATATCTGGTAAGAGAGGCAGTGTAGAGTAAGGAGAAGAACAATGGCTAGACATCAGAAAAGTCTAATTTTAATCCCAGCTCTACCTCTAGCTAAATCTGTGGAACTGGGCCACTTATGTCCCCTGTGTGATCCTCAGTCTCTTCATCTGCAGAATGGGAGTGGAAGCCTAAATGATTTCTAGTGATTCCTTCTGCTTCAGCCCTCAATGGTATTCATTATATTGTATTTACCTAATTTAGTGAAGACAGTTTTGTTGCTCTTAATCCATGCAGGAACAATAAAACTAACACAAATGAAGATTTCTTCCTCTTCCCATATTCCAGTAAAAATTCCTCTGTGATGTATTATGGTTACAAAAACTGAAACCAGAAGTTCAGGCTCGATAAGGAGGCCAAAGATTGCAAATGTCCTGTTACCAAAAGACAACCAAAGCAGAAGCCTTGCTCTAAACAGTATTGCCTTTAGGCAGGTAGGGAGGAATTTGGTCAGAGGTGATCTTAACAAGGCTCAACAGGGCTGCTGCAAGCTAGAACGGAATCTTTGTGCTTCCAAACAAGCTACTTATCTGTAAAATGGGACTAACTAATCCCTCCTACTTCCCTTGTGGAATTGTCTTGAAGGCTGGCTGAGATAATGTCTGTGAAATCCTACACTTGATGAGGCTGTTTCATACACTCCAGATTCTATCTCAAATGCCTTACACAGAAAGTAAATGCTTACTAAGAAGGCTAATTACAAGTTTGACTTTGAAGCCCATGTATTTCCAGAGTATATATCTTAATTAACAAGGTTTGAAAAGCAAGAGGTGGATCTGCCTATGTTAAAAAAGAAAACAAACAACAACAACTAATAAACTATCCTAGTATTACTAGCCTCAATTATTCTGTGTACCCCCTAAACTATGTAATACAATTTGGTGAGAAAAAAATTTCCATCCAGAATATTTAAAATCAGAAATGTCGTGTCGGGTCATTTATATGGATAAATTTTAGTGATCTGGAAAATTAATTTATTCACAATAAATTCTTCTATGACTTAAAAAAATTTTTTTAATAGCAGTAAAGATAGATCATAATTTGGCCAATTATTGCTTTATGGCTAGAGGCATGAAAAATGTGTAAATTTAACCAACTTTTGATCATGACCTCTCCCAAAGTATTTTACTATAGCCTAAAGATTCTGAATTTAAAGATTTTTCTTGTGTCCCAATTTTAATTTTCAACCCTGTTAAGTCCAAAGGGAGGTAGAGAACTAAGATGTCCAAGAAGGCAGATAGGATGTCACATCTACCTGAGATCCATTCATTATCAACTACTAACTATGTTTCTTGTACCAGAACTTGGTCACATAGAGAATACAAATTGGTGAGCTGCACCCTTCCCAGTACAGATTTAAGTGAATATAAGTAAAGACTTCCTTCTGAGGTTACATCATTTATGCTGAAACCATTTCACCTCAGAGCACAACATTGATAAATACAGTAAGATATGCACTAAGGAGTCCCCCAGTTTCTTCAGATCTTGTTTCTTTTGCCTCAGATCACAGCAACGCATCAACTATACTGAAAAAGAAATCAGGAATGTGTTGTACTCATGAGTTTGTTTCTACATTAAGTCACGTCTAGTGCTCAGGAAGCTCTGAAATGTCTATATTAGGTGCCAAAGCCTCCTGCCATGCAGAAGCCTCCTGTCTCAGCAGCTTCTTCTGGCATCATGAAATACAATGGGGATAATCCACCATCGGATTATGTATGACAGTTTTGCTTTCATTTTTTATTGACATGATTGAATAAACTTGGTCATACACTTCTACTACTGATTCTGTCTCGTTAATTTCTATTCCTGGTGTGGTCTATAAGCATCAGAATGTCATTTAAAATAAAACATAATGTAATGGCATCTTCAGACTCTGGAAATGTGTGAAAAATAAACATTAACCATTTGTTGTAGTAATGAGGTGAATGAAAGTGTGCCAGCTTGGTTGGAATCCTGACTCTGCCATTTTTTAGAGTTACTTTATCTCTTTAAGCCTCCATTCCTCTATCTACAGAGTAAATTTTAAAATATTTATTGAGCAACTATACTATATGTTCTAACCGCTTGGGAATCCATCAGTGAATAAAACAAAAATCCCTGTCCTCACTGGGCTTACAGTACAGGGAGAATATATTAAAATAAGCCAATGAAGCACAAACTATGACATTACTCCAGCAGTTTACTTCTTATAAAAATAACATTTTGGATATCTTTACATTACAATAAAACACAAGTTTTTTATATCAAGTATGAGATAAAATAAAACTTTAAAAGGAAAAAGAAAACAGAAAATTATCACTTAGCAGCCATCACAGTAATAATCGTTCATACAAAACTTAACAACACATGCTAAAACTAGTAGGTGACAGTCTGAAGAGAACAAAACATTTATATAGTCTCAAATATTTTCCCATTGACATATATACACTAATATGTATAAAATGGGTAACTAATAAGAACCTGCTGTATAAAAAAATAAATAAGATTCAAAAATTAAAAAAAATTAAAAACTAAAAAGAATTAACTGGAAAGAGTTGAATCAACACCCATTTTCAGGAAAGAGAATGTAACCTAGGCCTTAGCCAATTAGTGCATTACCATTACTCTAGCCACAGGATTTTTGCATTGGAGAAGGATAACAGAACCCACCTTAACCAAGGGATCAAAGATAACATCTCTAGTGATGGGAAAAGTAGGTATTACATACCTTCTGATACAAGGCACAAAAACATCTTCTGTGGTACTCCTGTCCAAAATGCAAAACCTGAATCTAATAATGAGAAAACACTAGG
The DNA here is from genome assembly GCF_009873245.2 of Balaenoptera musculus. Lineage (NCBI taxonomy): Eukaryota > Metazoa > Chordata > Mammalia > Artiodactyla > Balaenopteridae > Balaenoptera > Balaenoptera musculus. The sequence goes on from NC_045790.1 coordinate 91,568,119, forward strand.
GAAACCCAAATCAAAGGATATTCTACAGAAAATTGAATAGTACTCTTCACGAATGTCAAGGCCATGCCAAAAATAGAAATACTGTAGAACTGTTTCAGATTTTAAAAGACTACAGAGACATGACAACTAAACTCAGCATGTGATTCAAAATTGGATCCTAGACCAAGAAAAATACATTCTTTTGCTCTGATGGATAATAGGAGGACAATTGGTGAAATTACAAGATTTGTAGACCAGATAATAATACTGTATTAATGTTAATTTTCTAATTGTGACCGTTACACTATGGCTATGTAAAAGAATGCCTTTGCATTTAGGAAATACACACTGAAGTGTGTAGTGATAAAGTGTCCTGTGTCTGTAATTTATCTCAGATGGTTCAGAAAAAGAAAAAAAATATATATATACACACACACACACACACACACACACACACATATAGAGAGAGAGAGACAGAGAGAGAGAGAGACAGAGAGGGAAAGAGACAGAGAGAGACAGAGAGGGGAATGAAATGATAAAGCAAATATTTTAAAATAGAAACATTTGAGGAATGTAAGTGAAGGGTATATGGGAATTCTTTCTACTACATTTTCAATTTTAGTGTTGGTACGATCTGGCAGTGACCAACCTAACCAATTAATCCAAATTAGCATCACTAATAGTGGGACAAGCTGATATTTTATGGCCCCTGATGTGATGAAATATGAAATATACATCACCTACGATGTATTCCTGCCATGAATATTTTACCTCAATCTAATTAAGCCTTTACACATAGTTTCCAATTAATAGAAAATAAAGGGATAGAGGAATGAGTTAAATGACACCAAGTGAAAATAATCAGAGAAACTCAGAATACAGAACATTCTATAAGACAACTAGCCTGGACTCACCATAATGTGAAATATCAGGGGGAAAAAATGATAGTGGGGAAAGGAGGGGGTGTGGGATGTGATTATTCCAGATTAAAAGGGTCTAAGAGAGATAACAACCAAAGGCACTATGTGATCCTAGATTGGATCCTGTTTCTAAAAATATTTTTAAAAGCTCCAAAAAAATGTTTTTTGAGACAACTGGGAAAATTTAAATCTGGCCTGAATATTGGATGATATGAAATTATTGCTAATTTTCTTATGACTCATAAGGTGTATGTAGGAGATTGTCCTTATTTTTAGGAGATGTCTACTGAAAAATTTAGAGATGAAGTGCCATGATGTCTACAATGTACTTTCAAAGGGTGTAGAAAATTTTATGGCGTTGAGAAAGAGAGAGAGAGAGCAAATAGAGCAGCACGTTAATAATCGTTGAATCTAAATAAAGAGTATATGGGTGTTTATTATACTATTGTTTCAACTTCTTACATACCATTTTTTATAAAAACACTGAGAGAAAATAAAATAATAATGCTTTTACCTTCATAATATATTCCTATTAGTTTTCTTCTAGAGGTTTAAAAATTTGAAAATGAACAAAGAAATGAAAAGATAAGAGCACATCGTTGTTTACAAGTTTTGTTCTAAACTCTCTAAATTTAAAAAGATTAATACAATATATCTCAGGGTTGTGTTTGTAGCATAGATGAAGGAGGGTTGACCAGCTACAGTGATTCCTCAGTGAGCAGCAAGGTAGGGAATAGGACATAATTGTGGCTGCCCCAAAAGTTAACTCCCTCCAAACCTGGGGGTGACTGTGAGATCTTCCAATCTGAGACTGCCTCCAGGTCTGAGATACATAGGTGAAGTGGATGCAAATTTTCTTTTTCTAATTTTCTTTTTCTAATTTTCTTTCTAATTCCTTTCTGACAGGTGGAGTTGTTCTATTTCTAGACACAAATCCAGACCATTTCTCAAAGCCATCCATGTATGTTGAAGACTGATACCCTTAACTTCCAATGCTATTGAGTATTTGTGTGTAGTCCTGTATTTTCACAAGTATTCTTATGTTAGTATGTGTATGGTCTTATCACTGGGAGACAAGGAAAGAGCATAACTGTACCCTCTGCCTTCTACATGTAAACTAAGTAACAGATTTATGGTGTCTAATCACCACAAGCTTTGAAAGAAATGATGTGATTAGTTGCTGATCACAACATGCATCTGTTATTTACATAGTGATTTGTGGACTGAAGAGCTAGCAGCAAAGGCTGTACTTTATGCAATTACTAACAACTAACATATCTTGGTAACTGAAATTTGAACCATGTTATTGGTGTGCATTATCAGAACCATACCTGTACTGCCACTTTAGCCTCTTTTTTATGTTCCTTGAACACCCAAGAAAAAATGTTACCTCAAGGTCTTTTGCACCGGCTGTTCCCTCTGCCTGGAACACCCCTCCCCCAGATATTCACATATGCTCACTCTCTCGTATCCTTCAGGTCCATGATCAAAGAGCACCTTCTCAACATAGCCATCCCTGATCTCCTCACATTTTTCTATCCCCTTATATTGATTTATTTTCCTCCATGGAATTTTTCACCCTTATTACATTAACTTTATTTTAACATCTGTTCCAACCAAATGGAATGTATGCTTTACTGAAGGAAGGGGTTTTGTCTTATTCCCACATATATATCTAGTGCCTCAAACACAGTGAACCTAATAGGCACACAATAAATACTTTGAAATGAATGAATGATCAATCATCTAAGACAGCTGGAAAACAGCATACAATGCAACCACCTGAATCAGTGTTACTGGGCACTAGCAGAACCCAAGCAGGGAATAAAAACCAAACCATTCACATGAGTACTTGTACCTGACTAATCCATGGATTTTTGTTTTGTTTTCAGAAGGATAGCCATGAAGTTTTAAACCAAGAAACGGCCCTAGCGAACCAGAAAAAAGCCATGAACAAAAGTTCAAGCAGTCTACCAATAGTGCATTAGGATTAGTATATCATTTTTCTGTGTACCTATGAAAATCTACTTATATTTTTAGTAGCTATTAAGGAAGAGAGATGAAGTTTTAAAGAGAGGAAGTAGGCATTCATATTTCTGTAATAATTTGAATATTTCCACATAAAGTAGGGTCTCTCTTTACATAAAATGCTTAGGAATATTTCTTCTAAGTTCAGTTTTACATAGTTTTCATGTTCATAGCTAAGGTTCAAATGAGTGTAGCTTTCACATAATCACTTCATTCAATGAAACACAAGCATCTAGTAATTACAGGAAAACCATTCCTGTTGATTTATAAATGCTGATAATAACAGGTGACAGGAAGGTGGTAGTGACTGTATGCATTATATATTTTATTTAATATTAATTTAAGAAATAATTTTAAAGCTTTTACAACAGATAATTGTTAATATATGTCACCTATTTTGATCATAGTACAGTGCAAAAAGGTATTTATTACTAACCCATAGTTTAATTAACCCCATGGGTTAATATTTCTTATCTTCTCAAGAGCAACAGAAAAACATAATGAGATTATTCCTTGTATCTCAAGTGACCTATATGAACAAGATGTCTTTAATATTTCATTATTAACTGTGTAATCACATATATTAATACAGGTAAAGTCTGTGGTTTAGGGGCCTCCTAAATTCATTTCAAATCCCTGGTGCTAGGATCACCAACATTTCTCTGCTTCCTCCAAAGTAGAACAAGATAAAACCAGGTTCTTTCTCACTACATCCTGGTGATTGAGTATGAAAATTCCTTGATGTGACCAATTCCATTATTCATCAAAGAGGAGGAGGAGAGCTATCCTGTAACATTTCTGTCAAAATACATCAGTCCACGGGTTTCATAACCATCAGAAGGATCACTCAAGAAAACATCTTTTGTTAAAAGATATCACTAAGTCCTTGTAAATGTGCAACACAGGAGGTCTCAACTCAAACATCATTTCTTGACCATTTCCTTCATTTGGCTTCATTAAGATGTTAGTTATAAAAGTAATGGATGTGAAGATAAGAAATCTAGGATGCAGACCTAAACCTGTCTCTTATCAACTATATGATCTTAACAAATCCTTTAGCTTCTGTGAGCCTTAGTTTCTTCACCTGTAAAATAGGATAGCACTTCTTCACCTGCCTCAGAGCTTCATCATGAAAATCAAATAGATGTCCATAAGATATGAATAGTGGGACTCTACACAGATGTGAACTACAAAATGAGCTAACCTCATGATGACAACCAGTATGCGAAATTAATAAAAATACAGTCCTTGTTCAGGGTACTCAAAATATAATTAGCAAAATTTGAAATTGGTGATGTGCTCATTAATTAATCTTTGCACAAACTGATCAGCTCCCAGAGAAATAATCCATTTCCTGATCTTTGAAAATGGTTTATGTTTCATTTGAGACACCAGGCTGAGTTTGAACTCCAAAGAAAACATGGCATAAGCATTAACATGAAAAAATGTTTAATCCCATACAAAGGGCACATTATATGGCTGATATAACTGGCTACCCATGTCTGTTACCACTAGAAGCTGACTCTTCTAGTGATTCAGAAGGTGTAGGGTGGTCACGAAGCCAAATTTCAACTGTCTTGCCCACTCATTGTTGGCTATTTCACTTGTTTCTCATGTGTGTGTTTCTCCCTTGGGGAAACCTTCTCATACTACAAAGGTATCTCTGTGGTTGTACAATACACATCATGGTTGTTCAGGCAAACAGGAGAAAGCTGGATTTAGTTTTCATATCTGAAAAAGATCCAGACAAGTTTCATGGATCATTCTTTTAAGAGTAGTTAAATACTGCCAACTGTCAGAGCCCTAGCGAAGATGTGAGAGACTAATTATCCACTTCTAAACCTTTTCTGTGGGTGCAGCACATGGTCGACTGGCAGAATTAGAAAACTTACACAAGTTTGTCCAAAAGCCTAAGTTCGTAACTCATCATCCCTGGATGAACATTCGTCATCTTTGACTAAGCAGCATCTATATGCCCTTCCTATATAAGGGCAGGGAGTAGGAAAGGGAATGACTATAGGGACAGGTAGGAACATGTTTCTACTATGAAACCAACATCTCTTCCCATCTGCCATCCCCATATGTCCCAGCACATCCCCATATGTCCCTAGCCTGTGAGGCCTAGCCAATCAAAGAATAGAATGTCTACCCGTGGAACACTGGATCCCAGGGGAGTGATACAAAGATGCAGGGTAATTTGAGAAATTATTCACAAAGGAAGGAGGAGCATCGCTAATCCAGAGACAAAGACCAAAAGTGTCCAGGGCCAGTGATGCCAGTAGTGGAGGCCTAAGGAGACTGTTCCCAACGCCGTTCCCCAGTGCCAGTTCTCCAGGATTCCTGTCCATCCTCTGAGCTTGATTCTCTAGCCCGTCAACGATTGTGCATCCGATATTCATGATAACCCAAATATGTGCCAGACGCTCCATTAGAGAATTAGCTGGAAGTGTGCTAGGAGACACTGCAGATATAAATATATATAAGACATTTTTTTGCCTTGGAGAAGCACAATGTAGTGAGGCTGGTGAGGAACTAAAATTCAGTTCTGATCCCACTTCCTCCGAGATCCCCATCCTCTTTCTCCCAGCTCCCAGGTTCTATGATCAGTAGCTTTCTCTTGAAATACTTTGCTTTCTAATCTGTTTTGTAGGTATTTCTTGTCAGCCCCATAAGATTGTGAGCATATTGGGCATATAATCCCTGTAGGTTTTATTTTTAAATCATCATAGCATTCAGCCCAGTGTCTAGGATATGGGAGGTTCTTCTCACAGATACATTTACTGACAATTGTCCTAAATATCCCTTGCATCATAATAATGGAGTTTTGTTGCACTAGCCCACCTCTTAGAGAGAATATCAGATTCCAAACAATTCAATTATGTGAGCACCATAAATGTCTTTGTGTTAGGTTCTCACTTTAGCACAGCTGATGAAGAGCCTCCATAATCTGATGACCTTTCACCCCATAAACACATCATACTGGCACCTATTCAGTCCAGGCCCTAAGCTAGGAAATGGAGATGCAAAGATACATCGTCGTCCTTCCACTCAGGGAGTCCACAATCACATGGAAATCAAGACATTAAAAATGTTCCCTGTTCCCAATTTGAGAGGCAGGATTGTAATGGGGTTTATTCCAACTGTCAATACAGACACAGAATGGGAAAGCTGCAAATGGGAAGGAGGAGTCATACGTACTGAGGAAATAGGAAGAAACCAAAAGCTTTTGAAAGGAGCTGAGCAGTTGCTGTGATTGAATGAAAGTCAGGTACCAAATCTGAAATAAAGGAATCCTCAAAACCAAGCAGAGACCAAAAGCCTGGGACAAATTCCTGATCAGAGCTGGTAGGACTGGCTAAGACTAGGGCAAGGGCATAAGGATGGACAAGTGAATAACAAATTCCATGGGCAGCATATTGAGCTTGTGTAGCACGGTGGATGGGTCACTGGTGGGTTAAGGTCATGGTTCTCTGAGTTCATCACCTGAAGTTAAGCGTGGTGGCCAAAGCAAGCCTGAGACACTCTAGAAGAACAATGGAAGAAACTGAACTGCAAAAGTGGGATTTCAGTTAAGAATTTGTCTGGTAGATAAAAGATGAACAGCCATTGGCAGAAGAAGAAAAGTATGAATAAAGCAAAGAGACTGGACAGAGTATCATTTATCATGGACAGGGGAGACATGATCTGTGGCTTAAATGCAGGGGCAAAAAATTCTCAGGGAGGATTCAGGAGAAGTAGTTTGGGGGTAGACTGGGAAGGGCCTTGGAAGACATGCTAAAAATTTTGAACTTCATCCTGGAATCAACAGAAAGTCCACCTAGGCTTTTATGTAGGGGGTGTTATGTTGCAGGTTGGTTTCCATGGGAAGCTGGTTCAGAGCACAGATTTGCATGCAGGGAGATTACTGGAGAGTGCCAGAAGCTCAGCACCTATTGGGCAGTGAAGGAAGCCACAATGGACAGAGGGAGAAGTTGGGCTGAGATGCTATCACAACAAAGGCCTCAGCTGATCCCCAGGTGCTACTATGAACAAGCAATAAGTCAGTTACTGCTGGAAGGCCCAAAGCTGGTGATAACCTGTGCTCTATTCATCACTGCAAACAAAACTATGCAGCACACCAGGGTGAGCTCCCTCCACGTGCCAGGGACTCTGCTAAGACATGTTTCATATTGCACCTTTTTAAATCTCCCCCAAATCTTATATATCATTTCCATTCAACACACCAGACTATTAAGGAGAAAGAGAATCAGGTAAAACCAATGAGTAAAAATAATCTTGCTGTAACCACACAACAAAAGAATAAAAAAAGATAACCCAACATAAATATTTCTGTGGCATAATATTTGAAAGAATTATTTGGAATCTTGGGTAGAAGAAAAGGGATGGGAAGTTTTGGTTTTTCTTTGTGAGTTTTGTTTTACTGTTTGTGAGAGTGAGATGAAGAAAACAAAGGAAATTTCTTTGCAAATAAACTGTTGCAACTGTCCCGCCAGCTTTTTGTAAAACAAAACAAAACAGAAGAAAAAAAAAGATGAAGAAGAAAGAAGGAAAAAAAGGAACTAAATCAGTGTTTCAGAAAAGAGGCATAGTCCGGGAGAATAGTGTCATAGTCTAGGAGAGAAAAGAAATAGATATATGAAATTGCTATACTTCATTTTGCTTAGATTCTGCCCCTACAGATATATGTGCATGTGGGTGACCTGTATTGTGTCTTGCCACAGAATGTAACGATTATAACAATGACTAACATTTGTTGACCACTTATATTGTGCAGAGATCTTTACATTCATTTCCTCTTTTAATCCTGTTAAATGATAAACAGTGGCATATTAAAATTTTTAAGAGATTATTTGAGCAAGAATTGATCAAATTGGGTAGCACCAAACTGGAAGTGGTTAGGAGCACTCCTCCGACAGAAGCCAGGGGCAGACATACAGAGAAAGTGCAAAAGCAAAGAAAGGAAATTATTTGCATATAGCTTAAAGCCTAGCTGGCCATTTGGAATTGGTTGTCCTTAGCATTTTGGTTTTGTAACCTTGAGGTGTTTACAGGCTTAGATTTTGATTTGCTGATGGCACCACGGCATTAGAGCCACTCCTGTCTAATGGCCTCCTTGTTTAATTAATTCAACTATTTTCACAGCAACAGTGAGGGGTATGTGTATATTTTTAAAACCATTTTATCACCATGTATATGCTTTCTTCAACATTTGTACAAATGAGGAGACCAAGTCTCAGGGAGGTTAGAAATCTGGATCAGCAGCAAGTAAGTGGCTGCAGTGATACCTTTCTGACTGGAGAACCCACTAACTCAATCACTCTGCCAACATTCCTACAGAATTTATATTTACAAAGCACCTACCCAGCCCTCAATTCACATGCCCATCATAACTATGCATGTAGTATGTTAGTCAGCACTTTGCAGATGAGGCTCAGAGAACTTGGACAACTTGTCCTGATCACACAGCAGGTAAATGGGGAAACCAAGGCTTGAACTCCTGATAACAGACACTGGGCTTCTGCTACATAAACCCCACTGATACTGTATTTAAGAAAAAAAATACAAGTTTGTCAGTCAGATACTTTAAAGATACAAACATCAAACATGACTGACTATGGGCACAGGCAGATGATAATAAAAATGTTTGGCTGAAGGAATCATTTCTATGAGACAACAGTAATACAGATCCAAGAGCAACCTTGGGAAAAAGTTTCTGGCTGACAGAAGAGCAGATCAGTACCAAGTTTTTGGAATGCTATTCAGCAATATATACAGAGAGTTTTAAGTGTACAGACTCTTTGGCCCAATAATTTTATTTCTACTTTACAATGGCATCTGGCTAGCAGCCTCAACCAGAGCTGCTGCCATTAAAATGCACATGAAGTCAGAGAAAAAGAGGAAAACCTCCATCAACACTGAAAATTAAGCCTGATAGGAACAACCAGAAAACTTGGAAATCCCACTCTGTAGCATGGGCATTGCTTTTTGAAGTAACCAAAAATGTTGCTTTGTACCTATGTGAGGACTAAAAGTCCAAGCAATCACATGTCAGGACATGTGAGAGGGTCTGATAGTGGCATGGTGCACCTGGGAGGTGAAGCACCCATCTGAAGACAGTGGGAGCTGTAGGCAGGAGGAGGAGTAAGAGAGCAATGCATGCTGGACTCTAGAATGTCATAATGGCTTCCATCAGTTCCAAGTGTCAAAGGGCCAGGTGGTGAGGGAGGAGAACACTCTACCCCCAACCTGACAGAGCCTCTCTACTTAAAAGTCAAACCCATGTGGAGCTTTCCTTATGAGGAGAATTCAAGGGAAAAGTCAGGCTAGTACTGCTGAAAAACTCTACCGAACAACCAAAAAAGAATATTTACCAGGTAACTCAGAGAAGAAGTTACTTCCTTAAAAAGAATTATGACAGGAACCAGAAGAAAATTTTAGAAAGCTGTTTGGTATCTTCTGTGGGATAAATAAAAAAGACATGGTTGTTATGAAATGAGGTGAGCATTGTGGGGCGGGGTATGGAGGAGAAGCCATAAAAGAGAACAGGATGAAATGAAAAGAGAAAAGAGTAAGATGAAAGAAGAGGATCACAGAAAACAACAGAGCCATGGCTACAGTGTACTGAGAAGGCAAAAACTGAGATACCAAGGATTTTACACCAACTCAAAATGTCATTCATTTGTGAACACAAGAGACAGATATTCTCAGAGTTGTAAGTCATCAGAAAATATATATTTTTAAAAATATTTTTTGATGGATACAAAGGGGGAAAGGGGGAGTGGGAGGAATTGGGAGATTGGGATTGACATATATACACTATTGATACTACGTGTAAAATAGATAACGAATGAGAACCTACTGTAGAGCACAGGGAACTCTATTCCATGCTCTGAGGTGACTTAAATGGGAAGGCAGTCCAAAAAAGAGGGGCTATATGTATACGTAGAGCTGATTCACTTTGCTGTATAGTAGAAACTAACACAACATTATAAAGCAAAATACTCCAATAAAAATTAATTAAAAAAATTTTTTTGGGAGATACACACAAGCTAACAGAGAGGTAAGACTTCAAGAATGAAGAAGTCAGGGTATAAAAGGTCCAGTGCTAACTACTGAAATGTAGTAAACATACAGCTCAGTTAAAAGGTTGTAAATATGATTATAAAACAAAACAATTATTTTTAAAAAGTATTAAAATTAACAAATATAAGGCAAACTATATGATTATATTAAGTCCATGTAAGAGGAGGAAAGGAAATTAGGGAGAAAGTAAAGGGTGTTAAATTCTCAGTGTAAAATGTTTGACTCCCCAGATGCCCCAGGTTTGGAGTCAAGAAAGTTCAGTGACTCCCAGGCTGTCATTTTACAGAATATGAAACTAAGGTCCAGAAAGAAGAAGGCCATGGCCCAGTGTCATAAACCTACTTCAGGTATTGTGAAAATACAGCACTTCCTTAATTTTCCACCTTCAGTTTAGTGCCACATTCAGTTTAGTGCCAGAATTTCTGGAAAAGAAAAGAATAAGAGACTTGCTTTTATTGATCTCTATGAAATCAGTGAAGAAGACTTAATAGAATGAGAAGTTCTGATGTCAATGTTAACAAATGCAACAGGAAATGTTCTTCATAATTTACTTTGTTTTAACTTAGAAACAGACCAATTAAAAACAATGCTTCCACTACCAAAAAACTTTCAGGATCCAGCAAGTATAACTTCTACTTTTTTTTTCCCCCTTTCACCCCCTATACCCACCCTTCATATTACAGAAAAATGCTTTCACTTTTCTCACAAGATACTTCCTTTAGGAATTGAAGGAAGTATTACCTATGAGTTAGAATGTATTAGCATAGGATCACTTCCTTATAAAAAATACATCCTCACTTGTTGAAACAGATTTCAACTATAATTGTTACTTGCATTACTTTGATGGTCAGGATTAATGAAGATACTTTCATTATCAATTGAGAATATGCAAATCAGCCTTATTTTGGGACTCATCCATGAGTCCAAGAGTACTTCAAAATAGTTCATATCTATTCTTCGATTGGAAGAATCGACATTGTGAAAATGACTACACTACCCAAAGCAATCTACACATTCAATGCAATCCCTATCAAACTACCAATGGCATTTTTCACAGAACTAGAACAAAAAATTTCACAGTCTGTAAGGAAACACAAAAGACCCCGAATAGCCAAAGCAATCTTGAGAAAGAAAAAAGGAGCTGGAAGAATCAGGCTCCCTGACTTCAGACTATACTACAAAGCTACAGTAATCAAGACAGTATGGTACTGGCACAAAAAGAGAAATATAGATTACTGGAACAGGATAGAAAGCCCAGAGATAAACCCACGCACCTATGGTCACCTAATTTACAACAAAGGAGGCAAGAACATACAATGGAGAAAAGATAGCCTCTTCAATAAGTGGTGCTGGGAAAACTGGACAGCTATATGTAAAAGAATGAAATTAGAACACTCCCTAACACCATATACAAAAATAAACTCAGAATGGATTAAAGACCTAAATGTAAGGCCAGACACTATCAAACTCTTAGAGGAAAACATAGGCAGAACACTCTATGACATAAATCACAGCAAGATCCTTTTTGACCCACCTCCTAGAGAAATGGAAATAAAAACAAAAATAAACAAATGGGACCTAATGAAACTTAAAACCTTTTGCACAGCAAAGGAAACCATAAACAAGATGAAAAGACAACCCTCAGAATGGGAGAAAATATTTGCAAACAAAGCAACGGACAAAGGATTAATCTCCAAAATATACAAGCAGTTCATGCAGCTCAATATCAAAAAAAAACAAACAACCCAATTCAAAAATAGGCAGAAGACCTAAACAGACATTTCTCCAAAGAAGACATACAGATTGCCAACAAACACATGAAAGGATGCTCAACATCACTAATCATTAGAGAAATGCAAATCAAAACTACAATGAGGTAACACCTCACACCACTCAGAATGGCCATCATCAAAAACTCTACAAACAATAAATGTTGGATAGGGAGTGGAGAAAAGGGAACCCTCTTGCACTGTTGGTGGGAATGTAAATTGATACAGCCACTGTGGAGAACAGTATGGAGGTTCCTTAAAAAACTAAAAATAGAACTACCATACAACCCAGCAATCCCACTACTGGGCATATACCCTGAGAAAACCATAATTCAAAAAGAGTAATGTACCACAATGTTCATTGCAGCTCTATTTACAATAGCCAGGACATGGAAGCAACCTAAGTGTCCATGGACAGATGAATGGATAAAGAAGATGTGGCACATATATACAATGGAATATTACTCAGCCATAAAAAGAAATGAAATTGAGTTATTTGTAGTGAGGTTGATGGACCTAGAGCCTGTCCTACAGAGTGAAGTAAGTCAGAAAGAGAAAAATACTGTATGCTAACACATATATATGGAATCTAAAAAAAAAAAATGGTTCTGAAGAACCTAGGGGAAGGACAGGAATAAAGAAGCAGACGTTGAAAATGGACTTGAGCACACGGGGAGTGGGAAGGGTAAGCTGGTACAAAGTGAGAGAGTAGCATTGACATATATACATTACCAAATGTAAAATAGATAGCTAGTGGGAAGCAGCAGCATTGCACAGGGAGATCAGCTCGATGCTCTGTGACCACCTAGAGGAGTGGGATAGGGAGGATGGGAGGGAGATGCAAGAGGGAGGGGATATGGGGATATATGTATATGTATAGCTGATTCACTTTGTTATAAAGTAGAAACTAACACAACATTGTAAAGCAATTATACTCCAATGAAGATGTTAAAAAAAAAATAGTTCATGTCACTCAGCTTCTCATTTTCTCTAGTTCTTTTCTGGCTCTCCATTTTTAACCTCATGGGGACTTTAAAAGACATCAAATACTGCAGTATGTTTCTAATTTATTTACACTTAAATCATCAAAATGCTCTTTTGTAAGAGTCATTTGATGTCCAAGTATCCTTATGGGGCCTTTTCATTAGCCATGTCCCTGCCCTGGAAAAAACAGGAAGTCACAATTTGCCACAATTAAAAAGACTGAGCTGGAAAACAAGGTTTGAATTCAGTCTCACATTAGTCACAGAACGCTCCTGCCTCTCTCCAAGTAGCCTTCTTGTTTTTCAAAGATGTTTCAGAACACAGCAGGTTCCTTTAAATTTAAACTTCACCAATGGAAGGTAGAGTTCATAATAATTGCACTTGGGTTGTAGTTTACCTTCAACTTGGGTGTCCTGGGTGAGAGGGGACAGAATTATCATCCCTTAAAAGAGGAGCAAAAATAGGAGGGGTAAAGAGTCTTAACTTTGCAACTGAGATATGCTGATTTCCTTTGAGCTGAATCAAAGTGGTTCACTGCCGAAATAAAATTCTAGCAAAAAACTATATACTCAAGGAGAAAAAAATAGTAGAGAGAAGTTTCACAATTTTCTGTTTTTCTGCCATGAATGTAAATTAGATCTTTGGCCTATTATTAATTGTTGGTAATAAGCTAAGACAATAGCAGCTGAGGAGAAAAATGATGTCTTCTCTCAGTGTATATGGAATGTCAGTCTTTCATAAGGTTTTGCTTCAAATACCATAACCTCCAGGTGTTCTGCTTCCTGAATGAGTCTAAGATTTCCTAAGTTATCCGTCAGGATCCAGTCAGGAGCCAGAAACCACACCAGTTATTCAAACAGAGATAATTCAAGATCAAGGATTGCTAAATATGCATAAACTGGTTAACTGGGTAACAGAATCAGCAGGAAGAGGACCCAAAGGTATTAAAGAGGTAGCAATTTCAAGCAGCAGCTTTCACTCCTCAGGTTGAGGGAACAAGGGAAGAGTTGGGAAATATTAAAACGCAGATGCCCATGGAAACCACACTCAAGATTCCTAAGGAGGGGTTACTATGGCAGAAATGAGGTTTGCAGGCTCCCTGTCCCAGTTCCACAACGTGGGGTATATAGAAAGGTGGGTTTGGAGATGAGAGACAATACTTGACAATCGGTCCTCTGAAATATAAAGTAATTTAGGAAGGTGCTTGAGCAGCCTGAGAGTTATTATTCCCATTTTATTCATAAAAAAGCAGACTGGAAAAGTGAGTGCTGGAACAGAGTCAAATACCGAGTAATAATAATATCAATATTTACCAAATGCTATGTGCCACATACGGTTCTAAGTGACTTACAGGTGTTAATTCTTTACAATAACATTTACATCTTTCTGTGAGGTAGGTACTATAATTAGCACACTTCTACTTGTGAGGAAACTGAAGCACAGTTGCTTAGCAATTAAGAGATGAATGGGAATTGAAGCTCAAGCAGTCTAACTCTGAAACCTACCATCTTAACCATTACATAATGCCACCACTCCAGCATCCGTCCTCATGTATCATGCTGCTTCATTGAAATAAAAATAATAGCTACTTATAGCTAATTAGCTATGGCAAGGCCCTGTTCTAAGAGCACACGTGTATTTTCTAACTAAATTCTCAGAGCAACTCTTTGAAGTAAGTACTATTATTTTCTTTGTTTTACAAATGAGTAAACTGAAGCACAGAGAAGATACTTAGAGCCCAAAGACTCAGGCCTAGTAAGAGGCTGAGCTGTGATTGAATCCAGAGTGTCTGGCCAGAGAGCTCATGATTTCAACCACAATACTAGAATGCATGATAAATTAAGCCTCAGTAATGCAGAATTTATGGCATCTCTCCTTGAAAACCCTTTGGTTAGTTACAGTAAATGGGTCATTTACTCCCATCTTTTTTAGATAATCAAAGTCCCATCTTTTCTAGACATATTCCATAATGCAGACTTCTACCAATCAGGACTGCTCTTCGTTTCAGATTCTTGATGAGAATTAAAGAAGTTTTGCTTTATGTCACGGCCCATGAAAAGGGAGTGTCACTAAAGATTATGCATTTAAGAAAACTGAAAAGGTCTGAGTCAGTGTTTCTTTAAATGTATATATGGACACATATTATGCATGCACAGATAGCTAATAATTCATTTCCTTGACAAAATATGTGATTTTTACATATTTCTGTTCTCTCTGATTATTTTTTTATTTCCTTGAGCTGTATTACTATCTATGTTATAATGAAAAGCTGGTCTGTGAAACTTTCAAGAAGGAAAATTTTGTGACATTATTTCCTTTTCCAAAAGAATTGTTTTTTATTATTTTGCAAGAAGAACATATTTCTCTAAAGCCTTCTAAATATTATTTATTTGTTAAAACTTTATTTACACACAGCATCTCAGAAATCCATCCACTCTCTAAAGTGAGGTTATACTTATTTAATCATACATACTACATTCAAACTATTAAAATTAAAATAATTTTTTTAAATGAAGGCAAAGTGAAACATCCTTTTATAACTAAAATGCAATAGGCACAAAATAAGAACTTTATTAAAACTTAATAGTGATAATAAAAAAATAAAAAGACACAGGAAAGAATATAAGGTTGCTAAAAATCAACAATAAGACCATGTCAATTACCAGCTCTTTTATATATACTGCATTCATTGTAGTGGAAGTGTTCTTTGCAGAAAAGTGAGAAAATCCATTATATTACAAAAAATACAATAAAGAAGAAGAAGGTGAAGGAAAAGAAGAAGGAGAGGAGGAGGAGGGTGAGGAGGAGGAGGAGAAGGAGAAGAAGGTGAAAACCACCCACACTCCAGAAAAAAACACTAGAAAATTTTAAGTACCCTTCTAATCTCTTGTCTGTGCACATACATACATGCACATAAATAAATGCATAGTTTCCCTTTTCAAAATTTAGCGCACACTGAACATACTGTTTTGCAACCTGGCAGACCTTCTTAAGCCCTGAAATTCATAACTCAAGCCCTTGAGGCAAACTCTGAAAGAAACGGAGGAACAGGCTTGAATAGCAATCTTATAAGAAAAAGAAAGGGAAGGAAAAGTGGAAGGCAAATGAGATCAAAGAAGACAGAGGATATGGAGCTGAAAGGATATCACAAAGGAAGCAAAAGATAAAGACGGACTTTTTCAATTTAAACTTCATTTTCTAATTTTCTTAATTGCATCAACATTGCACTATTGTGTGTTTTTTGGAAATTCTACTCCTCTTCCTCCCCCTTCTCTGTGGCTGGGGTAGTTCACAGCACAGTGTAGAGATGCCAACCGCTGGAGCCAAATTCAATTCCAAATCCAAACATAAGCAATGTTTGCAAATCGAGACTCCTTTGAGGTTCACCCAACTCCAATTTTACCAATTCCCTTCAGGGAAACATTTCCCTTTGAAGCTTCTGTGTACCCAAGTGCATTCTGGGATGCAGGTTTGAGTTTCTAGTGTGGGGCAATTTACGTATAGAATGAATATGCTCTGTACCTAACCCTCTCATTACTTTAGGTGCACACAATTTGTGACAATGTATATAGTAAAGTCAGTACTTGAAGGCATGGCTGGAAAACATTTTTGTTCATGTGCATCTAAGTTAAAATTCAAAAGGCAAATTGAGAATATTGAATTAGCCCAGATGTTGTAAAGTTAATACGCATGTTGATTTCTCCAGAAATGCTCTTTAGGTTTAAAAAAATGAGACGGGAGAACTTGAAATGAAGCTGATTTTAAAATGGTAGTTTTAAAACTATTAATTGTGTCAAGCATTGTGTCCTAGATAAATGCTACAGGCCACAACTTGAAATACTTACAAAAAAAATTTTTTTTTCCTAAAGAAAATAGCCTACAAAGTATGTGGCTTGGAGTATGTTTCTAAGTAGACTTGGAAAGGGGGGAGTGTAGTTGATCAAGTCTAAGGGAATCTACCTACCCTGAAAGGCCTGAAAGCACAACTGGAAAAATAAATAAGGGCTGAGAATTGTGCCTGTGCTGAGAATTACATGCTGACAAAGCCCACGTGTGGGGTGGAGGGGTGGTGCAGTGGTCAGCGGCATTCACCAGTGGTTACATTATCATTTTGTGGGTGAACTGAATCCAAGGAGAAGTCTTTAAACCCAGCTAAGAACCTGAGTTCCCTGTTTTCCTAGCCTTCTGGGAGGCATCTTCCCTCTCCCTTTACACCAGGTCAAAATGACTCGTGACCAAACAAGACAAGGTGTTGACATTTTCAATCTGGGTCTCGGTTGACTCCATTCTTAATCCCTCCTACCGTGTATACCTGTTTCAATGTCTCCTCTCAGATGAAACTTCTAGGAAGCTGAGAGTTTGTCTCCTTGTTTAACCCTTAGGCACTACTCCCCAGGGCCTTATCATGATGTCACACACCCAATATATACTCAGGAAATATTTGAGAAGAATGGCCTCCATTATCATTTCCTTCTTAAATTACTGAGAACAGATTTGGGAGTGGGCCTGCAGAATTATGTCTCCTGAGGCTCTGAGAGTCTTTATTTTATACTCAATTATTTTGCATTATCCTAGGCAGTTTCATTTGGCTGTTTGATCACAAATAAATACTATCTGGTTGACCCACCATCATGAAATTTTCCAAAACACATCAATATTTAGAAAATAAATACCTATTGTTTACATTATCCTGCTTTCCTCCCTTTGTAGACCCTAGCATTTACATGTCAATTTGGAATTTCCATCCTAACAAAAATCCCCATATCACCCACATTGGCTTTTTCATTATTATTCTCCCTGGGCTTCCCCCAAAGAAATATGCTTTTGATACAACATGTATTCGTAAAATAATGGTGTGTACACAGCATCTTCTAAACAAATGTATTGAGCAAATTAAAGTGTACTTTTATGACCAGAAGAATCACCATCCCCTTAAAAAACTATACTAAGCTTGTCCTATTCACCAAGATGTGAAAGGTGAGGTGTGGTCCCTTTACCATCCTAAGCAGACTATATATACATTTTTTGCTTAAAACTGTATCCATATCATCCTACTATGAATTGAATAAAATTTGTATGGCTCCAAGTTTTACTTCAATTAGGCAAGAAAACATACGAGGACAGATGACAAGACTGTTGATGAGTGGATTCCGACATATTAATATGAAGTAAGGCTACTAAACCACACAAGATGAATGATAATATAAGATATGGCAGTCAGTGTTATTCTCTCTACAAAAATCAAGTCCATATGAGACAGTTCCAGGACACAGAAAGAATGACAACTTTAGGTCAAAAGTCCTAGATTCCTTCCTGTTTCCGGTCCAGCACATAAGGAGCTTAAAAGTTGCCACTCCATGCCAACAGCAAGTGAAAAGCTGAACAAACTGAAAAACCAACAACTCTTCTTAGCTCTCTCAGAGAAGAGAGGTCACAGGGTAAACTGCTGTCTCCTAAATTAAAGAGACAGATAGGTGGATACAGAGCATCACAACTTGCCAGAACAGAAACCTGTGAACAGAAACCTCTTTGGAAACCAGCACTAGGATAGAAAAGTCTGAATTGTAATTGATGAATTTCTGGAGGTTCAGTGTGAACAACTCTGAGAGTCAAAACACTAGGAGGGGGCTTCCCTGGTGGCGCAGTGGTTGAGAATCTGCCTGCCAATGCAGGGGACACGGGTTCGAGCCCTGGTCTGGGAAGATCCCACATGCCGCGGAGCGACTGGGCCCGTGAGCCACAATTACTGAGCCTGTGCGTCTGGAGCCTGTGCTCCACAACAAGAGAGGCTGCGATAGTGAGAGGCCCGCGCACCGCGATGAAGAATGGCCCCCACTTGCCGCAACTGGAGAAAGCCCTCACACAGCAACGAAGACCCAACACAGCCATAAATAAATAAATAAATAAATAAATAAAATATAAAAAAAAAAAACACTAGGAGGACACAGTTATAGGGAGGCCTCAATACTTTGGTGAGTTTTACTTTTGAGCTCTATAAGGTTTTCACAGTGAATATCAGAGGAAAATTCTCTCATGCCTCTGGCACAAAGGGGGGAAATGGACAAATTTGTTGAAAGATTCAATCAGTCAAAACTCACAAAAGAAAAATAGACAATCTGAATAGGCTTATATCTATTAAAGAGATTGAATCAAAAATTAATAACGTTCCAAAGCTAAAAGCTCCAGGCCCAGATGTGCACACTGGTGAATTTTACCAAACATTTAAGAAAGACACAACAATTCTCCAAAATATCCTTCAGAAAAAAGAATAGGGAATACTTTCTAATTTATTCTATGAGGACAGCACTATCCCAGTAACAAAACCAGACAAAGACATTACAAGAAAAGAAAGCTTCAGACCAATATTTCTCATAAACATAGATGCAAAAATCCTCAATGAAATATTAGCAAGTCAAATTCAACAATGTACAAAAAGAACTATACACCAGGCTACCATGATCAAGTAGAATTTATCCCAAGGCTGGCTCAATATTTCAAAATCAATTAATGTAATCTACCACACAGACTAAAAAAGAAAAACCACATGATCATATCAATAAATGCAGACAAAGCATCTGGTGAAATCTATCACCCATTCATGATTTTTTAAAAAACTCAGCAAACTGGTAATATAAGGGAAATTCCTCAACTTGATAAAGAACACCAACAAAAACCTACAGCTAACACCATACTTAAATGGTGAGCTTTTCTGCTAAGATCAGAAACAAGGCAAGGATATCTCCTTTCACCACTGCTTTTCAACATCAAACTAGAAATTGTAACTAATGCAATGAAACAAGAAAAGGAAATAAAAGGTATAGAGTGGGAAGGAAGAAATACAATTATCTTTGTTCACAGACAATATGATCGTCTATGTAGAAAATCAAGAAGATTGACAAGAAAAACCTGCTAATAATTATAAGTGATTATAAGGTTGTAGAACACAAGGGTAATATACAAAAGTCAATCACTTTCTATATTCCAGCAATGAACAAGGAATTTAAAATTAAAAATTAAAAACACACTACCATTTATATTAGCACCCCAAAATGATATACTTAGGTATACATATAACAAAATATATATAAGATCTATATAAAAAAACTATAAAACTGTAATAAAAGATATCAAAGGAGTACTAAATAAATGGACAGACATTTCATATTTCTGCACAGGAAGATATTGTCAAGGTGTCAGTTCCTCCCAACTTGATCTATAGATTCAATACAATCCTAGTCCAAAGTCCTAGCAAGTTATTTTGTGGATGTTAACAAAATGATTCTAAAGTTTATATAGAGAAGGAAAAGACCCAGAATAGCCAACTCACTATTGACGGATAAGAACAAAGGTGGAGGACTGACATTATTCTGAACTTTAAGACTTACTATAAAGTTACAGTAATCAAGGCAGTGTGGTATTGGTGAAAGAACAGACAAATAGACCAATGGAACAGAATAGAGAGCCCAGAAACAGACCCACATAAATACAGTCAAATGATCTTTGACAAAGGAGCAAAGGCAATACAATGGAGCAAAGATAATCTTTTCAACAAATTGTGATGGAACAAGTGGACATGAACATGTGAAAACTGAATCTAGATACAGACCTTACACCTTTCACAGAAATGAATTCAAAATGGTCCATTGATGTGAGTGGGGTAGTTAAGACTCCTACTATTATTGTATTGCAGTCAGCTTCTCCCTTGATGCCTGTCGATATTTGTTTTATGTATTTAGGTGCTCCTATGTTGGGTGTATATATGTTAATGAGTGTAATATCCTCTTGCATTGATCCTTTTATCATTATATAGTGTCCTTCTTTATCTTTCTTTATGGCCTTTGTTTTAAAGTCTTTTTTGTCTGATATGAGTATTGCGACCCCCACTTCTCATTTCTGTTTACATGAAATAGATTTTCCCATCCCCTCACTTTCAATATATGTGTGTCCTTCACCCTAACATGGGTGTCTTGTAGGCAGCATATTGTAGGCTTTTGTTTTTCTATCCAATCTGCCACTCTGTGTTTTTTGATTTGAGCATTTAGTCCATTGACATTTAAGGTAATTATTGATAGATATGTATTTATTGCCAATTTAAACCTTGTTTTCCAGTTAATTTTGTATTTCTTCTTTGTCCCTTTCTTTTTGTTTTTCCTTTTGTGGCTGGATGGTTTTCTTTTGTATTATGCTTATGTTCTCTTCCTTTTGGTTTTTGTGAATCTAGTGTATGTTTTGATTTATGGTTACCCTGGTTTTCTTTTTTTTTTTTTGAAGCATGGCTGGGCATGACAGGGCCTTGTTCTTGCCAACTTTTTAATTATTTATTTATTTTTGGCTGTGTTGGCTCTTCGTTTCTGTGCGAGGGCTTTCTCTAGTTGCGGCAAGTGGGGGCCACTCTTCATCACAGTGCACGGGCCTCTCACTATCGCGGCCTCTCTTGTTGCAGAGCACAGGCTTCAGACATGCAGGCTCAGTAGTTATGGCTCACGGGCCTAGTTGCTCCGCGGCATGTGGGGTCTTCCCAGACCAGGGCTCGAACCTGTGTCCCCTGCATTGGCAGGCAGATTCTCAACCACTGCACCACCAGGGAAGCCCACCCTGGTTTTCAAGTATGTTAACCCATTACTATATCTACTTGCTTTAGACTGGTAGTCATATAGGCTAAAACACATTCTAAAAAGAAATATACATTTCTTTACTCTCCTCCCTAACAATTTATGATTTTGATGTTCTCTTTTACATCTTCATGTTTATCCTTTTGCTGCTCATTGTAGTTATCATCGCCTTCACAAAATTTTTTTGATTTTTAAAAAATCTGTGTACTGGTTTATTTAAATGATTTACTTTCCAATTGTGATTTTCTTCCAGACAGAAAATCAATAAGGCAACAGAGATCCTAAACGATACAACAGAACAGTTAGACTTAATTGATATTTTTAGTACATTACATAAAAAAAAAAAAAACCCAGAATACATATTCATTTCAAGTGTACATGGAACATTCCCTAGGACTGACCACATGCTAGGACACAAAACAAGCCTCAACCAATTTAAGAGAACAGAAATTATTTCAAGCATCTTTTCTGACTATAATGGCATGAAACTAGAAGTCAATCACAGAAAGAGAAATGAGAAAAAAAAACAATTACACGGAGACTAAACAACATGCTACTAAAAAAAACCAGTGGGTCAACAATGAAATCAAAGAGGAGATTAAATATCTTGACAAATGACAATGAAAACACAACTATATAGAATCTATGGGATGCAGCAATACAGTTCTTAGAGGGAAGTTCATAGCAATACAGTGTTCCTCAAAAAAAAAAAAACATGAAAAATCTCAAATAAACAACCTAACCTACCACCTAAAAGAATTAGAAAAAGAAGAACAAATAAAACCTAAAGTCAGCAGAAGGAAGGAAATAATAAAGATCAAGAAGGAAATAAATATAATAGAGATTAAAAAATAGAAAAAAATCAGTAACACCAAGAGTTGGTTGTTTTCCCTTTTTCTTTAAATTGATTGATTGATTGATTGATTGATTGATTGATTGGCTGTGTTGGGTCTTCATTGCTGCATGTGGGCTTTCTCTAGTTGCGGTGAGAGGGGGCTACTCTTCGAGCAGGGGTTACTCTTCGTTGTGGTGTGTGGGTTTCTCATTGCGGTGGCTTCTCTTGTTGTGGAGCACGGGCTCTAGACATGTGGGCTTCAGAAGTTGTGGCACATGGGCTCAGTAGTTGTGGCACAGGGGCTCAGTAGTTGTGGCTCACGGGCTCTGAGCGCAGGCTCAGTAGTTGTGGCACCTGGGCTTAGTTGCTCTGCAGCATGTGGGATCTTCCTGGGCCAGAGCTTGAACCCATGTCCCCTGCATGGGCAGGCAGATTCTTAACCACTGCACCACCAGGGAAGCCCCAAGAGCTGGTTCTTTGAAAGGGTAAACAACATTGACAAACCTCTGGCCAGGATCAGAAAGAAGAAAAGAGAGAGGACCCAAATAAACAAAATAAGAATGAAAGAGGAGAAATAACAACCAATACCACTGAAATGCAAAGAGAGAGAGAGACAGAACACTACAAACAGTTATATTCCAAAAAATTGGACACCCTAGAAGAAATGGACACGTTTCTAGCCCACCGAAACTGAATCAAGAAGAAATAGATATTTTGAACAGACCAATCACTAGAAGTGAAATAGCATCTGTAATAATAATAATAATAATAATAATAATAATAATAATAATAATAATAAAAACACCCTGCAAACAAAAGTCCAGGACCAAATGGCTTCACTGGGGAATTCTACCAAACATACAACAAAGAAATTGTACCAATCCTTCTCAAACTATTCCAAAAGATTGAAGAGAAGGGAACACTCCTAAAGGTGTTCTGTGAAGCCACCATCACCCTGATACCAAAAGCAGACAAAGACACCACCAAAAAAGAAAATTACAGGCCAATATCTTTAATGAATATAGATGCAAAAATTCTCAACAAAATATTAGCAAACCAAGCCCAACAACACATAAAAAAGATCATATACCACGATCAAGTTGCATTCATCCCATGGTCACAAAGATGGTTCAACATATGCACATCAATCAATGTGATACACCATGTCAACAAAAGGAAAGACAAAAACCACATGATCATCTCAATAGATACAGAAAAAGTATTTTATAAAATTCAACAACCATTCATGATCAAAACTCTTACTAAAGTGGGTACAGAGGGAACATATCTCAACATAATAAAAGTTATTTGTGACAAACCCACAACCAACATAATACTCAATGGTGAAAAGTTGAAAGCCTTCCTGCTAAAATCTGGAACAAGACAATAATGCCCATTCTCACCACTTCTATTCAACATAGTATTGGAAGTCCTAGCCACAGCAATCAGAAAAGAAAAAGAAAATAAAAGACATTCAAATTGGAAGAGAAGAGATGAAACTGTCATTATATGCAAATGACACGACCCTACATATAGAAAACCCTAAAGACTCCACACAAAAACTACTAGAACTGATAAACAAATTCAGCAAGGTTGCAGGATACAAGATTAACATACAGAAGTCTGTTGCATTTCTTTCCACTGACAAATATCAGAAAGGGAAAGTAAAAAAAAAAAAAAAATCCCTTTTAAAATCACATCCAAAAAAATAAAATACTTAGGAATAAACCTGACCAAGGAGGCGAAAGACTTATATGCTGAGAACTATAAAACACTGGTAAAGTAAACTAAAGATGATTCAAAGAAATGGAAAGATATCCCATGCTCTTGGATTGGAAGAATTAATATTGTTAAAATGGCCATACTACTCAAAGCAATCCACAAATTTAATGTGATCCCTATCAAATGATCCATGACATTTTTCACAGAACTAAGACAAATAATCCTAAAATTTATATGGAACCATAAAAGATCCAGAATTGCCACAGCAATCCTGAGGAAAAAGAACAAAGCTGGAGGCATAACCCTCACAGACTTCAGACAATACTACAAAGCTACAGTAGTCAAAACAGCATGGTACTGGCACAAAAACAGACACATAGATCAATGGAACAGAAGAGAGAACCCAGAAATCAACTCACACACCTATGGTCAATTAATCTTCAACAAAGTAGGCAAGAATATACAATGGAGAAAAGACAGTCTCTTCAGAAAGTGGTGTTGGGAAAGCTGGACAGCTGCATGTAAATCAGTGAAGTTAGAACACAGCCTCACATCATCCACAAAAATAAACTCAAAATGACTTAAAGACTTAAATATAAAACATGACACCATAAAACTCCTAGAAGAGAACATAGGCAAAACATTCTCTGACATAAATCATAGCTATATTGTCTTAGATCAGTCTCCCAAGGCAAAAGAAGTAAAAGTGAAAATAAACAAACAGGACCTAATCAAATACAGCAAAGGAAGCCGTAAACAAAACGAAAAGACAACCTATGGAATGGAAGAAAATATTTGTAAATTATGTGACTGACGAGGGCCTAATTTCCAAAATATACAAACAGCTCATATAATTCAATAACAAAAAACCCCCAAATAATCCAATCAAAAAATGGGCAGAAGACCTAAATAGACATTTCTCCAAAGAAGACATACAGATGGTCAATAGGCACATGAAAAGATGTTCAGCATCGATAATTATTAGAGAAATGCAAATCAAAACTACAATGAGGTACCACCTCACACCAGTCAGAATGGCCAGTATTAAAAAGTTTACGAATAACAAAGGCTGGAGAGGGTGTGGAGAAAAGGGAACTGTCCTACACTGTTGGTGGGAATGTAAATTGGTGTAGTCACTACAGAAAACAGTATGGAGGTACCTCAAAAAACTAAAAATAGAGTTGCCATATGATCCAGCAATCCCACTCCTGGACATATATCCAGAGAAAACTCTAATTCCAAAAGATACATGTACCCCAATGTTCAAAGCAGCACTATTTACAATAGCCAAGACATGGAAGCAACCTAAATGTCCATCAACAGATGAATGGATAAAGAAGATGTGGTATATATACAAAATGGAATACTATTTACCCACAGATAATAATGTCATTTGCAGCAACATGGATGGACCTAGAGATTATCAAACTAAGTGAAGTAAGTCAGACAGAGAAAGACAAATCCCATATGATATCACTTATATGTGGAATCTAAAATATGACACAAATGAACTTATCTACAAAACAGAAACAGACTGACAGACACAGAAAACAAATTTATGGTTACCAAAGGGGAAAGGGGGTGGGGAATGGACAGACTAGGAGTTTGGAATTAACAGAAACAAACTACTATATATAAAATAAATAAACAACAAGATCCTACTGTATAGCACAGGGAACTATATTCAATATTGTGTAATAAACCATAATGGAAAAGAATATGAAAAAGAATACATATACATATGTATAACTGACTTACTTTGCTGTACACCAGAAACTAACATAACATTGTAAATCAACTATACTTCAATAAGAAAAAAAAAAAAAAGGATCATAGGCCTAAATGAAAAGTGCAAAACTACAAAACTCTTCAAAATAACAAAGAAAACCTATATGACCCTGAGGATGGCGATGACTTTTTAGATATAACACCAAGGCACAATCCATGAAAGAAAAAAAACTGATAAGCCGGAATTCATTAAAATTAAAAACTTCTGCTACTTGAGAGAAAATGTCAAGAAAATGAGAGGAAAAGCCACAGACTGGGAGAAAATAGTTATAAAAGACACAGCTGATTAAGGACTATTATCCAAAATATACAATACTTAACAGTAAGAAATTGAACAGCCTGGTTTAAAATTGGGCAAAAGACCTGAACAGAGGGACCTCCCTGGTGGCTCAGTGGTTAAGAATCTGCTTGCCAATGATGGGGACACGGGTTCGATCCCTAGTCCAGGAAGATTCCCACATGCCACATGCACCACAACTACCGAGTCTGCGTTCTAGAACCTGAGCCACAACTACTGAAGCCCGTGTGCCTAGAGCCCACACCGCAACAAAGAGTAGCCCCTGCTACTCTGTTGCAGTTTCTCTGCAACTAGAGAAAGCCCAGGCGCAGCAATGAGGACACAACGCAGCCAAAAATAAATAAATAAATAAATAAATAAATAAATAAATAAATAAATAAATAAATAAATAAATAAATAAATAAATAAATAAATTTATTTTTTAAAAAAAGAACTGAACAGATACCTCACCAAAGAAGATATACACATGGCAAGCAAGCATATGAAAAGATGGGCAATATCGTATGTCATTAGGGAACTGCACATTAAAAAAACAATGAGATACCATTACACACCTATTAGAATGGCCAAAATCTGGAACCCTGACATCATCAAATGCTGGCAAGAATATGGAACAACAGGAACTATCATTCATTGCTTGTGGGAACAAAATAGTAGTACAGCCACTTTGGAAGACAGTTTGGTAGTTTCTTACAAAACTCAACATACTCTTACCATATAATCTGGCAATCATACTCTTAGTTATCTACCCAAAGTTGAAATTTATGTCCATACAAAAACCTGCACATGGATGTTTATAGCAGTCAGTTTCATAACTGCCAAAACTTGAAAGCAACAAAGATGTCCTTCAGCAGATAAACTGTGGTACATCCAGACGATGGAATATTATTCAGCACCAAAAAGAAATATGCTCTCAAACTCTGAAAAGACATGTAGGAAACTTAAATACATATTACTAAGTTAAAGAATCTGATCTGAAAAGGCTACATTTTGTATGATTATAAGTTATGACATTATGAAAAAGGACAAACTATGGAGATAATAAAAATGTTAGTGGTTTCCAGGGGTTAGAGGAGAGGGAAGAATGAATAAGCACAGCACAGAGGATTTGGGGAGCAGTGAAACTATTCTGTATGATACTACAAGGGTGGATACATATCATTATACATTTGTCAAAACCAAACAATGTTCAAAACCAAGAGTGAACCCTTACGTAGACTATAGACTTTGGGTAATAATGTGTCAAGGTAGTTCATTAGTTGTAACAAATGTAGCACTCTGGGGCAACCAAGGATGTTGATAGTGGGAAAGATTGCACATGTGTGGGGACAGGGCGTATATGAGAAATCTCTGTACTTTCTGTTCAATTTTGCTATGAACCTAAAACTACTCTAAGAAATAAAGTTCACTAATTAAAAAAAAAGTCTTGGGTTTGAGTTCTGACACTGCTGCTTACTGGTTAAGTTGCCCTGGGACAATCAACTTATTAAGCCTTGTAAACTGCTTGTACAAGTAGTATTTACTTCCCAGGTTCGCCAAGAGACTGCAGTGAAACACTGGGTGTGAGAACACTTTGTAAAGTGCTATATACCCATGCCTTTGGCTTCCTACAGAAGCAACCAAGCAATTTCTCATCATTTTCCACTGAGCCAGCATTGGTGGTTGCAGATGTGGAAATACCTCATCCTTTTACGTCCTTAAAGAAATTAGCATGAACTCCAAGAAAATCCCAAACAAAAGCTGATGAAACTTTGTTGGATGCCAAGGAAGCAGCTGGCACCATAAACATTGTGAGAGCTTTGCTGGCATGCCTCCCTCTACTGTGCTGCCAAATGCTCTTGATGGGGGTACCTGGCATTGCAGTGGGGAAACCAGTGGGAGAGAAGAGGCCATTCTATAACCTGCCTCTGGCCTAAAACAACGGGATACCTTTGGAGAACTACTCTTGCAGGACTCCACCAAGTTTAAGTGCACATTCCATGCTATACCCCTTGAGGGAATGCGAGGCATAGCCCAGATCCTTCAGGATAAAGCATCCAGGTAACATAAGTACTGTTTTTCTTTTAAACATACCATCAATCTCTATTTCTTTAAGTCTATGGATAGAAACACAATCTTTAATTACCTTCTAAATGTTTGTATGTTTGTTTACTTTTGCCTCTTTATCTTTAGGGCATTTCCCAGGCAATTTTTAATGAGGCTTAAAAATGTTTCCATTATGAAGAGATGGACAACAATTGTAAAGCGAGTGTTGCCAAAAGAAGTAAGAGGACAATGACTATTTTCCCATATTTAGGTAAAACTTGTCTCATTTTCTCCACCTTCCTTTATTATTCTAAGCAGCCTTTATATAACCCATTTTGGATAGCTTGAAAGTTCTTCCTAGTTACAAAAAAGAGTTTTTTGCCTCCTGTATAAGTGGCATACCAGGTAAGAACAGGAAGGGGAACCCCAAATTGCCTTTGCTCACTGAGCTCACATTCCCTTGTCTCCACTGAGAAATCTGCTGTCCACTCAGACATGGGCAAGTAGGTAAGTGTTCTCCTGGGCACTCCACCTCCTGACCCCTGGACCATGGCTTGGCACTGGCCAGGCCCAACCTGGGGTCTGCCTCTGGTCCCAGTCTCTCATGCTTGGCAGAGCTATGACTTAAAGGGGAAACATATGAAAAGGGACCCTGGATTTTCCCTCAAATCCTTCACAATTAAGTTTTTTAGGAAAGACCAGAAGATCTGAGTCTGTGTACATGGGGCAAGGACATATTCATAGTAGAAATGATGTCTCCAGAGCTTGTCAACTGGAGAGGCTTCTGCTTATGGTAACAGTCATAGCAAGATGTTTCATCCTCATTTCTAAGTTGTATTTGAAGTATAGACTTGAAAATTTACAAACTGATGCTCAGAAATATCTTCAGGATCAAATTGACCTTTAAATTGAAAGGATTCCATTTCAAATTAGGAATGATGTGTATTTTTTAAAACATTTATCTATGTATTAGCTTGGAAACATTTAAGAACTTTGAAACCATATACAACTGGTATATTTTGCACTGGGCAGCTGGGCTGATGCTTTTTTCTATTTCAAGAGCATTGAAAAAAAAAAAGTTTAATTTACTCATGGATCTCTTCAAACCAACAGTAGCCTGCATGATGATATTTCTGAACACAGCAGAGAATAGCTGAGTATGTAACTCTGAGGATTTTTACATATTTATAAGCTCTTGTAAAAATATTCCTTGCCCCAAACTTAAAGGTCTACTGACTCACCTACAGCTAACCAAACACCGGGATATCAGTTAGATGTTATACTTCTAATCCCAGGAAGAAGAAAGAAAGAGTGAGTCAAAAAAAAGATGAAAGGAAGGAAGAGAAGAAGTGCGGGCAGAACAAGGGAAAAAAGAGGGAAGGAGCGATGGAGGCAAGGAGGGAGAGAAGGAAAGAAGCAGGGAGGGAAGAAAAAAATGGCATCATTCAATATGTGTTTCAAAGCATACAAGTTGAGGCTAGTTTTCTGACTGGATCCAATTACTTTAAATTCAACAAATATTTATGGAGTCCATACCATATGCAAGGCATCCTGATGAAAAATCAGTAATAAGAGAGTGTCCTTAAACTTTTTTAAAATAAGATTCAATTTAAAATAAAACCTAAACAAGACACACAAATGCATGGGCATAAGTCTTCATATCACTTGTGCATAATATAGGTACAACATGGTGTTATATAAGCCGCCAGAGGACTGAAGCTCACAAAAGTACAAGTCTGAGCATTTTACTGTGCCATTTAAAAATCCTATTAGATAATAATGTAAAAGTTTAAGGCATGGAGCATACCCACCTACTGATCTACCTACCTACCTAGTTTCCTTCCTTCCACTATCTGTCCATTGATCCATCCTTCCTCTATGCCAGGGGTCCCCAACCCCGGGGCCATGGACCGATACAAGTCCACAGCCTGTTAGGAACTGGGGCCGCACAGAAGGAGGTGAGCGGCGTGTGAGCAAACAAAGCTTCATCTGCCGCTCCCCATCGCTCCCCATTGCTCGCATTACCGCCTGAACCATCCCCTGCACCCCTCCATGGAAAAATTGTCTTCCATGAAACCAGTCCCTGGTGCCAAAAACGTTGGGGACTGCTGCTCTATGCCATATTCCTCTAAAGTCAACCTGTCACCCTGACCTCAAAAACTATAATCTATTTGCCTTTTTAGCAACAGGATAGAGATCTCATCAGAAACTAGGTACTGTAGACAATTCCTGATTCCACCACCACCCCTTCCCATTCCAAGCCCCTATCATCTCTTAGCTAAACAACTGCAGTACCCTTCTAACTGGTCTCTCCTTGCTTCCTTAAGTTTATTCTCACATAGTAGCTAGAGAGAAATTTTTGAAATGTATCAGATCATGACATTCACCTTTTTAAAACCCTACAAACATTGCACTGATAATAAAACCGAGGGTCCTCATCAGAACATCAAAGGCTCCACCTAATCAGCCTCACTAACTCTCCAACCTTGTTTGTACCTTTCCCCTTCCACCACTATCTCCAGTTTTTCCCTTCCTTGAATATACCAAGCTTTTTCCTTGTTAACACCGCTTGGCCCTGTTATTCCATCTTTCTCAGTTTCCTCCAGTAGTCCCCTTCTCTTTCTTCCCGGATTAGTTAAAATGTTACCTTCTCCAAACATGCTGCCTAAAGTGGGCCCTGCCCTCTTTATCCATTCATTCCTTCTCTATCACCTCTCCTTGCTCATTTTCTATACAGAACTTATGACCTTCTCAAGTCATTTTGTTATTACTCTCTCCCCTGCTGGAATGTAAGTCCTTAGAAAGATCAACAAAATTGACAAACATTTAGCTAGACTGCCCAAGAAAAAAGAAAGATGATTCAAATTACTAAAATCAGGAATGAAAAGGGGAGACATTACTACTGACCTTACAGAAATAAAAAAGATTATAAGGAACTACTCTAAAAAACTGTGTGCCCAACAATGAGACAATCTAGATGAAACAGGCAAATTCCTAGAAAAGCACAAACTACCAAAACTGACTCAAAAATAAAGAAATGATCTGAACCTATAAGGAGATTGAATTATTAATCAATAATTCAGCTTATCTGATTTTGTCAAGTACTCCTCAATGTTTCCATTTTTAAGAATTCTTCTATGGTCAGTTGTAAAGATTTGCAAGATGTGATGTAAAATGCTTTGCCCCTCTAGGTAGGGAGAATGATATTTCTGTGAACAACATAAAGATATGGTTATCAAAATTAAGTGCTACGCTATTCCTACTGGCCATAACATTTGGTTTCCCACCACCCCCCCCAAAAGAAAAGCAAATAAGCATTTGTAATTCTCTCCCAGGTTTCAGGACCTGAAAGAATTCCAGCTGACCTAACACTTAATCTTCATAAAATCAGTAAGGTGATGGCTTTTGGAATCAAGCCTGGGATAAAGTTCCAGGCTTTTTGCTTACATTGCCTGTAGGATGTAAGGACAAGTCTTTGAGAAACCATGTCCTCATTCTATGGGACAATATGGGTACAATGTGGTTTTATTCTAGAATTACAAAGAATAATTGGGTAGTATCTCAAAATGTGTAACTTAACAATTAATGTAGCAGCTATTATTGATCATCTACCATATACCTGGTACTCTACTGGGGGATACAATTTCAAGTAAAACATGGCTTCTTCACGGAGGTGAAAGAGTGGTTGAAAAGATACTTTCAATATTAATTAACAGTTTTTTCTTCATTTCCCTGCTTAATGTAGAATTAAAGTTTTTTTAATTAATAACACAATCAATCAATAGGCCTATAAACCATTGTGGTTAACAATGAAAATGATTGATGACTATTTTACAAGTGGCAAAATGCAGGTGATAAGGTTTTTATCCTCTCTTTAGAGAGGTTCTGTAAGTGTCTCTTGATAATGGAGAGTAGAAAAAAACACTATAGAAGTTGGGTTAAAATACTAATTTCCTGTATATAATGAATGAAATAAAATGAAACATGTAGAAGGACTTAAACATTTCCCCCCAAATTGTAAGTACTGAATGAGTTTTTTAGAATTCAAATCTTTATGAACCCTCTTGAAAGTATTTCAGCAACATATTCTGCAGCTCATATTTTGCAGAAATGAAACTATAGAGACATAGAATGTTGGCACCCAAAGAATAAAGATTAAGGAGTGGTCACAGAGCAGGGGACAGAGACTTCTTCCAAATGAAGTGTGACTGGTGGCAGAGCTCAAAGTTACAAAATATATGGCAAGATCTTTATGACCAATTATGAGAAAATTTAAAACACCTTCCAACCCTGGGGAAAGCAATGCTTAAAGTAAGTGGCAAAGGACAATCTGCCTTGGTGAGAAGATTTCACCAGCCCCACAGACAAAGGCAAGGAAAAGAATAAAGTAAATTGGAATGTCCTGATTTCAGTTTGGTGACAACTTCTGGTTATAAGAAGACATGCGTTCCTCAGAGGACTCCCAGGTTTCTGAGCTGATACTTGCCCTAACTCTAAACTACATATAGCACCATCTAGTGAAATAACAGAATACTTAGGCTTTTAAAAATAAAAACTTAAGAAATGGTTAAAAGTATAAATCAATGGAAGATGTAGGGTCTTAAAAGGATGGAATGGGAAAAATGAGCTTATTTTCTCACTTGAAATACACTTTTAAATTCTTAGATAATATGAGGATGCTTTTTAATTCAATCAGTCATTTGATACAGTGACCATCCTTAGGCATTGGTTTGGCATTACAGGGAGAGACATGTTGGAGTAAGGAAGAATGAAAAACACTGGCTATGGAGGTGAGAACTGGGGCTGGGCTAAGGGTGTATGAATTCCTAACTGAGAAGAGGAGAATGTACAATGGTGTGCTGGAGCCAGCTAGCAGTGCTGGAGAGAGCCAACTGTGCACATCTGTTGTCAACTTTTTGCTCAGTGATGTCTCATTTGTAACATGAAATTGGCCATGGTGGGAATACTTACACAATGGAAATTGGCAAATGCTACAAATCAAGGTTACCTACCCTCAGAAAACACACCACTAGAACATAGCAACCTCTAATCCTCCCAGCTGACCACAGTCCCTATGGATGGAAGCCAGAAATAAAGTCTGGTGGTGGTCAGAGTCCCACTAGACAGAGAAATCTGAGTCTAAATGGTATATGGTTGGTGTGCTAACTAGTGGCTGCTAAGACCTTGTCAAAAATATAAAAATTGCCCAAACTTATAAAAAACAAAGCAGTTCAAGCTACTTTAACTTTCAGAAAACAACTGAAAATTCCTCCAGCACCTTTAAGAAGAGATATATCAGTTGCTAAAAGAGGTAGCTAATGTGCACACAGTGTAGGAAAGGGCTTGGAGACAACAGAGCCAGGGTGTGGATTGGCTTGACTTTCTTCAACAGAGTAGCCTTGGACAATTTAGACGTTGGGCTGGTTCTTCAACTAAAAGTCAAAATTAGACCAGTGGGGTTTTCTTTCGTTAATTAGTGGGACCCTTTCCTCAAATGACCTCTTATATGCAATACCAATACTCTGTTGTAAGCTTTACAGTGTCATTTAAAAGGCCAGTGCCTCTGAAAGACCTCAAGCGCCTCTGAAGACCTCAGAACACAGTGTT
The DNA here is from genome assembly GCF_009873245.2 of Balaenoptera musculus. Classification (NCBI taxonomy): domain Eukaryota; kingdom Metazoa; phylum Chordata; class Mammalia; order Artiodactyla; family Balaenopteridae; genus Balaenoptera; species Balaenoptera musculus. Next base: position 91,601,769 of record NC_045790.1, read on the forward strand.
AAAGCCATTGAATTAGACTGTTTCCAAGAGTATATTTTCCCTTCCAGCACTGGTATTCTAAACAAGGAATTAGCTAACTATCAGCTGCACTTCTCCCCACTTCCCCTATCTAGAGGAGTTCACCTCCTCCCCTGCTACCGAATCTAAGAGGGTAGAGGGGATAGAGTCCAAAACCCACTTCTCTCCATAGATGCGCCAAGGGCTCCACTCCAATTTGGTTTTCAATCTGCAAATTGTTGATCCTAGATGGGTCTTTAAGTCAGAAGAACTTGATATGGATGGAAATCATATCTGGGCAAGACTTCTCTCTCCCATTCCAAAAACATTCCGGTGTTCGGAGTCTGTATGTATAGGTGAGTTACACATGCTATTCTGAAGTGCTTTCATCTTATGTGAACATGGTTTGAAAACTGTAATTTTTATCAAGAGATAGTGATCAACAAGGGTTACATCTTCTTAAGCTTTTAGAAAATTATTCACAGTCAAGAACAGTAAAGATATTAGATAATTTCAGAGCTAAAATCTTTCTATGGGGTTTTTGTGGCTTTTTCACTTAAAGGTGATTTTGATTCTAAGTGACCTAAGTTCATGCAGATAAAGGTAGTGTCTCCTGACCCACAGAGTGACTAGAGGCCCACAGGCTGGCACTGAATATAAGAAGATAAACAAGGGTAGTCCATGGGACAACCCTAATCTCTACAGCGTTAGAGAGTAATGAGGATTAGCTGCCAACACGTAAAAATTGGAAAAATATCACATGAAAATTCTGATTTGTGGCTTTTCTTGGGGAAAGCAAACAGGATATAGTAAACTCAGGCCTGCATTCTTATCTGGCAACCGTCAACCAGACTGAGAGCTGCCATTTCCTGTTCTCCATGCTCTTCTTGCTGCCCCCCTGCAACACCCATTTGGTTACCGCCCTGCCCTCACTTGAGTTTGCACTTGCTGACTTAAGGCCATGCCAGACTGAGCTGCAAGAGGCACTGGGCCTTTCTGAGAAAAGTGAAGCAAATTCATAGTCACGATGCATTGAAAGTTGCTCAGCCCTGAGCCCCACCTGGGCCCTCGGCCCTGTCTGAAGGGATAGGAATGCTCCTTGCAGGCAACAGTACACCCTACTCAACGTGCAGACTGAAAACCTGAGATGCCTTTGGAGCAAGATGGGGGGTTTGTGGTTGAGCACATTTATTTCTGAACTTAATGACATGGAGAACCACAAGCCTGCCCACAGTATCAATTTTTCATAAAAAAAGGAGAAAGGCTATTGAGTCAAATGTTCCAAGAGCGCCTGGGCAAGGGAAACCTCTAGTATATTTATAGCTTCGATATACAAACAGGAATGCCTTGTTCGGTGGAGAAAAGTAATAAGAGCTACCATCACTGAACACTTGTTTTCTGCTCTCTTTCCATGCTCACAGTCACCCAGAGGGTTTTTTATGTTTACAGATGAGGAATTCAAAGCTCAGAGAGGTTAACTAACTTGGGCAAGTCCCACAGCTTGTTACTTGACAGAACCAGAATTCACCACATAGGCTGACTGCAGACCTGTGCGTTCTCTACTATACTGTGCTGGAATTTTATATTTTAAAATGACCCTTTGTGCTCTCCAACTCATTTTCTTAAAGATTACTTCCTCAGAGCCCTGTTATAAGTGTAGGAGGTGGAGGAATTATTACCCACATTTTACAGATGAAGAGCTGAAGCAAAAAGCATGAACGTCTTAACCTAATAATTAGTAACTAAGAACTAGTACCCACGTTTTCTGACTTCTAATCCAGTATTCTTTTTACATCATCAAACTAAAAGCTGACTCTGGGATGAGTATTTGTGTCTTCCTCTTCGGATGCTTAATGTTAAAGAGTTATAAAGTTTTTATGTTACACAAATTGTTTGCATTTCTTTTAATGAAGGATTATTTTTTAATTTGAAAACAGGGCTGGAAAATGAAGAAAACAAAACTCAGATTATTCTACTCATTAAAATAACCATGCTTCTTTTAAGGTAGCCAGTAAAACTTCTCTGTAACTGAGCTCTATTTATAATAGAGACGAATTTAGTCTTTTGTGGCAAAGGCAGTTGACAAGGAAAATAAGTCTGGGTAAAATACTTTTTTTGTTTTTCAAAATAGTACAACCCAGTTTAGAAGGAATAGAAGTTACCAAAGTGATGCCACAAACTGAAATTCTTTTTTTTTCAAATGGCGGTAATGGCGCAAGAAAGGGGGCTGGGAAAGACCAGTGGTTTAAACAGATTGATTTTTAGTGTCAGAGAATATATTTTCTTTTCCTGCATATGATTTTACAGGTGAGAAATTTCCACAAATAGGGATATAAAAAAAGGCAAACCTTGACACTACAGAAATGGAATAAGTTCTTATAATACTCTGAAGAAACATAGTCTCTCTGGATTCAGTCATGCCAGGAAAGCATCTTACAATTTTCCTTATAGTGTTTCCACTGAATTCATAGATCCCCCAAGCTGTAAGGAGACATCTGTTCCACTCTCATCTACACATGCCACTTTCTTCTTTCATGACAACCCTCAGACAGCAGACGCCTGCAAGTCCAAATCCAATTTATTCTATAAAAGGAACAGACGTTTATTCCCCACATTTGATACGAAGGCAGGGCTTTGAAATCCCTTCCTGGGGGGAGGGCACATGCTGGTGGTGTGCTGCTACACACTTTGGAGGATGTAGGGATGTGAGGCATAAAGACTAGAAGATGGCGATGTCAGGGGTTCCATCAGACTGGGGACAGCAACCCTGTGCTAGGAAGATGGGTGAGGACAGGATGAAACTCCATTTTGGAAGATTCTTACAAGGATGGTCACTGAAACAAGGAATTGGTAGACTTCAGGCATGGATTCATGGTTAGTCCCGTAACACTGAGCTACAATTTCTTAAAGCTAGTCTATCCTTTTTCTTGTTCCAGAGGCACAGCTAGGTTGATGCTGCAGGTGGAACTCAAGAAGCTCCCTGACTGTAGTGAAGGAGTGGTTGCAGGAATACAAAACCAGGAAGGTTATTGTACTGCAACAGACTGATGAAGGACCAAAAGGCACTGTCTCCTTAAATTGGCCTGACAAGGGGAATTCCCTGGCGGTCCAGTGGTTACGACTCAGCGCTTCCACTGCAGGGGGCACAGGTTCTATCTCTGGTCAGGAACTAAGATCACGCAAGCCAGGCGGTGCAGCCATAAATACATAAATACATACATAAAATGGCCTGACAAGGACATTGGCTCTGCAGTCAGTAGCAGAGAACAAAACAGAGTTTGTTGGAGACCAGATTCACCAGAGGAGCACTGATACCCACAGTTCACAACAGGTAGCAGTCATTGAACACATCCTAGGGGCTAGGCATGGTTCCAAGCCCTCCACCTATAATAACACATTTAATCTTCATCCTACAAGGAAAGTACTACTACAACCCCCATTTTTCTTTCAAGGGAACCAAGGCACAGAGAGAGTGAGTAATGTGCTTATAGCTGATCACTAGGTCACAGAGCTAGGAAGTAGCAGAGATAGGGTGGGTATCCATTGTGTAGACAGAATAACTCCCCAAAGATGTCCACGATCTAATCCCCAGAACCTATGAAGATGTTACCTAACATGGCCATAAGGACTTTGCTGATGGAATTATTTAAGGATCTTGAGATGGGAGGATTATCCTGGATTATCCAAGAGGGCCCAAGGTAATTACAAGGGTCTTTTTATGAGGGAAGCAAGAAGGTCAAAGTCAGTAATAGGATATGTGTTGTCAGAAGCAGGAGGTTGGAGTGATATAAGGAAGGGGCTATGAGCCAAGGAATGTGGGTGGCCTCTAGAGGCTGAAAAGGCAAGGAAATGAATTCTCCCCTGAAACCTCCTGAAGGAAAGTAGCCCTGCCAATACCTTGATTTTAGACTTTTCATCTCCAGAATTGCAAGAGAACAAATGTGCACTATTATAAGCCACTAAATTTGTGATAACTTGTTACAGTAGCAATAGGAAACTAATACATCCAGGCAGCCTGACTCCAGAAACTATATTCTTAAATATATTTAGGTCATCTTTCCAGTGTTAGTTGTCAATATTCCTAGAAAAGACTCTATAAAAGCAGTTTCACATTGGCTTCAGGGTTTCCCTTGTTTATCCCCATAGCACTGGATGTCTGTAGGACTTTACTATTTTAGATTCATCGTATATACAGACCTGATATTCAGCTCATAACACTGGCATGCAGTAACCATTGTTAAAATGTTAAACATTTTCTATCAGTTTGTAAATAACCCTTGAGATCCTCCCTGCTGTTCTGGATACCTTAGTGCCTCCCATGGGAGTGCCTCCCTCCACCCCCGCCCCCAATCCAGACCTTCCCAATCCCTGAAGGATTAGAGCCTGACAAGGAAGGCTCCTCCCCGAATCCAGCCCCAAATCTGCAGGCTGGGTCCATTTTAACAGCTGGTGGCCATGCCAAAAGCAGATGTTTAATATTTTGATTATAATCCCAGAATATACACATGCTGATTAATAACTCAAGATACCCTAGAAGCTTCCAAAGGATTTTTACTTATGACTAGAGTTTCAAAAATTTTTTTGTTATCAATGAAAGCAAATTATCAGCAGCATCTGATATTAAACAGCATCTAGTGTGACTCCTTTTAGCAGAATGACTTTCTATAGAGTGCAACAGTGAAACTCTCAGAAGCACATATCTAGGTCTCTGAGCTCCATACTTGAACCACAATGGCCTCAACTGAAAAGAAGCCACCCCCAACAAACCATTTCAGCAAATACCTCAAAGGTTTGCCTTTAGCATGTGTCCCTTTTCCAAGTGAAACCAGGTGGGCGTCACACCCCTTATCCTGTCCTCTTAAATAGGACAAGAGAACTTGAGAATCAGATAAGTACACTGTGTATAAAGTATTATGAAATGTCATTAATTGTTTTTTCTCTGACATCTCTGGCTTCACTGAAAAGGAATTTCACCGTCTGCTGATGCCTCATATTCTTGGTCTCCTCTGAATAATATAACTGGGTGAATCAGTGTTTTCCTCAGAAGATGAATGCTGGGTTACAGCCTAAAACTCTTCTCTACTGATAATCCTACCTTGTGGAAAGAATCATTTAAGGAAAATTGTCAAGGGAACATGTCAATATCCCTTATTCTCCTAAAGATGTATCATGGTGTTCTGGGCACACCAGGCCTCCATGGGGTTAAGAGAATGGATTACCAGACTTTGGAGTCATATCAACTACAGGCCACCCCCGTTCCACACTACCAACTGTGTGACCCTCACAAGTTAGTCGATCTCTGAAATCTGTCACTGGAAAATGGGGATAGCGTTGCTTTCTTACACTTGGTTGTGAGGACTAAATGAGCTAGTGTGCTAAAATACCTATCATGATACCAGTGACCTACAATCTATGGATCCCGGGTAGTTCACTTCCAATCTTCCCCATGTTACACCCAGTGAGAGACCAGGCTTCTTGCCAGTTCTTTCCAGATTGCTAAACAATGTTCTGAAATTATCAAATATCAAGCATGATTCTCCTTTATAATTAAGTGTGCTTTGCTTCATCACACCAAGCAGGAAGCAAAAGGAGAAAAAGCCATACATGTGTCATCGGATTTTTAAAAAGTTCTGGGTTTCGTAAACCCAAAGTTAAGCACTATCATGTTCTACCTCTAAGAAAATGACAACTACACAAATGAAAAACGCAAGGAGGAGGCAGTGTCCTTGGGTGTAAATAAGACTCCCATAAGTTCCATCCAACAGCAAATCTTAAGGTGGAGACCACCATTTTTTTATTGTCCAATAATCAACATTCCTGCTTCTGCATCAACATTTTTAAAATTTTCCAGAAGTTTGAGAAAATGGAGTAGGTGGCCCAAGGTTCCTGCTTTTGCCACTTCTAAGTCAGCCATTTAGAAGACTGATCATAGATTCTGTTCCTTCCTTCCTTTTTCAGGCACACTGCAAGGATAAGATGGAAGAGCAGCCACTTTGCAAAAAGATGGAGAACTGGAATCCAGCTGTGACCCCCAAAATAGACACGGAGATACAGAGAATGTATTTTTCTACCCAATAGCCCAAGGGAGAACCTCTTCAATTAAAAACACTTTTGATACGAAGCCAGACTGCCCAAGATGACCATCTAAAAATATACGAAAATCTAGGAAAAACAAGCTCTCCATCCTGGAGGGAATGTCAACGGAAAATAGTTGCTAGGCTTTTCCAGTTACCAGTAATAAAAAGAAAAATAGGCTCCCCATTATAAGTCCAGAGCTGGAGGGATTGTCAGCTGGTTCTGAGCCAGCCTTGGGATTTTCTGAGTGCGTTACAAATTACAGGAACAAAATGTGGACTTTTCACTCTAACCATGTTTTCTAAGTCCAGACAATTTATTATTGGTTTACTTCCGAGAGGGCTAGAGTTGAAAAAGATGCCTCCATGTATGGATAATGTTTATAAGCTTCTAAAGCACATACATTCTTATATTGAACAGCAACTGTACAAAGCACATAGACTTTATGTATTCTTTTAACATCTTTATTGGAGTATAATTGCTTTACAATGGTGTGTTAGTTTCTGCTTTATAACAAAGTGAATCAGCTATACATATACATATATCCCCATATCTCCTCCCTCTTGCGTCTCCCTCCCACCCTCCCTATCCCACCCCTCTAGATGGTCACAAAGCACCAGACTGGTCTCCCTGTGCTATGCGGCTGCTTCCCAATAGCTATCTATTTTACATTTGGTAGTGTATATATGTCCATGCCACTCTCTCACTTCGTCCCAGCCTACCCTTCCCACTCCCCGTGTCCTCAAGTCTGTTCTCTACATCTGAGTCTTTATTCCTGTCCTGCCCCTAGGTTCTTCAGACACTTTTTTTTTTTTTTAGATTCCATAAATATGCGTTAGCATATGCTGTTTGTTTTTCTCTTTCTGACTTACTTCACTCTGTATGACAGACTCTAGGTCCATCCACCTCACTACAAATAACTCAATTTCATTTCTTTTTATGGCTGAGTAATATTCCATTGTATATATGTGCCACATCTTCTTTATCCATTCATCTGTCGATGGACACTTAGGTTGCTTCCAAGTCCTGGTTACTGTAAATAGAGCTGCAATGAAGACTGTGGTACATGACTGTTTTTGAATTATGGTTTTCTCAGGGTATATGACCAGTAGTGGGATTGCTGGGTTATATGATAGTTCTATTTTTAGTTTTTCAAGGAATCTCCATACTGTTCTCCATAGTGGCTCTATCAATTTACATCCCCACCAACAGTGCAAGAGGGTTCCCTTTTCTCCACACCTTCTCCAGCATTTATTGTTTGTAGATTTTTTGATGATGGCCATTCTGACCAGTGTGAGGTGATACCTCATTGCAGTTTTGATTTGCATTTCTCTAATAATTAGTGATGTTGAGCATCCTTTCATGTGTTTGTTGGCAATCTGTATATCTTCTTTGGAGAAATGTCTATTTAGGTCTTCTGCCCATTTTTGGATTGGGTGGTTTGTTTTTTTGATATTGAGCTGCATGAGCTGCTTATAAATTTTGGAGATTAATCCTTTGTCAGTTGCTTCATTTGCAAATATTTTCTCCCATTCTGAGGGTTGTCTTTTCATCGTGTTTATATTTTCCTTTGCTGCAAAGCACATAGACTTTAAATGAAAGAATTAAGAAAAACAAAAACAAATAAGCCATCAATCCTTTCATTCATCAAACATTGATAATATGCCTAAATATGTATATTCTTGTCAAAAATTTCTGCCGCTTTATGTCTAATAAGCTGTATATTACTTTTGTTTTCTAGATGACTGTGAAATCTTTTGAAGGCAAGGTCATATCTTATTCATCTTTGAATCTTTGTTCCAATACAGTGTCTAACATAGAGGAGATATTCAATAAATGTTTGATTAAGAAATTTCTCTTTTGTGAGCTGCAGGTGAAAGCTTTTCTATTATGTTTTTCATGAACTCATATAAATACATATGCAATAAATTCCTCTTAAAGTTTAATGCTAGGGGAAAAACTGTCTGCCATGATGTTCTTTCTCTTTACATAATAATAAGAGCAATATAGCACATTATGTTTCCCTTGTTTACTTGGAACCCAGGAAGCTCAAGGCCAAGTTTTAAGTTCAACAGTCACTCTCCTTAGCCTAAGATTTTTGACACAATACTTTCCCTCCTTACTTTCTCTTTTACCTGGTTCCTTGTCTTTTATCCTTGTTTTACATAAACATTATTTTAAGCTGCCTTAAATCCCTGTTGGAAGAAAATAGGAAGTAAATAGTGAATTAAAAATAATAAATGAATAAATAACTAGAAAAAAGCATATTTCTTCTCAATGGTTCCTTATATGTGCTGCAGAAATACCCTCAAGATGCTGTTATGTTATATCCATGATCATTTAATATATTTCAATAGAAACAAGCAAAGCAAACACAGCATGATATCAAGGAAAGACTACAGGACTGGGAGACCAGCATCATAGGTTAAAGTTCAACCTCTGCACCTCTCTGGCTGTGTGACTTTGAACAAAACACTTAATTTCATGAGCATCAGTTTCCTCATCTCATAAACAGAGTGCACTCGTTTTTTCAACGTTGAGTCCTTACTATGTGACAGTGACAGTGTCAAGTAAATGAAAAAAGAGCCATGTAATCAAGTTAGTGCACAGTCTAGTAAGAGAGACAGAAAAGCAAAAAAATGATTACAGTAAATTGTGATCATTGTTACACTACATGGGTCACGGAAGAAGCACAGAAGGGAGAGAACTAAATCAGACTGGAGGATTTCAACTGAGGGTTTCAAAAGAGGTGGCAGTTGCACTGATTTTTAAAGATGATTGGGAATTAACTAGATGGAAAATGGCACAGAGGAGGAAGGGTAAGAGGGCATTCCAGGACTCAAGAAGAGCACGTGTGAAGTCACAAAAACACGAAACAGCATGACAAGAGTAGGCAATGGCAAATTGTTGGAAGATAATATAATATGTGTCCAGTCTACCTCCCAGGGTGGTTTCAAGGATCAGTTGAGTGGATGTATACACTGAAAGTGCTTTGTAAACTCTAAAGCACCGTATACGCGTTCAAAAGTAGAAGATTATTATTAGACACTCATTTTTTTCCCCCTCCAAATTGGAAACATTTGCTGAAGTAAACATTGCTGATGCATTAGCTGTCAGGATGGTGTATTATATTTGGAAAACATTTGCCAATGCCTGTTCAGTTTTTAAATTCCCTGTCACATGTGTTTTTTGTTTGAGAAAAGACATCAAGTAATAATGGATTTATTGTTAATTGTGCAACATTGGAGCTTCAAGATTTAAGTAATCTCTCTTCCATGTTGACTTTATTCCACATTGCCTGTGTAGCTTGAAGTTATTTATTTAATAATTAAAACTGATAAGTGAACGCTATTACCACCTTGTAGTGATCAAATTTTGTTATCAGAGGAAATTCAGGATTATGCACATGGACAAGTGTGCAGATAAAAACAAACTCCTTCTGAGAAAAGGAGGAAAAGAAGTATGGTTACCTCTGCTTAAGACAGCTTCCCAAAGTACAATGGAGCTCAGATCCAAATACTCAGCTCCCTGTTCAACATTTCAAGAACCAAACACTCCCTTTCTTAGGGACATTTTTTTTTTTTCTTTTTTTTCTTTTTCAGATGCACATTTGGGCTAGGTTTATTTTTTTTTTTAATAGATTTTTATTGGAGTATAGTTCCTTCACAATACTGTGTTAGTTTCTGTTGCACAACAAAGCGAATCAGCCATAAGCATACACATGTCCCCATATCCCCTCCCTCTTGAGCATCCCTCCCATCCTTCTTATCCCACTCCTCTAGGTCATGGCAAAGCAGCGAGACGATCTCCCTGTGCTATGCTGCTGCTTCCCACTGGCCAACTATTTTACATTCAGTAGTGTATATATGTCCATGCTACTCTCACTTGGCCCCAGCTTTGCCCTCCCACCCCATGTCCTCAAGTCCATTCCCTATGCCTAACTCTTTATTCCTGCCCTGCAACTAGGTTCACCAGTACCATTTTTTTTTTTTAGATTCCATAAATATGCGTTAGCATACGCTGTTTGTTTTTCTCTTTCTAACTTACTTCACTCTGTATGACAGACTCTAGGTCCATCCACCTCACTACAAATAACTCAATTTCATTTTTTTATGGCTGAGTAATATTCCATTGTATATATATGCCACATCTTCTTTATCCATTCATCTGTCGATGGACATTTAGGTTGGATCCATGTCCTGGCTATTGTAAATAGTGCTGCAATGAACATTGTGGTACATGACTCTTTTTGAGTTATGGTTTTCTCAAGGTATATGAAGAGTAGTGGGATTGCTGGGTCATATGGTACTTCTATTTTTAGTTTTTTAAGGAACCTCCATACTGTTTTCCATAGTGGGTGTATCAATTTATATTTTACAGTGCAGGAGGGTTCCCTTTTCACCACACCCTTTCCAGCATTTATTGTTTCTAGATTTTTTGATGATGGCCATTCTGACCGCATAAGGTGATATCTCATTGCAGTTTTGATTTGCAAATAATTACTGATGTTGAGCATCTTTTCATGTGCCTCTTGGCCATCTGTATGTCTTCCTTGGTGAAATGTCTATTTAGGCCTTCCACCCATTTTTTAAGTGGATTGTTTGTTTTCTTGATATTGAGATCCATGAGGGGTTTGTATATTTTGGGGATTAATCCTTTGTCTGTTTCATTTGCAAATATTTTCTCCCATTCTGAGGGTTGTCTTTTTGTCTTGTTTATGGTTTCCTTTGCTGTGCAAAACCCTTTAAGTTTAATTAAGTCCCATTTGTTTATTTTTGTTCTTATTTCCATTACTCTGGGAGGTGGGTCAAAAAAGATCTTGCTGTGGTTTATGTCAAACAGTGTTCTTCCTATGTTTTCCTCTAAGAGTTTTATAGTCTCTGGGCTTATACTTAAGTCTTTAATCCATTTGGAGTTTATTTTTGTGTATGGTGTTAGGTAGTGTTTTAATTTCATTCTTTTACATATAGCTGTTCAGTTTTCCCAGCACCACTTATTGAAGAGGTTGTCTTTTCTCCATTGTATGTTCTTGCTTCCTATGTCATAAATTTGGTGACCACATGTGCGTGGGTTTATCTCTGGGCATTCTATCCTGTTCCATTGATCTATATTTCTGTGCCAGTACCACACTGTCTTTTTTTTTTTTTAACATTTTTATTAGAGTATAATTGCTTTACAATGTTGTGTTATTTTCTGCTGTATAACAAAGTGAATCAGCTATACATATACATATATCCCCATATCTCCTCCCTCTTGCATCTCCCTGCCACCCTCCCTATCCCATCCCTCTAGGTGGACACAAAGCACCAAGCTGATCTCCCTGTGCAATGCTGCTGCTTCCCACTAGCTATCCATTTTACATTTGGTAGTGTATTATATGTCCATGCCACTCTCTCACTTCATCCGAGCTTACCCTTCCCACTCCCCGCGTCCCCAAGTCCATTCTCTCCGTCTGTGTCTTTATTCCTGTCCTGCCCCTAGGTTCTTCAGAACCTTTTTTTTTTTAATTCCATATATATGTGTTAGCATATGGTATTTGTTTTTCTCTTTCTGACTTACTTCACTCTGTATGACAATCTCGAGGTCCATCAACCTCACTACAAATAACTCAATTGCATTTCTTTTTCTGGCTAATATTCCACTGTATATATGTGCCACATCTTCTTTATCCATTCATCTGTCAATGAACACTCAGGTTGCTTCCATGTCCTGCCTATTGTAAATAGTGCTACAGTGAACATTGTGGTACATGACTGTTTTTGAATTATGGTTTTCTCAGGGCATATGCCCAGTAGTGGGATTGCTGGGTTGTATGGTAGTTCTATTTCTAGTTTTTTAAGGAACCTCCACACTGTTCTCCATAGTGGCTCTATCAATTTACATTCCCTCCAACAGTGCAAGAGGGTTCCCTTTTCTCCACACCCTCTCCAGCATTTGTTCTTTGTAGATTTTTTGATGATGGCCATTCTGACTGGTGTGAGGTGATACCTCATTGTAGTTTTGACTTGCATTTCTCTAATGACTAGTGATGCTGAGCATTCTTTCATGTGCTGTGTGTCAATATGTGTATCTTCTTTGGAGAAATGTCTATTTACGACTTCTGCCCATTTTTGATTGGTTTGTTTGTTTTTTTGATATTGAGCTGCATGAGCTGCTTGTATATTTTGGAGATGAATCCTTTGTCAGTTGCTTCATTTGCAAATATTTTCTCCCATTCTGAGGGTTGTCTTTTTGTTTTGTTTATGGTTTCCTTTGCTGTGCAAAAGCTTCTAAGTTTCATTAGGTCCCATTTGTTTATTTTTTATTTCATTTCCATTTCTCTAGGAGGTGGGTCAAAAAGGATCTTGCTGTGATTTATGTCATAGAGTGTACTGCCTATGTTTTCCTCTAAGAGTTTTATAGTGTCTGACCTTACATTTAGGTCTTTAATCCATTTTGAGTTTATTTTTGTGTATGGTGTTAGGAAGTGTTCTAATTTCCTTCTTTTACACGTAGCTGTCCAGTTTTCCCAGCACCAATCATTGAAGAGGCTGTCTTTTCTCCATTGTATATTCTTGCCTCCTTTATCAAAGATAAGGTGACCATATCTGCATGGGTTTACCTCTGGGCTTTCTATACTGTTCCATTGATCTATATTTCTGTTTTTCTGCCAGTACCATACTGTCTTGATTACTGTAGCTTTGTAGTATAGTCTGATGTCCGGGAGCCTGATTCCTCCAGCTCCGTTTTTCTTTCTCAAGTTTGCTTTGGCTATTCGGGGTCTTTTGTGTTTCCATACAAATTGTGAAATTTTTTTTCTACTTCTGTGAAAAATGCCATTGGTAGTTTGATAGGGATTGCATTGAATCTGTAGATTACTTTGGGCAGTATAGTCCTTTTCACAATGTTGATTCTTCCATTCCAAGAATATGGTATATCTTTCCACCTGTTTGTATCATCTTTAATTTCTTTCATCAGTGTCTTATAGTTTTCTACTTACAGGTCTTTTTTCTCCCTAGGTAGGTTTATTCCTAGGTATTTTATTCTTTTTGTTGCTATGGTAAATGGGAGTGTTTCCTTAATTTCTCTTTCTGATTTTTCATTGTTAGTGTATGGGAATGCAAGAGATTTCTGTGCATTAATTTTGTATCCTCCTACTTTACCAAATTCATTGATTAGCTCTAGTAGTTTTCAGGTAGTGTCTTTAGGATTCTCTATGTATAGAATCATGTCATCTGCAAACAGTGACTGTTTTACTTCTTCTTTTCTGATTTGTATTGCATTTTTCTCTTTTTGTTCTCTAACTGCTGTGGCTAAAACTTCCAAAACCGTGTTGAATAATACTGGTGAGAGTGGACAACCTTGTCTTGTTCCTGATCTTAAGAGGAAATGGTTTTAGTTTTTCACCATTGAGAACGATGTTGGCTGTGGGTTTGTCATATATGGCCTTTATTACGTTGAGGTAACTTCCCTCTATGCCTACTTTCTGGAGGGTTTTTATCATAAATGGGTGTTGAATTTTGTCAAAAGCTTTTTCTCCATCTATTGAGATGATCATATGTTTTTTCTCCTTCAATTTGTTAATATGCTGTTTCACATTGATTGATTTGCATATATTGAAGAATCCTTGCATTCCTGGGATAAACCGCACTTGATCATGGTGTGTGAACCTTTTAATGTGCTGTTGGATTCTGTTTGCTGGTATTTTGTTGAGGATTTTGGTATCTATGTTCTTCAGTGATACGGGCCTGTAGTTTTCTTTCTTTATGACATCTTTGTTTGGTTTTGGTGTCAGGGTGATGGTGGCCTCATAGAATGAGTTTAGGAGTGTTCTTCCCTCTGCTGTATTTTGGAAGAGTTTGAGAAGGATAGGTGTTAGCTCTTCTCTAACTGTTTGACAGAATTCACCTGTGAAGCCATCTGGTCCTCGGCTTTTGTTTGTTGGAAGATTTTTAATCACAGTTTCAATTTCAGTGCTTGTGAGTGGTGAGTTTATATTTTCTATTTCTTCCTGTTTCAGTCTTGGAAGGTTGTGCTTTTCTAAGAATTTGTCCATTTCTTCCAAGTTGTCCATTTTATTGGCATATAGTTGCTTGTAGTAATCTCTCATGATCCTTTGTATTTCTGCAGTGTCAGCTGTTACTTCTCCTTTATCATTTCAAATTCTATTGATTTGAGTCTTCTCCCTTCTTTTCTTGAAGAGTATGGCTAATGGTTTATCAATTTTGTTTATCTTCTCAAGGAACCAGCTTTTAGTTTTATTGATCTTTGCCATCATTTCCTCCATTTCTTTTTCATTTATTTCTGATCTAACTTTTATGATTTCTTTCCTTCTGCTAACTTTGGAGTTTTTTTGTTCTTTCTCTAATTGCTTTAGGTGTAAAGTTAGGTTGTTTATTTGAGATTTTTCTTGTTTCTTCAGGTAGGATTGTATTGCTATAAACTTCCCTCAGACCTGTTTTAGCTGCATCCCATAGGTTTTGGGTAGTCGTGTTTTCATTGTCATTTGTTTCTAGGTATTTTTTGATTTCCTCTTTGATTTCCTCAGTGATCTCTTGGTTATTTAGTAGCATGTTGTTTAGTCTCCATCTGTTTGTATTTTTTACAGATTTTCTCCTGTAATTGATATCTAGTCCCATAGTGTTCTGGTCGGAAAAGATACTTGATATGATTTCAATTTTCTTAAATTTACCAAGGCTTTATTTGTGACCCAAGATATGATACATCCTGGAGAATGGTCTATGAGCACTTGAGAAGAAAGTGTATTCTGTTGTTTTTGGATGGAATGTCCTATAAATATCTATTAAGTCCGTCTTGCTTAATGTATCATTTAAAGCTTGTGTTTCCTTATTTATTTTCATTTTGGTTTATCTGTCCATTGGTGAAAGTGGGGTGTTAACGTCCCCTACTATGATTGTGTTACTGTCAATTTCCCCTTTTATGGCTGTTAGCATTTGAATTCTGCACTGAGGTGCTCCTATGTTGGGCGCATAAATATTTACAATTGTTATATCTTCTTCTTGGATTGATCCCTTGATCAATATGTAGTGTCCTTCTTTGTCTCTTGTAATAGTCTTTATTTTAAAGTCTATTTTGTCTGATATGAGAATTGTTACTCCAGTTTTCTTTTGATTTCCATTTGCATGGAATACCTTTTTCCATCCCCTCACTTTCAGTCTGTATGTGTCCCTAGTTCTGAAGTGGGTCTCTTGTAGACAGCATATATACAGGTCTTGTTTTTGTATCCATCCAGCCAGTCTATGTCTTTTGGTTGGAACATTTAATCCAATTACATTTAAGGTAGTTATTGATATGTATGTTCCTATTACCATTTTCTTCATTGTTCTGGATTTGTTATTGCAGGTCTTTTCCTTCTCTTGTATTTCCTGCCTAGAGAAGTTCCTTTAGCATTTGTTGTAAAGCTGCTGTGGTGGTGCTAAATTGTCTTAGCTTTTGCTTGTCTGCAAAGGTTTTAATTTTCCATCGAATCTGAATGAAATCCTTGCTGTGTAGAGTAATCTTGGTTGTAGGTTTTTCCCTTTCATCACTTTAAATATGTCCTGCCACTCCCTTCTGGCTTGCAGAGTTTCTGCTGAAAAATCAGCTGTTAAGCTAATGGGGATTCCCTTGTATGTTATTTGTTGCTTTTCCCTTGCTGCTTTTAATATTTTTCCTTTGTATTTAATTTTTGATAGTTTGAGTAATATGTGTCTTGGCGTGTTTCTCCTTGGATTTATCCTGTATGGGACTCTCTGCGTTTCCTGGATTGACTATTTCCTTTCCCATATTAGGTACGTTTTCAACTATAATCTCTTCAAATATTTCCTCAGTCCCTTTTTTTTTTTCTCTTCTTCTTCTGGGACCCCTATAATTCGAATGTTGGTGCATTTAAAGTTGTTCCAGAGGTCTCTGAGACTGACCTCAATTCTTTTCATTCTTTTTTCTTTATTCTGCTCTGCAGTAGTTATTTCCACTATTTTATCTTCCAGGTCACTTATCCGTTCTTCTGTCTCAGTTATTCTGTTATTGATTCCTTCTAGAGAGTTTTTAATTTCATTTACTGTGTTGTTCATCATTGTTTGTTTGCTCTTTAGTTCTTCTAGGTACTTGTTGAACATTTCTTGTATTTTCTCCGTTTTATTTCCAAGATTTTGGAACATCTTTCCTATCATTACTCTGAATTCTTTTTCAGGTAGACTGCCTATTTCCTCTTCATTTGTTTGGTCTGGTGGGTTTTTAACTTGCTCCTTCATCTGCTGTGTATTTCTCTGTCTCCTCATTTTGCTTAACTTACTGTGTTTGGGGGTCTCCTTTTTGCAGGCTGCAGGTTTGTAGTTCCCATTGTTTCTGGTGTCTGCCCCAAGTGGTTAATGTTGGTTCAGTGGGTTGTGTAGGCTCCCTGGTGGAGGGGACTGGTGCCTGTGTTCTGGTGTAAGAGGCTGGATCTTGCCTTTCTGGTGGGCAGTACCACATCTGGTGGTGTGTTTTGGGGTGTCTGTGACCTTATTATGATTTAAGGCAGTCTCTCTGCTAATGGGTGGGGTTGTGTTCCTGTCTTGCTAGTTGTTTAGCATAGGGTGTCCAGCACTGTAGCTTGCCGGTCGCTGCGTGAAGCTGGGTCTTAGCACTGAGATGGAGATCTCTGGGAGAGCTTTCGCCATTTGATATTACGTGGGGGCCTGGAGGTCTCTGGTAGACCAGTGTCCTGAACTTGGCTCTCCCACCTCAGAGGCTCAGGCCTGACATCCGGCCAGAGCACCAAGACCCTCTCAGCCACATGGCTCAGAAGAAAAGGGAGAAAAAGAAAGAAAGAAAAAAATAAAATAAAGTTATTAAAATAAAAAATTAAAAAATATATTATTAAAAATAAAAAAAAGAAAGAAAGAAAGAAGAGAGCAACCAAACCAAAAAACTAATCCACCAATGATAACAATCACTAAAAACTATACTAAAAATCAAACAAACAAAACGGACAGACAGAACCCTAGGGCAAATGGTAAAAGCAAAACCATACAGACAAAATCACACAAAGAAGCATACACACACACACTCACTAAAAGATAAAAAGCAAAAAAATATATATATTTAAAAGAAAAAAAAGAAGGGAGCAACCAAATCAATAAACAAGTCTACCAATGATAATAAGCTCTAAATACTAAACTAAGATAAACATAAAACCAGAAACAAATTAGATGCACAAAGCAAACTCCAAGTCTATAGTCTAGTCTATATAGTTGCTCCCAAACTCTCAACTTTGGGATGATTTGCTGTCTATTCAGGATTCCAGAGATGCAGGGTACATCAAGTTGATTGTGGAGATTTAATCCGTTTCCCCTGAGGCTGCTGGGAGAGATTTCCCTTTCTCATCTTTGTTTGCCCAGCTCCCAGGGCTCAGCTTTGCATTTGGCCCTGCCTCTGTGTGTAGGTCACCTGAGGGCCAGACAGGACGGGGTTAAAGGAGCAGCTGATTAGGGGGCTTTGGCTCACTCAGGCCAGGGGGAGGGAGGGGTACGGAATGCGGGGTGAGCCTGCGGCGGCAGAGGCTGACATGACGTTGCAACAGCCTGAGGCGTGCTGTGTGTTCTCCCAGGGAAGTTGTCCCTGGATCATGGGACCCTGGCAGGGGCGGGCTGCACAGGCTCCCGGGAGTGGAGGTGTGGGTAGTGACCTGTGCTTGCACACAGGCTTCTTGGTGGCTGCTGCAGAAGCCTTAGCGTTTCATGCCCATCTCTGGGGTCCGCACTGATAGCCATGGCTCGCGCCTGTTTCTGGAGCTCATTTAGGTGGTGCTCTGAATCCCCTCTCCTCGTGCACCCCAAAACAATGGTCTCTTGACTCTTAGGCAGTTCCAGACTTTTTCCTGGACTCCCTCCCAGCTAGCTGTGGAGCACTAGCCCCCTTCAGACTGTGTTCACGCAGCCAACCCCAGTCCTCTCCCTGAGATCTGACCTCCAAAGCCCAAGCCTCAGCTCCCAGCCCTCACCTGTCCCGGCGGCTGAGCAGACAAGCATCTCAGGCTGGTGAGTACTGGTCGGCACTGATCCTCTGTGTGGGAATCTCTCCGCTTTGCCCTCTGCACCCCTATTGCTGCACTCTCTTCCGTGGCTCAGAAGCTTCCCCTGCCCCCTGTCTCCACCAGTGAAGGGGCTTCCTAGTGTGTGGAAACTTTTCCTCATTCACAGCTCCCTCCCAGAGGTGCAGGTCCTGTCCCTATTCTTTTGTCTCTGTTTTTTCTTTTTTCTTTTGCCCTATCCAGGTACGTGGGGAGTTTCTTGCCTTTTGGGAAATCTGAGGTCTTCTGCTAGCGTTCACTAGGTGTTCTGTAGGAGTTGTTCCACATGTAGATGTATTTCTGATGTATTTGTGGGGAGGAAGGTGATCTCCACGTCTTACTCCTCTGCCATCTTGAAGGTCCCTGTAAATCTCATGAGGCAGACCTCAGATGATACTTCCCATTCCAGTTGAGCTGAAACTGCTAAGTTTTCACTGCAAACTTTATGCTGTTGTACCTCCTATCCCGGCTTCCCAGCCATACATGCACAGAGGAACTGTCCTGCTCTCTACAGCCCAGCTACTCACACTGCCCATACTGTCTTGATTACTGCAGCTTTGTGGTATAGTTTGAAGTTGGGGATCCTGATTCCTCCAACTCCGTTTTTCATTCTCAAGATTGCTTTGGCTATTCGGGGTCTTTTGTGTTTCCATATGAATTGTAAAATTTTTTGTTCTGATTCTGTTCTAATTTTTCTGTTCTAATTCTGTGAAGAATGCCATTGGTAGTTTGATAGGGATTGCACTGAATCTGTAGATTGCTTTGGGTAATATAGTCATTTTCACAATATTGATTCTTCCAATCCAAGCACATGGTATATTTCTCCGTCTGTTTATGTCATCTTTGATTTCTTTCATCAGTGTTTTATAGTTTTCTGAGTACAAGTCTTTTGCCCCCTTAGGCAGGTTTATTCCTAGTTATTTTATTCTTTTTGTTGCAATGGTAAATGGGAGTGTTTCCTTAATTTCTCTTTCTGATTTTTCATTGTTGGTGTATAGGAATGCCAGAGATTTCTGTGCATTAATTTTGTATCCTGAAACCTTACCAAATTCATTGATTAGGTCTAGTGGTTTTCTGGTGGCATCGTTAGGACTTCCTATGTATAGTATCATGTCATCGGCAAACAGTGACAGTTTTATTTCTTCTTTTCAATTTGTATTCCTTTTATTTCCTTTTCTTCTCTGATTGCTGTAACTGGGACTTCCAAACCTATGTTGAATAAGAGTGGCAAGA
Source organism: Balaenoptera musculus (assembly GCF_009873245.2). Lineage (NCBI taxonomy): Eukaryota > Metazoa > Chordata > Mammalia > Artiodactyla > Balaenopteridae > Balaenoptera > Balaenoptera musculus. The sequence continues at coordinate 91,621,105 of NC_045790.1, forward strand.
GTGGACATCCTTGTCTTCTTCCTGATCTTAGTGGAAATGCTTTCAGTTTTCACCACTGAGTATGTTGCTTGCTGTGGGTCTGTCATATATGGCCTTTATTATGTTGAGGTAGGGTCCCTCTATGCTCATTTTCTGCCGAGTTTTTATCATAAATGGGTGTTGAATTTTCCTGAAAGCTATTTCTGCATCTCTTGAGATGATCACATGATTTTTATTCCTTAATTTGTTAATGTGGTGTATCACATTGATTGATTTGCATATATTGAAGAATCCTTGTATCCCTGGGATAAATCCCACTTGATCATGGTATGTGATACTTTTTATGTGCTGTTGGATTCTGTTTGCTAGTATTTTGTTCAGGATTTTTGCATCTATGTTCATCAGTGATACTGGTCTATAATTTTCTTTTTTTGTGATATCTTTTTCTAGTTTTGGTATCAGGGTGATGGTGGCTTTGTAGAATGAATTTGGGAGTGTTTCTCCCTCTGCAATTTTTTGGAAGAGTTTGAGAAGGATCAGTGTTAGCTCTTCTCTAAATGTGTTATAGAATTCGCCTGTGAAGCCATCTGGTCCTGGACTTTTGTTTGTTGGAAGATTTTTCATTATGGTTTCAATTTCATTGCTTGTGATAGGTCTGTTTATATTTTCTAATTCTTCCTGGTTCCGTCTTGGAAAATTGTACCTTTCCAAGAATTTTTCCATTTTTCATGGTTGTGCATTTTATTGGCATATAGTTGTTTGTAGTCGTCTCTTATAATCCTTTGTATTTCTGTAGTGTTAGTTGTGATTTCTCCTTTTTCATTTCTAATTTTATTGATTTGTGTCCTCTCCCTTTTTTTCTTGATGAGTCTGGCTAAGGGTTTATCAATTTTGTTTATCTTCTCAAAGAACCAGCTTTTAGTTTTATTGATCTTTGCTATTGTTTTCTTCATTTCTATTTCATTTATTTCTGCTCTGATCTTTATGATTTCTTTCCTTCTACTCACTTCGGGTTTTCTTTGTTCTTTCTCTAGTTGTTTTAAGTGTAGGGTTAGATTGTTTATTTGAGATTTTTCTTGTTTCTTGAGGTGAGACTGAATTGCTATAAACTTCCCTCTTAGAACTGCTTTTGCTGCATCCCATAGGTTTTGGGTTGTCGTGTTTTCAATGACATTCGTTTTTATGTACTTTTTAATTTCTTCTTTGATTTCTTCAGTGATCTCTTGGTTATTTAGTAGCACACTGTTTAGCTTCCATGTATTTGTGTTTTTTACAGTTTTTTTCCTGTAATTGATTTCCAAATCATAGCATTGTGGTCAGAAAAGATACTTGGTACGATTTCAATTTTCTTAAATTTTCCAAGGCTTGATTTGTGACCCAAGATGTGATCTATCCTGGAGAATGTTCCGTGTGCACTTGAGAAGAACGTGTATTCTGCCACTTTTGGGTGGAATGTTCTATAAATATCAATTAGATCTATATGGTCTATTGTGTCATTTAAAGCTTGTGTTTCCTTATTTATTTTCTGTTTGGATGATCTGTCCATTGGTGTAAGTGGGGTGTTAAAGTCCCCTACTATTACTGTGTTACTGTTGATTTCTCCTTTCATGGTTGTTAGCATTTGCCTTCTGTATTGAGGTGCTCCTATGCTGGGTGCATAAACATTTATAATTGTTATATCTTCTTCTTGGATTGATCCTTTGATCATTTTGTAGTGTCCCTCTTATCTCTTGTAACAGTCTTTATTTTAAAGTCTATTTTATCTGATATGAGTATTGCTACTCCAGCTTTCTTTTTTTTTTAAATTTATTTATTTATTTTTGGCTGTGTTGGGTCTTCGTTTCTGTGCAAGGGCTTTCTCCAGTTGTGGCAAGCGGGGGCCACTCTTCATCACGATGCGCGGGCCTCTCACTACCGTGGCCTCTCCCGTTGCAGAGCACAGGCTCCAGACGCGCAGGCTCAGCAGCTGTGGCTCACGGGCCCAGTTGCTCTGCGGCATGTGGGATCCTCCTAGACCAGGGCTCGAACCTGCGTCCCCTGCATTAGCAGGCAGATTCTCAACCACTGCGCCACCAGGGAAGCCCCCAGCTTTCTTTTCTTTCTTTTGCATGGAATATCTTTTTCTGTGCAAAAACCTTCACTTTCAGTCTGTATGTGTCCCTAGGTCTGAAGTGGGTGTCTTGTAGACACCACATACATGGATCTTGCTTTTGTATCCATTCAGTCAGTCTGTGTCTTTTGGTTGGGGCATTTAATCCATTTACATCCAAGGTTATTATTGATATGTATGTTCCCATTACAATTTTCTTAATTGTTTTGGGTTTGTTTTCGTGGGTCTTTTTCTTCTCTTGTGTTTCTCGCCTAGAGAAGTTTCTTTAACATTTGTTGTAAAGCTGGTTTGGTGGTGCTGAATTCTCTTAGCTTTCATTTGTCTGAAAAGCTTTTGACTTTGCCATTGAATCTGAATGAGATCCTTGCTGGGTAGAGTAATCTTGGTTGCAGGTTTTTCTCTTTCAACACTTTAAGTATATCCTGCCACTCCCTTCTAGCCTGCAGAGTTTCCACTGAAAAATCAGCTGATAACCTTATGGGGATTCCTTTTTATGTTATTTTTTGTTATTCCCTTGCTGCTTTTAATATTTTTTCTTTGATTTTAAGTTTTGTTAGTTTTCTTAATATGTGTCTTGATGTGTTTTTCCTAGGGTTTATACTGTATTGGATTCTCTGTGCTTCCTGGACTTGGGTGACTATTTCTTTTCCCATGTTAGGGAAGTTTTCAACTATAATCTCTTCAAATATTTTCTCTGACCATTTCTTTTTCTCTTCTTCTTCTGGGACCCCTATCATTCGAATGTTGGTGCATTTAGTGTTGTCCCAGAGGTCTCTGAGATTGTCTTCAATTCTTTTCTTTCTTTTTTCTTTATTCTGCTCCTCGGCATTTATTTCCACCATTTTGTCTTCCAGCTCACTTATTCGTTCTTCTGCCTCAGTTATTCTGTTATTGATTCCTTCTAGTGTATTTTTCATTTCAGTTACTGTGTTGTTCATCTTTTTTTGTTGTTGTTCTTTAGTTCTTCTAGATCTTTGTGAAACATTTCTTGTATTTTCTCAATCCGTGCCTCCATTCTATTTCTGAGATTCTGGGTCATCTTTACTATCATTACTCTGAATTCTTTTTCAGGTAGATTGGTAGATTGCCTATTTCCTCTTCATTTATTTTGTCTTGTAGATTTTTAACTTGCTCCTTCATCTGTGACATATTTTTTGCTGTCTCCTTTTTTTTTCCTTTTTTTTTAATGTGTGGGACTGTATTCCTGTCTTACTGCTTGTTTGGCCTGAGGCTTCCAACACTGGAGTTTGTAGGCTATTGGGTAGAGCTGGGTCTTGGTGCTGAGATGAGGAACTCCATGAGACCTCACTCTGATGAATATTCCCTGGGGTCTGAGGTTCTCTGTTACTCCGGTGGTTCAGACTCAGAGCTCCCACCACAGGAGCTTCAGCCTGACCCTGGGCTCATGAACCAAGATCCCACAAGGCGCATGGGGCGGCAGTTCACTTTGGGGTCTTTCCATCTCCTTGGGTGTCAGAGTCCCCCACCAGTAGCTGGCAGATGCCCTATTTGTGGGGAGATGCTAACTCTGCGTCTTCCCACACTGCCATCTTGACTCCTGGGCTAGGGACATTTTTCAGTCATTAGAAAAATCAACAAAAAGCATTTTGGGTAGAAAAATTAGGATGGATAACTCATGTTCAAAATTCTTGACATTCATACACTATCAGTCATTGGAGGGTTTGAATCACTGCACTTAAAAAAGTGCATTCCTTTTTTCCCTCCTTCCTGTAAGAAATTCCTATAAGAAGAAGATCTGAAGAAGAAAAAGATAATAGGATTTTTTTTCATGTTGCCAATGAGTTGCTTGGCTTTACTTTTTCATACTTAAACTCTCAGGAAATAATCAGATCCTGCCCCTTCTCCTCCTTGCAAGAGAGAAATGTTTCAAGTCCTGGAAGGTCTTTGTTAACAGTGAAATCGTATATTAAATCATGATTAATTAGGCCACTCATTAGCAATTTTGATCACTGGGGTCTAATACATCATGTTGATGATCTAAGTAATACATTCATTTATTTACTTTTGTGTAGAGGAAAACCAAATCCTAGCTCATCAAAGACAGACAGGACCTGAAAGGTTATTCTGTATCACATCTCATTTCATGAATGGGAAAACCTGAGGAAAGTCAACTAATTTGTTTGATATCAGGCCATGATAAATGGCACAGTTGAGATTAGAAGCTGATGCTGTTGTCTGCCAGGGCAATACACCTGGACATAAGGCCATCGTCCAGAGAAAAGACTTAGAAATTGCAGTTTCTTGGGTGAGTGATTTCAGGCAAGGGGTCCACCTGATGGCATTCCAATCCCACCATTTGAGGGGGCTGTCAAGTCCCTTCTTCCAAGGCCTAGCTTGAGAACAAAAAAGGTTTCTTTGCAAACAAGAGAGCTGGTCCATGATTCACTTGAAGCAGGCAGCTCCTGCTAGGCGATTTAAATGTCATCAGAGCTGTGGCAGGGCTCCCAGTTGGAGCAATAAACCCACTGTGCCTTTACAAGAGTGGTGGCTGAAACCTTGGACAAACTGACTTGCTTTAGATGCAAGCTGGAAAAAAAATGATTCGTTGTAGAATTCCTGTTAGTCCAGTCGGCTCTCATTCTCTTGTGAAACCAGATTTGTAGGCACATGCACTGGCCAGTGAGTCAGCCCTTAAAAAGTCATTCATAATTTATGTATAAACAAGAATAGCTTTTGTTTCAGAGAATTTGGGAAGTTTTTATAGCCTGCTTTCTTCCAGTACCATTTCTGAAGAACTGTTTCTGTCTCAAGGCGGTTCCTATAGGCCTATAAATACTTTGATGTTCAGACATCTGGAACTTATATTTGGTGTTGACTAATGAGTATTATTATTTTATTATGTATTTATATATGATCTGAAAGAAATTTGAGGTTATATGCCACATAACTCTGTATACACACTGAACAATGACAAATTCTTTTTACCCATTACACTTATGATTTATTACTTGGGCAGAAGAAGTTCTGAGTCATTCAATTGACATGTAATTGTGCTTTGGAAGATAGTAATGGAATAGAGAGAATGGAAAATTGCCCTTAACATATATTGTTAAAATAATTTGTAAGTGGACAAAATGGACTCCAGAGATATTATTTTTCCCATTTTAAAAATATCAAAGGATAATTAATATGGCAACAAACTCCAGTGCTCCTTTTGAATGAGTAAAGAAGAGCCTTGGTCTTAGAAATACATGTGGGTATGTTTGAAAGGGCAATAAACAACGCATAATGGATCTGACTTCAAAGAATGCCTATTGGAGAACCAGACCTATTTCAAAGTCAAATGTTCAATACCCAGTTTGCTTTGGTACCAATAAGCCACAGGTAAACACTAAGATCAAAGGGAAAGGTGGGTGTGTGAAAGGGCATGTGATGACATTACTTCTTCACAAAATATTTCCCCCAAGGGACACTGGGGATGGCACCTTGTAAGAGCCTCTGTTGTATATTCAGGAATTTATTTTAAAGGAGTGTCAGAGGTATTTCAGTCTGTAAGAATTGCAGCTTAAAGGCCACTAAACAAGAGGCACACTGAAGGTGGCATGCACTTGGAGAAGAGGATACTGAGCTGGAAAGGGATAAACGGTGCCTTTATAGGCCACGCTGATCCATGCTTGCTTGCTTGCTTCTCCCTCCCACTAGCAACAGCAGTGTAAACTGGTATGGCCCATCAGCAGGCCATGTGGCCCTCTGTGGAAGAATGAGCCCTCTGTGCATGCAGGCAGAGCAGTTGCCAACAAAGGCCCATTGGAGTGTTTAAAAGCTCCAACTTGCTGCCGAATCAAAGCCTTTCTAGAGGCAGGAGCTGTGAACAGGATATCCCATCAACAGGGAGAGGAACTGTTTTGCAGCTCCCCTACATAATCCTTAAAATTGACTTATCTACTTTGCCAACAGTCCCCAAATTCAACGCTCACAGTGGGCGGTATTCATTTAAAGTCATTACCCAGAGTTCTGTTAAATCTTACTGAACTACATTTTGGGGCTTGACCAGGAGCTAGCAGACTCCATAGAAGGGAAAAAGTAAAAAAGACCCAGTGGATCCCACAACAGAAAGAAAGAGTTCTGAAAACAAACAAAATCCAAACTTGGTTTTAAGAATGTGATAAAATGAAGTAATATTTCCAGTCTCCTCCCTCATACACACACACCTTTCAATGACTTTATTTTATTGTCCATGATAAATAGATTAGAATATTGCTCAGAAACATAAACTTAAGAAGAAATGTTAGCCTACTTTGAACAAATGCAAAAAAGGGCTAAAACTTTTAGTCTATGTTTTGATTGCATGAAAATTATCTGTCCTATATATTTTTAAATGTGTCACAATATTTTCCTTTTGACTGTCTTCCAATGAATGTCTCTCTTGTCCAAGGGATTAGGTGAGGATTAGTTGATTAGAAGTAAACAAGAACTATATATACTAAAAGTAAACAGAGCAACAGATGAGTTGCATAAACAAACCTCATCACAAATGACAGAAAATAGATGATGTCAGCCTCTACCACTGATTGCCCTAGTACTACTCCAAAATGTTCTCTTCCTTAATAGTTATTTCTACCCCAGTGCCTATGCTAGTACCTGCTAAGTAGGTCAATATATCAGCTAATCTTCCCTATCACACCTCCCACTGTACTTGAAATTAGGCCATGCTTCCAACTTGGGTTGCCTAATTTGGGTTTCTAGTAAAATTATAATTAAGTTCTAATTCTCTCATTCCAGGACGCCTGTGTAGTTCCATACTATAACTCTCAGTATCTATCAATCTAGATTTGTCCCACCTTAAGAATTGTGCTTTTGTTTCCTATCACCTATCTGTAATAATATTGTTTGACTTGGTGGAGTTGGAGTTGCCCAATGCTCGGTCTCACTCCATCTAATGAGACACTAGGACCCTGCATGATTTTGCTCATTTAGGCCACATTCACAGGACTAAATCCCAGTCCAGCTCCTCCAAACTTTGAGGAGCTGCTATTTGTCTGCTCCCCAGCCTCACTCCTAAATGGTGGTCACTGCATGGATTCCCAGACCTTGAATGACCCAGATGAGATGATGCAGTACCAACTGCTTCCAGAAATATCCCTGGGATGCTGCTCCCTGACCTCTCTAAAGCCAGGCATGCACCTGGGTCTACCTTAAGCCTTGGAGATTGTGTCTTTGCCCAACTCTGGTTCCTTTCTCCTCTCCATTGTCCAGTCTTACCAAGGTTGATCCATAACGTGTCAGGTCTGAGCTATCCTGAGCTCAGGTAAATTATCAATGATGAAGGAAACAAGGCCTCCTTATAATTATTTTCACTGTCCTCATCTCATTGACAATAACAATGATGATCAGCATGTCAATCAATCACCTACCCCTCAAAAGGGCATCTTTAAAGAAATGATTTTTATACAACAATCCACTTTGAGAATCTATTTCAAAAAAAGGAATCATAGAGGGAAAAAAAATGGACAAACTGCCTGACCCAAAGTGGTAAGAAGATGCATTCATTTATCCATTCAATAGATATTTATTGAGTACCTACTATGTGCCAGATCCTAGGTACTGGGGATATAGAAATAAACAAAACAGATTAAAACGCTTGCTCTCATAGAGCTCACATTCAGAAACCATTAGCTCTATGATCCTGAATATGTCATTTTACTTTTCCGAGCTATGTTTTCCTTGTCCACAAAGTAGGAAATTTGGTGTAAAGAGAAAGAATTTTTCAACTCTAACACTCTGTGCTTCTCTTAAAATGCTAGGAAAATATGGGCAGACCCATATATTATACCAACATAAAAACACTTGCCTGAATGGATGTCAAGGAAAGATGGTAGATAAAATTCAATTTAACCTCAATAATATTCACTGAGCATCTACTGGGCGCCAACAGGAGTTAGAAATATAGTGATTGCTGAATTACATGCTCACAGTCCCTTAGCACTTCAATATCTAATGGGAAAGTCAGGCTTATGAAATGATTTTTAACAAATTGGTTCTTGATCAATTATACTTCTTAATTATACAATATACAAAAATACACAGAATAATATAAAAATCACCAGAAATCCAACCAATAGGGACTGTCATACTTAACAAATTGGTGAACATTCTTCCAGACATTCCTCTATGCATGTATACATAAATTTCATGTGTTTTCTGTAAATTGGAAAATGCAAATATTTAAATACTGCTTTTTTCCTCAAATATATGTCACAGATCTCCTCCTCAGCAATAAATATGGAAAATATAAACATTTTAATTGCTGTAAAATATTTCATTATTTGTCTGTATTATAGAATACTTAATCAGCTTCCTATTAATGGGCATAATATTCTATCTTTCATATTAACAAGAATATCTTAATGTTCACACTTTTGTCACTTGTGCCAATATCTCCTTTGAATTTCCATAAGTAGAATGTGGATGTCAATGTACATTTACATTTTATATTTTGAAACATATTGCCAAGATACACTCTTAAAGGTTTCTGCCAATTCACATTTCCAGAGACCATATAGGAAATTACATCATTTACCTATACTCTCATTATCTTTGAGGGTTTTTTTTTCCTGAACCTGCTTAATCTTTGCCAATCTGACAGCTGAGTTTTATGTTCATTAACTTTTCTTTGACTATCAGTGAGGTTGAAAATCTTCATATATATTTATTGGATATTAGTATTTCTCCATTTGTGAATTGTCTGTTCATGTGTATTGCCATTCTTTTTTATTTGTATAAAGTTTCTTTCATGCATTGGTTAATAGTTCTTTTTGTATTAGAAATATTGCCCCTTGTTTTATCTACTAGTGCTGCGAATATTTTTCCAGTGTGGTGGTTCAAACTTCTATGATTGTTTTTAGCCACATAAAAGATTTTTTTAATTATTAAAAATTTCAAACATACAAAAAAAGAGAGCTAGAGAAAAAAGAGAAAAGTATAAGTGAACCCCAAGTGCCTATCACCCAGCTTCATTAGTTAATTAATTCACAGACAATCTTGTTCCCGTTTTAAACTCCTCCTTCCATCAACCCTGTACTCTTTTGTAGCAAATGCAAAATATCATATTAGTTAATCTATGAATACTTTAGTCTGTATATCTAAAAGATAAAAGTCTTCAGAGGTTTTTTATTGATGTCATCAAATTTCTCATAATTTTCATTTATGGTTTCTGGTTTTTGTGATATACTCAAGTCATTCTCAAGGTCAAATAATCTTTTTAATGTATTTATGACTTATTCAGAGATTTGCACATGACTTCTCTCTACAGGGATGTGAACAAATATGGAAGTCTAATACAATATCATCAGGCAGCTCAGTTTTATCAATAGTGGAAACACCACTGAATCAGTGGCTTTCAGTGGAAGTGATAGATGTCCTATTTTGTCACTTTAGGGTCATTTGCAAATTTTCCATTTGGTGTGATTGAGATGGCTATGTATCATGGTATTCATTTATTTTTTTTGTGTACAATCACTGAACTTAATGAGTCTTTCATTCTTACTTAATTTGTTTGTAATTATGATATGTTGCTACCAGGTGAATGGAAGTTCCTTGGTGATAGACTGGTTGGAACTGTCAGGCAATCTATAGATATGGTTAATTGAGAATGTAACTAATGGTATTTTATAATAAAATATGTTAATTTTTAAAAATAAAACAAAAGAAACTTTTCATCCATTAATCATATATGTTAAGAAATAGAAGTTCTGCAAATTCAAGACAGGAATTATTCAGATCCAGGAAACAGAGCAGAAATAAATGAAAAGTAAAAATAAGTGTTCCCTAAATATCACGAATTTAAAGTAATACTCATACACTTTACTAAAGCTGTGGATCTCAGAATGCAATTATCTTATTTTATACATAGTTGTAAAAATTGCACTAGCCTATCCCACATCACATCAGAAAAAAAAACCAAAAAAAAAACCTGATGGATCAGAATGGAGAGAGAAATAAGAAGGTAATAACTTCAGAGAAGAGATGATGAAGCCTGTCAATAAAAACACAAAACAAGAACTCAAAGAACTAAAGGATCTGGAGGCAAAGAGGCCCACATATATAGTTGTGAAGGCCTCATTGTTCCATAACATTGCCCAGTATTCATAGTGATAACCCTGGGGCATGAAGGGAAAACTACTGCATTTATTATACTAGTCTCTTTAAGAAAGCATGGAGTTAATTCATTTTTTATCATTTTCCATCAAATGATTATATTAAAATTTACTTTTATTTTATATTTAAGCATTTTTGGTAAAATTTCATTTAAGCAGTTCATTACTTCATTAAGTCATGTAACTTCAGTATTAATCAGTAGCATTTAAAAATTATATTCAACTGGAACAAGATTTTAAGTAACACAAACTCTTATATATATTTCACACTAATTTATAAATAGCTAAGAGTAATTCTAACCCAACACTGATTCTGTTGCATCATTTCAGTAAGATTTGCTTGATCTCAGAACCCTTTTGTCAGAGAGCATCTCAGAAGTCAAATCTGTTTTTCAACATGTAAGAGAAATGCTGCCCTGGTACTCTATAAACTTTACAACTCCATACAATAGTTTAGTAACCATCCTGAACTCAAAAACTAGATTCAGATTACAAAAATATTCTACATAGTTTGAAATCACAAAAACAAAATGAGGAATTGGTTCAACCCAGTGAGCATAAAATATACTCTAAAGAGAAAAGAACTAGGATTCTGCCAATAGGATATTCTTTCCTGCCTTTGCCTATGTTAAACCAAAATTCCTAATTTAAAGTGGATAATAGATTAGTCAATCCTAGACTACTGAGTTTCTGGTCACCAGCAAGGAGGCACAGGCAGCATGACATCTTACAAATATACATTTCTACTTTTTCTTAAATGGATCAGATTATCGATTAATTTTTAAAGATCATCCTTGAAGGCCTGATTTCTAGCTATTATTTGCTCCTGTGAATATAAAACAAAGGTTCTGAGTACTCTCCTCTCATTTTGCGGAGTTATGATCTAAGCCCATAAAACATTTCTATAGGCTCATGTTCCTATGGTCACATGTGTGTAAGAACAATAATTGGCTAGGTCTCTAAATGTCTGTGTCAACTGTTAGGCTAGTTCTCATTAAGGCTTGGCTTGAGTGGCCACTGGGACCTTTCAGTGACCTGAGTCATCTTACTGAATTCATCCACTCACTCAACAGATATTTTTGAGGGCCAACTATGAATCAGGCAATGCAGAATATCAATCAGCCAAACAGGTGACAAACCAGGGCCACTCACAGTTTTGGCAGAATAGCCCAACACCCTCAAGGCTACTACATGTGCAGAACCTAGTACACCAGAACACTCAGTGGGGTCTGATACAAATCTGCTGAGGGGAACTGACCTGTGTGGAAATAACTGCACTGTGAAATATGGATATGGTGTGACTACTTTCCAGAATCTCAAATCGAATGATGCTCTACAGATTGATTCAGAAGCATTTATGCTTACAAGAAGTATAGACGATAGGAATGAAATCTGATTTCTGTTCCCAAACTCAACTCCTGACTTCCTTTGAAGGCTATGGTCTCTAACATTACTGCAAGTTTTTCACCTGGAGGTAAAGAATAATCCTACTTTAGGCTGAAATATATTAAGGAACTATTTGGCTTTTGTTTTTGTTTTCCCAGTAAAACTTTAAAAAAAGCTTAACATGGATTTTATGTATATGCTGACTTTCATTAAGCTATTGCCTTTGCTTGAAGTTGTCAAACAGAATTTTGGAACTGGAAAAGATCTTTGATATAAACTATTACAATGATATTAGAACTGTTAAACACAGGACCCCAGGGTCTACCATGAGATGGAGGAAGATAGTATGCATGGGTGAGACCCTGAACCCCAGAGCCACCCTGCTTTCATATTTGATCTGTTTAAAATCCCAAGAACATTTATTTAAAGAAAGGGATATGTAAGTATTTTTTTAAAAAAGAGTGAAATCGTTGAATTAGTATAACTCTTTTGTGTTATGGATGAAGATACCAAAACTCAGAGAGAAACCCAACTTGCCAAAGATCACATAGTGGGTAGGTGACAGTACCTGGACTCAAATCAGTATCTCCCCATTTCTTGTTCAAGAATTGTCCAGTAGGCCATGCCACCAACTGGTAAGGTATTCAAATGGCCAAAGTACTAAGATTATGACTGTATTTCAACAGACTGTGGCATGATAGAGTTTCTGTTCCTTTCAGGATCTTTGTCATGTTCTGTGATCTCCCGCCTCATTATCTCTGGAGGTAAGGACATCTTACAGCATAATAATGACTCAGTTTTGCTCTAAGAAGGTATTAATACTACCAGGAAGGTTTGTTTGTCTGTAAAGGCTCTATACTAAAGAATGTGAGAATCCACAGTTGTGCTCCAGAATGGAGCCAGGAAAGCATCAGCTTCTCTCCAGGATTAGCTACAAAGGGCAGTGGTAAGATTGAACCAGGACCCTGGTGGGGGAAGACAGAGGTGATGAAAGGGAAAGATGGAGGAGCATCAGAATTAAAGCACTTCTAGATATCCATCTGAAGCAGAATCTGTTCAGTGGAATGGCAGCCCGAAGAGAGAGCTAAGGGAACATTTTCTACTACTCTTTGGTCTCCAAGTGTGTTTAATACGGAGTTCAAGACTGTACTACACAACCTTCCAGATCAAAGACTTTCATGTGAATTTCACTATTTTGTAATTAGGCGACAGATGTTAACACCTATCTACACCTAACCTTCCAGGATGTAGAGAACCATTATGTAAAAACAATTGTTGTGCACAACTAATGATTAATAATAAATTTCTGTAGTGTGTCTTACTGGGGAGGTGTATTACCTTCTCACACAGAAAAAAATGAAACAAAAACTGTTTTATATAAAAATGATGATATTCAAGAGAGAACATCATAGCTAGGTCTATACAAAAAGGAAAGACCAGAGGATAATATAACGGACTCAAAATCAAGCCCTTGTTTCTGTTTATTAGTCCACTGAGAATTATTGATGCTTCCACTTTGTCCAGTTTTTTGATAGGCAATAATTGTATCTGGGAATGGACTATCATCTGCTGGTTCCAGCCTTAGAGCTCCCGTCTTCCCAATCACTCAGGTAATGTGTGTCTACATCTGGATCCTTGAGTCTAGGAAACATCCTCACCTGTGCCTTTTTCAGTCCGCTTTAACCATGATCTTATTCTACCTTCCCCTCTGAGTTTTTTGATCAACTGATTTATGGCTTTTGCTTAAAATTAAATTTTTAATTTGTCTTAACTGATCAGTGAAAGAATAAAGAATACAACCACAGTCAAGTTTGTAACGCCCAGTTTTCCAAGGTGATTACATCTCACTTTGCACCTAGGGCGCTGTACCTTTACAGCCTTGTGTCCCAAGGGCAACAGTATTGGTTAAGAGGATAGCTCTGGAGTCACACTGCCTGGGTTCAACTCCTGGCTCTGCCAATTACAAGCTGTGTGATCTTGAATCTATCGCTTAACATCTCTATGCTTCTGTTTTCTCATCCATAAAGTGGAGATAATAATAACAATACTGACTTCTTCATAGGGTTGTTGGGAGGCTTAAATGAGATAATAGATGTAAGCTGCTAAGAACAATGACTGGCACACAGTAAGTACTTAATAAAAGTTGGCTTTTATCGATTTTACACTATTGTGTGGATCATGGGAGTAAACCCTTTTTCTAATTTAAGTCTCTAGAGGGAATGTGAGCCATTTTTTTCTCTAGTTAACAGTTGGTGTAACATCCTCTGTCCCTCCTGAACATCCAGCACTGAGTCATAGCTTGTATCCCATGATTGTTGACTACATTTGTCCCCTTCTAATTCTGTCATTTTCTCTTCCTCCATCACTCTCATTGTCATTATCATCTTCATCATCATCAGTATTGAGTACAGTGCTAAAGACCAAATTCAGAAAGTTCAATTCACTAAAAATTCAAGAAGCTACAATGCAACAGGCAGTAGATGAGACATGAGACAAAGCAAAGAGTGAGACGCACATACTGCCTGGAGAGATCCATGGTCTCCAGTGGGGGAGACACAGTAGACTCTCATTAACTCTGATGCAAGATTACGAAGCTCCATAGGGACCCACAATCATCAATTATTCTTCCTTTCATGCTGTCTGGAGCTCATAAGAAGTTCTGAGCCTAGGGGTGACAATCAGAAGCCAGTGGCACAGAGGTGAGGTCTAATCATAACTCTGACTCTCATCCTACCAGCCATGATCCCAAGATTGTGACAGTTTCAACAGACACTCCAGCAGGATCCCAGAAGAAGAACAGGCCTGAGATACTGTGAGCCCAAGGACCAGATGACTGGCCTTCAAATATCCAAAGGACACAGGCAGGGCAATAGCACTCTTTCTTCAGGGCCCTCATTGTTTCTTGCTCAGCATAGGCTGTGCTGGAGGTTTGGGACTGAATGAAAGGATTGGATGTGATACTATGGGACACAGCCAAATTCCTAAGAAGTGAGCCAGAGCTGTGGCTAAGACCCAACCCCTGCCAGTGAAACCCAAAGACTAGTGGTTGAGAAATGCTTGCTTGGCCTATTCAAAAGGTGGTGGAAACATGGTGCCAAAGTACCATCATCAACATCAGCATCTTTACTACAATTTATTATTCACTTACTTAAGCTGGAGCCGTATTCAAACACATGCTTCATACATAGAAATTCACGATATGGATATTATTTCCTCCATTATATGGAAGAGGAGACTGAACCGTTGAGAATTTAGGCAAATTGTACAAGATCATACAGCTACTAAGCAGCAGCCCAGTTTCTCTAAGGGATGAAGACAGTTAATTGAATATATATACCCACAGCCCACCAGCTGCCATAATGTTGGTAGCTGAGACAAAGTAAGTTATTTAACTCCTTTTATTGTAATTCTACTTTGTCTATATTATACTGAGAACTGTTTTTTTTGTATAGCTATAAGGGGTGTTGTATGATGAAGCATTAATTAGCTATTTATCTGCCCTGCAATATCTTCTGTTTGCTCTGGGAGGCCAAACTGATTTTCTCTTTTTTTCACTTCCACCTATATAAAAGAAATTTATTCAAAACTGGTTCCACTAGATAATTTTATGGTCCCAAGACTGGAAATAAATAGCTTCTCTAGAATTTGCAAAATCTATCATGTTGTTTCACTATAGAAATCAGAGGTCAGCACTGGGTCCAATCTGGCCTCTATTCTTTCCTCTTTAAAGAAGTACACTTGTTGATTGGTCTTAGTGAGATATGTCTTACATTCTGAATGTATTGTGCTGTGTTGCATTAATCGTTACATAGCTACAGGGAATGAAAATAACCAATTTCCTTAATTAAAGGGTTCTGGTAAGACAAGAGGTGCTCTATTCATCACTCTTCATTTGTCTTGGCTCATAGTAATAGCAAAACTAATACCTTGAATTTAGACAGTTCCTTTCTTCCAAGAAGTTCAAAGCTCTAGTATGTCTAGTATATCATGAGAACAGACAGATGAGTACTAGTGAACTTGGCAAGGAGAAAGAGATGTTATTTATGCCAAATTAAAACACTAAAATGAGACATAATTTATTTGCTGAATGTATTATCTTTCTTAAGATGAATGCAATGTGGTGTAAGAAAGAAAAAAAAAAAAACAACAGAATTTAGATGCAGTCTATTGTGTGTAAATCTTGGCTCTGTCATTAACTAGCTGGGGATTCATACTTAAGCAAATTTTAACCTTGCTAAACCTCAAGGTTCTCACCTATAATAGAGAAATAGTGAATATTTATCTCATATGATTATTATGAAGATAAAATAAGAGTTAAGTATGGCAATATATATATATATATTATATATTTATATATTATAAATATATATATATTATATATTAATATATAATATATATATATTATATATATATTTCATATGATTATTATGAAGATACAATAAGAGTTAACTATGGTACCTTATAAAACATGAAGTTTTATAACACAAATATTAAATTACTGTTTTCTCAGGAAGCTAGTAGGACAAATTTCAAGCAAGCTAACTTGCATAGGTGCTCATCATTCTCTACAGTCTATGCTCAACTTTCTACTCTCCTGTCCCTCCCCTGGTACCTAGCATCGACTGGAATGCTCATCGATGTTTGTTGAATTGGGATGGATTAAATCAGATTGGGTTTATGTTCTTTTATAAAGATTCATAAAAGCAATAGGTATGGTAATCTGATGTCCCATGCCTTTAAATTCTGGGAGATCAGATTTGTAACCTATAAGAGTAGAGGAAGTGGTCCTAAACTGATTCAAGAACAAGAATTTTGGAGGTTAAGAATTATTTAGGAGATCAACAGAATCCATGCTTTTAAATGCAGTAAAGTGAGAATTTTCTTCAATGTTTCTCATATATAATTTATTATCCAAGAAAGGACTAGGGTATCTCTAAATAAATAGTAGTTAGTATTTATATTTCTAGTCCCAAATGATTCCATGGACTATTAAAGGTAACTATTGCCTCTTTGAGAAAATAGTTTTGCAATAGGATTTCAACAAGGAATAATAATCACCTTCATGCATACATCATTTTGCCCTTAAAAAGGGCTCTCATATCTCTTATCTAATTGATCCTCATAGTAGTTCCCCATTTTACAGATAAGGAAACAGAGTCATAGACTATGTGACTAGATCCTAAGTGATGAGGTTAGGATTAAAAATCAGTTCTTCATTGGTTGAAAAATTCAACCACTCTAGGAATAAGAAATACCATGAAAGGACACTCAACTCTTAAGGATTAAAGAGGAATAAATGAATGAGGGATTGATTTAGCTGACTTTATAAACAAAAAGAGAGTGGCTTTACCACCACTGCCAACAAAAACTGAACAGCACAGTCAGCTCTTTGAAGCTGATCTACTGAGTCCCTAAGAGAAAGCTGGGATGTAGGGTTTGATGGCTGTTGTTGTTGGTGATGGTAGGTTGGGTATTTTGTTGGGTTCTTTTTTTTATATTATTATTGGTTTTATATTGCGGTTTTTAATTTTTTCCTATAATTGAATAAACAATAATTTGACTAACTGACCAAATGAACTAGGTGTTTTGCCCTCAAAAAACAACCTAAAAATACAAAAGGAGAGAACAGAAATAGAATAAGAAATAATGGAGTTAAGATGAAAATATAATGACGGACATTAAAAATGGACAGCAAAAAGGAAATAATACAGGAAGTGGAGTATACATGTTGCACTTAATTATGTGCTCCTAGAAAGCTGAAGAAAAGACAATTTTTAAAATATTTAATCCCTTTACATTTTTTACTTGTTTTTGTATCTTTTCCTGCAAAACATAATAAAATGGAAAATAAATTTTAAATAATCACCCAAGATCCTAATATAAAATTTATTCTTCATTTTACATTTAAGCCTTCCCAAACTACTTTTGGGCAGATTTCAAATACTCTTTCCAAGTCCTTTAAGAAGGGAGTAACTGCATTCTGATTTATCTTTGTGTAAGTGCAGGCTTCCTTGCAGTGGGTTTGTTTAGAATGAAATTTGGGGTGGCAGCAAATCTCTTCTGGGCTTCCTGCTGGCTTCTTGTATATTTCTCTGTGTAATGTCACGGAAAGAGCTGGACTAGGAGAAATGACGCTCTCTTTCAAAGAAGTACTTATAAAGTATACATATCATATGGACTGTTATCCAAGACTTATCAACAACCTTCTTATGAAAGATGTAAACTTTCTTAAAATAAAAGCTACCACTCATAGAGAGTTTCTGTTAGTCAGATACAGTACCAAATGCTGTATATAATTTTAATTTTCATCTAACCTTACAACAACCCTGTGAGTGGGTATTATTATTCCCATTTGACAGTGGAGGAAATTGAAACTGAAAGAAATTAAGTAACTAACCCATGATCAGAGAGCACACAAGTTGGAATTAGGATGCAAGCCTAAAGCTGCCAAGTTCCAAAGACTTTTTGGATGTGGTGACTGCTGTAGAAGCAATGAGCATAAAGTCATGCTGCTCTTATCTGAAGGCAAGCCATCAGGAGCTCCAGTCCGACAGTTGCTGGATGCAGGTTTTCACTGGAATTGGATTTGATCCTAGGAGAGAGCTTAGTGAATCCTGAAGAATGGCAGATTGGCACATACTTCAGACTAGTCATCTACTTTGTTCATCACTTTTCCAGCATGACTTTAAGCCACTTGGTTCTCTAGTCTATTTATACCTTCAGTTTTGATATTGAGAAGCTAAACCAAAATATGCTGTATCATATTGCAGGGAGACACTACGGAGCTACAAAAAAGAACATGACCCTGGGGGTAGCTTAGACACCCCTAAGCCCCAGTCGCAGCTCTGCCATGCACTAACTCTGTAGAAAGCAATAAAAATAACAATAGTTAACTAGGTGTGAGGCACTGTGCCAGGGCTTTACTTATGCTATTTCATTTAATCTTCAGCTATTCCATGATGTATTTATAGTCCCGTCACATAACAGACTAGGAAACCGAGGTCCAGGAATTTCCAGAGTTTGAATTCAGGCTCAACCACTCACTCTCTACATGATCCTGGGCAAGCTACTTAATGTTTTACAGCCTCAGTTTATCATCTATACCAAACTCAGAGCACTATTGTAAAAATATAGTAAAAACTTGGCACACAAAGGCTGCTTGTCTTATTCAATTTGATATCTCTTCTCAACATCTAACAGAGCACCTTGAAATAGTAGGAATTCAGTTATGGTTTAATTTAGTATCGATATATAGATTGCTTGACACATAGGTGGAATGGTGCTGAAAGGATGATATGAAATAAGCACTTGTGGATTAAATCCTTAGGAAGTAGGAGAGCTGGTCGGGCCTCTTGAAGGACAACTCTTGTGGACTATGGGTCTCATCTTCTCTGCCTTCGGCCTTCTTATCTTGGACCTGAATTTTAACTTAGGATGTTGGAGACAGGAGAGAGGTGAAGTGGAAGATCCCTTCCCCCAGGACCACCTCTCCCCCATTAGCTAAACTGTAAATATCCTCCATGGTGTGGCTCCAATATGCTTTCTCCTCTTCATGTAGTACAGGCCTTCCTTCAGTACCTAATATACCATCCATTCCAGACCAATGGTTTCCTATGTCTCAAAATACCTTCATCTTTCAGACCTCTGTTGATTCTATCCTACTTACCTGTAATACACTTTCCACCATCTTTTCTGATCAATCTTCCAGATTCTCTTAGACAGAGCCCAAATGGCATTTCTTTTAAGGGTCTTCTTGCATTTTAACAAAGTTAACTGAACTAACCCAGCACACTCAGCCTGGTATTACAGTGAATACCTCCCTCCCCCCCATACAGATGTATGCTCCCATAGACACATACCCAGGCAAGTAATTTTGTCTTACTCCTCTCTGTACCCACAACAACTACTACAGAGCCTGGCCCAGGATAATTTTTATATACTTGAATGAAATAACATGGGATGTAATCAGAACTCCTTGTCCTTAAGCTCTGCAATGGACCATAATTCAGGATGTGTGTTCCCTGAGGGACTGCCTTTATGCTCTCCAACCCCTTCAATCTCTGCTTTAAATATTAACAAACTCAACATGGCTGAGGTTTTCCCTCCATTATAATGGAAACTGGGTTGGGTTAGAATTGTTTTAATAGTAAAAATAGGAAGATAACTGATGAATCATCCTCCTTAGTCACAATGTAGCCAAGCTTAGGACACACTGAGAGGGTATTCTACCCTTAACCACATCTGAAAGAGAGAATGTCAGCTGGGTCTCCACCCGTCATCTCTTTCCATGATTCTTGGGTCGGGTTTCATCAGAAGTGTCGCAGGGCTATTTTACACTGACACCAAGGTAGAGCATGGTCAGGACAGGCCACAGTAACTAAAAGGTAAGCAGTGAGGTTGCAGCACCAGGTCCTGAAGTCATAATCCTATTGTCAGCTCTGCTTTCCCAGTGGTTCCGTGGTCTGCATATAAAAGTACCAGATGCTTTGAAGGCAGAGTTCTAACCACCAGCATTATTGTGTACACGTATGTGTCCTATTCCCTTCTCCGTGCAACAAGGAGCAAAGAAACAATAAAATTAAGAAAAAGTAATTGGTCAACTTCCATGACCAATCATGGAATCAACATGTATTTATTGAGGACCTGCTGTATGCCAGGAGTTAGGCATGGAGGATACCACAGTAAGCAAACACAGCCACAGCTCCTAGTGTCATAGCAGATGGCACAGAAGTGAAGAGCATGGGCTCTAGAGCCAAACCACCTATCTGGTCTGATGACCAACTCTGTCACCTGTAAGTCATGTGACTTTGAATATAAATGGATTAAGTCTCTCTGTGCCTCGGTTTCCTCATCTGTAAAATGGGAATGACAGTAACAGTATCTACCTCTTAGGAATATTTTAAACATTACATGACATATGTAAAGCCCCTGGGATATAGTAAATTCTTGGTAAATTTTAGCCCTTTGTGTTTTAATTTTGTGAGGGACACAAACCTGAATCAAAATAGTCATAACTACATTGGAAACAAACATGATTGTAACTGAGCCATAAGTGGTATGCTAATGAGAGTAAACACTGGAGATACATAAACTGGTCTAATGGCCAAAGAAGGCTTCACTGGGAAGTGTGGTGGGGGAAAGTGGGGTGGGAGTTGTTCAAGCATGATCTCTGAGGTGAAGGATACAGAGCACTTTCTAGAAACTGAAAGAGCCGTGAAGCTGGAGCACTTCTAGCAAGAGTTGGGGAGCCTGGTCCAAGGCAAAGTGAAGAGGTGAGCTTACATGCCGTTGAGGGCCAGGTAATATAACGGAGGAGCATGGCTGAGAGTTAAGAGTGTTTTAGAATTATATAGTCAAAATTACTCCAGCAGGAGAAACATGGAACTAGTACACAGATCCAAAGAGGGTTTCCAACAGGACACAAATCTTTGCGATGTGAAACTATTTTTAAGATAGTTGGAGGAAAAAGTAAACTGTGGAGGAGCTGCTCCCCAAACCCTCACATCCTTCTTCCCTCTGACCTTAGCCTCAGCATGTCACCCCAGCAGCAGAGAAAGTTGGTTAGAGAGAAGCTTGCACTCAGGGCAGATGCTACAAGTCATGAGTATTTACATGACACAAGAGGGGACTGGGGCTTCAAATTTACAAGGGAAGAGTAACTATGGGAAAAGAAAGAGATGGAGGGGATATTGGCATTTGGGAAAGGAGATGTTAAAAGTCAGAGGGATTATAGGAAGGAGGGGGAGAGAACAGCATTAGGAAGGACAAAGTACCTACAGGGCACTCAAATGGCAAGCCAATCCTGGAGGTCCCCAGAGGATGTATGGTTGGCAGGCATCTCCATACTTCTCTACACCACTGGGATCAATTTCCTACCTAGGACTCTGCGTGGTTTGGGTTTATCACTGGAACTGCACCAAAGTTGCTTAAATCTATTTAGAGTATGTGTGTGTGTGCTTCAGAGAGCAGGAGAAAAGCAGGCACTGGAGTAAGAAGTGTCTGAGCTCACTCTCCCTGCTCCATCATTGGCCGCATCCTTGCCTACAACGGCTATGATGGCTACACTGGCTCCCTTCCTGGTAGGCTCCTCTGGGGAGGGAAGTCATCCACAGAAATCTCTACTCCAATGTGTTATGGGACTTGAGGAGACCACATTCTCTTTTAAGAATTGAGTTTCCTCCAATATAAAATGAAGGACCTGGACCAACTAAGTTCAAAAGACCTATGTGGGGGCTTCCCAGGTGGCGCAGTGGTTGAGAATCTGCCTGCCGATGCAGGGGACACGGGTTCGAGCCCTGGTCAAGACTGGCCCCCGCTTGCCGCAACTAGAGAAAGCCCTTGCACAGAAACGAAGACCCAACACAGCCAAAAATAAATGTAAAAATAAAATAAATATATTAAAAAAAAAAAAAAAAGACCTATGTGAAGCTTCAGTTCTACCTGCAATTCTTGACAGAGCCCACTGCTCCCTCTTTCTACCTTTTCTGTTTTAGACTCATAGATTGCCAGAGGTGGAAATCCTATCATTTTCCCTATAGCAGATATGAGGTAAGACAATATGCCAAGATTGGGGGTGAGGGGGGAGAGAGAGAAACACTCCTAATCAAGGTGGATCAGCTGCAAAATTTGTTGGGCCCAGTGCAAAATGAAAATGTAGGGCCCCCTGTTCAATAAGGAAGAACTTCAAGACGGCAACAACAGAGCATTAAGCCAAACACAGGGCTCTTCTGAGCCCAGGGCCCAGTGTAACTTCACAAGTCACATGCCCATGAAGCAGTCTTGCTCCTGATGCAGTGCTCTTTCCTCTATTACATGCTGACTGTGCCCTTCTCCCCATTCCCAGCCTCTATTAGATTGTAATTAATAGAGAAATAAATGACATTTTAAAAGAATATATTTATTTATTTATTTAGGCTGCTCCGGGTCTTAGTTGCGGTACACGGGATCTTCGTTGCTGCATGCAGGCTCTTTAGTTGTGGCATGAGAATTCTCATGCATGTGGGATCTAGTTCCCTGACCAGGGATCAAACCCGGGCTCCCTGCATTGGAAGCACAGAGTCTTAGCCACTGGACCACCAGGGAAGTCCCAATAAATGACATTTTAAGTTTGAAAGACTATGACTTGATTCTTGAGGGGTAACTATTCAATCCCTGAAAAGAAAGCAAAGAAAGAAAAAGAGTTGAAGAATATCTCCTCTATTTTTTACCTTCTCCAAAGCTCTCTTCACTTCTAAGACACTGCCCTATGAGCAGAAAACAAGGCCAGAATATGGAATTCAGTAGGTTGGAGATTTGCAGGTGAGAAAAATCACAAATTGGGCTTTCTGAGTAAAAGCCAGTATGCTACAATAGGTGAACAACAGAGACTACACCTCATCTCAAGGCACAGCTCTGGACAGTCCTTATTTCTTGATACTTGAGTGGGTTACTGAGAAAGACCATCCAGATCCAACCAGACAAAGTTAAATGAGGTCAGTACAAAGTCCCGCTCTTAGGGGCATCACAGAACTCAGTTGTATTGCTGCATGGAAAAGGCCAGGGTATGAGAGGCTGGTCGACGTGATGCTTGGTATGAGCCAAAGGTCTGACAAAGATAAAGCTAAAGGCACCACATGCTGACCATATCGACAGAAGTATACAGGCCAGGGGGAGAAAGGTAAAAATATATCCTATGCCAGTGTTGGGGGTGGAGTGCAGGGGAAAGGATGTTCTCTGTTTTAAGCCCTTCACTGTAAATAAGAAAGGGTAAAAAAGTAGAGGAGGGTTGTAGGTCAGGATGGAGAAAGATCTCGAAACAGCACCACCTAAGGATTGGTTGAGGGAGGAAGGAGTTCTTCACCCGAAGAAGAGCGAGTCAAGGAAGTTGTGGACGTGTTTGAAAGGCTGTCTGTTGTATGGGAGCTGGATTCAGCATAGTCAGTGTGGCTCCAGAAATCAAAAGACTCGGGTGGGTGGAAGACAGGAAGACAGGATGAACCCCTGTTACTGGAAGTGATGGCAATCAGCACCTGTGCATGCTATTGCAAGTTGCAAGTTCTGCTGGGTGGGACCCCTGGGTTCTCTTCCAAGTCCATGAACTCCCGGGAATCAAACACATGAAAAGATAGTGGGTGTCTTGAGTCTTGAGGTGATATATTTCACAACTGAAATCAACATATTTCAAAGATTTCATAACTTCCAGGATGGTAAGGGGGAGGGGAAGCACCGGCATCTATAAAGAGTTAACTGGAAGAACATGGGTTAGACACTTTACAGATACCTTCCAGAGTGAAGAGGTGCCTGAGACACTGCTGCAGGCGCATGATAGGTACTAGGCTAGGACTAGGGCCAGGACAGAGTTTTGGCGTAATACTAAGTCATCCTAAGGTTACCTAAAGCTGGCCTGGAATGAGAGAGCAGTGGCTGTTCTCCAAAGATATTTTCTTTGACCAATCTTGAGCATAGATTAGCATCAGCAGCATCTTTTGGCTGTGATGAGAGAAAGAAAAAGAAGTCTTTTTCTTTTTTTATCTAGTGCAAAGCCTGGGTCCTGTTGCCTTTTACGATCATATAGTGCTTTTGTCAAGCCAGTCTGATTCCTCATTTGTTTTCTTTGGATTACTCCACCCTGCTGTAGGAAAATTAACTCTTTGGCACGTCCACAGGTACACAACCCTGTAGACATCCACCCCCGACAACACATCCTCGGGAGCCCCACTGAGGCTACCAGGTTACAAGAAGGGCTTAAAGTCCAATTAGAGTCTAATGAGTTGTGCTAATTGAGATTATTCTTGCAAATTGGTTAAAATTCTAATGAGTTGGCCTTAAATGGAACCTCCAGTCAATGTTTACTCTGGCTGTGCCCCAGTGAATTTGTAAGACAAATGCAATATCTCTGTCCTTGCCAGCCTCAGTGAAAATGGGGGATAACATTACTGGACGCCAGAAAGTCACAAGCATTAATCATCATTTTAGGCTGCTAAAAATGCTGTCAGCTACTGATACAAAAACTGATATCAAACACAATGGATGTCTTCTAGGAAAGAATCATCCACCATGTTGTCAGGTACTGAGCTAAGGGTGTCTAGAACTCAGGGCAAACACTATAAATACTTGCCTGATTTGATCAAAATTTCCAAAGATGACGGTTGTGTATTGGGGAGGGGGGATAATGGGGTAGAGGGTGGTAGAGTTGTTCAACTATTCCTCCTATTCAGGTACCAAAATCTTTACAGCAAGACTTGGGATCCATTCACTCCAGATCACTGGCTACAATAACACCTACAGGGAATTCTTTAATGGAGGGCTTCAAAAAGACAATGAAAAGATTATACAAAGCTGACAGTGTGAGCACTATATACAGATTACAAACTAGGTGACTTGGTTATGAATATATGCATATACATTTTTATCTGGTAGTAGCCCCCAGTGGAGAAAATATGAGCATCACTGAATCATGGCCTTTGGAGTCACAGACAAGGAATGAGTTAAGTATCTGCTCCTCTATTCCCTCAACCTACAGGAGACACATGATCTCAAGTTTCATTTGATGATTCCTTCCAAGGCTCTCTTACTTGGATTAAGACCCATGGGATAGGGCTTCTCTGGTGGCGCAGTGGTTGAGAGTCTGCCTGCTAATGCAGGGGACATGGGTTCGAGCCCTGGTCTGGGAAGATCCCACATGCCGTGGAGCAACTGGGCCCGTGAGCCACAGCTACTGAGCCTGAGTGTCTGGAGCCTGTGCCCCGCAACGGGAGGGGCCGCGATAGTGAAAGGCTCACGCACCGCAATGAAGAGCGGCCCCCACTTGCCGCAACTAGAGAAAGCCCTTGCACGAAACGAAGACCCAACACAGCCAAAAATAAATAAATAAATAAAGTAGCTATTAAAAAAAAAAAAAAAAAAAAGACCCATGGGATAAAGACAACTCTCTCCAAAGGAATTCGTCACTCTCCTGGAGGTTCAGCTTCCACCTCTCATACAGCTTAGAAAGGGATTTGGCTAATATCGACAGAACCAGATCTACAGTTGTTCAGGTGGTCTGGTAGAGGTACCCAGTACCTTGCTTTAGGAAGTGCACCTATTATGTTTTTCTTCTCCTTTGGGATTTTTGCTAAAATTCCAAGGTAACTGGAAGAATCATATTCAACATCCTGTCATATAGAATTATGTCCACCTTATTAGTCAGAGTTCTTGGTTGCAACTGAGTGAATCCGTCCATCAAATTTAAGCAGAAAAGAGATTTACTGAAATAGTACGCAGAACCTCTGGAGAAAGCCCTAGATCCAGTTTGGAGTCTACCCACCAGGAGCAACACCCAAATCATACTACTCAAGCACTCCAGTAAAGGTATTTCCGTCCCTGAAGCTGTGCATAGACACTGTGGCTTGCACCACCAATCTTGGGGCCTGGACACAAACAGGCAGCAACCGCTGACCCCCAAAACAGATGCCACACCACCACTCTCACTAAAAAAGATGGAGTTCTTACAACAGCTGATTCCCAGATCGCTCCAAATAAAATGAATTCTCACATGAATAGCTCTGGCTAATGGAGCATGTGGTCACGCCTATGCCCTGAAAATGCTGGCTTCTTCCTTGAGGAAGCAAAATTTATAATTAAGATATTCCCCAGATATGAGAACAGTATTCAAAGTTGCTGAGCATCGCAAACAAGGCAAACTCCCTTTCACACATCTTAACAAATGAGATACTTAGGGCCAGAAATTTTAGAAGTGGGGCCAGATTTCCCCTCAAACTTCTTTCCTGAGGCAGACCTTCTAAGATGGATCCTACTTTATCACTGCTAAGATAGTTTTAACAGCTCAGTCTCTCCTTGAAATGGACTTTCTTTTCAGTTATCTATTTTCTTATGGTTATCTCATTAAAAAATAATCCAGTATTCAGAGAAGATATCTATATAAACTTTCATGTAGCTTTGTATTCATCAAAAACAAAGCTCTGTTACATGGATATGATCATTTTGCCTATACACCAATAATTATTATAATAATTAAACTGGAGTAAATGCAGTGAGAGAGAAGCACAGTGTAACTGCTATAGGAGTTTGGAGGTGGGAGATCATCTAACTGAAGAAAGAACAGAAGGCTTCAAATAAGAAGTATCATCTGCTGACCATGAAAGACAAGTAGAATTTCAACAGGAGAAAAGGATTAAGGGCATTCCAAGCAGAGGGAAAAGTGTGAACCAAATAAGAAGAAGCCGATGGTGGATAAAGATGCCCAATGGAAAAAGAAAGTCTTTTTTCCCATTTTATTAAAGGAATCTGAGACCTGGAGAGGTGAAATGATATACCAGAAGCCACACAATGAGGGTCTTCTAACTACAGTTCCAGAGGTCTTTCTCTTGCTGTACTATGTGTGGCCATGCAAAGGTCACAAGTGAACTTAATCTTCCAAGTAGGGCACAGGCCAGACAAGGGAATCAGGTAATGTGGCCATAAGCTCACAAAAAATTACCCATAAGAATTCTAGGGGCTTCTAGGTTGGAGAGGCTTCTGTAGCACTTTGTAATTTTTGGCAGAAAAAGAATCACCTTTATAAAATTGTACATTAAAAAAAGTAAATAGAAATATAATTTGGATGCAAAGCAATCATTCAGAACAAAACCTAGTTATTAGAGTCTTAATATAATTTAAATATTCAATTATGAAGTTTTGAGCAAGCTAGGGCATTGCTGGCTGTCTTTTCGGTAATTGATAGATTTCTATATGTTACATAAATCGGCTTTCCACTTTCTAGGACACAAAAATTTCAATTTGCTTGCATTTCAAGAATCACTCACACACAGAAATTCTACTTATGGCTCATGAATAGAGAAATAACATTACTTGGTAAAGTTCTTTCAGCTTATGGTATACTTTTCCATCAATCACAGCAATTAAACTTATAAAAATTCTGTGCGATACATATTATTATTATTATGCATTACATATATTCTAAACTTTATGGTCAAGGACCTAAAAGTTGGCTTGTGCAAGGCCACCCAGATAGTGAGGCCAAAAACATGGCACTGAAACCTGCGGACTCCAAGTTTAATGTTTCTCTCACCACAACAGAGCTATGATGGACAGTGATACGAGCTATCTCGACCAACCTGGGGTCGATACCTGAAACGACTCAACCCCCAGTGGAAGTCTGTCAGGTTCTCATGTCTCTCTGAGTTCTTTGACTTGGTTCCTGTAGCACTCACCCCACTGGATTCTGCTGCCCTACCCAGAGTGGTTTTCTCCATATCAGATGGAATGGCAAGGCACTGCAAAAAAAATGAGTGAGCTGCCACATACCAAGAGAAATACAACTCGTAGCATTTAGGAGATGAGGCTGAGAGGATGCCTGACAAGGCCCAAAGGAGACTGTTATCTTGGGCAATTTACAGGGTCTACAATCTGGCCCCTCCCCTCCTGGGCTCATAAATTCCTCCTGTCAAAGCCATGGATATGACTGGACCCAGAGCACTGACTCATTCTAACAATGCTCACAGAGACATTCATCAAATTCGCTGCCAAATCTGCTAATTCACAATGAGGAAACTCATTGTCAAGTGGATGGACGCTCATGTCAGCCTGACCAGCTGTGGACAGGCTACATGGAGAGCCAAGTGACCGGCAGGCTCTTTAGTGGGCCTAACCCTGATTAGAGTCAGAGAATTAACCTGATCTAAATGCTTATTGTTATTAGGCCAGGATAACATGATGATGCTTCCAATTCACCATGGGGCAGACTTATCAGGAAGAAAGAGAAACTGAGGCCAGTCTGACAGGGCAATTCATTCTGGGGCCTGCTGAGATGGGCACCAGCCATCTCTGTGGATTTTTCTTTAGACACATGCATCCTTTACCAATTCTTTTCCAACAGACACATTCCGAATTGCATTTCTGAATGCCAAGTTTGGTTGTAGCCAGCATTAATTCTGGCCTGTGAGTCATTCTGATTCTTTAAAGAGATTTCACCCAACTCAATGCTAATACTTCTCGATGTTGATTTCTGAGCCCCTTGTTTCCAAGTTTGTGGTAAGAGCACACTCATCGCTGTCACGCCATGTCAGGGCACTCTGACTCATCTAT
Organism: Balaenoptera musculus; assembly: GCF_009873245.2. Lineage (NCBI taxonomy): Eukaryota > Metazoa > Chordata > Mammalia > Artiodactyla > Balaenopteridae > Balaenoptera > Balaenoptera musculus. The sequence continues at coordinate 91,649,761 of NC_045790.1, forward strand.
TCTGCTTTTGCAAATAAAAAAAAAAAATCTTAAAAAATTCTTATTAGAAAACCAATAAAAGCACAGTAAAGAAAAACTAGAAAACACATATACACACAAAACATATATTTTTAAAAATCTCTAATCTTATTGATTTAGAGATAACCACTCTTGATATTTTGGTGAACATTCTGCCAATCCTCTTTATGCACATATTTTAATAAAACAATATTTTGGAAGTTGTTTTTTCACTTAATATATTATGAGCATCTTTACTTGTTGAAAAATACAATTCTACAACATCATTTAAATGACTGCCTGGTACTTCATCCTATGAGGCATCAAAATTATTTAAGCAATCTTCGAGACTGGATATTTAGCCTGTTTCCAAATTCTTGCTTTTACAAGTAGTACTACAATGAAAATCCTTATTTTTATAAAAAATTAAATTTTTAAAGTTTTAAATATTTTAATAAATAGTTTGTTTTAAAGTAATTTTAGGTTTACAGAAAAGTCGCAAACACAGTACAGAGTTTCCATACATCCACACCCAGTTTTTCCTGACATTAACATCTTATATTACCATGGTATATTTGTCACAACTAAGAAACAAACTTTGATATTATTATTAACTAAATTCCATACTTTATTCAGACTTTAGTAGTTTTTCCACCAATGTCCTTTTTCTATTCCAGGATCCAGTCCAACATACCTCAATGCATTTAGTAGAGCTGAACTTTTACACACACATTTATCACCTTCATTTATTCCTGGAAGTGGAAGAATAAACTCCTAGAAGTGCTGGGTCCAAGGGCACACACATTTTTAACTTTTTTGCTATGCATCACTGAATTGCCCATTAGAAATGTTGTACCAATGCACATTCCCTCAGCAATGTGTTAAAGTGCCCATACACATGGTGACAGCACTGTCCTTATAGCAGCTTTGAACATTATTATGAAGACGTCACACCAAAATCAAATTATAGAAAAAAAAACCTGATTAGAGTCAAGGGCCCCATCTCTCTGCTGATCTGGATTGGTCCAGAAAAGTTTGAGCATACATGCAGACTGGTGAGCTGCATAATCCTTCAAGTACTCCTTTAAGTCTTACTTGATACATATCTAAGTATCTAAGGCTTGAGTAGACATCAAGAAGTGGTGAGCCTGGCAAGTGCCCCATGGAGCTCTTCATACTGTCAAGAAAGCAACTGTCTTTAGTACATCTCCATAGAAACTTAAGCTGGGAGAAGGATCAATGTGCTATAATACATCAGCTTTCAAGCATATTTTTTAAAATATTTTTAATTGAAGTATAGTTGATTTACAATGTTGTGTTAATTTCTGCTGTACAGCAAAATGACTCAGTTATACACATATAGACATTCTTTTTTTATATTCTTTTCTATTATGGCTTATCACAGGATACTGGATATAGTTCAGTAGGACCTTGTTGTTTAGCCATTCTAAATGTAATAGTTTGCATCTACCAACCCCAAACTCCCCGTCCATCCCTCTCCCTCCCCGCTGGCCCCTTGGCAACCACAAGTCTGTTCTCTATGTCTATGAGTCTGTCAAACATACTTTTAAACCACAACCCTCATTCAGAAACACACTTTGCATCCCCTGAAAAACTATGACCTTACTATGAGCAATGCCTGCTGAAACTTTCCATTCTATTCTATTCTATTTCAATGCATAAACTTGCAGGCACTGAGCTTGGCTGTTTAGTTTGGTAGCCAATAGCCACATATAGCTACTGAGAACTTGAAATGTAGCTAGTCTGAACTGAGGTGTGCCAGGGTAAAATAAACACCAGATTTTGAAAACTTAGTACAAAAAATGAATGTACAATATCTCATTAATAATTTTACATTACATGTCAAAATAATATTTTAATATAATAGATTAAATAACATTTATTATTAAAATTAACTTCAACTGCTTTTTACATGTGGCTGATAGAAATTTTTTAATTATTATGTGACTTGCATTATATTTCTACTGGACAGCAGTACACTAAACTAATTTTATGATCTGCTAATGGGTTGCAACCCACAGTCTAAAAACACTGCCCTAGTGGGCTCTGGGTTCCTAACCAGGAAATATGCCATGGTCTACATACATATCCACCCAACCCACGGATCTGAGAGCCACATGCCTAGGGACTGAGCCAGAATTCTCCATGAAAAATGGCTTTTAGTCTTCTCCAACATTCAGGAGAATGGATGGCCTATGCTCAAATATTTACTCCATAGACCATTATGTAAAATATCAATAGTTTAGAATTCAGTAAACATTTCTGAAAAAAATTCAGACTTGTCATCAATATATTTTGAGGGTTTAAACACCTCCTTCAAAAAAAAATTGATACCTAAGAATATATGTTTCAGTGATTGCGAGTTCCTCACACAGCCACTGTTAAGCTGTTTTGTTGTTACTGTTTACAACTTCACACCATTTTGCATTCTACAGTTGGATTATCATACGGATAATCAGTAGATGTGAAAACAGCTCACTAACTGGCTAATGGGAAAAGATACTACCTTTGGGATATGTTGACTTTAAGATCTAAAGCAGAATGTTGCTTATTCTGATTTTTAACTATACATCATTTAGTCTCTAGAAATTTGCATACTCTCATAAATTCTATTTAATAATGCTCTAATTATAGTTGCAAGTATAGTGGAAAATAAACTTTATTAATAATAATATAATGAATACTGGAAATTTGCTAAGAGAATACATATCAGGTGCTCTTACTACACACACAGAAAAATGGTAATTATATGAGAAGACATTTAATTAGCTTCACCGCAGTAATAATTTCACTACGTGTATGTATATGATCATCATGTTGTACACCTTAAATACAAATAACTTTTAATTTTTTTAATTTTAGAAGTATACCTTATATAAACACTGTTACATCAGTAATACAAAATGTTTTGTCATTTTATTTTTATAACCTCTTTATAAACTAAAAAGGAACACAGTCTATGGCCATACCACCCTGAACGCGCCCAATCTCGTCTAAAAAGGAACACATATTATACAGAGACATTGAAATGACACGTACAGTATTTGTTCAGTTACTCTTACCTAAGAGATAGTCAGGTTCTTTCTAGTTTAAAATCTATTTCTAAGCCTCTTACAGCATCAGAACCCAGGAGGCAATGAGAAACTCTCATGACAGGCCTCCCATCCTCTCACATTCTGGGAGGATCACAGGGCCAACACCCAGATGCACCACAGGTCAAGTCTTTGCCTGCATAGTCTATGTGGATAGAGGCAAAGTCTCAAGGGCACCATGGTAGAGCCATTGCTCCACACCTCTAGCCCCCAGTCTTTCATGTATCTAGCTAAGAATTCTTTTTAGGTACTTTTTGTGGTAGGCAGAATAGTGCCCCTTGCCAAAGTTACCCATGTCCTAATCCACAGAACCTATGAATGTTACTTTATATGCCAAAAGGGACTTTGCAGGTATGACTAAGATTAAGGCTCTTGAGAAGGGGAGATTACCATGGGTTACCCAAGCGGACCCAGTGTAATCACAGGGATCCTTGTAAGTGAAAGAGGGAGGCAGGAGTCAGAGAAGGAGATGTAACGATGGAAGCAGAGGTCAGAGTGATGTGAGGCCATGACCCAAGGAATGGAGGCAATCTCTAGAAGCTGGAAAGACAAGGAAATGAACTCTTCCCTCCAGCCTCTGGAAGAAATACAGCCCTGTGGACACCCTGATTTTAGCCCAGTGAGACCCATTTCAGATGCCTGACCTCTACAGCTGTAAGATAAAATACTTGTGTTGTTTTAAGATACTAAGTTTCTGGTAACCTGTGATAAAAAGAAATGCTCATATATTGAGGTATGGGGAAGTCATTCTGGCTTATACATGATAGGCCACAAAATAGCCTGTTTGTGGCCTATCAAACATACATTGTACATCTGCTTTAATTACTACAGAAAAGTGTGTATTGACCAGAAGTAAAGAATGGCCATGCTAAAAATAAAGATTAAATGCCTCCCTTCCTGGGATGCCAATGCTGGTACTCCTTCCATACGAAGACTCCCTTCCCAGGCGCCAAGGCCATACTGACTAGCTGTGCACATGCTGATCTGTTTTTTTTAAACCTTGAAGGAATGTATCCCTGAATTGCTTGATGTTCTTTGTTCTCACAAGACATAAAACTGTACTGAAAAAATAAAAAAATCTATTTCTATGTCTCTGAAAAGAAACTAATGATTCAGCATATATTTAGATCTAATCACCAGATGCCCTCTGCTCTACGATAAACACCATCAATATCATCAAATGGTTAACCTGATGAGCATAAATATATTAACTTTATTAATGTGCTTATTAACCTTATTAATAAGCTTGTTAACCACTCTCTCTTACAGATATTTTATGCTATTGACTAAATGCTTCTTTTTTATTATTAAAGCTTTGCTTACTTGTATAGGTAACACAGGCTCATGTAACTACATAAACGATCTAGAGATATGTAGTGTAATTACCAGGTATTACACATGGAGAGGCACATTGCAACAATTCAGTAATGACACACTTCACCAGATGCAATCAGATCTCTCCTGGGTTATAAGGTCTTCAAGGAACTGGGCACCATTTGTTTTTTAAATAAAAATAAAACAATTTTTTTATACATGTTATGTAACTCTCTTAAATGTTTCCTAAGTTCTATCATTTCTGTCATTTCTACATGTTATATAATTTTTCTATCCCCACTTCTAATTCATTAATATTCATAAATGGAACTAGCTTTTTATAAGTTAAATTATTTTGTATAAGGCATACATGTATACATCCCCCTAGACAGTAAGCTCCAAAGCTCCAAAAGATCTTATCTTTCTCCCCTCCTCAGCACAGCACCTGGCACAGAAAAGGCACTCAGTCAGTACTGCCTGACTCTAGAGACTCTGGAATGAAGGGCTGTGTTCTGTGTCTTCCCTCACTGGCACTGGCTTTTGCTTCCATTTCAGGTGTTCTTGGGTGTGTTTACGATCATAAAGGGCTCTATCACATCCCGATATCATGCCACGGAGGCATATCCCAACCATCGCTTTCAGTTTTCAGTCAGCGAATGAAGTGATTTCTACATGCTGGACCCTGTACTGTGAATGAGGGAGAAAACAGAGATGAATCAGGCATGCTCTCTGCCTCCGTGGGACTCACAGATACTTAAGTAAGAGAGAGGATGAAGGAGGTGAGCACAGACCCCATGCTCTGAGGTGAGAACTAACTGAGCCAGGAGACGGGACATTAGTTAAAGGAGCAGGAGCTGTGAGAATTGGGTGCAAAATGAGTGAAAGAACAGGCCTGGGAAAAGCTGTAAATGGAGCCCAAGAATGAGGAGGGAGGCACAGAGATGGATGGGTTTCAGAAGACACAAGGTTTTCAGTTCTCCTACCCTTATCTAACTCACTGTTCGGGCCTGTGAGGATGACAAATGAGCCACAAATAAGACCAATCTCCCAAAGATCCAGGGCTAGCCAGGAAGTTGGCTGGATGAGAGGGAGGCACTTCTCTGTGGTAAAAGCATGGCTTAGATTTCACCCTAAGTTGAGGCCTTCCATGGCCTCTGTGTGTGAGGGGAGGATGAGGAAGTAAGGAGTTAACAGTCAGTGTAGGGGTGCAAATCTGGGGGAATAAGGCAAGAGAAGCTGTCCTATAGACCCAGATCACAACAGAGAGGCTGCCCTGTGTGCTCAGGAGTGGGAATGGGGGGGAGTACTCAGAGGACAATGGTCAAGCTGAAAAAAAAAATGGAAATGGAAGTAAGAATTGTGGGCAGGGAGGGTCTTACAGCAGAGAGAGGATGCCACGTTGGCCTCATGAGGCTACAGGAAGACACAAAAATCCCCACTTCTACATACATGCATAGCTCTTCCCAGCTCTTGTAAACTGAAGTGGGAGCTGTGAGGCCTTAAGCCACTGCAGGAAGGGCTGAGCTGGGGGCTTGGGGCTAGGTCTCTGTTGTCTCTGTGGTGTCTGAAATCAGGTGGCCACAGGAGGTGACCCTGACCTCACTCATGAGTCAGCCAACACTTTCAGGTCACCACACACTTGTGAATGTGCCTTCCTGTCTGTCTGGGCTGTGGTTTGCCTTCACCTGATAAAGATAGGGAGAAATTGAAGTAGAGGGCAAAGGCAGATTTTTATGCCTCAGAAATTTCTGCATCATCTACAACAAATAATTGCTCAAGTGCACCAAAAAGGAAGTCAATCAGCAAATCCACAGGCCTCTCAAGAAACAGACCTGATAGATTCCTGGAATGTTGACTGTCCCAAGCCAGAACACAGATAGGAAAAGCCTATCGTCCACAGGTAGAAGGGAAAAAAAAGAAAGTAAAGTAAAAGCTCATACGCTGTTGGCTTCCGTGTGCTATCATTAATCATTTTGCTAGGAATGGAGGATAGTTTCCTCGCTGTAAGAGGAAAAGAGAAACAGATTCCTTTGACTAATGTGTTACCCAGATGTTCACCAGACCCCAATATCTTTTTTCCCCCACTTGATTTAGAAAAGTGAAAGCTAGGATGACGACTGAGGGGAAGTGGTTCCTGAAAACACCACCACCAATCACTTCTCAGATGTGGCATCAATCCACCTTCTGCTGGGGGAAAGGGATTACATGATGTCCTGAGAGCTTTCAAGAGCAGTACCCAGCCATCTTCTGACAGAAGCCATGGAAGCATTTAGTGGACTAGCTCTTTCCTGAATCAGCCATGAGTTAAATCGCCTCATAAAATGGAGAGAGGCTTGTATGAAGCCTGTTGCCTGCAGGAGTGGCCCCAATCTGGAATGCCTTGACACATCCCAGCCTTGCCTGGCTTCCCATTGCATCATGTATTCTTGAGGAGTTCATTGCCAAAAGGTAGAATTAAGTCACATACTTGGTGGAAATAATTCCTAGAAGCTCCAAATTAGAAGGACAAATGTAAGTCACAAAAACTGCGAGGTTCAACAAATTGACTTAATTCTAAAGAGAGTGGGGACTGCATCTTTATTTTTCACCACAGACTTCCCAAAGCCTGAGACTCTGTGGGTCTCAATAAGTGTCATTATTTCCCTTTTAGTTAACTCACAATTTTACTTATATAAATATTTGCAAATGGAAAGCTTATATTACCATGTTAAATAGTAAATGAATACCCCTTGCCACATGTAATCATGAAACATGAAAAATAAACACAGTGACAACAGAGGCATTAAAAATTCACTTCATAGAGACGGTTGCCTATAGAAAGTTTGAGCCTTGTGTTTGCTTTTTTATTTATAAACAAATGAATAAATAAAGATGATTAGTAAGTAATGGAGAGGTGATAAGGACATTTGGGCTCCAAATTGCAGCCTTTTCCTTGGTTAATCAGAAGGCCTGGAGAATTTAAAAAGGGAATGCCTCGTACTATATGAATCAACAGTATTTAGTATTGTATCTAGACACCTCATCAAAATGACCCCAGTACCAAGAGGGTATAATCTCTCACGTTGGAAAACACCACACTAGACAGTCTCTAAGGGCCTTTGAACACTGACAGTCAGAAATCTAGTGATATCTTTTAAACTATATCATCAATAAAATTATCAATGTGAGGTGGGTGTGAATAGACAGGATGGATTTTGGAAGCAATGAATCTGATTTTCTTGCCTAACTTTGGAAAAACAGTCTTATGTCTTTACAGCCACCCTTCTCCTTAGTCATGCCATCGTACTGTGGGGCCCCATTATGATTTACCAAGTAATTACATGGATCTGGGTCTCCCAAAACTACAGCTGTTCAGAAAATGAATCTACAAAGCTCAGGTAGTTTTTCTATACTCTAAAGCAAGGTTTCCATGAAACCTGATGTATAAATAAACTGGGGCTGCCATATATCTTTCTCTAAATCTTTGTCTCTCTAAAGAGAGTATAATGTCTCTGGAGTTTAGTTCTTCCCTGAGTTACTATCAATAAGGTAAAAAACACCCCATTAATAAAATGAAGACAGGTCCAATAGTAGAAGAAAGAAAGGAAGTCCCAAAGAATGGATTGAGCTCAGAAGCGTTTTATCCAAGGTAATTCGAGGGTCTATCATCACACCAGAGAAGCCATAGTTAGGAGCAGCCATGGTCAAGAGATAAGCTGAATTATTATCCAGGGAAAACCAGCTGTGAGTATTATGGAGACGTTTTATGGGAGACTGAGCAGTAAAATGAATCAAGGGAGAATTGAGAAGTAAGGAAGAAGGAGCCAAACTGGTGGTTCAAGAAGCTAAACTGAAAAGGACCCAAGTGCCAGAACAGTCCATCTATGTTGCACCTGCTGTATACTGCCAAAGCAAGCATGGGGGCAAAGAAAGAGCCACTTCAAAATTCATAGACAGCATGTGTGTTCAGCATGCCTACATGCCTATAAGCATGTATCCATCCATCCATGCTCATGGACCCTTTCCATTCCTCATTGTGTAAGGCTGTGATGAGTGAAAGCAGAGGTGAAAAGAGTATAGATCAAGATGCTGAGAAGAAAGAAACAAGAAAAGGAAAACTACAGCACTTAAGGGAGACAGTGTCCAGCAAGCTGAGAGAGGTACAGAAATTGCCATGGGAAGGAGGTCCAAGGAGGATGGGGTCACAGCTGGCTGGTGTGGAGTCGGGGCAGGGAATGCCTAGAGTTCTCCCAAGATCTCCACCTCATCATGAATGTAATAAAAGGAGTGATTTTCCTGGAAATGGGGCCTTTAAGCAGTGTTCTGAAGGATTAGGGGAGACCAGGATGGATGTGACAATGGGGAAGGGGGAGGATTTTCAGGCAGAGAAAACAGCTTGAGCAAAGACAGGGAGGCCATTATTTACAGCTTCCTAGATGTTTTCTAACCGCAGTAACCGAACCCTAAAAGAATCTGTCAGCACATTCAAGGATTACTGACTGAATCCTGAAAATTTATAGGCAACTGACACAGGAGGGTTGAGCAATTGCACTGATTTTATCATGGCATCCATGATCTTACATGAAAAGCAAGAGGCAATTGCCTTAATGATTTAAAAGATTTTTCTTCGATTCCCCAATTTGAAAATTCTTTTCAATAAAATACCTTGATGTGTTTATAAATACCATATTACAGTAAAGTGATCCCTTTTGGACCAGGCATTGGCAGGGGGTGGGGGGAGGAATTTCTTGAATGAAAAGTTGGGAAATTCCTGAAAATTTTTTCAAATAACATTTAAGGCACTTGGAAATCACAGCTGGTTTGAACACATTTCTGTTCCCAAATACTGCAAGGTAGCAGAGCTTCCTTCTACTGATGGGGAATTCTTCCCCTTAACCACATTAGTGCATTTCAACTAATTCTCTTGATATTGTAGGTGGAATAAAAAGAGGAAAATGTTGATCTTTAATAAACATCTTAGGAAAATGATAAAAATAAAGGATAACATCTTCACTCCAAAATAAAAGTGCTACATTTTTTTAAACTTCTACTTTAAAATGAAGCAAATGAGATTCAAAGAAATTAAGGAAATGCCCCCAAGTTCATTCACAAATAAGGGAAGGAAGATTAGAGTGAGGCACACTAGATCCCCCTGTCAGTCTTTTATTTGAACAATGCTCTTGGCCCTCCCCTCTGTATTTTAACCCTAGACCTGGAACCACCTCTGCTTACCCCTCTCCTCTTCCCTGGATCTGCAAGCTGGAACTGAATTCTACTTCATGTGGAATTCCTTCCACCTTGCCACCTCTAGAAGATAAGACTAGTTATAGAAAATCTTGCTCTTCTCCCAGTCTTCCCCATCTCAGTAAATGGTATTATCATCCACTAGGTAGCTAAAACTAAAAAACTCAGGAGATATTCTTGACTTCCCTCTTCCCCTCTTTATTAGTTTCCTGTGGTTGCCATAACAAATTTACCACAAATTTGGCTTAAAACCACAGAAATTTATTCTTTCACAGTTCTAGAGGCCAGAAGTCCAAAACTAGACGTTGGCAGGGTTGATTCCTTCTGGTGGCTTTGAAGGAGAATCCATTTCATGCCTCTTCTACCTTCTGTTGGCTGTGAGCAATCCTTGGCATTCCTTGACTTGTAAATGCACGACTTTAATCTCTGCCTCTGTCTTCACATGACCTACCCCTCTTCGTCTCTGTGTCTGTCTCTTTTCTGTCTCTTATAAAGACATTCACCTTGTATTTCAGACCTAGTGTAATCCAGGATGATCTTATCTCAAGATCTTTATCTTAATTATATCTGCAAAAACCCTTATTCCAAATAAGGTCACATTCTGAGGTTCCAGGTGGACATATCTTTGGGGGCCACAATTCAACCCACCACACCCTCCTTCCCACATCAAATCAGTCCCAAGTCCCATCGACTTTACTTCCACCATATATTCCATTATCATTTCCTTCTTGCCACCTCCATTACCACCATTCAGGCCAACACCACCATCATCATTCCTTGGACCACTCTTGCAGCAGCCTAACTGGACTCCCTGCCTCCACACTCAGATTTTTCTATCCCTTCTCTCCACCACAATCTGAATGATTTTTTTTTTCATTTGTATCTTATCTCTCCCCTACTTAAAATTCTCCACAGATTTATCACTAACTTAGCGTAAAACCCAAACTCCTCTCCACAGCCTCCTGAGACCTCAGGCTAACCTACAGCTCCTGCCCCCCTGGGTTTTTTGCTGATCCTCAGATATTTCAGATTTATTTCCTCCTGGGAGTTTTTTCCTAGCTTTTCTTCCAACAAGCATGCCTTTTTTTGTCCCATTTCCCCATCTCTACATGGCCAGCTGCCCGCCATTCAATTTCAACCTAAATGTCACCTCCTTGAAAGGCCTTCCTGACCACCAAGAAGAAGTCACTACCTAGGAAATTTTCATCAAAGCACCAGCCTTATTCATCTGCTAAGCATCCAGCACTGTCTGACAGCTTTCTTGTTTACTTGTGGTTAGTTTTGTGGTGGTTGTCTGTTCATTCATTCTTTTACCAATGTCCCATTCCCACTAGAATATATGTCCTGAAATCAGAGATTTTGTCTATTCATTCACTATTAAATCTTCAACACCAGAACTTTTTGGAACATAATAGTTTCTCAATAAATGTTTGCCGATTGACCAAATAAATGAATGAATTAATTAAAGTTACAAATGCTTAAAGATCCTGACTTGTGGATGGGTAATAGCACACAGCTGCTGAAACCATCTGATAGGGAGAAGTCTGGCTGGATGAGTACCCAGGAATGTCCACAGATACCTTCTCAAGCTTGGGGCAAGAGACCTCCAACTGCTACAGAATCAGACCCAGAACCTTGCTTTCTTACCTGCAGTTAAGTGTATATAATTCCATGCTGGAGTTGATTAGATCAGTGTAATTAAGAAGGGCATGGACATCAGCAACAGTTATAGAACCTGGAGAACTTAGAATGAAAACTAAAACTTGGTTTGGCCATGAAAAAAATCATACAACAAATACAATATGGGTCTCCTGATTCCATGAATCATAATGATTACATATCTCACTCAACATATGCCAAATTAATATAATTGTAAATGTTTTCAGTGACAACAATAAATCATAGGGGGCAACAGCATGTGTTACATAAGTCATCTGAAACCCACACGACCAACATTGGGAATTGCCAAAAACTGAGCCACAGAGTAGCCAGAGCAGCTTTTGAAACAAGAGGTCAAATGAGACACTGCTTTGATAGATGAGATAAGAAAAAGAAGGATGGTGGCAGGGTGACCAACATGTCCCTATTTGCCTGGGACCTTCTTGGGTTTAGCACTGAAAGTGATTCTGAAATCCCTTCAGTCCTGGGCAAACTGAGATGGCTGTGACCCTAAATGGTGAGGACTCAAGGCTGAACTTCCCATCTGTTGAATTACTAACTCAGTGACCCTATTTCATTCCCAACTCAAATGTCTGTACAACATTCACTGTTGTTTCATGTGCTCTGGTTTCTCTCTCTTACTAAATGTTAAGGACACTGTTTTTAAAATGTTTCTCCCAGCAGTGCCAGCCACCTGAACCTTGGGCCCATCCCTCTGGCTCAAAGACCCCACATGCTACTTCTGCCTGGGAGCAAATGTCCCCTCCCCTAGCCAACAAGTGAAGTCAACACGCCTAGCTGCTCCCTCTATGGAACCCCTATCACCTGGCCTCTCGGTGTCTCCTGAGCTTCCTCCAGCCCCAGAACCCACACATTCTTGGTGCTGCTATCACCTTCATGGTACAATCCTGTCACACCTGTCCCAGGCTGTTCTTTCATCTTTAGTCCAAATCCGTCTGCTTTCTGTCTTTCAGAGATTTCTCATAGTTTCTGATTCACCATGTCCCTTCTTTCCCCGTATCAGGTAGATACAGATTTATTTTAATATCTGTCTTCTCTATTATTTCCTGGACTTGGTGACACGGAAGTGACTATAATATATGCTCAAGCTACCATTTTAAAAATATACAGCTCGCATAATTTAATCCCAATTTAGGGACACCTGACAATGCATCTAATGTAAGAGGAAAAAGAAGAATGCAAAAATATATAAAATAAGCAAATAAATGAAACACCCACCACCTCCAAATATGTGGACAGCACTATTAGCTGCAAACAGAGGGAGGAGAGTATCCTGGATCTGCTTTTCTACCTTTGGTGTGTTGCTCATTGATTTTATGCCTGAACATCTTTTTCCTGTAGTTTTTAGGCACAACTAGATCATGAGATCTACTCATTGAGCTCAGAAACTCTCTATACATGAGTTATTCAGACAAAAGTAGGGGTCTTGGGGGGTTTTATTTTGTTTTGTTTTGCTTTGCTTTGTTTTTTAATGTGGCTCAGCTAGGTAGTTGCAGTAGAATGGGGGCAAATGAGTAAGTGCTAATTGAGTCCCTTCTGTGGCCTGCTGCTTGGGATCAATGGGTGCTCTCTGGGATGCTGAGATGGATACGGCCCAGCCTCTGCTCATACGGAGCCTGCTATCTGGGCAGGAAAATGAACACTCAGATAAGTCGGAATACATAAAACAGCATGAAATAAACACACCCAAACCAGGACCGTGGAAATGCAGAGGAGTAACTGATTATTCCTCATCAAGAGAATCAAGAAAACCTTCACAACAAAGATTATTTTTAATCTCAGCCTTGAAGAATGAGTATGAGAAAGTAAGGAGGGTGTTGCTGGGCAGCATGAGTGATGACAAAGGTGCCTGATCTTGAAGGGTCTTGAACACCATGCCCATGAACTTTATTCTATACACTGTGGACATGTCATGAAGTACTTTGAGAAAGAATATGATGTGAAAAGAGTTTTGCTTCTGAAAGCTCACGCTGGTGCCTATGCACAGGGTGAGTGGGACATAGAGAGATGGAGCAGGGCCCTGACCAAGGTAGGGATAGAGGGACTGTGAGACAGAGCCTTTATGACGGGAAAATCAACAGAGTTTAGGACTGATTGGAGACAGAGGAAGAGGCAGAAGGAGTTAGATGACTCTGAGGTTTGGAACTGAAGCAATTTTTTACTTCTCATTGAAATTGGGAGCAAAAATGATTGGGAGGGAAAAGATAATTTTGCTGGGCCTAGTGCTCATTCTTACTTGGAAAGATTACCAGGGCTGAACATCAGCTCTTGCCACGATTTCTGGGAATGGCAACCGTCATTTTTTTCAAATCGATAATAATTAGCACTCCCCTCAGGATAGGTCTTTTGCCCACTCCTTCAGTGATCACCTCTAATACAAACAGCCAAGAGGGTTTTCAAGCTCATCAGGATATTTCTGCCAACTTCCTCCATCCCAACACACTAATTAACCCCTTTCTGTCACCCTCAAAGGAGGCAATCAGAGGCACAAAGAACACAAAGCAAAAAGAACCCAAGGTTTAGAATCAAAACAGGCCTCCAAAACCGACTTCTCTATTTCCCCACTGCATGACCTTCGGGCAAATTTCTTAACGGATCTGTAGGTGATGAGGCTCTAAATGCAACTGGGCTCTGCGTTCTCCATCATCAGATGGCTGGGTAGTGCTGGCTTTTGGTGACCACCCAAGGCTGCCTTCGGAGCGAACGCTGGCTTCATCCATTATCTGCTTATCGCAGCAGCATCCTTGTTATCAGCCACAGCGAGAATAGACCAAACACCCCACTCAGGGCAGCATGGGTGGATGAACAATTATCAGCTAATTCTAGGCAGTGAGAGAAGCCAGGGCAGACAAAGCAGGCTAACCATCCAGGAGAAATGAGCCGCTCCCTCAGCAATCACACAACACTGGTTCTGTATGTGTGCCTAGGGAGCATCTCATTTCAAACAGGTCATTGTTATCATCATAATTAATAACTTACATCTGTACAGTGTTTCATAGTTTTAAAGCATTTTCATATTCATTACTTGATCCTCACAGAAACTCTCAGAGCTACAGATTGTATGCCCATTTTACAGTTGTTAATAATTATGATTATGTATTAGTAACACAATATGGTAATTACACTATATCATTAATTAGTTACTGTGTTCCATGTATTGTGCTAAAAGCTTAGCTTGCATTATCCCATTTAATTCTCACAACTCCAAATGGTAGGCAATACTAGTATCCCTGCTTTACTAAGGAAGAAACTGAGACTGAGAAGTTAAGTCAATTCCACAAGGCCCTCCCTGTTAACCACTGACCAGGCTGCTTTTCTAGGAGCAGCAGAAGGAGGCAGAGCATGGTGAAGAGCTGCTTCAGAGGTTACAGGGTCAGTAAGTGTAGAGTTGTGAATTAACCTATGATCCCTTACTTTAGAACCTATGTTGTCCCTACTACCCTCTGCCTCCACATGTGCTTGAAAGAACACAGTGGTAAACACCAACTCCCATTCTCTCATGATGCATGAGATAAGAGTATAAGAAGTGACCACTGGGCATCTATGAAACCCTCTAGGGCCTCACTAATCTCACAGTCTGTCCTTCCCCACTCACCGATATTACAGCTGCTGAGTGCTGCCTGCAGTGGGACTTCGTGCATTTGACCCTCTAGCTAACCCCCTTCCTTGTTTTACTGGGCTTCATGGTCAATGATTTCAGCTGGACTCTCACAAGAGCCCCAATTCCTTGACCCCTTACAGCCCACTGCATGAGCCCTGCCATGTATACACCCAGATATTGGTCATTCTTCCAAATCTTCTTGAGATCTGTAAATATTCCTAAGATGATGCAAGCTCAACTAATTTCTGTTTTGTCTTGATTACCCTAAGGAGTCCATGGCCTCTGAGGGGATATCAGAGTGGTGGTAGATTGGCTACTGCAATAGCCTCCTTCCTAATGGGGCTCTTTTCATTCCTTCTCCTTGCTCAATCCATATGCCCCCAGGACACAAGGCCAATCTTTCCACAACAGAGATCTGATTTTGCCACATCCCTGCTCAAAAACCTTCACTGACTCCTAGGTGCATAAGAATAGACTGTAAATGCCCCATCCCATATTGACTCAACACTTGATTCCTGCCTTCTTCCCATCTGTTTCTACCCACTACTATCATTTCAGTTATTATTCCCCATAGGAACTTCACTTTCTCACCCTGTGTTTTGCTTAGGCTGTTAACTCTGCCACAATGTCTTTTCCTTCATGCTTAAGTCTGACCATCATTTTTCAAGGCCTAGTTCAAAATCTCACCCTTCCATCAATTCCTTCCAAAACACTCCTCTCAGAATACCTTCTTCTTCATGGTATTCCCCAAACATGTTATTTGCGCTATGTTAGCGTTATTTTTATGAATGAGAGTCATACATGTATCTATATCCCCTACTTGATTGAGAGTTCCCGGAGGGAAAGGATTAGATATTATTCATTTTTGTCTTTCTTTTCAAACATAAAATAACGCTTTATACAATACAGAGACTGATAAGGTGGAAAATGCTAGACTTGGAAGTTAGAAGATGGGTAGGTAAAATGTTAGCTGATAATTGATGACCATGAACTATCAGGTCCCAGCAGAGAAGTAGCTCGTCCTCTCCAAGTTTCTTTCCATCCACACACTAACTCCGAGGTCTTTGCTGTCTTCAGAGATGTGCCAGAGCTGGCAGTGGCTGGGGTCAGCAATGATCCCAGGTCCCTCCCTCCTCATTGCCACACCAGCTCCTGCTGCTTCTCACTGACCTCTGGTCACTATATAATCAGTGCTGGTACCTTTGACATTGGCACATAATAGGCAACATTCAATCACCAAGCCAGGCAGGACTCCAGGTGGAATCTCACCTCTCTCCCCTGTTGATGAGCCCCGGCTGAACAAAATGGATACTGTATCAGGAAGGACAAAAGGTACTAAGTGGAAATGTTAGGAGTACTTTTTCTTTCTCTCTGTTTGAAATTCAAAATGGGCCAGTGTTGACGGCTTGCTAAAGCATATCTTCCTTCAATCGAAATTTTAGCAAGGAGGAAATTGGTGATCTTATATCTCAATCATCTCATTTTAAAAATGCAGAAACTGAGGTACAAAGTATGCGGCTATATAAGTGAGGCTCTAGTCAGGAAAATAAAGCTCAAGCTAGCTATATAAGAAATTAGCCACAAAGGTTTCAGAGGAGCCTAAAAGCCAAGTACAGAATAGAAAGTCAAATCAGAGATTATGAAGAGCTAAAAGCTACCACCATCCCAAGGGCTGGAGGAATAAAGGGAGTGTGTGGTGTCACCAGAGCCCAGGAGCTGAGGTCACCAAAAGGCAGCTGGAACCACAGCAGAGCTGCCTGGCAGAAGGAGGGACCACAGAGGGAGAGTTTATTTGATGGCAGACAGAACTGTACAGGAGACTTGGTCACTGTCCTTAGGAAAGGGACACTTTCCTAAGTAGAGAGAGGAGGAGAGAAATACCCTGGCTTCCTCCCTTCTCTTCCCTCTAATCTCTCACCAGTGCCTCACAGTGACTGAATCTAACCAGAAGCCAGCTGGTAACGGTTCCTGGGAAATGTTGTTTGCAGGGGTCAGCTCCCTATAACACAGAATGGAGCAAAGAAAGGGCAAGAAAAGGATCTGAGACCAAAGTGGCAAATGAATGGTGCAGGGATTTTTCAATGTCAGGTCTATTCTATTTCACCTACCCAACACTTCTTGCTCTTGCTGCCTGTGCCAATATTTCTTGAATTTGCTTTCTGCACCGAGCTCCAAGCCAGGCCCTAAGCATAGAAGACATAGCTAAGACATTGACTCTGTCCGTCCTCGAAGGCCTCTAAGTCCTGAGGGGGAAATAGAAGGAAACAACCTTAATGTGATCAGCACTATAATAGAAATTGGCAATAAGGGACACGTGAGCTGGACCCATAAGGATAAGTATAGATTTTACAGGGATGGAGACCTTCCAAGCACAGGAAACTGTATAAGGTGAAGGCACAGAGGCCTAAAAGTACATGGAGAATGCAGGGAGGAAGAAGTCATCTCAAGGGGCTAATGAGTGAGATTTGTCAGGGAGTGGCAGGAGATGAACTGAACATCAGGCAGGACCAAGAAGTAAAACGCTGGAATGTGACGGAGTTCTGACTCCAGTGTGGAGGCAAGAGAGAGTCCTCTGAGCTTTGTTGGGTGAAAGCGCTTATTTTGTATCAGAAAAAGGACTAAACAGGGTACTTTTTTCTAGTTTATTCTAATTACCCTCCCTCTTTGGATATCTATTATTTCATTTTCCAACATTTTTAATGAAATATTTCAAACATATATAAAAGTTGAAAGAAATTCATCATGAATACCCATGATATCCACCAACTAGATTCTATACTGGCATTTACTATACTTGCTTTATCACATATCTAGCCATCTAACCATCTCTCTCTATCCATCAAGCCATTTTATTGCTGATGCATTTCAAGAAAAGTTATAGACATCAGTATATTTTACCTCTAAACATCTGGGCATATGATTAACCAGAGTTCAATATTTGTCTGCAATGTTTTAGGTAAAATTTACACACAATGAATTGCACAACCTTAAATACCCTTCGATGAGTTCTGACAAATGCATGTCCCTGCATAACCTAAGCCCCTATTCATGACATAGAGAGCATATCAGAATAAGTGACACAGTAAAGGCCTGCATAATGAACTTGAAAGAAGTCAGAGAAAATGGGGAAGAGCTGTGCAGGAACAAGGAAGAGAAGCAGAAGTAAGGAGAGGAGAGAAGAAAAGAAAGGGAAAATAATATGAGTAGAGAAGGAAAATGGGATGTGAAAACCCACAGAAAGGAAAGACTGCCTGGAGACCTTCCAGACAAAGGGACATTTGAGCTTAGCTTTGAAGACTGAGTAAGAATTTGAGAGAGTAAAGATATTCAGACAGAGGAAACGGTATATAAAGGTGTACATTCAGCATGTGAAAATGTTGATGTAACTGGAATATGGTGTGTTTTTCTTAGGTTATGGACAAGGGTGGGGAATACTGTCAGAAAGAAAGAATTGGGATCAGAGTGCAAAAAGCCATGAGACGCCAAGGTAAGGGTCTGGTCCTTTTCCTGTGGGCAATGGAGAGCCACAGAAGAATTTTCAGCAGCAGGTTACATTATTAAATTCATGTTTTAACAAAAAAATAATCTGATTGCAGGTATGGTGTAACATGCCACCCAGATCCCACTTCAAGAATGAAGGACTTGGGATTAAGTTGCTGGGACTGCTGTCGGCCCCCCCCTTGGGGATTGCCTCAGCTGGAGAGACCCCTCATCCAAGGTCATGCCCATTTCCTGAGGTGGCCAGCATCCAGTGTCTGATTGACATGAGGTATAAAGGTCCAGCCTTATCACCCTAACTTTGAACAGCTCTGAAGGGTTATTATCTCATTTTCATGATTCCCTGCAGGGTCTGCTGAGGTGTCCACTGAGACTACATTCCAGCCTGAGTTCTCCCTCCACCCAATCCTGCTTCCTTCCCTCCCTCCCCTCCCATCTCTCATATCCCCCTCTTCCCTTCCGTTCCCCAGATGTTGGTCCCAAGAACACTCTCTAATACATCTCCAGTACACTAATCTAAGTCTCAGTCTGCTACACAGGAAACCTAACCTGGGACAGTGGAGTAGACTGAAAAAGAAAGAGGGAATAGGTGGGAAGCGAGCTACTATTGGCCTATGCTGTGCTTGCCAGGACCATACATCCTGGATTTCCCATGACAATCCTCTGTCCAGCCTGCATATTTCCTTACTCCTAGGCTGGTCTCCTGGCTCCTGAATTCACTAACATGCTCCAGAGACCAAATTAAATTTTCATCATTTTTGGAAAGCAGAAAGGAGAATCTTCCATAGACAATTAAAACATAAAGAAAAGAAAGCAGTGCTCCCATTGGGCAGCACAAAATGATGGAGAGGATGGACCCACCACACCAGAAATGGGGGGAAATGAAATGGACCAACAGGACAGCTGCTTGTAAAATCCATCTTCTCTCCTGAAAAGATATCATTCAAGAAATAGCTCCTTTTAAATACTTTAATAGACATTTTCCAAGCCTTTTTAATGTGTGCACATAAACAATATCAGAATGAAACTCTGTGCATAGTTGTGTACCTTGCCCTTTTTTTCACCTTATATTATTTCATTCCTACTTCCCACGTAAGGGAGAGAAAAACCTTTTGATTCAAGAGGGGTACCTGGGTTCAGTTTTTACACATGGGTTTGGTTTTTTTTTTTTTTGGCCGTGTTGGGTCTTCATTGCTGCGTGTGGGCTTTCTCTAGTTGTGGTGAGCGGGGGCTACTCTTCCTTGCTGTGCGCAGGCTTCTCGTTGCAGTGGCTTCTCTTGTTGCAGAGCATGGGCTCTAGGCACACAGGCTTCAGTAGTTGTGACACATGGGCTCAGGAGTTGTGGCTCTCGGGCTCAGTAATTGTGGCTCACGGACTCTAGAGCACAGGCTCAGTAGTTGTGGCGCACATGCTTAGTTGCCCTGCGGCATGTGGGATCTTCCCGGACCAGGGATCGAAACCTTGTCCCCTGCAGTGGCAGGTGAATTCTTAACCACTGCGCCACCAGGGAAGTCCCTACACACAGAGTTTTATTCAAAGTATACAGCAATTGCTGATATAAGGAAAGCCATGGTCATGCTGACTCACAGTAAGCTGGCAACCAATAAAGTGTCCTTCCTTCAAATGTATGGGTATAAGCCACACACTTACCTCTCTCCCCATACACATTCTACCCACTCCTGTTTGTTAGAAGAGTTCAGTTTAATTGTTTAACTAAATATAGTAAATATTCATAATATTCATAAAATATATGTAACATATAAAGAGTTATCAAACAATGAACACCTCTGTTCTCACTGCTCACTTTTTTAAAAAGAATATTATTATTAATTTGAAATCCTCTGTGGGTGTCCCACCCCATCCCAAACATTCCCTCCCTCTCAAAATTAGTAATCACCTTCTCTAATCTTGTGTTTTTCATTTTTTTGCTTAATTTTATAGTTGTACACATGTTTGCATCTTTATACCACACATACACAAACACACACACATATTTAGTTTATTTTTTTACCTTTATATAAAATCATACTGTCTGTATTCTTCCATGCCTTTTTTCACTCAACAGTATGATCCTGAGATTAACTTGTATACATTTTAATTGATGATAGCTTTATTTCATCAACTCTGAATCAAAAACATCATGGTGTCTGATGTTAATAAAAGCCCCAGGTAGTCAGAGAAAAGAGATATTTGCAAATCAGTGTCACAGTTTCCATAAGGTAATGGTCCTGCTGGAAAACATTGTTCTTTTCCATTCCTCTCACCACTCCACTTCCTGCAGAGACACTGGGCCCTGCCACCAGCGTCACCATGGAAAAGTGTGTCCGGTGAAACACCCCTCTCAGAGAGCCAGGCAACTCAACACCCTCTGTATGTGAAGTGGGGAGGGGGACTGGGCAGACACCTGAACGTGCCTTTCTCAGATAACACACGTGAAGAAGAATAATCTTGGGGAAACTACTATCCACTGATGTTCTGGACTTATCATTTCACTTGGCATTTTGTTTCTGAGCCAGTTTTTCCAAGTCTAAAAGACAACCCTACATGGAAGAAAGGTCACATCAAGAGCCATTTCCCCCTCATTTCAGTCAGATAAAACAAGTCTTGTTCTGTCAGCCTTCCACATTTAGCATTTCCACTGCAGCCGCTGCTGGGAATTTCCCTTCTCTGAAGAAGACCTAATTAGACCCACAGCCAGGCTGGCTGGCTATGGAGCACTCTGGATCCCACATGTCAAAGATCTCCATTCAAGAGACTCTGATCTTTTTCTCACATTACTCTGTCTGCAAAGGCCTAATTAACAAACCAATGACTTCATGTTTCTAGAGAATCTATTCCCTGGTCCCAGGAAGGAAATTTGGTTCTGTATGAAGCATTCCTTCCTCACATGGGATGTCCCTGGGGACCCAGAACCTTATCTCTAAAGCTTTCCTCAACCATCTCCACAACCCTGGCACAACCGACTTGCCCCTTCTCTATACTCCTCACTCACTCCATATGGATTTCTCTCTTAGCACCCACAACATATTACTACTCTTATTTATTTAGACAGTTTTATTCTCCACCAGGTCCTAGGTTCCTTTAGGGCAGGAGAGTGTCTAATCCATCTCTATATCCCCAGCTTAGCCCAAGCCTGGCACAGAGGAGGCACTCAGGGAATCTACAATGGTTGTCCTGAATTCCCTACTTCTGGGCCACCCTAGTAGGTACTCTAGAAGGCCAGCCAAGCAACTTGGAACCAGAGGGTGAGTTCCAAAAGGCAGATAAAGGTATCTTTCTCTGGAAAAAGAAGCTAAAGAACATGAAGGAAGCTCCAGGCCAAGTCCTTGAGATAAACTGGGGATACCAAGTATTCACACTGAGTCTAAAATGTTAGGGTGGGATAGGGATAGTTACTGGAGATGGAGTCAAGTGTCAGCTGTATACTAGAGTAAATCATAGCAGATCAAGAATAGGCTAGAAAGGCTTAGAACCATGAGCCAGCCAGGCTTAAACATGGTTAAGGTAAACAGGTTGTAACTCAAGTTTGAACAGCCTTGAATGCCAGGCTATGGAGTTTGGATATTGTTCTCTGGGGCAATGGCCAAATGGCCTCATGGCACCTGAGGCCAACTGGCTTCCCCCAAATGGAGCCTGGTGTGAAACAAGATTACTTGAGAAGAGTAGTGCCACTTCTCAGGTTAATAGGGTTTTAACTTGAATTCTGTCTCTGGCTCTAATACAGGGGAAGGCACCTATGTGACTCAAAGAGTCTTGGCACAATGTTAGATTAACTTCACAAACTTAACCTAAAATGGAAGGTTTCAAATGGAGAAAGAGAGATGGAGTTAGGCCATCACAGCTTTCTCACTTACTCATTCTCTGGACCTCAGCAACATCCTCTGTAAAATGAGGATATGAAGCTTCACCTCACAGAGTTCATAATCTAAGCGGTAAAGCATGTTTTTTTAAAAGAAATAACCAAATAAAAATTCTGCAATTCTACCTGTTAACAGTTTGCTAAGAGTTTTGTGATACTTTGTTTTTTCTTTTTTTGTTTTAATATCTTTATTGGAGTGTAACTGCTTTACAATGTTGTGTTAGTTTCTGCTGTACAACAAAGTGCATCAGCTATGTGTATACATATAGACCCATATTCCCGCCCTCTTGAGCCTCCCTCCCACCCTCCCTATCCCACCCCTCTAGGTCGTCACAAAGCATCAAGCTGATCACCCTGTGCTATGCAGCAGCTTCCCACTAGCCATCCATTTTACATTTGGTAGTGTATATATGTCAGTGCTACTCTCTCACTTCATCCCCAGCTTCCCCTTCCCAAGTTTTGTCATACTTTGAAAGCATCCATATCCCCAGCCTGTCAAATCATGACACTGAGCAGTGCAGGAGACTGCAGCAACTGACACAATGTCTTCAGGGATCTGGAGCTGAGAGGGCTTTGCCTGGACAATTTCTGAGAAACCCAGATACCATATAGAGATTATCCCAAACTGAGGCCATCCTGGCCAGACCTGCCTAGTTCCCATATCCTTCTATCTATAACAAAATAATCAAATTCTGCTAAAAAAAGTCCTAGACCAAAAGTCCTGACCATCAACTTTAGTTTAGAAAGTCAATATTGATTTAAAAAAAAGAAAGAAATATGCAAGTAGAGCATTTCAGACCAGAAAGAGCCCTTAAAGGTCATCTAGTCCAAAACCCTAATATTACAGGTGAAGAAATTAAAGCCCAAAGTGGGGACTAGACTTAGCCAATGTCACAAATCTGGAGAGAGGAAGAACTGGGAAACAAAATCATGTCTTCCAACCTCAGACACCATGTGTTAAAAATTGATTCAAGCATGGTTTTATTTTTTAAATGGCAGAGCAATGAAAGTATAATAAAATAGGAATAAAATGGGAGATAAATTCAATTCAAATACTAAGGGGGAAAGTACAAACAACCAAGAAAATAAACTCTTCAAATAGCTGATACAACCAAAGAATGCCAAGGCCCTAGTTAACTGCCTACATTTTGAGAAAATGTGAAATGGGGTTTGATCAAGCCTTGCAATGACCTACCCTCTCAGCTCATCTGGACAACTAATGCTGAGCATATGGGAAGTTGAAATTATTAGGTTTGCTAAACTGAAAGGAGATAAAGGAAGGACTGGATGTAATTCTGGATGGGCCCAAAATGGGGGGCTCCAAATGAGAAAGTAGTAGGTGGGATAAATGGAGCCCCCCGTTCCTCTTGCTGCCTCTCTGAAACTTGAGTTACAGAGAATCTGCACAAATGTTCAGAACACATAAATTCCCTTCCTGAGCCTCAGTTTCCACAGCCCCGAAACGGGGATCATAAGAACCATTTCCCAGAGCATAACAGGAGCAGCAACAAAATCCCCTGGTAAACTATTGTTTATGGAAGTAGAAGGGCACTACTACTCAAATGTTGATGGGACCAGGGAGGTTTGCTTGTGATTCTATGATTTTGCGTGCCTGCTTTTTGTAATGAATGACAAAAACATTCCACAGAGGAATAGCAGAAAATTCTCTTCAGAAGAGAGTGAAGAAAGGTATTTAGCAACCTAGCAAAACAACCATATATCTTGCTGCCTGCTAGACCAATAGCCAAACCATAAATCTAAATGGCAAAACCAGAAAAGAAAAATGTGTAGTTTTTTAGAATAAAGGAATTCCAATGTGCCAAATATCTTCTGTGCAATTATCTAAGCAGTTTCTTGTTTAGGACGGTTTTTAGAGAACACCAGTCACCAAATGTAGCTGCTAACCTAAACCGCTTCACTTCACATTGTTCCCAAAATGTCACTTGGAGAAGGACATCAACCTGGAAAACAGGAGAGTTGAGTTCTGCACTCACTTCACTGAGTGGCCTCGGGCGCATCCCATCCCCTCTCTGTGTTTCAGATTTCTCATCTACAAAATGAAGTTTCGATCCAGAGATACTATCATTTTTAACGCTGAGTCTCTCATTTTAGCTACTTAATTTGACTTGTTGGCTTTCTAACATATCTGTGTATGAAAACTTCATGTAATGAGAGAGGCTGGGCTGTCCAGGTATGACACCAAATGGTGGATGCCTTGGCTTCTTTCTTCTTTGGACCATTCCAGGAGTAGATGAACTGAAAAGACAGGACAGGGCCCCAGTCCAGGATATTTCCCTTTTGCCAATTGCCTTCCTTCTTCATTTCCTTTTCTGCACCACTTCTCACCTCCACACTCACCACTTCAGACTGTCAGTGCCCTCTGTGTTGATCATCTACTGCCCTTCTCAAAACCAGGAGGTAGAGAACTACACATTTACATATGACACTTGAAATACAGTATTGACTGAAACTAAAACACAGCTATTACCTCACTATAAGAGAAGACCCAGGAACCATTTCTAATCTCTGACAATCAATCATAGAGACATATTCTAAGTAATGCCAAGAGGAGAGAACTAATGCCAATTAGTGCAGGAGGACAGTTTTAACATAATATACTCCAGTCCATTTTACACTATTTCTAAACAGTACCAATCCAATAAAACTTTCTGTCTCTAAAATATTTTCTAAAATAAATGAATATATATGTAATTATCTAACAGTGCCCTGTGTGTACATGCTCTAGGTGCTGTTTTATGCTTTCAGCCAACAAGAGCTATCAAGCAGGCTGTGTCAAAGGGAACTGTACCCCCAACCTTGAACTGAGTGTGCTCTGCAACATGAGTGATTTATCTACCATGGCCACTTTTTATGCCTCTGTATGTGTGTGTGTGCCCACATGCACACACTCAGACAATTTTGATCCACAGTGGAACACAAAAACTATCTAAGAATAGATCTGGATTTTCCAGATTAATTTTTCCTGTTGTTTGTTAAATTGCAATTAAATTGCAAAATTTTCCACATCTTAAAACTCCTTCAAGAAAATGGGAGAAGAAACCAAGGGTGAAGATTAGCAGATAATCAGGAGGGCTTTAGCTGGCTTGCCTGGACTACACGCTGATTGATGAAGTTCCTGCTCTCCTCTCCATGCCTTACCGCCTAGATCAGCCAAGGTCACTTGTTTTGCGCCAGAGAAGTGATTTGCTTGGACCTACTCCTGTATGCTAGAAATTGGTCAGGGTGAGCTTAGACAGAAAGTACAGAGCAGTCTACTGTCCTGCCAGATATTCAGAATCTTACCTCCACTACAACCCTGACAGATGGCCCAGCTACAGAGACTCATTACGTTTCCTAGCACTAACTCAAGAACTTGCCCTCTGACTTCCTAAGCAGGGCATCTTGTAAATGCTCAGAGAAGCTCTCAGAGGCTCTCTGTTCAGCCTGCTACCTCCTGGGAGTTTTTACCTATCAGTGGCTTAGTGCCCTTTGTTACACAGTTAAGTCTGTACTTGTAACTCAGGGGTTTTTTTAAATTGCTTTTCATTTTCACTAACATGGACATAATCATTGATAAAGCAATAAAATGGTTGGGGAAAAGATGACAACTTGTGAATTAGAGATAGGCGGAAGACCTTTGACAATGTGTGACATTGTTGACATCATAAATAATCCTACAGCCTGGGACGATTGAGCAACCACAGTCTAATGGAGGAAGCCATTACTGGAAGTATGTAATTAGTGACATTAGAGAATATGCAGAGAACAGAAGAACCATGGGAACACATTGTGACAGGGACCATGCTCCAAAGACCCAATATCATGCAGATTCAGTTAAGGGTCCCATTTCTAGAACCCATACCCTAGTGAGATCTGCTGTGGGTAGGTCAATGGCAATAGGCAGTTTCCCAATACTGGAAGTTTTCAAGGATCAGTTGGGTGTGAAAGGATGTATGTACAAGGATGTTCATTTCACATAATTTATAATAGCAAAAAAAAAGAGAAACTAAAATCCAACAATAGAGGATTAGTTACAAAAAGTATGGTAAACCTAGACAATGGAACACTATAAAAATTAGATGTAGCTATGTATTTTATATACTTAGCAATATGTTGTTAAGTAAATAGTCAGCTATAGTACAATCTAATCCACAGAAAAGACTCTGGACAGTTATGCGCCTAATTCCTAACTATACTTATCCATAAGTGGTGAAATTATAGTTGTTGTTGTTTCCATTTTGCTTATATGTATTTTCTAATTTTAAAAAGTGAATTTATAGTTTGTATAATATTTGGAGGCTAAAATAGATAAATAAGGGTTGACTAGTCTTGATGGCATTTAAACATTCCTCCAACACTGAGACTATGAAACTGATTACCTGAAACTAAGTAACTAATATTGTGGCCCCTCCTCCCCTCTAACCAACCACACATGCACACGTAAGCACGCACACACACACACACACACACACACACACACACACACACAGCTAATTTGGAAGCTCTTTTTCATCCCCTGCATATATGTCAGTAGCAATGGCCAGAAAGCCCATCCCTGGAACATGGAGTTACAATGATAAGTCTCACAGTAATGGCAGGAATTTCAATGGTCACAGCAGTACTGCAGTAGCACATTCAAAATGACAACAAATGACAACATGGCTGAAATAACACCAGCTCTCTGCAAATAATAAACAGGATGGAGCGCTGCTTGGCTCAGGTGAACTCCACAGCTTGTTTTCTTTTTGTTGTATTTCCCCTTTCACAAAACCAAGACTTGCCTTTGGATCTCACAGGCCTAGGATACTATTATTTTGACAGTTGTTAGGTGGCATTGCAGAGGATGAAAGGGCACTAGTTAGCTTTCCCTCTAAACGCATGGCCCACTCCAAGCAGCATAAACACTATTATTTTGAGTTGATGGACAAGATTTACAGATGTAGAGGTTGAAAAGTTGAAAATTAGCAAGGAGAATTTGAGAATTACAATGAAGATAATACATGTGATCCATTTTGTCTGTAAAATAGGCCAAGAATTATATTTTTAGATGAATTTGTGTAAAGATAAATACATTTTAATTAGAGGCTGATATCTCAAATACCAGATCAAGATTAAGGTCAAGAGCAAATGCTAATCCTCCTAGTTCTCAGGAGTGTTGAGGATTTAGTTCTAAGAAGATAATTGACCTGAAAGTCCTTTGTACATTTTGTGAGGAGTTCTTATTGTTGTGTGAGTAATAGTAAGAAAACAATATTTAATTATACTCTGATTTCTTAAGAACACTAACTTTCACCAAAGATCTGTTCTTGCCTACTGTGTTAAGATACACAAAACCATATTAGGAATATCATTGTTTTTCTATGTTGAAAAAAAACTGAACCCAACATCTAGAACCCCACAAAACATGTAAAACATAAGGAAAAACAACTTCATTCAAATAGCCATGTCACAGTCCTTGCTTTAATATATTAAAAATATTGCACTGAAAGGAAGTTATAATTTAAAATGTTATTTGCACCAAGTCACTTCTGAAACAAATACTAAGATTTTAATCCTCTAGAAAACCTTTTATACAAAGTAATACTTTTAGAGCCTATATATGGGCACTCCATATGTTTTTCACTATTGACCTAAGAAAGGGATATCAGAATCATGTTTTATTGTTGCGAACTCTGACACTAAGAATGATGAGATGATCCACAGGCAGAAACTTTCAGGGCCAGGATTCTAATCCACATTTGATTCCAAGTCTCATGCCCTTTCTACTTTAAATGAGTTGCCCCTTTTCCTTGCCCATTGGGCAGAACCATGACATACTGTATATAGCTTTATGACTTGAAAACCCCTGATTTCTACAGAGGAGTAGCTTATGGAAAATGGCTTGTGTTAGGCAGATCACCCTATGCCCCACATGTGATCTCCTGGTTGCCTAACTCATGATTGCAATGAAGTCACAGTTATCCTAATCGCCCATCATCACATGACCAAGCTATGCAGGAAAGGTGTTTCCTCCCAAACACTGAGCATCTGGACCATTGTTTATGACAGAAATAACATTAGGGGCTGACCAAAGATAAAACAGTGGTCATGCAATTTAAAGACACATTCTATTAACAGGAAGATGTGTAGGTTACTGATGCATAGGGGTGGATTTGTTACTGTCATTCTTATATAGGCTCCATTTGAGTTGAAAAATAATAGAAATCATGATTTGAGGCCCACACTTAGATACTTTGTTAGAATTAAGAGAAAAGTGTCCCCCTAAAACCAACTGATAGAAAACATGTGAGAAGTATTTGGGGGTAATAGAGAAAGCCCAAATTTTATAATCTCATCACCTGGTTTTTAATACTTATTGGGTTCTAAGATCTTGGGCCAGTTTTTCAATCTTTTTGATCCTTAATTTCTTCATGTGTTAATTAGTTTCTACAGATCTCACAGTTAGGTGAGCCAGGACACAAAATCCGATCCCATTCAAGAGAGGCCTGTTACACATTACCATGCATGTGCATTTCAGAAGACAAGTGAGCCTGCACGTGTGGAGGGTACAGAGCAGGGGATTTGACCTTCCCCTGAGGGATACCAGAGACCAAGTAATGGTGGAGGGTACATGAGACAAGTCATTTCAGGAAAAGAAATGCTGATGGAAAGTTAAGTGCCTACATAAGGAATTCCAAGCCAAAACTACTAAAAGACTCAAAGCCCAGAGGAATTTGATGAGGCCATCTGAGGTTCTGAGGGAATAGATTTCCAAAGAGAGTTCATTTCCCAATTTGTGGAAAACCAAAATCCTGAAAGCTCCCTAAGCACATTTTAATCAAATGAGTTCTTTATCTGACATTCATTAAGCATTTTTACTGGGCAAACACTGAGGGGCCTTGCCAACAGGAGAATCTAGAATCAAGAGGGAGAAGCCAAGCTATAAACTAGGTAGGTTGGAAAGGTAAAAAGTAAGAATGAGAGCTAAGGAGAAAAGTTGCCAGCTTTAAGTCTCCAAGGTGAGTCTCTAGAGTTATGTGAGTTATAAGTTATGTTTTATCTCATGGGGTAATGTCCTCCTTGATCCCCTTTGCTGCCTCCACATCATTTCTCCTCCCCACTCCCTAATTCCTACTCCAAAACGAAAACAAACAACTCAGCTTCATTGAAGGATGTATCATTGGACCCACCTCACTACTGGTATCCTCATTCATTGAACAGTTTAGAACTTGGTGACTCTTTTTCTCCCACCACTTCTCTCATCATCTTGATAAGAGTCTTGGTGACTTCATCATCCATGTAGATTACTCATCCATTGCCAGGCCTCTCACTGCTATCCTTAGTTACATCTTGGACTTATCAACCAATATTACACCAGTCTGGAATTTCTTTCCTTAACACCCCATTCTTGGATGCCCACCTCCTATCTTACCAGCTCACATACTCTAACCTGCCCACATCAACAATTCTTTGGCCCACAATTTGTTACTTTCCATCATCCCTATCATATCCTCACTTTTTTCTTCCCCAGGTGGGTTTCTGTGATGTACTTCAAAATCACTCCCTTGCCCCTTCTACTCTCTTGCCCTATCCATCAAGGTGCCCTGGGAAAACAACAACCCTAGTCTGCAGGGACTATCAGCACAAACTCTCCACATGTGTGACAAAGTATGCCTCAAAGGAAGTGGAGGACTGGACAGATGCTCTCTGGGTGTGGCAATTCCCTCCAGCCAAAGAATTAATTGGCTCTTCAACATCTGCTGTTACATGCAGGTAAAAGAAATGAAAGCATTATTGACTTAGACAGATTAAGAAAAGGAGATTGAAGGGAAGGAGTATAATTTGAATTTACATCTGAAAAATAAGTCTTTGACTTTAAAATGAATAAAGTAATTGGAACTGCTAACGCATTGCCAGGCAGAGGTCAGACTTATTAAATAATAAAAATCTTTCTCATTTGCATTCAGCAAACTGCCTGACAGTGTGTGAAAGATAATAAATTTCCTAACAGAATTAGTCTCTTAGTCAAACATCAATCATTAACATCTTGTTAACCCTCAAGACATAGTTAACAAATTTCTTTGTAAAAAATAGGAAGAGGGGCTTCCCTGGTGGTGCAGTGGTTGAGAATCTGCCTGCCAATGCAGGGGACACGGGTTCGAGCCCTGGTCTGGGAAGATCCCACATGCCGCAGAGCGACTAGGCCCGTGACCCACAATGGCTGAGCCTGCACGTCTGGAGCCCATGCTCCACAACAAGAGAGGCCGCGATAGTGAGAGGCCCGCACACTGCGATGAAGAGTGGCCCCCACTTGCTGCAACTAGAGAAAGCCCTCGCACAGAAACGAAGACCCAACACAGCCATAAATAAATAAATAAATAAATAAATAAATAAAAATAGGAAGAAAAACTTGAAAAGGTAAAATTTATGGCACTGCTATGATAATAAACTTAATAAACATTTATCATAGAAAATTTGAAAAATACAGAAGACCTTCAAGATGGCTGAGGAGTAGGATGTGGAGATCACCTTCCTCCCCACAAATACATCAGAAATACATCTACATGTGGAACAACTCCTACAGAACACCTACTGAAAGCTGGCAGAAGACCTCAGATTTCCCAAAAGGCAAGAAACTCCCCACATACCTGGGTAGGGCAAAAGAAAAAAGAAAACACAGAGACAAAAGAATAGGGACAGGACCTGCACCTCTGGGAGGGAGCTGTGAAGGAGGAAAGGTTTCCACACACTAGGAAGCCCCTTCACTGGAAGAGACTGCGGTTGGTGGGGGGGAACCTTCGGATCCACGGAGGAGAGCGCAGCAATGGGGGTGCGGAGGGCAAAGCGGAGAGATTCCCGCACGAGGATCGGTGCTGACCAGCACTCACCAGCCCGAGAGGCTTGTCTGCTCACCCGCCGGGACAGGTGGGGGCTGGGAGCTGAGGCTTAGGCTTCAGAGGTCAGATCCCAAAGAGACGCCTGGGGTTGGCTGCGTGAACACAGCCTGAAGGGGGCTAGTGCACCACAGCTAGCCAGGATACAGTCCGGGAAAAAGTCTGGAACTGCCTAAGAGGCAAGAGACCATTGCTTCAGGGTGCTCAAGGAGAGGGGATTCAGAGCATCACCTAAAGGAGCTCCAGAGACAGGCGCGAGCCGCGGCTATCAGCGCGGACCCCAGAGACGGGCATGAAACACTAAGGCTGCTGCTGTAGCCACCAAGAAGCCTGTGGGCAAGCCCAAGTCACTACCCACACCTCCCCTCCCGAGAGCCTGTGCAGCCCGTCCAGGGTCCCGTGATCCAGGGACAACTTCCCCGGGAGAACGCATGGTGCGCCTCAGGCTGGTGCAATGACACGCCGGCCTCTGCTGCCACAGGCTCACCCTGCATTCCATACCCCTCCCTCACCCCGGCCTGAGTGAGCCAGAGCCCCCTAATCAGCTGCTCCTTTAACCCCATCCTGTCTGAGTGAAGAACAGATGGCCTCAGGCGACCTACACGCAGAGGCAGAGCCAAATCCAAAGCTGAACCCCAGGAGCTGTGCGAACAGAAGAGAAAAGGAAATTTCTCCCAGCAGCCTCAGGAGCAGTGGATTAAATCTGCACAATCAACTTGATGTACCCTGCATCTCTGGAATACCTGAATAGACAACGAATCATCCCAAAATTGAAACGGTGGCCTTTGGGAGAAACTGTAAACTTGGGGTTTGCTTTCTGCATCTAATTTGTTTTTGGTCTTAGGTATATCTTAACTTAGTATTTAGAGTTTAGTATAATTGGTAGATTTGTTTATTGATTTGGTTGCTCTCCTTTTTTTTTATATATATATACATATATATTCTTTTTGCCTTTTTCTCTTTTTGTGAGTATGTATGTGTATGCTTCTTTGTGTGATTTTTGTCTGTATAGCTTTGCTTTTACCATTTGTCCTAGGGTTCTGTCTGCCCATTTTTTTGTTTTTTGTTTTTTTTTAGTATAGTTTTTAGCACGTGTTGTTATTGGTGGATTTGTTTTTTGGTTTGGTTGCTCTCGTCTTTCTTTCTTTCCTTTTTTTATTACTTTTTAATTTTTTTTATTTTAAATAATTTTTTTAATTTTTATTTTAATAACTTTTTTACTTTATTTTATTTACCTATTTCTTCTTTCTTTCTTTCTTTCTTCCTTTTTTTCTCCTTTTTCATCTGAGCCATGTGGCTGATAAGGTCTTTGTGTTCTCGCCAGGTGTCAGGCCTGTGCCTCTGAGGTGGAAGAGCCAAGTTCAGGACACTGGTCCACCAGAGACCTCCCAGCTCCACGTAATATCAAACAGCGAATGCTCTCCCAGGGATCTCCACCTCAACGCTAAGACCCAGCTCCACTCAACAACCAGCAAGCTACAGTGCTGGACACCCCATGCCAAACAACTAGCAAGACAGGAACACAAGCCCACCCATTAGCAGAGAGGCTGCCTAAAAACATAATAAGGTCACAAACACCCCAAAACACACCACCAGACGCAGTCCTACCCACCAAGAAGACAAGATCCAGCCTCATCCACCAGAGCACAGGCACCAGTTCCCTCCACCAGGATGCCTACACAACCCACTGAACCAACCATAGTCACTGGGGGCAGACACCAAAAACAATGGGAACGATGAACCTGCAGCCTGTGAAAAGGAGACCCCAAACACAGTAAGTTAAGCAAAATGAGAACACAGAGAAACACACAGCAGATGAAGGAGCAAGGTAAAAACCCACCAGACCAAACAAATGAAGAGGAAATAGGCAGTCTACCTGAAAAAGAATTCAGAGTAATGATAGGAAAGATGATCCAAAATCTTGGAAACAGAATGGAGAAAATACAAGAAACGTTTAACAAGGACCTAGAAGAACTAAAGAGCAAACAAACAATGATGAGCAACACAATAAAGGAAATTAAAAATCCTCTAGAAGGAATCAATAGCAGAATAACTGAGGCAGAAGAACGGATAAGTGACCTGGAAGATAAAATAGTGGAAATAACTACCACAGAGCAGAATAAAGAAAAAAAGATGAAAAGAATTGAGGACAGTCTCAGAGACCTAAGGGACAACTTTAAATGCACCAACATTCGAATTATAGGGGTCCCAGAGGAAGAAAAGAAAAAGAAAGGGACTGAGAAAATATTTGAAGAGATTATAGTTGAAAACTTCCCTAATATGGGAAAGGAAATAGTCAATCAAGTCCAGGGAGCACAGAGAGTCCCATACAGGACAAATCCAAGGAGAAACATGCCAAGACACATATTAATCAAACTATCAAAAATTAAATACAAAGAAAAAATATTAAAAGCACCAAGGGAAAAGCAACAAATAACATACAAAGGAATGCCCATAAAGTTAAGAGCTGATCTTTCAGCAGAAACTCTGCAAGCCAGAAGGGAGTGGCAGGACATATTAAAGTGATGAAATGGAAAAACCAACAACCAAGATTACTTTACCCAGCAAGGATCTCATTCAGATTCAACAGAGAAATTAAAACCTTTACAGACAAGCAAAAGCTAAGAGAATTCAGCACCACCAAACCAGCTTTACAACAAATGCTAAAGGAACTTCTCTAGGCAGGAAACACAAGAGAAGGAAAAGACCTACAATAACAAACCCAAAACAATTAAGAAAATGGTAATAGGAACATACATATCGATAATTACCTTAAATGTAAATGGATTAAATGCTCCAAACAAAAGACACAGACTGGCTGAATGGATACAAAAACAAGACCAGTATATATGCTGTCTACAAGAGACCCACTTCAAACCTAGGGACACATACAGACCGAAAGTGAAGGGATGGAAAAAGATATTCCATGCAAATGGAAATCAAAAGAAAGCTGGAGTAGCAATTCTCATATCAGACAAAATAGACTTTAAAATAGAGACTATTACAAGAGACAAAGAAGGACACTATATAATGATCCAGGGATCGATTCAAGAAGAAGATATAACAATTGTAAATATTTATGCACCCAACATAGGAGCACCTCAATACATCAGGCAAATGCTAACAGCCATAAAAGAGGAAATCGACAGTAACACAATCATAGTAGGGGAAGTTAACACCCCATTTTCACCAATGGGCAGATCATCCAAAATGAAAATAAATAAGGAAACACAAGCTTTAAATGATACATTAAGCAAGATGGACTTGATGGATATTTATAGGACATTCCATCCAAAAACAACAGAATACACTTTCTTCTCAAGTGCTCATGGAACATTCTCGAGGATAGACCATATCTTGGGTCACAAATCAAGCCTTCATAAATGTAAGAAAACTGAAATCGTACCAAGCATCTTTTCCGACCACAACACTATGAGACTAGATATCAATTACATGAAAAAATCTGTAAAAAATACAAACACATGGAGGATAAACAATACACTACTAAATAACCAAGACATCACTGAAGAAATCAAAGAGGAAATCAAAAACTACCTAGAGACAAATGACAATGAAAACAGGACGATCCAAAACTTATGGGATGCAGCAAAAGCAGTTCTAAGAGGGAAGTTTATAGCAATACAATCCTACCTCAAAAAACAAGCAACATCTCAAATAAACAACCTAACCTTACACCTAAAGCAATTAGAGAAAGAAGAACAAAAAAAACCCCAAAGTTAGCAAAAGGAAGAAATCATAAAGATCAGATCAGAAGTAAATGAAAAAGAAATGAAGAAAACAATAGCAAATATCAATAAAACTAAAAGCTGGTTCTTTGAGAAGATAAACAAAATTAATAAACCATTAGCCAGACTCATCAAGAAAAAAATGGGAGAAGACTCAAATCAACAGAATTAGAAATGAAAAAGGAGAAGTAACAACTGACACTGCAGAAATACAAAGGATCATGAGAGATAACTACAAGCAATTATATGCCAATAAAATGGACAACCTGGAAGAAATGGAGAAAGTCTTAGAAAAGCACAACCTTCCAAGACTGAACCAGGAAGAAACAGAAAATATAAACAGACCAATCACAAGCACTGAAATTGAGACTGTGATTAAAAGTCTTCCAACAAACAAAAGCCCACAACCAGATGGCTTCACAGGCGAATTCTATTAAACATTTAGAGAATAGCTCACACTTAACCTTCTCAAAATCTTCCAAAATATAGCAGAGGGAGGAACACTCCCAAACTCATTCTACAAGGCCACCGTCACCCTGATACCAAAACCAGAGAAAGTTGTCATAAAGAAAGAAAACTACAGGCCAATATCACTGATGAACATGAATGCAAAAATCCTCAAGACAATACTAGCAAACAGAATCTAACAGCACATTAAAAGGATCATACACCATGATCAAGTGAGGTTTATCCCAGGAATGCAAGGATTCTTCAATATATGCAAATCAATCAATGTGAAACAGCATATTAACAAATTGAAGGAGAAAAAACATCTGATCATCTCAATAGATGGAGAAAAAGCTTTTGACAAAATTCAACACCCATTTATGATAAAAACCCTCCAGAAAGTAGGCACAGAGGCAACTTACCCAGCATAATAAAGGCCATATATGACAAATCCACAGCCAACATCGTTCTCAATGGTGAAAAACTGAAACCATTTCCTCTAAGATCAGGAACAAGACAAGGTTGTCCATTCTCACCACTATTATTCAACATAGTTTTGGAAGTTTTAGCCACAGTAATCAGAGAACAAAAAGAGAAAAAAGCAATACAAATTGGAAAAGAAGAAGTAAAACTGTCACTGTTTGCAGATGACATGATATTATACATAGAGAATCCTAAAGACACTACCAGAAAACTACTAGAGCTGATCAATGAATTTGGTAAAGTAGGAGGATACAAAATTAATGCACAGAAATCTCTTGCATTCCTATACACTAACAATGAAAAATCAGAAAGAGAAATTAAGGAAACACTCCCATTTACTATAGCCACAAAAAGAATAAAATACCTAGGAATAAACCTACCTAAGGAGACAAAAGACCTGTAAGTAGAAAACTATAAGACACCAATGAAAGAAATTCAAGATGATACAAACAGATGGAGAGATATACCATGTTCTTGGATTGGAAGAATCAACATTGTGAAAATGACTATACTACCCAAAGCAATCTGCAGATTCAATGCAATCCCTATCAAACTACCAATGGCCTTTTTCACAGAACTAGAATAAAAAATTTCACAATTTGTATGGAAACACAAAAGACCCCAAATAGCCAAAGCAATCTTGAGGAAGAAAAAAGGAGCTGGAGGAATCAGGCTCCCTGACTTCAGACTATACTACAAAGCTACAGTAATCAAGACAGTATGGTACTGGCACAAAAACAGAAATATAGATCAATGGAACAGGATAGAAAGCCTAGAGATAAACCCATGCACATATGGTCACCTCATTTTTGATAAAGGAGGCTAGAATACACAATGGAGGAAAAACAGCCTCTTCAATAAGTGGTACTGGGAAAACTGGTCAGCTATATGTAAAATAATGAAATTAGAACACTCCCTAACACCATACACAAAAATAAACTCAAAATGGATTAAAGACCTAAATGCAAGGCCAGACACTATCGAACTCTTAGAGGAAAACATAGGCAGAACACTCTATGACATAAATCACAGCAAGATCCTTTTTGACCCACCTCCTAGAGAAATGGAAACAAAAACAAAAATAAACAAATGGGACCTAATGAAACTTAAAAGCTTTTGCACAGCAAAGGAAAACATAAACAAGACAAAAAGACACCCCTCAGAATGGGAGAAAACATTTGCAAATGAAGCAACTGACAAAGGATTAATCTCCAAAATTTATAGGCAGCTCATGCAGCTCAATATCAAAAAAACAAACAACCCAATCCAAAAATGGGCAGAAGACCTAAATAGACATTTCTCCAAAGAAGATATACAGATTGCCAACAAACACATGAAAGGATGCTCAACATCACTAATCATTAGAGAAATGCAAATCAAAACTACAGTGAGGTAGCACCTCACACCAGTCAGAATGGCCATCATCAAAAAATCTACAAACAATAAATGCTGGAGAGGGTGTGGAGAAAAGGGAACCCTCTTGCACTGTTGGTGGCAATGTAAATTGATACAGCCACTATGGAGAACAGTATGAAGCTTCCTCAAAAAACTAACAATAGAACTACCATACGACCTAGCAATCCCATTCCTGGGCATATACCCTGAGAAAACCATAATTCAAAAAGAGTCATGTACCACAGTGCTCATTGCAGCACTATTTACAATAGCCAGGACATGGAAGCAACCTAAGTGTCCACTGACAGATGAATTGATAAAGAAGATGTGGCACATATATACAATGGAATATTACTCAGCCATAAAATGAAACTTAACTGAGTTATCTGTAGTGAGGTGGATGGACCTAGAGTTTGTCATACAGAGTGAAGTAAGTTAGAAAGAGAAAAAAAATACCATATGCTAACACATATGTACAGAATCTAAAAAAAAAATGGTTCTGATGAACCTATGGGCAGAACAGGAATAAATACGCAGACGTAGAGAATGGTCTTGAGGACACGGGGAGTGGAAAGGGCAAACTGGGACGAAGTGAGAGAGTGGCATGGACATATATACACTACCAAATGTAAAATAGATAGCTAGCGGGAAGCAGCTGCATAGCACAGGGAGATCAGTTCGGTGCTCTACGACCACCTAGAGGGGTGGGATATGGAGGATGGGAGGGAGACGCAAGAAGGAGGAGATGTGGGGATATATGATATGTATAGCTGATTCACTTTGTTATAAAGCAGAAATTAACACACCATTGTAAAGCAATTATACTCCAATAAAGATGTTTAAAAATAAATAAATAAAAATAAAAAGATAGCAGTTGAGAAAAAAAAAAAAACACTACCAAGAATAATTTTGTAAAAAATGAGTGTATGCAATTCTGATCACTGGTTTTTGTTAGATCATATTGGAAAAAGTGGAATAAAAGAGTAGAAGGATACAATCAGTTTTAAGGCTTCTTATTGGCAAAGCCAATTTGCCTTACAGAAAGTTCGTATGTTCTCGAAATTTTGTTAGTGGTTTTTACTCTTCAGAGTGGAAGATTTCCTAGGAAGGTAGACAAACACAGAAAGTACCTTGAAAAAAGTGGGGAGGCTTAAGTTCAGACCTGGCCAATATTGGGCCCTTGGGATAATGGTGCAGCTCACTTCCCCTCAATTGAGTAATTTTATGTAAGGACTCTATAGTTCTGAAAGATGCACAGTGGTGCCTAAGGTATGCCAATGAAAGAAGCCTTTTACAACAAAATCAGCAAAGGTCCTCAACTGCTGTAGACCTCAAATGCTCATCCATACAATGATCTCCCCACCAGTGGTTCCCAGACTCAAAGGCACAACCAAATCCTCTGGGGGCATGTTAAAGTTCCTAACACACACACACACACACACACACACCCACACCCACACCCACACACACACACACACACACCCTTACTTTCCTGGATCCACTCTCTAAAGATTCTAACTCAGCAAGTCTTAGGCTGGGGCTAGGAATTTGTATTTTTAACACTGTCCCTAGGCAATTCTGGTATAGATGAGCCTCTTATAAGAGCTAATTTCTGAAAATCTATCAAGCTTTGAATTTTCATGAGTCTCTCATGATAGAGTTACCACTGCTTTGTAAATATGATGGGGAGAGTTCTAAATTTTTTTAAGAAAGAGAGTATTTAATTTTGCAAGTTTTTAATGGTTATTTTATGCTCAAACATACTCCAATATCAGTTTCTTTCAAAGAATTCTCAAATGTATCTATACACTTATTTGCATAAGCCTGTGGTTTTGTAATCAAAACTATTTATTTGCTGGCCTTTTCTTCCTTTAAATGTATGTTAAAATATATTTTAATATCCAGGGAATTTATTTAGACTTGTTTATCAATGTTCCCATGGTACTTCCTTCCTACCTCCATCCTCTGGCCCAAGATAGTAACAGTTGGGTTAAAGCTGACTGCACCACCAGGCAAGAGTGCTTCACATTGAGCTGGCCTCCCTCTACTTGCCTTTCCATTAGCAATAATAACAGCAACAATTAAGACATTCATTGAGCGCTTACCAGGTATAAGACAATGTATGGAAATTTCTATAGAGATCACCTTGGCTCCCTGATATTAGTCAATGCTAACTTGTAGCTCACTGGATGTCATAGATTTATTAATTCTACCAAGATAAATAAATATAAAATATACTTGCTCTTAAAAGATGAATAAAATATCACACATACTGTTCAGGTATATTTTCAGACTCCAATATAAAATGAATGTATGAGGGAACTCATAAATGCTATAACAAGTATTTGAGAAGTTAGGTACACATAGGTGATAAATAACAGATCTCTGCATTTAGATACAAACGTGGCCATTGCCCAACATGGCCATAACCCTTGATCTTTGGGGCTATCTTTTCCGCCAAATAGAAATTATTTGCCTCTCTACCAGACAAAAACCTACTAGTCACCATGGTGTCCCTATAGAGCTATAGAACAGCTCAGTCAATAGAAAGTCTATTGAACTGCACTGACACTGTCATGACAGAAGATACAGTATCCTCATTTTCCTACTTCCAAGTTTGGGATAGTTTTCATGACAACCTGAAGTTAGTGAAAATATTACAGCTAATGAACTAGTGCTATCAACCAGTGAGTGGGTGAGAAATCTTTTCTTAGAAATGTGGCACAGCTTTCTGGGATCAAGCACCAAAAAAATTAAAAAAAAAAAGGAAGGAAGGAAGAGAGGGAAGGAAGGAGGGAGGGAGAAAAGGAGTGAGGGAGGGAGGAAGGAAAGAATGAATGAAGGGAGGGAGGGAGGAAGGAAGGGAGGGAGGGAGGGAGGGGAAAAAGCAGAAAACAGGATTTCAAGTTTCATCCCTCATATTTCATGCCTAGAATTTGGATTCACTCAAAATATGCTATTTTCTTAGGGATTTTACCCAACAGTGTTTATAGTTCTGTCAAAATCAAGGCAATCTGAATTGCATACTAAAAATATCTCAATAAATATAGCATTATGCTTGAAAGACTAGAGGAATGCTAAAGTTACTTATGGCTTGTTCATGTAACAATTTTGATGTATACTGATGGCAAATATTCTGTGGTTAAATCAGATATGCTACATGTTCACTGTTAAGATACTACTTTACTTTATGTTGGTTTTGATATATACATTGCTATTTGGATTTTTTATTCCTTTAGGGGTAAGGGTATGACAACTTTTTTTTTACAATTTTTAAAGGTTACACTCCATTTATAGTTATTACAAAATACCAGCTATATTCCCCATGCTGTACAATACATCCTAGTAGACTATCTTATACCCAATAGTTTGTACCTCTCACTCCTCCACACCTATATCACCCCTGTTGCATCTCCCCACTGGTAACCACTAGTTTGTTCTCTATACCTGTAAGTGTGCTTCTTTTTTGTTATATTCACTAGTTTCTTGTATTTTTTTAGATTCCACATATAAGTGATATACAGTATTTGTCTTTGTCTATCTGACTTTTTTCACTTAGGATAATGCCCTCCAAGTCCATCCATATTGCTGCAAATGGCAAAATTTTGTTCTTTTTTATGAATGAGAAGCATTCCA
The DNA here is from genome assembly GCF_009873245.2 of Balaenoptera musculus. Taxonomy (NCBI): domain Eukaryota; kingdom Metazoa; phylum Chordata; class Mammalia; order Artiodactyla; family Balaenopteridae; genus Balaenoptera; species Balaenoptera musculus. The sequence continues at coordinate 91,690,627 of NC_045790.1, forward strand.
TAATATATATATGTGTGTGTGTGTATATATATATATATATACACACACACACACACACACACACACACACACACAAATATATATACCACAGCTTTTTCATCCATTCATCTGTTGAATGATGATGGTTGCGTCCATATCTTGGCAATTGTAAATAATGCTGCTATGAACATTGGGGTGCATGTATCTTTTCAAATTAGTGTTTTTGGTTTTTTTGGATATATACCTAGGAGTGGAATTACTAGGTCATATGGTAGTTCTATTTTTAGTATTTTTTTTTCATTCTGATCAGCAGCCACTTTTTTTTTCATTAATTGTATATATTTTGTCCTTTATAATTTATTTTTTATTACAGTAGAGTTGATTTACAATGTTTCAGGTATACAGCAAAGTAATTCATAGATGTATATATATTCTTTTTCAGATTCTTTTCCATTATAGGTTATTACAAGATATTGAATATAGTTCCCTGTGCTGTATGTTAGGTCCTTGTTGGTTATCTATTTTATATATAGTACTGTGCATCTGTTAATCCCAAATTCCTAATTTATCCCTACCCCCTCCACTTTCCCCTTTGGTAACCATAAGTTTGTTTTCTATGTCTGTGAGTCTGTTTCTATTTTATAAATAAGTTCATTTGTATCATTTCTTCAGATCCCACATATAAGTGATATCATATGACATTTGTCTTTATCTGACTTATTTCACATAGTATGATAATCTCTAGGTCCATGCATGTTGCTGCAAATAGCATTATTTCACTCTTTTTTATGGCTGAGTAATATTCCATGCTGTATATATACCACATTTCTTCCACAAGGTTGGGGAGAGGGGTTGGGATGAATTGGGAGACTGGCATTGACACATATACACTAACATAAATAAAATGGATAACTAATGAGAGCATACTGTATAGCACAAGGAACTCTACTCAATGCTCTGTGGTGACCTAAATGGAGAGGTAATCTAAAAAAGAGTGGATATATGTATATGTATAACTGATTCACTCTGCTGTATAGCAGAAACTAACACAGCATTGTAAAGCAACTATACTCCAATAAAAATTAATTTTAAAAAAAGTGGCATGAGTGAACATCCTTGTCTTGTTCCTGATTTTAGAGCGAACGCTTTCAGCTTTTCACAGTTGAGAATGATGTTATCTGCGGGTTTGTCATATATGGCCTTTATTATGTTGAGGTATGTTCCCTCCATGCGCACTTTCTGGAGAGTTTTTATCATAAATGGATGTTGAATTTTATCAAAAGCTTTTTCTGCATCTATTGAGATAATCATATGGTTTTTATTCTTCAATTTGTTAATATGGTGTATCACATTGATTGATTTGCGTATATTGAAGAATTCTTGCATCCCTGGAATAAATCCCACTTGATAATGGTGTATGATCCTTTTAATATGTTGTTGGATTCTGTTTGCTAGTATTTTGTTGAGGATTTTTGCATCTATATTCACCAGTGATATTGGTCTGTAATTTTCTTTTTTTGTAGTATCTTTGTCTGGTTTTGGTATCAGGGTAATGGTGGCCGCATAGAATGAGTTTGGGAGTGTTACTTCCTCTGCAATTTTTTGTAAGAGTTTGAGAAGGATGGGTGTTAGCTCTTCTCTAAATGTTTGGTAATATTCACCTATGAAGCCATCTGGTCCTGGACTTTTGTTTGTTAGAAGTTTTTTCATTACCAATTCAATTTCAGAACTGGTAATTGGTCTGTTCATATTTTCTATTTCTTCCTGGTTCAGTCTTGGGAGACGGTACCTTTCTAAGAATTTGTCCATTTCTTCTAGGTTGTCCACTTTATTGGTGTACAGTTGTTCATAGTAGTCTCTTATGATTCTTTGTATTTCTGTGGTGTCATTTGTAACTTCTCCTTTTTCATTTCTAATTTTATTGATTTGGTCCCTCTCCCTTTTTTTCTTGATAACTCTGGCTAAAGGTTTATCAATTTTGTTTATCTTTTCAAAGTACCTGCTTTTAGCTTCATTGATCTTTTCTATTGTTTTTTTTAGTCTCTCGTTTATTTCTGCTCTGATCTTTATGATTTCTTTCCTTCTACTAACTTTGGGCTTTGTTTGTTCTTCTTTCTCTAGTTGCTTTAGGTGTAAGGTTAGGTTGTTTATTTGAGATTTTTCTTGTTTCCTGAGGTAAGCTTGTATCACTATAAATTTCCCTCTTAGAACTGTTTTTGCTGCATCCTGTAGTTTTTGGATCATCATGCTTTCATTTTCATTTGTCTCTAGATTTTCTTAATTTCCTTTTTGATTTCTTCAGTGATCCATTGGTTGTTTAGCAGCATATTGTTTAGCCTACACGTGTTTGTGTATTTTGCAAATATTAACAGACATAAAAGGAGAACCTGACATTAACACAATAATAGTAAGGGACTTTAACACCCCACTAACATCAATGGACAGATCACCCAGACAGAAAATCGATAAGAAAACATAGGCTTTGAATGACACATTAGCACAAATGGACTTAATTAATATATAGAGAGCATTCCATCTGAAAGCAATAGAAATACACATTCTTTTCAAGCATACATGGAAGATTCTCCAGGACAGATCACATGCTAGGCCACAAAACAAGTCTTGGTAAGTTTAAGAAAACTGAAATCATATCAAGCATCTTTTCCAACCACAACGCTATGAGATTAGAAATCAACTATAAGGAAAAAAAGTTTTTATAAGGATTTCATACAGAAATTTCCAGAGCTTTATGCTTTAAAATGTATTCAAGAACTATAGGAAAGTCTGGGAAATATCAAAAATCCTTCTGACCTGAAAATGATCTCTTTAGATGGAAGCTGAACAGAGAAAGAAATAACCTTATTTTTTCCCTGCTATTTGAAGCAAGAAATATTCACATATTTTAGATGGTCCTAGAACTTGGGTTATTTTTTCTTTCTTTCCTTTGTACTTTAAGCTTTCAATTCATATTGATGGAAGAAAATGCCAGAAGATGACCAAAGCCATGATAAGCTGGAACATCTGGAAAGAGCCAGATAGGCATTTGGATGAATATCCCTTATAAAAATCTACCTTCCAATCTCATAAGGGAAAAAAAGTTCTTAGGGTATTCCCTGTACTCTGTGGTTTGGCTAACCAAAAATACCTTCAAAAGACTCTTTATAGTAGTACCATGAAATCTCTAATTTTGGTTTTTAGTGGAAACAGGAATCACAATGCCAATAACAAAAGGAAATAAAATTAAATTTTTCTGAGTTTCCCAAAGTCAGTCAACATTTCAGTTATCCAGCATTCAGTGTAAGTATTCTTAACCATAACATGTCAGCCTTTGGAGACACAAAACATAGCGCCCCACCCAGATTCACACACTAGGTGCTGGGGTTGACCCAGATGGCCTCTCCTGTCCCTTTCATGAATGGCTTCGTGTGCATTGAGAGTTGCAGAGAAGAGAGGAAGTGTAAATAAGTCAGTCTCTTCCACCCCAAACACAAGAGAAAGACTGCAAAAGGAACTGACCATTAGTGAACACCAGTATGGCCAGACACATTACAGATGCCACTCCCTGTAAGGTAAATGTTATCCTCCTCCTTTTAACAAACAAGGAGACCAGGTCTAAGAGAATTTAAGCAACTTGCGCAGGATCACAGAGGACCATGCACCAGGAACATTTGCATTGCAAAATTCACTTCAGTGGAAAACCATTCCTCCCTACAGGCATCCTCAGCCTATTAAACCCTGAGCCAAAGGCTGCTGGCCAGCAAGAAATCAAAGATGCCTCCTGTGTGATCAATCTTTGACAAAACAAGCAGGAAAAGGGGGGATACAGACTCCAGTGTTTTGACTCCAAAACCAGAGTCATTCTCCTACTTCTGCAACCTGAGAACGAACCAGAGGACCTCTAAGCATCACAGATGCTCTTAGCACCCTAGGCTCTGGTTCAGCCTGGGGTTCAAAAAGGAAGGCCTGTTTTTCTGACCACATTCATTTTCTGGGTGTGCTCAAATAGGAATATCTAGCTTCACCACATCTGCAGTGCCCTACTAAAATCACACACAGTCCCCTAAAGTTGAAACGCCCACACCAGTTTTGGAGAGAGGCTGGAACATGTGTCCATTGTTTTTCTAACAAGTACTCCATTCTGAATATGATGCTAATGGGATGCAATGAGAAAACTCATTAAAAAAAATCACTGCTCCCCATTTACTGAAAGTTCATATTTTAAACCTTTGTAATGAATCAGTCAACAGGTGTATTACTAAAGAGACCTGCCAAATTATAAACAATGACCTGTCAAAGTCCAGAGCTATGACAGAAAAGAAAAACAACAATGTATCAAGCTATCCAAAAGCAACAAAAAAGATACAACTAAAGCTTGAGAAAACTGACAGGTTAAATTTTACTTGAATTTATTTAGACGGAATGGTCTTGAGATGTGGTTAGTTTTGATGATCTATTATTGCCAGGAGCAAGAAGCTTTGTATGAATTAATCTAAAAACCAGTTGTACTTGGTAGGTTTTCATCAGGGTTTAAATGTCAATCTTAAACATCTTGATCAATAGCTTAATACGGCTCAACTACTCTGGAGTACAATTTACAGGTAAATCAAATTGACATGCCTCACAGGGTCCAGTTTCTCAAAATTAAACGCCATACTAGAACTGCAGTATAAATGAGTATAGTGGACAACCCATCATTCTCAACTTTCTCCCAAGCTAAACTCTCAACCATGCTTAAGTCATTCTCCATTCAATTAGCACTTGTCTGGAGTCAGGCTTCATGAATGTCACTAAGAATGGAGAAATAACCAAGGCACAGTACGTTCCTCCAAGAGACACAAAATCTACTTTATGGCACAAAGTTGATGGTCAAGTAAACCATCAATGGCAGGATAATCTGATGGCGTTAAGTCCAGAGAACTTTGTGAATGTCAGGCTCAGAACCATTTCAGCCCAATTCAGTGAAGGTTTTCAAGAAAAAAATATACAAATGAAATTATTTACAAAACGGAAACAGACTCAGACTCCGAAAACACACTTACAGTTACCAAAGGGGAAATGGGGGGAGGGGATAAATTAGGATTTTGGGATTAACATATATACACTGCTATATATAAAATAGATAATCAACAGGACCTACTGTATAGCCCAGGGAACTCTACTCAGTATTCTGTAATAACCTATATGGGAAAAGAATCTGAAGAAGAATGGATATATGTATACGTATAACTGAGTCACTTTTCTGTACACCTGAAACTAATACAACATTGTAAATCAACTATATTCCAATGTAAAATAAAAATTAAATTAAAAAAATAACCCATAAGTGTGAGAAATAGCACAAATACCTACTTATTTAGCCAGTAGAAAATCTAAGGCACCCTGGTTAGCTAATACGAATCGGGCTAAGGGATTTAGGGATGTCTGTTGTGCTGCAGTACAATCTTTTCGGCTATTTGACCAATGGCGGCTGATAGATTTCTGATCATCTTTATGTTTACATACACTCCTGCATTAGGAACCAAGATTCCCCAAGATTTTGCCACTGGTGTCTTGGTATCTTGCTAACATATATTGCTTGACTCTGTAAAGAAGACAGAAAGGAGGTGCATCTACTTCCTGATGTATAGACATGGGGTAACATAATGTTCTAATAAACATAAACCTTCTATTTGTCAGCTATTAAAAGAAGAAAATGTGAAGCTTCATCTAATTCTTGAAGAACAAGTAAAAGTTTACCAGATAGAGAAGGAAGAAGAGGATAACAGGTAAAGGGAAAAGCATGTGGAAAGGCACAGAGGTAGGAGAAAACATTGTATGTTTGAATGAGGCATGGTGCAGAGCCCCCTAGCCAACACACAATGAACAAACAGCATGAGCAAGAAAACAAACCTTTGTCACACTCGGAGGTTTTGGAATTCTTGTTACCACAGCATAACCTAGGCAATCCTGGCTGACACAACAGTCACATGTCCTTGGGCATGGATTTCTGAGTCTCAATTTCCTCATCTGTTAAAAAAAAAAAAAAGGTAACAATGATATCACTCTCACTGGAATATTATAATAATAAAAATAAGCTAATAGATGTGAACTTGCTTTGTAAACTGACAACTGTTTTCCTTTATTCAGTGAACTTAAGATATTATTATTGATTTCTTTTAAGAGAGCAAATGGCAAGAGAGGAAAGAATTACTACCCAATGTTACTTTTTTCTCTCACATAAAACTTTATCTTCCATTTTGACTAGTCTTCTACACTGACTGCAAGGTCTTTAGGTAAAACTCCGTATGCCTCAAGTGGCAATTCTAGGAAGATCCACCTTATCCCTCATTGACACAATATAAACAAACCTCTAGCAGGCCTAGACCTCCTTTGATGAGCCTTTCTGAAATGTGTACATCCATATCTTAGCAGACATACCACTGTCAGCTTTAGCTACAACAAAATTTCCTCTAATATGTGATTCTCACTCCCATTAACCTCCTCATTCTACCAAACTTTGAATTCATTTGTTTACTCAATTAGCAATCATAAAAATATATTGAGCACCTTCTCTATGCACAGAACATTGCTACAGTCAGGGTGGCTATGTTTTCTGAAGCTCAAATTAGGACAGATGTTCAAACAACCAAAAACGTACAGGCAAGAACAGAGTGCTTACAACTGAGCCCACTGTGGATAGAAGTCCAATGCACTATCTATTGTGTGAGCACATCGTGGATAATTCGGCATATATGATATCTAGGGGACATTCATTCATTGATTCATTCAACAAATACTTATTGACTCCCTATTAGGTGCTGGGGCTGCTAATGATAAACAAAAATAGACACCACTTCTGCCTGCGAGTTACTTACTACCATCTGAAATGGGAGACAGAAATGAGTGAAATAGTCACGGATACAAGTAAACTGGCAAATGTGATAAGTGATTGGTATGATATCCTAAAGTGGCAAGGTACTTAATTTAGTCAGGGAGGCCAAAGAAGCTCTCCTCAGGAAATAACGCTTCAACTGAGATTTGAAGGTAACTAAGTAGAGACGAGAGGGAAGAGCATTCCATTCAGAAGGAAAGCATGTGTAAAGGCACTGCAGCAGAGTAAGTAGAGGAGACCAAAAGAAAGCAGGAATAGAGAATGCTAGAAGGAGAATAATGTGAAGTGAGGCTGGATCCAAAGAAGGTCAAGTAGGAAATGCTCAGCACTTATGTGCTTATACCAAGAGCGATAAGAAGCCATTGAAAAGATACCTAGAGGTATCAGACATGACATCAATTTGACCTTGAGTGGCATAATGTCTGTCAGGAGGACTACATATATCCAGCATTAGCAATAAATTAAGGGAAATACCAGAAGGTAAACTCTCCAAAGTCAGGGATCTTTGTTCACTGAAGTACTTCAAATACCTAGAACAGTACCTGGTTCAAGGGAGGAACTCAATAAATATTTGCTGAATGAATAATGATACAAGCCTTTGAGTGGCTGGAAGAAGAAGCATCACTTCCAGAGATCAGACAGGATGTCAGGAGGCAACATGTGAGCTACATCTTGAAGACTAGGTAGGATCAGGCTAGTAGAGATGAAGAGCTCAGGCATTCCAGGAAGATATTCCAGAGAAAGAGGCCTGTCTGGGCAAAGGCAGGGAGGCCACCAGGGCATGGACAGGATGAGCCGTTCACCTTGGCTGGAAGACAGGGTGCATGAAGGAATGTCATGCAAGGTAAACTGCAAAGGTAGGCTAAGGTTAAATGCTACAGGGTCACCTTGAATGCCAAAGTTACTTCCCAAGCTTATCCATATATCTTCTCTTGGCACTAGGAGTTCCCACCCACAGAAACACTGTGTGCTGCAGCAGGAGGAAACAGGCTCCAGGAACTCCAACTTGAAAAGTAAGAACTCTACACCAATGTGATGATAGGCTTTTTTGTGTGTTTTTATTTGGGAATTCCAGCACATGAGCCAGCCCTCCTCAGCATACCCTCCAGAGAGCCACTGGGACCGTCCTCCCTCTATCTGACACGTGGATCTCACCACCCCAGCGTGCACTTGTCCTACCCTTGGGGAGGTGGAAAAGGGGATGTGGAACTGAACAAATGTAATCCAGAATTCCAGGCACTGTCCAGGAGAAGCATGTGTGGCAGCTCAGTCATGCAGAACTTCTAAGGAAGTGCTTTTCCCATGGAGACTCCAAACCCTGTTTACTTGCCACTATTAATATATGCTGAATCACACGTGGAGAAATCAGAACTGTTGGAATGAATTACTGATCACAAGAGTTATGAGTGTTAGTTGGAGGCAGGAATGAAATTCAAGATAGGCTATTTCACTCCGTGTGTGGGTGTATCTCATTCTTTTCTTAATTTTTAGATATTGGGTTCACTAAAAGAGTAACAGTCTAGAAGTCAGGAGCCCAATGGTAATCCTGGGTTGCCACAAACTATGTTAAGACTTAGTTACTTAACCTTTCTGGATTTCCTCATCTATTAAAAACAAATAAAGTAGGAGGTTGGGGGAGGGGGCAGAGGTGGAGAGCCAGGGGTTGGGGAGGTGAATAACAGGCATGCCGTGGCTGGAACATACCAAAGTCTTTCATTTTGAAAGTAGCATTTGGGCGAGGGATGGTCCAGGACAGCAGAAAGTGGGTGGTGTGTGGAATCCGAGCTGGCTTTGAGTCCCAGTCCTCTGCTCGCTGGTCATGTGTCCTTCCAAGCAAGGCTCAACTGAGTGCTCACTCTGCCTATTCGAAATGCTTTACAGTGTTAACTCAATTAATCCTTATAGCTAACTCCATGAGGGGGATTATCCCATTTTTATAAATGAGGATACTGAGGCACAGAGATGATAACTTGCTCAAGGGCAGTAGAATTGACTACAGAGCCTTACCACTCTTTACCACTCCACTCTTCTGCACTAAAAGAAAGATGGTGAGTAACTCACTGAACCTCTTTTAAGATTTTGTGCTCCCATAATGTATATAAATAATAGTAATACCAAAAATGCCCACCTTAAATTGTAAAAAAAATACTATATAAAGGTGAGTTGGAAAACACTTAAGTCAAATCACAGGCTGACATCTAAAGGACCTTCTAGCTCCAATTCAACATCAACACTAATAATGATATCTGTTTAGCATCTAATGTACTCCAATACTCCAATAGGCATCTTTACCCCTATTTTTCAGAAAAGGAAATTGAGGCAGCTAGTAAGCACTGGTCCTAGCATCACTCTGGAGCATTTGAACTCAAGTCTGCCTGGGTCCTGCAGGCCATACGCTTAGGATTCAATGCTGAAACTCTCCCAGAGGCCCCAGGAATCTCAGCACAAAGAGTCCTGAGTCCACACAGATAAACTGGGCCAATATGTTTCTAGAACTTTTTGATCTTCAAATCACTCTGGAGTGAGGAAATGAGAAAGGCAAGGAGCATCTCCAGATCATTCAGTTGGAAAAGACGAATGTTCCTGGGGATATTCAGAAGATGCTCTGCCTGCCTTCTACAGTTACAGAAGGATAGGCCTCTCCAGAGGACTATTCCTATTTACGTTCACATGGTCACCAGCCAGTCCGGGAAATCAACCTGAACACCCTGTAGACTAGGATATGATCTTCTGCCCAGACCATGGTAAGCAGCAGCTCTCAGGCCTCCACATGTTTTAGATGGCCCAAGAAGATGACCTGGTACCAAGTGGGTGCTAAGGGCCAGACACCGAGGGCCTACTCAGGTGCGTGTCCTGGGGAAAACTGTGGGCCTGGTGCAGAGGCCCGACCAGTTCTCACCACAACCCTATCAAGAGGCCAATTTGGTGCAGTGTAAAGACAACCAAGTCTTTGAAGCCAGACAGACTGAGGTATTCTAAATCCTATCATGCTACTTATAGGCTTTATGTCCCTGGGCAAGTGATTTACCAATCAGTACCTCAGTTTCCTCATCTGTAAAATGAAGACAGTCATACCTGCTTCAAAGGGTTGCTATGAGGACTTCCTGAGGTAATATATATAAAGTTCCTGGCACATACTGGGTATTCAAAAACACTCATCTCCCCTTCCCTGCTGAGAAAGAAGGGCTCTCCTCTAACACTTGGTCCCCATTAGAAGATAAAAGAGTACCCAGAGAAACCTGAGAGAGAATACAGCTTCCTCAGGGTAACATCAGTTACTTAATACTCATTCATTCATTCAGTAAAAATTTACTGAGCACCTACTGTGTGCTGAGCACTATACTGAGTGCTTGGGAGGAACCAGACATGGAGCCTTGGTACCACCTTGCCCACCACCCCACACACACTCTCCTGCTCCCTGCCAGACCACCTGAGGCAGAGAAAAGGGTCAGAAAGAACCATCTCCCTCTCAGAAGCAGGAGGTCACAGAGCAGAGCCAGTAGTCCAGTGAATCCACGGTGTGGTTGCAGCCAAGAAGGGCAGAGCGTCCAGGTGCTCAGAATTGCTCTATATGGAGAGAGGGGTGGAGCGAAACTACTCCTTTAACCCCTCCTCCCAGCCCCAGCCCTGCATGCACATAGGAGGTACTTATCAGGAAGACAGAGTAGATTCTAGGGCAAAGCAGACTGGGGAACATTGTGAATGGAGGGCCTTTGGGGCCTAAAGTATAGGAATTTATAACTCTGTGATCCTTGCCTGGGAAGAGGTTCCCAGCAGGAACCCAGAGCATGCTCAAAAAGCCCCTGGAGACTGATCACTGATTTTTCTATTAAGGCAATTATAAAAGATATCAAAGGAGTTGGGAATAATGGGGTGTCAGACTGGTGGGAGATTTCTTTCTGATATTTCTCATATGTATCCCAAATTCAGTTCCATCTATAATCAATATTGTGATCCACATTCCGAGATATGACTGGCTAAGGCACCATCTTGCTGTAGGGCCATATTATAAAGTCCAGCAACACCCCTTCCATCCTAGGCCAGCCTTATGTGTTCCCTTCTAGATGCAAATTTCAGGAGGATATAGACAAAGAGGAACATGAGAGAAGCACAGGACACAGGATGTTAAGTCTGCAGCAAAGAAGACTAGAACCTGTGGACATGATCTCTGTTTTCAAATATGAGCACAGGGGCTCCCCTGGTGGCGCAGTGGTTGGGAATCTGCCTGCCAGTGCAGGGGACACGGGTTCGAGCCCTGGTCTGGGAGGATACCGCGTGCCGCGGAGCAACTGGGCCCGTGAGCCACAACTGCTGAGCCTGCGCATCTGGAGCCTGTGCTCCGCAACGGGAGAGGCCGCGATAGTGAGAGGCCCGCGCACCGCGATGAAGAGTGGCCCCCACTTGCCACAACTAGAGAAAGCCCTCGCACAGAAACGAAGACCCAACACAGCCATAAATAAATAAATAAATAAATAAATCCAAAGTTTAAAAAAAAAAAAAAAGATTGTATAAAAAAAAAAAAGAATAGAGGATGGGAAGGAAGAGGGAGAGACAGAATGAAGCAGAGAGATCTGAATAAAATATTTGCTTTACCACTCATCTTTAAAAATATATATATATATGAGCACAGCTGTAGAAGGGAGGAAGAAGTAGGAGGGTTGCGTTTGGGACACTTAGGGGTAGATATCTTGGGAGTTCACTGCCACATCCCCAGTGCTTAACACAGTGCCTGGCCCGGAGTACACACTCACTACAGGTTTGTTGGATTTTGTTGAATTGAATGGAGAACTTTCAGAGAGTCAGACTGCTTCTGGATGGGATGGGATGGGATGAGTGAGGAGAGAGGGATCAAGCAGAGCACTCCCTACCTGTAGAGGTGTGCAAGCCAGATGCCACATGGTGGGCCATGGGAGGATGGAACGGACAGCCATCAAGGCTTCTCTGAGCCCTGAGGTTCCTTGCCCTTGGCTCGAAGAGACAAAGGATTACCATTTCCCTGGGTGCTTTGGGCCTCACTGATTTTATTACGCTCCTTCCACTGCAAGCCAATCCGAAAACACACATGGTTTGGGATCAAAGCTGCTGGGAGGGTTCCCATGGCACACTATGCTCGGCAGCTGATGGATCCCTTGAACTGCCAGGGAGGTCTGGAGAGTGACTGCCAGCTTCAGCTTCACGGTGGGGCTCAGGTTCTCCATCCACAGGAGGCCACCTGAGGGAAGAGGGGCCTTACCGCTCCCAAGTTTGGTCGCCAACATGGGCCCAAGAGGACTTCTTCCTCCTCTCCTTGAAGGGAAGTCAGGCTTGGGAATAGAAATGACTTCAAACTGCATATTCCTTAGCAGCTGACAGTTCAGAGTCCTGAGGAATGGGAGGACTCTACACAGCTTTTATGGGTCTTCAAAAGTGCTTACCCCTGGTTTCACCCAGAAAATAGCACATAGAAAATAGCATCAGAAGCAATCTCTAAAGCTTCACATTAGGGCCCCTCGGGATGAAGGCAGGGGCTAATCCTTTAGGGGAGTGAAAATGGAAAGCAGTTTGTTAACTTCTGCTTCTAGATCTGTTACCCCAAAGCGAGTGCAGAAATTGGCACGGAGCTCTGAAACAGGGTTCACCTAATCTCTTGAATCCTAGGTAAAAATTTCATGCTGGATGGTCAGGTTGGTTTCAGCATGTGATCAGGACATTCAGAGGCAATAATGTTCAGTAACAAGCATGAGCATAAAATGAGGAATCTGACAAATGTCAAAAAGAAAAAAAAATCCCAAGATTAAAATGTGTTTTAACTGTTTTGCTCTGCCATGTTTACGCAAGTATTTGATCTTTCCCTCGTCCCAATCTTCTAAATTTTGAGAAGAAAATACTTTTACATTTTATTTTCAAACCATATTCTCTCACTGAGATTCCAAGGTTGTAAGCAGCATTACCTCACACGGGAAGACTTAGGAAGAACATCTGAAGATGTATAAACAGTGAGGCATCAAACACTGCTGAGGGAATGGAAGAGAGCCTGACCGCATCATCACCATGATTATAATAATCACTTCCTTTTTAGTTTAAAGAAGAGCAATAATTTTCCTTCTGGTGCATTTCTGTAAAGCAGCTTATTTGCCCGTTAAAGGATTCAAACCATCAAGACAGAGAAAATTGGTAATTAGTCACCTTTATTATTAAAGGAATAAATGTGTAATAACCACCCTTGACTTGGGTGAGTCAGCAAATGAAGCAGAAGGCCTACTGAGCGGGGCCTTAGGAGAAGGGGGAATCAAGTCTCAGCTGTCCACACACCCACAGTGTTGAGCAGGAGAGGCCACTAGTCTCCCTAAGCCTCAGGTGCCTTGCCTACAAACAGAATGACAGCTTCTTCTTGGACTAAGGATATTGTGAGAACCACTTTGGAACCCTGTGTGTGAAATGCCTTTGTCAATTGTACACCTTCTCCAAAGCAGGGCATGACAGACATAAACAATGGGGTGACCCTTGGCTTATTATAAGTAGTGAAGGAACTGGTCTTTTTTTAAATTTTTACTTAATATTGGAGTACAGTTGATTTACAATTTTGTGTTAGTTTCAGGTGTACAGCAAAGTGATTCAGTTATATATATACATATATCCATTCTTTTTCAGATTCTTTTCCCATATATATTATTACAGAATATTGAGTAGAGTTCCCTGTGCTATACAGTAGATCCTTACTGATAAGCTATTTTATATATAGTAGTGTGTATATGTTAATCCCAGACTCCTAATTTATCCCTCCCCCCAACCTTTTCCCTTTGGTAATCATATGTTTGTTTTCAAGGTCTGTGAGTCTGTTTTTGTTTTGTAAATAAGTTCATTAAACAAAGTAAGTTTTGTTTCGTAAATAAGTTCATGTTTTTTAGATTCCACATAAAAGCAATATGATATATTTGTCTTTCTCTGTCTGACTTACTTCACTTAGTATGATAATCTCTAGCTCCATCATGTTGCTGCAAATGGAAGTATTTCATTTTTTTGTGGTTGAATAATATTCCATTGTGTATATGTACCACATCTTCTTTATCCATTCCTCTGTCAATGGACATTTAGGTTGCCTTCCATGTCTTGGCTATTGTAAATAGTGCTGTAATGAACACTGGGGTGGAACTGGTCTTCTCAATATGATAGCTAGTCATACATTAAAAATTAAAATTGTAGTAATTTTAATTAATAAAAGAGTGTGGAGAGTGGTGATTATGATACTAAACCTAGGAAATTGGGCCTGAACACCACTGAAATGCTTAAAATAAATGCATTCCTTCATTCATTGGGCATTTCTTTTATGAGGTACTGGGGAAACTGAGGCACAAGTCCTCAGTGTGAAGAGGGCCCTAGCCCACAGCCTTGTGAAGGGAGCAGCAGAACAGGGCAGGTGTCTATTACAACATGGGCTGAGGTATGAGTTAGCCCAGAGGAGGACACCTGACTCAGATTCGGTGGAGTGGGACAAATTCCCTCTGAAATAGATTTGATGATTGAAGTCCAAGGGTACACCTGCAGAAGCAGAGTGAATCTCCTTTAGTTTGCTCTACAGTACCCAAGTTCACCTTTCCTTTTCAACCCAGGTGTCAGTAGCCTCTGGGGTCTGTTTGGCATAATCTTGCTTTTGTACTTGTCTCTCGGGAGCCCTTGTCATCCCCACCTGCTTGCTGTGTTAATATTTTTCTGTAAAGCTGTCCACCTTTAGGCACAGGGACCAAAGGCCATGGACATGGTGGTTGCTGCTGCTAACATCAGGCTTGAGCTCACAGTGCCCTATTCCACTAGGAGATACTCACCCCCACCTCCCAGGGGCAGCACCTAAGAGTGTCTGAGTGGAAGAATTAAGACCAAAGAACGCCTTCACTATTGTTGGAGAGCTGCTCCTCCCAGTTGCTCCCTGTGCATTTCAGCAAGGAGAATTAGAGCATGTCTGAAGTTGGCCTGGGGAAAGCCCTGTTTCCCAAACACAGCACATAGTTATAATAGAGGGAGGTCACAGAGCATGATCTTGTGAGCAAATAATGATGTCACTGGAGAAGAGGAAGCTAATGATTTATGTTGTTTCCCTCTAACCCCTTGCTTTCACAACGCTCCATTACTCAGACCCAGGACAAGGGTCTGAGTAAGCTGGGGCCCTTCTCACACACGAGCTGTTTTGGGCCTTGTGCCTTCTGCACAGAGTTCCCTACCTCCACTTCCGTGCTTTGTGAAAGCTCCTACTCATCCCACAAGGCCCCACTCAAACATCACCTCCTACCTGCAGTCCGTACGAGCAGAGATAACAGTAAGAGTTATAGTACCAAGCCCTGAACTGCCAAAGACCAGCTGCAAAGGAGCTGGGCATATTTGACACCAGAAGAAGTAGGGGTTCTTACAGCAAAGAAGAAAATGGGAAAGGGTATCAAGTAGGCAATAAAAAGCGCCTGCCACCAAAATATTGCATTTTATACACTCTACCCACCATCCTCCCCTTTTGGTGATCATATTTTAACATATTAAAGGTTTGAGAATTGCATATATTTTGTCCAACCTTAACATTCCACACTCACAGAGCCACAAGATGGATGTTTCCTTCATTTTCCATCAAAAATCTGCAGACCATACGACGAGAAACACTAGCATGGTACATTTGAGCCTTATAACATTCTTATGAGGTAAGCATTATTATTCACATTTTATAAACGATGAAATTGAGGCATCAAATGATCGAGTGAGTTGCAAAAGTTTACCCAGCCAGGAAGAGTAAACTTTGGATTAGAACCCAAGGCTTCCAACTACAAATCTAGATCTTTCCCCACTAAAACTAGACACTGCATAGAGAAACAAAGAAACTAAGAGAAATAAAGGCAGATGGATTACATTAAAATTATAAACAGAAATAACTACAAAAAGGAGAGAAAGTGAACAAAAAGGTCCTTTTCAGTTAAGAATAGGCCTGAAGTCCACAGGTGAAGAGCAAAGAGCGACACTGGTGGCCCCGCTCCCATTAAGATCTAACAGGGTACTGATTAAAGTAAGAGGTTTAGGGGTGGGCATAGGTCTTCCCATGACTTCTTTTTTTCCTTCATTTGTTCAACCACCAAAGCGTTCATGCAACAAATTATGATTGAGCATCCACTCTGGTTTAGCCTTTGCTAGATATGCAGAAAGAACAGCCTCTGGCCTCCAGAAGCTTCTAGTCTCCACAGACATCCTGACTTCCAGCCACATGAACCTGCTAACTATTGCCCTGAACACTCAGGTCATTCTCCAGGCTTCCATGATTTGTGCATGCCATCCCCTCCTCCTGACGAATGTCTTTCCCATCTTCTCTTCCTGGAAAATTTTTGCTCAACTTTCCAAGTCCAGCCACATCGCCCATCCCAGGTGCAGCTCCCGCTGTGGAACCCCTCTGAGTTCCTTCTCATGTTACCATGGACTCTACCTCGGCTCTGTGCACTGTGGTCTATGTAGAGGAGTTCTCATTTACAGCCTGTTGTCCTTGAAAAAGTGAACCAAGGAAGTCCCCAAAGCATGAAGAGACCAGCATCTTCCAAGCCAAGTTGACTTACCTTCCAACTCAAGGCAGGGGGAGCAGAGCACAACCATGCAATGATGGAGAAAGATGTAAACCAATCCATGGTAAGAAATCCCTGTGGAAGAGAAGCTAATGAAGAGAAGGGAGAGGGTCTGTATGCTTTTGTAATTCAAAAGGACTTCAAGCAGTATTATATAGCCTTGGTTCTGTCAATAAAGTATAATTATTACAGTTCCATTTGTCAGAGTTAGAAGTTAACATTCTGACACTCTATTCTCTGAACAAGTGCTCATATCTGGAGGACATGTGCTAGTCTAGAAAAATAATCCTAAAAGAATAACTTCTCAGAGCTTGTGTAGCCCTGCCTGGGTAGCCAACACTGACCCTAAGTGATAACAGCCCTCTGGTTACTGAAGAGGAGGTTCTATCATGGAGCAGGGATCCCTGTGGCTCCAAGCCATCCAATTCCATTTACTTTGCTTCCATGTTCACCAAGGTACTTAAAGGATTAATTTCCTCTCCTTGCTAGGCTGGCAGTACAACATAATGTGAAGAAGTGTGGCCTATGGTACCAAACTCCACAGTATTCAAAACCCAACACAACCATTTTCTTAGAGACCTTAGACAACTAACATAATCTCTTGGAGGCCCAGTTTCCTTTTCTCTGAAATTATAACAAAGAGATAAACACCAACATTATGAGATGGTTGTGGGAATACATGACATAATGCACAGGTAGTGCACAATGTTTTGCACTTAGCCCTCGATACAGTGGCAGTAATTATTAGTGATAAATTTTTATTGTTACTTCTTTAATACAGTGTCTACAAGGTATCTTTCTATCTTACAAATTCAGGCATTGACATTCAGTTTCTACATCACTACTGTGAGAAGGAAGAATTCATTCAGCATGAAAGTGAGCTTGCGAAGGTCTAGGGACATTGACTAGATAACGTTCTTGAACCTCAAAGCCTTGGGTCAGTCCCTAAAGACATTACTGCCCTGGCAGCAACTTTCTCTCCACCCTGAAGTCCCTCACTCCCACTTGCAGTGGCATCTGCAAGTTCTATATTGCTTTCCTGCTTCCATGAACTGCAAATGTCCTTTTCTGTGAATGCTTCCCCGACCAAAATATCAGCTACTGAAGGCCAAGGCATGTGTCCTTCCTCTCTCTGTAGCTCAGGATCTAGCCTGGAACAAATCTTACCGTGTATGTACTGGACAAATGACTTTAGCAGGGAGATAAGAGTGAATCAATGAGGGCATCATTGATTGAGTCCATGAATGACCACAATGGAAGAAGACTTTAGTCCTCTTTGTATCTTTTTTTCCCAATTCTAATCATTTTAGAACATTCATTATTCCCAGTGTCCTATTCCGTCCTCTTCTTGCTCCTTTTTTCAACCTTCACTTCCCCCTCTGCTTCCTATCCTGAAAGCCCGAAACTGAGTGAGTATTGTATGGCTTGTTGGCAGCACTCATCAGCCCAGAATTCATGAAGTATCCCTCTGGAGAGTTCACTAAAATTCAAGCCAAACCTGGACTGTCCATAAAGCACCTTCGCTTTATAACTAAAGAACAGAGGAACATGGGATTAACTCATAAAAGATATACAAAATCCAATCAGAGAAAGGAGTGGGCCAGCCAGGTAGCTGCCCAGGACACCAACTGTATTAGTCAGGATGCCA
Organism: Balaenoptera musculus; assembly: GCF_009873245.2. Classification (NCBI taxonomy): domain Eukaryota; kingdom Metazoa; phylum Chordata; class Mammalia; order Artiodactyla; family Balaenopteridae; genus Balaenoptera; species Balaenoptera musculus. The sequence goes on from NC_045790.1 coordinate 91,708,688, forward strand.
AACAGATTCCCCAAGTCTCAGGGATACAACACTACAAAGGTTTCTTTCCTGGTATTGACACACGTCTAATGCAGGTCAGTAGAAGGTTCAGCTCCATCTAGTCATTCAGGGACCCAGCCTGGCAGTGGAGTGAGCGATCAGGTTGTGACACTACCATCTTAAAACATGGCTTCAGGGTTCAGCACTGTCAGGGAAGGAAGAGAGCAGCGGACTCACCCTTGCTTTTAAACTCGTTAGCCAGAAATGACATGTTATCATTTCCACTCAATGTTCATTGACCAGAATTAGACAATAATCTATCTCACTTCAAGAAGACTGGAATGTGAAGTCTTCCTAGGTGCTCATGAAGGAGAGAAGATGAGACTAAGGATACAAACAGAAGTCTCCACCACAAAATTTTAAATGTCATGGGAATAAGTCAAAAACCACTGGCAGTTACCTCAGGTTTCCACTTACATAACTGGTACAATTGAACTCAGTTCTACTCTCACTGAAATAGAGAGCACCCTCAATTAGGAAGTTTACATCCACTGCTCACTGGGGTCACCCTATCGCTGTTGATTAGTTTTATGATGGAGGTTGCTCAGGGCAAGAAGTACCAGGCCACCAAGCCTGAGACCAGCCAATTGTTTGTTCCTGGAAGCCAGAGGAAAATCTAAAACCAAATCATACCTGGGGTCATGCCATTTATTGGCAACAAGTGATTTTGTGTAATATTTAAATTTTAATCCCTTTAATAGGCTTCCAAAGAAGCCATTTGGTTCAGTAAATCGTACAAAAAAGCTAAAGAGAGAATGAGAATGAGAAACAGAAAAGTGGGAAAAAGCAATTTTTAAACTCCTTTTGAATGAGACTGTGCAACTATATTCTTGGAAGTTACCTTTATCCTTCTGAGTGTGAGTGACTTATACTATCCAATTATAACTCATGGGAAAACTGTGAGTTGGACAGCTATGCCAAATACATTAAAATGTTATGTTAGCATCCATGCATGTAGTGAATTACTCATTTTAAATTTAACCATAAAGGGAAAGGAATTTAGTTTAATAGAAAATCAATTTCTCTCCTCTCTCACTAAAATAAATGGTGAGAATATATATTTTAAATATTGATATGAGCAAATGCCAAATTAGCTGCCTGAGGCACCCATATCTCAACCCAGGCCTAGGCAACAATATAGCTCTATCAGAATCAGAGCCAACTCTATTTTTCTATTGGTAAAAGGAGGCATCTTGATGTAGACAAAGACACTGAACTTGGATACAATAGTATATAAGTAATGGCATGACAAATTACTTGTCAATTTGGATAATCTATTTAAACTAGCAAACAGCAATAATGATGTTTATCAAATAAGCTACCATATATATAGTGTCTAGCATGAGCCTACTTGGTATATAATAGGTCTTCAATGCCTAGTCTAAGTTGATTAATGGCTATTGTATCAGGCAGGAGACTTGAACTTGGTTGAGTCAAGCAATATTAACATGAAGTAGGTCAACTCAATAAAATGTGCCTCAGCTTTCCTTTCTCCAAAACACCTGCTTCTGCCTTCACAACAGAGCTACAGAGGTGACCAAGGTAAAGTATCGGGTTTCCGTATGGAAAACCCGAACGAACTTTTTGGCCAACACAATAGAAGAAAGACCTTTGAACTCTTAAGAGACACCAGAGAAATCCAAACTCTTATTACCTGTCACCTGTCTTTGCTGAGTAATACTAGGGGATTTTCCCCACCAGGAAACAGCTCTCCACTCCTGAGAATGCATATTGTCCATATCAAGCAAATGTTACAATGCTGACCTATTTAGCAATGTCAAATATAATCTTGGCAATGCTTTTAGTTAACCGAGTTCATTATGCTTAAGGACACAGCGTCAGGTGAACAGGAAAATACCAAGAGGGCCTCCTTTTGCATTCTACGTGTGGGAGTGACTGGACAGGTTTGGGGTGCTGGCTCGTCAGCAACAAAAGAAAATTAAACCAAACTTTCCTGCTTAGTTTTCATGCTATTTGACATTCCTGGGATTTCCCATTTTCTAAAGTTCTACCATCCAATGGCAGAGCCCTTCTTTCCTAGGAAACATGGATCCAAGGCCACTTTTCTTGGTGACTTACACTTGGCACTTGGCTGACAAGCATTCCAATAGCTGCCCTTTTAGAGCCAACAAATGGGATTTCACTCAAATAAAAAACAGCATTTTACTTCCACAATGGGAGAGAAACATCCATGAAAATTTGGGTTTGAACTGATTTAGAGCTCACTTTGGCAAAGGGGGAAAATACATTTTCACAGTTGCTCCAAATGGTAGCAAACCCTCACACAGGCCCACAGCCTGAAAGAGGCAGCTCATAAAACCTGCTTAGAAACCTTGTCAGAGAAATTTTATTTCTCTGGGACCAATCGCTCCTGAAAATACCATGCCAGGTTCTTGCTGGAATTTTGAACAATGAGCACACTGCCAGAAAAACACGAGTCCTTTTCTTCAAAGAAACTGAAGTCTTTGAGCGTGCACTGTCTCATTAATCCTCATGACATATCTATAAGGAAGTCAAAAAACAGTTATTATGTTTTTCCCATTTTGCAGATTTTATGGGCTCCAACAACTGCCTAGGGTAACAGGATACATTTGTGGCAGAGCTCAGCCTCAAGGACTGGCCAGTCTCCTGGGAAATTACTGCTTTCTGGTATATTCTTCTGTCATCATATGGTCACTCTCTTATTTACACAGTGGGCAAACATTCATTGAATGCTGACTCCATGCCAGGCATTGAGCTATATGCCAGGATAGGGAACTAATTAAGGAAAGGTCCTGCCCCAGAGTGTACAGTCTAGGAGGGGGAGTCTGGAATTAAATAGATAATTACAAGAAGATCCAAGAACCATAGGCAACATAGCTCAGTGGTTAAGAACTTGTCAGGTATAAAGGAGCTCTGGGTTCAAATCCCTGCTCAGTCTCACATTTGCATTTTCCCATGGCACTGATCTCCTTCTAACGTACTATATAATTTACCTGTTTATTCTTTTATGCACAAACACACACATACACAAACCACTAGAATATAAATTCTGTGAGGACAGGGATCTTTTGGCTGTTTGCTCAGGAATGTGTCTTCCAGGGCCTGGCATGTAACTGGTGTTGAATAAACATCTGTTGAATAAATAAATTCAATATGTGACCCTGGGAAATTTACCCTCTTTGAGCCTTAATTTCCTCATGTATAATATAGGGGTTGTCAAGAGGATTGGGTTAGATAACATACACAAGTGCGAAGCACAGAGCCTAGGCCACAATAAACAAAGTTAAGTGGCCATAATTGTTATATATTGATGATACAGTAGTCTCCAGTTCTAAGGGAGCACTAATAAGCATTAACAATCTCTACTTAGGGATGTCAGGGAAGCCTGTGATGTTTTGTCTTGAAAAATTAGTAGTGAAAGAAAAAAGGAAAGGAAAAGGACTCAAATCAGCAAGAAAGACAAGATCAAGACTAAGAAGATTTCACTGGAAGCTACTCTGGAGCCTTCATTTTTGTTCACAGTCTTCCATCCCTGTGCTCCCAAGGACTTCCATACTTCAAAGGTACCTTCTCCTGGATTGCTTTCAGGATCCAGCAGACAGTGAAAGTCCCCTAAGTCCTCCTACACAAAGACCTCTCCTTCGGGCCTGGCCATGGGCTGGATTCTGTGTGCTCAGTACAAATCCACCAAGATGAGACTGGCCATGCAGTAACTGTAACAAGTAAAACAAGAGGCTTTCCGCTCGATGACACACCTGTGATTCAGTCTTCCCTGACAAAGCTGGAGATTAAGTTTCCTTGCCTAAAGCTGCAAGGAGAAACATGACACCCTTTACTGGCTATGAGTGGAACACACTTTATTAACCTGGCCTTAATTATATTCCATTTTGAGATTCAATAGTTTCGATTGCAACACCACATGAAACCAGGGGGAATTGCACCCCATGGGCCCCTGGCCATAAACGAGATCGGAAAAGTGCCTCTAAGGCTGTGACCCGCTTCTGCCAACCAGTCAGCAGTGACCAGCCTGGAGCCCTTGCCCAGCTCTGGGGGAGCCCCAGAGGTGGCCAAATCAGGGCAGGGCCGGGACAGCAGTCAGCTGGGTAATGTGAATCTGGTCTCTATTTGTAAAAGAAATGATGTCTCACTGTGAAAAGTAAGAAGCAAATGTGGCAGGATTTACATGCAGCCTAAGCTTGCCAGGGATACAGTGAATACAGCTGTTTCCACACAGATGAAATTCTTTTTCATTTGATCACCACAATCCCTCTCTTCTCCTTACCCTCAGTTCTAGCAAAAGGTAGAAAATGACCTTTTACTTTTCAATAGACAGATTAGAATCATCCTTATCGGAGGCAAGGGAGCTAATCTTGCACTATATTTCTGAGGTCAATTTTCTCCAAATATTTTGCCTGCCATCCTGTACTTTTCAAATAAGGTTACTGAGACAGTTGATTGGTCCAAGGGTTGAGTGTCTTCATTATAATAATCAATAGCTACAAATTATTGGGCACTTACTAGGTACTAATCATTATGTTAAGGGTTTTACATGAATTACCTTATTAAATCTATACAATAGCTTTATGAGGTGGACATACGCATTTCATTTTTCTGGTTCCCACAATCAGAAAAGGGCAGACGTGCAGCTCACACCCAAATGTATATGAAGCCCAAGCTAGCACCATTACTGCTACACTCTACCTCCACTGAAATGCAGGATCTGAGAAGACGAAGAGCATGCATGCCTGATTCATCTGGGTCCCCCAGTGCCCAGCAGAAGCCCTGATGCATGGTAGGCCTCACTGATGTTTGGTTAATTGACTAATTAACTGGATAATTTTAAAGAATCTTAGACTGGGAACAGAGGGGCTAGTTGGAAGCCAGCTCTTATGGTAGTAAGCCATGTGAATTTGAGCCAGGCAATTCCCCCTGGGCCTCGGCCTTCCCACTTAAACAATGAAGCTGTTGGACTAGATGACCTCTGATGGTATCTGATTCAGGGTCTTGTCCCAAGTTCACCTAGCCAGCCAGCATCCAAAGCCTGCATTGGAAGCCTGTCTGCCTCCTCATCTCCCACCCCAAACTTGAATTCACATTCACAGAAATGGGCCCTTAGTTTGACAGCACATTGGCCGGAGCCCCAGTGAGTCATATTTCAAGCTAGGCAGGAATGTAGGCATGCACATGAGTTACTGTTAAAAACGCAAGGCTGGTGACTATCTACCAAAGGGAAGAACAGTTAGCACAACCAAGAACCAGGGTTCTCTTTAATCTGTCATATGGGAGAATGAACCTTTGTAAGCCCAAGCGGGACCCTCCCCCAATCAGGGAAACATGCAAATGTCTTAAAAACCTTTCTGAACACAGGTGAGGTGTTTAAAATTAAAGTATTATCATTTAGCCATGGTCACTAATACATTCAGGTCATTTTGCCACATTCAGCAAATTGCCTACCCTGTAGCAAATATGAGATGAGGCAAAGATACTATAAAGAGGAGAAAATAAATTATTCTTACCTTAAGAGCCCCAATCTTGTGAGATTTAGCTATCATCCAAGTTGGACTTGTAAGAGTGAACAAAGAAAGTACCAATTCTGACAGGAGAATGGAAAAGGAGGAAGGGTGGCTGGAAATTGGGAATGGTTTCTCAGAGGACATGACATTTGATTTAAACTTCAATAAAAGAATGGTCTTTGACAGGTGGAAGTGAAAGAAGAATATTTTACCAAAGGCAAATGATTAGTGAGTGTTGTTTCACCATGACATGCACATACGTCCACATGCACACAAGTTATCCATATTCAAAATGTCCCTTTGCACACACCTATACCCACTCAACTAGGCTTCTGTGGGCCCAACCCCAGGAGTGCTCACTAACCATTAAGAAAACTGGTCACATTTCTCATAATGGCAAGATCGAAACATGTCTCTGTTAAGTACAATTTAAACCATATGCTTCTGCCTTATTTCTGCCTAGTTCATCAAAATTGTCTTTCACATTTGAGTTTCCAAGTTTTTTTTTTTCTTTTGACATGTAGGAAGTTGTCTTTTTCCAAAGGGAAACACACTGAAATCGCAGAAGATTCCAGGCTGCTCTTGGAAGGAATTAGATGTGTTTAGATTTACATACAAAGTCTGAAAAGGTAAAGATTCTTCCAAGTTGGGTTTATTGGTTCTGCATGGTCCCATGGTGCTCTGTGTTTCCCTCTATTTTAATACTTTCCATAAAACTTAATGTGGATATATAATTTTATAATATAATACAGGGCCCTAGTGCAAGGATCAGCAAACTCATACCTGTGGGCCAAATCTGACTGGCCACCTATATGACCTGAAAGTTAAGACTGGTTTTACATTTTTAAATAGTTGAAAAAAATTAAAAGAATAATACTATTTTATGATATGTGAAAACTATATAAAATTCAAATTTCAGTGTCCCTAACTAAAGCTTTAGTAGAACATAGCCATGCTCATTTATTTACGTTTGTCTATGGCCGCTATTGCACTGTAGCGGCAGAGCTGAGTAGTTGTGACAGAGACCATATGACCTGCAAAATCTAAAATATTTACTATCTGTCCCTTTATAAAAAATGTTTGCCAGCACCTGCTGTAAGGTAACAGGATGCTCTCACTGAACTGGATGCTAAGATTTTTTTTAAGTAAGTCTTAATGCTGAAAAAACAAAATCAGCTCAAAGTTCTCAGTAGTTTTTATCTTCTAGGAGCTAAAGAATTGAGTTTACCTTTGGGTCATACTATCCTTTGTCCTTTGTTCTTAAAAAGTGAATCCACTAGGGCCTTTAATTACCCAGATGTAAAGCAACATACATTTGAGAAAAAATGAAGTCACCATTAATCTGAATGTAAGTATTTATACTAAAAAGTAAAGAATTGTCTGATATATATGTTAGATGTTTGTTTTAGCATAGCTGTATCTCTGCAGACTTTGTAGCTTCTTTAGAGAAAACATTTCTTTAGTTTTCATCTTTCCTATGATTGTATATTATTGCTTGTTCTTGGGGAATAATGTGTGTGTGTATGTGTGTGTGTGTGTGTGTGTTCTAGAATTTTTTCACATTAGATTGGAAGTACAGATCTAAAACCTTCAGGAAAAATGGGGAAGACTCTGCTTTTACTTTAAGCTGAGGCTGAGATTAGATTGGCTATGTTTAAGTCATTTTGAACCACACTATGATGTTACTCATGATGAACAACAACCTAGGCTTGCTGAAATGATGATGAAATATTGCATTCTTATGTGATGGTCTTTGGGGGGCCATAGGCCGAGGGGCAGAATTTCCTCTAAAAAGAATGGATGTCCTTGTTGTACATTACCCTCAAGAGAAGGACAATATATGAGGACTAAACAGGCAAGACTGGTCAGTGAGAGGTGGAAGGAGAATACAACTCTTTTCTTACTCTGGACCTTCATAAACTGAGGTCTAAACTCTGGTGAAGGAGATACACTGTAGGTCAGGGAGACTCCTATAGAGAAAGTGAAATGGTTTCTTTGAAATAGGTAGGATGGGCAATGACAATTCAGAGGCCTTGGGAGAGTGAGTCTGGACCTATAGTCCTTGAAAGCAGGCACAGGAAATAGCATTTTTTGAATATTTTCTGCTTGTACTTACCTCCTATAATCCCCAACATTCAATAGAGTTGTGTTCTAAATTTATAATCTAGGCTCGAGTGTGTGGTGATAAATTAAGAGAAGAACTTGTTCTATATTTGAATGAAATGATAAAGAGGAAAGTAAGGCCCTCTCCTTAGCCACGATAACCAGCTGAGGATGCCAATGTCCAATGGAGCAGTGATTGGCAACAATAGAAGCTCCACTGCATGGCAAAGAGGTCATAATAGGTCTACACTAGGGACCTATTTATTTACACACATAAGCCAGTATCCAAAGGAACTGTGAGAATCAATTGAGAATGCTTCAAGGAAGATACACGTTGGCCATCAGAGCTGACAAAGCCCAAGCCAATAGCAACAGTTGTTAAAGGGATGTGACCTCATTTTATAGTTTTATAGGTTGTATGAGTTACTTCTGCTGACAGCCTCCATAAAACTGCAAGCTTCTTAAGAGTGAATAATCTTTCCACCCCTATCATTATAATTCCTGACTCAAAGCAGGATTTGAATACAACAAATTATCCAATAGCAAAGCACAGGGGTTATTCCCACGCATTCTCATTATGAAGAGCCCCCACTCAATCAAGCTCAGGGGCTTGCTTTAATCCAGGCAGTGGAAGTTCTTTAGACAAATCATCTGATAGCTATTCCATTGAGAAACAGATACTCCTGCCTCCAAAATATATCTTGAGAAATCTGTAAGAACAAAAGTGAATAATTTCTCATGCATTGCAATGGCATGTAGGCATATTTTAGGAGAACATCTTAATTACCCAGGAAATATTAAAGATTACAAATAAATATCCCACAAAAATGGCCTATCTGCTTATGACTACTAAATTGATTACTTTGAGATTTTTTTCAGATTTGACAGTTGTATCAACACCCAATACATTAATCATTAAAAACAATAAATAATTACTTTTAGTTAGGTAGATATAGCTTATATACATACTGAACATGGAATCTCAGAATGTTCAAGCGGTAAAGTTTATACAGAGTATCTAGCCCCATACAAAGCTCACATCCTGCTGCTCCCCTTTCCCATGCCTGTGGCAGACATTAACCAGCCCTCTTTTCTGCTGAACATGACAATGGCCTCACAACCCCTATCAGCAGACCCCCTCTGAGCCACGCATTCTCAACCAGACAGTACACACCCAAGGGGTCAAAACTTGGTTCTAGGAAGATGAAAAATATTTAGATATTACAATGGTATGTGTCCTTTCAAAGGGTAACAGTACCTAAAGAGATACACAGTATATCTGTGACATTAAAATTACATGGGGGGCTTCCCTGCTGGCGCAGTGGTTGAGAGTCTGCCTGCCAATGCAGGGGACACGGGTTTGAGCCCTGGTCTGGGAAGATCCCACATGCTGCAGAGCGACTAGGCCCGTGAGCCACAATTGCTGAGCCTGCGCGTCTGGAGCCTGTGCTCCACAGCAAGGGAGGCCGCGGTAGTGAGAGGCCCACGCACCACGATGAAGAGTGGCCCCCACTTGCCGCAACTGGAGAAAGCCCCCGCACAGAAACGAAGACCCAACACAGCCATAAATAAATAAATAAATAAAATTAAAATTACATGGGGTGTGGGGTGACGAATAAAAAAGTCTGAAAAGATTTCTTATGAGGTTGAGAACCACCACTCTGGGCAATCACTACCAAGCCCCTGAAGGTGGCACATAAAGGTAAAGCTATCTGCCATCCTGCATAGCCTAAGCATTCATTTTACTGAAAGAGAAAGTGAGTCTCAGGTAAAGTGAATTGTCCCAGTAGACATATATAGGAATTGGCCTAGTGAAGACTTAAATTCTGACTTTCAGTTAAGTGCCCAGTTCACTTCATAATGTGTCATGTTATCATTATCAGGACAGCCTATTTTTCATCTATTTGGTTAAAATTACATTTCTTTATAAAGTAGACAGAAAGGAATAACACAAACTATTAAAGGAAAACTAAATTGTTAATTAATTCACATCGTAAATAGTATGGGGAAAACAGTAAAACTAATGCAGAATACCTATGGCTCCTTTACTAAGCATCTACTGTGATCAAGGACCTGAGCCATGTCTCAGGTTCCCATGAAAGCGGGCTAGATAATCTTGAAGATCTCCTTGTCCTGTCATGCTCTGTGGATCCCCATCTTATGTGTACATCAGTGAGCTGAGGGAATTGCAAAAAGTAATCATAATGATAATGATAATACACACAATCAGTCCTTAATCACTCAAGTTATTCAAAGTCAAAAGGAGGCTAAACTCCTCAGTAATTGCTTGGTTGTGAAATAGACATTGTTGTTTTTTTCTAAGTTGCCCTTGAAACAGTCCACATGGGCTGGACCACTTTTACAAAGCAATTCTATAAGAGTAAAAATCCCAGGGAAATTCTGCCAAGGCCAAAGCAACAGACTTTCCACTCAGAGCATCATCCATTCTGGCCAGAGTGTGGCTGCCAAAACTCTTTACATGAGCAAGGAGAGCTAATGAATAGAATTTGCATGGAATAACTTAAGCTAACATTGGCATTCCAAGAAGATATCTGTGCCGACATCTTACTCTCTCCTTTCTCATCTCTTCTCACTGTCACCGAAGTGACCTCTCTAAAATGCACGTCTGAGCATGTCATTTCCCTGCTTACATAATCTGGATGGCTCCCTACTGTCTACAGGACTAGTCCAAACATCCTGGCAAGGCATACAGAGCTCTTCTCAGACTGGTTTGGTCTACCATTTCTGCCTCCTTTTCTGATACCTCCCTACCTCATTCACCTCTCTCCCTTTTGGCTCTATACTTTAGCCAAACCAAGAAACTACTTACCCCTCAAGACAACCATGTCCTTTCCTACCATTGTTTCTTTTTAGAAGCTGTATTCCTTCTGGGAGATCTACAGCTGACAAACCCTTATCCTTCAATACCCACCTCAGATATTACCACATTTTGAAGCCTTCCTTGATTCACCCTCAAGCAAGGTTGATTTTTCCTCATAATGGAAAACTTAGAAATTCATACCATTGCTAATGTTAGTAAGTCCACAAACTTCCTTCAGGGATGCGATTGTGTCTTCTTTTTTGCATGGTCAGCACATAATAGATGTTCATTAGATGTTACTGAATGGATGAATAGTAAATACTGATTTATGGAATTCAATTAACACAATTGCTATTGATACCCATGTAGCCTACCAGAACTGCCCAACTTATAGTCCACGTTTACTCCTTAATTATATAACTATGGTATTCTGCAGTGTTTCTCACGGGTGGGAACAACTTACGAATTGTGACAGAATCCCACATGGACACAATATTAAATAACACTGATTTGCATGTTGGAAAAATGATTCCTTTTCCAGTTCTCTTTTAGTCCTTCTGATGATATAAAGGAGAAAGATTCAGTTTGATGCCATATGACTTCAGCTCCTCTCTAAAAACATGCTAAAATTTCCTTTTTTTAATGAAAAGAGAACAGGACTTAGGATCAGAGACTTCAGTGAGAATCCATACTAGCTAAAATATAAGGACACTGCTTCATTCTCATTGTTTTTATTTTCATGGTTACTTTTCAGTTTTAGAAAGTGATACTAGCTTTTATTTACATGGAGATATGAAGTTTTTCTTGTTACAATATATTTATTTAAGTAGAAAATAAGTCAGTTTAAAGAAAAACAGTAAGGAAAATCCTTACAGTCTTGTTAGTATTGCAAAAATAGAGGCAATGGCATCCAAATACCTAGCTTGAGTGAATAAAGCCTTTGAAGGCAAAAGATCTGAGGGGATCACAAGTCCTCTGCTTTGGGTAAGTTAGTCAACTTCTTTGAGCATGTTTTTATGAATTAGCAGAGTATAGTAATAATTGCTACTTTTTCCTATTCAAATCTGTTGTAAAAATCCAATGAAAAACGTGTGAGGAAATGCTTTGGAAATTGTAGAAAGCAACATTATGATCATCAAAACAACCAACAACCACCTCACCACGGTATTACCATTCCTTCCCATCCTGCCTCACCCAGTGTGGTTGAAATTAAACTTGTTGACTTCTAATGGATTTAATCCTCCTCATCCCCAAATTCCTAGTTAAATGACCAAGGCCATTCTTTTAATGGATATATATTTTATTTTTTATTTTTTTTATTTTTTTAACATCTTTAATTGGAGTATAATTGCTTTACAATGGTGTGTTTAATTTCTGCTTTTGTAGCAAAGTGAATCAGCTATACGTATACCTATATCCCCATATCTCCTTCCCTCTTGTTGTCCTCCCTCCTCCCCTCCCTATCCCACCCCTTCTAGGTGGACCACAAAGCCACACAGCTGATCTCCCTGTTGCTATGCGGCTGCTTTCCCACTACCCTTCAGCCATAAAACGAAATGACATTGAAGGTATTTGTAGTGAGGTGGATGGACCTAGAATCTGTTATACAGAGTGAAGTAAGTCAGAAAGAGAAAAACAAATACTGTATGCTAATACATATTTATGGAATCTAAAAAAAAATGTTCTGAAGGACTTAGGGGCAGGACAGGAATAAAGACACAGATGTAGAGTATGGACTTGAGGACATGGGGAGGGGGAAGAGTAAGCTGGGACGAAGTGAGAGAGTGGCATGGACGTATATACAATACAAAAGGCCATTTTTAAAATAAGAAAATATCTCAGGAATGGTATCATTAATTGATCAAAATAAATGAGAAATTTCTGCCAGATGTAGGGCACATAGGGCCATTTGAGGAAATCACTGACCACTCCACTACCCAAGACAAGTAAAGGAGAAGATACCAGGGCCTGCAACAGCACCCTCAAGTCAGCAGTCAACAGTCCCACACTCTGGGAAACAGGGGAAGGGGGCCCCATTAGGTTGGGATGCAGAATGGAGGGAAGTGCTAACCTCAAACCCACAAATGACTTCTGGGACCTGCAATAGGTTCAAGCAATCAAGATGGGGTGGTCTGGGGGGGTCACCAGAGTTATTTCTGTCCTCCAGCCACACACAAAAAGGACAAAAATGCTAAACAAAGAAGTGATCTTTTCACTTCCAAGTAACTGGACCTCAAATTTAACAAAATAAAAGTAGAAGACTCTATTCTTCCTTTTCCTCTTATATTTTTCCCAGAAAACTTCAACCAGGAATCTACAGAAGCTGTGAATTTATAGAACCTATAGAAAATGTGCTCACCTCAACCTCAGATCCTGGATAAGTTCTGCTTTAAGCTTTTTGAGTTCATGGGAATTTTAATATGGGACACTAGCAGAATTGGAATGGCCCAAAAGCCAATGATATTTGATGTTCTGTTACCGGAAGTAGAGTGTTCAGAAGAGGGGAGGTAGGTGGGTTTGCTCTGCTTTGCATAGATTAGGCTTCACTTCTGGTCATTCACTCTGACAAATTCTAAATCCATATATAACAAAGTTTTTTTTTAAATTATGTGTCTACAATCCCTCCCACCCCTCCCAGCCTGCCCCAATAACAACTCAGCCTAAGACAGGAGAGAAGAAGAGAAATTAAAAGAGCCTGGGACTTCCCTGATGGTCCAGCAGTTAAGAATCCGCCTTCCAATGCAGGGACACGGGTTCAATCCCTGGTTGGGGAACTAAGATCCCACGTGCCGCGGGGCAACTAATCCTGTGCGCTCTAGAGCCCGCACACCGCAACTAGAGAGCCCACATGCCACAACAAAAGATCCCACAGGCCGCAACTAAGACCTGACACAGCCAAATAAATAAATAAATTTTTCATTTTAATTAAAAAAAAATCTATCAGATCAATAGACTGCTATGACCAGACTTCTCAAGGGGTGAATGTCCTAATTACAAAAAAAAAAAAAAAAAAAAGAGCCTGACTGGGCTGGTTTGGGGAGCTGTCTCAGAATTTTGACAGAGGAAGATGAAAGACTAAAGTGGAAGAAGAAAGAAATAAAGAAGATAGAAAATGTGAATTTCATGTTTTGCTCTGACTCAGGAAATGAACCCTTTGGGGTTTTCAAATAAGTTCATTAACGATCTCAATTTCTTCTCAATCACTTTTGGTTGTTGACAAGGGCTTTAGTGTGACATGAGCCCTCCTGCTTTATCTGGTTATACATACTTCAACAGAGCAAACTGGAGGGTGTTCAAAGTAGATTGGCTCAACAGGTAAAAGACTGAAAGTCGTGTTGCAGGCAGGAAAGCTCAAAGGAAGGGGATTTTTAGCTAAAAAAGCACAAGACTTAGGGGTAGGGGCTGAAGGAACTTATTTGCTATATGTGGCCCTGAGAGGGAGAATTGAAACAATCTGTATAAACTACAGCAGGGACAGAAATCTGCTCAATAATAGGAGAAATTTCTTTTTTTAACTAACAGTGCTGTGTGAGAAAGAATGGACTTCCTAGACTTGAGGAAGGAAGAGGAAGGGTTGGGGGTTGCCTGTCAAAGAAAGTGTCCAAACTTAGTTTGAAGAACCTGTTCACTGGGGCAATTCAAGCATGTGGGAGCCGGGATGAGCATTGGTTTTTAGGACCTTCCTAATGGATACAAAGATTAGGATGAAGAGGGGGGAAAAACAAGTGTCTGAGTTTTAAAGATCACAAAGCTTTAAGGCTCATAGATGCCCAACACCAACTTTCAAATGTGAAGGGCGTTTTTCCAAATAGAGTCACTGAAAGGCATTCTCTTTTGCTAAATCTAAGATGGTCCTGTCTATTCTCTCAAAAGAAAAATAAGCAACTTATTGCCTCTCCAATTCCCTTGTCCTAGGACTTTGTTCCAGACAGTTTGTCTCCTCCATGGTGACAAGTTACATTTCCACAGTCCATTATACCTCTGGCCTGAGAAAGATCTGAGGTTTGCCTGGTAGGCTGGGCTACAGCCGAGGCTTCATAATCTCACCTTGGATTAAATACAGACTCCCAAAGGACAAACTCTCCTCTCCTAAGGGTATCTGCCTCCGCAATCTCATCTCAAATGGACTGAGCCAAATTCAAAGATTCCCCAGAAAAAGCTAAGGTCAGGAGTTAAAAACAACAGCTGAAATCTCAAGAGACTGCAGGAGAGCTGGGTCTCTCCATCCCTGGACTAAGACTCAGGCAATAGCTGGCTGAGCATGACTCAGAAGACATTTCTGTGCCTGTGAACAAAGTCCAGGCCTTTGGGCTGCGTGATCGTCACATCACATTCATACTAGTGAGCCAACAGGTGAGCTGCACTAACTAGCACATCAGATTGCTTTCTGGACAGGATTTCTGCAGAGTCCACTTCTCACAGGGAAGGCAAGAAATCTGAGTAAGACAATAGGAGCAACCGCAATGAATCAACGATAGGATGAGTAAATATGAACGTGAGCACCTACTACACCCTTGGCCCTGGGTAGGCTCAGGAAATTCACAGGTGAAGGAGAGATGGCTCCTTACCTTGAGAAGCTAACAGTCCATCGGGAAAAGCAGATAGATAACCTTATAATAGTAATGTAATATGGTGACGCCATCATGGAGATGGGTCCATTGCAGGAGCACAGATAGAGAGCAGTAAGTCATTCATGGAGGTTCTCATGGACATTATGTCATCTGAGCCAGAGCTCCCAGGTTGGTCATTCCATTGATGGAATACTAGTGAAAGCTGATTGGTCTGAAGAAGATGTACATTTGGCTTTAGAGCAAATTATATACATGCCTGTAAAAATACTCAAGGGTAGTTATTAAGAAAGGAAAAAGACTTCTCTGGGTTAGGGAGTATTTTTTTTAAGTGTTTGCTGGGCAGAGACTTCCACTTGGATATAGAGTAATAAAAATAGTGGAGTTTAAGGGGAGTGGTTCAGAAAATGTTGGAAAAGTAGACAGGTCAGGCTGTTAAATAGGAACATGACTTCTTTTGCTCTCTACAGGAACACTGAATAAATACATGAGAGATAAATTTCTATCAAAATTCAGCTGCCTCACTTCTCCTTTGACCACGTTTTGGACAAAGATGTTTGACAAGATAAAGCAGTTCATGCTTCATGCCGACAGGCCTGCTGGCTTCTGTCCAGGACAAACACTGTCAGTAAAACAATCCCTTCCCAAGCTCCCGGGAGAGCGCTGACTGGGGCTACCAGCATTCCCTAACTTTTTCTCCTTATGAAGCTTAGAAAGGAAATCACATCACAGGTCACCAAAAGAGCTGTCATTGACTTGGTCAAAGGAAAAACAATAAACAGAACAAGTGATTCCATCAAACACAGGCGGCACCACTCTCTCATTGTGTCACCAGTTTTACCTGAGGGGCAACTGGATGAACATACCTTTCTTCATATTTCATTTTTGAAGATATTTGAAGATAGTTATCTCTCTTGGAAGATCAAAAGAAGTAGTTTTGGAGTAATAGAACATGCTGTAGATCAAGAATCAAAAATAACTGGGCTTAACTTAGAGCCACTGGATTTTTGTGTCATCTCGGGCAGGTCACTCTGCCTCTCTGGGTCTATTTCCCAGAAGATCTTCCCATTTATTCCAGTTTATTTTGAGAGACTGTGACTTTCAGGTTGATTGATAGATTTGGTTAAACATTGAATTCAATCTAAAGATTCAGATGAAAATACCTTTCACTCACTCAATAAATATTTTGAGTTCTTAGCGTGTACCAGGAATTGTCCCAGACATTGCCTGAGATTTAATATTTCCTCATTCCTTGTTCCAAAGAGAATTTGAGGCAGCTTGCAATAATAATTCAGTACAATAAACATCAAGTTTGAGGAAAATAAAGTGAAAGCAGGCATCATTTAATCACATATAATCAACTAATTGATCATATAAATAAATATGTAGCATGTCTTTCTTCATTATTTGCTAGAGGTGCACCACTAACTTATCTCTGAGCTCCTTAGAAGCCAATGTGAAGAAGGAAACACAATCTATTTCATAAAATTCTGTGTTTGTAAGACACAAATAGCACCAAAGCTATTTCTGATTCTGAGATCTGAATATTTAGAATCAGCTTGATGTTGTTAAATACCTCAAACTACAGAAACCTTAATTCAACAAACATTCACTCACACCTACTCTGTACCAGGTCCTGTGCCAGTTATTAAAATGAGTGAAATGAGTAAGATCTAGTCTGTGCTCTTCAAGTCCTTCTTAAGCATAATCAGGATTTGAATCCTGCAGATCAGGATTTGCAGGTTGTTGCTGTCAATTCCTCTATGCCCCATCAATTCCCACGAAAAGGGGAGATTATGAAGTAACCTTCTAGAGGTCATCCTGAGACAGGAACCTGGGACCTGGGACCCTTAGCTGCAGTGCTTGCACCTGGACAAACGTGTCCTCAAGTAACAAAATACAAAGAAACTATAAGGGACTAAAAATAACTGCGTGCATGTGCAGTTGGGGCAAATTATGGACAAGATACAAAAAGGCCAAAAACCCAACTACCACTTCTGAAGAGCTGGGAGCAAAAGCAGGGTACTGTGCATGCCCCCTGCACACAGCACCACCAAAGGGGTGGGCAAACCACCAAAGGCACCCCTCAGGCCCAACCCCTGGACCCACCCCTACCCTTACCCCTTACGCCTCAGAGAGCAAGGGAAACTGTGACTTGTTCTCACTCCCTCCTGCTGCAGCAGGAGTCCCAGTAAAGCTTGCCTGAATTTCTTGACTGGCCTCTTAACAGTTTCTATTGATTAAGGAGGCCAAGAACCCTGGTCAGTAACACTCCTAGCTTAGAGGAAATTCCAGCGGTATGTTGAAGCTGGGTATACAGAGATGGGGAGATGGAAGTAAGAATTGGGGGGAGCCTCTGTGGTTTGGAGACACCCTCTCTCGTCCCCAGTCCTGCTGGTTTGGAACACATTTCTAGAAAACAAGCACGTGGAATTTGGGTATGTTTTAAAGGCTTTATCATCAACAACTAATTTTCCCCACAATGAACTAAAATGCAAACATTAAAGCAGCAGCAGGATCCCTCCGTCCTGCCTGAAATGCTGAGCTAATGCCAAGCCAAGGGAGTCTACCTCTCTTCAAAACAGCCCAGTTGTTCCTAGATACACACAGAACTTGACTGGGAAAAGATACTGTCCTTAGCAACACAGCTATATAGATCCTTGAAGGCACCTAGCTCATCATCCTCATTTTCCCAATGAGGAGTCCCATCAAAACTCATTAAATAAAGTGAGTTATGGAGTGGTCAAGTGACATACTCAAAAGCATACATGGCAGATCAGGGAGTGCACTGCAGGAATACTTCACCGCATGCCTGGATCCTATTTGGAATTTTAAATCTCAGCCCCTTTAGAAGTGGGGCTTCTGGAGTACAGAGACCATGTCTTAATGTCTCATTTTTTTCCTGCAGGCTCAGTGGCCTACCCCGTTCCTGGAACTTCATTATGAGCTCAAATTCTGCTGCTTTGATTGGGTTCTTGCAACCCAGGGGCAGGTGGCCTCCATCTAGCACAGATTATTGACACTGGGAACACACTGAAGCTCCTGAGGAGTTTTAACAAAAAATATCCATGCCTGGGACCCACCCCAAAACAAGTGAAATCAGAACGCTAGATGATTCTAACATGCAAGTGGGGCTGAAAACCATGGATCTAGCTTCTCATAAAACCAAAGCACGGCCATCCTGTCTTGGGCTGGAGCCCAAAGTCACAATGATCTCTGATCATGGTTTTGGGAAGGTTAATTCCAACTGGATGTCCTTGCCAAGGCTTTCACCATGGCAGTCTCAAGGTATTCAAAATGAAGAGTGGGCTCCTTTTTCCCGTTTAATGTTCATATACTGCCATCTAGTGGTTCCTTTGGCTTTTCCGGAGGTATGTCTCATAAAAAACACAATTGTGCCTCAGTTGTAGCTGAGAGATCCTGGGGTGTCAGAACCCCAAGCCATCTTATTATTTGGATGTTTTTTCTTGCAAAATATTCCATGATTTCTTCTCCCAGGGTGTCTACAAGTCCTTAATTTTATTTGGATAAAGAGTCAAGGGTGGAATTGGACCCAGGCCTAAATTGAGAAGCAGGATGACAGCTTTGCAGGTTCAAGAATCTGCATATGAGCCCTGGCTCAGCAATGTGCCGTCACGTGACCTTGGAAACATCATTTCATTTCCTGGTGCTTCATTTGAAAGACAGAAAGAATAATTCTGCCCTCTACAGGGCCAGGAAGTTTTTACAACAAATGAGATCACTAATGTGCAAATTTGTTACAAACATCCATAATCATGAAAATAAATAAATACACACACACACACACACACACACACACACCCCAACATAACATGATAGATTGATTCATTCATTGTTATGCAAGTTTAGATGCATATAGTACATGAACAATCAATAACAATTCATTGATTAAATAACTGGGAGCTAATCCTATGATCGTAAAGATGACAAAATTACCTTTCAGATAGGTGGCTACAACTTTTTATATATAACAGATAAAATTCACATCCCACTGAATTTTAGCGTAGATACACTAACTTGACTGAAAGATCACCAAAGCAAAGAACCCCTCAGATGAGGTCATCAGAGGCTCCATAACGGCATTTTCCATTTAGAGAGGTTACTGGGGAAGACCTAAGGGAGGAAAGAAAGACCTGTGGGAGGATTCTAATTAGGAAATCTGGGCATGACAGTACTAACCAGGAAACTCCAAGGTAAAAATCTCCCTCCCAGGGAGACCACCTAGGAAAGCCAATCAGGAAGTTGCAAAGAAAGAAGCCCTGAAAGAGCTTTCTAACCAGGGAAGTTCTGTGTGCAGGTTCTACCTGGGGACAGGGCTGTTTGATAAGGGACACCTTAGAAGAGTCTGGCAACTTTAAGATCCACTTAGATGTAAACTTATCTACTGTACAATTTGTTATTTTTAAAGCAAATTTTGTGGGGAAAAAAACAGGCAAACTAGTGGTTGGCTTAATTTTCCATCTTTCACTGATTACACTGGATTCAAAGAGCTAAGTGTGGATAAGGCAACTTAAAGGGAGGCCTTGGGAAAAAAAAATTTTTTTAATGCTCTTGTTGGAAGAGCAACAGGTCTCCAACTCTGGCATTTGTAAGAACCACCTGAAACCTAGTGTTAAATGGGCCCCAGAGCAGAAATCCTGACTCCAGAGCTCTGGATGGGGCCCAGGAATTTCCATTTTTAATGGACACTTCCAGGTGATTCTGTCCAGGTGCTCCACAGACAGCACCTTAAGAAATCCCATTCAAGATGCTCCTTTTCTTCTATGCTTCAGATGTTAGAGGACCACTGATTTTGATCCAGTGGAGTGGGACAAGAAGTACTGAGGTAGGTTAAGCCAACAGTTTTGGCATCAGACAGCTGGTAGAGGTCAGGATCAAAAGATGTCCCCCAGCACGTCACAGGACACAACCAAGCACTGGGTGTTTGACATGTAATTTCTCTGATTCTCACTATTGGAAAGGAGGTTGCTATTGTCTCTATTTCACCATCAAGGTAGTTTACCCCTTGATATCTCTGCGATATCATTACCCAGGGATGCTGCAGTGGTTCCCAGGGTCACTTTAGCAGGACATCAGGGCCTTTATGCATGCTGTTTCCTAGACTTGACTATTCCCTCTCTAGTCCCTGCCACCAATGCCTCTTCTGTCTGGGACTCAGATCTAAAGACTCAACTCTTTTCTTGCAAGACTCCAAATCAGAACTAATCATTGTTGAGACTTTTAAGCATTTATTTAACAACAAGTAATCATTGGCTATGCATGTTGCAAAGGTATTTCATATAATACAATGATCTCACAAACTAGGAATCATCATATAAAACAGGGGTCAGCACAATATGACCCCCGGACCAAACAGTCACCTGGTTTTGTAAATAAAGTTTTATTGAAACACAGCTACACCCATTTGTTTACATATTATCTTTAGCTGTGGCAGAGTTAAGTAATTGAGTCGTTGCAAATATTACTATGGCCTGCGAAGCTGAATATTTACTATCTGGCT
This sequence comes from Balaenoptera musculus, assembly GCF_009873245.2. Taxonomy (NCBI): domain Eukaryota; kingdom Metazoa; phylum Chordata; class Mammalia; order Artiodactyla; family Balaenopteridae; genus Balaenoptera; species Balaenoptera musculus. The sequence goes on from NC_045790.1 coordinate 91,729,235, forward strand.
CTTTACAGAAAAAGTTTGCCAGCCCTGGTCTAGAAAAATGAGTAACACCTAAGACAGTACCGCAGACCCTTTGAATCCTTCTTAAATAATTTGAAGCCAGACTCTCTGACTTCTGAACTAATGCACAATTATGTTTCCACTCTTTCTACTCTTAGAATCTTGTTTATATCTCATTTAAAGCATTAATCATCATTCTGCTCATATAGAGGCCATTCACTTATTCAACTAATTTTTATTGCACTCCTGCATATAATAAAGAATTCATGCTCTCCAGGATCTAACTACTAGAGCAAAGACCTTCAAACTTTTCAGGTTATTAACCCCTATCAGTAAAACAACTTTTGAACACACAACCACAATATAGGTATATTTATTAATCATGAGGTATACATGTGTACCATTGTATCAACATATTAGGTACATTACAAAGCATACAAAAAGTAGAGTTGGGAATTCTATTCTTCCCATATCCAACTTTGAGAACCCCTGGACTAGAAGACTTATAAGACGTTGTGGAAAATGCTAAGGAGAAAAGTGAACATGGCTTAGAAAGAAAAAAGGGACCAAATGCAGGAAGGGCATACCAGAAGAAGGATATTTGATCTGAGTTTTGGAAATGAGCAGATGATCATCAGGCGAAAACAAGGTGGGGGGAGAGGGCATTCTATACAGGGGAGACAGCTTGTCCAAAGACACAGAGGTAAGAGAGAGCACGCTGTGTTCCTATAATGCAGTTTTGTCATCTATAAAGGGGGGATAGAGGCAGATGAGGCACATCAGTGTGAATGAAACCAGACTCTGAAGGGCCTCTTGTGTCAGGTTAAATCTGAAGTTTATCCTGAAAGCAAAGAGGAGACATTTAAGCACAGGACTGACATTATTAGGTTTATGTTAGCGAGATCTCTCTAGAAGCTGGGTGAAAGGATTAAAGGAAGAGACTGGAGGCAGGAAGATTAGTTCACAACATTCATTGAACACTTGTTTGCTCCAATTATATAATCAGGTCTGTTTTTTAATTGAGAACTCCTTGAAAGCCATGGCAGTCATGTTCATCTATTCATTCTCCCCTTCTGCAGCCAACATTGAGCTAATATATGGAAGCTAATGACTATTGAATTATGCTGAAATGACACTTTCTCCCATTGCAATAAGGACATTTCCCAGGGTGAAATCTTTGCCACCTCTGGAAAACCATCATGGCCCCGGGGTCTATGCATGAGATAGGGAGATAAACAGACTTGAGGAGACATGACTCCACACTAGAAGATCACAGGCCTCATGAAAGACCGGCACTTGGGCTGACTCGGCACTTGGAGAAACTGCTGAGGATGTACATGTCGGACCAGCCTGACTGAGTCCACATCTCCAGGCCATGGCTAGATGAATCAGTGGGTATCAGTCACACCCCAGGCAGTGTTGGGAGGTTGGCTGTGGATGACTGCCTGGTGGTGAGGCAACTGATCAAGCACATGTGTAAAGACTGATATTGAGTGCCTCCTGCCAAGGAAGTCAGTTTTATTCTTCTAGAGCACAGTTTTCTGGCCTGTTATTGATTTTTTAACAGGTACACAGTCAACAGGAGGGAGCCCAGCACCACTGGGTTGTCAGAAATAAAAATTCAAGAAGTGCCTCTTTACCCTCCACCTCTTTCTAGCTGAGTATTGAAGAACAAAGTGGGAAATGAGACTTGAATGGAAAAACTACCCGCGTGGCTTGAACTCAGGGCCCCATTTAGGGGCATTAGGAAACCTCAGAGTAGAAACAGCAAAAAACAATGTAACTGCAGATTGTAACCCTGGATAATCTGCCTCCTGGGCCTCAAAGAAAGCTAGCTGGTAGTGTAATGAAAATGACACTGATGTTTACAGAGGAAGTCCTTCAAATACTAGATATCAGGAAGATGATTTCAAATATACACAGTTTAATATAATTTGTCATAAAAATAGGTAAAAGAGAAAAATCATATGTGATTCCTATAAACACTAGAGAGGTGCTTCAAAAATTCAAAACGCACTCGTTTTTTTTTTTAATATTTAAAATAAGAACAGAGAGATGCTGGTTTAACACCAGAAAATATGTATCTTAACCAAAAACCCATCTTGATTATCAGGAAAACAGTAGAAGAAGCATTTCCATTAAGGTCAGAAGAACAAGAAGTTCTTTGCCACCACTAATATTTACACTTATTTTGAAGCTACTAATCAACACAATAGATAAAATAAAGAAGTAATAAATATAAAAATTGGAAAAGAGACAATAAAATTATGAGTACTTACAGATAATATTATTTGCTTAGAAAATATTATTTGCTTAGATAATATTAATTGCTTAGAAAAGCAATTAACAAATGTTTAGAAAAAAAGGAGAGAATTCATTAAGGGTGGATGGATACAAAATTAATATACTGAAACTAATAACTTTCATATACTAATAGTCAATTAAAAGATATAATAAAAGAAAAAACATTTACAATATAATCAAGAAAGATTAAAGGGCTTCCCTGGTGGCGCAGTGGTTGAGAATCTGCCTGCCAATGCAGGGGACACGGGTTCGGGCCCTGGTCTGGGAGGATCCCGCATGCCGCGGAGCGGCTGGGCCCGTGAGCCACAGTTGCTGAGCCTGCGCGTCTGGAGCCTGTGCTCCGCAGCGGGAGAGGCCGCGATGGTGAGAGGCCCGCGCACCCCGATGAGGAGTGGCCCCCACTTGCCGCAATTAGAGAAAGCCCTCGCACAGAAACGAAGACCCAACACAGCCATAAATAAATAAATAAAAATAAAAAGCTCCAACCTTTACCAATTCTATTTAAAAAAAAAAAAAAAAAGATTCAAGACCTAGGGATAAAAAAGATCTAGATAAAGAAAACATCTATAAGATCTATATACAGAAAACTATAAAATGTTACTCAGAGGCAAAGAGAAAGCAAACAAATGGTAGAAGGCATGCCGTGTTCTTTGATAAGAACACTCAATATCATAAAAAACATCAGTTCTCTTAAATCAATCTATAAATTTAACACACTTTCAATAAAAATACCAATGGGACTTTTCTTCAACCAGGCAAGTGTAGACAAGCATATTCTAAAGTTTACATACGAAATAAACAAGTAAGAGCAATGCCCCCCCAAAAAAAAAAAAACTTTTGAGGGGAAAAAAAGAGAGAGAAAAGCAACCACTGGGGGACCAGTCCTACCAGATATTTAATGTTTTAAAAGCTATTAAAAATAGTTTGAGATGGGCTCAAGAGCAGATAGATCAATGGAACAGAGTAGAAAGTTCAGAAATAGATGCAAATATATGTGAGAATATATGTAGGCCATTATTCAATAAATGATGTTGTGTCAACTGGGTAGCCATCTGGAAAGAAAAATAAAGTTGGATCCATACCTCATATCTTACATGAAGCTAATTCTAGATGTTTCAAAGATTTAAATGTGAAAGAATAAAAACATAAAAATAAAAGAAGTAAACAGAGGAGAATAGCTCTTCATATTTCAAAATGGGGGAGAGGGTGATTCTAAGTCTGACAGAAAACACACCCTGATAAATGAGACTACATAAAAATGATTATGTTTGACTTCTTAAGTCAAAGGAAGAACAATGTGGGGAAGATGCTTGCAACTCATACCACAAATAAATGATTAATTTCCTTTAAGTTATAAAGAACTCCTACAAATCAATAAGAAAGATAAACAGATAGTTCTTGGAAAGGAAATGTGAATATCTCCTAAACAATTATTAAGTTGTCTCAATATCATTCATAATATAGAACACAAATTAAAACCACAGTGAGATATCATTTATCACCTATCACTCTGGCAAAGATCAAAATGTTTGGTAACATTGTGTGGGCCAGCGTGTGGAAAAAGCACCACCCCATAAGTGGCTGGTGGGACTGGACTATGGATTGTCAAAACACCCATGGAGAACAGTATGGCACTATCCATCGAAATTTTAAATACATATGTCTTTTGATCCAATCATTCCTCTTCTAGGAATTTATTCTACTTGTTTGAAATGAGATATGTTCACTGAAACGTTATTTGTACTAGCCAAGTTTTAGAAACGATACATATCAATGGAGAACTCTTTGATTAGATTATAATATATGCATATGCAGTTTTTTTATAGTTGCAGCAGCCTCATCTGTACTAAAATAAAATTATTTCTATGATACATGTTCAAGTCAAAAAAGCAAGGCATAAAAAATACAGAAAAGTAAGAAAATATGCACTTGTACATGCATAAGCTACCTCTAGAAAAATAAACAAAAAACTGGTAATAGTGAGTGCTTCTGTAAAAAGGACCAGGATGGCTAGGAAACAAGGGTGGGAGGGTAATTTATTTTTCACTGAGTACCCTTATGTGTCTTTTAAGTTTTGTAGCATAAGCACCACCTATTAAAAAAATAATAATACAATGTAATTTTTAAAATATGTACCACCACCACCCCTCCCTGGTACTGATTCAATTTGTGGAATTGTGAATGGTCTGTCCAGGCACAGATTCAAAAAATCTGGAGACTGACAGGGGTCTTACATCACCCAGTCCAGCCTCCACTATAACTACTAAATCACCCCTACAATCACGTAAGTAAAAATAAGGTCCACAGACCAGCAGCAGCAGCATCACCTGACAGCTTGTTAGAAGTGCAGAAATCCAGACCCTGCCTCAGACCTACTGTATAAAAAACTGCTTTAACAAGAACCCCAGGTGATTTCTGTGCACATTCAAGTCTGACAAGGACTCCCCTACTATGCTCCTGTCACATCACCAGGGAAGGGAAGGGGAGATGGCTTCCTTCTTAATTTGCCTATTCATCTTTAATAATTACCATATACTGAGTACCAGTATGTGCCAGAAGGTCACAAAAGTAGTTAATCTTCATTAATCCACACAAAAATTCCATGAAGCACGTCGTCTCCCAAGGTGAGGAACAGGTACCACTGGCAGTGTGAGAGACAATTCTAGGCAGAACACCTAAACTGTATACCATTTTCCTACAAAGTGAGAATACTGTTCCCTTTTCAAATCTTTTCAGTGCTTTTAATTATTCAAAAAGAAAGTCACACTTCGGTGCTATGTGTCTTTCATGGCACTTTAAATTTTTTATAATCCCTCCATCTAACTATTTTCCCCTTTACAGCTTGGACTCTCTCTCAACAACTCAGTTACTGAGTTATTATAAGGAGCCTTCTTGTAGCTTCCTCTCACTGGTTATCTGATCCACATACAGAAAAGAACTGAGAAGAGAACTTGACCAATGAGATGTTAAAATGTTCTCCAGTGGGAAGATAAATAAATAGGTGGTGACAGTGCAGAAGTAAGAAGGCAGATCAACAGAAAGCAACAGGTAGTTCAAAACCAAATTCAAGTTTAGTTTAGACCATGATCAGCATGTAACCTCTCAAATCAGAAGAGGAAAAAATTTGATAAGTGGCATTAACTGGATAATAAATTGGGAAAATGTACACAAACAAGTATTGGATGGATTAATGATTTAAACATGAACAAAGCATATATCAATATGTGTATTATCTTAGAAAGGGGAGGATATTCCTAAACACAGCACTCAAAGCACAACCTGAAGGATGAAACTGATTTAAAACTTTTAAATTTCTGTATATCCCAACCATCATAAAGTTAAAAGACAATTAATGACATCATAACTATTCATAAAATAAAAATCTTACAAATCAACAGGAAAACAAACCTTCTGCATTTCAAATGGGCAGAGAAGAAGAGCAAACAAGTCCAAAATATGAAATACAAATATCAAAAAATACACAAAAAAGCTTATCACTATTAATTAAATATATGCAATGTTAAACACTATGATTATCAACAATAAATTAGAAAATATTAAAGAGCACTGAACTTGGAGATGTGAGGATATAGAGAAATGGGCATGATTATATACATATACTGGTGGCAGAAGTTTAAATTGGTATGATGTTTTCAACCAGTTTGGCTATTTGTACTTTAAAAAGAATTATATATATATATATATATATATATATATATATATATATATGCATATATATATATATACACACACACACACACACACACACATATGTACATAGTTTCATTTAGCAAATGTAGTTCCAGAAATTTAGCTTGTGGAAATAAAGGTTGGAAAAGAGTTAGGAAGGAAGGAAGGAAGGAAGGAAGGAAGGAAGGAAGGGAGGGAGGGAGGGGAGGGAGGAATAAATAAATGAAGGGAGGGAGGGAAGAAGAAATGGAAGGAGGTAGGAAGAGGAGGGGGTACATTTAAATATCCAACAATAGGAAATTGGTTGAATAAATTATGGTCTAGCTGTCTAATGGTATACAATGCAATCATTTTACAGATATTATAGAAGCAGATTTATTAACAAAAAATGGTCATGTATTAGTGAGGAGAAAAAGATCTAAAAACATTTTCAAAGCAATCTGTGTGTGTGTGTGTGTGTGTGTGTGTGTGTGTGTGTGAAATATATAAAAATATGTGCACAGGATTTTTATTACTGCATTGTGATGATAGCAAAAACTAAACAAACTTGAAACAACCTAGATTCCAAACGAAGCAGACTGGTTAAGTGACCTAATTATGGTATAGCCATACCACAGGTATTAAAAAGAAACGGATATATTTATAAATGCTGATATGGAAAGATATCTGAAATATTTAGCAGAAAAACCAAGGTAAAATACAGCATGAAAAATATGATCTCGTTTGTGGAAATAAAAAAGACATATAGCTACAGATATGATGTCATATACATAGATATCTTCAAAAAAACTATAAACAATGGTTAAATACAGAGATGGAAGCCTAGCTCAGGGGAATGGAAAGGAAGACTGATCATTTTATACCTTTCCATAGTGCTTGAGTTTTTCCTATATGCACTTATTATTATGTGTATATACAGGCTCAACTGCTCATAGAAAAATAAATATATATATATGTAAGGATAAACCCCCAAAAGCCAACAGTGATTATCACTGGCTATTGAGATTGTATTTTTATCCTTTGGCTTACATTAATTTCCCTACTTTTCTATAGTTAACACATTAATTATATAGTTAATATATAGTTAATATATTTTAATCATTTCAAAAATAACTGATGACATGGGGAAAATACTATATAGTATATTTAAAAGGCAGAATACAAAATATTATATAAACCTTGATTTTGTTTTAGTATATATTTACATATGCATAGAAAATGACTGGAAGGAAATGTATAGAACAGAATTATCTATCAGTGGGTTTAATGGGCAATCTTTATTTTATTCTTCATACTCTCCCTGTTTACCAGTTTTCCATATTCAATATTCACTATTTTATAATCAGAAAAATACATGTTTTGAAATAAAATGGAAAAAAAAGGAACTTAACCATCCACATGTTGGAATAATTTGATTCAACAGGATGGAGGAACAACAGAAGGAGAGGACTCTTGGCATTAATAGACAAAAGCAAATATCACAGCCTCCATGGGCAAAGCTGGCATTAGTTGGGAGGTGAGGTACAGAGACTAAAGGAGTTCCCTTGATGTATACTCAGAGAGCACTAGAATCTTGAAATTGGAAGAGATTTTCTAGATTACTTAACTACTTCCTCTAGTTGAACTCTGATCTTGCAGAGGCCTCTGTTGCTCCAGCTACGTGAGGAATGATGACCTGGTCCTTCACTAGTCAACATCCTTGGGGACAGGAAGGAAAAGTAGGTACCAGCATTGTGCAATAATGGGACCAGCCTGCTCCCTGGGATAGCCCAGTTCCCTGAATATGTCTTCCAATTATTCACCTTCCTAATATATGCAAAGTGTTAGATATAGTGGATCAGCCCCTATTTCACCTTTTCCAACTCTGGCTCCCCTGCTTCCCCTCTACAGTACTTGTCTCTGCTGGGACATGAGACAAAGTAGGAAGTTTCTCTAGGAGAGCCTTCTCCCATGACTTAAGGCCCAAAGGCAATGACTACCTAAGGGTATTCTACAGAGAAGCACAGGGCTCATGGGAGCATCTGACAGAGCAGTCATACCCCCGATGCTCTGCCTATGGGGGCAAACACTCCACTTCCCTTGAGTTGCAGCTCAGTTCAGATAGCATTGGGACACTCTCCTGTGACCAACCTCACACATTACTCACTCCTGCACAGGTAGGTGGAAGGCAGTTTGCCACCGCACTGTTTCCATGGGTTTTGGCACACAAGGACATTCCATTAAGCCCAAAGAGCAAAGCACTCCTTTGAAAAACAAGGCAACCAATTTTGAAGGGAACCTATCTGTGGGTAGGAATGAAACAGTTAAATTGCAAAATCCCCAAAGAATATCAAGTAGGTGATTTTCACTCACAGCTTCTGCTGCCCAGGGAGACATTTGCAAGCGGGAAATAGGAAGCAACCATTAAGAAAAGAACTTGTGGGTCATGATGGAGGGTATCCATGTAGCCCTCAAACCAGAAGCTGGTTTTCCTCCAATAAAGTCAGGGATATTCATAAATACCCCTCTGGTCATCAAAGTGCAAGAAACAGGGAAAGAATAATTTGCATATGGGAGGGGGAGGACAAGGCTAGTGCTCACCTCCTAAATATAATTAGTTCACACCCATCTGTGTGGTGGCAAATAGAAATAGTTCACTGTGGTTATCAGTCCTCGGTGTGCATTAGAATTATCTGGGATGCATCTAAAAATTACAGATAACTAAGCCCCAAAGATTTTAATTTAATTGGTCTGGGACCAGGGGTGGGCATTGGTGCTTTTTAAAAGACTCCCCAAGAGATTCTAATGAATAGCTGGGATGCAAGTCACTGAGCTAGTGCAATAGAAGTCTAATGGGTGAAACATGTACACATAAAAGAACAGTCTATGAGCAATGAGGCTGAGGCCCAAAATTGGCCCCTCCAATCTGCTTCCACTCAGTTGCCAGAGGGGTCTTTCTAAAAGAGATATCTCATCACCCTACTCCACCGTTTGTTTAGAACCCTTGAGAGATCCCCATGGTCTATGGGATAAGAGCCTCCTTAGCCTAACCTATAAGACCTCTCATGATCCAGCCCCTGCCCTCCTCTTCCTGTTCACACTCCATGCTCCCATGATGCCAGACTATTTATTTTTCCTTAAAGTGTCATGCTTTGTTAGGTCTCTGCCTTTTCTGTCTGAAATTTCTTCCCTCACTCTTACACCAGACTCACATACCTATATTTTAAGGCTCATGTCAAAAGGTTCCTACTTCCTATCACTCCAGTAAAATGGATCTCACTCTTCTCTATGCCTCATGTACAGACCTCTCTTTCAGCATACTATTACTGTGATTGGACATTTGCCTGTGTCCCCACTAAACAAAGCCCCTTGAAGCTCAGGGTCTCTAAGGATTAGGTTCCCTAAGAACCTAAATTAATGCACTGCCTGGAGATACCACACTCACAATATCGTAAGATCAGGCTGGCCCTTAACATTTGTAGAGCCCAGGTTAAGAATACAAACAAAGGCCAAATTTGCAGATGTCTCAACTATTGAAAAGTGCATTTTGGAGCCAAGCCAGCCTCCTATTAAGTAAAAAAATGCACTATCTTCCTATCTTGAAAAATATACCCTCAACAGTGTGGAAGGCCAGGTTCAAGTGCAGACTTCAAAAACTCTTCAGGGAATCTACACGAGAACTGGAAGAGCCAGGGAAAACAGAACCTTGCTCCAGCCTCTGGCTTGCCCCCTTCCCTTCCCCGAAACAGCTCTTACCTGCAGGATGAGGAGTCTCTTGTACACATAAGTGGTTGCCCCAGCCCATGTGTCCAGACACCATCCCCACCCTCCCAAAACAATCACTCTTTGGCCACCCGTCAGGCCTAGGAGTTCACCTAGTGATGCAGTAAACCCAAGGGAGAATGGACCTGAGAAAGAGGCCCACACAGGATCTAGAAGCAGGATCTGAGTTGTTTGGGCAGAAAATTCAGAGTTCAGAGCATACGTGGAGAGCTAGAAGAAAGCCAGAGTGGGGCCCTCTAAAGCTTGGAACCCAGGGCAGAGGCCCTTCTTGTACAAATCCAAGGGCAGTTCTGTTTAAGACTCATTTCAAGTATCATCACCTCATCCAAGAAGCTTTCACAGGTTCCCCAAGCTAGGACCTGTCCCTCTCTACTCTCAAAGCACCTTGTAGGTATATCAAATTCCGCACCTAGCCAGTGTATTACAATCACCTGTACCTAGGTCTGTCATCTCACTACAACTAGAGGCTTCCTGAAAACATGGACTGTACCTTATTCATCACTGTGGACCCCCAGGAATCTAACACAGAGCATGGTATAGAGCAGGACCTTATCCATTGACCAATGAATGAATTCATGAAACAGATGATGATGGAGAGGATATTCAACAGACCAGACACTAACTCCCTTTACCTCTCCAGCCTACGAATTTTACCAGAGATCTTTTGAAGACAAAGTAGCAATTAACATTGGCAACTGTAATAAACTTTAGTTCCACCCATATATAATTTTTGATTGATTACGAATACACTGCCTGTTGAGAAACTGAATTGCTTCATTTCATACTGGATTCACTTCTCAAATAATCTTTTTCCTATCCTCATAAAGTGATTCCCCACCCCCGCAAAAAAATGCCACTCTGAGGTCCTGTTGAGGAGGAGGACACAAACTGTGAGCACATGGGGTAATCTCTGAGCAAACCAAGAGAACAACACCTCTCTCATCAACAGGACTTGAACTGAGCTACTTCCGATCCAGTGAGAAGGGCCCTTTCTCTTACTCACATCCCTTCTTCCAAAGGACATTCCAAGACTTAAGAACCACCTAAAAGAAGGCGTTTCCCTCCAGTAGTGAATGCTTCCACTAAATCTCTGGATGATGACAGAAGCAATTTGCAGATGAGATTAGAGTAACTATTCTATGGTAGTATGCCTTTTGATTCACGTAGCAGTGGCTGAATCTTCAGTCTGCTGGATTTTTTTTTTTCATCATCTGCCAATTCACCCAGAGATATTCTGAAGTTGTGCAATGGGTAGATTGTAATCGCCTGCACCCAGGAAGCAGCAGAAGAGTGAGCGTAGTGAGTCACAGACCACAGCAAAGCCCTTCCGTGCATGTTGGGCTCACCTGGCAAACCCAGAGGATGTAAAGTTGACAGCTTGACAAGGATTATCTTTGTTATTTGTCAACAAACAGCAGTGACCATTGCAAATCTTGGCAACTTGACATGGAGAGGCCTCGAGGGAAGAAATGGGGGAGCAAGTAAATAAGATAATGAAATACCCCATTCTCCAGATGACTGGCTGTCAGACAGGTGTGTCAACAAGAATTTTTATCTCACCCTAATGACCTATTTATCACGTTCAAGGCAATAGGAGGATGTTCCTTTAGTGGCAGTGGGACCCTCAAGTAAATATGAATAATCGACTGGCTTTGAAATGAAGACTTAAATATCTGGCTCTATTAACTAACAGTTGTGTGACTTCGGGCAAGTCAGGTGACATCTGAGCATCTAGTTCCATATGTCTATAAAATGGAAGTAATATCTGCCCTGCCTGACCCATAGGATTGTTGTAAATATCAAACAACATAATGAAAGTTGAACAGTTTGTAGCTACAAAGTTCAGTACAAATATTATTTTTATCACCATTATTTTTGGTACTAATAGAAGTTATCCAAAAATCAAATCTGGAGAGACTGGACAGAAGCTGATTTGATTGCATTATGTCCATAGAAATAAATGCATTTATAAACTAATGTGTAGTCATCAGAATGTCTGCTGTTTACTATCTATTCTATTTCCAACATGCAAAAAATTATAGAAAAATGCCACCCCTGGCCTCTCATGAGGGGCTTAGCACCAGCCCATCCGCACAGCTTCACTCCTTATGATTTAATTAAGCCTTCTTTCAGTCAACAGTTACTAAACACACCTTGCAGGCCAAGCCCTTTGCTGGTCAATGGACATACAAACACAACCAAGACAGCCATGTTTCCTGTTCATGGTAAAATCATGGAGAGAGACAGGTAAAACATTCAGAACACTACATGTTAGAGGAAATTGTATACAAGCTAGGGAAAGTGGGAACAAAAGACAGGAACAGTCATTTCTACTTATCCAATCAGGAAAGCTTCAAAGAAGAAGTGAGTCTTGAACCAAGTCTTAAAAGAGAAGCTGGCCTTCACCAGGCAGATGGCAGCAGGGAGGAATGCCCAAGAGAGGAAACTGTGAGAGCAAATGCTTTAGTGTTCTGGGGGAATTGAAAATTATCTGACTATGGGAGGAAAGGGGACAGTATTAGAGAAAGGTAAAGGGACAGGCAAGAATCATCATAAAAGCCTAAGTATGAAAGCTGACATTTACCCTGTAAGCAGTGGGGATTTAAGGAAACATTTTAAACTTGGCTATGGCATGATTATATTTCCACTTTAGAAAAACGTCTTTTATGTGCTTTGAATATGACATAGAAGAAGAAAAGCCTAGAAGCTGGAAAGCCCACAGAAGAATGCTTTTCCTGCTTATTTTTTTATATATCAGAATCCTTCTTTCAAGTCAAATCTTAAGTGGGATCTTGATGAAATCAAACAAATAAAAGCAGAGCTGCTCTGGTAGAAGCAGGAGTCCAGGATCAGGAGTCATACCTATATGGCCTCCTTTCAGCCCCACAATAGTACCTGAGGCCCTTCTATGAAATCTTAAGGCTCTTAATATTGGAAAATGGTGTGTGTTAAGAAGACAAGAATGGCCCAGGTGAGAGATGAATAAGAGCATAAATGGAGACAGGATCAAACCCACAGTTCCTGGTAATGGACTAGTTGGAGGGGACAAGGAGAAGAAGAAATCCAGGAAGAACTGCAGGGTCTGACTGGGTGGATGATGGGCAGCCAAGGAGGGTGACCAGGTTTAAGGAACAATTAGTTCAGGTATGGCATGTTGGGTTAGAGGAGCTTATGACACATCAGGTGAGGACATCAGGTAGGCAGCTCGGGGAAAATCTAAGCTGGAGGGAAAAGATGTGGGAGTCAAAAGCAGGGCCAAGAGCAAGGATGAGATTACTGCGGAAGAGTAGGGAGAGAGAGAAGAGAAGGTGACATGGATCAAACCCCTTAAATCTCCTATAGTTGAAGAGTAGAAAGCTAAAAAGATGGATTCAGAAATAGGAAGAAAACTGGAAGAAAGTGGCACCCAGAAACCAAGGTACTAGAGAATCTCAAGATTGAATGTGCTATGTGAAGCCCCAAAGTAGCATTCCAACTCCTCAAGGACCTGTCACACAAAGAGACAGTTGATGCCAACATGGAGGGGACTGAAAGATAAATTCACCTTGATTCTTGGGAAGACACTCTTCCCAAAGTCAGAACCAAAGAACAGATATTCAATTTCTAGCGTGTCATGTCCTTGAAGAAGTGTCAAGTCCAATGCTGAATAATTGGGCAATAGTCCCCAGAAAGGAGTAGTGATTTAGAGATTCCAATAATTGAAAGGGCCTCATAGTTCATCTCGTCCAATTATACCTGTGTTAAGTGGTCACTGCATTTACCTAACATTAGTAATAATGATAATGATAATGGTATACAGTATACCACAGTGTTTTATATGTGCTGCCTCATTTGATTCTCTTCATAGTATCCCTACAAGTAGTTAAGTGGTAGCTTATCTTCTATAAAATACTCACTACCTCACAAGACAACTCACTCCATTTTCAAAGCATCTCTGTTAAAAAGTCCTTTCTTGTTGAGCTAGAATCTTCCTCCTTGTAGTTTTCCCATTAGTTCTGCCTCTTAGGGCCACAGACAAAGCTGGTTTATTTAAAGATAAAAACCATGCTCTCTCCCAGTCTCAGCTCCCTCTCGTCTTCTCTCTCCTCCCCCCACCATGGAAACATGTCAATCACCTCCTTCAATCATTCCTTCTAGGGCATGATTTTGAGTCATTGCATCATTCCTTGATAGCTCTCCTTCAAAAAGGTTACATGCCTTAGCATTCTAGGCCAGCATAGAGAAGATAAATGCTTCAGCTTTTTGAGTAACTAGGTAGTAACCATGCAGCACTAATCTGGAAATGGCTGTCAGGTCTCCATCTGTCCACTCAGTTCAGCACCTCCACCCTCAGCCCTTTCGTCTGTGCTTAGCTTTTCCTGGAGTGGGAAGATTCATCCAGGTTTCCTACTGCTAATGCTTCTGCCTTTCTCCCAACCCAGCCTCCACTTCCAGTGTGAAAAGCTGGGAAGATAACTAACCCTTACTACCACCTACTAGGGGCCAGATGCTGGGAGAGGTACACTTTCATATGACTCATCTCACTTAAGTCTCATGACAGCTCTGCAGAATAGTAACTTGTTCAAGGTCACATAGGAAATAAATGATGAAATAGGCATTCAAACCCAGGTCTTTCTGAATCTAAAAATCACCCTCATTGAAATCTACAGCTGTACTGTCCAGTACAACAGCCATTTGCCACATCTGGCTATTGCACATGTGAAATGTGGCTGTCTGAATTGAGATGTGATATAAGGGTAAAATATACAACAGATTTTGAAGACCTAGTTCAAAAGAAGAATGCAAAACATCTCATTAAAATTTTTATGTTGAATACATGCTACTTAATGCAATGTGGTGACCTAAATGGGAAGGACATCCAAAAACGGGGGGATATATGTATATGTATAGCTGATTCATTTTGCTGTACAGTAGAAACTAATGCAACATTACAAGGCAACAATACTCCAATAAAAAGTAATTTTTTAAAAAACTAGGGTAATTGGGAAAGAGATTACAATAATGATAGTCCACAACATCTATAAAAAGTAAAAAGAATAAAATTTTAGAATTGAATGATATTGAAATCACAATATATTATAATGCATGAAATGGTGCTAACTTGGTTTGAGTCAAAGTTATATCCTTAAATGTTAATATTAGAAATAAAAAGCTGAAAATTAAAAAAATTATGTTGATTACATGCTAAAATAATAATATTTTTATATATTGGGTTAAATAAAATATATTTTTCGAATTAGCTTCACCTGTTTCTTTTTACTTTTTTTTAATATTGTCACTAGAAAATTAAAATTATATATGTGCTTTGATTTGTGGCTTACATCATATTTCTCTTGCACATCATTGATCTACAACACTAGAATGAAAAGTTTCAAATGTTTGGAAATTACTATCCTAATATAAGAGCATATAAGTCAAGGAGTAGCCATTTAATTAGTTTAGTATCACATGGGATTAGAAGTTCTTGACCAGTGATGGAATCTGAGCTTTACCTTTCTGCATTCTATCATTGTTTTATGTTCTGTTTTATATTTCAATCTTCCCAGAGGCTTTGCATGAACGTAGTTCTATAAATAAGTGAGATAAATCCATATCTCTTTTAGCCATAAGGACATGTATTTTTTTCATCTAACATGTGTTAAAATATGTCATAATATTCCACAAAACTTACTGCAACTGGATAACACTATGTATGTTCAAATTGGGAATC
Organism: Balaenoptera musculus; assembly: GCF_009873245.2. Taxonomy (NCBI): domain Eukaryota; kingdom Metazoa; phylum Chordata; class Mammalia; order Artiodactyla; family Balaenopteridae; genus Balaenoptera; species Balaenoptera musculus. The sequence continues at coordinate 91,744,698 of NC_045790.1, forward strand.
ATCCTTAGAAGGAATGGCTGAAGCTTTTAGAGGAAATAATCCTATATATGATATTTTTTGTGTTTTGCTGGAATTAGTTTATATTTTTATTGCTCTGCACATTTGGCAAACAAGAAAACAAAGAATTATTTTAAACACAGCATTTCCAAATCAGAAACTGAGACACAGTAACTGAAACCAAAATTAGCTTAAGTGGTCACTGGGTTTACTGTTATCTGACATTAATAAAGGTAATAATAATATGTAGCATATCACAGTGTTTAATGCACTCTAATTTAATCTTCACAAAAGCCCTTGAAGTGGGCCATAGTAGTCTAAATATGCCCATTTACCAAGTGAGAATTTGAGGCTCCAGAAAGTTAAGTGAATGGAACCTACAGTTTCTGAGTCCAAGCCTGGTCATCTTTCCACTTCGTCCCACGTTGGATCATGAAAGATATTACAAGTTATATTGTATGGGGCTTAGAGAGAGTTTCTTACTATGGGGTAAAAGATTTATTATCAGATTAATTTAGATGCCACAGGAAAGCACCTGATTTGGTAATGGGTGTAGGGTGATAACTCAGTAAACATAATTTTCCTTTCTTTCCCCTTCCAAGAAAATCCTTTTGATAGATAATGCTACAAAATTATCTTATCCCTGTTCTTGTTTTTTGGGTTAAAGATACCTGCCTTCCTTTTGCTGAGTTATTTGGATGTTTTGTGTCCTCATCATTGTTGTCATTACATTGCTATAACCCCCTGGTAAAGAGAACTTTGACTTAAACCCTCAAAATCCAGGTGAAGGAAAATTAAAGAATAAGAAACTACTTGCTGTTGATTATCATATGTATTATTATGAAGATTAAACCTGTTCATGGTGATTTGACAAACCATCGGGTTCTCTATGAAATCCGCAGGACCCCATCACCTACCAAAACCTACAAGGATGAGATGCAAAAATGCCAGTCATGGAAGCCTGCCTATGGCTTGGGGGTCAAGCCAAGCTGCCAAAACAAGGCTTTGATATGAAAGAAACACAGAATCATCCATTATGACAGCAACATATAATACTAATTATCATAATAATGACTTACATTTATAGTTACTTTAGAGTTTATAAAATGTTTTCACCTCCATAACCTCATTTAACTCCCAATTTACAGATGTGGAAGTTGAGATGTTACAAATCTTGCAGAACTAGCCCAACAACACAAGCTGCCTGCCTCCAATTATGTCAGTTGGGAATTTTTCAACTGCAAAGCTTTAACATTAAAAATAAGTTTTTGACTTCTGTAGAAGAAAAGTCAAGAAATGGTTCTGGATTCAAGGAAGCTTTGATCAGGTCAATGATATGACCAAGAACATGACTTGTCCCATCTTTTTCCTCTGTCTTCTACGGTGCCAACTTCACCCTAAAATCAGCTTCCATCATGGTTGCAAGATGGCTGTCTATAACTGCAAGAGCCTGATGATTCTTCATCCACATCCAGCATGAAAATTTCTGCCCCAATATTCCTGGCAAAATCCTGAGACTCGCTCTGATTGGAATAACTTAGGTTACATGTCCCCCTCCCCCAAAGCAATCATAGAGGTCAAGAGAAGATATGCACTCCTTCTCCTGGAGCCTGGGGTACAGGCAGCTTCCGTGGAACTACATGAAATCCCACAGGAAATCAGGAGCCCTTGAGAAGGTAGAAGGGACAATGGATGCTAGAGAGGCAAATCAACAAATGTCCACTATACCAGTCTAGGTTTTTCCCATTAATACACAGTGGTAAGGAAGATAAAAAGGGTAAGTGGATGGTAAACAGAGATGTCCTGATACATTTTTGTAGCATTGGAGATGGACTGGAGAGTCTCCGTATATATGGGGATTTTCCTCCTGTTAAGTGTGTTAAGCTGAGTAGGCTAAAAGTTACTTAAAAGATTTGCTCCCTAAAGCACTTAGTTATTCTGAGTTCCCGAAGCAAAAGAAGACCAGGAGACACATGTCAATACCAAAGCTTATCCAACAATTGTGCAAAAGATAATGCTTTCCCCTGCTCCCTATGCATAATCATAGCTAGGTGATGGCAGTATCTTGACAGACCTCACTAAAAACTAAGAGGCTGACTCTTTCCTGGTACTGGGACCGAATGTTTTACATTCATTTAATGCTTACAACAAAATCTATGAAGTAGGGGCTAATTATCATCCCCTACTTCACAGATGAGGAAACTGAGGATCAAAGATGTTAAATGATTTACCCAAGCTCACTCAGGATAGGAATGCAGCTCCACTTCAGAGTCTATGCTCTTAAACATTGTGCCACTCTGTCTTAGGTGGTCAATGGCAAATTTTGCTACTGTCTGGGTCCCTTGGAGACTCGTGACATTTGCAGGCGGGTTCTTGAAAATCAAAACCCTTCTTTCATCACAATGCACACTTTATAGGAAAAAGGAAGTCCTGGAGCCCCTAGAATCCACCTTCAGACTCTTCCACTATTTTCATATGTTCAAGAAAGTAGCAGGGTTCTGGGACCCACAGACCTGTGTTCAAATCCTGACTTTGCTACTTACCAGCTATTTGACTTTTAACAAGCCAATCAACCTTTGTGAGCCTAACCTTCTTTACCTGTAAAATATAGATATTACCTGTTCTCTGGATTTTCTGAAACATAATTAGGGTCATAGGCTGGCACATAGAAAATGTACAGTAATTATTAGCTGCTTTTTCCTCCTCTCCCATTATGTCTTTCATCTTTCCACTTCCTTTGAATATGGTTGTACCCGTTTAAGGATAGGAAGCTCAGACATGTTTGCAGGGTCTTCTTTCTTAATATGTATTCATTCTCAGAACTCTGAGTGGCACTATACACCAAATAGGACAATTTTATTTAAAAGCCGTCACTCTTTCTTGCTGAAGTTCTTTTTTTTTTTTTTTTTTGGCTGAAGTTTTGTGGACAGAAAAATAAGAAAACTTTTTTTTTCATTGAACCTTTTGGGCTTGTTTTCAAAATGGATTTACATGCTCTTTTGTAGAAAGGGAGTAGTATAGCTCATTTAAAAGGGGGGTCCTTTGGAGTGAGAAGAAAGGTCGGTGGCTAATTCAGGCCTTAATGAGTTAGCTTTTACTATGTAAGATAATTAGTAAACTCAGGTTCCCAGGGCAAGGAGCTAAGATAAAGAGAGGTAGCCAGGTAGTTAAAAAGTGCCTCTGGAAAAAGCACATCATTGGGAAATCATGCTGTTGATAGACCTTAATCACTTTCTCTTCTGGTTTCTGCCAAATTTTGGAGAGTAGAGTATAATTTCATTTTTATTTTGTTTTGCTATATTTCTCCTGAGCTAAGAGATGGGAAGAAACTGGGCAACTACTTAATCAGATCCACGAGCATTAGTGACTAGGGAAGCCCATGGATGCCAAAGGAGCAAAGACTTCTGGCAGAATAAAACTTGGTAGATACAGTCACCCCTAGAGTTAACACCAGAGTCCACTTGGCAGCAGCTTCACCAAACTGCAGGCACGGCACCTGATAGGAAATTATCAGACCTTCCCAAAAAGGATGAGCATCACAGCAGGCCCACAGGAAGTAGACCAGAAGAGCTGAGTTTATACATCTGTGTTCTAAATGCCAAGTGGTATGTGTGAATGAAACTGGGTCCTTGTGGTGGGCTTTGATGTGGTGCCAACATGAAAATGAATAGAATCAGAGAGAAGTTTAGAAATTATTACCAGGAGAGCTTTCTCCTGGAGAACTTATTAAGTGGGAAATGTGATATTAGAATTTTTACTATAGAGAATAGGCCAGCAAAAGCCTACCCTTTTTGGAATATAGAATTCTAATTCAGTTACTAAGTTGAACCATATGAAATTGCCATTTCATAGGTTAAAAATGGTTCAAAATTGGAAATTTCCTGTGGCATTTAGGCATTTGATAAAGGGGAAGATGATGGACACTGAATGATACTTTTTGACCACAATTATATGTCAGGAACTCAACTAAGTAAAAAAAAAAAAAAAAATATATATATATATATATATATATATACACACATATATCATATATATTTATAAAATATTATTTAATTTAATATTATCACATCTCTGTAAGATCAGTATTATTATCTTCATTTTCAGCAGAGAAAGCTAAGGAGCAGAGGAGGTAAACTAACTTGCTTGAGGTCATGCAGAGTTGGGATGCAGACAAACTCTGGGGCCATGTTGCCAAAAACCAATGGTGAATTCTCAGTAGTGCTGGACACTGCAGATCAATCCCTCCTCCTTGAAACAGTTTCTTCCTTTGGTCTTTCTTGGCTACCTCCTATCTCACTGGCCACACACTTACTGGAATCTCCTCATCTTCACAGCCTGTAAACATGCAGTGGGTCCAGAGCTTCAGCCTCAGACCCACTCTCTATTTATACACTCACTTCCTAGATTATTGTATCTAGTCCTCTATTTTTTAAATACCAGCTATTTACTGATGATTCCCAAATTTATATCTCCAGAGGCCTAACCTCTCCTCTGAACCCCAGACTATTCCATCTAACCAACTACTTGACTTCTTCACATGGAAATTCAATAAGCAACTTGAACCTAATACATCAGATATTGAACCCTGGATCTCCACACCCACTCTCCAAAAGCATTGATTCTTCATCTGTCTTCCTGATCTTAGAAAATGGCAATGCTATACTTCCTTCCACATAGGCCAAAACAACCAGAGAGGAAGCATTTTTGACTTCTCTATTTCTCTCACAGTTCATATCTAATCCATCAGCAGATCCTGAAGTTTTTACCTTCAGATTATAAGCTGAATTGAAACACATCTCATGATTCCACTACACAATAATCCAGGCCACCATCATCTCTCACTAGACTTTTACAAAAGCCTCGTAACTTGGTCTCCCTGTTTCCACCTTTATCACTCTCTAGTCTGACTGCATTGCAGCCCAAGCGATCTTTGTAAAACATAAAACAGATCATGCCATTCTTCACTCAAAACCCTACAGTGGCTTCCTATCACACTCAGAAAACATCCTCCAAAGTCTTCCCCAGGGCCTGCCATGCTTCATTGATATGACCCCTCACTACTTTTCTAATCTCCTCTGTGATGGATGAAAACTAGCCACTTCCCATTGAGAGGTGGAATCTATTTTTCCTCCCCTTGAATCTGAATACAGTACAACCAAGAGTATGATGGAAGTGACTCTTTGCCAGTTCCAGGCCCAAGTCTTTAAAAGGACTAGTAGAGTTTTGACTAGCAGCATGGTATCTGAGAGTCCTGAGCCACCATGTAAGAAGTCCAATGCCCTCAGGCCACCATGCTGTTAGAAACCCAGATAACATGGTAGCAACATGGCCATGGGCAGGCATTCCAGTCAACAACCACAATTGAGATCCTAGGCACCAATGGCAGCCATGTAAGTAAGCCATCTTGTATTCCCAGCCCAATCAAGCCTTCTGATGTCTCCATGCCTAAACGCTACTTGAGTGTAACCATGTGAGAAGCCCTAAGGAAAAACCACCCAGCCAAGCCCAGGATCATAAATGATAATAATTGTTTTAATCCGCTAAGTTATAGTTTGCTATGCTAACTATAGTTAGATAGTTAACTGGAATATCACTTCTTACCATTCTCTCTTTTGTTCACTCCACTCCAGCCACAAAGACCTACTTACTATTCCTCTAACATACCAGACATATTATTTACTACCTCCAGTCTTTATACCTGCTTTCCCTGTACATGGCATGCTCTTCCTTCAGATATCCACATGGATTCATTCGAGGTTCTGCTCAAACAACAGAGCGGGCTTCTCTGATGAATTTATCTAAAATACCACCCCATCACTCTGTCTCTTATCAAGCTTTATTTTTCTTCCAAGCATTTCAGAACACCTAACATATTTTAGACTTATTATCTGCTTTCTACTAAGAAAAGGAAAAATTTGCAATAGCAATGATATTGACAGCTTTCATTTGTAGTTCTTTATTGCCTGGAGCACAGGTATTTATACATTGGTTGAATGAATGAATGAATGAATGAGATTCTACTGCCCAAGCACTTTCCAGTGCATTACACTAGTATGGAGAGGAAAGGATAGGAGAAAGGAAGAAAATGTAGGTGGTGCAGAGGGACAAAGAGGCAATTACACAAAGAAGGGATATTTCTTCTACTTTGAAAATCCTGCCCCAAATTTCTCTCTTTCTCTTGAGCCTTTGCTATTGGGGCTATTACAAATTTCTGTTTATTGCCTCAGTTGACCTAAGGTGAAAATGTCACTTTTGTATAAATGTGAGCTGCTATGTGCATGTAATACACAGACCAAATTCAAGTGCATATGTACTGCATATTCATAGAGACAAATATGGATTCTTAGCAGGTGTTGGAGGGGCAGTTTATGGCAGAGAGAGAAACTAAGAAAGTTCAGCCTCAGGGTCTGTCACCAATGAGACCTCCACAAATCATGATGTTTTAATACTTTCAAGAAAGTAGCAGGGTTCTAGGATCCCACAAACCTCTGTTCGAATTCTGACTTTGCTACTTACTGGCTGTCTGACCTTTGACAGACAATTAACCCTTCTGGGCCTTACCTTCTTTATCTGCAAAATATATCCAAAATAGTCTAAAAGATAGAAGCACAGGTTTTATAAGTACACTGACCAGAGTTCCAGTCCTTGTCCAACCTCTTCCTAAACCTCTCAGTCCCTCAGTTTTCTCTTTAGTGAAAAGGGAATAATAATACCTTTTGAGAAGGCTGGTGTGAAAACTATATGAGACCAGGAATGTGACATAATGGTAGCTAGAATTTAGTGACCATTATGTTACATTCTGGATCTCATAAAATCCTCTGTTCTAAGCAACACCAACCTTATTAGGTAGGTACTAATACTATCCCTTGCCCAAAATCACAGAGCTAACTAGCACAAATGGAATGGGATTTAAACCCAGGCAGTCTAACTCTAGAGCCCAAGCTCTTAATCACTCCATTCTGTAGCCTCTCTGGAAGCTTAGACCAATATCTGGTGCATATTACATTCTAAAAAAAATAGCTATTTTAACTACTGCTAATACTATATATCATCATCACGATCACAATGATCATCATTTTCGTCATCATGTTCGTGTCTAGAGACACTATTGTCTTGTCCATAGGAGAAAATTCCAGACTCTTGCATCTTATAAGCCTGAAGCTGAAAGTTTGCCCCTACTGGTTCAGTTACAAACCCAGACACTGAACAGAACTCCTCCGTGACCCTGACTATAAGCAAATGGGTCAGGGTAGAGGGGGAAAAAGCATAGTTGTTGCAGTGACAAGTTGGTGTTGGGTCATGTTAGCTCCATAGAGCTAATGGTGCACATCTCTTTTCAACCCTGTAATTACCTTGATAACTGGAATTCGGCCATGATGGGAATGTTTACACCACAGAAATCAGCAAACACAACAAATCAAGGCTTTGTTTTTCCCCAAAGAAAGCTGGCTGTTAAATATTTGCCAGCACATCACTGTTGTGAAGTCAGACAGGCATGAGTTTGAATCCTCATGCAATCAAGTGGGATATCAAGCAAGTTAATTAACTTCTCTAAGGCTTATTTCCCTCATATCTATTACAAAAATAATAGATCCCTAATGGGTAGTTATAAAAATTAAATGATGTTCCATGTGTAAAGTTCTTAGGAAAATATGTGGCACTCAGTAGTCTCTCCCTAAGTGATAGCAATTTTGTTAGTTTTATTATTTGCATTGCATTAAATAAAAGTAGAGGGCAAAAAACATGGTATAAATAAGAATATACAAGTACCAACTCAACAATGTACAATTCACCAGGGTTGGTTTCACCCTTCTAGAAACTGTCCTAGTCATATCCCAGCTCAAAAGATCTGAACTTACATGCTTCCTACTCTCTGCTCAAGTAATGCATTTGGATCCATTTCTCATGTTACAAGCCCCTGCCCTCACCATCCAGTCAGGGTCACGGTGAACCTTACCTAATTAACAGTGGCATAATCAAAACAAATATTGTTTCATTTCCCCATGACATGATTAATTCTCATATGCATTCAAGGTTGGGCCTGCTCTTGATGAGTAACTAGAGAGCAAATCGCAAAATCACCAACCATTTGAGCTGGAAAATTATTGTGTACTCCTCTTATCCACTTTGCAGATGGAGAGATTGAGTAGTTAGGTGACCTGCCCTCTAGAAATAGATGGCTCTAGATCATGAATTGTTTACAAATCGTAAGAGATAAACGATGCAAAGAAGGGAACCAAAGACTTAGTGACCTCTCTACTGTCCCCAAGACCTAGCCCACCACCCCTCCCATTGCCATTGCCAGGTTTCAGTGTGTCAAATTATATACCATAGAAATTTAATGATTTAATGATGTCCTTTATTCTCTAGTGGAACTACTGTATTTTATTAAATTCAACAGTTCCAGATCTGGAAGGACCAAGTCTATTGCTCAGCTCACTCTTTGAAAACTTTAAGGGCTGTACAAATTGAGGGGCACCTAACTGCTCTGAACACTCATATCTCTCAAGATGTCCAAGCCTCATCCTGTAGCTCCCTCTCAGAGAATCATAATACGTACTAGCATATTAGAGGCTCTCAGAAGCTTCACAGTACAGACACCTTTTACAGCTTTTTATTAACCATATGTTTATTTTTAATTAGACCAATGTTTCCCAAGTTTTTTTTTAACTACAGAACTCCCTTTGTGCGGCATATCTATTAATCTCGGACAGAGAGTATTCAGTACAAGACCAATCTGATAAAAGCTGATCTAGTCCAACCCAACAAGTTTAGAGAAGAAACTGAATTTCTGGGTAAAGATACAGCTCTTTCACCTCCCACTCCTTGCCACTGCCTCTCCTTACTGATCCCTCAGTATGCATGAATAGGCTAGGTCTGGGCTGTATGATTTCCCCAGGGACCTACCCTAGCCCCACTCCAATCCAGTGTGCTACTGAGCAACTTAAGAGCAAATCCAAAGAAGTGATTTGGGTAGGAGGCAAACCAGGGAGGACTTAAACAGGGAGGAAGAAAAAGGAAAATGAAGAGGAAAAAGTGCCTAACATACAATAGGTACTCAATAAATAATACCTGACTAACCTATACTGAGTTCATAAAGGAAGCAGATTCATTCATGTACTTAGTAAGTGTATATTAAATGCCAACTACGTGCTAGCACATGTTCTGGGTCCTGGGGATATAGCAGTGAATAAACAAAGTCCCTACCTTCATGAAACATCCAATTAAATCAAGTGTGACAAAATCCCAGCATGTTAGAGTCAGAAGTTACCTTATCGCCTACAGCCCAACCCTCTAATTGTTAAGACACAGAAGTTCAGATCCAGAGAGAAGAAATTCCCCCAAGGTCACCCAAGAAGTTAGTAGCAAAGCTGGAATTTAAACCCCGGTTTCCTGACCATAAATTCAGTGCTTATCCACCCACACCAGCCTGCCTAAATTAAGAATGTTTGATATCATAATCTTAAAAGGAAGTCGTGGTGCCATAAATCATCATTAAATGATAGAGACATAAATATTATATTCCTGACCCCAGTTCAGCATCTAAACATACAATACTTACGAATCTCAGGTCTTGGCCAATGTTTTGTTTTGTTTTTGTTTTTGTTTTTTTATACAGCAGGTTCTCATTAGTTATCTATTTTATACATACTAGTGTATACATGTTAATCCCAATCTCCCAATTCATCCCACTCCCCCTTCCGCCCGTTGGTGTCCATACGTTTGTTTTCTACATTTGTGTCTCTATTTCTGCCTTGAAAACCGGTTCATCTGTACCATTTTTCTAGATTCCACATATATGCATTAATATATGATATTTGTCTTTCTCTTTCTGACTTACCTCACTCTGTATGACAGTCTCTATTGGCCAGTGTTTTTGGCTTACTAGAGTAAATTACTTACTATTACTTTAAGAAACAAAACTCAATTAACCAACGCTCAGGAATCAGGAAGACTAAGGAAGAGAGAAAGGGGACTGTCATTTTGTGTTCTTCCCAAATAGGTGATCAGGAAATAAGAAGTGGAAAGGGCAAGGGTTTTGGAATCAAATTGAGTTTTGAAGCCCAGTTTTGCCTCGTATTAGTTGTACAGCCATAGGAAACTCACATTCAGTGAGGAAATTCACACTCAATTTCCCCACTTACAAAATGAATTCTCACAGAACTTTTATGGGGATTCTATGAAATGATATAGGTATGTAGTATATTCAGGGCTAAAAAAGTAGTCATTCCTTATGCCTCCCCACACCTCTTCTTCTGATGGCCAATTTTCTTACGTTAAGACCTGTTAATGAACTAGAAAATGTTCAAGCACTTAGTTTGGTGAAACATAATAATGTAATAACCTTAAAAAGTCTGAGGAAAATGCCCCTAAACTCATGGTGTGCACAACGGGCCTGGAATTTGGATTCTTTCATTTGGTGGAGTTTTCATATTTTCAGCCTTTGGTCAGACTTAAATTCCAGGGAGACTTCCTTGCCTGATATTTTGGCACTTTCCCTAGTCACAGTTGGAAGCCAGAAGTATAGATATAAGTGAAATGAAAAAATAATGAAAAACAAAAGTCAATCAAATCTTTTCACTTTTTCTTTTTCCTTTAATGGGATAAAAAATTTTTAAAAGCAAATCTGTTTGACTTTCAGTCAAAGCCTGGGATCAAGTTTTCATTCTGCAAACGTTTTGCCATGCTTTAATTTGATAGGGTTCCACCTACCCCACACTGGCTGCATTTTTTAAACCCAACAGCTCCTTTTGCAGGTAATGTCTTATCAAGACCAACAACTCTTGTGACTAACTCTCTGGTTATGTCTTTGGAAAAACATATGCACACAGGTCTTGCTAGAGCTGAGAGAAAACAAAGATTTTTGTTTGTTGTCAATGTCATGTGCTTCAATACTGGTACCAACACAATCATGTCAGAGACACAGCCATCTGAATGCCATTGTAATTAGCATCAAGATTTTGTAACGTCCCTCAATCAAACTGTATATCTGCAGCTTAGCTCCTTTCCAAAGGGAGCTAAGGGACAGACAAGCCTCTCGCATCACCCTACTATCCCTTCTCCCCGCCATGCCTGAAGGAAATCACACTTAATTTCTGGCAGAAGCAAAGACAAGGCAGAGATGTAAATGAGGGAGCTGGACATGCACAAGAATTCCAGCACTTGTGTGTTGCAGAAAGTGAACTGATAAAACCCTTACAGGGATGCTTGGCTCTCTGTGGAAGTCATCAACGGTTGACATGAACAAGGGAATAGTAATAAACCTAAATTCAGGAAAAGTAAAAGAATACTAACAGCACGAGGTTGAGGGTTGCAGAGAGTAGGAAGTGTCCACTCTTGTCTGTGCTTTAACTCCCATGTACATTTCATGAGTCTCCTCCCCACCTGGGCCTCTGGAAAATGAGGAAGCATTGGGCCAGATGGGATCTTGGGACCGTCCCAGGTCTGATACTCTGTGAATAGACAAAACAACACAATGTCCACAGCAGGACTCTGAGAACTGGGCTTCACTGACAAGCCAGATGATGCCAAAAGACCATCCATGTGGAGATCATCAATGACAGTGGATAGACCTAGAACTAACAGTATACCTACCTGATTTGCATAATAGCAAGAAAAGTGATCAGGCAGCACTGGAGTCACTCAAAGCATTGCCACTTTGAAATGTTTCATTTCTTATGGAATGTGATTTTTCCTCCCTGTTTGAAATAGTCATCAGGCTGCCTAATTGAAGGATTTTTCTAAGCCCAGTCATGAGCATATTTAAAATCCGGGAGGCTAACTTTTGAAAAAAAAAGATTTTTTTAAATTAGAAACCCAACGAAGAGGGCAGGTAAAACAGCTCTATAAGAAAGAGACATAGGGAAATTCCCTGGTGGTCCAGTGGTTAGGACTCCACGCTTTCACTGCTAAGAGCCTAGGTTCAATCCCTGGTCAGGGAACTAAGATCCCACAAGCCGTGTGGCACAGCCAAAAAAATATAAATAAATAAAAAATTTTTTTAAAAAAAGAGAGAGAGACATAGCATTGAGCACCTAGTATGTGCCAGACACTAACACTCACAACTGGGAAACATGAGGGATCGACACAACCCCCAGCCCCCCATAGATAGGTACACAGTCCCTAAAGTAAAGGTCAGAGACAATAAAGAATGAGAAGGAGGCCATCTATCCTTCCTTGGGGATGTTAGAAGTGACACTGTAGTGAGAGTGACATCAGATTGGCCCTAGAAGTGTCATTTTATGGACCTCTGGCTATGACTAAAGTGTTACAAGTGCAAAAATGAAGGATGCTGTATTTGCAAAGGATAAGATTTTTGAAAACTGTATTGAACCTCAGTTCTCTCATCCCCAAGTTGGAAATAAGAATACTCCCTGCCTTGTAGGAACAGAGCTCCTCAATTCAATGAACGTTTAAGAAGCACCTGAAACATAGAGTAAGCTGTTTGATGCGATGCATGTGTGACACCACGATAAGATTCAAAGGGGAAAGGAGAAAATGATATTGGGGCTCCACCTCCATGAGAACAGTGATCAACTCTGAAATTACAGAGGACTAATTAAGGTCATATAATTAAGTATCTGGTGTTTTTCTTCAGGGGACCATAAAATGCTCCCTGTGTAAAACTTTCTTAACATGATCCCTAAGGCATCTTTGGAGGGAGAAGAAAAATAGAAAAGATATTGTAGTTCCTCATGAGTAGGCTGAGCCTAGTCCAGCTTAAAGGTTAGACAGATGCTTCCTCTCCACTCCAGCTATCTCCAACCAGTTTCAGTTTTAGGCATCATGGTGAAGCTGGGACCCCTGCAGGAACTCACCAGTCTCCAAGATCATCAAACTCAATGGCATCTGCAAATATCAATACACTGAGCCTCGATGGAACTACATTTACTGATTTCCCACTGCATGTCAGGCCCAGAGCTGACCTCAGATAGAGCATGGGATGCAAAACCTTGCTCCTTTGCTCATCAACTTTAGGGAACTCAGACATACAATCAAGGAAAATTCCATATGGAATGTTCTAGAACAATTCCATCTGGAACAGTCAGAGAACAGTGTTACAGAGGAGGTGCCATTTGGGTTACCAAGGAGAGAACATGTACGGTAAGGACATGTCAGGCAGAAGGAATATCTTGAGCAAAGGCTCAGAGGGGTAAAGGAGCATGGGAACCTGTTCAGTGTCATGCTTGAGAAAACAGTGAGTCGTCTGGAGGCAGAGAATGTGGCTAGAGATGTGTGCAAGAGCCAAGTCATAAAGGGCCGCCCTGTGTGCCAAGGCAAGGAGCTTGGCTGTCATCCAATAGTCATGGGGAACCACTGAGAGCTTTCAGACGCAGGAGTGACGTGGTCTTTAAGAGCGTTCCCTCTGGGGCACTATGAAGGCAGACTGTCAGGGGAAAGACCAAAGGCAAGGAGGCAGGTTAGGAGGAGTTTTATTGCTATTTTGGTGTGGAACGTCTGTTCTGAAAGGAACAATAGAGAGTAAGTCATGTGCCCTAATAACATTTTACGTAGGCTACTATGGGGGCTGTTTAGCACATAGTGGATACACATCAGAGAATCAGGACATAGTGCCAAGTGAGAGGCAGGCAGCACAGAATGGTGGTCTTAGAGGGAGAAAGATCCAACAAAAACTCAGCCCAGCAATTTTCAGTTGTATGACACTGGGTAACTCAGCCAAACTCATGGAGCTGCAGTTTCCTCGTGTGTATGATGGCAATCCTGATGCCAACCTGGCCAGCTTCCTGTGAGTGAGAGATGCACACAAGGTCCCTGGCAGAGCTTTGGGTACAGAGTGGGTCCTCTGTAAGTGGTATCCACCACTATTACAGTGGAAAAGCCTTTTGCCAAGCACGCTCTCAGAAAAGATCCATTCACCAAGACAAGAGGCTTCCTCTGCTGAGCACCAGTAACCAAAGCAAACAGAGCAATGGGGACAAACTCAGAGTTATTACCTACACGAGAGGCTCAGGTGTCTCTTTGATGGAAAGCAAAAACCAGCCTGAGTCTAACAAGCCCATACACACCGATCAGAGCTGCCTATTCTCAGCAGCCTTGGGCGCATTCCCATGTAACCTGGTTTGACAAGCTGCGCTGGCCGAGTGCCCAGCTTCCAATCAGAATCTACAAGGCCTAGAGATTATTTGACAATTTCTCTCTCTCTAGGAGGGCAGTTATGGTGCAGAATGGAGGCATCAATATACATTTTAAGCACATACACATCACCCTTTCATTTCCTATCTCATTTAGAGGCTCAATTACTTCTTCTGGATAGCAACAGTACCACTCTCATGGCGCAAAGCTCTGAACATAGCTTCCACAATTAGCACAGCTAATTTACCATCTGGGAACAGTTTGGGTTCTAGAATCATGGCTCATGGTTGCAGATATCCTGATATTCTCAGCTCAGACTGTTGAGGTTCGTGCTCTAAACCACTTACTTGGAAACTGAGAGGACTCATGGATGAAAACATGCTCATTGCTAACTACTGGGGTGACCAAAAAGTTCATTCGGTTAATGAATATGTTGTTCAATAAAGTTCTTGGTGAAAATGACAAATGTGTCTTTTATTTTGCTTAAAACCAAACGAACTTTTTGGCCAAACCAATATTATCTCTCCTCCTATCTCCTGACTCTCATCCTCTCATTTGCAAACATTCTGGAAACTTGTCATGATCCCATTCAGACACCAACTGTCTCCTTCCCTCTACCACTGTATGTTGCTCAAAGTATCCCACACCCACTGCTGCTTCTCACCTGGTAGTCACCCTTCAGCCTTTGGAAATCCCTTTCTGCCTTCCGTGTGAGACTGAACTGTTCTGGGCAAGTCACTAGTGATCTTTCCAAATACAACAGGGTCTCACCCTACTTGGCCCCGCTTCAGTACTGTCCACTTTGACCACTCACCACTTCTGGAAAGCCACCCCTCTCTTGACTTCCTGACACTCCTCCCACTCTCCTGGCCACCCCAGGGTCACACTGGCTGACCCTTCTTCTTCTGTCCGTTTCTGGTCATGGGCTTTCTGGGGCTTTTTTCCCAGGGTCCCCTCTCTTTCCATAATCCTCTTCCTAGAAGATGCCACAGCTATCTACCCTGGTTCCAGATGCCTCCTATGCCCCCAAGGATACAGAATCTTCTTCGACTCTAGCCCAACTCTCTCTCTCATGAATCTAAACAGCAAAGTCAGGCCCCTGGTGGAATCCCACACCTGCTTGTCCTACACTGGCCTCAAACACAGCTGTCCAAATCCAAGCTCTCAACTTTCCCATCAAAACCTGCACATCTGCTGATGCTTGCTGCCTTGGTTGGTGGCACCGCCATCCTCTCTACCCAAGGTAAAAAGCTCAGGCATTCTTGACTTCTTCTATTCTACTCCACATTTACTGAGTTGGATCTGTCCCTTCCCTCCTTTCTTAATGTCCCAGCTCCTGGCCAAACTCTTGTCTGGGCTTTTGCCATCACTTTATAACCAGTCCTCCTGCTTACTTCTCTTGCCTTTTCAGAGTCTCCTCATTGCTGTCTTTATAAAGCACAGAGAATATTACCTTCAGAGCAAAAACCCTCACTGCACCCTCCTCCCCAGATCATCTCCCTAGCGTGACATCCAACACTCCTCTACAATGTGGTAAGAACATACATTTGGGGTCTATCTCTCCTACTAGATCATAAATTCTTTAGTGCCTACAATTGTTCCTCAATAGCTGAATGCCAACCAACCTGTCCTAAGATGTCCTACAAGGCAACACTGCCCCAATGTATACACGACACACCTGTATCTTCCTTCCAGCCTTGCAGACTCTGAAATTCAATCTTGTCATTGTCCCAAAGGCCGATTTGGGGAAGACAACTCACACTAACCAAGCTTATAGAAACCTGAAGCATAAGCCTGAAAACCAATATGCTAATTTATGAGAAGAAATATCCCTGTAATGTGGAGTGACATGTTTGTGTTGACAAAATCAACTCAATTCTCCTGCTCACTATAGCACCATAACATTGACTGTTAACACCGTGGCAGTTACTTCCAAGCAACGTGGATACAAATGAATAATACCTAGCCTCCATCCTGTAGGGGCCTAGTGATAAATTTACAGTAACACTGTACACAGATCTAGATCAAAAGAAATTAAAATCCTTGTTGAGCACAGACCCACGCCAGTCTAGTTAACATGATTTGAACATTTAATAACATCAGGCTCTGAAAGATACAGATGTTGGTGTCCACCAGAGACAGATCTGGCAGGAAGATTGTAAACAGTTGTTTGCTTTCCAGAGCACAGACTCTCCTGGAGAGAGCCCAATTTTACCTCCCTGACTCAGTTTTTCTATGTCCCTCACTGACCACCACCTCTTCTGATGGGCACATGCATGAAATGCCATCCATTTAGTTACAGCCAAGTTCAACAGTCCTGGAAGCTATTCACTCACACTACAGCAGGCTCCTAAACCATTCTTGCTCTTTGAGAATCTCATAAGAGCTTCAGACTCTCTGAAAGCCCCATATACACACATTTTTTTATACACTTTCAGGGGGTTCTTAGGCTTCGTTGCCTCCAGTTCTTTCTCTGGAGCAGTGTTTCTCAACCTCAGCAATACTGGCACTCTGGATCAAGTAATTCTTTGTTGTTGGGATCTGTCCTTTGCATTCTAGGATGTTTAGCAGCATCCCTGGCCTCTACACTCTAGATGCTAACGGCCCACCCTCAACCAGTTGTGAAAACCAGAAATGTCTCCAGACATCATTTAATGTTCCCTGGGGGAAAAAGCCCAGTGGAGAACTTCTTTTCCAGAGAGACATTGACTGTCTCTGCTCTTACTCCATGAACAATGCATGGAGGATCCAGCTTTAAGAGTAGGCAGGTGCTGTGCACCTGCCCTGCCCAGACTTTAGGCTATCAATCAGTTCAGCAGTTGAGTTAGCTTTAAAAAGAAGAACACTGGAAAGTTTCTGCATTCTGGTTCTACCAATGTATAAAATAAATATCTGAATGTGGATCAGGGTTGGGAGGGAACCTGAAAACATGTGTTCAGGTTATTGATCAGGATGGAGGAATTTTAAGCTTTGTTTATTTGTTTGTTTCCATCACTGGGGAGAAGAAAAACCATCACCACTAGTGTGTGTGTGTTTACAAAACATTATATGACTATATCTGTTAGCTAACTAACCTGGAGTCCACCTAAAGCTGCTTGTGACCACTAGCCACCTGGAGGAGCGCCACATGGTTCTGGTATAGCTGGCATTACTGTCAGGCTCTCCTAAAGTACAGAGACCTGCAGCCCGTGCCAGTTCTCAAGACCACCTGTAGGCCTTAAAAGAAAGCAAAGATGTCATCATCCCCCTGATAATTCCCTGCAAGATACATAACGAGGATTTGCTGTGGGCCAGGCACTGTGCTTTATGCACATCAAATCATTTAAATCTAACAACAAGCTAGAAAAGTTGGTATTATTGTCCCCACTTTAAAGAGAAAAGAACTGAGCCTCAGAAGTTTCAGAGGTTGCTTAGAGTCACACTGCCAGTAAGTGACAGAGCTGGAATTAAAACACAGCTCCTCTCACACTAGGACCAGTGCTCTTTTCCTGTCACTGTCGTATGTCTGGATCAGTTGCAAATTTTAGCTAAGATTATTTAAAACAGGAAGAAGTTGTCTCTGTGACATGTATGAAAATCAAGGCAAACAGCTCAATTCTTTCACTCGGATGGGGAAATCCACCAAAACAGATTTTTTATATCAAACCGATATAATTCCTGATTGACATAATGTTTAACAACAAACAAAAACAAGACAAACAAACAAACAAAATATATATATATACACACACACATATATATGAATCCACTTAGAGCAGTGTTTGGCTATCATCTTCAAACTCCCAGTCTTCTCATAACACATGCAGCTACATGCCGCACTGAGGGTAAGGCAGAAGCCCAAGAATTCGAACTTGGAGGGCTTTCCTCCCCATCTCCTCATCAGCAACTACAAGTTGCTGGCTCTGAGCAGGAAAACATTCACTAGCCTTTAGTTACCAATTCAAACCAGGGACCTCCTCATTCTGCCCACACAACTCCAAAGGAAGTCTGGGACAGGGATGAAGAGACCAGATTGATGGGACTAGTCCAAAACACAAATAATGTATTTCCTCCCAAATATGAAAACAACACTTGAAGCCAGGGTGTAATAATACGTTTCCCCAGTATGGTTGCTTTCACAGAGTGTTACAAGTGTCCCTTGATTATACTTCTAAGAATATCAAGTCTGGATTTCTTCCTTCCTTTCCCTCTTCTCTTCTTTTCCTTCCTTCTTTCCCCTTCCGGCAGTCATATCCTGACCCCCGCCTTTGCACCAACCCCTATGCTGGGACCTGGGGAGACTGAGATGAATGGAACCCAGACCCTGTCTTATCTTAAAGCTTAGTGAGAGAGACTGGCAAACAATACCAAGGGAGTATGACAGGTACTGGAACAAATGGAGTTGTGCTACTGCCCCCTCAAAAAGATGGAAACATTCAAAGTAGTGCAGGAAAATCATTCATTCACTTGAAGTACTGGGGGTCAGGGTCAAAAGAGGTATCTCAGAAGGTATAACATTCGTATATAATACTGCAAATCGGGGTCTCAAAACTAGTTAGGAAAGCATGACTTTGACGGGATCCTTGGATTCTAGTATATGAGATCCTATCAAAAAGAGATGAGAACAAAGCTTTTTTCTCCCCTTAAACAGCAGAGTGGGCAGGGATAAGGAATATGGTTAATGAGTGCTGCTTTTCTTATTCATTAAATTCATTAATATTTATTGTGTTTTAGTTTTCAAATTACTTTTGCATGCATTATATTAATTTTGCCTTAAAATAGCCCTATGGGGTAAATAACATTATCTCCATTGTAGTGTTGAGAAAATGGAGGCTCAGAGAGGTAAGTGGCTCTCTCAAGGGCTACAGCTCGCTGAGAGAAGAATGGGCCTCTCAAACTCACCTCCAACTGCCTGCAAAGCCCAGGTCCTGCAAGGTCTCCATGCATGCCATGAGTCCTGGGAAACGAGTAATGTTATTCAACTGCAGTCTCCCAGGCATCACACGTGGAGGTGTGTTCAAGAGGCTCTGGGGTGTTTAGAGGAGAATAAAGTGGGTTTTAATGGAAAAGACTGTTCTACTTATAGTGGCTCCAAAAAAAAAAAGTGATTCACTCTTCAAGCCTGACATGTTTTGAGAGACAGACATGCCTGTAAATTTGGCCAGACTCGTGGGTGCCAGATGGTAATTGACAAAGACCCTAGGGCTTGGCGATCAATCCAGGACTTCCTCATGTTCCTCACTGGGCTCTCCAGGGGCCAGGCATAGTGCATAATTAAGTCAGATGGTTGCAGAGGGGAAGAGATGGGTCATTTTCTCTATGGAGAGGTTTTCTTCTTGGCAAGATGCAGAATGACACACTTCAGGCAGCAGGAAGATGATTTCCATAAAAATCAGTGGAGAGGGAGGGAAATCATGAAGTTACTGAAAGACAAACAAAGCCTAAATACCATAAACAGAGTATGGAGTTCCCAACCAGAGGCACAATTATCTCTTACCTCAAACTTGGACAGGACTCAAGCAAGCATTATAAGAGATTTTCTCATGCACATGAGTAATTCCCCCTCTCATTAAAATGTTATAGATGAGCCTCACTTGGAAAACAGCAAAGTGTGAATTCCAGTGCAGGAACTAGATGAGGTAAAAAGGGGCCTGAGGAAGTCCTAGCAGAAAGCTTTAAGGCAGTCCAACAATCTTCTAAAAAGCAAAACAGTGGCCACAGTGAGAAGAAAGACACAAAGAGGAGGAGGGATTATCCGTAAGAAGACCACTGTTACACATGCACAGATGCCTTCCATTTAACTACTTTCCATTTAATGAAAATACAAGTTCATAAATAAACATAAGATTATTTATCCATTACAATGAGGGAAAATCCTTTTTTTCAATCTCGCTTATGGTTTAACCACTTGGGACTTTTCCTTCTTGGACCAAAGTCAGTACCTGTTAAAAAAAGAGAACTGATGGGATTGATAACAATGTAATTTAATGAAGGTGTGATTCACACGGGATTTAATGGCATGACAGAGAACTACACTGATATCCCTAACCCACAAGTTTTGGGGCACCATCTTTCCATCATGGATGTTTTCATGATATGCTGAGGCTACAGAGAGAGCCAAGAAGAGCATAGATATGAATGTCAAGTCTTAGAAGGTCTAGTCCAGTACCTCAATGGATCATATGTGAGCAGACTCTGGAACTGGAATCAGATTTGAATTTTTAACTCTACATACCATCCTGAAAGCACTATGAATTGGTTGATAACAGTAACATTCACCAAGATAGAAAAAGAGTAGCATGGATAGAGGGAAACAAAAATTAATGAGTTTGATATAAGACCTGCTGAACCTGAGGCAACTACTGGACATTTCCAGGTTGGGGGATATCTCATAGGCAATTGATTACCAACATTTCAAAGAACAGAAACAGAAAGAACACACTCAAAAATTAGAGATGATATTTACTTTTCTCTGCTTTCATATGTGAATGTGTTACTTGATTCCTGCATCCTTGTTGTTATTTATGCCATCTGTCATCAGATATGGTAAGTTTGTTCCTCCATACTACAACACAAAGACTTTTGAGTTGGGGAAAGAATTCTCCCTGGAAAATTTTAGGCATGTGACACATTCAGACTGACTTTACCCTTAAACGGCTGAACAAGGTTAATATAGGACAGAAACATGTCTCCATGGGTTTTGATGGGAGAAGGGTCATCCATCCCTTCTCCTTATATAAAGCCGTTTTATATAGCCACTTTATATGAAGGACTGATTACCATGGCTCACCTGAATGTATAACAAGTATACTACGACAACCCTTAAAATATGATAGTATTCCCACAAGTGATGAATATCCTTCCAGATCACAGGTATTCTCTTATTTTGTTTTTTATAATGTTTCTTCTGATTATACAGTAATATATTTCCTTTGCAGTATGTTTAAAAAAATACAAAAAGACCAACAAGAAGACAAAAATTACCTTCAACTGTAGCAGAGATAACCTTTTTAATAACTGGGTGTATTTTCTCCCTATTGATTTCTACACATTATAAACATGTATTTGGGGGTATATGACACCATTCTGTACATACCATTTTATACCATTTTTCTCTCCTTAGCATTATATATTGAGTATTATCCCATGACATTAAATATTTTAATTACATGATTCTTATTGGCTAAATATTATACCTTTTGATATAAATAGATCATAACTAATTTAACTAATCCTCCATCAATAGAAATTTGGTTTGTTTCCAGTTTTTTGATAGTATAAGTAACAAAATTTTTAAAATACTCATACTTAAACATGGTTATACTTCTGTATTGGTCAGACCCAGACAGGGTGCAGATGCAAACGGAGTTTCATGAAAAGAGTATTTACAAAGGTATTGGTGGGTTTAAGAGCAACCAACAACAAACAATAATGAGGCAAAAAGGTGTAGACCCAGAAGAAGTGGAGAATCCACCACTAGCCAGGCCTGAAGGAGCAAAGGGAGTGAGTGGCCACTAGAACCCAGTGAGGGCTATAGCAGAAGGAGGGGCCACAAGACAGGGGATGTGGCCTTGGGTGAGGAAGACAGCCACAACCAAACCATGGCCCAGCAGGGAGGGAGCAAGAGAAAATAATACTCTACCCTCTCTTTCCACCTGTTCTCTGACTGCCTTAGCTTCCCAATGGAGAACTCAGTGAGCAGAGAGAGGACAAGGGAGCTGGGTTGATGCAGTTCATTGAGTTCAGCCTCCCTCGGCACAGAGCAGGATTGAGAAGGTGTTGGACACACCTAGGGGGACAGAGAATATCCAGCTCAACACCTTTGCTTATGCCCTAAGTCAGAGCCACAAACACTGTGAAGGTTTAAAACACATACCATGTGGTGAGTTCCTCTGAAGTTGCACTATCTGAGTTCAAGATAGGTACAAAGCAGCCCAGCTTGTCTAAGTCTAGTCTGTTTGTGCCAAGTCTAGAACTGGGTCAGCCCTCCTCCAAGCCTTATTCTGTTGCAGCCACTGAGGAGCCTTCTACTGAGCCAGTGCATACTGGAGCAGCCAGTATATTAGCACACTCAGGAAATTCTTGAATTAGCCTTGCTGCCTAGGCCAATTATATAATGCACCTACAGGGTGATCCCTATCACAATTATTACACAATTTCTAATCTATATGACTTTCTTCCCTGGGTCCCAATTTTTAGTTCATATTCAATGTTATAGGATAGAGCCATACTCTTAACATTAGCTAGTGGTCTGTGGTCTTGACACCCTAATTTTGGCCAGTGTCATCTTACTGGAGGCTGGTCCCTGCCTCCTTTCCAAGCAGTTGGCTGATGCCCTGCCCCAATATCAGTAGACCACCTATAACCTATAACCATAGCTGTGCCCATGAACTGAGTAAAATCACTACTTGCTAGAAATACTTGTTGTCAGACTCTGCTACCAGGTTGAATACTTCTGGCTGTCCAGCCCACATGGAAGCAAATTTGAAGCATTTTTATTTTTTTTTAACATCTTTATTGGAGTATGATTGCTTTATAATGTTGTGTTAGTTTCTGCTGTATAACAAAGTGAATCAGCTATACGTATACAAATATCCCCATATCCCCTCCCACCCTCCCTATCCCACCCCTCTAGGTGGTCACAAAGCACTGAGCTGATCTCCCTGTGCTATGCGGCTGCTTCCCACTAGCTATCTGTTTTACATTTGGTAGTGTATGTATGTCCATGCCACTCTCTCACTTCGTCCCAGCTTACCCTCACCCTTCCCCGTGTCCTCAAGTCCATACTCTATGTCTGTGTCTTTATTCCTGTCCTGCCCCTAGGTTCTTCAGAACCATTTTTTTTTTTTAGATTGCATATATATATATGTGTTAGCATACAGTATTTGTTTTTCTCTTTCTGACTTACTTCACTCTGTATGACAGTCTCTAGGTCCATCTACCTCACTACAAATAACTCAATTTCATTTCTTTTTATGGCTGAGTAATATTCCATTGTATATATGTGCCACATCTTCTTTATCCATTCATCTGTCGATGGACACTTAGGTTGCTTCCATGTCCTGGCTACTGTAAATAGTGCTGCAATGAACATTGTGGTACATAACTCTTTTTGAATTATGGTTTTCTCAGGGTATATGCCCAGTAGTGGGACTGCTGCGTCGTATGGTAGTTCTATTTTTAGTTTTTTAAGGAACCTCCATACTGTTCTCCATAGTGGCTGTATCAATTTACATTCCCACCAACAGTGCAAGAAGGTTCCCTTTTCTCCACACCTTCTCCAGCATTTATTGTTTGTAGATTTTTTGATGGTGGCCATTCTGACTGGTGTGACGTGATACCTCACTGTAGTTTTGATTTGCATTTCTCTAATGATTAGTGATGTTGAACATTGTTTCATGTGTTTGTTGGCCATCTGTATATCTTCTTTGGAGAAATGTCTACTTAGGTCTTCTGCCCATTTTTGGATTGGGTTGTTTGTTTTTTCTTGATATTGAGCTGCATGAGCTGCTTGTATATTTTGGAGATTAATCCTTTGTCAGTTGTGAAGCATTTTTCGGTACTGTGTTTTCAGTCAGTCCTACAGTCTGATTATGAGTCTAGCCATAGCTGAATTCAGCCTGAATCTTCTACCCACTGAGGTTGCATTATGTCTTATAGTTGATTGTGCAATAATTGGTTAAGCCCTAACTAAGGTTTATTAACCATGAGAAAAGACAATAAAAATCCAGGTAATTTGGCTGCTGTCTTTTGATGATGACATTACCTCCTTTCTATGGCCTCTGACCCTCAGATCCAGCATACAGGGTTTGAATGTTCTGCTTGGAAAATCGTCTTCTCGCAGAGAAATACTTCATTTTTCTTGTCTGATCTGTAGCTATGAACTCTTTTGCTGAGTCCCTGGCCATGAAATATGCCGTCTATATTACTGTGGGAAGATTTGCCTCATCGGGGCCTGTGTCCTGATTGCCTTTGAAGTCAGCAACATCAGAAGTTAATTCCAACAAGGTCCTCTAGGTCCTGTGCATGCTTTGGTGCTTTATAAATTGCATTAAAGATCAATTTAAGCTCTTGCAGCCCAATAGGCATTGTCTTGTGCGCCTCTATTTCTTTGTCTCTTTATTTCCAACAGCACAAGCTCAAGTCCTGTCTTTGTTTTGTCAGGTGGGTCCCATTAAAATCTTGTATTAAACTTTGCCTCTTTTGAAGTCCCAGACCTCATCCATCTGTTTTTTTTTTCTAATGACTTTGTTTAGAATTTTTTCAAAGTTAATGGAAATGTCTGAGGGGTAGAGAGTCTGGTTAATTGATCTTTCAGTTATTGAGGGTTATTGTCAACCAACATTTTTAGATTTTTGTGTTTCATTTCATCTCACTTGAAATATTCTTCCTGTTTGTTTCAGCTGCCCATCCTCCACTGAGCAAACTTCCCCCTTTCTTAAATCCTATTTTAGTCCTTTCTACTCCAAAAACTGGGATTAGGCGCCCAGAAATTAGGCTCCAGGGAGCCTGGCTGAGGAAGGTAAACTGTAGAAGAGATGCAGAAGGGAAAGGACCCTGGACAATATATGCCCAAATCTATGTAGCAAACCTGATAATCGTGGACCATATATAAGCATCAAATCTAAAAATATAAGAGTAAGATCATAATGAAATCGCAAGAGTTTAAGGCTAAAGAGCACTGGATCATAGACAAAGCCAACTGGAAGTAAGCAAAGAGGATTCCAGAATACTGCTCCCAACACTGATAGGTGCTTGACCATCCTTACCAGGATGCTTCTCAAAAGTTAGCATGTACCAAAAAAAGCAACAACAACAAAACTCATGCTTGCTGAATGTACTAAGAAATGTCCCTTTCCTCACAAATTTTAAGCAAAGCTCTCCACCACAGTATGTACTTTACCTAGAAAATGTTAATTCCAGCATTGTTGTTTAAATAGAAATGTTAAACTGTCCATAAAAGAAGCATTTCTGCTTTGTGTGTCAAATGCATATATTTATATACCAGAAGGCAACTTATGGTCTAGCTCCTTTGTTTTCTCTTATTGTCTTAAATAGCTCATTATTTGGAGTCTTCAAGTCTCACATATTAAAAGCAGTTATTAACAAAATGACTTGCTCCTTGGCTTCCTTCACATGCTTAAGCATCACATTTTATGACCAGGATGAAGATGATAGGACACAAAGTTCCTAAACAGATGAGGCAGTGAAGTAGAACTAGTTCCAGCATTTGGAAGTTGGGTGGCATGGATGACTATGCCCATTTCATGAAAATAATTTACTGAGCACAGAGGGACCTCTGAATCAATACTAAACATGAACAGAAGTATACCCCACCCTAGATCTGGATGGATAATGACTGCAAGCTCATATTGTCTAGGGGATGCTTAAAGTACAATATTATGGAGGAACTGTCAAGGTATGGCAAAATGGGGGAATGCATATTCAGTTCCAACTCGAGAGAGAGAGAACAATTTCCAAACAAAGGAATTTTAAAACCTTCATGTGATCAGAACACAGAGAGAATCCAGCCACCAAAGAAAAAAACTGAGGCACAAGCAAACATCATGAGGACAGTCAAGGTTAACAAGATAAAACAACTAAGAATCCAAAATCAAGACCGGAATGAGTGAAACTGACCAATTTGGAACATGTTGGAGGAAAATCCAGATGAAACCAGAATGATCTCCTAAGCAACTTTAGTGCAGAAGAATCAAATGCATATTGGAATCTCTGGGTTCTTTGAAATGTGTTGGTTGTACTGTGTATTTATGAACTGTCCTTATTTCAGTATGAAAGTTAATTCACTGTCAACAAATCTTTTTGTCTTCTTCATAAAGCATTCCTCCAAATATCATTATATACAAATACGTGAACAGGACACATCTGGCTATGACCGTCAAGATTCTGGTATTCATAAAAGAACAAAACCAGATAAAGAATACTCATTATTGAGCACTCTCTTAACAAGATTCTTATTTTTAAATTAGTCAAATATATTCTGCTTCAAGAGAGGAAATCAAGTAGGGTAAACATCCCTTCTTTCAGACGCTATGAGCAATTTGAAGGTCACATTCTCTCCTCTGTTCTTTCTAGATTGCTGGGAAATGTAACCAGATGATCTTGATCTTGACCATATTGTACCCTGTGTGGTTACATGTTTAGGTCTCCAGTTAATTGCTTGAGCTCCATACACACTGATTAGTAGTAGTCTCAGCATCTACCACCAGGGACACACACCCATCATTCTTTTCTTTCCTAGAGATCAACCCCAAGGGATTGGAAAGTCTTTTCATTGAAGCACTCAAAAACACAGATGATCATATTATATTCCCTCTGCCTAGACACCGTTGTGAGGAAGGCTACCTCTTTCTAAGCAATATTGCCCTAGTAATTCCAACATCAAACTTTCTAGAGGGACTACCCACAATGACTCACTAGAGAAAAAGAATACAAACTTAAGCTCTTGGAAAAAAAAACCTCTTTACAGAAAATTCTGATTATGTCACTCAACTTAAAAAGCTTCAGTGTCTCTCAACTGTCACAGAATAAGGTTTAAAAACTTTAGCTTAACCTACAAATCCTTTTACAGTCTAGCACCTGCCTATCTTTCCAATGACATATTCTGCCACTCAGCCATAAGAAAGCATCAGTTCAGCCATGTTGAACTTCTTGCAGATCCTCAGAGAAGGAGAGGTTTTCTCATGCCTCTATGTTTTTCTACTTGGTGTTCCTTCTTAATAAAATGTCCCATACCACCTTTACCATCACTACTACCATCTCTTGCCTCTTCTCCATCTGGAAAAACATCTACTCATCCTTCAAGGCAGAGATGAACATCAGTATAGGAAGTCTTTCCTGGTCATCAGAGGCAGAGTCAGTGGCTACATGACATCCAACTGTTACAACTATTCCACTTGTGGTAAGTACAAGGTTCTTTTTTTTAAGGTTTTATTTTTAAAACTGGGGTACAGTTGTTTTACAGTGTTGTGTTTACCACAAGGTTTTTAATCTTGTGTAATTGGAGCCCAGCAGAATGTCTGTTAAAAAGCCTATGTTCCACAAAAAATTTTACAATTTGTATGGAAACACAAAAGACCCCAAATAGCCAAAGTGATCTTGAGAAAGAAAAACGGAGCTGACTCCGAATCAGGCTCCCTGACTTCAGACTATACTACAAAGCTACAGTAACCAAGACAGTATAGTGCTGGCACAAAAACAGAAATACAGATCAATGGAATAAGATAGAAATCCCAGAGATAAACCCACGCACCTATGGTCACCTAATCTATGACAAAGGAGGCAAGAATATACAATGAAGAAAAGACAGCCTCTTCAATAATTGGTGCTGGGAAAACTGGACAGCTACATGTAAAAGAATGAAATTAAAACACTCCTAACAACATACACAAAAATAAACTCAAAATGGATTGAAGACCTAAATGTAAGACCGGACACTATAAAACTCTTAGAGGAAAACATAGGCAGAACACTCTTTGACATAAATCGCAGCAAGATCTTTTTTGACCCACCTCCTAGAGCAATGAAAATAAAAACAAAAATAAACAAATGGGACCTAATTATACTTAAAAGCTTTCACACAACAAAGGAAACCATAAACAAGATGAAAAGACAACCCCCAGAATGGGAGAAAATATTTACACATGAAGCAACTGACAAAGGATTAATCTCTAAAATATACAAACAGTTCATGCAGCTCAATATCAAAAAAAACGAACAACCGAATCCAAAAATGGGTAGAAGACATAAATAGACATTTCTCCAAAGAAGACATACAGATGGCCAAAAAACACATGAAACAATGCTCAACATCACTAATCATTAGAGAAATGCAGATCAAAACTATAATGAGGTATATCACCTCACACTGGTCAGAATGGCCATCATCAAAATATCTACAAACAATAAATGCTGGAGAGGGTGTGGAGAAAAGGGAATCCTCTTGCACTATTGGTGGGAATGTAAATTGATACAGCCATTATGGAGGTTCCTTTAAAAACTAAAAACTGAACTACCATACAACCCAGCAATCCCACTACTGGGCATATACCCTGAGAAAACCATAATTCAAAAAGAGTCATATACCACAATGTTCATTGCAGCACTATTTACAGTAGCCAGGACATGGAAGCAACCTAAGTGTCCATCGACAGATGAATGGATAAAGAAGATGTGGCACATATATACAATGGAATATTACTCAGCCATAAAAAGAAATGAAATTGAGTTATTTGTAGTGAGGTGGATGGACCTAGAGTCTGTCATACAGAGTGAAGTAAGTCAGAAAGAGAAAAATATATACTGTATGCTAACACATATATACGGAATCTTAAAAAAAAAAAAAATGGTTCTGAAGAACCTAGGGGCAGGACAGGAATAAAGACACAGACGTAGAGAATGGACTTGAGGACACAGGGAGGGGGAAGGGTAAGCTGGGACGAAGTGAGAGAGTGGCATGGACTTATATATACTACCAAATGTAAAATAGATAGCTAGTAGGAAACAGCTGCATAGCACAGGGAGATCAGCTCGGTGCTTTGTGACCACCTAGAGGGGTGGGATAGGGAGGGTGGGAGGGAGACGCAAGAGGGAGGAGATGTGGGGATGTATGTATATGTATAGCTGATTCACTTTGTTATAAAGCAGAAACTAACACACCATTGTAAAGCAATTATACTCCAGTAAAGATGTAAAAAAAAAAAAAAAGACACATGTACCCCAATGTTCACTGCAGCACTATTTACAATAGCCAGGTCATGGACATCGACAGACAAATGGATGAAGAAAATGTGGTACATATATACAATGGAATATTACTCAGCCATAAAAAGGAACAAAATTGGTCATTTGTAGAGACGTAGATGGACTTAGAGACTGCCACACAGAGTGAAGTAAGTCAGAAAGAGAAAAACAAATATTGTATATTAACGCACATATGTGGAATCTAGAAAAATGGTATAGATGATCTTATTTGCAAAGCAGAAATAGAGACACAGATGTAGAGATCAAAAGTATAGATACCAAGGGGGAAAGCAAGGGTGGGATGAACTGGGAGATGGGGATTGACATATATACACTACTGATACTATGTATAAAATATATAACTAATGAGAACCTATTGTATAGCCAGAGAACTCTACTCAGTGCTCTGTGGTGACCTAAATGGGAAGGAAATCCAAAAAAGAGGGGATATATGTATACATATAGCTGACTTACTTTGCTGCACAGTAGAAACTAACACAACATTGTAAAGTAACTATACTCCAATACAAATTAATTTTTTTAAAAAAGCCTATGTTCCATTAGTATTTGGGAAAGTGGAATAATTCTGGAAATTATGACATATGAAAAAGAGGTAAAGGAAGTAAGCCTGAAGAAGACTCAAGGAAGACATAGTAACTCTTAGTAGTAAGAACAATAACCTCAGCTAGGTTACTATTTTGGTGTCTGGTATGTGTTAGGCATAGTAATAGCTTTACAGACCTTACAAACATCTCATTTTATTCCCCACAAGTCACCTATGAAAGAGGTGCGTTTTACCATCCTCATCCCCGTCTCAAAGAGGTAAAGGAAACTAGTCAAGATCACAGAGCTTATCAGTGCCAAAGCCAGTGTTCAAACCTGGTCTGCCTACTGCCAAAGTACAATCCCTTCATACTGTAGCATCCTAACCCGCATCCTGACTTTAGGATTGTTGGTCTTGGCCTCTGCTTCGTAATTAGCTAGCTATGTGGTCTTAGACAAGTCATTTCCCCTCTATCTGGATCTCTTGACCAGTCCTTTCTTAAAACCCTTTCTTAACCTATATATCCAATCCATCACAAATTTTACTCCTTCTACCTCCTGAGTATGTCTCAAATATGACCACTCCTCTCCATCTCCATTACCAAACCCCTAGCCCAAGCCAACTTTATCTCTCACCTGAACTTGTGCAGTAAGTTCTTAATTCATCACTAGTGTCTTCACACCCATTCAGAGGGGGCCTGCAATCCAATATCCAATATTTGCAGGACAGTCCGATTGAGACTTAAAAACACAAGCGTATCATGGCTCCCCATTTCTTCCTAGGATAAAGACCAAATCCTTAACATGGCACACAAGGCCTCTGCCCCACACTCCAGTTTCATCCTATCTCTCTCCCTACTTTTCCTTGCGCTCCAGCCTTTCAGTTTCTCAGAACTCTCTCCTTCCTCATAGCCTTTGCAGATATTGTTCTGCAGCCTGAAAGGCTCCTCTCTCCCCTCATCAACTGCCAACTTTTTGACCATCTCAGGGATTGCTTCATTCAGGGTGCCTTCCCTGACACCCAGATCAGCTAGGCCTGCATTAGATATCCTCACCATCTACTCTTTTTCTCCCACAGTATTTATCAATGTGTTGATAAATGACATATTGCTGTGACAATTTAACCAGTATCTGTCTGACTTCCTTACAGACTGTAACCTCCAATACAGCAGAGTCCAGTTAAACGTTTGTCCCTGTGTCTCCAGCACATGGTATAGGGCATGTCAAAGAGTAAGAGCACAATAAATATTTGTTAATGAATGTTGAAAGTGTTTGTCAGTTTACTCACCTGAACAATGAAGCGATTCAACCATGTGAGCTCTAAGTTCCCTCTGGCCAGAACAGCCAACTCCTTAGGACACTAAATCATTCCTTGTTGCTCTGGAAGTCCTAACCAGAGCAAGAAGGAGGTAGATTTAGCTCAGGAGAAGGAAGTACTTTCTAATAAGAGGGACAGCCCAGCAATGGAAGCAGTTTCCCCACAGAGTAATGGAACTAATCAATTAACTGTTACTTGACCCTTAGCCAGGGGTGCTGTAGTAATAATTCCTGTGTCCCGGGAGAATGAGAATAAATGACCTCAACATCCCTTTCAACTGAGAGTCTGTGAATTTGTATCTGTGCGAAATAACCAGACCCAACTCTAAATTCCAAGCAGATGATTAGATAGTAAGATCTTTTATGCAAGATCCACATATATTAAAATGAGATCTTAATCCCAAAGGCAACTGACACATTCTATTTCAATATATATTGAACTACCTTGGGCACCTGGTAAAAATACAAATTCTCAGACTCCCAGTCTAGAGATTCTGATTCAGTAAGTCTGGCTATTTTTAACAGGCAATCTCAAGTAATTCAGACTAGTTTAGAAAATTCTTGCATATAAAGAGCCCTGAACTTGGAGTTAGAAGATTTGGGTTCCAACTGGAATTGATGGCTAATTAGCTCTAGGACCCTGGCGAGTTTTGTCATCTTTCCTGACTTTAGCATCATCTTGGAAAGAGGAATAGTACTTTTAAATGGCCTAACATGAGTTCACATAGAAGCTGATTCTTAATGATAGCATATTCTACATTGATCCTAATCTTACTACACCTGCAAAGGATTCTAAAACTCTTGTCTCAAAAGCTTACAATGAATCCATTTAATGTTTGGCCTCCTTCAGGGAGTGGTGGCATATTTCACTTCCTTCAAAAATTATGAAACCTTTGGCAAAGATAAGCTCAGCTACCTCAGTGACCAACTGTCAAAACAAGGTTTCGGAATTTCAGAAACTTCTCCCCATAAATGAGCCTCTTATAACAGATGTGGGATTACAAATGACATCCATCTAAGGTAAAGAACCTGCCTTCATTCTCCCTTCCTTTCACTCATATTTTGTTCAAGACTCTATCAGCTTTGGAAAATGCATTTAAGAAGCATTATTAAAGTAGGAATGCAAGAACCTATCCAAATCATTTTTTCGGCTTCTATCCTAGAATTTGTGGATTTGATACCTTTGGGGATGTTGGAAGGGAATTGGAAGTTAGTATTTTTCTTGAGAAACCTGGGTACTAGGAACTCAAACATACTAGTCAGAGTCCTCAGTCTTAGCTAAGTTTCATTCATTCTCTCAAGGCTTCATTAACCTCCAGGCATCTTGCTAGTTTCTGCATATGGAGAAGTAAATTTGACATGGTCCCTACTCTCAAGGGGCTTATAATCCAGTATAGCTTCATTCAATGGAACTTTGTACAATAATAGAAATATTCTATATCTGCACTATCCAACACAGTAGCCTCTAGCCACATGTGGCTACTGAATATTTGAAATGTGACTGGGGAAAGGAATCTTTAATTTTATTTAATTTTAATTAATTTAAGTTAAATAGCCACATATGGCTCATGGCTACCACAGAGCACAACTCTAGAATAAAAGCAGATATTGGAAGGAGAGGAGAAAGAAGAGGAGAGAAGGAGGAGGAGGAGACAGAAAAAGAAGAGGAGAAAAACTAAAGTATGGTGAGTACAGCTGTAACTTTATATTACGAGTTATCAATTATTGATCATGTGATGACTAACTTTTCACTGAAACGTTTGAGGGTCAGGGTGAGATGTTTAGGAAAAGAGGTAGAGTGAAGATTTCATGTGAAGAGTGAGGGGTGTTCACCAGATGGAAAATGGGGGAAAAGAGCCTTTGGGATAGAAGTCATAACCTCATGGAAGCTTGAAAGCACAAGGTGGGTTTTTAGGATAATGATTTGGTTTGGTTGAAGCACCATATACTTGGGAAGGAGGCAGAGTGAGGAGGGAGAGCTAATAATGAGACATGAATGGGGTACGGCCAAATCCTAAAGGGCCTGAAGTATAGTTCAGAGGGGATTGGACTTTTGTCCATAGGCAAACATTTCTCTTGGGTACACTCTAAAGCTTTCCAGTGGTGGTTGATGTGTTTGTTGCTTATTTGTTTTCCCAGAGATGGGAAAAAGAGCTGGTGTTTTCATTGTCTTTAACTAACTTCCTGCTTTAGCTTCATGCTTGTATTTTGTCATTGCACAACATTCTTGCTTTCTATTTTCACAATGCCCCAGAGAAAGATAAATAGCAAAGTTAAGTTTAATTCAGCTGCAGTCTTTACTCAGCCTGGATAACTACCTCAACCTAACCCTTCCAGGCTACAGGTGAACCTCATTTTTCTGGTAGGTAGGCACTAATCATGCTTGCAGACCTGCCAGGGCCCACCAAGAAGGTTACAGCTTCTCAAAATTAAAGAAGCGTTCCAGTTCTTTGCAGTGTGTGAAACTAAAGAAAATTTATGCATGGTTCAATCAGAAATAGCACAACTCCAGAATGGCCTGGGAAAGTGATGGAGTGGGACACTGGTCTGTGATCCACTGAAGAAGAGAAGTCTCTTGGAGACTTGATAGTCACTGTTGGTGTAAAGTCCTTTCCTTTTAGGTCAGCATTGAAACACTGTTATTTATTAAGTACCAAAAAAATCATTTATTGAGCAAGACAGTATATGTCAAGACAGTGTGCTGTCTTATATGCCAAGACGGTGTGCTGAGCGCTTTACCTGCATTAGCCCTTTTAGTCCTGACAACACTCTGCAAGGCAAGTATTCATATCCCTAGTTCACATGTAGATAAAGTCAAGCTCAGAAACACTGTATACATAGCATGTTACTTGCCCAGAATCACACAGCTAGTAACAGAGTGCCAGGTTCAAACCCAGGGTAAGCTACATGAGATTTATGCTACTAAGAGAGATACTGCTAGAAGATACTGGTGTGGCAATTAAAATAGAAGGCGTTCCCACTCCCTCTGCTTACTCTGGTGATCCTGGGTAAATCCCCTGATACTTCAGTCTCTTTTATTTCACCTACAACATAGGGATAATTAGACCTTCACCACAATTCTGAAAGGTATTTTAAAAGTTTTAAAAATGTTCTTTTAAGCAGGAGGTATTCAGAAGCCCCTCAATCATCAAACCAACACATACCAAGCACCTACCATTTTTACAGAGCCCTCAGCTAGGAGCTAAGGGTATAAACAGGAATATTAGGAACTCAAGAAACTTTCCACTTGGCAGTTAAAAAATCACAATATTTATAACATGCCACTCACCCAAACAGGAATAATACTCATTCCCAAAGAATTCTGTAAGGTGGTGGGGGGTGCTCAGCTGGGTTGCCTGCTCAAGGCACTAGGATCTTTAAGGTTTCAGGTAGAGGAGCATACAAAGTACAGGGACCTATATACCTATCTTGAGTACCCTCCATCTAACCTCCTTGCTAAGTTAATCACACTCGCCAATCTTGCTGTAAAACAGGTGGACAGACAATGAAAGCACACAGAACAGACATCAGGCTACCCCCCAGAACACACCACCAATCTGATACTGGTTTACCAAGAGTCACCTGGGTTTGCACCCAAATGTGTTTATGCCAACTGTACTTACTAGTAAAATGACATAATTTAAATATTTTTGGAATCCAGTAAAATATGAATGCAACAGAAGTTGTTTCTATGAAAAATAATTTGAATACTCTGATGAATCACTAAGTAAATGCTTTGGAAATAGGTGTGAGCAAGATGACTGTCAATAATTGGAGGGAAAATCATAAAAATCTAGAAGTACTCTATGCCCAAGTCACTTTACAAATGTTTTTAAGTTCTTATTCCACATTAAAGAAAGAAGAACTGGAACTGCAGATTGTGCATCATGGCTGTGGTTTATGAAGAATGACTACTGTCAGTGAACCGTCCCCGAAGTAAGGCTTTGATCTATCATCAAAATATTGGCAAAGGCATATACGC
Organism: Balaenoptera musculus; assembly: GCF_009873245.2. Taxonomy (NCBI): domain Eukaryota; kingdom Metazoa; phylum Chordata; class Mammalia; order Artiodactyla; family Balaenopteridae; genus Balaenoptera; species Balaenoptera musculus. The sequence goes on from NC_045790.1 coordinate 91,779,373, forward strand.
GTATGTTCCCTACATTAAAATTAAATGTTTATGGTTCACCTGTATCATTTTATCCCCACTTGAACCAACTTTTCAAAAAAACCAACCAACTACTGGTCCCAATCATATCTGATAAGAGGACTCCTATTATATCACAAGAGCAGTTTGTTTGTTTGTTTTTGTCTTGTTTTAGATTGTAGTTTTATGAAGATGGCAAGATATTTGTTGAGCACAGCCAAGCGCATGCTCTATAATGAGCTACATTTGCTTACTCTATTATGGGACAGGTAATAGGTTCCAATGTCAGTCCCCAAACTGCACAGAGGCTGGAGAAGATGCCCGCCCAGACTGGCTGCAGGAACGTTGCTATGCCCTGAAGGTCCAGATGCTCTTTAGTGTGTCTGACACTGACTGTGTCTCTCACACCATTTGACCTGGGTTGTATGAGTGGTTTTTTTTATTTTCTAGGACTTTCGTTTCTAAGCCTTACTCTTTGCTTATACTCTCGATCAAATAACTGACTGTTGACAATATTTCTATGGAGGCAGCACTTCCCTCTAAATTACTATAAAAAATGCTGCCAATATGTTTCATTCCAAAGTGGCCCCTAATGAGAAATGAACTATTTCTACTTGGCAAATATTACATTATTCCATAGATTTTTTCATATCCTCATGTATCTAAGGACTACTTACTGGTTACCTACTGAGCTATAAGAGATTACTAAAATTGGGATTAAAATTAGTACATTGCTAAAATGTACTGAGCTCTTTAATTCAGTGGTTACCAGAAAAGTCTGGCTATTTCTACAAAACACAAAGTTCTAACTGCATGCATACAATCTCAATTGGCTGGAATTCTAGCAATTTTCAGAAAGAATGCATTGTTCCCAGAGCTTTATCATTGGGGTCTTAGGTTGACTATGGTCTTCAGTTGCCTCAGCTCCAGTTTTAACTAACAGATCTGTAGAATTACTGTTAGGTTTTATTTCTGCTGTTTGTTTGTTTCTTGAGAAACCAGCTGCACTGCTACCATTTTTACTATTATGAAGTTTTTACTGTTGATACACAGAGTTTTTGAGAACCACTGCTCAGCCTGTTAATCAGAATGTTGGGTGAAGCTACAGCTCTGTCACTTTGACCAGAGAATTCTATATTCATATTCCTTTTAGCAGCTGCCAGGTCTCTGCCCTGATCAATGTTCTCTACACTATGGATCATATGTGGGAGCTTAATCCCCTTTTGACTCAAAAAGTCCCTTCCTTCAGAGTCTGAATTGTAAAAGATCCCCATTTACAGATACATGATATTTCCTGGGTCACACCACTAAATATCTCCTCAGCAGCCATTAGGCTTAATCACACCATGCCCAATATTTCATGGTCCATGTGTACATAAACAAAAATCACAATACCCTGCAAAATATTAGAATTAGGATTAATTTTACTATTCTCTTTCTATTTTCTTACTGAGACAACACACTCAACAACAGTCTCCATGCCTTTGATCTCTCTCCACCTGCGTCCATCTCCACTGAACTACCAGATTTGATCACTTCACCGTCCTGCTACAAATAAAAATAAATAAACTTAAATAATTTCTTACATGTATATCTACTACAAACAGATAAAAATTTTAAAAATTTTAGTCCAGTATGCATATCATCCATGGTGTAACCCCAACCAAATATTCTCACTTTATTTTTCCCCCACTTCCTTTCATATAGTCTCCATTTTAATAAAACTGAACTGCTCCTGGCACCCGATTTTAAGAAGTCCTGCCTTGTTTTTGGTGATTCATCTGCCTGACTGCCCTTTCTCCACGCTTTGTGTGGGTTCACATCTTAACAAATCTTCAAGTTAGCCCTCAGTTCACCTCCTATAAAGAAACTTTCCCAAACTAATCTAAACAGGAAGTGGTCTCTCTCCCCAAATCTCAATTATGCATTCCCTGACCACTCCCTTAACTCTGCACTTACAGCCTTGCATCTTAGTTCATTGCATCTGCCCTTCAGACTGTAAGCTTTTTGATGACAGGATTTGGATGTTCAACTTCCTCCCACTCTCTTGCATGCCACTGGGCCTTGCAAGTAGTAAGCAGTCAGTAAATGAGTAAATGAATGAAATATATGAGTGAATGAATGAACGAATCCAACATACATATAACAAAATGGTTCTCTCCTACTATAGCTTCATTTCTTGACCTTTATTCTTTGATGAACTGGCCTTGCTAAGAGAGCCCAGATAGGGCTCAGCAGATTAGCAGGGAGTCTCTCTCGTGCTTTTGAGGCATAAGAGTGTAGCCTTGTTGCAGGGCAGAAATAGAACACAGAAAATCATTCCGAACAAATTCCTCCCACCTTCACCTTCAGAAGAAGACAGAATTTTACCCAGCCTCAGGCCCTCACCCTCACACAGGGTGACCATATAATTTGTATCCCAAATTTTCGAGAGTGAAAAAGAAGTTTATTAATGATTACGCTGGGACAATAAGTATGACTCAAGACTCTCCCAAGCAAAAAAGGTTAAGGGGTCACCCCACCCTTGGATAACTTACATCATCTGTAAGTGAGAATAATAACACTAACCTCAGAGGTTTTCCGAAGATGAAATATGACCACGAAAGTAAAGTACCTAATGTGACATCTAGCACACAAATGGTATTCAAGAAATGACAGTTCCCTCCCCCAGTTCTTAATAAAAGCACCTTAATGTATATATCACTTTTTATATTCATTGGTCTATGTAATTCTCTCAATGAACCTTTGAATAACCAAGGGAGACATTATCATCTCCTTTTACTTAGACGTATGTTGACACACAGAGAGGTCAAATGAGTTTCCACTAGAGGCTCAGGTATTCTGTGATGGAGCCAGGACTTAAACCCAGGCACATCCATTTCCAAACTGAAACTCTTTCTACTGTAACACCCAGGCCTTACAAGCTTCACAGATGGGACTTTAAATCTGACTGGATACCTCACGACATGTGGCTGAAATCATGGGACAGTGGGATGGAGGGCGCAGAAAAGGACAACTGGAAGTCCACACTCTTCTCAGTCCCAGGGGAGACAGAGATTTCAGCCTGGAAACACCAGTTTCATCAGGTTGTTCTTTCCAGGAGGAGACGATTTCCTGGCTCTGTCGTAATCAGTTTCACACTCCATCTCAGAGGTGGCTGCATTTCAGCAGAGGATGGGAAGAGAGCCAGAATTCACCACAGCGGTCTTGACTGATTAGGAGCCCAAGATCGATCAGGGAATGGCAATGATCTGGCAAGAGGCAGTTTTCTGGTAGGTTTAACAAGCATGCAAAAACATCAGTTATGTGTACACATCCATAAGTATCCTGGCTAAAGATCAACTGCCCACTTCTGTTTCCAAATGAGACAAAACAATTAGCAAAGCCAGGCATTATCCCTTCTGTTCATGCTTCATTTCCAAAAGACAAATGGTAATTTGTCTAACTCATACATTATTCCTTTATCTTTATGTTCTTATGTGACAGTGTTGTCTGATCTTGACTCCCCTGTGAGCAATGCAGAACTTATTAAAGTCCAACCCAATCTACGAATGAAAGTTTCCTACTTCACAGAGAATATGAAAGGCTTTCAACACTAGTACCAAAAGCCCCTCCTCCTCTTAATTTAAATATAACAGCACTCTTGCCTTATTTCCTTCCCTCACACGTCCTTTCTCACCTCCAGAACTAGCCCACTGCCCTGTGGACAAGATTCCTTCCCCTACATCTTCTTCCAGGCTTGTGCTCTGTCAGCCATCCCCTTTCATACCTGTCTTCAATTATCTCCACTCTGGCTTCTTCCCCTCAGCCTAAAAACAAACTTAAGTCTTAGAAATCCTTAAAAATAAAAACCAAACTCTTATTTTCCCCTTTCAGGTCCCACCTTTCCTCTCAGTTTTTCCCTTTACCAAATGTATTGGAAGTGTAATCTGCACTAGTTGTCTCTACTACCTCAATTCCCTTTCGCTCTCAACCCAGAACAATACGGCTAACCTTTCTCCATTGATACGTCACCACTGGGGTCACCAATAGCTTACAATAAAAACCCATACCTTACTAGTTGCATGAGTAAACCTGCCAAACACAAAACCCTTGCTTTCTTCTTTTCCTCCTTCCCCCAGCATTAGAGCCGGAAGCATAGGGGTCATCCTCGGGGCATTCTCATCACCCCCTACAGCCAATCAATCACAAATCTTGTATGAAAAGAGCCCTAGATGGAGAATGAAGAGGCTGGTTGCCAGGCTGAGACTTGCTGCCAACTTGTTTTACAACTTTATATTAGCCTTTGCCATATCCAAGTCAGCGTCCTCATCTGTATGATTGAGAATGAGTGAGCTCGACCCTCCCTTTGGGTAAAATCTACCTAAGTCATTATTACCTTCCAGCCCCCATTTGTCTATCAAGTGCCCAAGGATTGTTTAAAATTTGGAGTCTCATTATTCTCTGAACATTGTCCATCCCCCTCTTCCTACAATTCTTTTTAATCATTGATAGCACAGCTGAATCCATCCATCATGCTCCCCACAGCCCCGGTTCTGAATGTTCCCAACTGGCAAAGAACTGAGGTTTCCATTTCATCAAAACCTGTTTTCACTAACAATTCAATCATCACTGCATTACTGAGCCCTTGTTCTACTATGGACGAGCAAAATCATAACATTGAGCAGTTTCCCAATGAAGAGCCAAAAAATGCAAAGGCAGTGATATCTGATGACATCCAGTGATGGAGAAGAAACTAAACAACTTTAGAAATGACGTTCAATAGAGACCTGGTACCAAGCTGCAGCTGAGCCAGCGGCCAGGTTTCTAGCTACTTATCTTCTTACCTCACTAGGGGGAAGAGAGATGGCCAACAAGGGACCAGTTCCATTTAGATCAGTTCATATTCATCATGCCAGACACTGGGCTTGCTGCCAGGCACTGTAGGATCAAGGCATATAAAAATGGAAAGACACAATCCTTATCAAAGCCCTCACAGCCAAGGAACCAACAATCCATCCTTTCTTCTGGAAGACAGTAATAAGAGTTAGTGTGTTAGAGCAAAAAAGGACAAGGGTTTTGGTCTCAAGCAGACCTTGTTTTGACTTCTGATAATTCCATTAATTAGTTATGGAACTTGAAGCAAGTTATTTAACCCCTCTGGGCCTCACTTTTGCCACCTATAAAACGGGGATAATACCTTGTAGGCTTGCTAAGAGGGTTAGAGCTAACATTTTTTTAAAACTGCAGTGCACTGCTTGGCACATGGTAAGTGCTATAAAAATTATAACAATAATAGTACTAGTAGGAAAGTGCATTAGGCTTTGTCACTTAACTAGATGTTTGAGATTAAACAAATCACTTTGCTTCTCAGACCCTTAGCATCTTTAGCTTAAAAAGGACCTAATAGGATCCAGCTCACAGGATTCTGTGCAGGCTAAATTATATAATGCACATAAAATTATTTGATAAGCTATAAAGTACTCAGGCCCCATAAAATGTTATTATATTGTATTATGATTATATTATTGACAAAAAAAAAGGGGTAGAATAAGAAAATTCCAATCTTACAGACGCAGGGGTCATTTTCTCCTCTAATAAAAGTCTATTTTCCTTTTTAAACAATCATTTACATGCCACTTAATATGTGCTACTCACTGTCCTAGCTATTCATAATATAATCCCTCTGGTCTTCATAACAACCCTTTAAGGGTAAGTACTATTATCACTCCCATTTTAAGATGAGGAAATAGGGGCTTTAAAAAGTAACTCCCTCGAGGTCACATGGATGGTGGGCGCTCTTATGTACTGCACTTCACTGACCACTGAATTGTCTCTAAACCTATACTGTGTCTACAGTGGCATGTTCCAATTTGGGGTACCTAAGCAAACTACCCCCAAAGGACCAGCTAGCTATATGGCCCTGCTCTATACCTTGGTTTCCTTCCCTATAAAATTATAGGGAGAAATACTAGATGGTTCTACCTCTGGTACAGTGGTCTTTAAAGATTAAAGATTAAATCATACAAACCAACATTTCCATCAGAGTTTCATTATTTATTTTAAGGAAATTGTTTCTTACACGTTTCCTTGTTAATAGTTATTAATTCTTACAAACTACTTGGTGGGGTTAGAGAACATTTTGACTAGTACAATGATGACCAACAAAAAACAAAAAAACTCAGAGGCAGGGGGCCTAAGTTCCTTCAATGTTGACAATGGGCACAATTATATAGCTATATGAAGGCAGCCCCCATCTTGGACTATCAGTATGATGGTCACACCCTAGGAATGGAAATGCTGGAAGCCAGAAGAAGTCCAAGCCCCTGAGGACTTTGTAGGACTGCCATACCAGTGCTGGACAACCTATTCCCTGACTCCATTCATGTAAGAAAATAAACCCTTGCATGTTTAAGTTATTTTAGTAGGGTCTCTGCTAATCCTAAGGGATTCTGCCCTTAAAACCTATTCTGGTTTTTCTGGTTGGAACAACCAAATCCTCCATGACTCACAGTGCTGCCTCTAACATGTAAGTCTGGACAAACGACAATCTTCCCCTGAATAATTAGTAGCTTGATACCTTAATCATAAAGCTGATGCTTTCTGTAAGGCTGCCTTTTGACTTTTATGACTTTTTAAATAATTTTCTCTAACAAAACCTACCATTAACCCTCCTCTGACCCCTATTCGAGGGCTACTGTTCCATTTTCAGAACGCAGCTCAGTGTGATGACTGCCATTCCACCGTGTGCCATCTCTAGTCCAAATCCCCTCCCCTCTCTATTGACCCAGCTCAGTCACTGTTTCTAGTTGGAAAATCTCACAAATACCAGTTCACACTTGCTTCTGATTTTGGGGCCCCAAAAAATGCCACAGTTCTTGGATGGAGAGTCATCATGACAGTGACTCAACCCAAACTCGAAAGCAAACTTCTACCGCCACAGGACCAAACTTGATGGGAATTTGGGGTGTTGGCCTGACATACCAACTCCAGGAACGTGACTTTTTACTCAAGCCTAATCACTAACATCACACATAAGACACCATAATAATTTTATGATGTTCCCAGCTATTTATGGTGAGGTATAATAGTGACATTCCAGAAAATGCCTGTCCTAAACCTTGATGCTTAACCTTGTTTTTAAATTGAAGCCACAGAAAACATTTTACGTGCAGGGAAGCTCACATGCCTGAGGATCCCCACGTGATTTGTGGGTATGATTTTTCACTTGAGTATAAATCCATATAAGGTCTTCTTTGCTTCCTACAAGTCAGAAAACGCTGTCTTATTCATGGGACCTCTGCAGAACAATTCTAGCTCTGGTTAGCACATTCCATCTGGTTTGTGTGTGCCTGTCTGTCGGCCTCCCTCAACTCTGTCTCCACCTGCCATTCTGCCACCCCAACTCCACACTCCCAGACCATAAGAGCCCTCAGAGGAGGAGCTCACCTTTTTCCTTCTCTACAATGTGTGGACAGAAGTTCAAAAAACATTAAATAATTAATTTGAATAATTCAAGTTCCTTACTTAAAAAATAATATAACGATTAAAAGATTAACCTGATTATAGGATTATATGTATATATCATATTGCGATTATATGTAAGAGTATAAAATCAATGTAAGGTACTAGGAAATCTCTGATATAAAATCTTCCAGAAAAATCCCACCTCATTTTAGAAAAGAATACACACACACACACACACATACAAACAGAAATCTGTCCATGGATTTCATTTTGTCTTTTTTTTTGTTTAACATTTTCCCTTTCACCTCACTTTTGCTTCCTTTATTCTTATCACTAAAAATGTGAAGGTCAAGCTATAATCAACTTAAACAAGAATGAGTCCTCCTCAGGCTCCTTTCCTGGAAGTGGCAACATATATGCACGGAACCAGGATAAGGGACTACAAATGCTGGGTCACACTCAGTTCAGGCCCCTTCCTTACAGGCTGATGAAGGACTTTTAAAAACAAAAGAGGAACTCAAGAGAAAGGAGCCCCATCCTGTAAAATGAACTGTGTACATTTCATTATGTCCTTCAGCATAAATACCACAAAACAAGTTGCAAATAATTTACCAGCCAAGCCACACTGTGGTTCTGATATTAACAACAAATCCTCCTTACCAGAAAATTGATGAAGCCCTAGCTACTGTGGCATTGCTCCTCCCCTCCTGTTGAGTCCTGTGTCTTTTTATCTGTTGACCCTCCTCTTTGCTCCATGCTAGTATACTTCCAGAGAGTTTGCCTCTTTACAGGAGAGCTGACAGGGGTCTTGCAGAAAAGTCTCTGTCTCCTGTCTGCAATTATTTGAGGTTTAGACTCTTTTTCCTTCCTAATAATTCAGTAATTCTGCCATGGCATTTTCTGTGCTCCTCTATATCAATCCCTCCTGAACCATGGCTAGGAAATTTCTCCAGACAGTAAACTGGGACATTCATAACGCTCACCTCATTTGACTCATCACTGAAGGATCAAAGATACTTCATGGCCTGATGTCCGGTATCTTCAAACCATTGTTTCATAGTGTTTGTTTAGTTTTAGACGGTTATTTTAGGCAGGAGGATAAATCCAGTTCCTTTTATTCCACCTTAGCTAGAAGCAGAAGTCCTGTGTCCATTTGAAAACCAAGTCCCAAACAAGACCAAACAAAACAAATAAAACAAACAATGTGATAGATAGATAGATGATAGATAGACAGATAGGAAGAAATAACTGAGACCAGAAAAACTTGTCAAGATATTTTTAGAACACATTTTGGTATTACTAATTTGATAAAATCATCACTAGGTCACTTTTTTCTTCACATCAATTTCCTCCTTAAATACAACGAAGCACCAACTTTAACAAAATAAATCATCCTTAAGTCTGTTCTCCTCCAGCTGATGGCCAATACTTGACCATCTCTTCCAACCTAAGAAAATCACGAACACCCTCACAAAGTCCAAAACACAATAGAATCCGCTGCATGTGATTGTATAGCCTACTCTCATTCTTCCAGTTGCTTTTCACGCTTCTTCTGGTTGTTCCTCTTCCTTGGCAGAGAATAACCACCTTGAACTATAAGGATGAGTTTCGTGCTTCTTCGTTTTTGTTTTGTTTGTCCTTTCCAATTTTTATTTGGAAAATTTTCGTAACTCTTCTGCTTTCGCTTGTGCTCTGGCTCTTTTTGAACAGTAGTATGTGTTCTTAACTGTATTATGAAATCTCTCATTTACAGCAGCTAGTGGAGGCATCACCCACTCTACTGATCTTATCATCTTAGCTCTCCTTTTCCCATGTCTCACTTCCTTTGGAGGTCTTACACTGTTTTCCTTTCCAGCAAATCGTCCTTATCTACCTCTAGTTGATTTCTGAGCTCCTTGACTCAGAGTAGCTCAGGAAATCTCCAAATCCCCAAGTGGGTAAATGGGCTCCGAAGGAATAGAAAAGGGGGGACAGGGCAGTATGGCAAGATCAAAAGGCTGGGCCTTTGTTGTCCTACTTTGAGTCACCCAAAGTTCAACATTTAAATTAGTCTGTAGTCTAATTATTTCTTTTTCCTGTTCACTGCTACATTAACCCTTGCAAATGCAAGAGACAGAGCAAATATGTTTTACCTTTTAGGCCCACAGACAGTTCTTCAAAACGCCTTTACTCTTCTAGGGAAGAGGGTTATATTACTCCCCAGCGTTTGGAGGAAAGAGCTTTAGATGGCCAACTGTCCTGGTTTGCCCAGGACTGAAGGAGTTTGCCCAGGACTGGAGGGCGTTCCTTGTTTGCTACAGGATGTCTAGTTTTAAAATCAGACAGTCCTATGTAAAGGAAGACAAGTTAGTCAACCTAGCACTTCCTGGTTGAATGCCACATCACTTCTGGTTCACCCTAACAATTATCCCCTCCTACAGGATGATCAAAAAAGATTATCAACACAAAAGATTAATTACAGTTAGCTTCAAAAGTAAGGATCCCCAATCACTGATTTCTCCAGGTATTGTTAATTTAAATGCACAATAGGGCAGTTTGGCAAACATTTTACATGTCTTTAAACATATTTATCTGTTTTTCTAAATATTTCACAGTTTCAAAAATACTTTCCTGCTCTATTTATTTCTATTTCATTTTCAACTATTACTCCTTTCCTTCCATGATTTTAAGAGACGTATTTTGGAATCACTTTAATGGCCAATGTGATGGAATATTTAAAAAATTATTGTCTGAGTTACATTTTGTTTTATTCCAAAAATAGTGTAAATCCTTTTTGTAGAAAAATACCAACATGTACATGTATGTTACTTAGAAAAATACTAACATGTTAACATGTACATTATAATGTGGACAAAGAATGTCTCCTGCCATATCAGTAAACAAAGGACGTTGCAGCTACCAAACCATCAGCCACTGCAGCAGCACCCCAACAGTACACCCTGAGGGGATTCAGGATGGAGAAAAAGAGGATACTGTCCCTAAATAGTTAAGGCACATATCAAAGGAATAATTTCAATAAGCCCAGACTCTTGCATCTTCTCATACAATGAAAAGCACTAAATTCACTAACTTGAGATGTCTGGTTTTCTTTAATTGGCAGTAATCTTTTGATATTCAGACTACCTGGGTTTTTTTGCAAGGACTCCTATATATCCTGGCTCCTCCCTTACTTCCTCAGAACAGTCCCTCAGAGTTATCTGAGAGGCTGTCTCCCAGGCTGAAGTCCTCATAAGTTCTCCAAATAAAATATATTTCTCAACTTTTAGGTTGTGCATTTTTTTTCAGTCAACAATATCCATGTAGAAACGAATAAATGATCTCTGCATTCAAAATCTAGAAGGCAATAAATTAAATGTTAGCAGTGTTTATTTCCAAGCAAGTGGGATGTGAGATTATGCTATTTTTTAGTTGTTTTTCTGATCTTTCTGTAATATGTTTAAAAATAAATAGCAGGAGAATTCCCTGGCGGTCCAGTGGTTAGTACTCCATGCTTTCACTTCCAAGGGCCCAGGTTCAATCCCTAGTCTGGGAACTAAGATCCCACAAACCGTGTAGCACAGCCAAAAAAAAATAAACAACTGGCTTGAAAAAAATAAATATCAGTATGAATTTAATCATTTTAAAAAATTAATAAATAACAGTAAAAAAGAAGAGGATCTGGAATTTGGAATTTTATGAGTTTGGAAATTCATTTTTCCCTCTTAAAATTTTTATCATCTAATTCAATTATGCTTACCCTCTTACCTGGCTATGATTTTACTTTTGTGACAGTGTAAAGGATATTTAATTTATTTCAATTAATCTCCTATTTTTGCCATTTAAGTTCTTCCAGCTAATCCTCTATTACTGGTTACTTAATTTTTCCAGTGAATCACTTATTATCAGACTTATGTATTATTTCAGCTTCTCCTTGTGACAAACAGGGAGGCACAGAAAGTACAAAATCGTCTTCAAGATGTATTAATATTAGACTTATTTGAAAAAAAGCAATGATTGTAAAATGTAATTTTTTATCAAATCATCATTTCAGCCACATCATTGTGCTGGCCAATTCTTCTTCACCAAACTGCTCTGGCCAAAATGTTTTTGGTCGTATCACCTAGACTCCTGAAGTATGAGTTACACACTCATTTTGAGGAGGAACATAGAGAAGAAGATAAAAGAGCGTGAAGAGAGAAAGTAATGAGATGTGTTGAGACCACTGTTACTTTAAAGACATCCGAATTTACTGAGAGCATTCTTGAGGGTGTGAGGGACCACGGCCATTACAGAGAAATCGCCACAATTTCACTCTTCCCCCTCTCTCTCCTCATACCTCCCCCCTTCCAGACAGCATCCCAGATTAAACAGCTGCCATTAGTCCCCCAACATCCTACAAACTTAGACTACTTACTTCTCATTTTTATGTTAAAGTTTATATACTACAAACATTCTCCTTCATGTTATAGTGCCCATCCGATCAGTTACAAAGCTCTCAGCTGCCTGTTACCCTCATTCAAACTCACTCAAGTGACAAGGAAATTGGTTATTTCACATTAACAAAGTCCAGAAGTCAAGAAAGCTTCTGGGTTTCCTGATTCAATGACAGGTCTGTGTCATCAAGAGCTTTCTTCTATCTCTCCACTCTGCAGCCTCAGGGTATCAGCTTTGTGCAGAGACTGCCTGTTTGCATGGTTGAAAAGGAATACCAGCAACAACCAGAAAGAGAAGGAGAAAGTTGCTTTTCCAACCATGGAATACAGTCAACACTCTATATCCCCAGGTTCCACATTCTCGGATTCGACCTACCGTGGATTGAAAATATTTGGGGAAAAAAATTCCAGAGAGTTCCAAAAAGCAAACCTTGAATTTGCCAGCAACTATTTACATAGCATTTATAATTGTATTTAAAACTATTTACAGAGCATTTACATTGTATTAGGTATTATAAGTAACTAGAGATGATTTAAAGTATATAGGAGGATATGAGTAGATTATACAAAAATACTACACCATTTTATATAAAGGATTTGAGCATCTCTGGATTTTGGTATCTGTGGCAGCCCTGGAACCCATCCCCCAAAGATACTGAGGGATAACTATATAAGGCTTCCATTTAGTCTGATGTGACCAATTTAGGACACACATTCTACCTAGAACCAATAACAGTTGCCAGGAAAATGCCGTGTGCTGACAGACCCAGACTCAGAATAATTAAGTTTTAACCCCAGAGCTGGGAAGGTGGTATCTGAATAAAATCAGGATTCTCTTAGGAAAGAGCAAAAGGGAAGGCATGCTGAGTAGGGAACCAACTGGATCCAATACACCCTTGCTCCATTTTTCTTTTATGATTCCTTCATTCCATATTGATTAAACTACCCAGACAGCTGCTGCCTTTCCACCTCACTGGGTTTTGTAGGTGAATTACAGTATGGTGGTGAAGAGCTCTGGAATTCCAAGGTCATGGTTCACTCCCAGTTCTGCCACTTTCTTCCACTGTGAAGAAGCCTTATGAGTGTCAATATATTATTTGATCTCTCTGTGCTTATCTTCACAACTGTAAAATGGGGTAGTCATAACTGCTATTTCATTGGGCTGTTACATGGATTCCATAAGAGTCTATGCAGTACATGACTATAGTGAAGTTTTGGCAAATGTTAGTTTCTCTTATTAACATTAGTAAATTAATTTTATGCAAAATGGTAATCTTACCAGTGGTTCTCAAAGCATGGTCCCTGGACCAGCAGTATCAGCACTGCCTGGGGACTTATAAGAAATGTTCAAGCTTCAAAACAGACCAACTGTATCAGAAGCTCTGAGGGTGGGGCCCAGCAATCTGGGCTAACAAGGCCTCCTGGTGATTCTGAAGCACATTCAAGTTTGAGCACCATGAATCTACACCAGGTCTACCTCCAGCCAAATAGCACCAGTCACCATTCCTAGAAAGTGCTTCACAATCTTTAGTCAAAATATCTTTGCAATTGGTTATCCCTCTCCCTGCTGTGTTCTCTCCACTGTATCTCTAGCTTTAAGGCTCAGCCTGAACATTACCTTACACCGATGTTATATCTGCCTGGAATGCTCTTCCTCTAAATCTTTGCAGGGTTGAGTCCTTCTCCTTTCCAAGGTCTCAGATTAAATGGCACCTCTTTAGAGAGACTTTCTTGCACCACTGAGTGCAAAGTAGCCTGAGTCTCTTTCTATCATATGACACTGTTTGATTGTTTCCATAGCACTTATCACTATCTGGATTTGTTATTTATTTATTTATTTACTTGTAAATTGTCTGCCTCCACTCACTAAGATATAAGATCTGTAAAGGTAGAGACCTTGTCTACCCACCACTATATAGATCCTTAGCACCTAGAATAGTGCCTGGAAAATAGTGGGCACTCACTAAATATTTGTTGCATGAATGAATAGACAAAATGACAGTGAGATTTTTGTACTACCAACATAAGGGCCAAATGAGCTGTGTCATGCTTCTCACATGATTCAAGTCATCACATTATGATGCTAACAAACAGATTCAGAAGTCTGTGTTCTAAGGTCAAAGAATTACAGCTCCCACATGGTACAGAGGGCAGGAAGTCCCCAGTTGCTTCCCTCCTCCATGTAAGCAGGTAGGAAACCACCCAGACAATTGTATTTGCTCTTTTCTGTATATCTGTCCAAGCCTTTCCCCATGGTCTTGGTGGTTTATTTGTTTAATTACCCTGACAACTCAGAAATTTCTTCCGCCTCCACATTAAGCCATTTTTCCTGACATCATGATGTTTCTAGAGATGAGCAATTTGTCCATCTCTACCTCATAATAACCCCTTACCTCTGTAAAGCGAGTAATGAAGTCAATCCTCAGCTTTCTTTTTTCCAAAGTGAGTGACTCCACCTCCTTTCAATGCTCCTCTGAGGGTCCATTTTAAAATGTCTAATGCTCTCCTATGGATCCTCTCCAGCTTTTTCCATTATTTATAAAGTGAGGACATTCAAACTGGGAGCAATGATAAAGATTCAGAATGTTTCTTTTTTATTAAATTAAAGGTGCGTGCAAACTCTGTGCAGCAGTGATGAAAGCTAGAAATATTACGACATGAGTTCAAGTCCCCACTTAGCCACTTATGATCCCTGTGCCTTGGACACGTTGTTTACCTTTCTGACCCTCACTTCGATCCCTCTAAAATGGGAGTTCTCATTCCTCAAGATTTTTGTGACAATCATGTAAGAAAACATATATGAAAGTGTAAAATGTGAAATGCTTTACAAGCACAAGTAACTGCTGAAAGAGAGAGTACTTTTCATTTATCTTTAAAAAGTCAATGGATGCAGAGGTCATTTTTAATAAATTCTATTTTATATCAAGAAAGAAAAGGTACTAGCTCTAAAGGAGAACACTAGCCCCATCCCCATTAGCTCTTTCACGGATCCACTTAGATGAAGCAGAGCCCATGCTCACAAATTCCTTTAGCTCATTATTAGAGCACTGCACACTATTTGTTGACCTTCACTGGAAGAATGGCTGCATTGGAATTTCTGGGAAGAGTTCTTTTACATATCAAAGGGAATCAGAATAAATAATTTTAGTTACAAGCAGTATATTCTCCTGTTAAAAAAATAGATTTTTCATCATGGTAAATGTGGTGGCCATGAGAATGTACAACTACAGGGAGCAGAACTGACCAATGGCCCCAGCTGCTGCTCTGAAATCTATCACTTCTTTGTGATGAGGCCACACGTCCCACGAGCTCTTCCCAGCCGATTACTGAGCTCAACAGGAATAGTTTGGGTGCCCCATTCCTGAAAGATAGGACATTCAAGGACTCCTCTATTGGTTGACTTTGGTTCAAGGTTGTCTCCCCTGCCAAAGTTTCCTTGGATGTCATAGCCATCTAAGATGCTTCCACTCAACATCACTACCTCTCTCATTCCCTCAGGTCAGACCTCCATCATGTTCTACTAGCTCTGCCATCTTCTCCAGTCCCACCCTGTTTTCTCTCACAACTATTTCCCTTAATAAAATCTGGCATCTTTTTCTTGGAAGATCCAGACCAACACTGTAAACAAAACAAAAAAGAAAACTCTCAGTTTTCAAGGAAATTTTGCATCTATAATCCCATCTATTCCTGTTAAATATTCAATGAATTACACAAATGGGAAATTGGAGTCCCCACTGTTTAAACAAAGAAATAAGTAACTTGGCCAAGATCAATTACCTCATTTTTTTCAGTAGCTTCTCTATCTCCTAGCCTTCCATGCTCAATGGAAGAAAAAAACTTTAAATTTACTTTCCCTTTTGATTATTATTTTCCTAGCATGAACAACAACAGCACCTACAATTTATTAAGCAGGCAGTGAATCAGCGCTTTACATATATTCAATTTTTCATTTAATCCTCACAAAAACTCAAGAAGGTAGATACTTCCCCCTTTATACATGTGAGGAAACAGCTTCAAAAAGTAAGCTTCTCAAGATCACTCACCTACAAAGTAGAGGACCCAGGACCAGCCCATGACTCTAAATCTAATGCTATTAGCATTAATAACAACATCTCAAATCTGTAGAACATTTTACTAAGCACTTCTAGATGTATTAAGAAGTGGAAATGGCACCCACCAGTAACTCCCCCTGCAGAAGTCTAGAGAAGACAAGAGCTAGGGAAAGAAACAAGGGTGACAGGAGTGGACAAGGTACAGGCAAGGATGAGAATGACTAAACTTCTCCCAAATGCTTTAGCTCAGGTGGCAGAAGACTCGCTCGTGGCCATCGGTACTCCAAGGGCCCTTACTTCAAAGAAAGTATGGGGGGAAAAAGTAAGTTTTTGTTAAAGAGATTACCATAATATATTTTCCCAAGTAATCTTCCTAAAATTATTAGATGGAAACCAGCTTCCTACCACCTATCAGCCATACAATGGGAAAGAAAGCATCAAGCACTCAAGGTTCTCCATGATCCAATTCTTAGCCTCCTCTCCAGCTTCATCTCCTCTCCTGCTGTGTTTTACCTGATGCTTAAATACAACAGCATCCACACTGTGCTGTCACATGCCTCTGTACATTCGGTCATGCAGTTCACTGTCTAATTCATCCTCCCTTCCCTTCCTCTGGCTAACTCTTACTCGTTCCTCAGCAACTCAGCTCAGCCACCATATGCTTCAGGAAGTCTTGTTCAACACCTAGGCTGAGGAAACCCAAAGAACCCCTCCTCTGTGCTCCTTTATCTTAACCCCAGTGCTTACCTCACCTCAACATTTCCTTTATTATGTTGAGATTATCTCCCACTAGAAAAACAAACAATTATTTCTCCTTAAAACATCATCCATACCTCACCACTCTGGCCCATAAAGTGCTTCAAGCGGGATCCTATGGCAGGGAAGAGAAGGTCCAGGTTCCATTCTCTGGCTTTCAAGGCCCTAAATGATGTAGTCCCTGACCTTCTCTCCAAACTCCCCCTTTTTCCCTTGCTTACTAACTATCATACCACTCTGCATTCAGATCCATTACCATGCCAACCCTATTTTGCCTTAAGACTTCTTTCCTCCACTCTTTGTGTAGTTGTGCCTTTTTATTCTCCAGATCTCCACTTGAATGTTGCCTTCTTAGAGGTGCCTTCCATCTCCACCTCTAGAACTATCATTATTCTCTCCCATTGTTCCCTATTCCTTCTCCTCATTGCAACCACAAAACTTTATAAATAGGATATTTATTCATTTATTTATTTGTTATTTAATTCTTGAATTTAATGGAAAACACATCCTCAACTCCTCATGCTACTTGAGAGCAAGGATCCAGGCTTATTAAACTGTATTCTTCCAAGGTGGTTGGTGCAACAGTATGTCCTCAAATTTGCTGAATAAATGAATGAGCAAGCAAAGTTCAGGAAGAAAATTAAAAGAGAGGGAATTACAAAATAGCAGAGATTTATAGAAGTTAAATATTAGTTAGTTTCCATAATGACTTGTGTTGAGGGAACTCTAAGTGCTTTCTAAATATTAATTATATTCTATTCACAGGAAAAACTCATTATCTCTAACTTACAAGCAAAAAAGGAAAACCAAGTGAAGGGACTTTTCCAAAAGCAATATAATGAGTTAAATAGGGAGCTTTGGTCTTGACTCTGAATAGCTTCATTTTATACCATCTTGTTCCCAAAGGATACGAAGTGGCTTTGAAAGACACAGACAGTTACACAATTTAGAGTGTCCACAAAAACAAAACAAGCCAGTTGCTCAGGAGAAGCACGACTATTCCTGGTACAAGGTCTGAAAGAAACTTTTCCCTTGGGTCCTCACAAAGAGTAGCAAACCACATCCTCAATCACATCCTCCAGGACATGCAGCAGTGGGGCTCACAGGGTTGTTTGCTAGCATTCCTCAGTGTGGGCTGATGGCACAAGGCCAAGGTTCAGATCCATGGAGCAATTCTCCAAGGAGCCAAATCAAAACAGCCCAGGTGTGCAATTCTCTGATGGTCTCTCTTAATCCAAAAAGACATCTGGAGATTCTGGAGGAATCATTTAACAGCACACCCTTCATATGCTGGGCTCTGTGAATTTTACTTCTCACATGAAAACTTCTAATAAGTATTAAGTAATA
This sequence comes from Balaenoptera musculus, assembly GCF_009873245.2. Lineage (NCBI taxonomy): Eukaryota > Metazoa > Chordata > Mammalia > Artiodactyla > Balaenopteridae > Balaenoptera > Balaenoptera musculus. Next base: position 91,797,383 of record NC_045790.1, read on the forward strand.
GTGAATTGAAAGTGACCAGCATCCAGAACACAGTCAATGTTGTGGAACTGTTGAAAGTTCCATATGATTTATCAGTCAAATGACCTGGAGAAGGTATAAGTTAAGCTGCTGTAATAAGGAGACCCCAAAATACAGTAACCTGGATAAAACTAAAGTTTACTTCTCACTCATGTAACAGTCCAGGTATAGGAGGGTTGTTCAAGACAGGTGGGAAGCTCTGCTCCACAAGGTCATCTAGGGACTCAAGCTGGCAGTGTACCTCTACCATCCTTAATAAGCAGCTTCCTTTCAGTCCAAGGCAGCTGCTCTGGTTGTTGCCATCTTAGAGTCAAAGGAAAGAAAGAGAGTAAAAGGCAAACAGCTTCCTTGTAAAAATGTAATCTAAAAGTTGTACATATCAGTTGTTTGATCATTTAGTGACATGGACACACCGACTTGTAAGGAAGACTGGGGAATGGAATCTATACCTGGACAGCCTCATATCTGCCTAAAACTCAAGATTATATTATTTCCAGGAAGACTAGGAGAGTGGATAAGGGAAACCATAAGACTATGCCACTGGGAATTGACATCCGCTCAAACAGAATTATCCTCGGATTAAAGAACAACCCACTACTAGCCAGAGGGAAATAAAGGCAGACACCTGTTACAGGTTCAAGTTTTCTACATTCATGTGTTCTGTCCAGTGCACAGACAATTAAGGATCAAGACCCCAAAGTTCTACATCATATGCATGGCTACACTTATTTTAGCCAGAAAAAAATTTCAAGTTGTTGTTTCTAAATGCCAACTAAAACCATAAAAGAATCAATAGAGCCTCCGTGTAATATTAGACATTAAGAACTGTCATATCCTTGTGAACCCTCCAAGATAAACTAATTGCAAAATGTAAGGAAAGGTAAACAAATAAGATGACAACCACATAGGATTTTTAACCCTAAGCTAGTTAAATGTCAGAGGACTTTTACTAAAACTCAGTAAATTGGTTTTGGAATAGCTGATCTTAGACGACTTCCTTCTGGCAGCCATTAGATGACAGCATCAGTTTGTCTGTGGAGGTATTCTTAGTTTGAAACAATAAAAATCATGATGAGGTCAGCATATTGGTATTCTCTCTGTCTAGGGAGGTAGAAAGCATATGCCTATCTCATCCAAAGGGGATGTCACATTATTACCATACAAGTTTATAAAAATTGGGCAGCAGGATTTATTACTTACCCCACTGAAAATCATCTCCTCCCTCAGGAGACTGCTCTTGTCTCTGCTGACTTAAATGGTAGTATTAAAGTTTAGAGTCTATATGAGCTTTAGTCTATATGGACATAGATTTTCTCCCATAGGCAATTCCTTCCCGTGGAGTGAAAGTTTAAGAAAAAGTCAATAAAAGCTAAAATTCTTAGTTTGTTCTTCCTAATTTTCTCCACAAGGTGGTAAAGAATATAACAATGGTTTAAAGTGTTTAAAGCTGACCTACTCCAACAATGTTTAAAGCTGACCTACTCCTCATGTAATAGATTTGGCCTAAGAAGTCCACATGTGTACTTTGAAAGAAGCAAACAGGTACTTAGTCTAGACATCAGGTGGGTAAGTATACAGGTCTACAATTCGGGAGGAATAGGTGGTTGCTCCATTAAATACAGAGGGGCCTACATGCTATCAGTAAGCATGCTTTCAAGTATGCCCTCATTACTAGAACAAATAGCCAATGTAAACCCTGAGTAATTTGCCTTAAACATCAGTCAATGTCTTTCCAGCTGTGGTCTTCCCAGACATGATGTGATCACATGTATGTACACTTGTATGTATAAAGAATGATGCACCTACCAGAGCTAGGTTCTAATCAGCACAATTTGGTAAGGGGAGAAGGAAAAGAGAACTAACATCGGTTGACCATCCCTATGTGCCAGGGGTAATACTATATCCTTTATCTTTGTTTTTGCATTTATTTCTCACAACAACCCTGTGAGGCAAGCATTATCATCACCATTTTAGAGATGAGCAACCTGAATCACAGAGATGTGAAATGACCTACCCAAGGTCACACAGCTTGTGCACAGAGAAGCTGGAATTCAACCCCGTTTGATTGCACAGTTCATGCTCTTTCAAATAAACCACACTGGTGATATGGAATTCTGCTTACTCCCCCACTTTGGGCACCACATTGTTGACCATGAATGGGGCTTGGGTCTACAAAGTTCAGGGAGTGGTCCCTAAAGGGCCTTTTCATTCCACTAGAATTCTTCTAGTAGTCTCCTTGTCTGTCTTACTTGCTGTTACATACATCACCTAAAATAGTGCCTGCACCCTCTCCTCCCCCAGAAAAAGGTTTTTAAGTGAATGAATGATTGAGACTAGTCACTTCCTTGTAACAAGGATAGTATACAATTTCTAGAGAATTCTCAATGTGTCTAACTGCTTGGATCTCAGCTTGAATCTCTTTAAAATACAAATTCTGTCTGCAATGTATTTCATAAGATTCAACAACTATTTCTAGTATTATTCGGTTTTTTTTAATAGATCTTTATTGGAGTATAATTGCTTCACAATACTGTGTTGGTTTCTGTTGCACAACAAAGCGAATCAGCCATATGCATACACATGTCCCCATATCCCCTCCCTCTTGAGCTTCCCTCCCATCCTCCCTATCCCACCTCTTTAGGTCATCACAAAGCACTGAGACGACCTCGCTGTGCTATGCTGCTGCTTCCCACCGGCCAACTATTTTACATTCGGTAGTATATATATGTCGATGCTACTTTCACTTCGCCCCAGCTTCTCCCTCCCATCCCATGCCTCAAGTCCATTCTCTATATCTACCTCTTTATTCCTGCCCTGCAACTAGGTTCATCAGTACCTTTTTTTTGTTGTTAGATTCCATATATATGCGTTAGCATACGGTATTTGTTTTTCTCTTTCTGACTTACTTCACTCTGTATGACAGTCTCTAGGTTCATCCACCTCACTACAAATAACTCAATTTCATTTCTTTTTATGGCTGAGTAATATTCCATTGTATATATGTGCCACATCTTCTTTATCCATTCATCTGTCGATGGACACTTAGGTTGCTTCCATGTCCTGGCTATTGTAAATAGTGCTGTAATGAACATTGTGGTACATGACTCTTTTTGAGTTATGGTTTTCTCAGGGTATATGCCCAGTAGTGGGATGGCTGGGTTGTATGGTAGTTCTATTTTTAGTTTTTTAAGGAACCTCCATACTGTTCTCCATAGTGGCTATATCAATTTACATTCCCACCAATAGTGCAAGAAGGTTCCCTTTTCTCCACACCCTCTCCAGCATTTGTTGTTTGTAGATTTTCTGATGATGCCCATTCTAACTGGTATGAGGTGATACCTCATTGTAGTTTTGATTTGCATTTCTCTAATAATTAGTGATGTTGAGCATCTTTTCATGTGCCTCTTGGCCATCTGTATGCCTTCCTTGGTGAAATGTCTATTTAGGTCTTCCACCCATTTTTTAAACGGATTGTTTGTTATTTTGATATTGAGCTCCATGAGCTATTTGTATATTTTGGAGATTAATCCTTTGTCTGTTGTGTCATTTGCAAATATTTTCTCCCATTCTGAGGGTTATCTTTGTGTCTTGTTTATGGTTTCCTTTGCTGTGCAAAAGCTTTTAAGTTTAATTAAGTCCCACTTGTTTTTGTTTTTATTTCCGTTACTCTAGGAGGTGGGTCAAAAAAGATCTTGCTGTGGTTTATGTCAAAGAGTGGTTTTCCTATGTTTTGCTCTAAGAGTTTTATAGTGTCTGGTCTTACATTTAAGTCTTTAATGCATTTGGAGTTTATTTTTGTGTATGGTGTTAGGTAGTGTTCTAATTTCATTCTTTTCCATGTAGCTGTCCAGTTTTCCCAGCACCACTTATTGAAGAGGCTGTCTTTTCTCCATTGTATGTTCTTGCCTCCTTTGTTGTAAATTAGGTGACCATATGTGTGTGGGTTTACCTCTGGGCATTCTATGCTGTACCATTGATCTATATTTCTGTTTTTGTGCCAATACCATACTGTCTTGATTGCTGCAGCTTTGTGGTATAGTCTGAAGTCCGGGACCCTGATTCCTCCAAATCCGTTTTTCTTTCTCAAGATTGCTTTCGCTATTCAGGGTTTGTGTTTCCATGCGAATTGTAAACTTTTTTGTTCTAATTCTGGGAAGAATGCAATTGGTAGTTTCATAGGGATTGCACTGAATCTGTAGATTGCTTTGGGTAATATAGTCATTTTCACAATATTGATTCTTCCAGTCCAAGAACATGGTATATTTCTCCATCTGTTTATGTCATCTTTGATTTATTTCATCAGTTTTATAGTTTTCTGAGTACAAGTTAGGTACTATATCGCCTCCTTAGGCAGGTTTATTCCTAGGCATTTTATTCTTTTTGTTGCAATGGTAAATGGGAGTGTTTCCTTAATTTCTCTTCTGATTTTTCATTGTTGGTGTATAGGAATGCCAGAGATTTCTGTGCATTAATTTTGTATCCTGCAACCTTACCAAATTCATTGATTAGTTCTACTAGTTTTCTGGTGGCATCTTTAGGATTTTCTATGTATAGTATCATGTCATCAGCAAATGGTGACAGTTTTATTTCTTCTTTTCCAATTTATATTACTTTTATTTCTTTTTTTCTCTGATTGCTGTGGCTAGGACTTCCAAAACTATGTTGAATAAGAGTGATGAGAGTGGACATCCTTGTCCTGTTCCTGATCTTAGTGGAAATGCTTTCCGTTTTTCACCATTGAGTATGATGCTTGCTGTGGGTTTCTCATATATGGCCTTTATTATGTTGAGGTAGGTTCCCTCTATGCCCATTTTCTGGAGAGTTTTTTATCATAAATGGGTGTTGAATTTTGTCAAAAGCTTTGTCTGCATCTATTGAGATGATCATATGGTTTTTATTCCTTAATTTGTTAATATGATGGATCACATTGATTGATTTGTGTATATTGAAGAATCCTTGCATCCCTGGGATAAATCCCACTTGATCATGGTGTGTGATCCTTTTTATGTGCTGTTGGATTCTGTTTGCTAGTATTTTGTTCAGGATTTTTGCATCTATGTTCATCAGTGATATTGGTCTATAATTTTCTTTTTTTGTGATGTCTTTTTCTGGTTTTGGTGTCAGGGTGATGGTGGCTTTGTAGAATGAATTTGGGAGTGTTTCTCCCTCTGCAATTTTTTGGAAGAGTTTGAGAAGTATCGGTGTTAGCTCTTCTCCAAACGTTTGATAGAATACGTCTGTGAAGCCATCTGATCCTGGACTTTTTTTTGTTGGAAGACTTTTCATTACGGTTTCAATTTCATTGTTTGTGATAGGTCTGTTTATATTTTGTAATTCTTCCTGGTTCAGTCTTGGAAAACTGTACATTTCCAAGAATTTGTCCATTTCTTCATGGTTGTGCATTTTACTGGCATACAGTTGTCTGTAGTAGTCTCTTATAATCCTTTGTATTTCTGCAGTGTCAGTTGTGATTTCTCCTTTTTCATGTCTAATTTTATTGATTTGTGTCCTCTCCCTTTTTTTCTTGATGAGTCTGGCTAAGAGTTTATCAATTTTGTTTACCTTCTCAAAGAACCAGCTTTTAGTTTTATTGATCTTTGCTATTGTTTTCTTTGTTTCTATTTCATTTATTTCTGCTCTGATCTTTATGATTTCTTTCCTTCTACTCATTTTGGGTTTTCTTTGTTCTTCTTTCTCTAGTTGTTTTAAGTGTAGGGTTAGATTGTTTATTTGAGATTTTCTTGTTTCTTGAGGTGAGACTGAATTGCTATAAACTTCCCTCTTAGAACTGCTTTTGCTGCGTCCCACAGGTTTTGGGTCGTCGTGTTTTGTCATTTGTTTCTATGTATTTTTAAATTTCTTCTTTGATTTCTTCAGTGATCTCTTTGTTATTTAGTAATGTATTGTTTAGCCTCCATGTATTTGTGTTTTTTACAGTTTTTTTTTCCTGTAATTGATTTCCAATCTCATAGCGTTGTGGTCAGAAAAGACGCTTGATACGATTTCAATTTTCTTAAATTTTCCAAGTCTTGATTTGTGACCCAAGATGTGATCTATCCTGGAGAATGTTCCGTGTGCACTTGAGAAGAAAGTGTATTCTGCCACTTTTGGGTGGAATGTTCTATAAATATCAATTAGATCTATCTGGTCTATTGTGTCATTTAAAGCTTGTGTTTCCTTATTTATTTTCTGTTTGGATGACCTGTCCATTGGTGGGGTGGGGTGTTAAAGCCCCCTACTATTAATGTGTTACTGTCGATTTCTCCTTTCATAGTTGTTAGCATTTGCCTTATGTATTGAGGTGCTCCTATGCTGGGTACATAAACATTTATAATTGTTATATTTGCTTCTTGGATTGATCCTTTGATCATTATGTACTGTCCCTCCTTATCTCTTGTAACAGCCTTTATTTTAAAGTCTATTTTATCTGATATGAGTATTACTACTCCAGCTTTCTTTTTTTAAATTTATTTATTTATTTTATTTTTGGCTGTGTTGGGTCTTCGCCTCCGTGCGAGGGCTTTCTCCAGCTGCAGCAAGTGGGGGCCACCCTTCATCGCGGTGCGCGGGCCTCTCACCATCGCAGCCTCTCTTGTTGCAGAGCACAGGCTCCAGACGCACAGGCTCAGCAATTGTGGCTCACGGGCCCAGTTGCTCCACGGCATGTGGGATCCTCCCAGACCAGGGCTCAAACCCGTGTCCCCTGCATTGGCAGGCAGACGCTCAACCACTGCGCCACCAGGGAAGCCCCCAGCTTTCATTTGATTTCCGTTTGCCTAGAACATCTTTTTCCATCCCTTCCCTTTCAGTCTGTATGTGTCCCTAGGTCTGAAGTGGTCGCTTGTAGACAGCGTATATATGGGTCTTGTTTTTGTATCCATTCAGCCAGTCTGTGCCTTTTGGTTGGGGCATTTAATCCATTTACATTCAAGGTTATTATCAACATGTATGTTCCTATTACCATTTTCTTAATTGTTTTTGGTTTCTTTTTGTGGGTCTTTTTCTTCTCTTGTGTTTCCCGCTTAGAGAAGTTTCTTTAGCATTTATTGTAAAGCTGGTTTGGTGGTGCTGAATTCTCTTAGCTTTTGCTTGTCTGAAAAGCTTTTGACTTCTCCACCAAATCTGAATGAGATCCTTGCTAGGTCGAGTAATCTTGGTTGTAGGTTTTTCTCTTTCATCACTTTAAGTATATCCTGCCACTCCCTTCTGGCCTGCAGAGTTTGTGCTGAAAGATCAGCTGTTAACCTTATGGGGATTCCTTTGTATGTTATTTTTTGTTTTTCCCTTGCTGCTTTTAATACTTTTTCTTTGAATTTAATATTTGTTAGTTGGATTAGTATGTGTCTTGGTATGGTTTTCCTAGGGTTTATCCTGTATGGGACTCTCTGTGCTTCCTGGACTTGGGTGACTATTTCCTTTCCCATATTAGGGAAGTTTTCAACTGTAATCTCTTCAAATATTTTCTCAGACCATTTCTTTTTCTCTTCTTCTGGGACCCCTATAATTCGAATGTTGGTGCGTTTAGTATTGTCCCAGAGGTCTCTGAGATTGTCTTCAATTCTTTTCATTCTTTTTTCTTTATTCCGCTCCTCGGCATTTATTTCCACCATTTTGTCTTCCAGCTCACTTATTCGTTCTTCTGCCTCAGTTATTCTGTTATTGATTCCTTCTAGTGTATTTTTCATTTCAGTTATTATGTTGTTCATCTTTGTTTGTTCTTTAGTTCTTCTAGATCTTTGTTAAACACTTCTTGTATTTTCTCAATCCATGCCTCCATTCTATTTCTGAGATTCTGGATCATCTTTACTATCATTACTCTGAATTCTTTTTCAGGTAGATTGGTGGATTGCCTATTTCCTCTTCATTTATTTGGTCTTGTAGGTTTTTACCTTGCTCCTTCATCTGTGACATATGTTTTTGCCATCTCTTTTTTTTTTTTTTTTTATGAGTGGGATTGTGTTCCTGTCTTACTGGTTGTTTGCCCTGGGGCTTCCAACACTGGAGTTTGTAGGCTATTGGGTAGAGCTGGGTCTTGGTGCTAAGATGAGGAACTCCGTGAGACCTCACTCCGATGAATATTCCCTGGGGTCTGAGGTTCTCTGTTAGTCCAGTGGTTAGGACTCAGAGCTCCCACCGCAGGAGCTTTGGCCCAACCTTGGGCCCGTGAACAAAGATCCCACGAGCCACGTGGGGTGGCAAAAAGGAAAAAGAAAGAGAGAACAATAACAAAGTAAAAAAATAAAATTAGACTAAGAAACTACCAGATATGTTAGAAAGAATATAAAAATAAAAATATAGATGAATCAACAACCAGAAGGTACTTCAGTACAATAGTAAAAAAGAGGAGGAGGGAAAAGAAAAAATAAAGAAAAAAAATGGGGGAATAGGCCTTGGCTGTGGAGGGTGGGGCCTAAGCAAGGGTGAGGTTTGGGCAGTGGGCGGGGCCAATGCTTAGAAACCACAGGCCCTGGGGGCTGTGTAGGGTGGGGCTTAGGCTCAAGGAACAGAAGGGGCCCAGGCATGCCCCCCACCCCTGGTCTCAGAGGGCAAGGGACCTCACCTGGGAGCCCATCAGGCTTCCTGGGCTTGAGTGGGTGGGGCAAATGCCCTCCTCTCCTCTCCTGCTCCTCCTGGAGGGCCCCTGCCACCTGCCTCTCCTGATCTCCCCAGCCTCCCTCCTCTGCCCCCAGGACCCACTCGGCCTGGATTGGGCTTTGGAGGGGTGGTACCAGCTTGGGAGCTCAGCAGGCTCCCCTACCCGAGTGGGCCAGGCAATTGCCCTCTGCTCCTCTCCTGCTCTTCCTGGAGAGTCCCTCCCGCCTGCCTCTCCTGATCTCCCCGGCCTCAGAGGCACCAATCCTGTCTGACCTCCACTTCTCCTCCCCGCTCAGTCCCCCTACATTCTACCGGTTCACTTTGGGGTTCCTCCCATCTCCTTGGGCATCAGAGTCCCCCACCAGCAGCTGGCAGGTGCCCTAGTTGTGGGGAGATGCTAACTCCACGTCTTGCCACACCACCATCTTCTCATGGGCTCCTCTAGTAGTATTATTAAACTGTCATTTATTGAGCACTTACTATGTTCATGGTATTGTTCTAGGTATTTATATGCATTATCCCATTTAATTTCACAGTAACTCTACAAAGGAGGTGCTTATTTCATTCATGAAAAAGCTAAGGTGTAGAATGATTCAGTAACTCAAAGTACTTGACCAAAAGCTGTTCAACTGTAAACACCAGTGGTGGACCTAAAAATTTAACATCTGAAACAGAACCTTTCTTAAAATTTCTACTTTTATATAACAAAATTATTTCCAGTAAGTATTATTTTTAAATAATTGATTCAAAACAAGAATAAATTTCAATTTTAAACATATTATTCAAGGTCAGTAGGATATTTCACACATACACTAAAACTTGCATCCACTAACCAAAAAGATTACATCTCACGGTTCATATGTGGTCTGACTGTTTTAAATTTTAAGCACAAATAAAACCTCTAAGTGGTCATATAAACTAAAAGAATGATATGACTTAAATTCTGTTTCTTTGTCTTCACAATCACTGTGCTATTTATTTCAAATCTTCCATTTAAACACAGGAATAGGTGCACTACAGGTATTGGAGACACAAAGCACATATGAGATGAGCAGTAAAAATTCCAAACCATTATGAACTTACTCTCAAAGCCAACACATGTAGCTGAGTCCATGCGTACTAAGCACAGATTACATAACTCAGAGTCTTTTTAATTAATGTAGAAGACAAAGGATAAGATACAAAAATGTGCTACTGTGAAGCTTACACGTATATTATTAAGTTACCCTAGTCACTGTTTAAAACTTAGAACAAAAGATTTTCTCAAGGTGTGTTGTATCACTGACGTTGAAAACTGCAAATGCATGTGATAATAAAATGCAAAACAACTTTTAATTCTTTTTATTATTGTCTTTAAATTCTCTATAGACAACACACCTCATATCACTTGCACCTGAGGCTGACCCTTCCCACTACCACTCCCCTTGGTAAGTTGCTGACACAGACAGCTCTCAATCTCCCAGTCACATTTGTATTTACTATCTATTAACTGAGCTCAGTTATGCTCTTTCCTATTCGTCCTTTAAATTCATGCAAATATCCACATGGTAGAAAGACCAGTTCTTCTCCAACATGGAGCCCTATTAATAACTCCCCGCTGTTTAGAAGGGAAAGAGAGTTCCTGGCCTCAGTTACCTTGAAGATCCACCCGTTACTCAGTAAACCTCTCTTTAAGGTTGCTTCCTGTGCACAACTTAGAAAGGGCTGCCTCACTGTAACCACAAGAGCTACAATCTTCTTCCTGTCTTTGTTAGTTTCATGTTCTCTTATTGTAAATTATGTGCATAAATTAGCATAATCTGGAAAAGTGGAAAAACCACTACAGTCACTGTCCACTTAGTGACAAGCAAACTCATCATCTTTAATATTCTTTTCCAATGGTTGAACATATCCAAGAATCCCTCTGAAAATGTAGCCTAAAATAAACTACTAAAAACAGACGATAAATTAGAGGTGAGAGGGGAGAAAATAAGAAGAGATTTAGAATAATTCTGATAAAGTCAGGAAGTTTTGTGAGAAAAAACAATTGTGCTTATATTATTTTTTGTGCATTATACAGTATCATATATGTATGCCATATATGTTAGAGAATATTACTAGTGTCTATATGATCTCAATAAATATATCGTGAATGAATGAGTTTGTAAAATAAATATTAGTTATACTGAGTCAGAATATTTTGTCATCTGTAGCTCTTTCTCCTACAGTGATTCATGTAAATTGCAGCCAGATTATAATATTTGTCCCTAAGGGAATTTAATCTCTTGACAATTCTACTTTACTTACATTCATTAATCCCTACAGTAAATTGAGATGATTAATACTCATAAACTTCCCTATTTTGGAAATGGTGATATCAAGACATGGTGACAGGGAGTAATTCCCTTGAGTGCCTCAGGGTGAATGACAAGAAAGGAGATGAGGGTGGATCCCTGAGACTTGCTAGGAACAGAGCTCCAGGAAGAGTCACAGAATCTTAGGGTAGAAGGTACCTCAAAAGCCATCACCTACCTTCCTCAGCAAATGCTATGAACCCACTAGAGTCTTTAGCCTCCACTAGCAATACCTCCAAGAACAGTGAGCTCACCACCTGAGTCGAACCATCCTACTTTGGGACATCTCTGACTAATAAATTCTTCCCTGTGTTGGGCTGAACTCTGTCACTTGATACATCCTACTCTTCATTCTGAGGCTGAGCAGAACAAGTCTAGTCTCTCTTCCGCCTGACCTGCCTTCAAAAATATTAAGGCAGCAAGCATTTTGCAGTCGACTGACCCAGTTCTTTCAACCAGTCCTCGTGTGACGTAGTATCAAGTCCTCTCACCACCCCAGTCACCCGTCCTGTAATAACTTGTCCATGCAGGAGGGAAGACTTTGTGATCAAAGGCATATCTCCTATAAAACTGGACTTTGCTAACTCATCCTTGTTTTTCTTTGCTTGTTTCTTACTCAGAAGCAAAGAAAACACAAGACATCAGAGAATTTCTGCTCTAGATCTTCCCAACAATGCCAACTTTCAATTCATTTTCCAGCAACCAAAGTAATCTTGCGGTTAAGGTTCCACTGATTTAGACAATGTCCTGCAGAGCATAAAATATAAAGTGGCTCTTCAGGCAGTGAAGGATGAAGTTTCAGTCAGAGGTCACCACCTTATTAAAGAGAAGAGAAAGACTTTCTTTCTTCACAACAAATTTTATGTGACTATTTTTTACATAAATAACCCTAGAGTGACGGTAATGAAAATTAAAATGAAAAAACAAATACTCAGAATTTCATCAGTCACCAAAATGTCCTTTTCATTTTTCTGTTTTGCCTACCAATTCTTGCCCGCATGCATAAACATATTTATATTTTCATTTTCATAATCATAATGTAAATGTAATTTTTGATTCATCATGTTAAACGTAACATTATATTGTAAAGTTTTATTCAACATGCTTCACGATTTTTACAGTTATTGTTATTATGGATATATAATATTCCTCAGAGTAGACAGATAATAATTTACTTAATTCAGTCTCTGTTATAAGACTCTTTAATGAATTTCCAAAATGTTCTTATTATAAACAGTAGTGCCACAAACTTCTTAACGCTTACAGCTTTTTCATTCTTTAGACAAAGTACCATTATCCCCATTCTACAGATTAGTAGATCAAAAGGGATAAGTATTTTTATGCCTCAAAAAAATATTCTGACAATGAAAACTATTTTTTTAAATGGACTGCTTAGCCCTATGAGATAAGAATATCTATTCCTCACTAAGAGTCTAGTATGCACAGACTCTGCTCTGAAGGATTTAAGAATAGAGTTCAATTTAACCCTCAGTAGAACTTAAGAGGAAGGTGTTTTATCCCAGTGGTAGAGGAAAAAGAGGTTTAGCTGGAAATACTGAGAAAAAGTATCATCAACTTAGAGATTGAGGATTTGAACCCAAGTCTTTCTGGCTTTAAAACCCATACTCTCTGAATCTCAGTTTGCTCAAGTGTAAAACAAGGTATTGAACTAAATATTCACTTAAGGCTCTCCCAATTGAAATATTCAGAAGGTTTCTGATAGTTTCAGATCACGATGGTCCTTTCCCAGCACTAACATTCTGTTAATAGAAATTTCCCTTATGCTAATGGGAGAACTGTTTTAGCACTTCTTTGCTTATAAAAGATGCTGATAGCAGGAATTTTTGACTGAAGCTACTTTATTAGCAGTGGTACCTCCAGGTGTTACCCCCAATCAATAACTCTTACAAATGATCTAACACTACCACGTGTAAAATAGATAGCTAGTGGGAACCTGTGGTATAGCACAGGGAACTCAGCTCGGTGTTCTATGATGACCTAGATGGGCGGAATGGGGGGGGGGGTGGGGATGGGAGGGAGGCCCAAGAGGGAGGGGATATATATATATACATATAGCTGATTCACTTTGTTGTACAGCAGAAACTAACACAACACTGTAAAGCAATTATACTCCAATAAAAAACATAACTCTTACAAATGATCCTTCCTATTATGTGAATTCCCTCCTTTGATTATTGCGTGATAATTCTATAATTTTCCTCAGTCACTACTAAGTCTCTTGACAAAGTGCTTCACTTTTTGAAACATACCTATATACTATCTTCCTGATTCTACCAGGAACTTATTTTGGGTTTTGTTTCTAAATGCTCTCCTGTCATCAAATGAGTTTTATCTAAGCATCTATGTATAATACCTAGAATTTACTCTTGAATCATTTGGGGAAATAATCTATAAGACATGTAATTTGTTTAGATCAGTGCAATTTACAATCTTAGATTATATAGTCTGAAGGAAGAGACTCCCTGTCTTTGTAGCGTTAGCTTCGTCTGACCATTCATCTGACATCACATAGCCCGTGTATTTTCCACACTCTGTATTTTCTGTACATACTATTCTCTCAAACAAATTCTAAAAAAACTCTAAAAAACACACCCTTAACTACCATCCTGAACTCTCTTCCTGAATGAGCTGCAACTCACCACAAGTGTCCATGAATGATAAGAATGACCATCAGTCCAGCAAGCTAGAGAGGGAACAGCAGGACACATGCTTCATCTATCACTGGTTAAATTGAGAAGGGAGGGAGTTCCATCTCTTTGGTCCCCTTTTCTCTCTTTCAGCCTGAAGGTTCTCTAGTCCTGGCTACTTGCTTTTCAATCTATAATCAATAGCATTGTCTTTTTGATGATTGTACATGTAGTAGGCTAGGCTTAAATCTGGTGTTTTGTAACTGAGATGCAGGGAAGACAGGCAAAAGCCATGGGAGAGACAAGAGACAGGGGGACAGGGAGCAGACATTCCCATCCTACCTGATTTCCTTTCCCACAGAGTCCACTGGTTGACACAGAGGGTGTTCAGATTGCAAGAAGAAGGGGGCAAGGAGTGAGGGGGGCGGAGAGAAGAAAATAAAAGTGACTGTGTATTTGCTTAAACAGAACATAAACAAACCAGGTACACAATATCTTTGTATAACCCCTGTTGCTAATAAACACATAAGCAATCAGACTGCATCTGGGATTTTGTAAATAAAACAATAAAGACAGTCTCTGCCCCCAAGGGGCTGCTGGTCTGAATTCCACAAAAATGACACAACAGTTGACTGGAAAGGCAAGCCTGGCCAGGTAGGCAAGAGGAGGTATCCATGAACAGAGGAAAAGCCTGCTCAGGAAGCTCCTGAAAGGAAAGTTTGGGTATCTCCAAACTTAAATCCAGGCCCAACCTCTGACCCCCATCTGTGAAACAGGACTAATTGTAACCACTAGGTGAGATTATGGAGTGAGAATTAGGTGAAATAAAGTATGGAAAAAGAGCTCTGAAAACTATGAAGAAACATGCAAATATAAATTAAAATAAAATTTGAGGCTTGAAAGCAGAATTCTCTTAAAAATGTCATTTTCAGTCTTTGGAGGATTGATACTCCTCTTACTTTCTTGTGCCGCTACTGTTAACGCTCTATTAATATTCATTGAGCACCTAGCAACATGCCACCCACATGTACATGAATTAACTTTAATCCTCCCTAAAACCTGCCAGGTAAATACCATTATTCCCAATTTACAGATAAGGAAACATGGCTCTGATGAAGATGATGACAGAATTAGAATAAATTTTGCTCATTTAATCAACTTTCCATCATTTTCTCAGTCTTTTTTTAGTATTTCTTTCAACATATTTCTACCAGAATACTGAGATTGAGTATTAAGATCCCAGCCCCATTCAATAATTTACTTTACTTCATTAGTTCATTCATTCAACCAATATTTATCAAGTCCCTACCAGATGCCAGGGATTGCCCTAGGTGCTGCGAACCTGTGTTAAACAGAAAACAGAAGGGCTCTGCTCTTTCGGAGCTCACTTCTAGATGTAAGAGACAGATGATAAACAGATAAACAAATACATCCACGTGATACTATCACATAGTGGAAGGTGTTATGAAGAATATTTAAATACATTCAAATGATGACAAAGTGAATGAACAAAACTGTCATTTACCCTATTAAAAAGTTTATGGTTAGTGGTTAAGAATCCGCCTGGCAATGCAGGGGACATGGGTTCGATCCCTGGTCCGGGAAGATCCCACATGCTGCAGAGCAACTAAGCCCGTGCGCCACAACTACTGAGCCTACGCTCTAGAGCCCACAAGCCACAACTACTGAGCGCATGCACCACAACTACTGAAGCCCACGCGCCCTAGAGCCCGTGCTCCGCAACAAGAGAAGCCACTGCAATGAGAAGCCCGCACACCGCAACGAAGAGTAGCCCCCACTCGCCACAACTAGAGAAAGCCCGTGCACAGCAACAAAGACCCAACACAGCCAAAACTAAACTAAAAAAAAAAAAGTTTATACTTTCCTCAACAAAATGTAAAATGGAATCTGTATAATGCCATCTGTCTTGTTCTTCTGCCAAAAACAAATGAGCCAAGAGCCAAAATAAATGCTTCCTGTTATCAAAATAGCATTATCAATGTCAAGGAATTATACACTTCGGAGGTGTACGATTTCATCCAACAATTCTCTTTAAAACATCCTTGGCTATTTATACCTCCTCTCAAGTTGCCCACCAGCCCAAGGCTATGAAAGAAAATGGAGACAGTTCTGAAGAACTTCCTGTCTGCAAATAGCTCCACTGTGATATAAGCCCATTATTATCAGGCATGATGGGATCCAGAATCTTCATGTTCCCCACAAGGGACACAGAGACGTGAGTATGGCTAATATCAGAAATAAAATAGGGGCACTCTGAGCCAATACTAGAGGGAGACAAATACTCAGACTCATCTTGGGGAAGTGTCCTACAAAATCCATATGGATTCTTGGCCAAGGCTTCTTGGTTTATTACCACTGAAAATTAGTTTGGTTTGATTGATTAACATTGCAAATCATAATATGTACCACAATCTTCTGTGGTTTTCCAATGATCAGAATAAGTTCCAAAACATCAAGCATAGCTCCAAGGCTGCGACATATGTAAATCCTCCTGGTACGTTGCCAACAGAGTGCCCAAGATAATGTGATTAGTGCCTCTAATGAGAATAATTTAACTTCCTCATTTAAAAAAGCACCCTCAGTAAATAAACCTCACTGACAGTTTACTACTCCCTGGGTGGAGAGGTAAAACAGCAAGAGCATAGTATTTGGAGATTAGGGCCTAATTTGAGACATATCTCTGCTATTTCCTTGGTGAGTCACCTTCTATAAGCTACTTATCCTCTTTGAAACTGTTTCCTCATCTGTAAAATGGGGATAGCAGTACCTATCAGTCAGCACTTTTGTGAGAATTAAGTAAAGGAATGTGCATTTACACACATCACAAGGGGCAAAACATCAGACACCTGGTTAGGGTCATTCCTGGGGAGCCCCTGCTACAATCAGGATGCTATAAGGATGTCTTGCACCCAGAATGTAAGATGTGTGTCAACCTGGGAGCCCCCACAACTATCTGTGTTCAATACATTTTTTTCAGCCTGAAAAGGCAGGTCATTTAGGCCTTCTAATATTAAAATATATAGTAGAAGTGACAGTGCATTATCTGAGCTCTGTTCATGTCACCATCTTGCAGGTTACCTCAACTCCAAATTAGGTGCAATGAGAATCATCATAAGCACTAACAAATATTTCATTCATCTACTCATTCAATCCTTCATTTCCCATCCATCATTAGATGTCATACACTCATTCAGTAAGTATATTCGGAGCTCAGTGCTGTGCTGTGCTGTGGACTGTTCAACAGCTGGGTTCACAGTCCAGGAGGGAGGAAGGTAACTCAGTGACTGCAGTACACTGTGATGAGGGCAATAACAACACAACAACAGTAATAAAAGTTAACTCTGCTGATCAGGCTCCTGGTTGTAAGCATCAGACACCAACTCTGGTTTACTTAAGCAGAAAAGAAATTTATTGGAGGGAAAATACTCCTCACAGAATTTCTGGAAACCCTGGAGGACAAGATGCCAAAAATGGGCAGGAACTAAGAGAGGTCACACAATAGGACCACAGCCAAAATCCCACCACAGGGAAGATCTGGTGAGGACACCATGGCTGGTCCTGTTTCCGTGGCTACTTTGGAGAACAGGCTGTTCTTGCTGCTGCCAAGTTGAACAGGATAAACCCCTCAGGTAGTGCAAGGAGATGCGACACTGACTATCAGGCTGGGGCATCTGATAAGCTGTGCTCAAGCCCTGGGTCCCAATGGGGAGGGGAAAGCAGCAGCTGGCCTTTCAGCTTTGAAAGTGGACACAGGTGGATGCAGTCCTTCCAGGACTCATCCTGAGGGAATCTTCCAAATATGAGGATGGATTTCAGATGCCAGGCAGCGAAATGTTTACTGAGTGCCTTCCATGTGCCAGAGGCTGTGCCAAGCAACTTATAGGCAATATCTCACTGGATCCTCAGAGCAGTCCTATAATACAGGTACTTTACTATCAAACTTTACCGATAAACTGAGATTTGGCAAGAGGAAGAAACTTGCCAAGTTGTACAGCCGGTAAAGAGGCAAAGCCCTGACTCAAACTCAGTTTTCAACAACTGCTCCACACTACAGAGAGAGAGAGAAGTACAAAGGTTGTTGGGATCACAGGCAAGAAGCCCTTGAATCAGACCAGGGAGTGAGGGAAGGCACCCCAGAGGAAGTGAGGTTGCAACAAGATTTAATGGGTAAGAAGTTGGTTAGATATTGCAGGGAGCTGTGTGGGAACTGAGGGTAGAGGCAGTGGGGTTTAGGAGAGGAAACAATTTATGAAAAGAAAAAGTGGCACGAAACAAACTCAGGTTTCTTGGAACCAAACATTTTTTGTTCATGCAGTACAGCTGAAGAAAAGAGTACAAAAGGAAGGGGTGTGAGTGAGAAATGTGGTGACCCCAACCTCAGGCACATGTTTGTCCCCAGAAAGGATTCCAGGTCATTCCATCATTAAAGAGCGCCCATAGCTAGAGAGTGACACTGGAATTGTTTAATTCCTTTGTCTTCACTGAAAAAGTAGAGGAAATGAAGTGAGCAGAACATCCAGACAACTTTCAGCACCATTTTCCTAAATTAATCCTACCATCCTAACTCTAGAATTTAAAGAGCAAAGAATTTTCCAGGGGCAGTAGGAATTCCAAAGAGAGTTCTCAACCTGGAGTGATCCTGAGTACTAAGTGATAATCCAAGTATTTGTGGAGAGTGATCAGGGACCAGCTCCTGACAAGCCTGGCCAAGGTCAGAATTTCCTGAGACCTTCCCCCAGGCAAGATCAGCAAGGAGCAATGCTCAATGCCTGATTCACTCAGTCCAGGCCATTGCCCCAAAGTCTCATCTCACATTAGCATTAGCACCAACTCAGTGGGTAGGCATGACTGGGTCATGCCTTATCAGATTAAATTTTCAAGTGCCTTCACTTTTTTCTAAAGAGAGAAGGATATGTTTTCAACTTTATGGAAGGGTATATATCAACAACTGTTAAATGTCTCCAAAAATCCATTCTTTCCTTCCATTTAGTATTAGGACAAACACACGCACTCGTACACACACCTCCACCCTGAGTTTTAGCAGAACACACATCCACTCCACCAGAAACACATTCCCCAGACTCTCTTGCAGCTAGGTGTGCCCATGGAACTATGGTTCTCTAATGGTGAGCAGGTAGGAAATGATGTGTACAACTTCTGGTCACTTTCTTCACAGTAAATTGCTTGCCTTCCAATCAGTTTCTTTCTCCCTTCCCAAGGGTTAGAACATGGACATGTTGTTGGCAAGAAACTGACTATGCAGATGAGGAAAACATTCTAAGAGATGGTGGAGCAACAATAAAGGAAGAACCTAGGTCCCTGAATGACCTCTCAGAGCTGCCCAGCCTTCCCGGGCCATCCACCTACAACAGGACTGTTATGTAAAAGAGAAATAAGATTCCATATCATTTAATCCACTGTGCACTGGGGTTACTGTGTTACAGCTTAGCCTTTCCCTAACTACACAGGTTTCATCTGAAGGTAATGACAGAAAGCATGTGTTTTTTTTGAAGACATGGAAACCTAAGTTCTAATTCTAGCTTTACCACTAACTAATCATCTGCAGTCAGTTAACCGCTCTAGGTATTCTTCTCACATGCAACAAAGGGCAAATAATATTAATTTTTCAGGTTTTAAAAGAATTATAAATAAAGGACCCTGTATGGTGCTGGTACACAATGAGTGCTGTAATTGCTACTATTTTTATTGTTATCTTATTTCAGGTCACTGATAAGGCCTGCTGCAAATACCACAGCACCATGAGGCATCCAACTTGGAACTCTCTAAACATGCTTAGAGGACTCCAAAATGCCACGTACAGTCAAGTTTATCTGATAGAACGTGATATGAATTCTATTAGCTGACCTGGACTTCATCCCACTTTTGAACATCTATAGCCTTTCAATTTGGCATTTTGCATGTCAACTCTGCAACTAGAATGTGAGGGGGAGCCTCCGCACCTGAGCAACGGGGGTGGGTCTGCACCCACTGAACTCCTGCAGATGGCAGGGAGCTCTCTGCCTGCAGTCAGTGGTTGAGTTAGAGGCTGCTCCTTTCGTTAGTGTGGTATGACTGGTGCCATCTCACCTATGGCTTCTGGGACCAGTTTAGGTGACAAACTTGGTTCAGAAAAGGAGACCCAGGGAAGGACTCTGTCATTGGCTCTACGGGCCTCTTACATTTTATCCAAGAAGTTTCCAGATTTGCAGCATAGAAGGCAGCAGTCACACCTGTAATACTAGCAGCACACCCTGGTCAAGTTGTCAATTCTATTCATGAAATTCAAAGCCCTGAACCATGTCAGTGCTGATGAGAAGTGTAAATGGCCAATTCTTCAGAGTTCTTCAAATATCCTCTTATCATGTGGAGCACACGGAGTGAAAAGCGCCTCACCCACCCACCCCCACCCCCAGAGAGGCAACAGACTCTTCCATCTGGAGCCCTATGTCTGTCAACTTTTCTTTAACCATTTTCTCAAGGTATGATTGACATAGAGAAAGTTGCACATATTTAATATATACAGCTTGATGAGTTTGGAGATACGTATACATACACGATGTCAGCTTTAAGAAGGAACAAATTCCCCTCAGATCATAAATCCCAGGTAACATTCTAACTGAAATCAATTTTTTCTTTAGGCCTCAGAGAAGCCAGCTGTTTCTGCTCCTGTGTCAGGGTGGATATACTAGCTCATTGTCTGCCACTGGTTCTCCAGAGTCAATTTATGCTGCCTACTGTTGGCCAACATTTTAAGTAAAACTTCCCTGAGCTCATGGCTAGAAAATGTCACACTGGGTATCAAGACCCAGGCAAGGCTGTGAGCAAGCTTTCAACAAAAATTCAACGGTCCTTTACTGATGAAAACACTGTTTTGACTTAACTCTACATTGCTGAAGCATGAAGGAATATGAGTTTACAAGGAAACAAAACCCCAAATGCTAAACAACTGCGCCCTCTGTATGAACAGCAGCACCCTTTCAATTTGTCATTACCTTCCTGTTCTTCTGGTTCTCTCTTATACATAAGAAGACCCCCTGAATCCAACTTGCCCAAAGGTCATTCCATGGAGCTGCATAAGGCAGGATGGAGGCCCTCATGCTGACAATGAAAGAAGTCAGTTCCAGGCACTTGCCCAAGGTCACATGGTGGGTCAGTGGTAAAGCCATGGTCTCAGAGCTTCCCTTCTGAAGTGCCCAGCATGTGGGGTGTTTTTGCTGCACTAGCTGACAGGTCATCTGTCATGTTCTCCTTGACTCATACATTTTCAAGGGCCAGAACCATGCTAGTGTCCATGTCAAGACCTCAGTGATAGTGGCAAGTACCCGACAAGGCCTTCCATGCAAATGGTGAGAAATGTCAGCTCCCTTGAAAGGAGAAGCTTCATGCACAAAACCCAGCCATCCCCAGAGTCGACCGTGCCGTGAGGTCAGAGGCCAGGAGGCTTTTTGGGAAGGCACATTCTGTGTGCAGTGTCTGAACTTGCCAGGTCTCAGGGAAGTTGGACTTCTCCCAAGGAAAGTTTTGCCCCGACTCTTGACAACTGTCAGCACATCTCACAAAGACAGGAACTCCCGAGACAGAGATGCCAAGCAGCCGGGAACCATTAAGACTAAAACTTGAGCTGCTGAAGGAAACTGAAGACTGAGTGATTTTTCTTCTCTGAGCTGCAACCTGTGAACTTTGAGAACGAAGTGCCATTTATTGTGGGCCTGCTCTGGGCCTGGCTCTTAGCACACTTGATTTCACTGAGGCAGTACAGTGTAATGCAAGGTTCCTCTACTGAGGCACTACTGACATTTTGGACAGGACAGTGCTTTATTGTGGGGACTGTCCTATGCATCGTAGGATGTTTAGCAGCATCCCTGGCCTCTACTCACTAGAGGCCAGCAGCACTTCCTCTTGCCACCTGTGACAGCCCAAATTGTCTCCAGCATTGCCAACCCCTGGGAGGCAGATTCACCCCAAGTTGAGAATGATTACTATAGTGGCTATTTTGCAGGCTCTGGAATCAGACAGCCAGACTCCAAATCCTGACCCACCCTTTATCACATTTATCAGATAACCTTAGAAAATTCCATAACTTCTCTATTCCTCAATGTTCTTAGCTGAAAAGTTAATGGTAATACCCACACATAGGGTAGTTATGAGGATTAAGTGAGACATCACACATGAAGCATGTAGAATCAGGCCTAGCACAGAGAAAGCCAACCTTCCCAAACGTATTCTCATCCTCATCTTTCAGAAAAAGAAAGTGAGGCTCCAAGAAGTGACTAAGAGATCGCACAACCAGCAAGCAGCCCAGCTAGTACGTGAACATGATTCCTCATGGGCTCAGTAACCAGCAGTGAGCGGCCGCCACACAGCAAGCCCTGGTCTGGGCTCCTCGGCTAAGGAGGAAACGAGACAATCCTTGTGCTCAAGGAACTCCAAATCCAATGAAGGAGGCAGGCACGTGGCCTGGCGGTTTCATAACGTGTGCTATGGCAGAAGGGCAGAGAAGTGCTGGGGCTGCGTGTGCTCAGCGGTGAGGCACTTGACCCAGCCCAGGTCATGGGGGAGGAAACTCCCAAAGGGATCCTGAAAGACTCCAAAATGCTTTCCCCGTCACCACAGTGCTTATTTCATCTAACAGATGACAGATAGCTTTCGACAGTGACTGCAGATGTACGTCTGAGGAGTGAAGTCTGCGGTAAGTCTGGTCAGGGACACCAGCCTCCAAAGATTTGTGGAAAGGGACGAGATCTCACTGAGATTGAGTCAGATCTCTCATTCAGAACTGCAGGGAAGGTGGGTTGAGAGCTGCCCCTCGCCTAGTCAGTGCATCCTTCAATGGTTTGGAGAGAGAGGTTAGCAAACCCCATTTGACAGCCCTGGGGTGGGTGGGGGGCATCAAAGACAATTAGAACTTACTCAGCACGAATACACAGTAATGAGGAATAAGTAAAAACCCAAACTGCCGCAAGAGCAGGTCCTTCTCCTTGAAGAAGCTGATCACATAAGAAGGGACCATGATCCTCATGAGAGACAAAAGGGTTTCACAAGGAGAGATGTTTTCATAGCCTGTGTTTCACTTAATGAGCTGATGACTGAAGGCTCACATTCATAATTCCACTGGTTGGCTCAAACACCTGCATCATGGCTATGTTATCATACACCTGTACAGAATCCCAAATGCTTGGAATGATCCTGTATGACAGCCTGGGGCCCCTGCTAAGAAGGTGGGGAGGGCCAAACCCAGGATCCAGTGTCACATCTTGCCATTGATCTATGAGAGGGAAGAAGACTCCATATGCACTCACTGCACAAAGTGTGGCCCTTACACCAGCAGGATCAGCATCATCGGGGAGCTTAGAAAGTAAGTACTCAGGCTCCACCCCAGACCTACTGGATCAGAGTCTTTGGGGTGGGAATCTATATTTTAACAAGCTCTCCACATGATTCTTATGTTAAAGTTTGAGAAATGTTGCTGTAGACCATCTTCCCTTCACCTTCCCTTTCATTAATTTATTCAACAAATAGTTACTGAGTATCTATCCTTTAATAACCTTGCTACTAGATACTGGGTGTATAGTTGTAAATAAAACTGACACGGTTTTTGCTCTTGCAGAATTTAAATTCTTCTCTGGGGAGCAATGGGAATTTGTGGCCACATTTGATGAGAAACCCATGAGGGAATTAGAAACAAATGCTTATTCCTGACAGATATGCACGCCGAGTCATATCATGTCATTAACATGAGCAGGCTAACCCAGAACAAATATTTAGCAGGCACTGGAGTTATGCTGGATGAAAAAAATGACAGAAACACATTTTTATTTCTCCTACCTGACTCTGTGCCCCTTGAGAATGAGCCAACGTCCCATTCACTCTGGTTTCCCCAGGGCTCAGAATGGTACCTGGAACTCACTTAATATTTGTTGAATGAATAAGGAAAGGAATAAATCCCAATTAGCCTGAGAGGTTGCCCAGAGCCCTCTGTGTCCTAGGAACCCCTGAACCAGCCTGCAACCTGCCCCCCAGGCTAGGAAAGGGTCCCTCCACTCAGTAACCTGCACGTCCGCAAAAATTCTGCAAGCAGGACCCTAACTCTAAAAGCCAGTTCCCCACCTAGTGGGCTGTGGAGTAGAGCTTCCTTCAGGGAAGTCAAATCTCTCTGGAAGCACCTCCCTCTGTGCTAGAGGACTCTGTACAGAAAAGGCTGAGAAAGAAATGCAGGAGAGACGGGCCTCCTGGGAGCTGCCCCAAGGGCAAAGTTAGAAATGAGACTAGTGGGGTGGGAATGGGGGAGGCCACAGTGAAGTGCTGCCCCCTCCCAGCCTTCCTGGAGTGGCAGATTTTTGTTTCATTTGGACACTTGATGGACTTAAGCCAGACTGTATATTTACTTAGGAAGAAGAATAAAACATTAAAAACATATTCTTCATGCTGAAATTACATTATCCAAAAGCAAGGTAAAAACAGAGATTTCATATCATTTTTCAGCTCTCAAGGAATAAAATCCCCTCTGAATACATGGATATATTGTTTGGGTTTTGCTCATACATTTTCTTATATGAAGAACATGATCTATTAAAGTGGGAGCTTTCACATATAATGAAACTAAAGACGCTCAGTGGCTACAGGAGGGCCCTGATAAAAGAAGAAAAGGTGGGAAGAGCTGGCAGAACCTCCACGGTGAGGCCACCAGTGAGCAGCAGTCGACGGAAGGGGGCTTTCTGCTTTCCATCTTGTGTGCCAGCAGGAACCTCCTCTGGCTTAACAGAGGAGGCCAAAAATTGGTATAAGCCTTACTCGTGGCTCAGGTATGATGAGAGAGGACCCAAGAAAAGCTTACTCTTACCTCAGTGTACAGAAGCTTCTAAGATGAAGCACGAATGAAAGGTTTATGGTCTCCCTCACCTTGTGCAGGAGAGGAAGGAAGGGGAGGAAGGGTGCCCCAGCCAACCAACCACCCACTGCTGCCCAGTGCAGGAGCCCCTGGGCTGAGCCCACAGCAGGGCTGCTCAGGGGTTCTGGGGAAAAGAATCATTAGGCCAAGGTGGAGATGACACAAAGGCGCAGGCAGATCCTAAAGGCTCTGGGTACTTGGGTCTCCTAGGGAAGCCTGTAGGCCTCACGGGCCCAGAGCAGGTGCTTGAGACCCTCCTGCCTGCCCAGCACCAGCCTCCCATGTAGTGAGTCAGGCAGGGGAAGACAGAGGCCTGTGAACTCCTAGAACTGGGTCCCAGAAGGAGGGGAAGAGAGAGAAAGACTGAGATTGAGAAAAAGGGACTGAGTAAATGAGACTGAGAGAGAGAGAGAGCATGCGAGAGTGAAAGAGGAGATAGACGGCAAGAGAAAAGCAAGTTTTTAAGAAAAACAAAGATGTCATTGAGAAAACCAAGAGTCATTAAGGTTGACTGAACACAATTTTAAGAGTTTCACATATATTAACTCATTTAATTAACTCCTTATAACATCCTCTAATGAGATATTATTATTATCCCCCATTTTACAGATGAAGAAACTGAGGTTTAGATTTAGTAAATGTCTGAACCAAGGTTCAAGTCTAAACAGTTTGGTTACAGAATATGTAAAGGAAAGAGAAC
Organism: Balaenoptera musculus; assembly: GCF_009873245.2. NCBI lineage: Eukaryota > Metazoa > Chordata > Mammalia > Artiodactyla > Balaenopteridae > Balaenoptera > Balaenoptera musculus. The sequence continues at coordinate 91,822,586 of NC_045790.1, forward strand.
AGTAGGGAAGGCGAAGCAAGGCAAGACAAGGGAAGAGAAGAGGAGAGAAAGGGGAAAGAGAAAGAAAATCTTAGTAAGGAAGACATTTCATGGAGTGGATGAATGGATAGATGGCAGGCAACAGAGAGATGGATGGAGCAAGTCCTCACTATTAAATCTGACCACTGTGACTCTGAAAACTACCAGTCACTACACAGAGGCTGCTCCCAGTTTGTCCAGCTTTCTTTCTATTCTGTCCAGTAGAAGCATAACAGGGCTTATTATTTCACAAATTTGGTTCCCCAAATCAAACATTCCGGGAAAGTGAGATCTGGGAGAACACCCGTAGCCTAAAAGATGGGAGTTAGTCCTGCCCTCCAAGGCTAGAGTCTAAAAATGTGTCCCTTAGATTATGGGACCCAGATAAAGTTAAACGACTCTTACTGTTTTCTAAACTCCAACAGATGATTCCTGCATGTTCACCCTGGCCAGGCCCTCTACCAGGCAGTACAGAATGAAGAGGACGCTGGGCTCTCCAATGGTTCAAAAACCATGTTAGCCCCCAGTCAATGCCATGAGTTCTGTATACATAGTGGGAATAAAACTCACACAAGCCCAAAGCAGGGGGCAGACTGAGGATAGTTTCATGTAAGAGGCATCCAAGCTAGACTTTGAAGGATGAGCTGGAATTTCTCTGGTGAGGAAGAGGATAGCAGGCAGTACCAACAGAGGAAACCACATGAACACAGACCTGAAGGTGTGAGAGTGCAAGGAACCTTCCAGAAAGTTGTTAGAAGTTCAGAACAACAGATCTGAACAAGAAGTGGAAGGAAATAACCCCAGTGAGAAATCAGAAGCTCTGATAGTGATGACTCTTGACTGCCTCTCTAAGGCATGTGTACTTTAGCCTGTGAAGTCAGGGACCCTTTGAGAATCTGGCCAAGATCTGAATCCTCTCCCCGGAAAATACACTCACATACACACACACACAAATACAAAATTTTACATTCAGCAACACAGTGTTCTCCTATCTCCGGTAAGATGCCATCACTGTAGGCAACAGGGAGCTATAAACTGTTTTTAGCAAGAGAGTGACATGATCAGATCCGTGTGTTAAGAGATGGCAAGAGAGCAGAAGGTAAAAAACCCCACGTTAGGGTCAGACAGACCTGGATTTGAGAGCCTGCTCTGCCCCTTACTAACTACAAGACCTCAGGCAAGTTGGTTCAAGACGTAGCAACTGAGTTTCTCATAATGGTCACAGTAATAGTTCCGACCTCACAAGACTGCAGCAAAGATGAAATGAGATAAAGCATTTAAGGTGCATAGCACAGACCCCAGAGAACATGGTGAGCACTGGCTCTATGGGAACTTTTTAAACAATGAACACAGTTCTGGTGGTCTCAATGAGGGAAGAGGCAAGGCCCAGGGAACAATCCCAGGGAGCCTGGCTCACCCACCACCCCAGGAGGCACCCAATCCTAGGTCTCTGTCTGTGGATACCTGGCTATGTTATGTGTCTTTAGAATGAGGCTCAGTTCTCAACAACATAGGCTCTTAGGAAGTGTGTGCTACTACTTCCTTTACAAATAGATGGTGCCAGCACCTCCTGAAGCCAGAAACATGGGATTGGAGAATGACTGAGCAATGCAGCTCACTCAAAATGTTTCCAAATTGATTTCATAACCAGATTATGCCTAAGATTTAAACTTGGCAACCACAGGTCTATTCTTCAGATTGTGAAACCAATATTCAAACAGCTGATGAGGCAGATTCCCAATCGAATGACACAGGTTGCATTGACGATGCTGACCATAGATATGTCATGGACACTTCACTATGTCTCGCTCAGCAGGAATGGCACAAACCACTGAGAGAACTCTGCTTACTGAGCACAAATTCCAGTGTCTGGCCCATAGTATGCACTCAATTACTATTTGTTAAATGAATGAATGAATTTATAATGAATTTATTATAAATGAGGCCTCAGGGTTTACCTATCTAGTTCAGTCCCCCATTCTGCATGTGTGGAAATGGATGCTGAGAGAGAAAAAAATCATATTCCCAAGGACTTGGTACTTGTTAAGAGTTAAATTATGTCCCCATATGCACCTCAGTACCTCAGTGTGACCTTATTTGGGTCTTTACAGAGGTAATCAAGTTAAAATGGGCCTTAACTCAATATAACTAGTGTCCTTATAAAAGAAGAAAATTTGGACACAGACACACACACTGGGAGAACACCATGTGAAGATGAAGGCAGAGACTGAGGTGATGCTTCTATAGGCCAAAGGTTGCCAACAAACCACCAGAAGCTAGGAGAGAGGCATGGAACAGATTCTCTCTCACAACCCTTAGAAGGAACCCACCTTGCCGATACCTTGATTACAGACACTTCTAGTCTCCAGAACTGTGACACAATAAATTTCTGTTGTTTAAGTCACCCAATTTATGATATTTTGTTACCATAGCCCTTAGCAAACTTACACAGTACTCTCTCTGCTACAGACCCAATAGTTCTGAAGAAAATGAGAGGCCATTCAGCTGACTTTTAATGGGCAAGCCTACTATCATGCTTCTTTATGGGATGGTCAGCAGGTCAATGAATTATAGGCTAGGGAATTTGATTATTCATTCATTTGACTAATATTTCCTGGGCACAGATGAAGCACAGCTCTGTCCCTGTGGTTGGTGAGCATACACATGAGCCACAGAGGTGGACTCAAAAAAAGGGCAACACAGTAGAGTCTGGCTCAAAGGACTCCAAGCAGTCAAGTAGGAGACTCTCACTCTGCCTGGGTGAGTCAGAAGATTTCATAGAAAATGTGACATTTGAGAAGGTCTCAAGATTAGGAGTTTTCCAAGCAGAAAACATGGATAAGGGCATTCTGAGAAACCAAAACCCTGTAAGTCTGGATTCCCCATGGCAGGGGTATACTGAGGGTGCAGTGAGAAGGGGCTCCTGGATGGAGAGGAGGTGGGAGAGATTGTGTGGCATCAAACTGCGACGGGCTGAGCTTGGGTTGTTATCCTGCATTCAGAGAAAACAGAATCTTTCAGAGGGGCAATGATGTGATTGGATCATTTTTCAGGTTGACCACTCTGAGGGAGCATAGAGGCCAAGAGAACAAAGAACAAGAGGCTCTTGTCACTGTCATATGAGGGATGACAAGGGCCTGAGACAGAGAAGTTACAGAGGGGACAAATGGATCCCCAAGCCATTTCTGAGGCAAAATTAGCAGACTGTGTTGACCTGCACTCCGTAAGATGTAAGGCTGCCCAACAGGAGGTGACACTGGCCTAAGAAGGATGGTGTCGATGTTTTCTTCCTACCTTCAGGAAAGAGAACAGGTACCCCCAGCTTTTCAGATCTCACACCTTTCTTAATGACTCTAGAGAGAAACTGATGAGGAAAATGTCCAAAAGAGGACATTTTTTTTGCTCACCAAGGGCAAAAAGGCGATGTGGGTGTCACTTCCCTTCAAATCTTGTGCACACCCAGCAAGTTCTGCCTCAACTATGGCAGGTGCTGGTCCACCCAGGGCTCTCTGCCATGCCAGAAGTGCTCCAGATCAACCTACCTTATTAGGCTCTGACCTCGCCAAAGGAGGTAGCCCTGTGCCAGCAGAAACAGGGAAGTCAGAACTCCAGGCCCATGAGGGAGTCACTGGGGATCAGGTGGAACTGGAGTCCCCCCAGTCATATTTCACTCTATCTTAGATGCTCAGAATCCTGGGATTCACAGGAACTCACAGCTCTCTAGACTAGTGGGCCTCTACAGCCTTCCATCAGCAGCTTGCCCAGCTCATGCTTAAACTCCTCCAGGAACTGGAGAACCCAACTCTTACAGCCCAGCTGATCTTTAGATAGCTTCCACTAGGCCTCCCTAATATATCCCCGAGTGCCCTAAGAAAGAGGTTGAAAGCCACTTCTGCCTGACTCTCTTGGAGCATCTGAAAATACACTTTTGCCCTGCCCTCTCTTCTTCCGGTTAAAGCTATCCAGCGGCTCCAGCCTCTCCCCCTGGAGTGACTTTACATCCACCCTCACTTTGCTCATGTTCCTCTGAACTCGTGCCAAGGCCAGATCACTTCCAATTTATCACTTGAGGTTTTTACATTGGAAGGAATCTTATTTCAAAGATTCCTCCTTTTCTCTGGCACCCCAAATCACTATTGCCTCTTTAGCATGTCACCACACCTCTGTGCATTCCAAAGACATCTCTAGCCTTTTAGGATAAAATGGATAAAAGATGTAGAGTGAAAGATGGGGTGTGTGTGTTGAGAAAGCAAGACAAGGGTAGTAACTGGGGATGCTGGGATAGAGATTACCCTTTTCCTTCACTCTGATTCTTCTGAGTGCTTACCCAGGCATGCCACCGTCATTATCTGAGAAGTTTGAAAAACAGTGAATTAGAGCATGGTGACCACAACTGGGGGTTCCACCCTTTCATCCAGAGATCTGCTTTGTTTAGCAGGAAGACACTGAGGGTTCTGAGTTCTGGGGGTAAACATCCCAAGCTGGGGTATGCAAGAGAATCCAATAAGTTGAGGGTGAACATATTAGAATTTTTATTTCTGATTGGTTTATCTCATACTTTTAAATTTCCAATTTTTTCATGTACAATGTGTATGAGTCCATTATACTATTTATAAGTAAATAAACATGCATATATTAGAGATGCATGCTCAACATATTTTTACAGAGATGCTTGCATGATCAAAAAGGTTTAAAGAATGCTGCCCAGGAAGGCAGTCAATTAGCCCACACATGCCTTTTACTGGCTTTGGGGCGGGCAGGTAAGAGTGTGGACACTCTGCACACTGCTGTAAAAACAGTCATTCTGCAGAGGACCTACTGACCTTTGGTAGGTGCATTATTAAGAGGGCGTTATTTAATCTGCATTTATAGTGGTAGCGTATCTAGAATGAGAGAGGCGACAGTCACATTCAACCTTACTTGTCCAGACCACACCTAGAGAATTTTGTTCCATGGTGGAAGTTACATTTTAAGAGGTTAACTCCAAAACTGGAGTCTTTTGAAAGAACACTGACAAACTATGTTATGGGCACTTGCAACGGTGTCATCAGAGGAACACTAGATGAAAGTGGGGGTGTCCAGCCTGACTGAAGTATGGGATACCTGAGAGCTGGCTTCAGATTTCTAAAGGGTGACTTTGGGCAGTGACAACAGACATAGTTTATGTGACCCAAGAGTTAAAGCCAATGGGTAGAATTACAGGTAAGAAAATTTGGGCATGATCTACAGAATAACTTTCTGGCATTGCTGTCTCAAGAGAAAGGGTGAGCTCCCTGTGACTAGAGGTGTGCAAACAGATGCAGGGTGACTACTTGTTGAAGATGCTGCAGAGCAGACTCCATCTTCAAATGGGTGGTTCATTTGGAACACAAGTTTTCAACAAAGTTAGCACATGGACAACTGGTGGTCACTGGGTGATTATAGATGATACATGGACAGATATTTTTTATTTTAATAGTTATAAGGCAATCTCACAGATACCTTTGATTTAGATGAGGCTGAATTTACTTCTCAGTCAACTGATGTAAAGAAAACCATCAAGAAGAAGACAGTAGAGGGCACATGCACACATGGCAAATTGCTTAAATAACTGAAGACAAGGAAACAATGGAGATGACTAGGAGAACAAGAAAGCTCCTCCCTGCCTCAAGATTCCAAGATTCTCTGATCATCAATACTCACCGTCGACCAGAGATCATTTTCCAATTTTGCCTTTCTCCTTTCAGCAAAGTGCAGACCCCAAACCTGGAGTCCCCAGAGTGCTTGTGTTCACCTGGCGTCCCAGAACATCCAGTCCTGGTACCTTTCCTTTCCTGCTCCCCAAATACACCTGTCCTGGATCCTGAACGACCTGCTTTCCTGTTATAAGATTAAACTGATAAATGGACATCCCCCCCATTTATAACTGGGGTACCCTTCCCCACCTCCATCTCAGGGAATATATGTTTACTTGAGCAATGGTCTCCTGTAGAGTGTATTTGAACACCAAGAGAAATCTCCAGAGTCAAGGATGTTAATCGTTAAGGCAGTTTTGAGGGCAATGATTTTTAGTCAGAAAGGACCTTAGGAGCCCCTATCCCCAATCACACACTTACAAGAACATTAGAATCATGTACTTATCTGTTTATACTTTACAATAAACACTTCCCACATCCATTTTCACCCGATCCTCATAACAGCCCAGTGAGGTGGGTATTACAGTTATTATCCCCATTTTGAGACCAGAAAATTGAGACCCAGAGAGGTTGCTTAATTTGTTCAAGGCCACACAGCTTTCAAACCCACGCTCAAATTCCCTTACTCCAAATCCCAAGCTCAAACCACTGTACCACACTGCCCCCCAGTGTCCCAGAAAAGGGACTCTAGCCTAACTACAAAGGCAGCAAGAGCAGCTGCCGTCCCTACATTCGCAACAAACAAGAGCTCTTTTTAGTTTTTACTGACTGTCTGGATTGTGATGTGGGTGGTAAGCCTCAGAATGATTCTTGCATAGCTCCCATCTGCCCCTCAAGAAGCCAAGCAATTTCTTCATCTGCTTAATATATGTGGCTGATACCTACCCTGTCTCCTAGGATGGTTCTAAATGGAATAATGTAAGCAAAAGTGTCTGGCATCCAGTAGGATCTTGATAATTGCATGCTGGGTCTGTTGGCACTCCTCACTTTTCTGTCTGAGATCCTGGTTGGAAGAGGAGGTCTGAAACAACTAGCTGAACCTATAAACCTAACTGGAACCGAAACCCCAGATTTCCAGATCATGCATTTCCATTTGAAACCTAACTGCATGCCTCTTCTTGTTTGGCCTGCAGGACTTTTGTAAAATGAATCATTTTAGCAAAATGCATCTTCATATTAGGAAAGGCAGAAACCCAGGAATTTGGGGGGAAAGGCAATAAAAGGAATACTATTAAATTCCACTAACTCTTGGTACACAAGGCGTCTTAAGCACGTTTTCACCATGTGTCTCAGAGTTTCCAAGATGGTCTTCATTTCAGATGCTCTATGCCTCACTCAGACCATGCGGTGTATACTGTGCCAGGCCACATGACTCGATCTGGGGTTAGCAAAAGATGGTCAGTATAAGTGTGTGCCAGACCTCAGCCCTTGGTGTGATCACAGTCTAGAAGAAGGGGCAACGGAGAAAGAATGAACCAGTGTGCAAAACGATGTGGTGGAGGAGGGAATCAAAGGGTGTTAGCACTTCAGAGCACAACAGAAAAGCCAGAGAAGGTTTCATAAGGAAGGGGCATTCAATTTGGATCCTGAAAGTTGACTAGAAATTTGCCCGTGAAGAAGAAAAATGTACCTATCTGTGTCCCCACTCTGCCTACAATCCCTCACTCATGTGCCAAAGACCTTCCACTCCTTATCTGACTCTGGTGGCTCACCTTTCCCACCCACCCCCATAAGATGTCCCAACCTCCCTGTCTTCTCTGCTGATTCCCATCCAACCCATGCCTCCTCCCTCCTCCACATCTTCCTTTCACCATGAATCACAAAGCCCACCCAGACCTGCCTTCGCTCTGAAAGACTCAAAATGGCTTATTTATCTAAGACTCTCCCTCCACCCCAGCCCTCTGTCCTCATAGGACAGCAAAGTGAAGAAAAAGCCAGATCCAACAGAGGACAGAACGTGGAGGTGCTGCTGGCGCGTGATTCATGATTCAACAGAGATGAGTGAGAGGCTGTGGTGGGTGTGGGAGCAGCTAAGGCACAAAGAGAAGAAGGATTAATTGAACCAAGCCAAGCTCAACCTTAAAGATCCTGGTTTGGTTTGTTCCTGAAACAGGGCTGAGCTTATGGCTGGTTCTTACTTGTTAGTAACCAGTTCACCCATCCCTTCTCTTAAGTCCTTGTTCATTAATCTTCTTAAAGAAAGCAAGTTGACTCTGTCAGGTTTGCTGGCTGTGTGTCAAAAACCTGTTCTTCCACTAAGAGATTTCAGAGGTGAAATACATATATACAAATCTTCACAGAGAACGTCCATGTAGAATAGGGATATCGTTCTCCCTACCCACTGTTGTGAGGTACACGCTGGTAAAGATTCATAAGCTTAAGCGCCAAGAAGCTGCATTTACTTATCCGTTCACTCACTCATCCATTTATTCATTTATTTTAAAATATGTATTGACTGTGATCCAGACATGAGGTAGATATTGTGAACAAGAGCAACAATGAACAAGTCAGATGTGGTCTCTGCCCTCACAGATTGATGAGGAAGTTAGATACATACACAAATAACTGCTACGTACTGTAATCAGTGGTATATTAAAGACCCTAAGAGCATGCTTTGGGAATTACCAAAGGGATTAAAGGTATTTTCACAGAGAAAGTAATGTTTGTGGTCTCTTTGAGGTCAGGGACTATGTCCTACTCATCACTCGTCCCCCTGCCCCACATAACACAGGGTTTTGCTCACTGGAGGTGCTCATAGATGTGTGCCAAATACATAATCAAGATCTCAGAGACTAAGTAGGAGTCACTAGACAAAAAAGAGAAGGGAGCAGAATTACAGGAAGAGGGCGCCATGATTTTTTTCAAAAAGGTTCAACGCACAGGATTTTGAGGGAAAAACAGTTATTTCAGTATCAGTAAGAGCAGAAGATGAGGCTGGAGAAGGAAGGTGGGCTCAAACTGGGAAATGCTCAGTTTGCCATGCAAAGAAGTTGGAACTTTAACCTGGGAACAAAGGGTAGATTTATTAGTGTGGGTTTGCCATGGGTAGATCCATGTAGACATATTTTCACAATTAAAAACACTGTCTCTTGGACTTCATTAAGTTGGATATTTTTTTTAAAATAGCAAACGTGTTCATCTTGGTAGCTTGTGGCTTAGCCCAGGGAATGAAAGCATAAGGATTTCAATCAAAGTCTAGCCAGGTGTCTGCTCAGAGTCTTTCTTTAACTGAGAGCCCAAATCCTCCACCTTATCCTCTGAGTGTATTAGAAACACCCCTGCTGACTGGCTGCTGCTCCTCAGAATCTTAAAGTGGGCAGCAGCTAATAAGCAAGAAGGGAAGGCACTACATATGATCCAGCAATCCCACTCCTGGGCATATACACAGACAAAACTATAATTCGAAAAGACACATGCACCCCTATGTTCACAGCAGCACTATTTACAACAGCCCAGTCATGGAAACAACCTAAATGTCCACTGGCAGATGAATGGATAAAGAAGATGTGGTATATATATATATATATATATATATATATATATATGCAATGAAATATTACTCAGCCATTAAAAAGAATAAAATAATGCCATTTGCAGCAACATGGATGGACCTAGAGATTATTATACTAAGTGAAGTAAGTCAGAAAGAAAAAGACAAATACCATAGGCTCTCACTTATATGTGGAATCTAAAATATGATACACATGAACATATCTACGAAACAGAAACAGACTTACAGACATAGAGAATAGATTTGTGGTTGCCAAGGTGGGGTGGGGGAGGGAAGGATTGGGGGATTGGGATTAGTAGATGCAAACTATTATATATAGGATGGATAGACAACAAGGTCCTACTGTGTAACACAGAGAACTATATTCAATATCCTGTGATAAACCATAATGGAAAAGAATATGAAAATATATACATATGAATAACTGAATCACTTTGCTGTAGAGCAGAAATTAAACATTGTAAATCAACTATACTTCAATAAAATTTTTTAAAAAAAGAAAATCATAAAAAAAAGAAGGGAAGGCACCAGAACCACAGGGACATGCGGACACTCCCAGGCACCTAACAGAGCCCCAGAACACTGAGGCAATAATTACAAGCCAGCATTTTCTTTTTTTTTTTAATTGGGGTATAGTTGTTTTACAATGTTGTGTAGTTTCTACTGTACAGTGAAGTGGAGTTCCCTGTGCTATACAGCAGGTTCTCATTAGTTATCTATTTCATACATATTAGCATAAATATGTTAGTCCCAATCTCCCAATTCATCCCACTCCCCAATTCCCCCCTTGGTGTCCATACGTTTGTTCTCTACATCTGTGCCTCTATTTCTGTCTTGCAAACCGGTTCATCTGTACCATCTTTCTAGATTACACAAATATGCGTTAATATACGATATTTGTTTTTCTCTTTGACTTACTTCACTCTGTATGACAGTCTCTAGGTCCATCCACGTCTCTACAAATGACCCAATTTCATTCCTTTTTATGGCTGAGTAATATTCCATTGTATGTATGTACTACATCTTCTTTATCCATTCGTCTGTCGGTGGACATTTAGATTGCTTCCATGACCTGGTTATTGTAAATGGTGCTGCAAGGAACACTGGGGTGCATGTGTCTTTTTGAATTATGGTTTTCTCTGGGTATATGCCCAGTAGTAGGATTGCTGGGTCATATGGTAATTCTATTTTTAGTTTTTTAAGTAACCTCCATACTGTTCTCCACACTGTACAAGCCAGCATTTTCTAACACTTCAATCATAAAACAAAAACACACAAGGTTGCTCAGTTTTATTTTTCTCTTTTTAATTTTTTTTCTTTTTAGACAACACTCAACAGCTAAATACACACACACACACACACACACACACATCTCCATTAGAAAATCTGGGTACAGTCCTAGCTCTTCAACTGACTATGAGACATTGATCAAGTCACTTAAAGTCTGAGACTCTCAGTGACATCTTCTACAAATGATTAGAATGCATTCACACAGCTGTCATGGGGACTGACGGACAGGAGGTCTCCAAAGCCCCTGTCAAAGGGTTTGGCGCTTAGGAGGCACCCGACACACCACATGGCCCTCCTGGCCTCTCCACCCGTCAAAGTAGAGAATCACGTCCCTCCCGGTTTACAGTGCTCAGTTTTGCCTCCACAGTAACCTCAGGTTGCTGGTGCCCTAAAAGGAAAACCTCTCTGCTGTTTACTCCTTTCCTGGTGACTGGGCATTGGTAAATCAATAACCAGGAAACAGATACAACATCAAGTCTCTGCTCTTTAGCCTGGTGCACAGGGTGCCTACTTTCTACACCTCCCCTTCCGAGCGGAATCAGCTCCCGCCCCATCCCCACAACAGGCTTACACACCTAGGGCTTGTAGGCACTGCACAGACCAGTGTGCATGCCTGCTCCACTGCACTGTGCTTTCAGCTGGGAACGCCTTTCCCACATCTCCTCCACTGGATTGATTCACTCATCTTTCAAGTCTCGGCTCAGGTGTTACCTCCTCCAGGAAGCCGTGTATGAACTCCCACGTTAGAATAAGCACCCCTCTCCCATGCTCCTTTCACACCTTTCATTCTCTGTGTGCCATCATATACCGTGTCGTGTTGAAAATATCTGGTTTTGAATCTGTCTCCCCAAATGGCCTCCAATATTCTCAGGAACAGGAACCATGACTTACGTGTCGTTTTATCCGGTGCCTCTCACAGAAATGGGGACAACGTGAGCATACAGCAGAGAATCGTTAAAAGGAGCTGACAAGAAGCATAAGAAGAACCCTGGAACATTGTTTCCATGAGTAAACTGTTAACAAACTCCTAGTCTCCAAAGGTGACTCCCCCACCAACGAACCCTGTATCCTTGTATTTATGCTCTTGTACGGTCCTCTCTCCTTGAATCTGGGCTGGCCCTGGGGCTCACTTTGGACCAGCAGAACACAAATGCCTCTGCCTAACCTCCAAGGCTAGGTCATAAGAAGCCCTGCAACCTCCACCTGGGTTTCTTGCAACACTCACTCTAAGGCAGTGGTTCTCAGCCCGAGATCATTTTGCTTCCCAGGTGACATTTGGCAATGTCTAGAGATGTTTTTTAATGTCACAGCATGGGGGTGGGAGTGGGGGATATACTACTGGCATCTAATGGATGGAGGCCAGGAATGCTGCTAAGCATCCTACAGTGCACAGGACAACTCCCCACAACAAAGTAGCCCAAAATGTCAACAGCACCAAGGTCAAGAAACCCTGCTCTAAGGGAAGCCAGATGCTATGTAAGAAGTCCTACTTCTCTCAGACTGCCATGCAAGGAGGAAGTCTAAACTAGTCATGTGGAGGAGAGAGACCTGGCCAGCCTCTAACCATTCTAGCCATACAGCTGAGGCACCAGATGTGTGTGGAGAAGTCATCTCAGAGGCCAACCCACTCAAGCACTCAGCTGACTCCGGCCCTAGCTGCTATCACACAAAGCCACATAAGAGACCCAAATGTAAAGGACCCACCTGAGCCAAGGCAACCCACAGACTGTGAAAGACAATAACATTTTGTTTTCTTAAGTCACTAAGTTTTAGGGTGGTTTGTTACGTGGCAATAGACAACCAAAGCACCTAGATTCTGATGTTTCTGGGTCTCTTACCTTTCCCACATCTCTCATTTATCTTTCTCCTAACTTCGTCCCGAAGTTCCAGGAAGGCAAGTTTTTTATGCAAATTGGTCAACTGGTTCCTCAGATGCTTTAGACATGTGTAAATTCCTGATAGTTGCTTTGATCCTACCAGCTGTGGCAGAGGAATCCTGTAGCACTTCATAAATGAGGAGCTGGGGCCATTTTCATTTGATGGCTGAAGAAAGGGAGACAGTAAAAGTCAGACTGCTGCTGTAGTTTGCCCATGTAATAGGCCTCAGGGACCATACTGACCACAGTGAGAAGTTTCTGCCAGAGAAACAGGAGTGAGCTCTAGCTGAGAATTAGAGTTAGTACAAAGGGAATCCATTTATAATGTCAGGACACACTGCAGTATCCTTGGTTTCTAAACAACACTAATTTATCACCTAACTCAATTCAATTCAGCAAGCATTTATTGAACACCTGCTGTGTGCAGAAATTATGCTTATCCCCATTGGAAGACTCAGAGATGAAATGATCTAGTTCCTGCATAAAAGAGTTAGTATTTTAGTCGGAGGGACTAACATATCAACAGCAAGCTATAAAACAAAATGACAAAATGAAATCAATGCCCAAGTGAGATATAAACAGGTGAAGAAGGGTCTGTGAGTTTTCACTATTAGGTTAATGAAAGTATACTCATTCACCATACCATTTACCAAGTGCCCACTATATTTAGGCATGATACTTCAACCAAAATCCACCAATCAAATGTTTATGGCTCAACATAAACTTACCATTCATACTTTCAGATACAGTACATAGCCCTGGGCATTTAGTAAATACATAACTGTTAAAGAGTGATACATCCCCAAAATTAACAAATAATAAGTTGATTTTAGTCTATATATTGAGACTCTAAATCTGAGAAGGAGTCACAAATTTCACACTATTTGCTATATTTTAAAGAGTAAGAAAAACAATCTTTCCAGAAAATGGGGGAGTGGGAATCCAGCATTTGAACTTTTCCATTTCTCATCTGTATTCCTCATCTTCCAAAGTGTACTGTTTTAGGCAAGATATTGGAGGCCACACTTTCAAAATGGAGGACACGCTTCCCTTCAGAAACTTGATGGGCGCTAAAGGGGATGAGGAAGGTGTGTGTCAGGATGGGCTGCATCGTACAGTGATGACAAAGAGCCCTGAACACTCAGTGGCTATTAACAACAGCATTTACCTCTTGTCCATCCAGCCCGTCCAGCCCAATCCAGTAGAAGAATGTGGCTCATCAGTCCCTTGGGGACGCAGCTGACAGAGGCTTCCTCTCAGCCCGAGCTTCTACCTCTCCACAGCAAAGCAGTGTGGCAAACTGTGCACTGCCCAGAGCTAATGTGCTTCGTTTGGCCAAGCTAGTCACAGGGTCACACCTGACTTCAGGCTGACCGGGACATGCAGTCCTACTATGAGCCTGGAAGGGGTTCATCAAGTGTTCCTTGATGAACAGCACTAATGGCTTCACAAGGAGTCATAAATTCAGAGGTGTGCCTTCTACTTAAAGATTGATAATTCAAAACACTGACTGAACACTAAAACAAACACAGATATGGAATGCGCTCAAGTTCAAAATATGTATACATTTTCAAGTTAAAATACAAAATTTGAAAGAGAATTCAGGCTTCTGAACTCTTAAGACTATAATGTCCAAATTCCCCTCAGTCACTATTCTTGGCTATTTTTAGTGGTGCCATTGAAAAATTAAGAAGCTCTAGTCTAAGATAAATATCCATTTGAAGGAAATGGAAGAAACAGACGCTCTGGGGCACTCAAGATAAGCAGTGGTTAATGTTCTAGGTTTCCTGACAAAAAGGCAAAAAGAAAACACAGTAACATCACTCATTTTTTGTCAACAGAAAGCAAACATATCCATAGTCAGAGATAGGTGTCTTTCTGCAAGAACACTGTATGGATAATGAAGCCATCTCCAACTGCCATTTATAAAGAATAGAAACACTATTCTTGCATCAACTCCTGTCAACTAAAAGGACAGGATCAAAGCTGGATGACTGAAAGTTGGTTGCTTTCTGTAGATCAGGCCTAATTCAGGGGTGGGCTTGGGGGATTTTGAAAGATTGATAGCTACAGACATTGAGTGCTTATTACATGCCAGGCACTGTTCTAAGCCACTTCTGTGTAATAGTTAATTAAATCCTCAAAAACTGTAATGGCCTATATGGGAAAAGAATCTAAAATAAGAGTGGATATATGTATATGTATAACTGATTCACTTTGTTGTACACCTGAAACTAACACAACATTGTAAATCAATTATACACCAATAAAAATAATAATAAAAATTAAAATAAACAAACCCTATGTGGTAGGTGCTATTATTGTCCCCATTTTACAGGTAAGGAAACTGAGGCACAGAGCCATTAATGTACCCGAACCTTAGAGCTTATAACTGGTAGAACCAGGATTCTAACCCAGGCAGTCTGTCTTCGAATCCGCACTCTCATGCATCAGGCTATTCCACCTCAACTTGACCAATTATGGCCCACTGGGCATCTTATATATTCAATGAGCTCTGGACAAGGGCTGGAACTCATTCATCTCCTTATTAAGTCACCTAAGTGAAAAAAGGGCAGACAAGTTGTGCTATCAATTACAGCACAGGCAATGGGCCTTCCCTCTTTATGATTTCAGGGAGGCCCTGCCTCCTCCGAAGACATTTCTGGACCAGATTCAATACCTGCCCACATCCAAGACAGCTCAAGTCAGGCCTAGTGTGGGCACCCAAGACCAATGTGATTTTCTGGATAAAGATTTGCATTTTCTTCAGCTCATTTCCCAGTGATTGATGGAGACCCCAAAGCTCCACACACTACATTAAATGGAATAGATTACCTCAGCATGGAAACATTTTAGAGGATGTAATACCAGCTGCCCACCCTTTCCATAAAAGAAATGAGGAAAGTGAACTGAATATAGCCTACCAATGCTCCTTACTTTAAAAAGAAAAAAAGAAAAACTTTTTAAAATTGGAGCTATTGGAAGAGGCAGGCTAGCTTCAGAATATTTTTTGTTTATTTGGGAAACACTGACCAACCATCTAGTATGTGCCAAGTCTGTGCTATACAATGTCCCCCCTTCCATCACCACCACCACCATCATTCCTGCCCCCAGAAAAGTCCAGGAACTATACCAGAATCTGTGCTTGCCACAGGTGGTCTGGTCTGTTCAATCCAAAGCTAATAATCAGTCCATGGTGTTGAAGAAACTGTAAGAAAGATAGCAGTAACCATCAGCACTACATCAGAGAAGACCCAGAGAGATGAGTAGTGCAGGTGTAGGCCCTGTCAAAGGCAGATAAGATATCCCTAAGCCCACTGGAAAGAGCACTGGGTGTAGAAACAGTAAATCTGAGCTGGGATTACACACTCAGCTGCCCACAGGTTAGAACTTGGGTGTGGAGGGACCACATGAACTGGGAAGCACATGCTCTGTCTAAAGGCATTCCCATTCCATATTTTCTTTCTCCACAAACAATTGACAGCCCAAACAAAACATGTGCTGTGACAGAACTGAGCTGTGAGCTGCCCATTGGTAACCTCTGATGCAGTGTTCCATTTGAGGTACCAGCACTTCGGGTTACAGGGCTGGGCCCTGACCATGGAGCTTCTCCGAAGCTTGACTTCCTTATCACTCAAGGAAGAGAAATAATATCTGCCTTAAAGCAGTTATCAAGAGAATTCAATAATGATAGTAAAGTTCTCCAAACCCACTCAACTTTGAGCTCCTTGAGGGTACTGACTTTTTCACCACTAGCCTTTGACATTAGGTCTGGCACATTGTAAGCTGAATGAATGAAATGTATGCCTACTGTGTGCCAAGCATGGCCCTAACTGCTCTACAACTGCTACATTAGAAAAGAAAGGGCTCAAATGCAATCCTGATGGTCATACACCCAAATCTCCCTGGATCACTCCTCACCCCTTCTTTCACCACACATGCCAGCCAACTCTTTAAAATGGCGGTGGGTTTTTAGGCAGGAATTGGCTAAGGGAAAAGTGGGTTGGGATCACGGGTTATTTTAATCAGCTTCTTCTAAAGGGCCTTTTCTCTCTTAATACCAATTTAATTGCTAGCCTCACTCGCCTATTCATTTATTCACCTCGAGCTCCCAGAGACCCTGCTCTGTGCTGGGCCCCATGCTGGGCCAGGGGACAACAAGCCAGTGCCCAGAGTCCAGCCCCAGAGGAGCTCACCTTTTAGGGTACTGCATCTGTTGGGCTCTAGACAAGAACATTGCAGCCTATGCCGAGCCTCCAAATTACAGCAATGTTCTAAGGAGCAGCTGGGGTTTTATTTTTCATTTCCTCAGCACACCCGTCTCTCCACATTTAGTTGATACGCTCTAAAGAATAGGTCCTGACACCTGGGGGTATGTTTCTGAAAAATGTGTGGACCATATGCATACCTAACATGCAACAGGGCCATGGAGAAATTGGTACAACCCGGCCTGGCACCAGCCAGCTTTTATTTATTTTTTTTAAATTCCTTAACATCTTGCCTACAAATTGCATCCTCAAGCACTTCAGAGAGTTGAATAACCCCCAAATGCTTATAGCTTATTTCATTATGTTTTATTTGGGGCTTTAAAGGAAGGGGGACCAGAGAATGTCAGGAACAGTTTAGCAGCATCAGGGCTGATTAGGTTGAAGAGCATTCAAAGAAATGTATTTCTATATTCCTTTTGTTACCAAGATCATGTGTTTCGCTGAAAGCGATCTTATGACTGCCTCACAAGTATGTTTTCCTAGCCTCTCATGAGCCCATTAGCCATTGCTTGACTCACTTTTATTAATTTTTAAAAAATTAGAAAAGGGGGAAGGGCAGAGGGTAGGGGTCAGGACTAGAAAGCACTCTTAAAGCAGCAACCAGGGTAGAACAGATTCTGTTCTAGGAATAGGGAAATCCAGCTCTAGGCCCTTCTATTGCTTCTAAGCTGGGTGGGCTTAAGCAAACCACTGCACTTCTCTGGGCTTCAGTTGCCTTCTTTGTTTAAATGCAACAGGAGGGATGATGTCCATCTCCCTGGGACTGTACTGCTTACAAAGCCCTGCCATGTGCATTTTCTCAGGGGTATCAGGTCAGGCCTGACATGGAATCCCAACACCAACATTTGAGCTGTGTGCTCTTGTGCAAGTTAACTAACCTCTCTGAACTTCAGTTTCCTTGTAAAATGGGGGAAAAAACAGAAGACAGTTGTGAGACTCGAAACAACAGATCCAAAATTCCTCTTTAAAAAGTTATATAAATATTTAGACTCCACTCACCCTTGGCCCTGCCTCCCCCCATTATCTACCATCCCATGTGCCAGCCCCGGAAAGAGGTCATCAGTTCTCATAGCATAAGAGAAAAAGACCATTACCTCATTCTACAGATGAGGGAAATCGGACTCAGAGAGGCTGAGTGGCTTGCCCAGGATCACACAGGAAGAGGAGCAAAGGTGTTAAAGCCAGACCATTTGAGTCCAAAACCCAGGCTTTCAGCTACAATACATGTATATACACTAGTTCTGTAATCTGGGTCACATGCTTCCCCCAAAGGCTTCTCACTTTTTCTGGTTGTACCTAAGGGTGGAAGGAAGGACTCTGCTTCCTGGTAAAGGTCGTTTAGGTGAGTTGAGAATTGGGGAGGGGAAAAGGGTGAGGGAGTTCAAGGAAACCACAGAAATCTCACTAGATCTAGCCATAAATCCTACCTGGAAGGTACAGTAGAGGTTAAACTGGAAAAGGGAATGAGAAGAAGACCCCAGGAATGGCTTCTCTCCAGCCCCTGTGAGCAGCACAGTCATCACCCCTATAGTGACTTCTGCTGCTAAACCAAAATGGGAGATGGTGACTGGCAGGCCCCATCCCTCCAGACTTCCCCAGGCTCTGCCCTCCTTCCCACTGCCCTGACTGTAAACCCCACTGTACTCTCCCATCCCTGCCCAGCCTTCCATGGGCTTGTGTCACAAGAAGATGTTGATTTCGTTGGTCTTTTATAATTTTCTTGCCCACAAAGATGCCCTGAAAAGGATTCTGGGCTCCCTATATTCCTTGTACCTGAGAGTTTACCTTGTAAACGCTAGTGAGGTTTACAGAAAGATGCATCTCATGGCAATACACCCTCTCAATTTATAAAAAGTATTACTGCTTTACTATGTCTTGCAAAGTATCAACACAGTACTTTTTAAGCACCTACTCTGTTCCGGGAGCTATGTTTTTAGGCACAATTTCATTTTAACCCTACCATAAATGTATTATTACTAATGTTATTCCCATTCTACAGATGAAATAAATGAGCCTCAGAGAGACTGTGACTCACTCAAGGTCATCCAGGTAGTACCAATATTTTACTTCAAGTCTTCCAGATCTGATGTCCATGTTCTTTCCAACCTCTCCCCATGCCATTCCTGGAGTCAGCTGAGAGGGAGGGACTTTATTCAAAGACATAGCACTGAATAATAACTATGTTAGCCTGGGTCATCTGAGAAGTAGATATAAAGATGGAATTATATCAGAAATGTCAGAAATGTATCACGAGAAACAACTGCTAGAAAAAAATGGCAAGAGAGTCGGGAGGCTGGGAGACTCACCTGGCCATGATGTGGGTCTGGCCCTAAGTGAAGGAGAGAGGGAAGGAAAGAAGAAGGCTGGATAGAAGTATCTCAGGTTGCCATTCAGGCCTAAGGCAAGTTTGGCCAGGTCACTGAAGGGACTCCTAAGGCCAAGAGGCCCATCAGGGAGACCCCATCGTGCAGTAACAGGCCTCTTTTAGTATCTCATACCAGGCTCTTCACTGGCCGGAGAGCAACCCGTGGGAAGAAACAGTTTGATCTGCAGTGCTGAACTTCAGAGCAGCTGGGGGCCTTAGTCAATTATACTCTCTATAATCAGAGATGCATTCTCATGGCTGCCATGGTAATTTTGCACAGAATCAGGTAAAAACATTTAGAACTCTTCTGAAATACTTGTTTTATTTACAACCCCAGTTGGACATTTTGCAACTTTTTCTAATTACAAAAATGGCAACTATAATAAATAAAGCCTTTTATAGAGACATGGACTCATCCTGTATGTGATGAAACTCAGTTCTCACAAGAATAGAATATAGATGATAACAGAGTTCTGTGATGAGTAGATATCTCCTTTCCCATCCTAATAAGCTCAAATGGAGCATTCATGTTTCTGGTGCAGCTGAATGGCCAGTTCATTGGAAAAATTGCAAAGGGTCATTATCACAGACAGACCCTAAAGTGATCCCCAACTCCTGGCACTCACACTCTTATATTATCCCCTCCCTGAGTGTGAGGAGGATCTGTGACTTGCTTCTCACCAACAGAACGTGGCAGAGGTGATGGGATGTGACTCTCAGGATTACATTGTGCTAAATAAAACTTTGTCTCTCTAGAGTCACTCTTGTCCTCCTGCTAGCCTTGAAGAAGTAAGCTGCTATGTTGTGAACTTCCTACGGAGAGGACCATGTATATGGAACTGTGAACAACCTGTAGAACTGAGGCCCTCAGCTCCTACAGGCTACAAAGAAATGAATTCTGCCAATGACTTGATAATCTTAGAAGTAAATTCTTCCCCAGTAGAGCCTCCAGATGAAAATGAAGCCCATCCAACACCTCGATTGCAGTTTAATGAGACTCTGGGCAAAGGAACCAGCTAAGCCAGGGCCAAACAGGTAACCCACATAAACTGTGAGATAATAAATGTTTGTTTTTTAAACTGCTAAGTCTGTAGCAATTTGTTACACCGCAATTACCTAATTAATACAGTCATGAATATGCTTTGTGTCGGGCACTGTTCTAGGCACAGTGGCCATATTTACTTGGTTAGGCCATGGACCCAGACCTAAGTGCTAACAGAGGGAGGTGAACTAGTTAAGTGGAAATGATGGTTATACCTAACCTACAATATAATTTACAAAATGTTCTAAGAGACTTATAAACAAATTTCTGAGTGCACACATCCACAGAAGCAATTATTTCTGCCCTAAGGAGCTGGAGAAAGCCTTATAGACACAATATCTGAACTGGGAAGGAAGTTCTAACACAGTGAAATTATTTCATAATCACAGAAAGTTCTACACTTTGGGTTAAAATGATAGCATCCTTGACATGATGGATAGTTTTTTTTAATGTCCATTTAAACTCTGACCAAAAGAAATACTTTATCCATCATGGAAGAATGCCATGATTAGGAATATCTTCACATTGGACTTCCTCCTCTGCTTTCCTAGCTTATACCAAAAAACACACCTGTGCTTCCCTCTCACATAGGGTGTGAAAGAATTGCTTGCATGCAAGACCCAGTGGAATAAAACAGCTGTTGGCCACGTCACTGAGGAGGGTTTCCCTCACCCAACTGCCGGTCTCCATGGCAACTGCCAGCCGCAGCCTGCAAACAGTTACCCTGATTGCATTACACATCCCTGCAGAACTCCCATGGAGAGAATCCTTGTTGATCTCTTGGTCGCCATGGTTTCAGTTCCCACCATAATCTTAGATGTTCTCTAAGCTTGTGTGTGCATGCATGTACATATATTAATGTGTGTACTGAAGCTTAGAGATGCTGCCCTTTGCTCTTGGTGGAAGTCAAAACTTGCTAGAGGAGTGACTAGTGTAATCTTCGTGATGAAAATGACATAGTAATCGTCACCCCAGTGAATGGTCTGTGGTTGCTTAGGATCAGCTGAAAAATTCCTTCACATTGATGGGAATGCAGTATGATTGAGTCTCCCCAGGGAAAAGTACATCTGCAGGCACTAAAACTATTTTTTAATTTTGAACTTTTTAGAAAATAACTCACAATGGATCGGTCAGTTTTACTCAGGTTCCAAGGACAGTCAACTTTGGATTGGAAATTAGTGTGCATATTCATATTTGCTCTAAATAACTAACGTTTACAGTCTCAATGGTGAAGTCATCTCATCCAGAATATCAGAACCATGAACAAAAGAATCATTATTGGAATTATTTGTAAATGCTACATTTGCATTTCTATTCTGATGCTGAGGAATCTGTACAACTATGATGTAGAATCCATCAGTGCTTCTCAAACTTTAATGTAAATGTAAATCATCCTGCAGTTCTTGTGAAAATGCGGACTCTGTTTCAATGGTAAAGCTGGAATTTCAGTACTCCTAACATGCCCCCGGGTAATGCTGATAATGCTGGCCATGGACCACTGCTGCAAGGCTCTAAGGAGTCCTCACTGTGACTAGAGTATGTGAGGATTATAGTTAGGATTCTCAGTAATGACATCATTTATGTAAAATGCTACACACAGCACCTTGCATGCAATAGGTACTCGATGAATGTTGTTTCTCTCCTCTGCAAAGTACTTCCATTCTCATTTGCTCATTCAACTGTCACAACAAAAGGTACTCGGGGCAGAAACTGGGTTTAACTACCATTTTAAAGACAAAGACACTGAAGTTTAGGAAGGTGAAATAATTTGCCCAAATTTATAGAGCTAATGGGGCAGAGACAGGAATTGAAACTTTGTCTTCTAATTCTCAGTCATGTGTTCTTTCCATCACACCATCCTTAGAGCCTACATGTCCCTATTAGGAATGCTACTTAACTGATTCAAGATGAAGACCATCCCATTATAGTTTTGAAAGCTAGAAAAACCCTGAAATCAAAACCTGGCACAGATAATCCTCTCAAAAAAAAACTCTATAGGCTAATCTCAAAAACATAGAAGCAAAACTCCTAAATAAAATATTATCAAATCAAATCCAGCCGTGTACTTGAAGAATAATACAGAATGACTAAGTAGAGCTTATTCCAGGAATGTAGGATAGTTTAATATGAGGAAATTTATTAACATAATTCATCACATCAATAGGTCAAAGGAGAAAAACCATATGATCATTGTAAAACTGCCAAAAAGACATTTGATAAAATTCAATAGTCATCCAAGATTTTTTTTAAAACTGGGAACTGAAATTTACTTCTTTAACATGAAAAAAGGATAACTAGCTGAAAGCACCAGCCAGTAATCTACTTAACTGGAAAACACTTGGGATAAGATAGAACTGCCAACACTCACTCCTATTTTTAACCTTGTTTTGTAAGTTTTAATCAATGCAATAAGACAGGAAAAATAAATAAGAGGTAGAAATAGTTGAAAGGAGGAAATCAGGTTATAATTATTTTCAGATGCTAAGATTTTCCTCCTAGAAAAATCCAAGAGAATTTTTTTTTGAGATTCTTTTTTTTTTTTTTAACATCTTTATTGGAGTATAATTGCTTTACAATGGTGTGTTAGTTTCTGCTTTATAACAAAGTAAATCAGCTATACATATACATATATCCCTGTATCTCCTCCCTCTTGTGTCTCCCTCCCACCCTACCTATCCCACCCCTCTAGGTGGTCACAAAGCACTGAGATGATCTCCCTGTGCTATGCGGCTGCTTCCCACTAGCTATTTTACATTTGGTAGTACATATAAGTCCACGCCACTCTCTCACTTCGTCCCAGCTTACCCTTCCCCCTCCCTGTGTCCTTAAGTCCATTCTCTACGTCTGCGTCTTTGAGAATTTATTTTAGAACCACTAAAAATAGTTTGCTGGAATCAGCAATGACTAGTTAAAAAATAGAATTTTTTTTAAAGATCTCATCAAACTAAGGAACCAAAATAATTAAAATACCACTAAGAAACCTAAGTAATATTTATTAAATTTCAGAATTTTACAATGAGGCATAGATGAAGATTTAAATAAGTGGAGAGAAATTCCACGCTCCTGGATGGGAAGTCAGACTTTGTAAAGGTGGTAAGCCTACACATTAATTTACAGACTTACTACTTTTTCCATCAAAATTACCATGGTATTGTTGGAACTTGAGAAAATAATTCCTAAGTTCATCTAGAAAAATAAGTGCATGATAACCAATAAGAAACTATTGAAAAAGAAGAATAATGTGGATAAACTTGTTCTATCAGATTTTAAATTTACTATAAACCTACAATAAATAAAATATTGATGTATAGGTGCCAGAAGAGAAAGCTAGATCAAAGAAACAGAATAGAAAGCCCAAGAATGGTCCCAAGTATAACTGTATGAGAATTTATTAAATGACAGGATAGCATTTACTTCCCCTGGGAAATTTTGTTGAACTAATAGATTAACTATTTGAAAGTAAATTAAGTCACACTTTTACTTACATCATAGTCCAAAATAAACTACAGGTGGATTCAAGAGTTAACGTTTTTAAATAAATCATAAAAGAAATATAAATATATATATATATTCCTCCTAAACATAATAACAAAGTCTGATAACTTAAAGGGAAATACTGATACACTGAACCATCTGAAAATAAAGAACTTTCATACTGTAAGAAAAAAAAGGAAATGACAAAATACAAAACTTAAATAAAACATATATGATAGGTAAGGAATATCTTTAATTCATTAAAGAGATTTTATAATGAAGTGAGAAAAAGGTTAGCCCTACATTATAAAAATGAGGAAACTATATGGAGTCAGTTTTCAAAAGAAGAAATACAGTTGGTAAATATATGACCAAATATTCAACTTTACTATTAATCAAAACCATTCAAATTAAAAGCTCAAAATGGGGTATGTTTGCCAGAAAGTTAGCAAAGACTATAACTCACTGAGAGTGTTTGGCTATTCACACTCTTCTACCCTGCTCAGAACATAAATTGGTACACACTTTTTGAAAGGTAATTAGCAATATATCTCAGAAATCTTAAAACACATATACTCTTCAGCCAAGCAATTCTATCTGTACAGATTCATTATCCCTTCCCCAAAAAAGTATAAAATATAAATGTACACAAGATATATGCATAGGAATATATTTTATAGTGTTATTTATAATAGAAAACAATCCGTGCTTTTCAATAGGGAATTAAATAAGTCAGTTATGGTGAATCTATTCAATTGACTGCAATGGAGCCATTGATTCACTGAATTAGTCTACCTAATGACCTAAAAAAAATGTTCAGAATATATTACTAAGGTAAAAAACCTAGGTATGAAACAGTATGTTTCATACTATTTGATAGCATTTTTATAAAATATAGAAGCATAGAAAAGATGGAAATGCTCTTAGTGATTATCTTAAAGTGACTTGATAATATGTGATCTGTTTATTTTTCCATTTGCTTTTCTGTATTTTGGCACATCAAGCATGAGTCACTCTTGTAGTAGCCACAAAAATCGTGTGTGCACACATGTGCATCTTATTTTAAAGAGGCACCTGGGAACAAGTGTTTAATCTGAGGAGTGAAGTGACACAAGTTAAGTGAGGCTTGGGGAAATTTGTTTTCACTGCTGGGAGTAAGTTGGGTCAAAGGAGTGAGAACTTGAAGTGTAATGGAAAGTGGGGTCCGGCTGCTCGCCGTTCAAAAGCCAATAAAGAGGCCAGGTTGGTGGAAAGGAAAGTTGGCTTTATTCTGGATGCCAGCAACCAGGGTAGGGGGAGGGTGAACGCCTGTCCAAAGGCTGACTCCTTTGGACAATGGAGGGCCTGACAATCAGGGGGCAAAAGTTTTTATAGACACAGTGAGGGGGCTACATGCAGAAACAATACAGTCCGCTCTGACAGTCATCTTGAAATTGGTCATCGGTGGTCTGACCAGCGTCATCTTGATTGTGTTAGGTACAGTTAATCTTCAGTTCCAGGGTCGGTTTGCTTCCATTTCTTTGAGGCCAATTCTTGGAATTGTGGTAGCTTATGTCATGGCTACAGCCTGGTCATCATGTAGTTAACTTCTTCCACCCAGTGGGGGTTTCAGTATCTATAAGACAGCTCACAGGATATGGCTCAGAATGTTATCTGTAGCCCTTAAGGAGAAACTAAAGGTCCTTGACTATGCTTAATGACTAAACTATTATTATTTGGTCTCCTTTGACTGTTTTCCTCTGTTTCTGCATTTTCTCACTTCTCTGATTAAACTTATTCTTTGGCTAAAGTTTTTCCACAGACAAAAGGCAGGCTGAGGACATGGCGGGGAGGGGCAAGGACCCCAGGGTCCTGCTCTGTTTCAGAAGGAGATGTACATCTGAGTTTGGCTGTTGCAATTGCAGCATAAGCCTTTAGGGCACTGCCTAGAGATGGTTACCAGGTTGAAGCATCTGACATCCAGGAAGCCTGCTGAAGGTGAATCATCAGGAAAAAGTGACAGAAAAATAAAGACTGGCCATAGGGAGAGAGGGTGGGGTGAGCCCTGGGGACAAAGAGCTGATGATGAAAATGCAGCCACAACAAAGTAGATGAGCACGGATGTGGAGGCGAGTCATCTTAATGAGGACACAGCCATGCAAGGTAGATCCTGAACATGAGGAAGTTCAGGGAAGAAGCTTTGCTGGATGGAGGTTCTGAATTCCTCTAAAACACTTCCTCCCATGTGAAAAATTCTTTACAGTTTACAAAAGTTGTTCTCTCATCTGATTCTCACAGGTGACCTGGTGAAACAGGCATGACTGTCATCATCACTCCCACTGTACAGATGAGAGAACTGAGACAGTTTAAGCAGTTTAACAAGGTCTCTATGAAGTGATAGAGTCAGAACTGGAATTTAGGTCTATCTATCTTCAAATCTAGTATTCTTTCACACACATCATGCTGTTTTGCTATAAATATAGGTAATAGTTGAAATCACATAAGCAGATGAATTTGCTTTTAAAAAAAAAGGTGAGGGGTGGACAAAATATGGCGCTAGAAGTTAGCAGGCCAAACGCAATATAATTATACAAATGAATAAGAACTGAAAAGATTCTATTAGGATTTACAATGTAGTAAGATTTATTAGGACTTACAGTGGTGAGAACAGAAACTATAAGTTTACTGAAAGTTTCCATTCAGTAAACAATTCTTGTATCTATCAAAATAGTCTATTGTGATAAGAAAAAACCCAGGATCTCAGTGTCTTAAGACAATAAATGTTTCTTTCTAGTTCAGAGTACAAGTTGATCACAGGATGTCAGAAAAGCTCTCTACTCAACAAAATCACTCAGGGACCCAAGATGAGCAAGAAGTCAGCCAGCATCTTCTAGAACATTGGAAGTCATTGCTCCAGAAAAAAAGAGAAAGCTCTAAAGACTCTAGCACCAATAATTAAATGCTCTGATGTACAAGTGACACATATCACTCCCACCCCCAACCCACTGGGCCAGAAGTGGCCACATACCCCACCCAACCACAGGAGCCAGGAAGTTGGAGAACTACAAAGTGAGCAGCACTCATGAGCACCAGGGCTACTGAACATGTGCTTGGCAATGGGAAGAGTATCACAATTTATTGAGCTCAAGGGTACCCCAATGAGGAAGTTGATGGGTGATGTAGGCAGAAATGTAAACAGTCCATCTAAGAAAGGAAGAAATCATTTCATTGATTTCTAATAACAATACAAATTAGGTAAATTACTTGAAAGAAGATTGCTTCTCTTAGCTAAATGGCAAGACTTTAAAAATCCTGGTTCTTTATCTTCTAGCACAGAAGTAAGAAAAGATATCAGAGGAGAATTAAGAGTCATAACCCAATCAACAACTGAATTGTAAATAGCCATGTCAGTCAGCATTCATTTTAAAAGCATCCACTGGACGCAGAGCATTATTCTAAAACCCAGCTCCCAGGCTCACCTCAGAGCCCTCCACCAGTCCACCCACATAGGGCAAAGAGTTTTTCTCATGAATGCTGAGAAACTAGAATCGTTCCTCTGGCCCAGGTGAAAGTATTTGGTGTTCCCAGTAAATTCTTTGATATATTTGGCTTGTAGTGGCAGCAATAAGCACTCAGAAAATGATCAGATTCCATGTCAGAAGGCTGAAGTTTGAATCTTAACTTTGTTCAAGCTATTTATTTTGTAAATTTATAATAAATAACGTCAGCTAACAAGGTTGCTGTAATGAGGTAAAGTGTGAAAAAGCCTAACACTTAGTAGGTATTCAATAAATGTTCTTTTCCTTGCTTTAATATAGCATCTCAAGTTTTAGAATATCTGCCACAGGCAAGATTCCAGATGTGTGAAGCATGTTTATGACCTCAGATTTCATTTTACAACGCCTATATCTAGACCTTGTGTAGTAACTTCAATAGAGGTGTTAGATTTTTTTCTCACATAATTTCTTTTGCATATTGTACCTCCTTCAAAGGCTACATTGCTAGTTATAAAGCAACCCGTTCTAGAGGTCTGCTTCATATCATATGACAATTAGACAGCCCAAGAATAAAGTTCAAAGATACTTCAGCTAATGATGAGTTTGAAGGATTTGTCAGTTGACCCAACATGAACACCAGGAAAACTGACAGCCTGTTAGTGATGCACAGCCCTCTCCTTTGAGCCAGGTTAGGAACAAAAACGTTTGCCGTAAGGACCTAATTTATCATTGGAAAGATAGCAAACATGTTATTAATGAACGAATAAATCACTCTCAGGCAAGCAATGACTTCATTTTCTCTCGGGGGTGCTCAGCATAATATTTTCCCTGCAAACAGTACCCTTAGGCCAGCTCACGCGAGCCAGAGAGGAAAGGCTAGAATGCATTTCTCTACAGGCCCTGAGGACCATGCTGTGAGGAGAGCCACAGATGCCCCAATATCCTGCAGTGCAGAGCCTTGTCTATTGGGTGAGGAGTTGGTTTGCCATAGACTGAATGTTTGTGTCCCCCCAAAATTCACATGTTAAATCCTAACTGCCAATATGTTGGTACTTGGAGGTGGGGCCTACAAGAGGTATAATTAGGTCATGAGGGTGAAGCCCTCATGAACAGGATTAGCACCCTTATAAAAGAGACTACAGAGAGCATCCTTGCTTATTCTACCATATGAGGACACAGCAAGAAGACAGCCATCTATGAATCAGGAAGGAGGCTATCACGAGACACTGAATCTGCTGATGCCTTGATCTTGGACTTCCAGCATCTAGAACTATGAGAAATAAAATTTCTGTTGGTCACAAGCCACCCATTCTATGGTGTTCTGTTACAGCAGCCCAAATAGAACAAGACACTGTCCATCCTGGTAGGGCATGGCCTGGAGGACAGCTCTCTTCTCCTGGACCTTCAACCTCTTCTAACTGCGAGAAGAACTAGCTAAAATACAGATGACCACACATTGCATTGCACATGGGCTTCCTAGGAAAGGAATGTACCCTCGGCAACCAGGCCACAAATTGCAGAGTGGCAACGTCCAAAGTCCATTTCTGAGGAACTTAAGATGTTGAGGAGGCTCATCAGAAAACTTCCTATGCCTTTTGGATCCCCATCTTTGGTTTTCTAAACACACACAACAGGAAGGAGTCAGGACGCAGATCATGCTATGAATGTGCTGCTAAGGAGTTAGCTTTTGATCCATTGGCTAGGGTCTCCCAAAGTGTACACATCACGAAACACTGGGTCCAGTGTCGTTGAAAAAAAGATTCCTATAATCAAGTAAATGTGAAAATTATAATAAAATTAAATGGATTTCTTTTTTGCAAGAACTCTCTGAGAGCCTTTAACATGTCCTGTCTACCTTTCTGACCTTGCCATCATCAATGCAGTGTCTAGTACTGAGAAGGTACTGGAATGCTGTTTATTAACAGAAGATGCAAACAGGTAGACATATACTTACAATATAATGTTACTATATTGTAATAACATACAATTCTGTTATGGACAATAACAGAATTAAGCACAAGTATGAAGTGATGAGAAGGGAATAGTGCTCATTCATAGCATAATCTGCCTCCTGGCTCCTTATTTGGTCTCATTGTCAGCTGTTCCTAAACACTCTGGACTGCACCAACACCAAACCACTTGTGGCTCCCTATTTGCTGTTCATGTTATTTCACGTCCCCTTAAGTTTACACATTCTATTCAGTGTGCCTGGAATCTTCTTCTCTTCCTTGTCTTCCTGCTGAGCTGATTGATCTTAAAATCCAGCTCAAGAATGTCCTCCTCTGTGAAATCCTGAACACCTCTCCCTGAACCCATCCTGCCTTACACAAGACACACACACATACGCACATGCATGCACACACAAACACACACACGCATGCATGCAAGTGCACACAAGCATGCACACACAGGCCACTATTCCCTTCTCCACATCACTTCATATCTTGTGCTTAATTGTTATTGTCCATATGATATTGTATTGTAAGTATATGTCTACCTGTTTGTGTCCTCTATTAATAAAGACCACTCCAGGGCCTGCTCAATACTAGATACTGCATAGGTGACGTTCAAGTGGATTCGTTCATTTATTCATTCATTTATTAATTTCATCTGTGAGAAACGCATACTATGAATTCTACCCCTACTTAAGTCCTAACTAATCTACCTCATTCTCCTGTGGGAAGGTAAAGGTTATTTAATTGGGGGGAAATCCAAGGTAACATAAGAAGGGATTTCTGGTCTTTGATCCTTATGTTGAAAGACAAAGGCTTCATTAACTTCATTTCAGAAAATGCACATGCAATTGCAACATTTTGGTGAACTGACCTCCCTTGCTATCCTTGCTGTCAGTTAGCTGCATGAGAAGTGATCATTGAAAGGGGTGTCGGGGTGTTCCTGCCTTCCACCATGCAGTACCAACTTAGAAAAGATTTTCAGACTTAGAAAAAAGCAGGAAGTATGTTTCATGATTACCGAGGCCAGTGCTTCTCAAGCTTGAGCTGGCATCAGAATCACCTGGAGGACTTGTTAAAACACAGGTTGCTGGGCCCCACCCTACAATGTCTGATTCAGTAGGTTTTGGGTGGGTCTGAGGATTTGCATTTCTAACAGTTCCCAGGGGATGCTGGGGATGCTGGTGCAGGGACCATACTTTGAGAACTACTGATCTGTGGTTCACTGACTGCTTCCCAATGCCAGAACTGCACTAGCAATACAACTGTGCAAGCTACCGGACTGCTGCTCTCAGGAAGATGGCAAAAAAAGACCAGCACTAAATTTGGGGATTCCAAAGACCAGCCTTGTGACAACTGGCAAATCACAGAACCTTAGAACACCTTAGCTTCTTCCACCAAAAAATGTCAATTATAAGCCCATCACTGCCTACCCTCACTGGTTTGCTGTGTGAATACAATGGGGGAAAATGACCTACAAATGTCTATAATCCTAAAAAAAGTCCTAAAGAATGAGAAATTTGATCAGAAAAGATAAAATAAACATGCGTGAATGGTACCAAAAAATTTTAAGGTGTGTGAGGCAGTGGCGGGTAGTTCAGAGGAAGAGTTCAGAGATGAACTTCTCCACATTAATCAAAAAAGTTTTAATACATGAACAGGTAGCAATAGAACTTTGATTAAGCATTGAAGGGTTAGTTTGCTCCTTGTATTGTTGAGTAGTATCCCATAAATGTACCATGGAATTTATTTGTTTAACCATTCACTCATTGAATGAGAAAGCATTTCTAAAAGACATGGTAGGTAAGAAAGTCCAAGTGGTGTTCAGAAAACACCGAACATTTTTTAACCTATCCTATCTTGTCCCAAAAATTATTTAAGATAGAGATGAAGAGTAGATCCATTTGGTTAGAGCAAAGGGTTCATCTAGAGCAGGGATGGGCAAACTTGTTCTGTAAAAGACCAGATAGTAAATATTTTAGGTTTTGTGGGCCATACAGTCTCCATCACAACCATTCAGCTCTGCTGCACAAAAGCCACCATAGATAACATGTAAATGAACAGGCATGGCTCTGTTCCAATAAAACTTTATTTACAAAAACAGGCTGAGGACTTAGTTTGCTGACCCCTGATTTAGAGGAATAATGGAAGATAAAGTTGAAAAAGCAGGCTGGGATTGTGGATAGCCTTGAATGCCAAGTCAATGCATTTAGACTTCGTTTGGTAAACATTCACAAGTCCCCAGAGACTTTTTGAGCAGGTATTTAGTGAAGACAGTTATGTTTTAATCACAATTAAAGTGAAATGTTTCAAAGATTAACCCAGAAGTGATAGATAAAATGAATTCATTGTGTGGGCAAGAGAAAATAGAGGAAGGAAATAAGTTAAATGACTGCTGTAACTGTCCAAGCTAAAAATAAAAAGGGCTTGAACCAGGCTGGTATAATTGGACATAAAAGGAAAGGATTGAAATAAAATAAATTTTAAATACAGAATTGATAGAATTTAGAAACTGACTAGATACCACAGCAAGAGAGACAAAGAAAGCAAAAAATAGCTGAGTTTTATTTTAATATTTATTTTTTTATTATTTATTTTATTTATTTATTTTGGCTGCATCATATCTTTGTTGCAGCATGCAGGATCTTCATTGTGGCATGCAGGATCTTTTAGTTGGGGCATGTGGGCTTCTTAGTTGTGGCATGCATGCGGGATCTAGTTCCCCGACCAGGGATCAAACCCAGGCCCCCTGCATTGGGAGCACGGAGTCTTACCCACTGGACCACTAGGGAAGTCCCAAAAAATAGCTTAGTTTTAAGCACAGGCTCTAGAATGAAGCAGATCTATGCCTGAATTGTTTGTTCTACCATTTACCTGAGCAAGTTATAAAACCTCAGCTTCAGTTTCCTCACCTGTAAAGGGAGTAAGAACAGTATCTTCCTCAGAGTGCAGCTGGACAAACTGAATGACGTAACGCATGTAAAGCCCTTAGGACAGTAACTGGTACTTAGCAACTATTCATTAAACAGTAATGATCATGACACTGATTGTGCCAAAAGATCCCTCTCTAGTCCCCACCCTGCTCAACATTTGCAACCTAATTTTTTCACACTAAATATTAGGAGCATTACATGATATCCCATTGTGTGAAGGGTTTAGCTAACCCCTCATTGTTTAACTAAGCCCTCATTATTGGACAACTTGTTTGTTTCCAATATTTTGCTATTTTTTTAATCATTTAGGATGTTTTCAACTTCAAGTAAAAGAAAAATCCAACTCAAAGTGTTGGTTGTTTTTTTTTTTTTTAAAGTAAAGGACCTTGTTGGTTATCTATTTTAAATAGAGCTGTGTGTACATGTCAATCCCAAACTCCCACAATCTAACCAACAAGGACCTACTGTAAAACAAATAAATAAATGAAGACATATATTAAAAATACAATCAATCAATCAATCAATCAATAAAATAAAGGAAAGGAAAATACTGGGGAAAGAAATAAGGCTTGATTTCCCCAAATCTCATCAGTTCTCTCCTGCTAACTCTCCCACCTTCCTGCCTGGCTGATACTAGCTTTTGTATACAACATTCAGCTTTTTTCATTGCAAAGACTTCAAATTATGGGACTATATCATAGGCAAAAAGAACTTCACCTGGCAAAGCTGCATTTTCTTCCCTTTCTACACATGGGCTTCCTTTCTTACAGAATCTTACTGAAGACAGATAGAATTAGGCCACCCATGCCAACATCCTGAGTTGTTCTTACCATTCCCCCAGTACTATACCTCCAAAGGCATACAGGCAAGACCCTAAGGTGAGAGGTTAAGAAAAAGTTTCATGGTGATATAACAAGAGTCACCAACTTCTCGACCTTAAATAGTTGGGTCATCCCAACCCAGTATACTTCCTCCACTATTTAGTCACTTCCACATTTTAGGTCAATTACTTACAAAAGTCTACTCCTGGTACCAAATTATGGATCAGGAAGGGTTGCAAATAAAAACAACAACAAAAACAAAAAGACAAACAAAAAAACCCTCCACTCAAAATGGCTTAAATGTGCATTATTTCACATAGCAAGAATAACTGAGGTAGGGCAGCTCCTGCATTGGTTAATTTGACCTTTGTATACAGGCTCATTCTCTATATTTCTCATCTTATGACTTGCCTATTTATGTCTTGTGCCCATTTCAACTGTGTTTTTTGTCTTTTTATTTTGATTTTAAAAGCCCTTTATATATTAAGAATTTCAACTATTTTTTCTATCATTTATGTCAAAAATATTTTCCCAGTTTGATAGCTCCTTTTCAATATTG
The DNA here is from genome assembly GCF_009873245.2 of Balaenoptera musculus. Classification (NCBI taxonomy): domain Eukaryota; kingdom Metazoa; phylum Chordata; class Mammalia; order Artiodactyla; family Balaenopteridae; genus Balaenoptera; species Balaenoptera musculus. Next base: position 91,855,847 of record NC_045790.1, read on the forward strand.
TGATGTTTTTTATACACAAAAGTTTGTTCTTTTGTTAATATATTAAAATGCTTAACAATTTTTTCTTTGGAGTTTTATATTTAGTTTATTTGCTTAGAAAGCCCTTTCCTACCTAAGATTGAATAAATCTATCCTCCCATGTTTTCTTCTACAGTATCTATGGATTAATAACATGTATAGATACATTTAAATTAATTCCTGAAATTTATTTTGGTGTAAGTGGGAGATAAGAATTTAATTTTTTTTTCTTAATGATAGCTAGTTATCCCAAAATATTTCTTAGGGTACATCTTCTCTCTCCTCTGGATTTGCGTGCCACCTGCAGTATACACTAAGTTATTGTGTAAAATTGATTTGGCATATTGAGTTCCCTTCCATTTCATTTATATGTCAGCTTATTCATGGGCCACTGTCACACAGTTTTAGTTATTGTAGCATGATAGTTTGTTTTACTACCAGGCATGGAAATTTCCTACACATTTCTCTTCTTTTTCGAGAAAACTCTTGAATGATCTGATTTTTTTCTCTCAGATGATCCTGGCATTTGTTTTTGTCAAGATGCCCCCAAAATTCTATTAGAAGTTGGTCTGAAATGAAAATAAATTGTTGACATTAATTATGGAGAGAACTGGAATTTTCATAATATTGAGCCTTCCCATCCTGAAATGTATTTGTCATTCCATTTATCAAGTTTTCTTTAAGCATTCTCTGGGAAGTTTTATAGTTTTCTTCATATGGGATAACATATATTTCTTAATTTCTAGGACTTGGGGGAGAGAAAGTCTTGTAGTGTTGTTACTATCTTACTGTTGCTATTATGAATTAGATATTTTCTTTTACCTCACTCATAATTATTATTTTCTAGTTGGGTATATTTTGTAAGGCCATCTTAACTGAACATATTTATTAGGACCCTTAATTTTTATTAAGACTTAATTTTTCAGTTAATTGTTGTTGGTTCTGCAGATAGGCAATTTTATCCCCTGCATCTAGTATTTCCAATATTATACCTGTTTTTTCTCATTTTATTATGTTGACCAGAACTGAATTTCCAGGAAAATGTAATATATTAGTGACAACAACCAACTTGATCTTGCTGTTGACTTTGATGGAAATGTTTCATATGGTTAGGATGAACCATATGAAGAAACTGCCATTCTTCCAGGCCAAAAAAAGGTCAAGTGTCAGCAGTTTCATATCTTTCAATCTATTATTTGGCCACTAGGTAAAATATTGAAATTTGATTTTAAACAGAAATTCATTACTGTGACTTCCCTGGCAGTCCAGTGGTTAAGGCTCCACGCTTCCACTGCAGGGGGTGCGGGTTCGATCCCCAGTTGCGGAACTAAGATCTCACATGCTGTGCAGCACAGCCAAAATGTAAAAAAATATGTAAATAAAAAAATAGAAATTCATTACTAATTAAACAATATTTTTGAGGGCCTACACTGTGACAGACATAGAATTAGGCCGCGGATATATAACTCTGATCAAGACAAACACAGTTTCTGCCCTCTTGGGGTTAACACTACTATGGCAAAAAGCAGATAACAGTTCAGCTAACCAAAAAAAAATAATTTAACAAATGAATTAAAATAGTGAAAAGAGCTAGGAGCAATTACTATGTATAGAAACTGGAGCAAAGGCACAATTCAGACAGGGCAGTCAGAATCGGTCCTTTTAAGGCAGAACACTGAAGCTGAGAGCTGACAGCTGAGACAGAATCAGCCATGTGACCAGCTCTGAGTATGTACTTGGTCGGGCAAAGACAAGATAGAAGCAGGCTCTAAAATGAAACATGGGTCTTCCCTGGTGGTGCAGTGTTTAAGAAACCACCTGCCAATGCAGGGGACACAGGTTCGAGCCCTGGTCCGGGAAGATCCCACATGTTCCAGAGCAACTAAGCCCATGCGCCACAACTACTGAGCTTTCACTCTAGAGCCCGCGAGCCACAACTACTGAGCCCCCGCGCCATAACTGCTGAAGCCTGTGCGCCTAGAGCCCATGTTCCGCAACAAGAGAAGCCACCACAACGAGAAGCCCGCATACCTCAACAAAAAGTAGCTCCTGCTCGCTGCAACTAGAGAAAGCCCGCACGCAGAAACGAATACCCAACACAGCCAAAATTTTTAAAAATAAATAAATAAAATGAAATGTGGCTGATGAGTTCTGCAATCTATCAGGAGCCAGTGTGGCCAGAATGCCACTAAGTGAGTCCCCAAGCTTCAGCTAAGCCTGAGCTGGTGGCTGTGTGAAGGAAGAGAGAAATTTTGAATTGGGATGCAGATTTAAATTAAGATTTGGACTGGGCTTTTAAGACTTGAAAATGAGACCATCTCTCATGGCTTAAAGCAACCAGCAAGCAACAGGATCTGTCCCAAGTTGTTGGACAGGGTGAGAGAATGAGCACTGATGGGGCACCTTTGAAGCACCGGTGGGAGAAAAATAAACCATTTCCTGATTGTACCAAACTGTATTCAGTCGTGCTATAAACCAGTTCCACACGCTGGAGAGGCAAGCTGAGGACAGACCCAGGGAGGTTTTATTTGGATAAATGTTGAACTTCATTTTGGAAACCAAAAGGAAGCAGTAAGGCTTTTTGTGCAAAGATTTGATTCTGCAAAGTGAAGAAATGGGGCCACTGGACCTAAACAAAAAGAGGAGGACAGGGATTTGGCCTCCCTGTGGCTCTCACTTGTAGCTCAGTCTGCATTATTTGTGCATGCTTCTTTTAAAAGCCAGCAGGAAGTGCCAATGAAACAAGATAAATTTTCACAGCTACCCCCAGGCCAGACGTGACTCGACAACTGTCCCACTGGTCCACTGTCATACTTCAGAAAAGAGAACAAGTTGTGGTCTGATGCTGGCTAAAGACTGGAAGCAGAGAAAAGCCAGAACTGGGTTCCAGCCAAACCTATAAAGACTAGGCAAGATTCTAGAGGGGAAAGGCCCGGATGACAGTGGGCATTCCAGCAGGTATAAACAAAGCATAGTGTCCAAAAGACTGAGGCTCAGTAGATAGTAGGAGTCCCAGGCAAACATACATACGGTATGCTAGTAAGGGGCAGAGTGTGACAGGGGCAGGGGACACTGAAAGCCCAGGCTGGAGCAGTTGATACTGTATGGGAAAAGTGGTGGCGAGAGGTCATCAGGTCCCTATCCTCAAGAGGCAACTGGGTCTCAGGCTGGACCAAGGCTCCAGATCTTGCAAAAGGCCTATAGGCCCAGACATTTGATTGGAACAGGAGTGTAAGACACAAAAAGAGATCTCCAAGGGGCTGGGGCTGTTTACTCAAGTCCAAAGGGACCTAAGGCCTGAGCAGAGGTCAGCTGGAAGATGGAAAGTCAGTGAGTCTGGCCTGGGAGAAGGTAGCAAAGCAGAGGTACAACAGGGACCGGATCTATTTGGCCTCAGAGGACTTTCTTAGTCTGATGACAGCAGCCATCCAACCTCACCCCTTTCCCTCTCCATGAGAAGGCTCTCCTCTCCCTCACTGCCTTTCCCTGATTATGTGTGGGCATGTTACAACTCTGACTTGAGCTATTGGACGCAAAACTTGCTACTTGCATGTAACAATGTAACAGAAGAACCAGGAAACACTGTGAGCATCACACAAGACACTCAGGGCCAATGGGCCACTTGTTGCCATAGTAACCACAATCAAAACAACAATTTCAGCTTTCCTAAAGCCGGTGTTTAATGACGATTGTATTACGCAGAGAGTAACAATCCCACAGTGCATCATAAACAGAGTTGCTAGTATCCAACATCATCAATGAGGGAGAAAAATAACCTGTAACTGGACAAAGTACATTTCTCAGGGTGTGTGTGCAGTTCTCACCAAAAATGCAAGGAGGGAATCCCTCTCTGCTCAGCTTGAAGTCATTGCTTTATCCCGGCCCCCTTTTTTTCCTCTCCACCCCAGTTTGTACAGAGGGACACCTTCATGAATTCTAAAGAAACATTGTAAATTTGCTTTTAAACCCAGATATGCATATCCCAGCCCTACGGGTAAATCGGACAGAAATATAACGATTGCTATGAAACATTCACATTTGGAGTGCATCTAATAACTTTCTTTCATGTGTTCAGGGCAAAATACAATCCAGGCTTATCTCTTTGAAGCAAATTGTTCCCTTCTAAATGCCCAATGCAAATGTGAAACACAACCTTCCCTCTCCTTTCCTAGTGTCCCTCTCCCCTGGGTGGGAAGTAGAACTTGAGCTCTAGGCCACTGCCGCCACCCACTGGTTGGGTAGCCAAGTCACAGCTTCCCTGGCCTTGGGTTTCTTAGTCTTTCCAAGGTCACCTGGCAAAATCATAGTCACCCTGGGATGGAGTAAAAGGTCACCAATCTCTCTTCTCTGTTTCAAAGCCTGGTCCCCTTTCCTTCTCCATCCAGTTCTCAGCATAAAAGAGCAGTCTGAACAAGAGGGAAATAAGCAAACAGGAAAGCAGACTTCAGTTTTCTTTTCTACTCTGACTCATCATTTGGGCCAAGGGCCCAAGACCAACTTACTTCAATTCCCACATCTCATTTCAAATTCGCAGGGAGAGACTGATAAGTTGCTGATCAGTCAATTAATTGACCACCCCATGGTCAGGTATCTACCTCTCGACCAGTAAGCTCTGGGTGGGGCTGGGGGTTACCTTGTCCAGTTGTCCAGTCTGTCCCCAGAGGCCATTCCCAAAGAGTGGGGGGACAGCAAGGTTCTCAAGAAACCACGTTCTTCCTTGGACTCCGCCAGAGCTCAACTTTCAGCTGTCGTTTCTTTCACTTGGTGTGCTATTTTCTTGACTTTAACATTGAAATAGTGTCATACACAGAGTTGTAATTAAGTGCCTCTCTTTGGTGGCTTCACCATTTTCTGGCTGTGTGACCACGGGCAATAACCTCAACTCTCTGAGCTTCCATTTTTTTCACCTATAAAATGAACCTGCCTCATAGGATTTTCATAAGGATTTTTTAAATGATCATCTATGTAAACTACTTAGCATGAGGCCTAGTACATAGTCAATGCAAAATTAATATTAGCTGTTATTATCACCACCAGCAGCAGTAGCAGCATTTAGTCAGGAAGGTCATTTTAAGAGCTTCAAGTTGAGCACCAAATTTATTCCCAGATAAGCTCAGCCTCCCCTGTCCTATTTATCACACCAAATATAATCAGCTGGTCAAGAACTGAAACACTCGTTCTACTACCCAGAATCTGAGTCCTCCCATCCAGCATAGCAACTGGAACAAAGTCAGTTCTGAGCAAATTCTACCAGAAATATAGAATTTATAGAAATCTTTGGATAGGCCAGAGATGCAGAAGGACATCATGTGAGATGGGGGAAAAGAGGCACCTTCTCCAACTTTATGATTCCTAGATGCTGGAGTAAGATTCCTCAGAATGATGTGAAAGCTAAATAAGCCAGCAGAGATGGAATTCTAAAAGTAAATCTGATCCTGTGTCAAGAACTCTATTTGGGAGGAAGATATTCCCTAAGAGTAGGAGGATATTTCAAGGAGCTAATCAATGAACCCTCAAAAAAGAAGAGGCTCCCTACTGGGATTTTGTGGGGTTTGATGACATTGCAAAGCAGTCTGGCTATTGGGCTGCCCACATCCTCAAGACCTTAAAGACCAAGTGACTGAGAAAGAAATACATGGCCAAGGTTACTTGGCATCTTCCTTTAGTTGCTCCTTGTGGAAAGAACTTTGCTTGGAGATGCAACTGAATAACACTTCAAAGGAGTTTACAATCTAAATCAGAGCAGGAACACTGGGGGTGGAATGGGAAAACATGCAGGCAAGGCCACTACCCTGGATCTCAGAGAACTAACTATGCAATATACCAGCTCAAATACCCTGGGCAAGCAACCCAACCTCTATGTAATAGGAGAGAACTGGATAAAATCAGTGATTATAAAGCATCTCCCCCAAGCCCTGCAGTCCCTCTATAAATTCAGAGGCCACTGCAGGTTTTGGAGGAAAGAGATTAAAAGGAGCCCAAGCAAGAGTGGGCCTCTGGGTCCCATCACTACCACCATAACTCCTTCAGCTAGGCAGACTCTGCCCTTTCAATGTTTCAGGTAAGATTTTATCAAGAAAAATCCTTCATTTTTTTAATGCAAGAAAAACAACTAGATGATCTCCAAATTTATTTCAGCTCTGATAGTCTATGATTCCATATGGAGGGAATGGAATTACTTCAAGAAGAGGCTAAAAGGGAGGGTTAACGCGAGATCATAAAAGGCTTTGCATGCCATGCTAGGGCACTTGTTCTTTACCCAGTAGGGAGCCATGAAAGGGGAACAATATGACCAGGTCACTGCGCTAGCAAAGCACCCTGAGGGACTGGATAAGTGGAGGATGCAGTGGGAGTTGGGGGTAGAGCCCAGAGACCATTTTACTCCAACAATCTCCAGACAGGAAGTAGTTTATCAGTGTTTTATCAGAGAGGTGAAAGACAAGAAAAATAGATGGGGGAGGGAACAGCATCCTTCACTAGCCAGCAACCTCCATTCTGTTTCAGGAATTTTTGTTTACTTGCCTTACTTTTGCTTTTTTTTTTTTTCTTTTTGTCTTCTGACTCCATTCCCATCCTTAAAAAGCAGAATAAAAATGACTCTTTCCACTTGAAGCCAAAGTTTTTGACTGGTCCCCTTACACCAGATGAACACAGTGACACCACGGCAAAGGACATGACATCTATAGCTAATTAATAAAGGCCAGATAACGTCAATGGTTGGCCACCTGTCCTAGCTGGATCCCCACTCCCCCATGACCCAGATGCTCTCAGGCTCCCACCTCCCTAATTGGCTTTGAAGAGGGATTTTCAGAATGTCTCCATCCTAGCAGCTTCCTGGCCCACCATACTGTTCCCACCACCAGCTCAGCCAGGGCAGGAATTCCCACAGATGTCCTGGTGGACTTGTTAAAGATGGAAAAGCCACATCCAGACCTCTGATTTATGATGCGGCATGAACTCAACACTTTTCTCATGTTCTTGAGTCCAACACTAATGAGCAAAAGCAGATACTCAAAGCTGATGCTAAGAGAATATGCTGTGCCTTTAAAAACACCTACATATGACACTCCTCAGCTGTCTGGCAACCTGGCATGCAGGACTCACTGAGAAGCAGGGCACTGTTTCCTTAACTGTGGCTCTAGACCTGATTCTGGAAAGAGCTGCCAGCCCATGCCCTGGCATCGGGCTTCTTCCAGCACTCCCTTCAGGTTGCCTAGCCCTTGCCTAGGTGTGTGCACCTGCTATTCCTGTGCCAGGAACACCCTTCCCACAGACTCTTCTCACCTGCTCATACATTCAAATCATTTTTGAGTTAACTCAACAGACGAATGAGTGGATGACAACTGCTTCTTGCAATCCAGCTTCTTGAAATCAACTTTGTTTCATATAATAGCAAAAAAAAAAAAAAAAATTGGAACCAGAGAACTGAAATGAAGAATTTTCAATAATCATCAAGTCTAACCCATGCATTTTGAATTTGAAGAAACAGACCCAGAGAGGGGAAATGCCTTCTCCAAGTCACCCAATAATAACCAATGCTAACAGTTATTGATACTGGGGTCCAGGGGCTGTGCTAAGTGCTTCACACACATTATCACATTTAGTCCCTATAACAACCCTATAAGGTAGATGCTATTACTAGCCTCATCCTACAGATGAGAAAACTGAAAGGGGAAAGGACTAGTCCAAGTTATATAGGATTGATAGTGTCATATAAAATTCTAGACAGGTGACACCTGGGGGGTGGGCAGAGAGAACAAGAGAAAAGGTGTAGTGGAGGGTTCTCTTTATGAATAGGCCAGTCACTCCACCTCTCTGAGCCTCAGCTGCTGCATCTGTGAACTGAAGATACTTATACTTAGCTGCAAAGCACTATACAAATGAAAGAGAAAATAGTGTTTTTTCAAAATGAAAATAAGACATTATTATTGTATGTTTAAAAGAATAATACATGCTTATGTTTAAAAAAAAAGACTGTAATACTACAGAAAAAACATGAAGTAAACATTATCCAAATTTCTACTATCCAGAGGTTATTAACATCTAAATGCTAATTAATACTACAAGAAAACTGTAATTATATGTGTGGGCATACAATTATTAATAAACGGGATCATACTATTCATGCTGTTTCATGATTTATTTTTTTCATTCAAGTTATACAGGGTGAAAAATCAAAAAAAACTGTATTTTCAGAAGAACATTCTTCTGAGCTTAGATCAGTCCTGTGAGAACTAGAACACATAATCCTAAAATTTTATACGAACCACAAAGATCCAGAATTGCAAAAGCAATCCTGAAGAAAAAGAACAAGCTGGAGGCATAACCCTCCCAGACTTCAGACAATAATACAAAGCTACAGTAATCAAAATAGCATGGTACTGGCACAAAAACAAACACATAGATTCAATGGAACAGAAACACAAAGCCCAGAAATAAACCCACATACCTACGGTCAATTAATCTTCAACAAAGTAGGCAAGAATATACAATGAAGAAAAGACAGTCTCTTCAGCAAGCTGTGTTTGGAAAGCTGGACAGCCACATGTAAATCAATGAAGTTAAGAACACTCCCTCACACCATACACAAAAATAAACTCAAAATGGGATTAAAGACCTAAATATAAGACATGACACCATAAACTACTCCGAGAAGAGAACATAGGCAAAACATTCTCTGACATAAATCGTGCAATATTTTCTTAGATCAGTCTCCGAAAAGCAAAGAAATAAAAGCAGAAGTAAACAAATGGGACCTAATCAAACACAGCAAGGAACCATAAACAAAACAAAAAGACAACCTATGGAATGGGAGAAAATATTTGCAAATGGTGCAACCGACAAGGGGTTAATTTACAAAATATACAAAACAGCTCATATAGCTCGATATCAAAAAAAAAAAAAATGCAAATAACCCAATCAAAAAATGGGCAGAACACCTAAATAGACATTTCTCCAAGAAGACATATAGATGCCCAACAGGCACATGAAAAGATGCCCAACATCACTAATTATTACAGAAATGCAAATCGAAACTGCAATGAGGTATCACTTCACACCAGGCAGAATAGCCATCATCAAAAAGTCTATAAATAATAAATGCTGGAGAGGGTGTGGAGAAAAGGGAACCCTCCTACACTGGTGGTAGGAATGTAGATTGGTGCAACCATTATGGAAAACATTCTGGAGGTTCCTTAAAAAACTAAAAATAAAGTTACCATATGATCCAGCAATCCCACTCCTGGGCATGTATCTGGAAAAGATGAAAACTCTAATTCAAAAAGATACATGCACCCCAATGTTCACAGCAGCACTATTTACAATAGCCAAGACCTGGAAGCAGCCTAAATGTCCATCAACATATGAATGGATAAGGAAGATGTGGGGTGTGTGTGTGTGTGTATAATGGAATATTACCAAGCCATAAAAAGAATGAAATCGTGCCATTTGTAGCAATATGGGTGGACCTAGAGAGTATAATACTAAGTGAAATAAGTCAGACAGACAAAGACAAATATCGTATAATATCACTTATGTGTGGAATCTAAAAAAATAATACAAATGAACCTATTCACAAAACAGAAACAGACTCACATAGAAAACAAACTTATGGTTACCAAATGGGAAGGGGGGGAGGGACAAATTAGGCATTTGGGATTAACGGATATACACTACTATATATAAAATAGATAAGCCACAAGGATTTACTGTATAGCACAGGGTTATTCAATATCTTGTAATAACCTATAATGGAAAATAATCTGAAAAAGAATATATATGTATAGATATAAATAGACAGATCTGAATCACTTTGCTGTACACCTGAAATACAATATTGTAAATCAACTACACTTCAATTAAAAAAAAAATAAGATCAGCACTGTGAAAAGAAGCAAGTGGTTTATTTATCATCCTCTTTATGGCTGATCCTTGGAGGTAGCATCGCCACCTACAGCGGTGCAGCCTGTGCCTTGCACAGAGGCCAGGAAAACACATGGGAGCTGAAAGTCAGCCTGCTCCAGTCTCCAGGCCTAGCCCCCTGGCAGGGCTACAACATCCAGGGAAGGGGCCCTTGTGTGCTTTGCATGAAGGCAGTCTGTGCGCTGGCCCCTGAGCAGGGCTGACGCTAGCCATGGAGACCCTGGAGCCAGAGAGCCTGCTTCTAAGCAACACTGGAACCAGCAAGAGTAAGCAGAGTTAGCACCATCCATCTGCCATGTCTGTACCACATCTATGCCCCATGCCCCAGAGCACAGGGTCAAACCATGGCATGCACAGAGCAGGCTCTGAGAATGTGTGCCAAGACAGTTCTGCTCTGTGCATGGAATGCTTGCGGTGGTTTCATTCTTTTCCTCTAAGCAAATTTTAGGAAAATATCCAAGTGATAGGAAACTGAGCAAACCTTTGGCTCAAACACTGCTCATGTGCTGCCTGGGAGAACCAGAAGTTCAAAGTCCAATTTCCTGTTAGGCTGTCTCTGGGGGTCCTCTTTATATACCCAAGTTCACTGAATGTGTCTAAAACAGTTGCAGGGTGAATTCGTTTTCTATTGCTGCATAACAAATGACCCCAAAATTTAGCAGCTGAAAATGACAAGCATTTCTTATCCCAAAGTTTCTGCACATCAGGAATCTTGAGTGCAGGTTAGCAGAGTACTTCTAGTTTAAGGTCACTCAGGTTGCTGTTAGGCTATCAGCCAGGGCTGCAGTTGTCTCAAGGTGCAACTAGGGCTGGAGAATCTGCTTCCAAGCTCACCCTTGTGGCTGTTGGCAAGCTTCAGCTCCTTTCCACCTGGGCCTCCCCATTGGGCTGCTTCATAACATGGCAGCTCACTTCTCCCAGCGCCAGGGAAGCCCAGAGTGAAGAGAAGAAAAGAGAGAAAGAGAAGGAAAGTAGAAAGGGGAGGAGCATGGACGGGAGAGGAAAGGAGAGGAGGGAGAGGAGAGAGGCTACAGTCTTTATGTAACCTAATCTCAGGAATGACATCACATCACTTTTGCTGTACTCTTTTCAATAGAAGTGAGTCACTAGGTCCAGCCCACACACAAGGGGAGGAAATTACAGAAATGCACCAACCTTCATCCTCTGGCCTGGAACATAAATATAATAGCTAGAATCCTGCCAGATACTTTGGCCAGTGAGGATGAGGGCCACACCCTAGGGACAGTGGATCAGAAAACAGAACGGAGAAGCCTGACTCTCTGGTGATTGCATCACATCATCATTGCCTCTTACTCAAAAGAATAAAACCTTCAGCACTAAAGCCACTCTTGAGTTTCTTTCATTTGCATATGAGTCTAATCTTAGCTGATATAGGTTGTTAGCATTAACCTCAATTAAGGGTTTAGATTCAACCAGCATTTCTTTCTTTTACATATGGGACATCTAAACTCAGAGAGGTAAAATAATTCCACCCAACATCACTCAGTTAGGGACCGTCAGGAATGAGACCCAAACTCCTTATCTTTGCATTTACCCAAGCTGGTTCTGAGTGTCCCTGAAATTTGTTGAACACTCAAGGCTCTGTTTGGGATGTTCCTGGCAGCTGGAAAAGTTCTGACTCCCTCAGGGTATATATTTGTACCAGAACATTCCCAGCTCTGTTTCTCTGCGTACCAAGTAAGCAAGTGAAATAGAAGAGGAAAAATATTTTGGATGAATTGATGATTTTCAGTTCAAAAACTTCTGTCCTATGCACACTCAAGCCAGTAGCCATGGAAACCCTCACTTCATTTCCTCATTCTGTCTCTTTATACACAATTCCCTCTTTTGGAGCCCAAAAGTTAGCAGCAGCTACAGATTAAGTATGTTCTGTAGAGCAGCGAGGTAGCACAATTTTTCAAAGAACTTTAGTACACAAATCCATAACCTGGAAATGATCATGTTTTCATTACAGAGTTGTCTCAGATGGTTTGTCTCTTTAGAAAGAGCCTTCCACCCAACTTGCCAGAAGAACTGTCAGCTGAGTCATTCAAGACAGAATCATAGTTGTAATACTAAACATTTTATGTTGCAGAAGACACACTTGGTGTCCTTGCCCAGCTTGCTCTAGGAATGGCTATACTTAGCACCTACTAAAGGGCTGGGCCTAAACCACCATATTTGAACTATGTGCACCTACTTCCACAGTCTTGGGTCGGTGGACCTTGGCTTGTCATTTAACCCAGGGGAAACCAATGTATCAATTAAGAATCTTTCGCTTGAAAGTCTGAAGTAAGAGATGCAGAAACTGTTTATTAATTGATGGTGGGCAGTTAAACTAAAATGTCATGTAGCATTAGAGCTGGGCTACCCTTTTGGGACTTGTACATAAGAAAAAGAAAAAAAGAAAAAAACAAAGTCTGCAAAGGAGAGGAAGATTGGCTTAGATAAACAGAGAAAAAAAAATGAAAAGAACTCATGTGGTCCCAGAGAGAGAGGAAGAAAGCAGCCACTTCATTTTTCTAATGGCTTCCCAGTTCTCAGCTCCATTCCCACAGGTGAGGCTATGCTCCATTCCTGTGTCATTCCTAGGGGTCCCTCTGCGTCTAGAGTCTGAATAGCTTTCTGCTCCTTGCCAGAATGATGTACCTTCACCTTATAAATCTTTTCCACTTATATTATCTTGTTTATTTTTTCCCAAATCCTGGAAGACCAGTAGACCAGGATGATAACTTAAACTCACTCTTTTACAGATAGGGAAACTGAGTCTCTAGGAGAGAGGGGAGGGAATTTTTCCAAGAGTATTCACCTAGCTAGCTATAAGGGGCAGAACCTGAACTCAAGCCTTCTGACTCAAGGCCTGATGTTTTACCCACCATGTCATGTGATCAAGAAAAACAGAACTTCAGAGTGAATTTGACTGAAACTCCTGTAATTCTCTTGGGCACTCAGGTTTCAGCAAGAAATAGATAGATGTGGATCCTCGATGGTGAGAGAAACAAACCAAATCATGAAACCTGTTTTATTTTAATTATTTTATTTTATTAATTGGTTTCTCCCCCTTTGGACCATGGACTGGAAACTCAGATGCTTACAGGGGCCAGGCAGGTAAAGAAAAAGAGGGAAACAAGCCAGTGTGGGACAGTTGGAACAGGGGGAGCCTGGGGCAAACTGGAGTGCTCAGGACCAACCTGAAAAGGTCAGTCGCTATTCAGCTCCAGTCCTATGAGAATGCAGACCCTATATTACCAGATCTTCTCAAGTTTTTATGAAAGCTAGAAATCTGACTTTTATGTGAAATTTCCTAATTATTAATCCACATGTCAGCCAAACAAATTTCACCTTCTGGCAGATACTGCCCTGCACCTCCAATTTGCCACCTGTGCTCTGGATTGCAAGCATTGAGGACAAGACTGTGTATTATTATTCAGAGAAGCACAGAGAAGGCACTCAGGTGATTTGATTCATTAAATGGATTGGATGAAAATCATGTCATTCTGGTCTCTTTTCAAATGATGCCTCCTCAGAGAGGTCTTTTCTCACCACCTATAGTTATCCACCAATATCCATTCTTCTATCTTTTTTCTATGAAAAACACTCCAGTAGCATGTAGCTACTGGGAATAGAGAAAACACTTCCTCAGCCTCTCTTGTGGCTACGTGGCTATGTGACTAAGAGCTGGCCAAGAAAATGAAAATAGAGGTTACATGCGCAACTTCCAGGAAATATCTTCCGAGAAAGAGCCATCCCCTTCTCCTTTTCTTTCCTCCTTCCTGCTAGAATGCAGACATGATGGCTGGAGCTGAAGCAGCCATGAAGGGCCAGGATGTGCAAGCCACATATTGAAATGGTGGAACAAGAGGATAAAAGGTGCTAGGTGTCTGATAATTTGGGAGCTGGCTTGGCAGCAATGGATTGTGTGATTTTGTATGAGAAAAAAATACACACTTCTACCTTGTTGGATCTACTGTTTTGCAAGTTTTCTAAAATAACAAATCCTTGTTTTCTATTCTCTCATCCTGATTTATTTTTATTTAGCACTTACCATACCTTTAAAAATAGCATATATTTATTTGTTTTACTTATTTTTGTTCCCTACCAGATTATAAGCTCCATGAGGGCAGAACTTTGCTTTACTTGCAGTCATTTCCCCAGTGTTTAGAAGAGTGTCTGGCATATGGTAAGTGATCAAAAACTAATCGTTGAATGTATAAATGAAGTAGATTAGACTGGGTTAAGAGTGAAACTGAATTAAATGATGACCTCAACCCAGTTTCATACCAGCCACCATCAGCTAAATTTGCTCAATTATTTTTCTTTTTTATTGAAGTATAGTTGATTTACAATGTTGTGTTAATTTCTGCTGTACAGCAGTGACTCAGTTATACACATATATCCATTCTTTTTTATATTCTTTTCCATTATGGTTTATCCCAGGATATTGAATATAGTTCCCTGTGTTATACAGTAGGACCTTGTTGTTTATCCATTCTATTTGTAATAGTTTGCATCTACTAACCCCAAACTCTGTCTATCCCTCTCCCACCACCCCACCCTTGTCAACCACGAGTCTGTTCTCTATGTCTGTGAGTCTATTTCTGTTTCGTAGATAGATTCATTTGTGCCATGTTTTAGATTTCACATATAAGTGATATCATATGATATCTGTCTTTCTCTTTCTGACTTACTGCATTTAGTATGATAATCTCTAGTTGCATCCATGTTGCTGCAAATGGCATTATTTCGTTCTTTTTTTACAGCTAAATTTGCTCAATTCTTTCAACAAATTACCCCGAAACTGCAAAAGCAGGGGAGGGGGTAGGAAATCAGTGATCCAAAGGACTTGTCCCAAATTTATAAAGATTATAGAAAAGTAAGACAATTCCAAAAACACATTTCCACTTCCAAAGGCAGCACTTTCACAACAGCTACCCCATTCTTACTCAGTGGTAGCCAGATCCCAGGTCCAGGCACAGCACCAGTGCAGCTGCAGAATGAGAAAGAACATGCATTCAGTCCAGAGCTGTTGGAGGAAGCCACTCGGTATACTGAGTTCAAGGCTAGCCTCCTAGATTCTAAATAATATATTTTTTAATTGTTCAAGCCACAGTTTGAAAGCGAAGTGCTACCTCCCTCATAGGAAGATAAGCTTCTGCTCAGAAAGTGAAATCACCAAGCAAGACCTGGCTCAGCCAAGTGAAAGCCAAGAACCCTTGACCTAGACCACCGCAGAAGGTGGCAAGGCCCAAGGCATTGCACTGCTCCTTCTCAAAGCAGTAGCAGTGGTTTTCCTAATTAACAGAGCAAGTCTCCAGGGAGCTGGGGAACCCCAGAAGTGGTAGGAAGCCCAGTTAAAAAGACTCTGAACTCAAAACACTGGTTCTAAGGCCCAGGCCTGGAGCTGAGGGCCAAGGCCTAGACCTTTCCTAAAAGAACATTTGGGGTGGAGCGCTGGGAAGGAGGAGCAGGGGAGGGAGAAAGGCTGTGTGTGCTAAAATGCCACATTATATACTCCAAATAAACACCTGGCAGCACACCTCCGCATCTGGAGCACGTCACAAGACTCAATTACATGTGGCCAGACCGAGTGCCCCACAGCTGTTACACGGTAAGGCGGATAATTAAAAACAGCAGGTTGCCATGGCACAAAATTGGTTGCTGCTGAACAATTTGTGTGTTTGTCTTTGGAGCTAAAGTACTAGAAGTGAGTTATGTCTTTGGGGGACAGAAGGGTGATTTCTCAAGACACACAAATGACAGGAAATAAAGGATAAAAGGAACTAACTTATTAAGCACCTCCTCTGTGCCAGGTGCCACACATGCATTTTTTTTCTTTTAATCCCACCACAATCATATAAATAGAGATTATTATCCCTTTTCTCAGGACAAGGAGATGGAAAGGCTCAGTGGCATGCCCAGAGTCCCACAGCAGAGCCAAGTGGCCCAGGTCACATTCAATGCAGGTCTGACTACAGAGCTGTCCTGTTTTCCTTATACCAACAGCTCCCTGCTCTAGGCCCAAAAATACAAATGTTGCCAGATGATGCCTACACACAGGGTGAAAGAACGCCAATGAGCCCATAGACATGGGGAAGACATGTTGGTCCCCCAAGTCATTTGCTGCAAGAGGACAATCTTTGAACACACACACACACACACAAGTGTATATTATATGTTAATCATTTGGTAAAGAAGGGGCCTCAAGGCTTCCTAAAAAGCAGCAAATGGCTCTTTGATCAAAAGGTAAAGAAAGTTTTTAGAAGGTGGTGTGTCATTGCACATTTGTGTTTGAGGGACAGAGCCAAGAAGGGTATCAAGCTGGTTGTCTGCTTGAAGAGGGGGATAATGCACGAGGCTAGACACAGCAGCACAGAATAAAAGAAGGACCATCCCTCCAACTGCACCTTATCAGCCAGACCAATATTAGGCCTCTGACCCTGTTCAGTGGGTTGGATTGGTGGTCTCCAAAAAGATATGTCCACATCAAATCCCTGGAAGCTGTAAATATTGCCTTATTTGGGAAAAGGGTCTTTGCAGAGGTAATGAAACTAAGAATCTTGAGATGAGATCATTCTGGATTATCTGGGTGGGCCCAAAATCCAATGACAAGTATCCTTATAAGAAAAAGGCACAGGGAGATTTGAAACACACAGAGGAGAAGGCAATGTGAAGACAGAGGTAGAGATTACAGTAAGGCAGCCACAAGGGAATACCAACAGCCACCAGAACCTGGAAGAGGCAAAGAACAGACTGTCCCCTAGAGTCTTCGGAGGAACTGCAGCCCTGCCAACACCTTGAGTGCAGATTTCTGACCTATAGAAGTGTAAGAGAATAAATTCCTGCTGCTTTAAGCCACCCAGTTGTGGTAATTTTTTACATCAGCTCTAGGAAATTAATAAAACCCTTTTCAAAGTTTCCAGTCTGAGCTAATGGGGCAGGATGACCAAACATGGGCACATAATTGACTTCTGCCCACCACCATATAGTGTTCACCAGTTTCCTTTTCTCCTGATGTGTCATCCTTTGTTAGCTCTTGGGCCTCTGTCAGGTGGCAAGTCACGTAATTGTGCCTCCTGTCACCATGCAGCCAGAACGCGCCAGCAATAGCATGGTGAATTGTGGCAGAGGCTTTGTCCCTTGATGCTCTCAAAGCCACCAACCCTACTTCATGCTGCTGCTCATACTGCTGCAACTGTCAGCCCCCATTAAGGCTCCTGATACTGCCACCTAATGAAGTTGCTGGTACCATGTACCCTGATGGGCAATCTCAAGAAAATCCCTCAGTGGGGCCTGAAACACCTGGCACCAGCCTTGATAGGATTCTTCCTCCCTAGGGGCACAGGGGAACTAATAAATCCAACGTAAGCCCCCTTTCCTCTAAGGTATCTGCATGTCTGCATTGATGGAAAGGGGTGCCGTCCACTAAACCCACACACAGACCTCCTCTGATCTCAGAAGTGTTTTCTGCTCTTCTGAAATGTTCATCTTCATAAATAAAGAGAAACTTTTCCCTATGTCCCAAATGACACAACATAAAGTCTAACTGAATTTTACCTTGAGTCCACAATTTCTGCGCCAAAGCAAACAGTGAAAATGGTCAGAGGAGGCCCCACTCTTTTCTGGGGGAAGACTCAACCATGAGAGACTCAGCCACGAGGACAACCCCTCTGTCTTGGTCATCCCCATCAGCTCTGGGGCCCAGCACCCTTCAGGCAATTGAAGTCCCTCACCATCAAGCAGGATATTGCTTGAGCATTGAATCTGACAGTGAATAAAACTTGGGTGAGCCCAATCTCTGTCTCTAGTGGCCCAAAATTTCCATCCCATTGACATTAAGAAAAATAGAAGAGTCAGGCCTAGAGAAAGGAGGTATCCCTAATTTGGGAAGACCTTGAAAAGACACCATGGTCGGTGCTGCAGCTAAAGAGTCTGCCTCTACCCACTGATGTCGGCCACTCAGCCAAACCCCTTGCTAAGATATGTGCTGCCCCCAACAAGTAGGAGAACTCCTCTCTCCTACCCTCATGCCACAATCTATTGCATTGATTCTAAAGTTATATGGTAATGGACTCAGCATCAGAGAATTATTTTATTTAATTTTATTTCAACAGACTTATTGAACCATAACTGAGGTACAAAAAACCACATGCTTAATGTATACAATTTGATGAGTTTGGACATATGCGTACACCTGTGATGCTATCACCACAATCACGGTAATAAACACATCCATCACCTCCAAAAGTTTCCTTAGTCCCTTTCTGTGTGTGTCGTAAGAATGCTTAACATGAGATCTACCCTTTTTAACAACTGTTTAAGGGTATTGTTGATACAAGCACTATGTTGTATAACAGATCTCTAGAACCTATTCATCTTAATAACTAAAACTTTATACCCATTGAGCAACAACTCACCATTTATTCCTCTCCCCAGTCCCTGGCAACCACAATTCTACTCTCTGATTCTATGATTTAACTAATTTAGATACCTAATATAGAGGACTCATGCCGTCCTTGTCTTTCTGTACTGGCTTTTTCACACTAGCATAATGTCCTTGACATTCATTCATGTTGTCACAAATGGCAGGATTTCCTTCTTTTTTAACACTGAATAATAGTCCATTATATATATCTCACATATCTTTTATCCATTCGTCTGTTGATGGACATTTAGGTTGCTTCCACATCTTGGCTATTGTGAATAATGCTGCAATGAACATGAGAGTGCAGATCTCTTGAGATCCTGATTTCAACGCAAAATGATTTTAGACCAAAATAAAAAGAAGAACTGTTTTTACACACAGCACCCTCTCTTCTAAGGACAAAGACAGGAATCCACAAGGGCTGAAGCAGAAAAGAAATCTAAGTGAGAACAGTAATAGAGTTGCCCCTAAGCCTGGACCAAGCTTATGCTCCTGACTCCTTCTTCCCTTGGATGAGCTTTTTGCAGGAGGCTCCATGGTTGATGATGAATACAGATTACGTTGGCACACCCCACCAGTTCTCTAACTAGGTTTGAATCCAGTGGGGTGAGGTTTAAATTGAGTTACTTCAGCTACACAAGTTCTGAACAGTCCCATACAGTCTCTAGTGAAAATAAGAAACGTCCTCAATTCTGAGAACCCCTTTCTTCTAACTAAAGATAATAAGAGGCTGTATTTATTAAGCACCTATTACATGCCATCTGTGTCATAGACATTATCTCATTTCATCATTACGAGCCCCGTAGGATAAGTTTTATTATTTCTATTTTACCCACTTCTGCCGTGACACATCCTCTTATTGGAGACAAGCTACAGGCAGCCTGAAACAGGACATGAAAAATATTATGGCCGATAAACATTAGCTGTTGTAACAAGTCCTGGCCAGGGTGTGTCACAGGCTAGAAGTTTTCATTCTCTCTCAAAACACAAAGCCCACAATTAGAGGGCACCCGGTCCCTGACCATCACGCCAGCACCTGCTCCTTGGACTCTTTTCTTTAATAACCAAAACCATTTTTCCTGAGAACTCTTTGAATCCTACACAAAAGCTGAGTCTGGTACATTCTATGGGTATTTTAAGACTCAGCAATCAAGTGACTGATGGGGTGGGGAAGGGGGTGTGGAGGATGATAAGTGAGAACTCACTGGTGTTGAAAGTTTAGCAGGGCTTTGCCACAAGAATTCAACGGAAATAATAATACTCATGGTGCAGGGTATTTGTTAAAAAGTTTGATGCAGTTCCAGTTAGGATGTAGAGAGTCAGAAGAGACTACTGTTTCCACTATAACAACAAGACCAAGCCAGGTATGCTACAAAATCATAGTTTTGTAGAACCACATCAGAGAGGTGATAACATAAAGAAACCCAAATGAACTAAATTCCAGAAAGTGGCAAACTCTTCCTGGGTGAGAAGACAAAGATCCACCATAGATACGGAAAAGAGAAACCAGCTGAACTTTCAATGAACTGTTAACATCTGGGTGTAGGGTGAGGTAGTGGATCAGAATTCTTGGGGTCTCAGTCACAGGGTAAATCTGACCCCACCAACAAATTCTTTGCAGCAGGCCTTCACCAAGTTCATGGGGATGGCATTCCAAAGGCTTATAATGGGTCAGGAGTCTGAGAGAGATCCCTGTGAAATGGATGGAGACTTACCTAGTACAAGGCAGGGACCTATGCTGAGGTAGGACCAGGAGAACTGAGGAAAATCCCTCGGTGGAAAAAAAATGAGTATATAAAGAACGCTTACAAATTAACAGTTAAAAAACACAAACAACCCAAATAAGATGGGCAAAAGACCTGAACAAATATTTCACAAAAGTAAATATACAAATGGCCAATAAGTGCAAAAAGAGCTTAACATCATTTGTCATAAGAGAACTACAAAATTAAAGCCACATGAGGACCCAGACACCTTTCACAAAATCAACTCAAAATAATCATAGACATAAATGTAAAATAAAAAGCTGTAAAACTCCTAGAAGATAACATAAGAGAAAACCTAGATGACCTTGGGTATGGTGATACCTTTTTAACTATAACAGCAAAAATGCAGTCCTTGAAAGAAATAATTGATGAGCTGGATTTCATTAAAATTTAAAACTTTAATTTTTGAAGACAACATCAAGAGAATGAGAAGACAAGCCATAGACTGAGAGAAAATATTTGCGTAAGACACATCTGATAAAGGACTGCTAACCAAAAAAAATAAAGAACCCTTAAAACACAGATGACTTTAAAAATGGGCCAAGATCTTAACAGACACTTCACCAAAAAAGATATACAGATGGCAAATAGCATATGAAAAGATGCTCCACGTCATATGTCATCAGGGAAATGAAAATTAAAACAATGAGGTACTACTACACATCTATTAGAATGGCTGACAATATCAAATTCTGACAAGGATGTGGAGCACATTGCTGGTATGGATGCAAAATGGGACATCCACTTTGGAAGACAGTTTGGTTGCTTTTTACATACTCTTACATACAATCCAGCAATTGTGCTCTTTAATATTTATGCAAGGAGTTGAAAACTTACATCCACACAAAAACCAGCACACAGATGTTTACAGCAGCTTTATTCATAATTGCCAAAACTTGGAAGCAACCAAATGTCCTTCAATAGGTGAATGAATAAACAAACTGTGGTACATCCAGACTATAGAATACTATTTAGTGCTAAAAAGTAATAAACTATCAAGCCATGAAAAGACATGAAGGGAATTTAAATGCATATTACTAAGAGAAAGAAGCCAATCTGAAAAGCCTACATACTATATGATTCCAACTCTATGACCTTCTGGAAAAGGCAAAACTATGGAGACAATAGAAGGATTAGTTGTTGCCAGGGATGGGGTGGAAGAGAGTTAAATAGGCAGAGCACAGAGGATTTTTACGGCAGTGAAAACACTCTGTGTGACATTATAATGGTTGATATATGTCACTGTACATTTATCCAAACCCATAGAATGCACAACACCAAGAATGAATCCTAAGAAAAACCATGGAGTATGATGTGTCAATGTAGGTTCATCCTCAGTTAAAACTGTACCATTCTGTCCTTTCCAATTTTTATGGAGGCTCCATTACAATGATTGATTAAATCATTAGCTATTAGCAACAGATTCAACCTCCAGCCCCTCTCCCCTCCCTGGAGGTCAGGGTGGGTAGTACGGAAAGTTCCAATCCTATAATCACATGGTTGGTTTTCCTGGCAACCAGTCCCCATCCTTAGGTGCTTTCCCAAAATCACCTCATTAACATAAACTCAGGTGTGGTTGAAAGGAGTTTGTTAAGAATATCAAGACACATTTTTGGATTGGGTTGTTTGTTTTTTTGATATTGAGCTGCATGAGCTGCTTGTAAATTTTGGAGATTAATCCTTTGTCAGTTGCTTCATTTGCAAGTATTTTCTCCCATTCTGAGGGTTCTCTTTTCATCTTTTTTATGGTTTCCTTTGCTGTGCAAAAGCTTTTAAGTTTCCTTAGGTCCCATTTGTTTATTTTTGTTTTTATTTCCATTTCTCTAGGAGGTGGGTCAAAAAGGATCTTGCTGTGATTTATGTCATAGAGTGTTCTGCCTATGCTTTCCTCTAAGAGTTTGATAGTGTCTGGCCTTACATTTAGGTCTTTAATCCATTTTGAGTTTATTTTTGTGTATGATGTTAGTGAGTGTTCTAATTTCATTCTTCTACATGTAGCTGTCCAGTTTTCCCAGCACCACGTATTGAATCCAAAAATGGACAGAAGACCTAAATAGACATTTCTCCAAAGAAGATATACAGATTGCCAACAAACACATGAAAGAATGCTCAACATCATTAATCATTAGAGAAATGCAAATCAAAACTACAATGAGATATCATCTCACACTGGTCAGAATGGCCATCATCAAAAAATCTACAAACAATAAATGCTGGAGAGGGTGTGGAGAAAAGGGAACCTTCTTGCACTGTTGGTGGGAATGTAAATTGATACAGCCACTGGAGAACAGTATGGAGGTTCCTTAAAAAACTAAAAATAGAACTACCATACGACGCAGCAATCCCACTACTGGGCATATAGCCTGAGAAAACCATAATTCAAAAAGAGTCATGTACCACAATGTTCATTGCAGCACTATTTACAACAGCCAGGACATGGAAGCAACCTAAGTGTCCGTCAACAGATGAATGAATAAAGAAGATGTCGCACATATATACAATGGAATATTACTCAGCCATAAAAAGAAACGAAATTGAGTTATTTGTAGTGAGGTGGATGGACCTAGAGTCTGTCATACAGAGTGAAGTAAGTCAGAAAGAGAAAAACAAATACCATATGCTAACACATATATATGGAATCTAAAAAACAACAACAAAAAATGTTCATGAAGAACCTAAGGGCAAGACGGGGATAAAGATGCAGACCTACCAGAGAATGGACTTGAGGATATGGGGAGGAGGAAGGGTAAGCTGGGACAAAGTGAGAGAGTGGCATGGACATATATACACTACCAAATGTAAAATAGATAGCTAGTGGGAAGCAGCCACATAGCACAGGGAGATCAGCTCGGTGCTTTGTGACCACCTAGAGGGGCGGGATAGGGAGGGTGGGAGGGAAGGAGATGCAAGAGGGAAGAGATATGGGGATATATGTATATGTATAACTGATTCACTTTGTTATAAAGCAGAAACTAACACACCATTGTAAAGCAGTTATACTCCAATAAAGATGTTAAAAATATATATATATTCAATAAAAGGGGCAAGGATTGTCAGTGGAAAAAAAAAGAATATCAAGACAACTTTATTGCTCTTATCACTTAGGAGTTCTGTGCCAGAATTGGGGACAAAGACCAAATATATATTTCTTATCATAAGTCAGAACATCACAGGTGACTTCGGGAGTTTCATGAACTCCCTGAAAATGTATGAAGAATATTACATATATATGTGCTTGGGACAGGGGAGGAGAAGGGGTGTCCTTAGCTTTCATCAGATTTCCCAAGAAGTTTGTGACCTTTTTGCAAGAGGTTTAAAACAAATATTCTAGCCTCTCTACCCTCTCCCTTGGCAATTTCCTATGACTTCAACTCTTTCCTAGATTCCAGTGACTCTCATACTACGTAATCTTGGACAAATTACTTAACCTCACTAAGGTCTTCATCTCTAAAATGAGAGATAATAAATTAATAAAATCTATCACACAGGGCTGTTGTGAGGGTTGTATGACATAATTACATAAGGAACTTAATGCATACCTGTTAAATAACAGACCAGGGGTCAGCGAAGTTTTTCTGTAAAGGGCCAGACAGCCCGCACCATTCCCTTGAGAAGCATTCTTTCATGCCTTTACCTCCTACCTTTTACTACCTCTGACTCCAAAACCTCTCTACTATTCTCACTCCCAGGATCTTAACTGCCTGCAGAAAAACTTCCCTTGAATGTTCTTTGAAACACAATACATCAAGAATGGAAATAATGATTTCTCTTATCAACTGAACAGCTCTCACCAAACCTAACAGCCAACCCATTAGACATTCCCTAGATATTCCAGCACTCCCATGCTTTTCTGCTTCTTCTTGGGCAATTCCCTCTGCTTCCCTTCCACTATCCACCTCTCAAGCAGCTGTTGAACTCTTACTTATCCTTCAAAACCTAGGTCAAATGTCACCACTTCTCAATGGTGTTTCCCAACATTCTCCCCACAATCAGCCACAGCAACCTTGGGAGGTGAGTTGTGCCTTTTGCACACGTATGTTGTACATTCCTTTACAGTATGTGTTATGTTTATTTGTGCACATATCTACCTACCCCACTAGAACATGAGCTCCTTGAGGGAAATATTTTTTAAAGTCAATATTAATGCAGAAATTAATCTAAATTAATGAAAACTTAATATTACAAAGAGACAATTGAAGTAAGTCATGCAAATTCTGGGTCAGATCCTGTCTTTATCTAAAATTTTGTTCATGGTGGATTTTTTATATTAATGTTGATTTTATTTTAAATACTGCACTAAAATATTATTTACCTTGATTACTGAGTTTGTTGATGCCCCTTTAAATTTGCACCCAAGGTGAGTGCCTCACTCTCCTCACCCTTGTTCTAACCCCGAATTAGTAACTAGCAGCTCTGGGATTCAAACCTGGGTGTCTCTGATTCCAAAACCATACTACTTCCACAAGTAAAAAAGATCAGGCAATATTCAAACTCTCAAAGAGTTCATAATCTGATGGCAGATAGTGACAAATAGGTGGGACAGTTACAACAGAAGTGACATCTGCCACCATGGGTGTGACTATAGAAGAGTGAGTAGCTAACCTTGCCTGAGCCCATTAGGGAAGAATCTACAAAAGAAGGAAGGCTTAAACTTAAAGGGTTTCCTTCATATGGATTATCTCACTCTCCTTAGAAGGCAGCAGCAGCTACAGTAAATTCTGGACAATTTTTCATCTCTTTACAAATTAAATGGTAACAGTCTTTTACCTTCTGTATGTTTCCCATTAGATTCTGAGCTCCTTAGGGACAAGGCTGAGTGACACACAGCAGATGCTCAGTAAGTGGGGGGTGGAATGTGAGAGTGGACCAATTAATGAAGTCGTTGGCTGTAATACTGTAGCCTCCCCATTCAGTGCACACTAAGGGAGCAGCCAGCCTCCAGCACCAGGGCGCTGCACAGAGACATTTGTGGACAGACAACAGGGACAACCACACCAATCTCTTTCCTGAGAGGCATTCTGACAGACTGTCTCGTCCCAGGGGCCTCGCCTGGGCACTAGGATGCCTGGGCAAGTGCACACACGTGGGCCCATACAACACTACCTTTGAGCAGTGCATGGAATGTGCCTCTGGATGGTATGTGCTGTGAAGAGCCTCCAGTGTCCACTGGGCAGGCAGATGGCACTGACTGGGAAGAGTCTAGTTCTGTGTCCACAGCAATGAATATACCATCTGCAGACACACTAGGCAGGGCGGGAGACACACACCAAGGAAGGATGCAGCATGTGATGAGGGCTGAATAAGCTGCTGTCAGGTCAGACTCCAGCAGAGGACAAGTGCAAGAGCCACCACTCCTTCCTTCAAGAAGGCAGCCCATCTCTGGAGAGAGTCTGATGCTCCACGTAACAAAATGTGGGACTTGAACAACTAGCTCACTTCTCTCATTTACTAAATTGGGATGAAACTTCCCACCTGGTTTTGAGGATTAAAACAGTTCAGATATAAAAATGCCTTCCCCGGTGCTCGGCACATGGTAGGTGCCCAATGCGTATTCTTGGTCTGCCTTATCAACCAGGTAAAGAAAATATGGCTCCAATCTAATTATCACTGGGGTTTCCCCAGAGCTGAAAGTGATGGCTACATGGGAAAATCTAGCAAAATCCACTTGTGCTTTTCCTTAGTGGAGTCCCAGTATAAGACCCAGCCCTGCTTCAAGTGACCACATCTAGCCAGTGTTTTCTTCATCCATGTAGTGGGCGTAATAAGAGTGGCGGGGACTGACAGCTCTTTGCAAAGCATAAAATCCATTGCAAGTTATTCATTCATGAATTGGTTGGATCCACTCTTTTAAGTCTCCTGTGGGCCAGGTGCTATGTGTCCATAGCTCACGGGGTGCTGCAACAGTTCTGTGAGGCAGACACTGAGCTCAGTGGGGTAAAGCGATGTTTAAGGCACCAAAGGCAATAAAGGGCAGAGCTAGATTTGAATCCCAGATGTGACTGGCTCCAAAGCCTCAGTTTACTCCATGACTAAGCAAGTAACTCACATGTTGAACAAGGCAGCAGATTCTGTTTGTAACAATAAAAACCATTAATTTTTTAAGCCCTGCCTCAGTGAGTCACAGGGGAGATGATATCTGCGCTTGGTTTTTGAGATCGATGCTGTGGTGCCCCTGACCCAGCAACTCTTCACTTGGTTCACATGCCTATCACCCACAAGTTCTGTTGACTGTTAAGGGATCACAGCTGCACCCTTTACCAGAGACCTGCCTGCAGCAGATAGAATCCACCTGGCCTGCCAGTGCCTGAGAGGTTATGCACCCATCCCCCACCGAACAAAAACAAAACAGGAGCAACCCTCAGTCAGTGCCTGACTGGTTCAGAGTAGAAAAGGCCTGATCCTGCCACAGGGGTGCTCTTCATGCTCCAGAGCTCCCTGTGGGATAAGGCTGAGGCAAGATTTCAGCTGAAAGTTCCTCTTTGATTGGCTTCATCCCCCCTTACCCAGTTGCCCTCACTTCCTGTAGGTTTTCCTTCTGAGAGCACTCCCTCAATAAACATAGGCAAAACTATCCCCATCTCAGGCTCTGCTTTGAGGAACCTGACCCAAGACAGTCTTAGGAATGAGGAGGAATGTGTTTAATTAAGAAAAAAGGGAAGGACATTTCACTAAGAGGGAATGTCTTCAATTAAAAAAAAAAAAACAACCTATTAAGCCCCTGCTTTGTGTCAGGTACAGCACTATGCACTGAGAGAGAGGGAGAGAGAAAAAGCAATCAAAAATGCTCCCAGGGGCTTCCCTGGTGGCACAGTGGTTGAGAATCTGCCTGCCAATGCAGGGGACACGGGTTCGAGCCCTGGTCTGGGAAGATCCCACATGCCGCGGAGCAACTGGGCCTGTGAGCCACAACTATTGAGCCTGCGCGTCTGGAGCCTGTGCTCCGCAACAAGAGAGGCCGCGATAGTGAGAGGCCCGCGCACCGCAATGAAGAGCGGCCCCCGCTCGCCGCAACTAAAGCCCTCGCACATAAACAAAGACCCAACACAGCCAAAAATAAAGATAGATGCTCCTTGTCCTGGCGGGACGTTGGGAGATTAACTGGACTGGAATAGAGAGAGACTAGAGGCAGAAAAATTGGATGTAAGATGGCATTATCAAAATGACTTAATTACAGTTAGGATGTATGTTGGAAGGGAAAAGAGCATAGCATTAGAGAAAAAACAAGTAACTAAAAATGTGAAACACTTATTAGTAACATTTTTTGGAACTTTAATGCAGTCTGTTCCTGATGACTTTCCCTCTCTCCAATGAGTGTTTATTCCAGGGCTCAGGGATCTAAATAATTCTAAATCCAGTTCAACTGGGAGTGCCCCTGGTACCAGGCCCCGTGCTGGGTGCTGGTCCCTGCCCTCGAAGCACCCACAATCTGGTGGACGTATGGGACAGCTGCCCGGAGGATTCAAAAACAAGCCAGCAATAATCTTTTCTTTTAATCTTCCCCTAGCCCCATTTGTAATATTTCTCATTTAATGGGATTCTAATCCAATGTGTTATTGATGAATAGTATAATTTTGGCAAGATCAGAGAGTCCTGATAATCCAGTGCTTCTATAAAGGCTGCTGCAGTTTGAAAAGACCGTAAATTCCAACATCAGAAAGACCTGGGATCAAATCCCAGCTCGGCCTTTTGCTGGCTATTTGCCCTCAGCAAATACCTTAACCTCTTGAGCCTCATTTCCTCATCTAAAAATGAGAGCTATAATATCTATCTTTAAAAGTGTTTGAGAGAATTCAATAGGACAAGAGAAATAAAGTGTTTAGGATAGTGCCTGAATCAAAGTAGATGCTCAATAAGTAGAAGCGATTTCATTACCATTGTTTAAATCCTTCTTCAGTCATTTCCAAACGTGGACTGAGGGGAGATACTGATCTCCAGCCAGCTTCCTCATCGGACCTTTCATCTCTTGATTTGCCAATCACTGTGTCACTTGAAGGGCTACTGTTAAAAACAAATGTCATCACGTTCCATAAGAGCTGGTATGAGGTTTCTGGACAATTATTGGCTCTGGCGGGTTAAGTGGCATCTAAAAAATGCATAGGAAACATGTATCCTGGCGCAATACTCTAAGAAGTGAGCCTTTGTTCCCTCCACTGCTTTACTCTCAAAGCAAGGTTACATCTGTCCATGTTCCACAGGCCTGGGATGCCAGAGAGACACGGTCAATAGGTGGGGCCCCACAGTGGAAGAACCCAGTATCTCAGCTGCACCCAGAGGCCAGGAGCTTGGGGAAAATGGGGGCAATCAGCTCCCCAGTTGCCCGCAAGGCTGCCTCCAGGCCTGCTGCAAGGAGAGACAGAGACTGAGGAGGCCATTACTGCAGCTCCTTACTCCCAACAAGATTCTAATATCAGAGGCCTTGACATCTCTGCTATTTTAGGTCTAAGGAAGTAGGCATCTGAAATTTCAGAGCTATGGGCCATTCCCCTCATCCCCAGAAGTTCCTCAGATTGCATTCACCACCATAATGGAATAGGCCACATTATGAAGTAGCAAGTTCCATGAGGGGGGAATACAAATTCTTCCTGGGATATTATTGAGAGGAGACCACATTCCGAGAAAGAATCTCTTTCTCTCAAAGAGCTGTATTTATGGAGTCCTGAAAAGTTACAGAAGGAATTAGAACGACAATAGGGTGAGGGCCCGATCCTATGTTTCACTGACCGTCATTCCAGCAAACTTTTCCTCAGTGCCACAGGGCAGGCTGGTTTAAGGCAAACATTTTGATGCAGGGCAGGTTAGTGAAAAAAACATTCAGAGAACAAGCTCACATTCCCAAATGTTTTCACTTGTACCTGGGCAGGAACACCAAAATGGGCCCAAGGTGATATCAGGTGCCAGAGAAGCGTAAACTAAGAGTCAGGGTCTTTTCTTGTTCTGGCTGACACCAGGGCTGTATGACTTTAGACTGTCTCTAGCCCTCTTGGGCATCAGTTCCCTATGCCATAAAATAAGGCAATTGGACTAGATTACTTTAACTCAAATGTCCATCATGTGAGCCCACCTTTACTATGTTTTCTATATCAATATACACCACATCGTGATTTTGGTCATATCCACACATCATCTGTACTATTACATTTTCATATTATATTTGGTTAAAATTGCCACGTTTCCTTTTTTTCTTCCTTGAAATTGATTTTAAAAGGAAACCTGATAGAATTACCATGAATGGAAACCATTATCACTTGCCAGAACAGAAGGCAGCCATAAAAATAAATACAGTGAAAACAAAACAATGCTTTTAATTATCTCTGAAAAGTGCTGCCTTTTGAGGATGGGCTCCCTGATGTCTACTCTCTGTTTTTGAAGCAAAGAAATTAGTAAATGGTAAAGAGGTGTTAAGGATAGTCCAACACCTATTTGACACTTTTCCCTAAAAAAAAAAAAAAAAAACCTGAAAAGAGAAAAAAGACTGACAGAGACTTAAAGGTAAAAAACTTCTCTCTACAGGACTGTATCTTTATCACCTAAATTATCTCAATGCCCCTATGGTTTAGGAAACAACTGATAGTTTCTAAGGTCTTCTCCCATATTGATATGCCATTTGGGCCCTACTGTAGAGAAAGGATGATCATAATTAGTGGAAAATCTGAGTTACAGACTATCCTGAGAGAAATGACTTTCAATATCCAAATAGAGACATTGTCAGAATGTTTTCCAGTTGAAGGACCTTGAACATGCATTAACAAAACAAATGATTTGTGATTTGCCTAGTCATCATCTATTTTCAAATAAACACTTCTAAATGATTTGGCAGTGCCTAAAAAATCATTCACCCTCCTGAGTAATTTAAACAGCACTCCCCCAAAATCTTGTTTTTGCTATCAACTTGCTTAATGAAGCATTTTGTCAGGCAGTATGCAAAGATAAATTTAACCAGAACTTATGTTATCAAATTAACACAACTTCCAAATTAGTGAAGTTCAGATTAATCATGACATCAAAGAGAGTATTACAAAAACAAAATGCCAATGGATGTTTTGGCTGTATGTTCATTATGATGAATGTGTTAGATTCATACAGCAAAGCCTTCATTATAGGACTCTCCAAGGCACTCCTTTCCTTGGAACCATTTAAATGTGATAATATTTGTCTTACTTAGACATATAAAATGAGGGAAGGCAATGCCCCTTAAATATCCCTGAAAGATCTTATAATAATTGACATGTCTAGGCTCTGGACTATGACAGAATATTCATTAACCTTAATTTTTTTCTTTCCTAAATTTTTGCCTTTTTGCTTTTGCTAATTCTTTATGTGATCTTGGACAAGTTCCTTCCTCTTTCTGGAATTAATTTCCCATATTTAAAAAGGAAGACGGGATGTTGGACTAGGGCAGAAGTCAGCAAACTTTTTCTGTAAACAGCCAGATAGTAAAGATTTTCAGCTTTGTACACCATATGGTCTCTGTTGTAACTACTCATTTAGTCTTTGTAGCAAGAAAACAGCCACAGGCAACATGTAAACAAATGAGCATGGCTGTGTCCCAATAAAACTTTATTTACAGAAACAGATGGTGGGCCACATTTGGCCCACTGGCCTATAGTTTGCCTTCCCTAGGCTCAAGGATCTCTAACTTCTGGCCCTGATATTGTTTTTATCTAGAAGGGAAGGAAGTTGCCAAGGTCTGTCATTTGACAGAGCCAGGATTAAAACCCGGGTCTCTGATTTTTAAGTCTAGGATCATTCCTCCATAGCAGACTAATCAATCAAGAAACTTGTAGCTACATGATAAAGCAAAAAGTGCTGTCATAGAGAATAGGAAGAATTTCTGTTACCATTTCAAGCATAATTACTTTAAAGTTACTTTAGCAGCGAGTCATTAGGTTCCATGATGAAGGTGGCGTTGTGTTCCCCATTGCCAAGAAATGTATCAGATTGTAAGAGAAAAACTCAAGAAGGCTGAATGAGAGCAGGAAAGCAGATCTAAATATTCATCAAAGTCCCACAGTGAAAAGGAAACTATTTCCTCTTCACCTCACATGTGCACAGCATTACATAGTTTATTACAAAACACTTTCATATCTGTTATTTGATTTCATCCTCACAATATCTCTGTGAGGTGGGATTCATTGCTTTAATGTTCTTCCCAGTCTCAGTCAGGTAAGCCAAGCACTTCCCGCCCAGTGGTTTCAGTCTTATTCTCCCCATTCTACAAACAAAAACTGAAGTAACCAGCTTGGAGGTCAAACAGCTGGAGAGGTAACAAGAGTCCAAAGTCAAACACAAATCAGCCTGATTCAAAATCCACAATTCTGGCATCTCATCAGGCTGCCTCTCCTTAAGGACAGAAAACACTTGGTATAGTACATAGCATATTGGGGACTTCAAATTTTAATGAATAGGATAGGATAGGGTAGGATAGGATAGGATAGGACAGACAAAACAGAACAGAAAGCATTTTCCCCTAGACAACAAAAATTAGGATAATAGAGAAGCTGTAGTTTAATGAATTAGATCAGTTTTTTCCCCTTTCCATTTCCCTTTCTTTTAGTTCCACCTACCCACTCCATAAAGGTGCTCTTGTAAACCTCCCTAGAGGTGCTTAAAGAATTAACTGAATAGCATCTGAGTATCTGTAGCATCTCAAAAGAAATTCTATTAAGAACCACTATTTCAGAACTACCATATGACCTAGCAATCCCACTACTGGGCATATACCCTGAGAAAACCATAATTCAAAAAGATACATGTACCACAATGTTCATTGCAGCACTATTTACAATAGCCAGGACATGAAAGCAACCTAAATGGCCATCGACAGATGAATGGATAAAGAAGATGTGGCACATATATACAATGGAATATTACTCAGCCATAAAAAGGAACGAAATTGAGCTATCTGTAATGAGGTGGATGGACCTAGAGTCTGTTATACAGAGTGAAGTAAGTCAGAAAGAGAAAAACAAATACAGTATGCTAACGCATATACATGGAATCTAAAAAAATGGTATTGATGAACCTAGTGGCAGGGCAGGAATAAAGACACAGACATAGAGAATGGACTTGAGGACACGGGGGGGATGGGGAAGCTGGGACGAAGTGAGAGAGTAGCATTGACATATATACACTACCAAATGTAAAATGGATGGCTAGTGGGGAGCTGCTGCATAGCACAGGGAGATCAGCTTGATGCTTTGTGACGACCTAGAGGGGTGGGATAGGGAGGGTCGGAGGGAGGCTCAAGAGGGAGGGGATATGGGGATATATGTATACACATAGCTGATTCACTTTGTTGTACAGCAGAAACTAACACAACATTGTAAAGCAATTATACTTCAATAAAGATGCAAAAAAAAAAAAAAAGAACCACTATTTATTAAGTACTGACTATGAGCCAGGCACTGTGCTAGGTATTTTCCCAACATTGTCTAATTTAATCTCTAAAAGACCTCTACCAGGTGGGCAACATCAGCTCCATTGTGGGTAAGGAAACTGAGGTCCAGAGCGGTTGGGTTCCCACAGTCACAGAGGAAAGGCCAGAGCAGAGATTTGACCCTGGACCTAATTCTAAAGCTCTTGTTCTTTGTACTGTGAGGCTGCCTCTCAAGAAATAAATGGGTTTCACCTCATAGTTAGGGAGTAACTGTAACCTGGTCACAGGAGAGGTGAATCCTTACCCAGATACCCCCTAGAACATCATCTGGCGACCACCTGAGAAAGCTGTAAACCAGTGCTACTCAAAGTGATGCTACCCCAATCGGCAGCATCAGCATCACCATAACATGGGGGCTGGTTAGAAATCACATTCTCAGGCCCCACCCAGACCTACTGAATAGAATCTCTAGGGACAGGACCTGAGAATTTGTGTTGGGAATCTCTCCAGGTGATTCTGGTGCCCACCAAACACTGAGAGTTTCTGCTATACAGGCATCTCTGTGCAATCAGTGGCAACTTGAACTATTAGCCAAAGATTGGGAAAATCAGACATGGAAAAGGAATGCATCTTCCTCCAAGGATGCAGTCTCTTGTGGAATGGAGAACTGAACCCAGGAAGCTTCACTTCAGGTTCCATTCCCACAATTAGGAACTCATCCATCCTTTGCAGTGAGAATAAAGGCTGAAAATGAAAGAGGCAAATCAGAATGTTCTATGGCAAAGCCAACTCTGCCATAGGAAACTTTGGGCCCTATTTCACTCACCTTCACTACACCCTCAGTTCATCAGAGGAACTCTATCTCTGGTCAATTAGTGAATGTAAACCTCCCAACAAATCAGGGCTTGCTTTTCTCTTTGTGGTTCTTTATTGCTCGTTCATATGCATTCTCACAGTAGATATTGAAAACAAAATTACTCTCCTAGGTTTCCATCTTGGCAGTCCTTTTGCTTTTGAATAGGTTTATACTACAAAGTATGGATTACAGATGCCTGAAGAATATTTATTAACTCTAAGGGAGGAAAAAAAGTTATGAAATAAAGTAGTTATTTAAATCCAATTCTACTTACTAATAAGTCTTGCCTTATTTTCTTAAATCAACCTTAAATGTGTGGTCAAAAATATCGACTTCATTTATTTTGGAAACTTCTTAACGTTGCAAAGCAATGGCCCATAATCTCAGCATACTAACATAATCATTTTCATTTGCCCATTTCATTTCCATTTCAGGCTGTGTTTTCATATTCGTATATAATTTTGCCTGGTGGTAATTACACAGAAGTGAATTTAAGTCTTGCTTTTTTCCTGGTTAAAGTTTCAACATAAGTGAGTTTATGCATCATCTTCATGGTGATCTTTTTTTTTATTTCTTTTATCCTTTTTTAAAGATTTTTATTTTATTTTTTTATTTTTTGGATTGCACTGGGTCTTTGTTGCTACATGCAGGCCTTCTCTAGTTGAGATGCACGGGCTTCTCATTGCAGTGGCTTCTCTTCTTGCGGAGCACGGGCTTCTCTTCTTGCAGAGCACAGGCTCTAGGTGCGTGGGCTTCAGCAGTTGTGGCACACAGGCTCAGTAGTTGTGGCTCACGGACTCTAGAGCACAGGCTCAGTAGTTGTGGCGCATTGGGCTTGTTGCTCTGCAGCATGTGGGAACTTCCCAGACCAGGGTTCGAACCTGTGTCCCCTGCATTGGCAGGTCACTGTGCCCAATCATTTTAAATTCCTAGACAATGGACTCATGTGTTGGCATTTCACTTAAGCACACCACAATGGGTCAGGAAGTATTTATTGAGCTCCTACTGTGTGCCAGATGCAATTCCAGGCCCCCAGGAATCTAGCAATCAATAAGATAAAGTCTCTGCTCTCAAGAATGCAGCAGTGGACTGCTCTGGGTGGGGGTGGGGGGGATGCTTTTCCTCTTGCCTACATGAATGACACCCCTGGAGCACAGTGCACAGTCTGTGTGGATCCCACAGAGAAGATGCTTACTTGGGGCAGATCCTTTAATTCCTTTAGGGGGGTGGGTGAATGGAAATAAGGGCCAGGTGCAGGCCTAGGGATATACAGACAGTCCCTGACTTATGACGGCTCAACTTAATGATTTTTCAACTTTATGATGATGTGAAAGTGATTCGCATTCAGTAGAAACCATACTTTGAATTTTGATCTTTTCCTGCACTAGCGATATGAGGTACCATACTCTCGCATGATGCTGGGTGGTGGCAGCAAGCTGCAGCTCCCAGTCAGCCACAAAGTCACGAGGGTGAACAACTGATAAACTTAAACCATTCTGTACTCATACAACCATTCTGTTTTTCACTTTCAGTACAGTATTCAATAAATTACATGAGATACTCAACACTTTATTATAAAATAGGTTTTGTGTTAGATGATTTTACCCATCTGTAGGGTAAAGTAACTGTTCTGAGCACATTTAAGGTAAGCTGAGTTAAACTATGATGTTCGGTAAGTTAGGTATATTAAATTCATTTTCAACTTAATGATATTTTCAACTTACAGTGGGTTTACGGGGACATAATATGCTCGTGGCTGTCACTACAAATGACCAAACTGCTCCCCTAAGGCATTATACCAATCTTCACTGCTCCAGAGA
Organism: Balaenoptera musculus; assembly: GCF_009873245.2. NCBI lineage: Eukaryota > Metazoa > Chordata > Mammalia > Artiodactyla > Balaenopteridae > Balaenoptera > Balaenoptera musculus. Next base: position 91,891,026 of record NC_045790.1, read on the forward strand.
CAGCAAGCCTGCCGTTTTCAACAGAAACTCATCAGCACTGAGTGTTAACTTTTTTTTTTTTTAAATAAATGCCATTGAGTTAGTTCACAATAGTCCCTGAAGAGAAGCTATGGATTTAAATACACATGCTCCCTGGGGATCTTATTCTTCCTTCAGGTACTTCCTTTAGTATCTAAGATGATGCTATCAGATCCTGAAGGTCAGAGTTAAAATGGGACACTGATATGTCTGAATAGTCTTCCTAGAGCTAAAGGCAGGAGAAGGCTTATCCACTGAGGTTTAAGTTTTCTCTGTGGGATAACCTGGCTCTTATGTTCTATGAGAAGGAAGGAGAAGCAGTGAACAGGTTATTCCACCAATCCTTACTATCTCCTCCTCCCTAACTCTGAGAGGCAGCACACTTCTCCTCAGGAGCTGGCTCTCTCCTCTCCCTTCACTGGTCCCCTCCACAGCCTTCTCCATGCCCTCAGTAGCTCCCCACTCCCAGCCCAGACACTTCCTCCTTAGCCAGTTTTTCCCTGACTCTCTGCCTGGAAGACAGAGTTTCCCCCACCTCCCTCCTTGCTGGGGCAGGGCTCACCTGAGGCCCTTTGCTCTAGAAATGGTGAACTTCCCTTTTCACCTGGACCTCCCCTCTCAGATCCTGGAGGCCAGGACCTGCCCTTGACTTCCTACTGTCCCCAGCAGTGACACATGGCTGGCTCATGATAGATGCTCAACAGATACCTGCACAGTCCAATAAGGCAGAAGAGTCAGAAAGAGGATAAATACTCTGGAAGACTGATAGTCGATTAGAAGCCATGGTCACCACCTTGATGAGATCCTTGGCACTCTTGCAGAAGGTGAGAGACATTAGCGAGTCTTGTGTATTCTTCCCACATAATCCTAATCACTCTTTTCTTTTTATTTCAGTTATCTTTAATTCAGACCCTGCTGCTGCTCACTAAAGTTCCTCAAATCCTCATGTTATTTTGTCCCATTTTTTAACCCTACCTGAACTCCCATTTCAGAACAGAAAAAAGCATATCGTATTGCTCCTGTGTCAAAACGAAAAAGAATTTTTTTAAATCTCATATTTCATGAACACCTTATAGTAATACCTTCTTCTCAACCCTTAAAAACCACCCTGAGCAGTTGGGTGTATTGTTATCCCGTTTCACAGGTAGGGAATCGAACCTCAGAGAGGTTAAGCTATCTGCCTGGAATCTCAGCCAGGAAATGGCAGGCAGAATTGAAACCCAGGCAGGCTCTCAGTGGTGGGCTCTTTCCTTTGTACTATTGCTAAAGTCAACACCAAATGCCTGACAAATGTCAGAAAACTGAGTTCTCCTCCTAGCTTGGCCATTTACTTCCATGAGAATATTCATAACCATTGCCTTCTTGTGGCATGCTGTGCTTAGCAAATGGGAGTAAATGCTAATGCTGTCCCAACGTCACAGGACTATTAAAAACAAGAACCACGGGCCCCAAAGCTAAGCAGGAAAGCTGGAAGTCTTTGATGTGTCCTTGTGTTGCTCATCAGAACAGCCTGTTCCAAGGCATAATATCTACTTTGAGAAAGCCTCAGCATGGCTCTGAGGGCTAGGTTACAACACCATAAATCACAGTGACACTCAGTTCACAACATCTCAGTCTGCTCTTCATAACCAAATTCACACACCTCAGGTGAGTCGGAGAACTGAGCTTGTGAGCATGGCCTCTGGATTGAACAAGGAAAAATGTCACACTGGAAGGGTCTTAGAAAATACTCAGCCCAATCTCTTGTTTTACCCACAAAGAAACTGAGGCCCAAGTTTTCTGGCCCCCACTCTGACCTTCAGTCTCCCCATCTGAGGGCAGCTCATTCCTCCCTGAAGGCTCTTCCTAATTTTACCTCTGTGAGGCTAAGAAGCCCCATAAAGGCTCAAACTCAGCTCTTCAGACTGGCAGTGCCCTGCTAGAGCTCAGGGAACATGGCCAGCGACCATAAACAAAGATGGAGCAGAGAATGCTTCTAAGACAGGAAAGAGAAGGAGCCACAGCACATTTGGGGCCACAGATGGCCCTCCTTGACTGTATAAATGATAATGGAGACCAATTCCACTTCCTGTCCCACAAACAGTCCAAACATTTGGAACAAGACACAAGGTGTGAGCCAACTGTGTTAAGTGTACGCACAAGAAAATGAAGGCTAACCTATAGGTACCCAATAAAAGGGCTGGTACCCCAAATGGAGATAAGCAAAAAACAAAAAGGAGTCAATGTTTTACTAGCCAGCTACACTGTCTTAATTTTAAGGACAATAATTTGAATAGAAAAGGAATGAGGAGTAGGCCATTCACTGACTCTTAAATTAAGAGTAAACCTGCAGAGGTTGAATTGTATAGCTAGCTTTGAATGTGGAACCAGTAGAAAAATCAACCATGGGGCTCGGACGCCTCCTCGTGGCAGAGCTGGATTACTGCAGGGAGGATTCCTCTTCACCCACTTGGAGTCATTAGCTCTACCCAGGATTCACTATGATGTGGTCAATAAACATCAGCTGAGAGTCTTCCATGTACCAGCTCTGGACTATGTGCCTTCGCATACCTAATCTCACTAATGTTCACATTATGTGAATATCATTAGGCCCATTTTATAGACGATCAAAGAGAAGCTTAAAAAGCTTAAATCACTTGTCCAGAGTTCCCAAGCTAGTAAGGACCTCCAACCAAGATCTGAGAAATTCCCAGTCAGGGCTCCTTCCTTAACATCACACTGAGTACAGAGTGTTGAGGACACAGAGATGAACAAGATCTAGCCCCCTAATGGGGCTATTTGATCCATGTTCACATATTTTAACTGGCAGCAGACTGACTCATATTAAATAATCAGAATTCAGAGTCCTAAGTGCTGGTTGCACAGAGGTAGGAACTGAGTGAAATCAATGTGCTCAGGACCCCAGCACTCACTGTCTCCCCCACCCCAGGGCGTCCCTGACCAGAATCCTGGGTGGAGCAGGGGAGTTGGTGTATGAACCTCAGCTCATTAGTGGACAAGGCTTAAAGAACAGCCTCCCTTCCACCTGACACCTGGGTAAGAAATGAGGCCCTGGGTTGAATAACTGTAAAACAGACATCATTAACCAGCCTAAACCCTCAAATGCTCCAAGTCAAGGCAGAGTCGAAAGAGAGTTAACAAGGCCTCCAATTTGTCTTTTACAGTGTTTGATATGTCAGGTCAAGAAGATAGGAAACCTGTGGGAACTCCACGCAGAGAAAGTCAAGGCTGTTATTTTGGTTTGTTGACAGGAGTGACAGGTTAAGAAATGACTGTGGCCACACAAGACCTGGGCATCTATTTTTGCAAGGTACCAGAATGCCATTTTCTGTCTGGCACTGATAGCAAACCATCCCACAAGAGAGAAAAACAGTCACATATTTCTTTTGGAACTAGCCTTCTTTTATATACATGAAACTTATACTGGGGCGGTGGGGGTATCTTTTTGTGTGGATGCTTAATAAATACATTTTTATAGGAATAACATCATACCTTACACACTGTTTTACAAACTGTTTTTCACCCAAACTGTGAATAATTTCTCATATTACTTAAATACTCCTCTACCTCATTTTTTGGATAACTGTCCAGAACTCTAATTTGTAGATATATCTTAAAATATACAATTAAAAATAGAAAATGAAATTCACATGGCTTCAAATTTTTATTACAAAAATTCTTTTGTAAAAATACTCAGAGCTAAGTCTTTGTTACAGTTTCATTTTTTACATTTAAATCTGTGTGTGACATTTTTTTCTAAATACTTAGCCAGTAAGTCAGCATCTTTTATTCATGTAAGGTAGAGGTTAAGAGCATGAACTTTGGTGTTCAGTCTGGGTTCAAATTCCAACTGCAGTGTACTAAGCAGGTGACTTCAGGATGGAAGTGACTGCACCTAAATTTCATTCCCCTTGTCTGTAATAAATGAGAAGTGATAGTCCATGCCTTCTAGACCTGCTGCAGGAAGTAAATAACAGACAACAGATAATGCTCAATAAATGTTACTTATTTGTACTTTTCCCTATTAATTCAAAATACTATCTCTATCCCATTATACATATATACACACACACACACACACACACACACACACACACACACACACCTGTGTGTTTTTCTGAGGTTTTTATTCTGTTGCACTGTTCTGTCTGATTACTCTTGGACCAATAGAACACTGTTTTAATTATTTTACTTTTATAATTAGTTTCAATAAAACTGAGGTGTGCCTCTCCTCATTATACTTTTTTACATTTCTTAGCTTTTCTCATAGAATTTGAGGATCATTTTTGCCAAGTTCAAAAAAACTCATGAAAATATTTATCAAAATTTCATTAAAGTTATGGTTTTTTAATATAAAATATTCCAATCAAGAAATCACAAAATAACTCAATTTCATCCAGTCTTCTTTCATGCCTCTCTGTACCATATTATAGTTTACAAAGGCCCTGCATATTTCTCAAATTTATTCCTTTTTAAAATCTTTCCTATTGCTTTATGTTTAGGACCTTCTACCCACATTAGATTTTCCAGCTCTTTTTGATGATATTCATTCATTCATTCATTCACTCAACAAATACCTATGGAGTACCTACTATGTGCCAGGCACTGGACTAAGAGCTTAGAACATATTTGTGAATTAAATTCACACACACACATACACACCACTGCTCTTGTGGAGTTTACATTCTAGTGGAGGGAGACAGAAAATAAAAAATAAACATGATCAATAGGCAGATAACATATTTCAAAATATGTTACGTACTATGGGGAAAAAGACAAAATAAGAGGAAATCAGGAGTATTGGGGGGGGGGATGCAATGTTAAATAGAGTGGTCAGAGTAGGCCTCATTGAGAAGGTGTCTCAAAAAAGGACATGAAAAAAGTGAGATAGAGCTGTCTACAGGAAGCATTCTAAACAGAGGTCACAGTCAGTGCAAAGGCCCTGATGGGAAAGCATGGCCAGCACGGACAAACAAGGAGGCCATGTAAATAGGAAACCTAATGATATATGTATGGCTCTTTAAGGATAAGACTCAGTACTCATGCCAGTAGTGAAACCTTGGAAAAGGGAGCACCCACAAAGACATCCTTGAACTTCAAATGAGTCAGCCGTCTTGATGTCTTATGAGGTGGAACCACCTTGACTGAACCATGTGTCTCTGAACCAAAGGCCCCTCTCTTAGGCCTTGAAACTAGACCTCTCTAGGCGGGTCTCATACACTGCAGGACAATTAGAATCCCTGCTCCCTGCCTGCTAATTGCCAGCAACACATCCTGTCATTGTGACAATCAAATCAACCCCAAACTTTTTCCAAATAATTGTCAGCTGAGAAGCTCATGTGGGGCCATCAGGAATCATAATTCTAGGCAAGTCTCGCTATCCGAGTCTTGCTGGCTTATTCATGACAAGGCATACTATGTTAGTAACTGAACAGGGATTCCCTATGCTTCACATACTAGCCAGATTGGCAGGAAAACTGACATTATGCTTTAAAAATGAAGTTCAGAGAGGTGAAGAATCTTGTTCAAGGCTACACATAGCTGGTAAGTGGAGGAATCAGGATATAAGCCCAGACTTTCTGGCTCCTTTTACACATATATGATAATTTAACTCTTAACTGCTGTCCACAGAACAACAATTATACTATCAGCAATTCTAAGTTCACTCAGCTCATTTCAATTTAAATAAAAGCTTTCCACATAAAGAGAAGACAAAGGGAAAAAATGGGCCTAATCCTATGTAATTTGACATTATAAATAATAACAGCATTAATAATAACTAATGGTAATTAAGTGTGTACTAAATGCCCAGTACTGTGCTAACCAGCTTACCTGGATTTCTTACTTATACCTTTACTATATAGGTATAGTTATGATCACCCTCTCTAAAGCTTAGAGAGGTAAGCTTAGAGAAGTAACTTGCCAAGGTCATGCAGAGAGAGAGAGGTAGAGATGGGGTTTGATACCCACAGCTACTCCTTTAACCATTAGGCTATATCACCGTGAAACAGTCATGCTTCCTTACACTTCTACAGCAGCAATTAATAAACCATATGAGAATAACTTGATATATTCTACATCAGGCTTTCACACAAAACTCCAATACAATGCCTCTTTTTTTAAAATTTTCTGTACAACAAATCAGCTAGTCTAAATAACAGATCCCAGAGTGATGTCTAAAAGCTAAATTACCCCCTAATTACCTTTAGAAAAGTTGTTTGGCTGAATTTAGTAACACTTGAGAGTCACTGGTTGCCTTTTGGTAACTTTTGGCACCTAAGTTATTTTTAAAAGCAAATCACACTTAAAGCTTTTTATCTGTCAGGCCATAAAGGTTTCTTGAGTGTCAAATGAGTTTTGATGAACACTGTAGGTGAATTGTACAATGAATCCGTGTCATATGCTTTATATTTCCCCAGAAATACTATACACTGGAGTTTTAGCAACAAGGGACAAAATCTTGCCAATGTCTATCACTTTTTGCCAAACACAAAATATTTGAAAAAATCTTATACCACACTGAAACAAGTCTGAGTTTCCTCTTTTTCTACTAAGCCATTCAAGACATTTAATAGCCGGAATAAATCACAGAGTGTAAAATGTTCAAGTGGGAGAGTCACAGGAGAATCAGTTTTGGAGTTATTAAGAGCCAAATGAACAATAATACTAATGACAAATTTTACCTCTCCTAAAGCACTCTCTGCCACCCAGTTCCAATTCTGGAGTTTTATCTCAAGAGTTAGAAACCAGCTCTATCATAAGTAGAAACAGATTCTCATGGAAAAATACTCTCCAAATACGTCAGCAGACAACGCTAAGGAAGACGGAAGAAAAATAAAAGAAAATTACTCAAGAAAAAAAAAAGAGCCAAAGGGACTCGAAAGATCACTCAGCCCAATCTTATCTCAATATTTTATACGAGGGGAAAATTATATTTTCAAATGATTATACGACTTATGTGATGATTGTTTTTTAAATGATTATACAATTTGTTAGCAGCAGAAATGAGATCGCTTAATATGTTTATCTGTTTGTTCATGTATATGTAATTTTAACCCCTAACACTTCCCCAAAATTAAGATCATCAAAACAGAAAGATATCATTAGTTAAGGAAGGAAATAAATGTATCAAAAGCCACAGCTAACAGGGCTAAGAGAGTTACTATAACAAAACACTAAATGTAACTTTGCTATTTCTGGCATCCAAAGCCAAAAAGAGAGAGAGAGAAGTTATAGACTCTTATTGCCTTACAAAGATTTGTTGATTACTCTTTGTCAGGTGAGATAAGCATTTTCCTGATATTAATTTCTGGAAGGAATTTATCACTCTGTACTTCATTAGAGGGACACTGAAAATCATCCCCAGTAACACCCTCCACATTGATTCTACTAAAGGTATAGAGATTTCTTCCCATGGTCATTTATAAAAGTTAAGGCATGACATTAAACTGTTCCTCAGTGATGCTTTTTTCTTGCAGGTGACTGAGTTAGTATGGCCCAAGTATGCATGTTGATGCTGGTTGGTCTTAATTGCTATGAGGACAGAGTTTAGAATTCAGAGATGAATGGATGAAATGTCACTCAAATTTACTTCTTCAAACAGCAACAGCCCTGGCCTAGCTCTGGACAAGGGCTGGATCAGTCCTCACTGAGATATACTCTCTGGTGAGACCCAAAAGTGTTGGTTTTACTGGTTGACAGGATTCATACCCTTTGGTGGATATGTTTAACAAAATAATATAAAACAAGAAAGTGACAAAAGATCTTGAAAACTTTATGACACTGCAGTAATAACGTTCAGTAATGGCCTTCCTTACATAGTCTCTTCCCATACAGACTCAGGCTTGGCCATGTAACTTGCTTTGACCAATGAGATTTGTCCTCAGACCACCATGTGCAGAAGCCCAGACTAGCTTACTGGGGAACAAGAGACCACGTGGAACAGAGAGGAGGTGTCGCAGCTGAACAACCGATTTGTCAACGACCAGACATGTGAGTGAGGTTATCCTAGATCATCTAGGCCCAGCCAACTGGTCAGCTGACTGAAGAACTGCCCAGTCAACGACCAACTCATAAACAAAAATAAAATGGTTGTTGTTTGAAGCCATTGCATTTTGGGGTGGTATTTATGCATCAGTGCTAACTGAAACAGATACCCACTGCAAGCAAATCCTCAAGTGAGAAAGAGATTTGAAAATATATTGGTCATTTTAATCTCTAGATTAAGTGGTTCTCTGTCCCTGGTTTATAAGTGAGTGATGTTCCAACAATCTGTAGAAGTGCTGTACAGAATTCAAAATACATTTTCCCATAGAAACACTGACCAAAATGATGACTGAGTTCCTGGCCTGTCCACAAAGGTATATTTAACCAATATAAGATCTTACTTAAGAAATACATTAAGGGGACTTCCCTGGTAGGACAGTGGTTAAGAATCCACCTGCCAATGCAGGGGACACGGGTTCGAATCCTGGTCCGGGCAGATCCCACATGCCGCAGAGCAACAAAGCCCATGCGCCACAACTACTGAGCCTGCACTCTAGAGCCCACGAGCCACAACTACTGAGCCCACACAACACAACTACTGAAGCCCGCCTGCCTAGAGCCCGTGCTCCGCAACAAGAGAAGCCACCGCAATGAGAAGCCCGCACACCGCAACGAAGAGTAGCCCCCGCTCACCGCAACTAGAGAAAGCCTGCATGCAGCAGTGAAGACTCAACACAACCAAAAATTAATTACTTAATTAATTTTTAAAAAAGAAAAAGAAATACATTAAGATGTAAAAATGTTAAGCAGTTATTATAAGTAAAGTAGAAAGTGCAAATGAATAAGCAAATTTAAAATATGAATGATGGTATCTGACAAAACCAAGCTCATTTTTAGATTTTTTTCTTAATTACCTAAGCCAATGGTTTCTGTGGTAAGCAGCAACTGACATGGCTTCCAGTGATCCTCCATCCTGGTATTCATGCCATTGTATAATCCCCTCCCACTTGAGTGTCGGCTGGACCTAGTGACTTACTCCTAATGAACAGACTATGGCAAAGTGATGGGATGTCACTTCCATGATTAGGTTACAAAAGACTGACTTTCATCTTGCTGGTATTCTCTCTCTACTGCCTACTCAGCTTGCACACTTTGATGAAGCAAGCTGTCAAGTTGGAAAGATTCACATGGCAAGGAACTGAGGGTGGCCCTCTGGCTAACAGCCATAACAAACTGAAGCCCTCACTCCAAAGCCTATGAGAAATTGAATCCTGCCAACCACCATATGAGCGATCTTAAAAGCAGATCCTTCCCAAATCAGGCCTTGAGGTGAGGCGGCAGTCCAGTGAACACCTTGACTGCAGCCTTCTGAGAGATCCTAAAGCAGAGGATGTAGATAGGCCATGCCTGGATCCCTAACCCACAAAAAGTGTGACATAACAAATATGTGTTGTTTTAAGCTGCTAAATTTTGAGGTTATTTGTTAACACAACAATAGATTATATATTATGGTCTCTAAACCTGTATGGGCATCAAAATCACATGAGGAGTTTCTATGTTTTTTATGTTAAAATTTAATTTTTAAATGTTATTTTTTTCAGTTTTATAAGTAAAAATATCCTAATTATTTTTAAATTTTTCAAAAAAAAAAAAAAAACCACTTTCCTCTCCAAAAATAACCACAATATCTATTTGGAGCATATCCTTCTACATCTTTTTTATATATTGCATACTATATAATGATATCATACCATACATATTGTTCATCAACTTGCTCTTTTCACATAAAACTATGTCTGAGACCTTTCCATGTCAATGAATGCATATCTATTACATTATTCTAACCGCTTCAGAGTATTCCATAAAATGAATGAACCATAATTCATCTAATCATTTCCCTACCAAGACACATTTAAGTTGCTTCTAATTTTTTATATTATAAATAATGTTTTAGTAAATATTCTTGGACATACATGTATACAAATAAAGGATAAATACATTTTTAAAGTCAAATAGACACAGCCAAAATGTTCTCCCAAGAGGCTGCATCAATAATCACCTATTGATGCAAAATAATAGTCTAATATATAGTATTATATATTAATACATTAATAATTATTAATATAATAGTGTATAATATAAATTTCCTCACCTTTATTAATAATATTATGTTTTTGTCATTCTTGCCAATCTGATGAATAAAAAATGTTATTTCACTTTTAATCGTATTTTATTACAATCTAATAACCTTAAAAAAGCATGTGGATTTCATTTTCCTGCACACAAGTGAATCATTACCACAAGTATCATCATACAGTTCTTCCAGGACATGGGGAGTTTTTTAATTTTTATGGATAAAAGAAAAAGAAGAGATATTTTCCTCAGGTAATTTACATGTGTTGGAAGATACAGATGAAGGAAAGGAATTATTTTAAAAGATAAGTACATACGTAAACCATGGACAGTGGGAGGAGAATGGGGTGTGCAGCCTGAGGTGTGAATGGTAAGAGGTGAAATGGACAGACTGGGAGAAGTGTGGTGTTAACCTGTGAAAGATATTTGTTATCTTAAAACTGTGGACCTTGAAAATACCTATATTTGTTTCTTGGGAGTATAGTTGTCTGTATCAATGATCTATGAATTGAGTCTTCTGAAGAAATTATGTGCTCAAATAAAACCCAGTAAGAGCACCTTTTTCTTTGATATCTGAAACGAAGATGAAATATAATATTTCTAATATCACAGCAGTTCTTCAAGGTACATACTATTCTCATTTTATAGCTGGGGAAATGAGGCTTGGAGCAATGAGTAAGTTTGCCCAACTTTACAGTCAATAACCGGCAGAGCAGAGGCTTGAACCCAAGGATATCTGGTACCAACACCCTCACTCTTTCCACCAGGCTCTACTGCCTCCAAACAGTCAGAAGGACTTGGCCCTGATGCTGGTTTGTCATCATTCATGTTGTGTGATCTGGGGAATGCCATTTAAACATTTTGGACCTAGATTTCCTTCTCTTTGGAAGAATGGGGTAGTATCAGATAATCTATGGGGTTTCTTCCAAATCTAACATTCTTGGACTCTATTTACTATCTCCTGGATTACAAAGTTGAATTAGCGCCATACAGAGAGAAAGAAAGCATTCGTCTAAAGGTTAATTTAGTGTAGCAAATGGGCCTTTTAGAGACACGGTTCCAGGAAGAAATTTCTTGCTCCCTTAGGAGCAAGAAATCATAAGTTTGAGGATGGGAATCAGAGCAGGACAAGGAGGCATCTCTAGGAGACTGTTCCGGAAAGTGTGAAGTTTCAAGAAGCCTTTGACATTCAGTGGGATGAAATATGGTTCATAGTCAAGCTCATATAAGAAGAGAATGTGAGAGAGAGTTAGAAGGGAAGACTGAAAGGACTAACTTTTTGAAAGTCTGACTAAAACTCATTTAATCTACACTTGTTTTCATAGAGCCAGTTTTTCAATTACTATTATCTATTTGGAACTGTTTCCTAGAGTAAATATGAAATCTCCCCTTATGCATAGTTGGAAACTGGAAATTAAGGATGAGAAAATGATACCATGTTTAGTGTAAGAAAAAGGAAAGGCATAGATCATCTCTTTTAATGTAACAGTTTTTTCTCACTATAAAAATAATATATATATATTACAGGAAATTGGAAATAGAAATTATTTTAAAGATTTCTTAAAATTCCATCACCTCATCATATCGGTGTGTTTCGTTTTAGTTCTTTTGCTATGCAAGTGTTTTTCAAACAAAAACGGAATTCTATCACACATGCAGTGTTTAGCTTATATTTTAATTCAATATTACAAAAAGAGCGTTTTCTCAAGTCATTACAAATTCTTGAAAAATAGCATTTTTAATGGCTGTATGATGTTCTGCATTTTGGATGTGTCGTGATTTACTAAACCATTCTCCTGGTGGGGGACAGAAGACAACAAACTATATTTAAAATGGATAACCGGGGCTTCCCTGGTGGCGCAGTGGTTGAGAGTCTGCCTGCCAATGCAGGGGACGCGGGTTCGAGCCCTGGTCTGGGAGGATCCCGCATGCCGCGGAGCAACTGGGCCCGTGAGCCACAATTGCTGGGCCTGCGCGTCTGGAGCCTGTGCTCTGCAACGGGGGGGGCCGTGATGGTGGGAGGCCCGCGCGCCGCGGTGAGGAGTGGTCCCCGCTTGCCGCGGCTGGAGAAAGCCCTCGCACAGAAACGAAGACCCAATACAGCATAAATAAATAAATAAATAAATAAATAAAAGAACGTGAATTTCTAAAAAAAAAAAAAAAAAAATGGATAACCAACACAGACCTACTGTATCGCACAGGGAACTCTGCTCAATATTATGTAACAACCTAAATGGGAAAAGAATTTGAAAAAGAATAGATAAATGTATATGTATAACTGAATCACTTTGCTGTACACCTGAAACTATCACAACATTGTTAATCAACTATACTGCAATATAAAATAAAAAGTTAAAAAAAAAAAGACCACAAACTTATGTGTCAAAGAAGTGAGAGATGCCAAAGAACTCTAGGATTTAGTGTTCTAGTTACCTATTCCTATGTAACAAACTACCCCAAAACTTAGTGACTTAAAACAATGCAATTTATTTCCTTCATGAATCTGTGATTTGGGCAGGGCTTGGGTGTGGGAGGTAGCATCGGCTGGGCTGGGTCACCAGCTGGGGGCTAGAATCACCTGAAGGCTCTCTCATTTAATGTCCGGCAATTAAAGCTGGCTGTTAGCTGAGACCTTACCTGGCCCTGTCAGCTCCAATACCTAGACGCAGCTTTTCCTTGTAGCCTGGACCTCCCTACAACATAGTGGCTTGGGTTCCAAGAAGCTGTATCACATTTTCAAACCTAGCCTCAGAAGTCAGGTACATCCCTTCTGCCATACCCTACTAGCTAGAAGTGAAACTAAAGGCCATCCCACACTCAAAAGGAGTTTAGGCTCCACCTTTCGATGGGAGGAGTGTCAAAGAAATTGTGGATTTGTTTTAAAACCACCACTTTTGGGTACTCTCATAAAACCCTCACGTTGGAGTCTTTTCCTGAAGCCACACTTCTTGTCCCAGGGAGTGTGCATTCCTCTCCTACTCAGCTTAGGTCAACCTTTAGGCTTCCTGGAGGAGAGATCTGAGGACTCCACAAATGGACCTGACTCGGAGTTCACTGAGATTCTTCAATCCAGAGCCACAAAGCAGGAAGGATCTTGTCTCAGAGGTGTAAGCTTCTCCCTATCTTGCCCCACAACTATTCCTGCCACTCCACAAAGTTCCAGGTTTTAGTTCCCACTCCTCCAGGAGCTTTCTCCAGTCCTATCAAGTTAAGTTCACAGATCCAGCTGCTGGGGCAGCCATGACAGAACTTGAATCATAAGCTCATGACCCCCACTCTGCTGAGCACCATTTTTCACCCAAGCAGACCTTCCTAAGGCCCCAGGCTTCACCACACCCATGGTCAAGGTGACTCCAGCCAGCAGAGCTGTCCTCCTACAACTTCTCCTCTCTTCTCCACTAGAGGACTAGTGAGGCTGGTGAGCTGAGCCTGATCCCTAGGACAAGCTCTGCATATTCAATTCTTCCTTCTAGAGCCTTCAGACTCTTATCCTAGCCAGCAATCCCTCCCAGGGACCTGTGCAAGGACCAGATCTCTTCCCATTCCTCCCTGCAAGCAGGCAGGTGACTCAGAGTGGTGTCCAAAGGGGAAGTGCCCATCACCTCAGACTAGCTAGAACTCCTCATCTGCACCCTTTTCCCAAAGATTTCAGGCTTTGTGAGGGTCCTAAGGGGTGGGTCCTAAAGGCAGCAGATTGGGTCGGGGGGGTATGGCAAGCAGGTCTGAGGGAGAAGCCACAAACCAGGCGCAGGAGGCAGCTGGTGGAAGGAAATGGGCCAGGGGAAGTGGGGAGACATAGGCTGAGGGGAAGAGGAATAGAAAGTTTACAGAGAAGCTAAAATCTGAGGTGTATCCTGAAGGAAGAATAGAAACTATCACATCAGCATTACCACCCTTCATAATCCCAGTTTGTTTATGATATGCCAAATCTGCTTTGAACTATGCTAATAGACTTTGGTTAACTCATTTTAAAAGCTCTTCACCTCAGGAGAGGATAATTGTGAACTCTACTTTTCAAAAGTAAGCAATATAACTGGGGATTCAAACTTATAAATCCATTGGCCATAGAAGATTTTTCCTAGTCAAAAAATAAAAGCATTTGACATAAACAAAATCCAACAGCACATTAAAAGGATCATACACCATGATCAAATGGGGTTTATCCCAGGAATGCAAGGATTCTTCAATATACGCAAATCAATCAATGTGATAAACCATATTAACAAACTGAAGGAGAAAAACCATATGATCATCTCAATAGATGGAGAAAAAGCTTTCGACAAAATTCAACACCTATTTATGATAAAAACCCTCCAGAAAGTAGGCACAGAGGGAACTTACCCAACATAATAAAGGCCATATATGACAAACCCACAGTCAACATCATTCTCAATGGTGAAAAACTGAAACCATTTCCACTAAGATCAGGAACAAGACAAGGTTGTCCACTCTCACCACTATTATTCAACATAGTTTTGGAAGTTTTAGCCACAGCAGTCAGAGAAGGAAAAGAAATAAAAGGAATACAAATCAGAAAAGAAGAAGTAAAGTTGTCACTGTTTGCAGATGACATAATACTACAAATAGAGAATCCTAAAGATGCTACCAGAAAACTACTAGAGCTGATCAATGAATTTGGTAAACTAGCAGGATACAAAATTAATGCACAGAAATCTCTTGCATTCCTATACACTAATGATGAAGAATCTGAAAGAGAAATTAAGGAAACACTCCCATTTACCATAGCAACAAAAAGAGTAAAATACCTAGGAATAAACCTACCTCAGGAAACAAAAGACCTGTATGCAGAAAACTATAAGACACTGATGAAAGAAATTAAAGATGATACCAACAGATGGAGAGATATACCATGTTCTTGGATTGGAAGAATCAACACTGTGAAAATGACTATACTACCCAAAGCAATCTACAGATTCAATGCAATCTCTATCAAACTACCAATGGCATTTTTCACAAAACTAGAACAAAACATTGCACAATTTGTATGGAAACACAAAAGACCCAGAATAGCCAAAGCAATCTTGAGAAAGAAAAAAGGATCTGGAGGAATCAGGCTCCCTGTCTTCAGACTATACTACAAAGCTACAGTAATCAAGACAGTATGGTACTGGCACAAAAACAGAACTATAGATCAATGGAACAGGATAGAAAGCCCAGAGATAAACCCATGCACATATGGTCACCTTATTTTTGGTAAAGGAGGCAAGAATATACAATGGAGAAAAGACAGCCTCTTCAATGAGTGGTGCTAGGAAAACTGGACAGCTACATGTAAAAGAATGAAATTAGAACACTCCCTAACACCATACACAAAAATAAACTCAAAATGGATTAGAGACCTAAATGTAAGACTGGACACTATACAACTCTTAGAGGAAAACGTAGGCGGCACACTCTATGACATAAATCACAGCAAGATCCTTTTTGACCCACCTCCTAGAGAAATGGAAATAAGAACAAAAGTAGACAAATGGGACCTAATGAAGCTTAAAAGCTTTTGCACAGCAAAGGAAACCATAAACAAAACAAAAAGAAAACCCTCAGAATGGGAGAAAATATTTGCAGATGAAGCAACTGACAAAGGCTTAATCTCCAAAATTTACAAGCAGCTCATGCAGCTCAATATCAAAAAAACAAACAACCCAATCCAAAACTGGGCAGAAGACCTAAATAGACATTTCTCCAAAGAAGATATACAGATTGCCAACAAACACATGGAAGGATGCTCAACATCACTAATCATTACAGAAATGCAAATCAAAACCACAATGAGGTATCACCTCACACCAGTCAGAATGGCCATCATCAAAAAATCTACAAACAATAAATGCTGGAGAGGGTGTGGAGAAAAGGGAACCCTCTTGCACTGTTGGTGGGAATGTAAATTGATACAGCCACTACAGAGAACAGTATGGAGGTTCCTTAAAAAACTAAAAATATGACCCAGCAATCCCACTACTGGGCATATAGCCTGAGAAAACCATAATTCAAAAAGAGTCATGTACCACAATGTTCACTGCAGCTCTATTTATAATAGCCAGGATATGGAAGCAACCTAAGTGTCCATCGACAGATGAATGGATAAAGAAGATGTAGCACATATATACAATGGAATATTACTCAGCCATAAAAAGAAATGAAATTGAGTTATTTGTAGTGAGGTGGATGGACCTAGAGACTGTCATACAGAGTAATACCGTTTGCTAACACATATATATGGAATCTAAAAAAAAAAAAATTGTTCTGAAGAACGTAGGGGCAGGACAGGAATAAAGACGCAGATGTAGAGAATGGACTTGAGGACATGGGGAGTGGGAAGGGTAAGCTGGGACAATGTGAGAGAGTGGCATGGACATATATACACTACCAAGTGTAAAACAGATAGCTAGTGGGAAGCAGCCGCATAGCACAGGGAGATCAGCTCGGTCCTTGTGACCACCTAGAGGGGTGGGATAGGGAGGGTGGGAGGGAGATGTAAGAGGGAGGAGATTGAATGTTCCAGGAAGAAGACACACTCCCCCACATTCTACCTTTTTGTATCTCTCAGTTACAAAGAAAGTTTTACCTATTGGTCTCTGATTTTTCTAAAGTAAACCTTCAGAATATTATTTTTGGATGATTATATTTTGGATCAACTTTTTCATCCAGGAGCCTAAGAAAGCTTTTTTCTTTGAACCTTTCTTTTCTGTTTAAAAAGTTTCAGACTTCATGGTTTGGATTTCATTCCAAGTTCAGACTGCTCCGAGGCCCAGTGGGATCACAACTTGGCAAAATATATCCCTTTTCCTAAAACTAAGCAACAGTTACAAACATCTGAGCTTCCACACTGGTGCTGTTGAAAGAGCATTTTCCTATCACAAAGGCAAACCCCTGTTGGGCTGTGGGTAGAGGGAGCGAGCTGGGGAGCCAGACCCAGCTGAAACCCTTTTCATCCCCACCACCTTTTTATCCACCCCCCACCTCCCCGGATTTGCTGGGTCTGTCATTTGAGACTAAGTCATATAGACAAATTCAAAGTTCAATCAGGGACATGGACAAGAAAAGACAACAAAACACTCATTCTTCTCATCAAGATCTTTTCCCAGATTTGGGGATATTGCTTGGCACACACAGTAGGCACCCAATAAAGTTTACTGAAGAGAAAGAAAGAGAGAGAAGAGGAGAAGGGAGGGAAGGAGGGAAGGAACGAAGGAACGAAGGAACGAAGGAAGGCAAGGAGGGAGGGAGGGAGGGAGGGAGGGACGGGGAAGGGAGGGAGGCAAAGAAACAAACAAAGAAAGAAGCAAAGAAAGAGGGAGGGAAGGAGGGGGAAAGATAAAAGAGAGGGAGAGAAGGCAGAGAAAGGAAGAAGGGGAAGAAAAATATTCTGAAATGATTTGAATAAACATTTATATATGTACATATACAGTATTTTATAAGAAATTAATTATAAACAAAGCTGAGGACTTAATATGCAGCCAGCACTGTGCTAAACTGCATTACACACATTAACACAAACCTCACGATAACACCATGAGGCAAGAGCCATTATTAACCCCATTTTACTGATGAGGAAACGAAGCTTTGAGAGATTAAGTAACTTGCTCCAATCCGAAAACTAGCAAGTGTGAGGCCAGAATTTGAGTCGGATCTGATAAGAGTTTGATTCTTTCCTTTCCTCTTTCTCCTTTCTCCTTTCTTTTTTCTTTCCTCTGCTGTTCCTCCTCAGGGTCCCAGAACACTTTGCTTCTCCTTTTTTCATTCTTTATAAGGGTGATAGCCAATTCAGGTCATGGGCACACAGGTGTAAGCCTCAGCAATAAAGCAATCACATGGCTCATAGAGCTCACTCACCAGAACCTGAGTTTGCCATCTCAATAGGCTATGTGGGCTGATAAAGAGCCAGACTGGCTTGTACATGACAAAAGTGAGGGAGTAGCACTCTAGACAAAAGAAATAGTATTGCAAAGAAATAGTATTAAGGCAAGAAGGAACATTCCAGGAAATGAAAGGACCCAATATGGCTCCAGTGACATGAGCAGTGAGATCAGAGGTAGCCAGGGGCCACCATGATAAAGATTTTACCCGGAGCACAATAGAAGACCACTGAGGAGTTTTAAGCAGATGAGTAATATGGCACCATATTTTTTTTTAAATATGAGTGTTTTTTAAAAGAACACTCTAGTTACTGTGTGGAAATGGATTGGAGCCCAGTATAAGGTAACATGTGCCAAAAGTCCACATAAAAGCCCTTGACCAATCACTCAACAGGCCTTCTGACCTCTGTTTGATGCTAAGGACACCAAAATGATCCAGGTCTGATCCCTGTCCTCTAAAAGCTTTCAGTCTAGAAAAGAAGTGAGACACATAAATAAAGTACCCGGTACTGTAATAGGGGCAGTGGCGGCAGA
This sequence comes from Balaenoptera musculus, assembly GCF_009873245.2. Classification (NCBI taxonomy): domain Eukaryota; kingdom Metazoa; phylum Chordata; class Mammalia; order Artiodactyla; family Balaenopteridae; genus Balaenoptera; species Balaenoptera musculus. The sequence continues at coordinate 91,909,574 of NC_045790.1, forward strand.
AAGACCAGAGTAGGGATCAGAGGACACTCCACTAAGGAAGAAAGATTTGTTTGAGCTGGGTCTTAATGAATACAAGCTCTGCAGGTGAATAAGATGGGAAAGGCATTCCAGGCAGAGAGCACAGCATGGAGAAAAGCATGGAAGCATAAAATGGCATGCTCCATTTAGGAAAATCTGATAAAGTTCTGTATGGCCAGAGCATAGGATCAGGGTGAGAGTCAGAGAAAAGGCAGTAGTGAGGATGGTGGGGGTCTAGGGCCCAACCCCAGACCTAGAAAGACACTACGTTATCTTGCAGGGACTGTACTTTTTCTGAGGGAATGGGGAACCATGGATAATTATTGAGCAAGGAGATTTTCCTTTTAAAATGATCACTCTTGATGAGGGGTAGGGGATAGCCTAGAAGGGAGAAACACTGAGGGTCCATTATAAGGAAGAAACATAAACCATCAGTCTCTAATCAAGGTGACCTGAGATCCACTAAACATTACAATCCAGTTTTGAGCAGCTGCTCTCAGTCCACGGCTTCTCACACACCAGAGGCCACTGGGCATGCTCAGCTCAGAGCAACCTTCTCAGTCCTACTAGCAGCCAGAGAAACCCAGGAAGAGAGAGTATCCCAGGAAACCACAAAGGAGCTCTAGTGCAAACCTGACTCAGAATAAATCTAAGAGTCCTGTGTCGCTTCCACTCCATAAACCCATCCCAAGGTAGCTTTACTGTCTGCAGAGCCCCTCCAAGTTTCATCCCCTGAGGCCTCTGGGGTGGCTCATTTCCTTATCTTTCTGCTCTTTTCTAAGCTCAGTGTGGTATGGTGGAAAAAACACAATTTTTGCCCAGGAGATCAATGATTTGGATTCCAAAGTCCCAGTTCTTATTAACTAGTCTCCACCCCTCGGCCTCAGTTTCTCCATTTATAGTCCTACCTCCCTCAAAGAAGGATGAGAATGGGTTCTATAGAATCTCAAGTACCATTAAAGTAGAAGAAATCCTCCTCCTGCCTCAGAACATTTTTGTACTGGATTTTAAATTAACTGCCTGATATAGAGATGGCTGTTTCCTTCAGCCCAGAGCGTGGGTGTTCAGTCAGGACCATTGCTGTACAAACCACAGAAGTTTCCAGAAGAGCGGTTCTGGAACATGGGGCTCACCAGAGTTGTCCTAATACTTCCCCTTCAGTTCACGATGAAGACCATTTAAGCCTCATGACAAAGAAGGGACAGACCAGGTCTCTTCAACCAGGTCCTTTGCAACTCAGGTGGCTGTCCCATCTTCCAGTTCCAAGGACCCAGCTGTGTAGAACCCTGCCTTCTTGAGACAGAGATGGGCCAAGGGCAGTTCTACAAAGGGTGGTGGACTGCCCTGCAAGAAGGAAAACGGTGTCTGAGAACAACCAGGCATTGTTTGCCCTCCCCACTCGCCCCCCACCCCCTGCCCGGGGTCTGGCAGGGCTGAGCCTGAGTGGGCAGAGGAGCAGCCTGGAGGCTCTGGCAACATGGGGGGCAGCCTCTGCTGTGGGGAGGGGAGCACGGAGTTCTGTGTGACAGCTGGGCTTACAATGTGGGCATTGTTCCCTCCCCGAGTTGCATCTGTTCCCCTAAGGGTGGAGGACAGAGAAGAACAGCGTTGGGAGCAGCTGCCAGGGCCCTGGAAGAAAGCTCATGTGCTGCCTGGCTAGAGGAAAGGGAAATATTAAATGTTCCTGCGGCGGCCCACCCATAAGCCAACCTGACAAAGGTTAGAGATGCAGCAGAAAGTACAACTCCCTCTGCCACAGACCTCTCCCCACCCCAGTTTCTTTGATTCTTTCTCTTATTTCAGTCATTTCATACCATGCTGTGCTTTGCCTGCTATTGTCATTTTATTTTTTTTACTTTTTGCTATCTAAGCATTTCTTTGTACACTTCAGTTTTCCCTAAGTACCTTTCTATAACATATTATGCCTATTATATTGACCTTTAAAATCATAAAATTCAATTATGGTGCACTCAAAACCTGTGTATACTCATTACATCATTGATGATTCTATATTTTGAAAAGAAATTTGATGATATGGATCAAGAAGAGTAAATAAATGTCTGTCCCCTTTCAGCTGAAATAAACGTGTTTGAGTATGCTACGTGCTAATATTTATGTGATTTCTCATTAATCCTCACTAAAATCCTACCAGCTATGAAATAGCATAAATAAAATTTACAGGTGAGAAAACTGTAGGTCAATAACATTAAGTGATTTGACCAAGACCACACAGGTAGTAGATCAAAGATCAATCCCATGTCTTCTAACTCTAAATTCAGTGCTCCTTCCATGGTGCCAGTCTTCCCACGTCACCCAGTAATCCCACTCTGGGAGACTTATGCTGAGGAATTTTGCTTTTTAATTTTAAAATCAAAGGTAAAAAGTGTTCACTACACTGTTGAAGATAACTGGAAGCAATCTAAATATGCAACTACAAAAGAATAGTTAAGCAAATTGTGACAAATTCACTAGAAACAATATTACTCAACCATTAGAAATTAAAATTTTATAGATAACTGCAACACAGAAACTTTTCATAACTGAAAAATGTGTATGTATATTGTGATGGCAACTGTGTGCAAGTGTACCGATATAAGTAAGGACAAGCAGAGCATCTGGCAAAATGAAAGCACTGTTTACAGGAAAGTAGAATTCTGGGTAAATTTTTTCCTTAACAAGTGTTTTTCAATGCCATTATGATGTCCTTAATAATAATAAGCTTATAATATCCTTGCTGATTTTTTAATGCCAGATACACGTGCTTCCCCAAATTTTGTTTTATCTGCTGATTTAAATACATTTAATTTTGCTTTACAGAAACAAACATAAAATGAAAATTTTCTTCAAACGAAGATTTTTTAATTTCATATTTTATTTGGGTTCTTTTATAATTTATAACTTTCTCTGTGGGGATCTTAGAATATATCAAAATCAGGCCAATGTCTGTAATTGCCCCTGGCTTTGACTGCGCTAATTATGCTATAACAACCGTTTGGCGTTCAGCCACGCTGGGAAAAGAGGAAGAGACAACAGCAGAAAATAATCAGGACCTTGCCTTAGCTTCACAGCAGCCAGGGGACTTGGGAAGAAAGGTGCCTGCTCCGTCACAGGGTCACTTTCTCTCAGTGCCTCAGCTCCTCCCAGTCTCTAAAGATTTTGAGATTTCCGTTGTTTTCAGAAACTATTTGATCACAAGGAGCAGGAATCCACTTAGACTAGCTCAAATTATGTGGGAGTTGATTATTAGATTACTGAAGATACCCGAGACACCCCCAAAGCACAGGAAGTTAGCCTGGCCTTGTGGGACTTGGCAAGCCATGGAACCCAGGACTTGGGCTCTGCTTCTTTCTCCCTTCTCTCTTCTCAATCTTTCTCTCTCTCCCTCCCCACTTCCCTTTTCTCTCTGGCCTGGATCCTGCTCCTCACTCAACAACTCACAGGAGATGCAGGCCCAGTCAGCCACCCCTTTATAAGATTCTGATACCAGCATTTTCCTCACTTTCTCAGGCCCAGCTTCCTCTGCTCCCTCCCCCACTCTTGCCTCATCCCCTCTGAAAACATCAGGTTCTGTCACAATAAACAGGGTCCCAGTCTAACAAGAACAAAGATTTAGCATGAAGAATGCTCAGTGCAAACCCCAAAGGGGAGGTGGTTGGTCAAGGAGGCTAATACAAGGACACCCATCCTACCAGAAGAAACCAAGATTGGGCAAAAAGTCAGGAGCTGATAAAATACCCAGGGCAACAATTTAGGGGAAAGAAAAACAATATTTATCCTCAAAGTAAACAGCAAAATAAGTCAGTAAACTGAACATGGTCATGGTTAAGTTGGTGGCAAGAGTTCTTAGGGTGTGCTGGCCTGAGGCTGCAGTGCTAGGGATACCATACGATGCTGACTTTGCCAGCTCAGACTTCAGCAAAGAGGTAAAAGCAATAAAAAGGGAAACATGGGTATATATTAGACAGCATCAAATGAGCAAAGATGACAAAACTGGAGCTAGGAAACTTGACTCTGCCACTAATTTGCTAAGTTAACTTGTATAAGTCATTCTCTTCTTTGGGCCTCAGATTCCCCATCTATAATGTGAAGAGACTGAACTTAAGAACACTTGAGGCCCCTCCAGCAATGACCCTCGAGGCAGTGGTGTGCTGAAGTCAGCTCTTACTGGATCATGAAAACCGACTGTTAAGTTTGGGAGAATTTTGTGAATTTGTTGTTAAATAGCTATTATAAAAAAATTAGTTACATACATTTACAATTAAATAAATCATATTAAAACCCAAGAGTAAAAATACTCAAAACTTACCACTTCCTAATTCTTTTACTACATTTTACTATTATCTATGCCAGTGGTCAGCTAACTTTTTCTGTAAAGGGACAGATACTAAATATTTTAGGCTTTAAGGGCCACAAACAGTCTCTGTCACGTATTGTTCTATTTTTTTTTTTAAACCCTTTAAAAATGTAAAAACCAATCTTAGTTCATGGACTGCACAAAAACAGGCCCTGTGTCAGATTTGGCCTACAGGCCATAATTTGCCAACCAATGATCTATGCTCCTGAGGTTATTTAACATCTATTTCACTTACATGGTAGAAATACTATATAATTGTGTGCTACTGAGAATCTCTTCCCAACTCCATGTTCAATGATATCACATTGGCATCTTAAAATTGGCAATTGTGGGAGTATTTACACTATGGAAATGGACAAACGCTGCAAACTAGGGCTTCTTTTCTTGGAGAACCTACTGTTAAACATTTATCAGCACTCCACTGCCCTGAGGTCTCAGTGGGAGAGAATTACAGGAAACTAAAGTGCTTTACCAACTCACTCGGAAAATCCAGACAGAGAAACAGAATGAACAGGGGAAATGCAGTCCATGGACTCAGAGGAAAAGAAAGGCTGAAGGATACACACCCCTGCATCCCTGGACATGGCTTAGTCAACAGGTGGTCCCTTTACGACTACCCTCAGCATTCAGGCTTGCTTTTCTGTGCCTGAGACTTACCCTATTTTTTCTCTTCTTCACTTTGAAAAATGCTGTTTCTGTCCTTGCTGCTGCCCTGGACAGTAAGGAGAGCAGCTGAGGTCTGCCCAGAAGCTGCTAGGGACAGACCACTGTACAAAGGGTTCACGACCTGTCAGGGAGCCAAGAAGATGCCAAAGGGAAAGGGACTTTTATGTGGAACAGCCACCTCTGCTGTTCTGGTGTGGATTGGGGGCTTCTCTTAAAATAGAACAATAAGCGTGCAAGTCTAGACTAAGCAGCAATTTTGGCTTTAGGAAAAACTGATACCCAGCAGGATGAGGATAATCCAGAGAAAGTTTGTTTTCAGCAATTTGGGCTCAATTGGGCAGGAAAAGTGCCTGGCAAGGAACAAAGAAACAAGCAAAACCAGGAGTAAGTCTTCAGGGCATTTGTGAGGTGACCCTCCTATAAATTCCCAAACTGTAAACACTGCCTTTGGGGAAATGAGCTGCAGCCTTCACAGTTCTGGAAGAAATTGTCTCTGCGCCATACACCTCTCTCTAATAGCCCCAGGGAAAATCCACCCTGGGGCATTTATTTCCACCTCTCACACCCCTGCTCTGCTTCTCCCAGCTAATCAAAAGGGAAACCGATGGAAACCAAAAAAAGTAGCAATCTTACCCCCAACTCCAGTTTTCCTAATCCAAATAATAAAAAATGCGGGGGAAGTGGAAGGGAGCAGAGAGCAAGGTTTGGTGGGGGTGGCAGAAGAAGGACAGAGGTGGTTAGAGACAGCTGCATAGACAGAGGGACTCTTGAACTGACCCTTGAAGGAACAGGCAGAGAGTAAAAGGAAAGGGTATTTCAGACAAAGGCAGTGCAGCACGAAAATGCAAGATAGAGTTGTTACATTTAAAGGGGCTCAAACTCATTAGTCACAGGAGAAACTCAAGTTAAAAACCACAGTGTGAGGTAGAAAGCCACAAAGAGAACATAACTCCCACCCCAACAATAAGAAAAAGCCAGACAATCTGTAAAATCGTAACTCTCCCTTGAGCCCGTCAGAGAGATGAGGTTCACGGCAACCAGGAGAACTGAATTCCAAAGGACCTGACCATCCCCACCATAGAGAGACAAGACACAAGAGCTATTCCACCTTTTGCCAGAGTTTCCTTTGGAGGAAGAGGGTAAGAAAAGAGTTTACATTATAACAAATTCTTAAAAAGCCGGGTATGGGTTGGCATGAAGTTAAGAATCCCCGGGAGCCCCAGACACAAGAGGAGTTCACACTCCCAAACTCTTTTCCACAATCTCTACCAGGTACTCAGAAAAAGACTGAGGCAGGCAGGAGAGCTGACAGAGCTCGCATTGGCCCACTGGCACAAAACCCCACACATTTTCCAGAACGTTCTCTCATAAGAAACCAAAGCCTTGGGCTTCTCTGGTGGTGCAGTGGTTAAGAATCCGCCTGCCAATGCAGGGGACACAGGTTCGAGCCTTGGTCTGGGAAGATCCCACATGCTGCGGAGCAACAAAGCCCGTGCTCCACAACTACTGAGCCTGAACTCTAGAGCCCGTGAGCCACAACTACTGAGCCCACGTGCCACAACTACTGAAGCCTGTGCGCCTAGAGCCCGTGCTCCGCAACGAGAGAACCCACCACAATGAGAAGCCCACACACCACAATGAAGAGTAGCCCCTGCTCGCCACAACTAGAGAAAGTCTGCCCACAGCAACGAAGACCCAACACAGCCAAAAATAATTAATTAATTAATTAATTTAATTTATTAAAAAAAAAAAAAGAAACCAAAGCCTTAAGTCACTAGTGGAAAGGTAGGCAACCCTCCCACTCCCAAGGCCCAGGCAAAGATCCACTGTCTGCAGAAGGGGTAGAAACACAGTCACCTGCCTCTAAGGAAGAGGTAGGAAACCTCTCTCACCCCATGGTGACCTTTGTACTGAGTAACAAGCAACAGCACTCTTCTGCTGAGGAAGAGCAGAAAACCCTCCTGCAAACCAGTCCTTGATAATAGTTACCATTATACACCCTACCAGAATAACTAAAATTCATAAGACTGATGATGCCAAGAATTTGCAAGGATGCAGAACAACAAGAACTCTCCTGGTAAGAGTGAAAATTGATGGCACCACTTTGGAAAACTATTTGGCGCTACCTCCTAAAGATAAACCATGAGTATATCCTATGACCCAACAATCCCACTTCTAGGTATTTATCCAAGTGAAATGAGTATATATGTGAGACAATGGTATATAAAAGAGCATTCATGGCAGAATTATTTGAAATAGCCCTGAACTGTAAGCAATCAAATAATCACCAACAGTATTACATATAAGTTGTATAACTGTAGTTTCTTCAAACAGTGGGCTGAATACTATACAGCAATGATAATGAACAAACTACTGCTACCTGCAACACAAATAATCACTATGTTGGGGAAAAGAAGCCAGTTTAAAAAAAAAAATCCATGAATTCATTTATATGAAGTTCAAAAATGGGCAAAACTAATACATGGAAGAGAAATCAGATAGCAATTACCCTTTGGAGGGTAGTAAAAGGATGGGAGGAGGAGGGGGGCTTCCAGGGTCCTGGCAATGTCCTACTTCTTGATCTGTTTCTGGTTACACAGGTCCACACTGTGAAAATACATCTCTCATAAGAGAGAAGACAGAAGGCAGGTGAAAGTGGAGCCAGAACATGGAAGGGCCTTGAGGTCCAAACCAACAGGTTTAGCCTTTGCTCCACAGCAAGGAGTGCCACCAAAGCACTGTTTGTTTTTAGATAATTGTAGATTCATACACAGCTGTAAGAAATAATACAGATATATCCTATATATCCTTCATCCAGTTTCCCCCAATGTTGACATTCTCCAGACCTATAGTACAGTCTCACAACTAGGAAAATGACATTGATACAATCCACCCACCTTATTCAAATGTCACCAATTTCACATGAACTCATTTGTGTTTGAACGTGTGTTTACTTCCATGCAATTTTATCACATGCAACTACCATCACAGTCAAGATACAGAACACCCTTCTATGGAATGGTTAAACAAATGGTGTCACATCTATACCATGGAATACTACTCACCAGTAACAGGAAACAAACTGATACACACACAGGGAACTAAGCCTAGTGGGAAAAAAGCCTATCTAAAAAGGTTACAGAGAGGACAGACAGCACATGCAAGAAGAACTACAATTCTGCAGCCTGTGGAAGGAAAACCACATTCACAGACAGACAGACAAAATGAAAAGGCAGAGGACTTTGTACCAGATGAAGGAACAAGATAAGACCCCAGAAAAACAACTAAATGAAGTGGAGATAGGCAACCTTCCAGAAAAAGAATTCAGAATAATGATAGTGAAGATGATCCAGGACCTCGGAAAAAGAATGGAGGCAAAGATCGAGAAGATGCAAGAAATGTTTAACAAACACCTAGAAGAATTAAAGAACAAACTCTTAGAAGAATTAAAGAACAAACAAACAGAGATGAACAATACAATAACTGAAATGAAAACTACACTAGAAGGAATCAATAGCAGAATAACTGAGGCAGAAGAACGGATAAGTGACCTGGAAGACAGAATGGTGGAATTCACTGCCGTGGAACAGAATAAAGAAAAAAGAATGAAAAGAAATGAAGACAGCCTAAGAGACCTCTGGGACAATATTAAACGCAACAATATTTGCATTATAGGGGTCCCAGAGGAAAAGAGAGAGAGAAAGGACCCGAGAAAATATTTCAAGAGATCATAGTCGAAAACTTCCCTAACATGGGAAAGGAAATAGCCACCCAAGTCCAGGAAGCACAGAGCGTCCCAGGCAGGATAAACCCAAGGAGAAACATGCCGAGACACACAGTAATCAAACTGGCAAAAATTAAAGACAAAGAAAAATTATTGAAAGCAGCAAGGGAAAAATGACAAATAACATACAAGGGAACTCCCATAAGGTTAACAGCTGATTTCTCAGCAGAAACTCTACAAGCCAGAAGGGAGTGGCATGATATATTTAAAGTGATGAAAGGGAAGAACCTACAACCAAGATTATTCTACCCAGCAAGGATCTCACTCAGATTTGACAGATAAATCAAAAGCTTTATAGACAAGCAAAAGCTAAGAGAATTCGGCACCACCAAACCAGCTCTACAACAAATGCTAAAGGAACTTCTCTAAATGGGAAACACAAGAGAAGAAAAGGACCTACAAAAACAAACCCATAACAATTAAGATAATGGAAACAGGAACATACATATCGATAATCACCTTGAACGTGAATGGATTAAATGCTCCAACCAAAAGACACAGGCTCGCTGAATGGATACAAAAACAAGAGCCATATATATGCTGTCTACAAGAGACCCACTTCAGACCTAGGGACACATACAGACTGAAAGTGAGGGGATGGAAAAAGATATTCCATGCAAATGGAAATCAAAAGAAAGCTGGAGTAGCAATACTCATATCAGATAAAATAAACTTTAAAATAAAGAATGTTACAAAAGACAAGGAAGAACACTACATAATGATCAAGAGATCAATCCAAGAAGAAGATATAACAATTATTAATATATATGCACCCAACATAGGAGCACCTCAATACATACGGCAAATGCTAACAGCTATAAAAGAGGAAATCGACAGTAACACAATAATAGTGGGGGACTTTAACACCTCACTTACACCAATGGACAGATCATCCAAACAGAAAATTAATAAGGAAACACAAGCTTTAAATGACACAATAGACCAGATAGGTTTAGTTGATATTTATAGGACATTCCATCCAAAAACAGCAGATTACACTTTCTTCTCAAGTGCACACAGAACATTCTCCAGGACAGATCACATCTTGGGTCATAAATCAAGTCTCGGTAAATTTAAGAAAACTGAAATCATATCAAGCATCTTTTCCGACCACAACACTGTGAGATTAGAAGTCAATTACAGGGAAAAAAACGTAAAAAACACAAATACACGGAGGCTAAACAATACGTTACTAAATAACAAAGAGATCACTGAAGAAATCAAAGAGGAAATCAAAAAATACGTAGAGACAAATTACAATGAAAACATGAAGATCCAAAACCTATGGGATGCAGCAAAAGCTGTTCTAAGAGGGAAGTTTATAGCAATACAAGCCTACCTCAAAAAACAAGAAAAATCTCAAAAAGACAACCTAATCTCACACCTAAAGGAACTAGAGAAAGAAGAACAAACAAAACCCAAAGTTAGAAGAAGGAAAGAAATCATAAAGATCAGAGCAGAAATAATTGAAATAGAAACAAAGAAAACAATAGCAAAGATCAATGAAACTAAAACCTGGTTCTTTGAGAAGATAAAAAAAATTGATAAACCATTAGCCAGATTCATCAAGAAAAAGAGGGAGAGGACTCAAATCAATAAAATTAGAAATGAAAAAGGAGAAGTTACAACGGACACCGCAGAACTACAAAGCATCCTAAGAGACTACTACAAGCAACTATATGCCAATAAAATGGACAACCTGGAAGAAATGGACAAATCCTTAGAAAGGTATAACCTTCCAAGACTGAACCAGGAAGAAATAGAAAATATGAACAGACCAATCACAAGGAATGAAGTTGAAACTGTGATTACAAATATTCCAACAAACAAAAGTCCAGGACCAGATGGCTTCACAGGTGAATTCTATCAAACATTTACAGAAGAGCTAACACCAATCTTTCTCAAACTCTTCCAGAAAACTTCAGAGGAAGGAACAATCCCAAACTCAATCTATGAGGCCACCATCATCCTGATACCAAAACCAGACAAAGATAATACAAACAAAGATAATTACAGACCAATATCACTGATGAATATAGATGCAAAAATCCTCAACAAAATACTAGCAAACAGAATCCAACAACACATGAAAAGCATCATACACCATGATCAAGTGGGATTTATCCCAGGAATGCAAGGATTCTTCAATATATGCAAATCAATCAATGTGATACACCATATTAACAAATTGAAGAATAAAAACCATATGATCATCTTAACAGATGCAGAGAAAGCTTTTGACAAAATTCAACACCCATTTATGATAAAAACTCTCCAGAAAGTAGGCATAGAGGGAACCTACCTCAACATAAAAAAGGCCATATATGACAGACCCACAGCAAACATCATTCTCAATGGTGAAAAACTGAAAGCATTTCCTCTAAGATCAGGAACAAGACAAGGATGTCCACTCTCGCCAGTATTATTCAACATAGTTTTGGAAGTCCTAGCCAGGGCAATCAGAGAAGAAAAAGAAATAAAAGGAATACAAATTGGAAAAGAAGAAGTAAAACTGTCACTGTTTGCAGATGCCATGATACTATACATAGAGAATCCTAAAGATGCTACCAGAAAACTACTAGAGCTAATCAATGAATTTGGTAAAGCTGCAGTATACAAAATTAATGCACAGAAATCTCTTGCATTCCTATACACTAACAAGGAAAGATCAGAAAGAGAAATTAAGGAAACAATCCCATTCACCATTGCAACAAAAAGAATAAAATACCTAGGAATAAACCTACCTAAGGAGGTAAAAGACCTGTAAAAAAAATTAAAAATAAAAAGGTTTACGTACTGTATAGTTCCATGTATATAACATTCTTGAAATGATAAAATTATAGAGATGGAAAACAGATTAGTGGTTGTCATGGGTTAGGGAAGGGGGAGAGAGAGGTAAGTAGCTTTGAAAGGGTAGCAACAAAGGCTTTTGAGCAGAGGAGGGACATGAATAGCACAGGCCAGAGAAGCTGGCTCATTTTAAGTGCCTTGGCTCTGACTTTTCAAGACTTTAACCCTCCCACCCCTCATCCATACCACCCCTACCCCCATGCCACTGCCACCCTCAGCAGCTGTCTCTTGCTGCTTTAATACCTAGTGAATTAGCAATGGCTTGGGCTTTGATTAAAGGGTCTTGTTAATAATGGGCTCTCCCCACTGGCAACCCGATATGGTATCATCTGTCCAGTAGGAAAGGGTGCTCCCCCTCTGCTCTGAGAATCCTTTTTGTTCTCCTGCAGACCTCCTAGAGAAGCTGAGAGCCCATTGACATACTTAGTGCATTAGCTGTCTTATGGGTTTGGGAGGGTTTTTTCCCCCCCCCTCTTGCTCCTGTTTCTTCCCTGGATGTTATTCTATTAAACTGTTTCAAAAACAAATCTGTTTTTACAGGGGTGGAGGGGAAGTTGGTGGTTAGTATGACATTTCTCGGTTATGTTGAAATTAGACCCATAGGAAGCCTCCAGGCACACAGTAAAGTCTGACATAATCCAGTTACAAAGGAGGATTAAGGGGGCTGATGATCTCGCACGACAGGCAACTCCCTGATATACTAATGGATGGCAGACTGGGCGCCAGAAGCCAAATAAGGAGAGAAAGTGCATTTCAGCAACACAACCAGGAAGAAAATCTATGCCCTGAGAGGCACGCCAGGCCTTTAGGAACAACCAACCCCTAAGTAAACCTTTGACTCTCCTTTGACGCTGTGAGCCAGGCACTGTGTGTCCTGCTGGGGACAGTTTCTACAGTAAAAAGACTACCTGTGAAATCAGGAGGGAAGGGCTTCTTAGAGGCAACATGTGAGCTGGGCCTAAAGAATGAATAGTTTGCCAGGTAGTAAAGGAGAGTGGAGAACAGTATCCCAGATGAAGGGGACAGCATGAGGAAAGGTACAGGCCTGGAGTAGACTGGTGTGACTGGAGAGTGTGATGTGCAGAGGGAAATAGGGGAAAATGAGGCAGGAGAAGTAAGGTGGCCAACAGATCAGGAAGAGCCTCATCTCTCATGATAAAGAACTTGGTCTTTAAGCAACAGGCAAGCATTAACAGTTTTGAAAGCAGGGGTGAGACTCAGTTATTTTAGAAAGACTACTCAAGTGGCACCATGCAAGCAAGATAAATTACAGGGGGTGAGACTCTAGTCAGAGACATAGTTAGGAGCCCGCCACTTTCTCTCATCCTCCTCGCTAAGAATGAGCCGAGGAAATGATCCCACTTCCCAGGAGATTTACATATTAAGAAGGTTTCACTGCAAGTGCTGCCTGCTCTTGTTGGGACAGGACGTGTCAAAACAAGGATCAGGCTTTTGCTGATTGAAAAAAGAAAAAAGCATTGAGCACTGCTTACAAAGGGGTGGGGGCTCCCAGCTCAAAGCTGCAGGATTCAGGCCTTTCTGAGCTTGTATGGTAGACCATCAAGGAGTTGCAGAGCAGCCTTGAGAAAGATCTAGTGCTATGTCCAGGCTGGGGAGTCAGGATGTCTGGGCACACCTGGCAAATGGGAAATGGCCTCACAGATGTCTTGGTGGGGGGCTAAGGAGCCTCCTGGGATGGAACATATCCTAAGGGAAGAAAGATCTGGTTAGGCTGTAAGAAAGTCCTAAGGGTGGGAAAATGCTGAGTTCAGCCAAGTATCTACCTCTCCAATTTGTCTCTTAACCCAGTCTCTTTTTTTTTTTTTTTTTACAGCATTTGTTATGAAAGAATAAGTTTTTTTTTAATTAATTAATTAATTTATTTATTTTTACAGCTGTGTTGGGTCTTCGTTTCTGTGCGAGGGCTTTCTCTAGTTGTGGCAAGCGGGGGCCACTCTTCATCGCGGTGCGCGGGCCTCTCACTATCGCGGCCTCTCTTGCTGCGGAGCACAGGCTCCAGACGCGCAGGCTCAGTAATTGTGGCTCACGGGCCCAGTTGCTCCGCGGCATGTGGGATCTTCCCAGACCAGGGCACGAACCCGTGTCCCCTGCATTGGCAGGCAGATTCTCAACCACTGCGCCACCAGGGAAGCCTCTCTTGACCCAGTCTTTTTGGGTTCGTGTCAGAGTCCTCTGTTGAGCAAAAGGCTATAAACAAAGATGGAAACACCTTGGAACTCAGGCATCCCTGCTTTGGGGCCCCTCTAATAGAGTGTAGCAAAGGTAGAGGTGACAGTCCTCCTCTATACACCTCTGGCACCTCTAAGGGCTTGGAGTGGCAGTCAGTGAAGAACTACATAAGTCACAGCCATTTACAGACTGATACAGAACAGTATCCCCAACCATGCCTACCTTACAGCAGCTATGCCCACCACCGGAATGGGCACACCTGCAGAGTCCTCCATGTGACACAGCATGAACACAATAACAGTAGATATGCTGTGAGCTCAAAGGAAACACACCCTAAAGAGTTGCTAGGGGCCCGGGTGGAGCCTCTGCATAGGCAGTTCAGGGGCCAAAGTAGGTTAATTTGTGTCCCACTGTGAAGGCAGGACTGCCTCACCAGAAGTTCTCACTTGTCAAGTTCTGAATGAGTGTTGTTCATACAAGGAAGTATTAATAATTGTGGGACAGTCTAATGTGAAAGAAGAATTAGAATTTAACTAGGGCAGGCAGAAAACTTTTAAGACTGCCCCCTCTGCCACAATGTGACATTATCTCCTTTAAGCTTAATCACTTTGAGTGATAGAGATATTTGTGTAATGACTTACCCAGTGTTCCTATTGTCCCCAGTTATGTAAGTGCCTCTCAATACCTCTGTTATTTCCCTATATCCCTTCTTAAGAACCAACCGACCGGTATGCAAACATTTAGGTAGCATGGGACTTTTAAGCATGTGGTCATGATGAAATCTTGGAATATCAAATGTCAGGACCAGGGCCCTGGACAAGATAGCAGGAGGAACTCTTCTGTTTAATACGTTACCATGGTGAGGGAAGATAGATGGAATTGAAAGAAATCTAGTAGAATTATTGTAATAATTCTACAGATTTTATAGTCTCTCACATTACAATAATTCTCTCTATATCTGAGTTGGGATATTGCTCTTCTTGGATGAGGGAGACACTATGTGATAAAATCTCCAAAGACTTTCCTGCTAAGACCCTCTGCTCCAAGTTACTTTGAGATCCTAAGAGCCCAATTTACTGATGGATGGGGCTTGTAGAGCAATTATAATCATCCTCTCCAATCCTAAGCTAAGAATCATGTCACAAACACATAACCCAAATATTGCAGTGCTAGATCAACAGACTGGTACACACTGGTCTTCTTTCTGCTCCTCAAACATGCCAAGTTTTTCCCCTTGCCTTCTCAACTGTTGTCCTCTTTACTGAAATACTCTAAACCCAGATCTTTGCACAAGCACCTACTTAGCATGAGGGTCTCAACTCAAATGTCACCGCCTCAGGTCAGTTGGCAATGTTCTACTTCTTGGCCTAGGTGATAGTTACAGGAGTGTGTTCACTTTGCAGAAATTCATCAAGCTGCGCACTTATGACTTGTGCACTTTTTTGTACGTATGTTATACTTCAACAAAAAAGTTTACATTGCAAAATAAGTCACCTCAAGGAAGCCTTCCCTGACCACCCCATGCTCCCTATCCTCTCACTCCCATCTTAGCCTTATTTATTGTCTTCATGGCACTATAACTGTCTCAAATTAACTTGTCTATGTTTGTGTTTACTTTTTATTTTCTGTCTCCTTTTCTAGAATGTAAGACCATGAGAGAACAATGACAATATCCATCTTGTTGCATGCCGTATCCCTAGTGTCTATAACAGTGCCTGGAAAAAGTGATCAAGAAATAATAAATAGGGGAGGGGAGAGAGAAATTAGGAGTTTGGGATTAACAGATACACACTACTATATATAAAATAGATAAACAACAAGGACCTACTGTATAGCACAGGGAACTATATTCAATATCTTATAATAAGCTATCATGAAAAAGAATCTGAAAAAGAATATATATATATGTAAATATATATATAACTGAATCACTTTGCTGTACACATGAAACTAACACGACACTGTATGTAAATTAGCTATACTTCAATTAAAAAAAAAAGAATGAATAAATGGATAAATGGGTAACAACTCTCCCCCAGCCTGTTCTGAATTATCTACATATTTAGAATGTCTCTGAATTAAGGATGAAGACATCACCTTTTGTGGTTTCAGGGATTCTCAAAATATTTGAGACCACAGTATACTCTGGTCAATTGAAGGATCAGACATTTCTTCTTCTCCCAGTGTAGCAGCAGAGACCTTGCCCTGGGGTCCCTCAGCCCTGGGACCCCTTGCAGGCTGTGTGACCTTCCCAGTCCCCCTGCTTATATATAAAGTGGTGAAAATAATCCCTACCTCAGTGGCAGTTGAGAAAACAAAATGAGAAAATAAACGTAAAGCTGCTTTTAAAGTAATGTAAGTGGAAATATAAAGCTACTTTTAAACTACTATCATCATCATCATTATTATTATTATTACTGTTATTATTATTTTAAGAATAATTCAAGGAATGGTTTTGCCTCTGGTAGAACTCATTTACTTTTGGATAGTATTAAGAATAGATGACAACAAAGAAGGATTTCCTTCCTTTTGTGCTTAAGAAAAAGGTACACTTGTATGTCTATCAAAAACAAAAAAACAGTGGCAGACTTCGAGGGAGGAGGAGGGAATTTTCCAGGGTACTGGTGATGTTCTGTTTCTTAATCTGAGTGCTGATTACGAGACTGGGTTCCATCTGCGAAAATTCAAGCTATACATATATAATTTCTATGTTTTTTCCTAAATATAATTATCTTTAATAAATAAGTTTTTCAAATATCTGACAAATTTGGTTATATCGCCATAGGCTACTGAAGAAAACCTACACTGTGTTTTTCTTTTATTCCCTCAATACTATCACATTCACAACTCTTCTGACACCAGATGTGTGAGAGTTTTTCCCACAGCAACCAATTCTGTGACAGTAGCTGGGTGCCCTACAATTTAACTCAATTCTGACGCCATCTACCTGGAGATAGCATCAGATCCCACATGTTAAGGGCTCAGTCCCACAAGATTGCCCCCCACCCAATTTCAGATGTCAATTATTTGCTAGAACAGCTCACAGAACTCAGGGAAACACTTACTTACCAGGTTATTATATTGTGTGTGTGTATGTTATTGTTTTTATTTTTTATTGGAGTATAGTTGATCCACAATGTTGTGCTAGTTTCTGCTGCACAGCAAAGTGAATAAACTACACATATACATATATCCACTCTTTTTTAGATTCCCCCCCATATAGGTCACCACAGAGTATCGAGCAGAGTTCCCTGCGCTACACAGCAGTACCCTATTAGTTATCCATCTTATATACAGTAGTGTGCACATGTCAATCCCAATCTCCCAATCCATCCCTCCATCCCCGCCGCCACCGGCCCCCCCCACTTCACCCCCCCCCACCCCCGACAACCACAAGTTTGGTTTCCACATGTGCGACTCTATTTCTGTTTTGCAAATAAGCTCCTTTGTACCAGGTTATTATATTAAAGGATATGATAAAGGACACAGATGAGCAACCAAATGAAGAGACACACAGGGCCTGGTCTGGGAGGTCCCAAGCCCAGGAGCTTCTGTCCCTGTGGAGTTGGGGTGCATCACCCTAGCAGTACATGGATGTGTTCACCAACCTGGAAGCTCTCCAAACTCCATACTTGGGGATTTTTATGGAGGACTCATTATGTAAGCATGATTGATAATTAAGTCCATTTCCAGTCTCTCTCCCCTCTCTGGAGAATGGGGGCTATGCTGAAAATTCCAAGCTTCTAATCATGGCTTAGTCTTTCTGGTAACCAGCCCCCATCCAGCAGCCCACCATGAGTCACCTAATGAAAACAAAAGATACTGCTCTCACCCAGTAAATTCCAAGAGATTTAGAAGCTCTGTGTCAGGAACCAGGGTCAAAGACCAAACAGTAAAACAAAAGATGTTCCTAGTCCTCTTATCACTTAGGAAATTGCAAGGATTTTAGGAGCTCTGTGCCAGGAACCAGGGGCAGAGACTAATATCTATATAGTTTTTCTATTATTTTTCAGCTACTAATATAAAAATATGAGATGGACTGCTACAAAGTGTCCCTAATTGCTGATAATTTTAACTGGATAGTCAGAAGGTTGCCCAGTTGGTTATAAGACTGACATGAAGGACAGGGCCCATTTTGCCAATTAACAAATTCAAATTTCTATTTATTCTACCACTGTGTAGAATCACTTATGTCCCTACTTAGGTAGAAAGTTGCTGATTACAATTCTCTGGGTCAAAATAATTGATTAACCTTGGGTCCTGCTATAATACATATGATAGAGACACATAAACACAGTGCAGAAAAGTCAAACATTTTCATTCATCTATGGTCAATGACTCTCTCATTCAGAGCCAAACCATTTGCTTAAAGCTCATAAACAATTAGAACTGAAAGCAATAATACATGTGAGGCTAATTAATTAACTTGCAAACTGATTCCCCCACAGAATGGCCAGAATTCTATAACGTTATCCTCAAAGTTTTAAGACAATTACGTTTATTAATGAAACTTTCTACTGTTAGTGCCCATTCAATTCAACACACATGTCCTGGGCCCCTGGTTGTGCTGGTCACTAAAAGGATCAAGATGAATCCAACATCACACCTCTACAGAGCCAGCCTACCGAGAAATCCTGCCCGCCAAAAAACAGTTGAACTTCAAATAACGGTAGGCATGATTAGTATTAACTGGATTTCAGTAAAACAACATGAAACTACTCATTCCCTGCTTTGTTTGTTTTAATTCAAAGTACATGTTTTTATTGCACATTTTATCATGTTTTTTTCCCAAAACAGAAACCTTTATATTGAAGTATAGTTGATTTACAATGTTGTGTTAGTTTCAGGTGTACAGCAAAGTGATTCAGTTATATATATTAAGTGTATTATATATATTATATACATATTCTTTCTCAGATTCTTTTCCATTATAGGTTATTAAAAGATACTGAATATAGTTCCCTGTACTATAGAGTAGGTCCTTGTTTTTTCTCTATTTTATATATAGTAGTGTGTATCTGTTAATCCCAAACTCCTAATTTATCCCTCCCTCTCCTTCCCCTTTGGTAACCATAGGTTTGTTTTCTATGTCTGTGAGTCTATTTCTGTTTTGTAAATAAGTTCATTTGTATCATTTTTTCAGATTCCACATATAGGTGATATCACATAATATGTCTTTCTCTACCTGACTTACTTCACTTAGTACGATAATCTCTAGGTCCATCAATGTTGCTGCAAATGGCATTACTCAATTCTTTTTTTGTGGCTGAGTAATATTCAACCGCATATATATACCACATCTTCTTTATTCATTCATCTATCAATGGACATTTAGGCTGCTCTCATGTCTTGGCTATTGTAAATAGTGCTGCTATGAACACTGGGGTGCATGTATCTTTTCGAATCAGAGTTTTCATTTTTTCCAGATATATGCGCAGGAGTGGGATTGCTAGGTCATATGGTAACTCTATTTTTAGTTTTTTAAGAAACGTGCATATGGTTCTCCATAGCAGCTGTACCAATTTACATTCCTGCCAACAGTGTAGGAAGGTTCCCTTTTCTCCACACTCTATCCAGCATTTATTATTTGTAGACTTTAATGGCCATTCTCACTGGTGTGAAGTGATAACCTTATTGTAGTTTTGGTCTGCATTTCTATAATAATCAGTGATGTTGAGCATCTTTTCATGTGCCTGTTGGCCATCTATATGTCTTCTTTGGAGAAATGTCTATTTAGGTCTTCTGTCCATTTTCTGATTGAGTTGTTTGTTTTTTTAATATTGAGCTCTATGAGCTGTTTGTATATTTTGGAAATTAATCCCTTGTCAGTTGCATCGTTTGCAAATATATCTCCCATTCCATAGGTTGTCTTTTTGTTTTGTTTCTGGTTTCCTTTGCTGTGCAAGAGCTTTTAAGTTTAATTAGGTCCCATTTGTTTATTTTTGCTTTTGTTCCCATTACTGTAGGAGACAGATCCAAAAAAATATAGCTGCGATTTATGTCAAAGAGTGTTCAGCCTATATGCTCCTCAAGAAGTTTTATAGTATCCAGTCTTATATTTAGGTCTTTAATCCATTTGAGTTTATTCTTGTGTATAGTGTTAGAGAATGTTTTAATTTCATTTTTTTACATGTAGCTGTCCAGTTTTCCCAGCACCACTTACTGAAGAGACTGTCTTTTCTCCGTTGTATAGTCTTGCCTCCTTTGTCACAGATTAATTGGCCATAAGTGTGTGGGTTTATTTCTGGGCTTTCGATCCTGTTCCATTGATCTATATGTCTCTTTTTGTGCCAGTACCATACTGTTTTGATTACTGTAGCTTTGTAGTATAGTCTGAAGTCAAGGGAGCATGATTCCTCTACCTCCATTCTTCTTGTTCAAGATTGTTTTGGCTATTTGAAGTCTTTTGTGCTTCCATACAAATTTTTAAATTTTTTGCTTGAATTCTGTGAAAAATGCTATTGGTAATTTGATAGGAATTGCACTGAATCTGTAGATTCCCTTGGGTAATATGGTCATTTTAACAATATTGATTCTTCCAATCAAAGCACACAGTATATCTTTCCATCTGTTTGTGTCATCTACAATTTCTTTCATCAGTGTCTTATAGTTTTCAGACTACAGGTCTTTTGCCTCCTTAGGTAGGTTTATTCCTAGGAATCTTATTCTTTTTGATGCAATGGTAAATGGGATTGTTTCCTTAATTTCTCTTTCTGATATTTCATTGTTAGTGTATAGAAATGCAACAGATTTCGGTATATTAATTTTATATCCTGCAACTGTACCAAATTCATTGATGAGCTCTGATAGTTTTCTGGTGGAGTCTTTAGGATTTTCTATGTATAGTATCATGTCATCTGCAAACAGTGACAATTTTACTTCTTTCCAATTTGAATTCCTTTTATTTCTTTTTCTTCTCCTTTTCTTTTTTTTTCTATTTCTTTTTCTTTTCTTGCTGTGGCTAGAAATTCCAAAACTATACTGAATAAAAGTGGTGAGAGTGGGCATCCTTGTCCTATCCCTGATCTTAGAGGGAATGATTTCAGCTTTTCACCACTGAGTATGATGTAAGTTGTGGGTTTGTCATATATGGCCTTTATTATGTTGAGGTATATTCCCTCTATGACTACTTTCTGGAGAGTTTTTTTTTACCATAAATCAGTGTTGAATTTCATCAAAAGCTTTTTCTGCATCTATTGATATGATCATACAGTTTTTATTCTTCAATTTGTTGATGTTGTGTATCACATTGATTGATTTGCAGATATTGAAAAATCCTTGCATCCCTGTGATAAATCCCACTTGATCATGGTACATGATCCTTTTAATGTATTGTTGGATTTGGTTTGCTAGTAGTTTGTTGAGGATTTTTGCATCTATGTTCATCAGTGATATTGGCCTATAATTCTCATTTTTGTGATATCTTTGTCTGGTTTTGGTATCAGGATGATGGTGGCCTCATAGAATGAATTTGGAAGTATTCCTTCCTCTGCAGTATTCTGGAAAAGTTTCAGAAGGATAGGTGTTAACTCTTCTCTAAATGCTTGGTAGAATTCACCTGTGAAGCCATCTGGTCCTGGACTTTTGTTTGATGGGAGTTTTTGGTTTTGGGGTTTTTTTTGGTTTTGGTTTGTTTTTTTTTTTTTTTTGGTTTTTGGTTTTTATGCTTTGGTTTTATTTTGGTGGGGTTTTTTTGTTTTGGGGGGGGGTTTTGTTTTTGTTTTTGTTTTTTTTTGCCACGCTGCACGGTTTGTGGGATCTTTGTTCCCCAACCAGCAACTGAACCCAAGCGCTGAGCCCTAACCACTGTACCTAAAGGGAATTCCCTGTTGGGAGTTTTTAAATTGCTGATTCAATTTCAGTACTGGTAACTGGTCTGTTCATATTTTCTGTTTCTTCCTGGTTCAGTCTTGGAAGACTGTACCTTTCTAAGAATTTGTCCATTTCTTCTAGATTGTCCATTTTATGGGCATATAGTTGCTCGTAGTAGTCTCTTATGATTCTTAGTATTTCTGTGGTGTCAGTTGTAACTTCTCCTGTTTCATTTGTGATTTTATTGATCTGGGCCCTCTCCCTTTTTTTCTTGATGAGTCTGGCTAAAAATTTATCAATTTTCTTTATCTTTTCAAAGAACCAGCTTTTAGTTTCATTAATATTTTCTATTGTTTTTTACTCTATTTCATTTATTTATGCTCTGATCTTTATGATTTCTTTCCTTCTATACCTTTGGGTTTCGTTTGTTCTTCTTTCTCTAGTTGCTTTAGGTGTAAGGTTAGGTTGTTTATTCGAGATTTTTCTTGTTTCCTGAGGTAAGCTTCTATTTACTATAAAATTCCCTCTTAGAACTGCTTTTGCTGTGTTCCACAGGTCTTGGATCATGTTTTCATTTTCATTTGTCTCTAGATATTTTTTATTTCATCTTTGATTTCTTCAGTGATCCAGTTGTTTAGTAACATGTTGTTTAGCCTCCATGTGCTGTGTTTTTTTGCTGTTTCTTCCTTGTAGTTGATTTCCAGTCTAATAGCATTGTGGTCAGAAAAGATGCTTGATATGATTTCAATTTTCTTAAATTTACCAAAGCCTGTTTTGTGGCTTAGCATGTGATCTATCCTAGAGAAACAGTCACCCAAGGCCAGGAAGCACAGAGTCTCATACAGGATTAACCCAAAGAGGAACACACCAAGACACATTGTAATCAAAAAGACAAAAATTAAAGGTAAAGAGAATATTAAAAGCAGCAAGGGAAAACCAACAAATAACATACAAGGGAACTCCCATAAGGCTATCAGCTGATTTTTCAGCAGAAACTCTGCAGGCCAGAAGGGAGTGGCATGATATATTTAAAATGATAAAAGGGAAAAATCTACAACCAAGAATACTCTGCCCAGCAAGGCTCTTGTTCAGATTTGACAGAGAAATCACAAACAGGCAAAAGCTAAAAGATTTCAGCACCACCAAACAAGCTGTACAACAAACGCTAAAGGAACTTCTCTGGGCAAAAAAGAAAAGGCTACAACTAGAAACAAGAAAATTACAAAATCAAAAAGCTCATCAATAAAAGGCAAACATACAGTAAATGCAGGCAATCATCCACACACAAAGCTAGCAGGGATGTTAAAAGACAAAAGTAGTAAAATCATCTATATCCATAATAAGCAGTTAAGGGATACACAAAACAATCAGATGTAAAATATGATATCAAAAACAGTAATTGTTACGGGAGGAGAGTACAAATGCAGGGTTTTTTAAATGCATTTGAAATTAAGAGATGAGCAACTTAAAACAATCACACAGGCTGCTGCCACCGCCACTGGCCACCTGCCTGTAGCGCCCACCCGCATCTTACTCTCACGCGCGCACACACAGCCCCGCTGGCTCACTCGCATTCAAGCAGCCTTGCTCTCCGCGGAGCCCAAGCCCAGACGTCCAGAACTGCTGCACCAACTGCTACCGGGACTGCAGGAGACGCCCTGTGGCCCAGCGTAACCCACCGCTGGCCCCCGCACCCTGGGCTCCTGCTCATGCCACCACCGGTGATGCTGAGGTAATCAGGTACCCAGAGGCTTCAGCACTGATATCTTCCCTTCTCAATGGTGTTTCTGGTGTCCACCTCAGGAGTCTCCTTGGCCAGCCCTGAAACACTTGAAAATTAAACAGAGGATCCACTGCATATATTATTCTTGAAAATTTCCATCGTATATGTTCAGAACTTTCTGAATAAGAATAAGGATTTGAAGGTACTAACAGAGCAGGGAATAAGCCAAAAGGAAAGCAGTAGATGCAGAGAGGCCACGGAGTATCCTCCAACCAGATAATCATCGCTGGAATAACTGGAAGTGTCTGAACGTAGCCGTGTGTCTGACAGGGCCTTGGTGCTCCAGCCGGGTGTCAGGCCTGAGCCTCTGAGGAAGCAGAATCAAGTTCAGGACATTGGTCCACCAGAGACCTCCCGGCCCCATGTAATATCAATTGGCGAGAGTTCTCCCAGAGTTCTCCATCTCAATGTTAAGACCCAGCTCCACTCAACGACCAGGAAACTCCAGTGCTGGACACACCATGCCAAACAACTAGCAAGACAGGAACACAACCACACCCATTAGCAGAGGTGCTGCCTAAAATCATAGTAAGTTCACAAACACCCCAAAACACACCACCAGACGCAGTCCTGCCCACCGTAAAGACAAGATGCAGCCTCATCCACCAGAATAGGCACCAGTCCCCTCCACCAGGAAGCCTACACAACCCAATGAACCAAACTTACCCACTGGGGGCAGACACCAAAAACAATGGGAACTATGAACCTGCAGCCTGCGAAAAGGAGACCCCAAACACAGTAAGTTAAGCAAAATGAGAAGACAGAGAAATATGCAGCAGTTGAAGGAGCACGGTAAAAACCCACCAGACCAAACAAATGAAGAGGAAATAGGCAGTCTACCTGAAAAAGAATTCAGAGTAATGATAGGAAAGATGATCCAAAATCTTGGAAATAGAATGGAGAAAATAAAAGAGACGTTTAACAAGGACCTAGAAGAACTAAAGAGCAAACAATGATGAACAACACAATAAATGAAACTTAAAATTCTCTAGAAGGAATCAATAGCAGAGCAACTGACGCAGAAGAACAGATAAGTGACCTGGAAGATAAAATAGTGGAAATAACTACCACAGAGTAGAATAAAGAAAAAAGAATGAAAAGAACTGAGGACAATCTTAGAGACCTCTGGGACAACATTAAACGCACCAACATTTGCATTATAGGGGTCCCAGAAGAAGAAGAGAAAAAGAAAGGGACTGAGAAAATAATTGAAGAGATTATAGTTGAAAACTTCCCTAACATGGTAAAGGAGACAGTCAATCAAGTCCAGGAAGCGCGGAGAGTCCCATATAGGATAAATCCAAGGAGAAACACACCAAGACATATATTAATCAAACTATGAAAAATTAAATACAAAGAAAAAATATTAAAAGCAGCAAGGGAAAAACAACAAATAACATACAAAAGAATCCCCATAAGGTTAAGAGCTGATCTTTCAGCAGAAACTCTGCAAGCCAGAAGGGAGTGGCAGGACATATTTAAAGTGATGAAAGGGAAAAACCTACAACCAAGATCACTCTTCCCAGCAAGGATTTCATTCAGATTCGACAAGCAAAAGCTAAGAGAATTCAGCAACACCAAACCAGCTTTACAGCAAATGCTAAAGGAACTTCTCTAGGCAGGAAACACAAGAGAAGGAAAAGACCTACAATAACAAACCGAAAACAATTAAGAAAATGGTAATAGGAACATACATATCGATAATTACCTTAAATGTAAATGGATTAAATGCTCCAACCAAAAGACATAGACTGGCTGAATGGATACAAAAAGAAGACTCGTATATATGCTGTCTACAAGAGACCCACTTCAGACCTAGGGACACATACAAATTGAAACCGAGGGGATGGAAAAAGATATTCCATGCAAATGGAAATCAAAAGAAACCTGGAATAGCAATTCTCATATCAGACAAAATAGACTTTAAAATAAAGACTATTACAAGAGACAAAGAAGGACACTACATAATGATCAAAGGATCAATACAAGAAGGAAGATATAACAATTGTAAGTATTTATGCACCCAACATAGGAGCATCTCAACACGTAAGGCAAATGCTAACAGCCATAAAAGGGGAAACTGACTGTTACACAGTAATAGTAGGGGACGTTAGCAGCGCACTTTCACCAATGGACAGATCATCCAAAATGAAAATAAATAAGGAAACACAAGCTTTAAATGATACATTAAACAAGATGGACTTAATTGATATTTATAGGACATTCCATTCAAAAACAACAAAATACACTTTCTTCTCAAGTGCTCATGGAATATTCCCCAGGATAGATCATAACTTGGGTCACAAATCAAGCCTTGGTAAATTTAAGAAAATCAAAATCATATCAAGTATCTTTTCCAACCAGAACGCTATGAGACTACATATCAATTACAGGAAAAAATCTGTTAAAAATACAAACACATGGAGGCTAAACAATACACTACTAAATAACCAAGAGATCACTGAAGAAATCAAACAGAAAATTAAAAAATACCTAGAAACACATGACAATGAAAACATGATGACACAAAACCTATGGGATGCAGCAAAAGCAGTTCTAAGAAGGAAGTCTATAGCAATACAATCCTACCTTAAGAAAAACTAAAAAGTTCAATTAAACAACCTAACCTTACACCTAGAGCAATTAGAGAAAGAAGAACCAAAAAAAACCCAAAGTTAGCAGAAGGAAAGAAATCATAAAGATAAGAGCAGAAATAAATGAAAAAGAAATTAAAGAAATGATAGCAAAGATCAATAAAACTAAAAGCTGGTTCTTTGAGAAGATAAACAAAATTGATTAACCATTAGCCAGACTCATCCAAGAAAAAAAGGGAGAAGACTCAAATCAGTACAATTAGAAATGGAAAAGGAGAAGTAACAACTGACACTGCAGAAATACAAAGTATCATGAGAGATTACTACAAGCAACTATATGCCAATAAAATGGACAACCTGGAAGAAATGGAAAAATCCTCAGAAAAGCACAACCTTCCAAGACTGAACCAGGAAGAAACAGAAAATATAAACTGACTAATCACAAGCACTGAAAATAAAACTGTGATTTAAAATCTTCCAACAAACAAAAGCCCAGGACCAGATGGCTTCACAGGTGAATTCTATCAAACATTTAGAGAAGAGCTAAAACCTATCCTTCTCAAACTCTTCCAAAATATAGCAGAGGGAGGAACACTCCCAAACTCATTCTATGAGGCCACCATCACCCTGAAACCAAAACCAGAAAAGATGTCACAAAAAAAGTAAGCTATAGGCCAATATCACTGATGAACATAGATGCAAAAATCCTCAACAAAATACTAGCAAACAGAATCCAACAGCACATGAAAAGGCTCATATACCATGATCAAGTGCGGTTTATCCCAGGAATGCAAGGATTCTTCAATATATGCAAATCAATCAATGTGAAAAAGCGATATTAACAGATTGAAGGAAAAAAACCATATGATCTTCTCAACAGATGCAGAAAAAGTTTTCGACAAAATTCAACACCCATTTATGATAAAAACCCTCCAGAAAATAGGCATAGAGGGAACTTACCTCAACATAATAAAGGCCATATATGACAAACCCACAGCCAACATCATTCTCAATGGTGAAAAACTGAAACCATTTCCTCTAAGATCAGGAACAAGACAAGGTTGTCCACTCTCACCACTATTATTCAACATAGTTTTGGAAGTTTTAGCCACAGCAATCAGAGAAGAACAAGAAATAAAAGGAATACAAATCAGAAAAGAAGAAGTAAAATTGTCACTGTTTGCAGATAACATGATACTATACACAGAGAATCCTAAAGACGCTATCAGAAAACTACTAGAGCTAATCAATGAATTTGGTAAACTAGCAGGATACAAAATTAATGCACAGAAATCTCTTGCATTCCTATACACTAATGATGAAAAATCTGAAAGAGAAATTAAGGAAACACTCCCATTTACCATTGCAACAAAAAGAATAAAATACCTAGGAATAAACCTACCTAAGGAGACAAAAGACCTGTATGCAGAAAACTATAAGACACCGATGAAAGAAATTCAAGATGATACAAACAGATGGAGAGATGTACCATGTTCTTGGATTGGAAGAATCAACATTGTGAAAATGACTATACTACCCAAAGCAATCTACAGATTCAATGCAATCCCTATCAAATTACCAATGGCATTTTTCACAAAACTAGAACAAAACATTGCACAATGTGTATGGAAACACAAAAGACCCAGAATAGCCAAAGCAATCTTGAGAAAGGAAAATGGATCTGGAGGAATCAGGCTCCCTGTCTTCAGACTATACTACAAAGCTACAGTAATCAAGACGGTATGGTACTAGCACAAAAACAGAAATGTAGATCAATGGAACAGGATAGAAAGCCCAGAGATAAACCCACACACATATGGTCACCTTATCTTTGATAAAGGAGGCAAGAATATACAATGGAGGTAAGACAGCCTCTTCAATGAGTGGTGCTGGGAAAACTGGACAGCTACATGTAAAAGAAAGAAATTAGAACACTACCTAACACCATACACAAAAATAAACTCAAAATGGATTAAAAACCTAAATGTAAGACCAGACACTATACAACTCTTAGAGGAAAACAGGCAGAACACTCTATGACATAAATCACAGCAAGATCCTTTTTGACCCACCTCCTAGAGAAATGGAAATAAAAACAAAAATAAACAAATGGGACCTAAGGAAACTTAAAAGCTTTTGCACAGCAAAGGAAACCATAAACAAAACAAAAAGAAAACCCTCAGAATGGGAGAAAATATTTGCACATGAAGCAACTGACAAAGGATTAACCTCCAAAGTATACAAGCAGCTCATGCAGCTCAATATCAAGAAAACAAACAGCCCAATCCAAAAATGGGCAGAAGACCTAAATAGACATTTCTCCAAAGAAGATATGCAGACTGCCAACAAACACATGAAAGGATGCTCAACATCACTAATCACTAGAGAAATGCAAATCGAAACCACAATGAGGTATCACCTCACACCAGTCAGAATGGCCATCATCCAAAAATCTACAAAGAATAAATGCTGGAGAAGGTGTGGAGAAAAGGGAACCCTCTTGCATTGTTGGTGGGGATGTAAATTGATATAGCCACTATGGAGAACAGTATGGAGGTTCCTTAAAAAACTAAAAATAGAACTACCATACGACCCAGCAATCCCACTACTGGGCATATACCCTGAGAAAACCATAATTCAAAAAGAGTCATGTGCCACAATGTTCACTGCAGAACTATTTACAATAGCCAGGACATGGAAGCAACCTATGTGTCCCTCGACAGATGAATGGATAAAGAAAATGTGGCACATATATACAATGGAATATTACTCAGCCATAAAAAGAAATGAAATTGAGTTATTTGTAGTGAGGTGGATGGACATAGAATCTGTCATACAGAGTGAAGTAAGTCAGAAAGAGAAAAACAAATACCATATGCTAACACATATATATGGAATCTTTAAAAAAAAAAGGTTCTGAAGAACCTAGGGGCAGGACAGGAATAAAGACGCAGACATAGGGAATGGACTTGAGGACACGGGGAGGGGGAAGGGCAAGGTGGGACAAAGTGAGAGAGTGGCATGGACATATATACACTACCAAATGTAAAATAGATAGCTAATGGGAAGCAGCCACATAGCACAGGGAGATCAGCTCGGTGCTTTGTGTCCACCTAGAGGGGTGGGATAGGGAGGGTGGGAGGGAGACTCAAGAGGGACGGGATATGGGGATATATGTATACATATAGCTGATTCACTTTGTTATACAGCAGAAACTAATACAACATTGTAAAGCAATTATACTCCAATAAAGATGTTAAAAAAAATCCCATATATATATAGACTGCTATACCAAAACTTCATGGTAACTATAAACCAAAAATCTATAATAGATATACACACAAAAAAGAAAGAGGAATCCAAACATAACAGTAATGATAGTCATCAAATCACAAGAGAAGAGAACAAAAGAAGAAAGGGGAACAAAAGACCTATGAAAACAAATCCAAAACAATTAACAAAATGTCAATAAGAACATAAATATCAATAATTACCTTAAATGTAAATGAACTAAATGCTCCAGCCAAAAGACACAGACTGGCTGAATGGATATAAAAAGAAGACCTGTATATCTGCTGCCTACAAGAGGCTCACTTCAGATCTATAGACACACACAGACTGAAAGTGAGGGGATGGAAAAAAGGTATTCCACGCAAATGGAAATCAAAAGAAAGCTGGGGTAGGAATACTCGTATCCAACAAAATAGACTTTAAAATAAAGACTGTTACAAGAGACAAAGAAGGACAGTACATAATGATCAAGGGATCAATCCAAGAAGAAGGTATAAAAATTATAAATATATGTGCACCCAACATAGGAGCACCTCAATATATAAGGCAAATATTAAAAGACATAAAAGGAAAAATCGACAGTAACACAGTAATAGCAGGGGACTTTAACACCCCACTTACATCAATGGACAGATCATCCAGGCAGAAAATAAATAAGGAAACACAAGCCTTAAGTAACACATTAAACCAAATGGACTAAATTGATATTTATAGAGCATTCCATCCGAAAGCAGTAGAATACACATTCTTTTCAAGGGCGCATGGATCATTCCTTGGTTTGTTTTTTAAGTGTTTGTTTGTTTGTTTGTTTATACATTCTTCTCTATATCCACAGTAGATCTGTCTCCTTAAATACTTCCAAGTGAACTAAAATTAAATGTGTTCTTTTATGTTTCCTGTGGAAAACAACTGGAGAAGTCTTTGGAAATAGCCCAAATTTCACCAATGCCCTAAAAGCCTTCCCAAGAATCAAAGAAACTGCTGGGAAAAATAAACACAAACAAACAAATAATTTTTTTTAAGTGGCAAATAGTTTCATTCTAACCACTCACTCAGATTCCACGGGTCTCTTCTCTAAATGGGCTAATCCTAACACAAATACCAATAACCACAACACCTAAAACAAAGACCCAAGATAGTTCATTCCTAAGGGAGTGGAGACAACAGTTTGCTTGCATCTGTATTTGCTCTAGCACTAGCAGCTAGATAAGAAAGCGGGCACCACACTCATGGTGGTTTTATGCATTTCTACTTGAAGAACTATAACATTATGTCACCTATAGTTTCCAGGCAAATGCAATAGCTGTGGCAAGTGCCTCCACCCCACCTTTCTCAATGGACATTTTCCTGCAAATAAGGTGAAAATCACATTGAACTGTGTTTTAAACACGTGAGAGGGACTTGATAAGACAGGAGAAATGCTTTAGAAAGTAAGAATGGGGCAAGCACAGATTCAAGGGAACCACTTCCCAGGAAGTTACAGCTTAAGCTCCAGAATTTGGGCAGTGGTTGGGAGCCCCCTCCAGATGCAGAATGACTTCAGAGAAGAAATGTCCAGAGAAGAAAGGAGGTTGCTGCCTACACAGAGGTTTCTGCCAGGTTCTAAATTCAATGCCTAGAAGTAACACAAATGTGTGAATTGGGCCAGGTTAAAGGGAAAAAGGAGTATAAAGGGGTGTGTAAGATGTACCCTTTTCACAGGTGTTTAAAAATATGTATTTTTAAAAGTACCTGTGAATGAAAAATTTGCCTGCCATAACAGTGAACAAAGGATGTTGCAGCCATCAAGCCACTACAGCCACTGCCCCTGAAGGTGAGCCCTGAGGGAACTCAGGATGGAGACAAACTGGGCTGCCCGCTGCCAGGCCCTCAGCCTCTGCAGCCACCCTCAACGGTGCACCCAACGGTTAGGGAACTCTGGATGGGAAAGAACTGGATACTGGCCCTAAAGAGCTAAGGTGCATATCAAAGGAATGATTTCAATGAGCCCGGACTGTTGCATCTTCCCATACATAGAAGAGCGCTAAATTCATTAACTTGAGATATCTGGTTTTCTTCAATTAATGGTAATCTTTTGATTATCTGGTATTTGTTGCAAAACTCCCTATATATCCTGTCTCCTCCCTTACCTCTTCGGAACAGTCCCTCAGAGCTATCTGAGAGGCTGTCTTCCAGGCTTGAAGTCCTCAGAAAAACCACCAAATAAAACACACTTTTCTCAACTTTTAGGTTGTGTGGGGTTTTTTCAGTTGACATACACTATGCAGAAACTGCTAGTCTTTTACCCCATATCCAAACTCCCTTCCTTAGCAATAGAACCCAATTTTTATTAAGGGCAGAAATGGCCCACTTAGGCTGGAAGACTACTTCCCAGCCTTCCTTGCAACTAAGTATGGTCATCTAACTATATTCTGGGCAATAAGACTTACTGGCAGAGAAGAAGAAAGGAGTGGCTGATGGGAGAACCAAAAGTATCTGCCCCCTTCAATAGCTTCAAGGAGCCTACACACAGTGAGAGATGGGTGCATAACACAAGTCATGGTGTGTGTTATATTCTATTGTGTACAAAAGGCTATAGGGATACAAAGTGAGAATTATTCATTCTAATGTTGAAGGTGTTTTCCTAATGTTACATAAGCAAATGGATTTCAGAGCAATGCCTAGTGACCAGCTATGTGACTTTCAGCAAATACACCACCTCTCTGAGCCTGGGTTTTCTCATATTTTAATGGAAAAATAAATCCCACCTCGCAGAACTACTGTGAGGATTCAGTGAGGTAAACTGTTTAAAGCAAACAGCAGGGAGCCAATCGTATGGTAAATAATCCAAATCTGGCATCCCCCTTTCCAGCTGTTTCTCTTAGAGAACTAAAGCCCGTGGTGCAGAGTCAGAGACTGATGCTGAGAAGCACGGGGTCTGATAAACTGTTTAAGTGCTTTCACTCCCAGAACAATTTGATAAACCATTCACTTGCACAGGGATCTTAGTTTCTGCCCTCTGACTGAAACCAGATCTTATTTGGAAAACTGGGAATTTCTTAACCATTAACAGAATGCTCATTTATTAATATGATGTTGCTCATGCCCACTGAGATACTGGAGATGTTCCCTCCCCACCACCATGCCAACCACACCCAGTGGGGAGCTAGGAAGAAGGGCATTCAAGAGCTTTTTAGTCTGTTTTTACGTGTTTGGCAAGTGTCCCATACGCTTTATTGTCTTGGTTTATGAGGCAAACTTGGCCAGGAAAATCACCCATGGCCTCCAGGAAACTGGATGATAAGGGAATAAAAACAAATCGTTCAGCATGGAGTAAGGTGTCTTTATCTGTAGTTCTCCTCCTCCACCTCCAAATTATAGGCATGTTCTCCTAGAAAAAAAATACACAGGGCCTTCCTCCAGGACTGCCCAGTATGGGATTCAAGAATCCAGCAGGGACCAATCAGGCCTCAAGTGAACAGCAACCCATTTTTATACATAACACTGTAACCATCCTTAAACCAACTTTTTCAACTGCCAATTTCAGGCTCTTATATATCAGATCAAAAACATCATCATGGGGACCTCCCTGGTGGTGCAGTGGTTAAGAATCTG
Source organism: Balaenoptera musculus (assembly GCF_009873245.2). Lineage (NCBI taxonomy): Eukaryota > Metazoa > Chordata > Mammalia > Artiodactyla > Balaenopteridae > Balaenoptera > Balaenoptera musculus. Next base: position 91,942,510 of record NC_045790.1, read on the forward strand.
CCTGCCAATGCAGGGGATACGAGTTCGATCCCTGGTCTGGGAAGATCCCACATGCCACGGAGCAACTAAGCCCGTGCGCCACAACTACTGAGCCTGCGTTCTAGAGCCCACAAGCCACAACTACTGAGCCCGTGTGCCACAACTACTGAAGCCCACATGCCTAGAGCCCGTGCTCCGCAACAAGAAAAGCCACCATAACGAGAAGCCTGCGCACCGCAACAAAGAGTAGCCCCCACTCGCCTCAACTAGAGAAAGCCCAGGCGCAGCAACGAAGACCCAACACAGCCAAATAAATAAATTAAATTAAATAAATAAATTTTTTTAAAAAAACATCATGGCAGCACCTAGACAGTGCAAAAAATGAAAATATTAATACTATTGACAAGAAGTGTGGGATTTATAAATTTAATATATTTGAGAAAAACAAAGGCACTTATTAGGGGTGTTAAAAGTGGCAAATCTTTAGTCTTAGTGGTATGTTTAGCTAGTTAACTGTATTTCCAACTGTGAATACAACTACAAAATTAAAGAGCATATATGAAATGTTGGGAAGATAACATCAGAGACTGTGGCTAAATGACAAGGTATTATTTGAGACTATAATATATTTCAGCTGTTGGGTTTATAGTCCTCACCTTATAGCATATATGTCTATTTGGGGGTGTGCTAAACTTTCACACAAGCTTTATGGAATGTCTGTGTGGATTACCCACAATCCAGCTTCTTCCATAGCCATGTCCAATCGTGTCCTACACAGTGGGATTTAGCCAAGGCAGCACAGACCCAGGTGGAGTCTCACCAGGAAGTGCCAAAACCAAGCATGTGTGGAGTCAAATAGAATCATCCCGGAAGTCAGGTCAAAACGGGGCCCAAGTCCACAAGTCCAGGAAGCCTTGAGGGTGGGAAGAAGAGTTAGGAGGTCACTCCTGCCAGACTGGCTGCTGGGACTGAGAACAGAGAGAGGACGCCTCCTCACAAAAGATCTGAACAAACCTCCATGAGCAACCACAAGAGTCTCCACTAATTTAAAGAAGCAGAAATAAGTCAGTGCCTAGTATACAGAATAGGTTGCTCCAGAAATTCCTTATTTGAAAAAATTGAGAAATTTGAACTACGATTTAGACTGCTCTGATCTAGAAATCCCTAGTTAGGAAAACACAAATTTTTTTCATGGCTAATTCTAGAGCAGTGTTGTCCAAGAGAAATATCATGCAAGCCACATTTGTCATTTTAAATTTTCTAGCCACAGTTAAATCTAAATGAAATTAATTTTAATAATAAATTTCCCTTAACCCAATATATATGAAGTATTATCATTTCAAAATGTAATCAATATAAAAATTATTAGTGACATATCTTATATTACATTTGTCATATGAAGTCTTCAAAATCCAGTGTACTTTTTACACTTACAGCACATCTGAATATGAATGCTAAATTTTCACTGCAAATACTTATCTGTATTTAGATCATAAAATTTATACCTTAAAAAACTGATTCACATACACAAATTGTTTCTAATATACTTAAAAGTTTCCCAATAACTGAATCGAGTATTTGTTCCTAGCACTGCAGGAAAAAAAATAATAATAATAAATGGCCTTACTTTCCAGGAAAAGCACAGGGGCAACAAATGCATGACCTCTACCTCATGCTTTTGCCTTCCAGATCTTATGTAAGTGCAAGTGATTGGTGGAATCTAAATTACATCTAGAACTTGAACTGCAAGGCAGGCTGGGGAAATTTTAGTCTTCTTGGTATAGGAAGATCCTAAAAAAGAGGTTGGAGTATATATTGAGGCCAATGCACCATGTCCCCATGATGTTCACTGCAACAGCATTTACGACAGCAATCACTGAATAGAAAATAGACTAAATGCACAAAAGTAAAGGGCTAGTAAAATAAAGCGTACTCTATCCAGGTAATGAAATAACATGGTCATTTTTGTTTTTGTTTTAAATATTTATTTTTTTAATTTATTTGGTTCTGCCAGGTCTTAGTTGTGGCAGGCGGGCTCCTTAGTTGTGGCATGCGTGTGGGATCTAGTTCCCTGACCAGGGATCGAACCCAGGTCCCCTGCATTGGGAGCGCGGAGGCTTAACCACTGCGCCACAAGGGAACTCCCACATGGTCATTTTTGAAGGACATTTTATCAATGAAGTGAAAAATCTTACAATATGTCACTTACCAAAATAAAGTCTGAACAAAAAGCAGTACATTCAATCTGATCCCACTTTTAGGGACAACTAGGGAAATTTAAATATGGCCTATGTATTATTTTTGCAGGTATGATAATGGTACTGTGATTATGTCAGAGAGTGTCTTTGTTCTTAAGAAATGAATGCTTTAGTGTTGTGAATTTTTTAATTACTTTCAAATAATTCAGAATAAAAGCAGAGAGAGAATGTTAACTAGGAAATGACGAATGATGGAAATCTAGGAAAATGATATATGGGCATTCATTGTACTACTCTTTTAACTTTTCTGCTAGTTAAAATTTTCTCAAAATAAGAATTGAGGGAGAAAAATGCTGGGGAACAGTGGCTAGTTTTATTTATTTGCAAGGCTGTTCTGAGTTCAGGCTGTTTCCTTTGCCAGCACCACATCCTTAAAAATGTGTGCTCTCAGAATGCATGTATACAATGTTGTCATCTCCAGTAACCCAATATGGCTTTAGGCTGTTCTTTCTTTCTTTTCCCATTCTTTTAATGTGTTTTGAGAAACTACAACTGTTCCAGAGAACATCTATATCTCTCTTTCTCTCTCTCCCTCTCCCTCCCTTCCTCCCTCCCTCTCTCTCTCACACACACACACACACACACACACACGCACACACGAAATAATTAAATCAGTGATGTCAAATGCATGGCACATATGCCACCAGAACCCCTACCAACCAATGACAGTCATCACTAATTGATCAAGGTACTCTTTCCTGCCAAACCTCATTATACCTCAGAATCCTGCAAACACAGCTCTCCAGGTAACTTTGATTAATGCATGGGAGCCAGCATGTGAGATTAAACCTTTGCCACACATTTATTAAATAGTCTACTTTAGCAAAACCTTAAAAAACTATGATTGTCATGAGTGTCTTTGAGGTGGCTATGAAAAAAAGAGCTCAAAACCTGGAGCCAAAGACCTGAACTCAAATCCACCCTCTGCCTCTTACTCCTTGAACCTTGGGGAAGTCTCTTAAAGTTCTTTGGCCCTCAGTTTCCCCATCTGTAATGAAACCTTCCTCACAGGGGTATAAGGTAGTTGAAATGAAATAATGAACACTTTGTAAATGCCAAAGACATTTACATATGAACAGTGGCATCATGAAAAATGGAAAATTTACTATTGGAAAAGCCATTGCTATAGTATTGATTATAATTCAGAATAGAGGATGAGTTCTAAGGGCCTAAAGGGTTATTTTTTTTTTAAGCCAATCCAGAAACAGGGCAAATTCTGAGTGCTCCTTCTCAGTATCCTTTGCTGGTTCTTCATTTCTAACTTATGAAAGGGCTCAGTCGTCAGATATTTTTGCCGTTCGCACCATAGGTGACTTCCTCTAATCTCATCGCTTTTAAGCACAATTCATATGCTGTTGACTCTCAAATTTTAAAAGTGTAACAAGATGTTAAAAAGGGAGTTTAGACCAAGGCCTCAACACAATAGATATCAAACACTAAAGTAAGGGGCTGATGCAAATCAATATTTTCAAAGTGGTTATCTAAGAACAGTTTAACTTGGACCCCTCACTGTAAGCAATGTCATAAAATGGTCCGGTTACCGGAGATTGAAGGGAGGGAGAATTTGTAAAAGGTTTTCTTTGAAGAAAGCTGTGCTGTGAATAGCTCCTCTCCCTGGAGAATGGAAAGGATGGGGGAAGCCCCCTCAGCTCAGACCTAGTGATAGGGGATGACCCAGAGAGCACACATGCATTCCCTGGAGTTTGAAGAAAGGGGGTGGGGAGAGCTGCTTAATTAACTGGAGTCTGACTCCCCCACCACCACTGGGGAATCTAAAGGTGAGAGGTTGCTAAAGCAGTGGGTGACAGCAGAGAAGAGATTCCCTTGGGGATAGCCAAGGCACAGGGTGTATACTTCCTGTGGACAGGAGGCGAGCCACACAGGAGAATCAGCAAGAGCCTTATCATCCTAGCTCAAGTGTTCTGCTTGGTGGGGCGATGGGACTGTAAATGAGAAAGTCTGTGTGGAATGAGCTGCCGGAAAACCCACGGCAGCTGGAGGAATAGGATGCATCACCCACACCAGTGGAGTTGCCAAAAGAGGAGCTACAGCAGTGGAGCCTCCACAGAATCTACAAAAGAACCAAGGAAGACACAGCCTTAAATATTAGCCAGCCCCAGAGAAAGTAAAATCATGTTAGGACAGTCCCAGCCAAGTAATAACTTTCTGATCTCTTTCCCCTCTACCCTCCTAGTGGAGTGTTGACACCAACTCTGGAGCAGCTGAAACCATAGCTAATGAGATGATAAGCAAGAAAGGGAAAAAAACCAGCCATAACTTCTTCCCCAGTGGGGGTAACTGACCTGCTAAGGTAGAGGAAGTTGGAAGCAGAATAAACATGACCTTTTAATGAAGATGTAAGTATTAAGTAACAAACTGAACTGGACATTCTTGTTTCTGAATCAAGTGTCTGGCTTCCTACTTAAAGAGAACCATGGGACTTAGAGTGACCAGAAAAATCATGGTGCCTGCCAGAGTTTTCACCCAATGGCAGGGAAAACTGTTCCTCCAACTGAATACATGTTAAAGGGACATTAGGAAACAAAATTAAAATTGCATTCCAATTGATTCCCAGAGCTGTGCTTCTTCGCAATACTTGTTATAGTGGTATAATATGCATCTCAGAATTATCATATCCAAATACAAATTCTTGATTTGTACTCCATCTCCCAGACCTATTCTTCCTACAGTCTTTCCATCTCATTAAAAAAGAACTCCATCATTCCTCTTGATCAGGCCAAAATCCTTGAAGTTATCCTTGAATCATTTCTTGCTTTAACATCCTAGATCCAAACTATCAGCAAATCCTACAAGATCTACTTTGAGAAGTTATTCTGAATCCAACCACTTTTTACCACCGCCTGACCTAAACCACAATTGTGTCTCCCTTTCCTGTTTATTCTCATCTCCCTACATTCTCCTCTCAACACAGCAGCCCAAAGTGACCCTTGTAAATCATGTAAGATCTGCTCAAAACCCTTCAAAGCCTTCATTTTTAACTCGGAATAAAAGCCAGTGTTCTTAGAATGCCTACATGATCTAGCCCTTAATCTTTTTCAAACCTCATCTCTTACCACCCCCTCATTGCTTGCCACGATCTGGCCACACTGGGATCCTTGCTTTTCCTCAAACTTGCTAAGCAGGCCTCCAACTCAAGACCTTTACACCTGCTGTTCTTTCTGCCGGAAATTCTCTTCCCCTTGTAGATTTCTGCTCAAATATCACCTTATCAGACAAGCCTCTCCTGACTGCCTAATATAAATAGCAACTCCATCTTCCCCTTCTCCCCGACTCCCTTCTCTCCTACTCCTGATCTCCCTATCCTCCTCCTTTATTATAGTTATGCCCATGTCACTTAGAGCCACCTGAAATGCTATGCATTTATTTGCTTGTTTATTGTCTGCCTTACTCTACCAGCATGTCAGCAACCCAAGGCTAGGACTTAGCTTGGTCCATGGTTGTGAGCACTCAATATTTTTTGAGTAAATGAATAATTTATATTGAAGTACTTATAAGAGATCCTAAGCTACAATAATTTTATATTGAAAAAACTCTTCCATGGTCCCTTATGTTATTTGGAAACAAATTCTGAAAATGGAGGAAAGCTGGGTCCCCTCAGCCTCCTCCTGACTCCTTTCAGGCCTACCCTCCCCCGATCCCATCTCTCAACAGGAACACATCCCCGGTTCTCACACTAGAAGACTCTCCAGGAAGTCAGAGGCGGGGTGGAAGGAGCCCATGTGGTCTCTCCTTGGCAACCATGGTTGCACATCAAGACTTCACTCTCACACATGCAGGTACCAGGGCCAGATCCAGGGCTCTCCAGGCCTCTGTTCTGACTGCCAGACAAGAATGTCTGTCTCTGCTAATTTGACTTAACCTCTGTTTAATTACTAACCTGGTAGTTTCTGCTCTCTGCTTAGCTGCTTGTCAAGTATATGGCACTTTTGATAATTTAAGGGTTAGAATTTAGTCTATTTTTGTAAATGAAAATCAGCCTGGAGCCAGAGTTTCCCTTTTATTCAGCAAGACGAAACAGACAGGACATGAAAGGCGGACACACTATAATTTTGTCTTTTCTGATACATTAAAAGCAGGCCTTTGCACGCTGGCTGCTTGCTGTCATCTGGAAACCTCTACTGGGCCTGTAAATATGAAGTCTAGTGCTTTCAGATGATGAGTTTTTTGTTTTCTTTCTGTGTCCAGCTTGGTTGGAAAAATTACACAGCAAGGTCAGGAGACCACAGTGAGAGGCAGCCTGGGGGGTGCCCAGAGAGCCTGGGGACTAGAAGCTGGAGCCTAGGTTTCAGGACTGGCTCCACAGCCTCTGGGCTCAATAACTTGAATGCTCATCTAAGATAATTTTAGGTGGATTGATGAATTCTATAACACTTGTTCATTCAAACCGACATCTATTTGGCGTATCACAGATATCAGGGACAGGAGTTACACAAGTGAGAAAATATGATCCCTTTCCCCAGGGAGCACTCAGTCTAATGAATAGATAAATTAGGAAAAGAGACAATCTCAGTCTTGTTATAATCAAGGTGTGCAGAAAGCAACCTGGGAGCCTGGGGATAAAAGAGAGTCAGTCTACCTGAAGGATGAGTAGGCATTTACCAGGATTCAGGACGTGGGCTCAGGACAGAGAGGACAGCCCATGCAAAGGCCTGAGATCGCCTGTGTTGAACAGAAAAAGGAAAATTGGGCTTCCCTGGTGGCACAGTAGTTAAGAATCCTCCTGCCAATGCAGGGGACACGGGTTCGAGCCCTGGTCCAGGAAGATCCCACGTGCCGCGGAGCAACAAAGCCCGTGCGCCACAACTACTGAGCCTGCGCTCTAGAGCCCGCAAGCCACAACTACTGAGCCTACGCTCTAGACCCCACAAGCCACAACTACTGAAGCCCGCGCGCCTAGAGCCCATGCTCCGCAACGAGAAGCCACCGCAATGAGAAGCCCGCACACCAGAACGAAGAGCAGCCCCTGCTCGATGCAACTAGAGAAAGCCCACACGTAGCAATGAAGACCCAACGCAGCCAAAAATAAATAAATAAATAAAATTTATAAAAAAGAAAAAGGAAAGTTCACTGTAGGCTATGTGTGAGGGGGGAGCAAAGCTGAGGAGGGTATGGAGGCAGGGAGATAAGAGGAAAAGTGAAAAAAGTGAGGTTTGACCCATTAGATTACAGACCAGTGGTGAGGTTACAGAAAAACTTGAGGTCATGTGGTAAAATGGGCATGACAGAAGTAATAGTTAACAATTATTGGGCACTTATTACCATGTTCTGAGTACTTTCCACTTAAATCTACAGCGTTCAGAGATGCTAAGTTACTTGCCCAAGATGATTCAGCTGAGAAGAGGTCAAGATGGGAATTTAAAGGCAATCTGCATACTCCAGAGCCTAACCCTTAACCATCACACTACCTTGCCAGAAGTTTGCAATTATTAAATGAGCTAATGGATATGAAAGTACACTGCAGACTGTAAAGTGCTGCCCAAATGTAGCACTGGTGTTTATTTATTTTTTTATAAATTTATTTATTTATTTTTGGCTGCGTTGGGTCTTCTTTGCTGCATGCAGGCTTTCTCTAGCTGCGGCGAGCAGGGGCTACTCTTCATTGCGGTGGGCGGGCTTCTCATTGCGGTGGCTTCTCTTGTTGCGGAGCATGGGCTCTCGGTGCACGGGCTGCAGTAGTTGTAGCACGTGGGCTCAGTAGTTGTGGCTCACGGCTCTAGAGTGCAGGCTCAGTAGTTGTGGCTCACGGGCTTAGTTGCTCCGCGGCATGTGGGATCTTCCTGGACCAGGGCTCGAACCCGTGTCCCCTGCACTGGCAGGTGGATTCTTAACCACTGAGCCACCAGGGAAGTCCCTACACTGGTGTTTATTAGTTTTGTTACAAGGATCCCCAAAATAGGAGGTCTTTCTTCATTGATATTTGACAGTGTAACCCTGAGCATTTTCTCCCAGGCTCAGAATAGCAAGCAAGAAAGGCTGTGAGAGACAGAGATCACTCCGGATGAAAGGAAAGGACATCTGGGCTTTCATGAGTCACACTGGGGGGATGGAAGAATGATAAAAATCAAATGAAGCAGCCCTTCTGAAAGCTTAGCCTTTGCTGGCACCTACTGGTGCCCATGACAGATATGCCAGCTTCATGGAGAATTATCCCCTGGAGGATAAATGCCCCAGGGCAGTTGTACATGTGAAGGGGATGGTGTGGGGAGGAGGGGAAGAGTTGCAGCTGGTCTAAAAGGTTGGGAGACCTGAGAGGCTGCTGTGCATCTGTGGAAAAAAAACTTCAGCCTGGAATTCACTAATCATAACCATTACTTAGCACCACCTATGGGCATGCACTGCACTGCATTGAGGGTCTCACACACCTTCTCCGAAAACAGGAGAAGCCCCAACCCCACCAGCTCAGCAAAATGTAATTCTCTTTGTTTCAGAGATGCAGATAGCTCTAGGAGATTACTTGATTGGACCAGGGTCGCATAACTAACTAGTAACTAGCAATCCTAATTTAGGATCAAAGTTGAATTTAATTCATACTCTTTTTTACAGCACCAGGATGCTTCCAAAAGACATACATTCAAAGCTTAATTCTCCCAATTATTATGTCTGTGATCCTGGCCCTCTCAATTCACTACTGGGAGTTTCGTGTTGACTGATTAAAGAGCTGATTTTCCTGCCTCATTCCAGAAGAGGTTTACATCTTAAATCCTTATCTGCAATATGGGGAGAAAACCCCTCCCAGTGTGTTTGTAGAGATTCTGAAAAAGGGATTAGGTCTGGAACACAAATAACAATGTAACTACCTTTAAAACCTGAAGACCTGCTACCTCATAAAATATATCTTTGAACTTCATGGCTCCAAATAGAAATGAGAATTCTAAGTTGCCCCCTGAAATGTTTCGAAACTTATCCATATGGAAACCACTGTCCTAGGTCACTTGTCAGTTAACATTTACATCCTGAAAAATTCTCTTCACCCTGTGTGTCCAAACAAAGATCCAGAAAACTCACTGTCTAGAGCTCAGTTGAAATTTAAAGGAAACAAAGATACTAGATAGATCAAACCATGTGAAATTACCAAAGGGGTTCGACATAATTAATGCAGGTCTTCAAAAAGACAGTACCATTATCACTGCAGAATGATTGGGCAAGCCCATCCTGGGCCAAATGTCAGCAGGCAGGCATAAGAATCATCTGGGTGACTGTTCAATATGCAGATTCTGGACCCACCCACAGATCCAGTACTGGACTTGGGGCAGGGAAGTTCAGGAATCTGGTTTTTCAAAAGGCATCCCAAGTATCCCAAGACAGAAAGACTACTCTAGGGGACTTCCCCTCAAGCATTTCCAAACCTGAAGAATATTCTGTCCCCAATAACTCTAAAGACAGCATCTCAAGATGCTGCACTTCTCAAAGGGCATCCTTAGTCAGCTTAAGGGCAGGTCAGTTTGAGGACCTCTACTGTAAAAGTAGGCAAGCACCTGGTGACAGTTTGAAATCCATCCTCCACAACTTTCCAGCTGTGAGAAGTCTTTTGAGTGCCCAGCTATTTTGTTTTAATGACCCACCCCCTCCTTTTGTGGTTTTCTTTATTTTATTTTGTTTTGTTGCCTGAAATTAATGATTATTGCAAGGGAATCTAGACCACTTTTTGAATAGCTGCATTTGGGTAATGTACCCCTCGCTCTACCCTCCAGGACAGAATTACTGCGGCTCCACTAGTTGGTTTAGCGGCTATTTATGCCCATCTTCCACATCGCAGACCCAAACCAAAGCCTCATTATGTCTACCATGTTTGTTTTGCTGCAGAATGGTAACATTTACATGGACATGGGTTTTTTCTCTATCTTATAATTTGGATTGTTTAGTTTTCCTTTTTGGACTTCTTTGATGTTGCTGAAGAAAGAAGTCCACAAAAATCTGGAGAAAGGAAGAGAGTGGGCTGCAGGGGGCAGAGTAGGTGGAAGTGTTGTTTGCTTCTCTGTCTCCTCGGCCACCCCCCACCACTCCCCCTCAGCTGGACTAAGCCATCTCCTTCCTATTTCTGCTTTTCTGCCTCTTACAGCTGGGCTGAAATATGTCAGCAGTATCACTGACTTATTATGAAACCTTGAGCGGGTCTCTTTCCCTCTCCAGGCCTTGCTTCCCATGTGAACAGTGAAGGTATACAACCAAACAATCTCTAAATTTAGTAACTTTCATAAGCCCACTGGACTGTCGCTCATTCCTCTGTGACAGCCATGTGACTTGGGGCAACTTATTTAACCCATTTGATAGACCACCAAAATGAGCCACACCCTTCTCTTTTCTAACTCTGATGAATAAAAAAAGTTGCTTCTTTATACCCAAGGCATGAAAATAGTAACCAATCCATGTTCCCTGAGAAGTCCCTGAGTTCCAAAGATGAGACCATTACTGTACTAAATTCTCCAAAGGGTTTCCAAGGCTTTAAATCCTCTATGACATCCCCAACACACCTACCACCCCACCCCCATTACCACCCCCACTAGCCCCACTGCAACCTTAAAACCTTCTAGGGTTAATTTCTGCCTCTCCTCTCCCCTTTATGTCTTTCTGGAGGGTTCTATGAGAAATGTCATTCCACTTCTAGGTATGTACTCTAGAAAAGCATTTTCAAATGTCCACAATAAGGCATACAGAAGGATATTCACTGGGGCCTTATTTACCATAATGAATAATCGGGAAAAAAATGTCCATCAACTAAAAAAATAATAATAATAAAACTCTGAGAAATCCATTTAATAGAATACTGTGCAGCACTTCAAAAGAATGAGGCAGATCCAAAAATCCTAATATGGGTAGACTGACAAGACATATTGTTGAGTAAAAGAAGCATGCTACAGAATGGTATGCATAGTATATCTCTTATGCAAAAAAAAAAACTGTACATATTCTAAGTATGTATATATATATATATGCCTATACATACACATACACACACACACACACACATATAAATACATAGCAGAGGTTTGGAAGGATGTGTAACAAACTGGTGACATTGTTTACCTCCAAGGAAGGGATGGTCAAGGGGACTTTATGTGAAATATTTTAATATTTTTACTCAAAGGATATAATCATAAATTACTTAAGAAATTTAAATTAATTTGAAATAATACAGCCCCTAAGTATATAACAATAGTATAAAAAATGGGGGGAAGGAAAAGTTCTTACTCTATACATGAACTGGTATAATATAATTTGAAGATGACTACTCAAAAATGTGATAAAGATGAATATTAAATAACATAAATTTTTATTAGAAAAAAGAGGTTTAACAAATAAAACAAGAGTGAAGAGAAAACAGAATCATAAAAAATAATCCACAAGCAGGTTAGCAAAGAGAAGGGAAAGGAAGAAAGAACAGATGGAACAAATAGAAAATGACTAGCCAGATGGTAGATTTAAATGTAACCATATCAATAGTAAAAATGTAAGTAATCTACACACCCCAATTAGAAGGCAGAGACTGTCAGATTGGATAAAAAAGCAAGACAACACATTATGCTGTCTACAGGAAACTCACCTTCAATATAAAGACATAAATAAGTAAAAGGTTAAAATGATGCAAAAAGACAGACCATGCAAACACTAATCAGAGAGCTGAGTGCCCTTATGAATACTAGACAAAGTAGACTTCAGAACAGGAATATTACCAGAGATAAAGAGAGTCATTACATAATGATAAAGGGGACAATTCAACAACAAGATACAAGAATCCTAAATGTATATACACCTAAGATTGGAGCTTCAAAACGGCATGAAGCAAAACAGCTAGAACTCAGACGAGAAAAGACAATTCCATGACTATAGTCAGACACATCAACGACCCTCTTAGTAATAAAAGACAGCCGAAAGAAATTAGTAAGGACATAGAAGACCTGAACAACACTATAAACCAACTTGACCTAATTGATATTTATAGAGAACTCTAGTCAACAAACAGCTCAGAATACGCATTCTTTTCAAGTACGGGGGGACCACTGAAAAACACGGGTTGAACTGCGCAGATCCACTCATATGCGGATTTTTTTTCAAAAGTAATATAGATACTACACAATCCCTGATTGGTTGAATCCATAGATGTGGAACCTTGGATACAGAAGAACTGTGGATACGGAAGGGCTGGCTATAAGTTAGTCATATGTAAATATGAAATAGTCACCAAACAATATACTGGGTCATAAGTCAAATCTCAACAAAGTTTAAAAAACTGAAATTGTACAAAGTATGTTCTCAATACTTGAATTAATGCTTTGAATTCAACAATATAATTAAATTAGAAATCAAGAATAGAAAGATATTTGGAAATGGCCCACACTTCTAAATCACTCAAAGTCAAATGATAAATTATAAAACTTGAATTGAAAATGAAAACACTGAAAAGTTGTGGGATATAGATAAATCAGTATTTACAGGGAAATTCAAGCATTCAAATTTATAGTGTTAGTACCCCAGTAAACATGGTAAACATTCCTAAGACCCACTAGACTTTCTATAGAGAAGTGTGACTAGCACAACCCACAAAATGACACGGTACAAGAAGGGCAAGGATTTCTGGCCTTCCGGGAAAGCAGTGTTACCCACAGGAAAGTAGAGTGGCTATGGTGAGCAAGCTAAGCAGATTTTCCAGCAAAGGCTAAAACGACAAAGAAAAGTGTGCTAAGGCTTGAATGCTTAAGCCCTATTATACATCTAAAAGAATGCCAGCTATTAATAGATGCATGCATTATGAACTGGGAAGAGACAACAAGAGAAAAGGCCAAATCATCCTGTTCTGGGCTTCACCTTTTGTTTTATTATAAAGGAAATAAAATCTTGAGGTTATGTTAACTTCAAAAAAAAAAGTTTATATAAGAAGAGAATGGTCTCAAATCATGCTCTAACAAGAATTCACCTTAAGAAAACTAGAAAAGAAAGGCAATATAAAGTCAGAGCAAACATCAGGACATAAAAAATATGAGCAGAAATCTATGAAATAAAACCAGAGAAAACAAGAAAAGAAAATCCATGAAACCAAAAAGCTGTTTCTTTGAAAAAAACAAAAGACAACTGATAAACCTCTACTCAGACTGATCAAGAAAGTGAAGGAACAAATTACCAACACCAAGAATGAAAGAGGGGAAATCACCAGATCTACTAACATTAGAAGAATAAGAAAATATTATGAACTATGCCAATAAATTTACCAAACTTGGATGAAATGGACAAATTCCCTGAAAGAAAAACACAGCCCTCTGACCTACTGTAGTAGGACTGTGAGAACTCTAGTGTTTATCTGCCTAAGGAACTCCAGGTAGAGAAATCAAAATGAGTAAGGAGAAAAAAGAACCCTCCTACATTGTTGTCAGGAATGTAAATTGGTGCAGGCACTATGGAAAACAGTATGGAGGTTCCTTAAAAAACTAAAAATAGAGTTACCGTGTGATCCAGCAATCCCGCTCCTGGGCGTATATCCAGAGAAAACTCTAACTGGAAATGACACATGCACCCCAATTTTCATAGCAGCACTATTTACAATAGCCAAGACCTGGAAGCAGCCTAAATGTCCACTGACAGATGAATGAATAAAGAAGATGTGGGGAGGGGAGGGGTGTATGTAAAAAAAAAAAAAAAATATATATATATATATATATATATATAATGGAATATTACTCAGCCATAAAAATAATGCCACTTGCAGCAACATGGATGGACCTAGAGATTATCATACTAAGTGAAGTCAGACAGAGGAAGACAAATATTATATGATATCACTTATATATGGAATAAAAAAAATGATACAAATGAACTTACAGAACAGAAATAGACTCATGCAGAAAACAAACTTATGGTTAACAAAGGGGAAAGGGGGGAGGATAAATTAGGAGTTTGGGATTAACAGATACACACTGCTACATATAAAATATTGATAGATAAACAACAAGGACCTACTGTACAGCATGGGGAACTACATTCAATATCTTGTGATAACCTACAGTGGAAAAGAATCTGAAAAAGAATGCGTGTGCGTATAATATATATATACGCCAAATCTGAATCATTTTGCTGTACACCTGAAACTAATTATGTAAATCAACTATACTTCAATTAAAAAAACAATGAGTAAGGACGCGGAAGCACTGAACAAAACAGGTGTGTTTACTGGAGTAGAAAAACGCAGAGTTGAGAGTAGCAGAAGCTAAAGAAGTAGAAAGCAGCAAGTAGAGGATTAGTTAAGATCAGAGATTAGTTAAGAAGCCACGGCATAATTTGGTGAACGACGATGAGGGTCTGAACCACCAAGGTAGTAGTAAGAATGAAGAGAAGATTAAAATTTGAGAAATAGGTAACCAATAAAATCAGCAGAACTTGGGGACTGACTGATTATGGGAAGGATGAAGAAGGAGGAGGAGCACAGAAGGGCTCTTATGGATTGGGCTTGGGGACCAGGTGCTACTAATTGATACCAGGACTAGCCAAGCAAGGGTGGTTGATGGCAGAGGAAGATAATGGTCTACATTTACAGATTTTAGGTATGGGGTACCTGTGGGAAATCAAGGTTGGGAATGTTCAGCAAGCATCCGGATGTATAAATGTGAAGCAAATGGGAGAAGTCAGTAGTGAAATAACTTACCACATGGGTAGATATCTTGCCTAAGGGACTTACAGAAAGAGAAGAGAGGTGGCTCAAGGGTAGAACCCTGGATGAGAAAATAAAGTTCAAGAAAAGCTTTATGATTTTGGAATAAGGCAGTTCTAAGCAAGTGCAATCATGCACAAACATGTTAAGTAACGTCTTACAATATCAAAAACTTGGAACAAACCTACATATCATAGAAAAACAGAATGGTTAATACGGAAGACACTAAAAATGATATTTAGGAAGAGTGTACAACGATGCAGACATTGCTTACGTGTTTTCCCACCTTTTAAAAAATATATGTATTTATATTATTTAAACACTGAAAACATGCACAGCAAAGCTGGGAAAAAATACATCAGAATGTTAGCATTATGTGTTTTGAGTTTAGGGGTCCATGGGGTACTGCCATCTACTATTCTCTATCTTGCAAATTCGCTATAAAACACTTATGCAAGAGTAAGACAACCTGTCCCCCCAAAAAGAAGAACCATGGTATTTCCTTCCATCTCTAGTGACCACGCCCACATCACGCCAGAGTTCCTGTGTAACACAGGACCTGGCACCGAGGGCCCGCAACGGAAGCATGGCTATATCGGTACCTGTTGTGAAGGCAGCTGCGAGCCTCTGTGCCCTCGGCCCCACCACGTCGGCTGGAGGCCTCAGCCCAGCCCAGGGAGATGAGATCCCTGCATCCGTCTGCACAGGGTCCTGCGTCTGCCCCTCAGGCGTGGTCTCATCTCCGCAGTCACGCTGCCCTTTCCCGTCACGGGCCTTTCCCTCGGGGCCTCACCAGCCCTGCCTCCTGGCCTGGCTGGCAGGGCCTTCCCGGCAGCTCCTCAGAAAACAACTCCCAGCGGGCGGCAAGCACCCCACACGGTGTGGATACTGGTCCTGCCAGAAGCGTGCCAGCTGCGACCTTGCCAGCCCAGGTGGCAACGGCGCAGAGCCTCTGGGCCAGCCTTGGGCCCTGGCGCTGACCAAAGGTGCGCGGTTCCTTCCACTCTCGGCCACCTCACTAGGTCGGTGTACCGTCCTGTTCCAGGCCTGTGGGAGGGTGACATCTGGGCTGGGAGCCCAAGGACTTGCCCAGAGCCCACTAGACAGCAGTCGGCGTTACAGTGATGGTGACGAAGATGTTCTCTTTAAGTTCAGGCAGAGAGGGCAGGTCCCGTGCTCAGGGCCTCCGGGGCCTTTCAGGGCCTTGGGAGGCCGCAGCCTGGATGGTGTGGCCCCAGTGGGCTGAGGTGAAGCGATAGCCAGTGGAACGCCGCAGGCAGTAGAGGTGGAAGCGCCCCTCAGTCTGCCGGAAAGCCCTGTCACAACCTCATCCGTGAGGGGAATCCTGAGCTGTGACTTCTGAATTCGGGATTCTGAGGAGAAACTGCTGCCGCCTCTAAAAGCGGGCCACGCTCCCAACACAGGCCCCACCCCCAGCCCTTGGCCCCTGTCCCGGATGTGGCCCCGCCCCCGGTATGGCCCCACCCCCAGGGGTGGTCCCGCCGGATGTAGTCCCCCTCCAGGCCTCGGCCGGGCCCGCAAAGCACGCTAGGTGGGGCTCTCCCTGCGGAGGTTCTGCACAACGCTTGCTAGTTAGTTCGTCTAAACGGTTATTGACTTACCGTTAACTAGGTGCGATACACCAGGCCAGTAGTGAGGGTGATAGAGAAGGTCCTGGTACTTTGGGGACCTAGAGAGTAGCCCAAAATTACAAATACAGTTGTGATGGTGGAAGTGAGGGCACCAATCCGGTCTTGGGAGGGTCAAGGAAGGCCTCCCAGAAAGACCCCCCGCTTTACATAGCAGTAAGGAAGAGGGAAAGGAGGGTGCTATGCAACCGTTTTTGAGGATTTGGTGATGAAAAGTTCCCGTCTGACGGCTTATGATTCCTTCAAAAGTGGGCCAAACAGCAAATCTGTTGAGGGGGAGGGAGGGGCAGGAGCTTGAGGAAAGTGAAGGAGGTTTGATATCGTTTTCAGTATGATGAGAAGGAGCTGACTCAAGGACCAACGCTGTAAGCTCCACAAGCGGAGGGAGCTTTGTTTTTCTTACTCATGTGTCCCAAATGCTTGAAACAATGACTCGGGTCCTTCACGCAAAGACTCCTCTGGTTTCAACTGGATGTGGACCGTACACAGTTGATGTAGCTTTTTGTAAGTGACCTTTTTGCCCTTAGCCTTGTGTCCTGGGATAAAGCCACTGAACAAACAACTCATCCTTTTTCTCCAGGTGACTTTTTGTTGAAGTCTCTTTTACATCTGGGGCAAAAAACTAGGAAGGGGTCTTGTTCACTAGAGTGTCAGCTAAATCTGGAAGGGTGACTGGTTTGGAAGATCCCTAATCCTACCTCCCCTCCTTGATGTATTTAATCTTTGGATCTCCTTAAGGTCCTCTCATCCTTTGAGACTAAATTCTTTTTCTGGCTTTTCCTTGGGGCCTGAAGCTTAGGAACACAGGGCTTCTGCTGACCTAGGCTGCTCCGGAGCTGGGGAATTCCTTGGCCTTGACTATCTCCCTGGACTGTTTAATCTTTGAAAGAATACCTAAATTCACCTCCATCATCATATTCCTAAAGTGGAAACTCAACTTAGAGAAGATACTGTCCTTCTTTGGTGAGCTCCTTCCCTCTAGAATTTTCCCCCAAGGACTGGGGCTAGGCTTTAAGGTGGGGGCAAGGTCTGGGGCTGAGGAAACAATGGGGGATTGGTTAAGTGCATTTGGACTGGGGGAGGAGGACATTAGAGATTGAATAAGAGAAAGGGAGACTAGTGTGGGACTGCTATCAAAGACCAGAAGGGTAGCCAGCAGGGACTCACTGTGCAGAGAGGGGGACCTCTGAAGAGCTAGCTACATTTGTGCTGCAGAGTCTCCCAAGATTTTGGAATTTGGAGGCTCCTATGGACTATGCAGTTACTGTGGTTGGCCTTCACGTCTCTAGAAGGCTTGGAGGGCTGTGGAGTAGTGCTCAACAGCAAGTGATGCTAAAGGAGTTGAGTTGGTAGTATGCCCTCCGTTGTTTTAGAATGATCCCTTCTTCTTTGTCCTCCCAAATCTGGAAATCCACACTCTTTGTGACATATCTTCAGGAGCTTCTGGACAGCAGAGCTAAGGAAAGAGTGTCTACTTGCTTCCACATGCCTGATTGCAGGGTCTCCCCAGAGACAGAACTTGATGGATGAAAGGAAAAAGCTCCTCCTGCTGGAAATCATCCTGCTGTATGAGAAGGTAGGGAAAAACAAGTCCTTAACAGACAGCTGCCCCCAGCAGGAGGTTGAAATGGACAAGGTTTCTGAGCAGTCAATGCCTAAGTCTTTTGCAATAGAAGTCAGACAAAGGGGGTTTTCTGAAGATGAGCTCTCCGGGACAGCGTTCAGTAGGATTTAAATCAAGCCAAATTGAGTCAGTATTAAAGTAGAGTCTGGCAATGGTGGGGTAGAGACTGTTGGTGATGATGGATGACAGGCAAATGAATCAGTGGGATTCATGGAGTGAATGGGATGTTGTGAGAGATTAGAGGTTGAATTCCTGACAAAAAGGGTAGGATCATGCAAGAGGAGGGATCTGGTTGGGGAAGAGAGTTTAGTATCTGAGTGTGTTCTAGGGGAAAGGAGGAAGGGTAGATGACGGGGGTAGAAGATGGTCCCTTAAGATTGTAGCTCTGGAGGTAGAAAGGGATCTGCAGTGTTGAGATTGAATAAGGGGACCTGGGGGGCAGAATGGAGGCAAAGAGGACCTTCGTGGAAAAGATGAGAAAGCTGGTAATGGGGCGAAATAAGGATAAATGAAATGTTAGGAGAGATCAAGGCAAGGCAGACTCCCAGGCAGAGGGGAGAAGGCCATCATGGGAGTGGAAAAAAAGATGAGCGAGAATGTGGGAGCCAGTGACAGAGCCTCTGGTGGCAGAGAGGCCAGTATGGAGGTGAAAGGAGTGATGAGGGAGTGGGACCAATTATGAAGAGCAGGGCAGAGAAGAAAACAGAGCAAGGCATGAGAAGAAAACAGATTATGCAGGAGCAGAGTCAGATACAAAATTGAGAGCAGCAGGGGAAGATGAGACTCTGTAGGGTCCTGGGAAGAAAGGCTGATAAATAGGCCAGAAGTGAAAGGGCTCAGACAGAGGGGCTAGTAATTCATCTTCTGGAAGGTCTGGTAAAAGGGTGGAGGCCGGAGTTAAAGAAGGCTCAAGCAGAGGAGCTGTAGGAACAGAAGGGAACACAGAGGGAGCAGCATCTTTCACAGGATTCCCCAAAGCAGAAGATCAACCACCATAGTGATGCTTTCCCAACCCTCCCTGCACAGATCTTGACCCAGCAGTTACCAAAACCGCAAGAGGCTGCAAGCTGCCGCCAGGAACAGAGTAGGAACAAGAGGGTCTGACAGGAGTAGGGGCACCTGAAGCATGCTGCCCCTTCCCATGCCCCATATCTGAGACTTCATTATACTCCTTTATACCTCACCCCAAGGCTTGCTTTCTTGTTCTGGTCTCTGTGGCAACCCCAGGCTGCACAGGGGCCCTAAAATTAGATAGCCCGTGCTAGGAAGTGGGAAACAGGAAAGAAGGAAAGAAATTAATCATTTCCAGGAAAGGTCCCTGCCACCACAGCTTCTTTCCGGCAAGTTCAACAAGCCACTAAAACAAGAGGAAAAGTGAAATTAGTTTGACCTGAAAAAATGAAAATCTGCCATGCCATTCATCAAAATGGGAAAACAGACACGGATCACAGATAAAGCCAGGTGCAAAGTTAGCAGAAAATTATAGTTCTCCCAAGGAAACACTACAGCTGTAAATTGTCTGAATGACACTCAGTAGCGTAACTATTACTTTGTTACTGAGAAATCTTGTTTTCCAGAAACTTTGCTTTTGAAGTAAGAACAAAACATCCCACTCTTGCCTGCAGGATCTAATTCACATTGACACAGAGCACCTGCCTTAATTTTCAACCCAGGTGCAGATTCAGATAAGGGGGTTTGGGATATTAACATTTCGCATCTATCTTAATTTGTAGTTTCTAAGGAAAGGAAACCTAGCGTCCGCTTTGCCATCCAGACATGATGTTGCCCCTTGACACACAGCCCTGCTTTGCTTTAACATATCAAAATACTATTTCATATAAATTTCACCTAATGCCACCCTTCCCCAAAATCGTATCATAACTTTTCCCTTTCTTGGTGCCACACCCCATGATTCCTCCAATGTGTGACCTCCTTCGTTGCAATGAGCCAATAACCCTGACTTTGCCAGACTACAAATTTGCCCTGGGTGTCCTGATTAGGACATTTGGAGATTCTCTTAATACTTGGTCAAATCCCTCCCTACGAAGGATTGGCCTCTATGATAGTACGAATGTGCATGTCTGAGATTCCTTGAGTCTCAAGACATTCAAGATTTGTCTGTCTGATTGTGTGGTTTTACATTGAATTTAGATTCTGGTTGTCTCTTTGGTCCTTCAATATCAGTTTATTTGTCTCCTGGAATTTTTGGTTTCCCATCAGACTCGTCTCCCCTGGTGAAATCTGGCTTTTAACACCCTGTCCTGCCTTCTGTTTATCTATTGTCTTCTATTTGTCTATGAGAACTTTCCCCAGTGTTCTCTGGGTATGAGAACTTGCCTTTGGCAAAGAGCTCTCCACACTTTCTGAGAGCCAGGTGGCTGCTGATTTCTCAGGTCAGCAAGTAGAGGCAGCTTAACCTTAGGGTTGAGGACTCACAACACGAGTGATGTTTCACCTTTGATCAACAGTCAAGCAATCTCTCATGGCTTGTCTGCTAACAAGCTTGTGCTACCTCCTGGCAATAACTTCACTGAGGATAAATTAAAATTATAGTGGCCACTTGGGGAACTTTGACATGAACAAGGATGTTCATTTGAGAAATGCCTGAGGCATAAAGGGAAAAGAAACTCTCAAGAGGAGATTGTATAACTGGTCTGTCTAAAAAAGAACACTGTGATTAATGTAGGAGATTTCCCTGTATTCCCGTTCTTTAGAAATTAATAAGCACTGGCTTTTAATTGTATGACTTCATAATATTGTCAAGGACTTGAGTTACTGTTTAAAGCAGCTGTAATGACTCTCTTTTGTAAATGTGAAAAAGGTTTTCCTGCATCTAAACTTTCTCCCTTCTCCTTACAGAAAAAAGATAAACTCTTACAGCGATAATTTCATATTTGTCTAAAGCTACCTCTCTCTCACTTTTTGTTTTGTTTTGTTTTGTTATCATTCTATCCTTCTCTTTTCCCCTCACTTTTCTCTTTTCCCCTCTATCCTTCTCTTTTCCCCTCACTTGGGAAATTTTTTAAAGATTAATTGCTCAGAGGACTTCCCTGGTGGCACAGTGGTTAAGAATTCACCTGCCAGTGGTTGAGAATCTGCCTGCTAATGCAGGGGACACAGGTTTGAGCCCTGGTCTGGGAAGATCCCACATGCCGCAGAGCAACTAGGCCCGTGAGCCACAACTACTGAGCCTGCGCATCTGGAGCCTGTGCTCCGCAACAAGAAAGACCGCGATAGTGAAGAGGCCCGCGCACCGTGATGAAGAGTGGCCCCCGCTTGCCGCAACTAGAGAAAGCCCTCGCACAGAAACGAAGACCCAACCCAACCAAAAATAAATATAAAAATAAATAAATAAATAAAAGATTACTATAAAAAACAAACAAAAAAAAGAAACCAGGATCCTCTGGACATTTATTATAAAAAAAAAAAGAATTCACCTGCCAATGCAGGGAACATGGGTTCGAGCCCTGGTCCAGGAAGATCCCACATGCTGCGGAGCAACTAAGCCCGTGTGCCACAGCAACTGAGCCTGCACTCTAGAGGCCTCGAGCCACAACTACTGAGCCCGTGTGCCACGACTACTGAGCCTGCACTCTAAAGCCCTCGAGGCACAACTACTGATGCCTGTGTGCCTAAAGCCCGTGCTCCGCAACAAGAGAAGCCACCGCAATGAGAAGCCCATGCACCGCAACGAAGAGTAGCCCCTGCTCGCCACAACTAGAGAAAGCCCGCGTGCAGCAACGAAGACCCAACGCAGCCAAAAATAAATTAATTAATTTAAAAAAAAAGATTAATTGCTCGGAAAAAAAAACTGTCACTATTTTGCATACTAAACAGTAAAAAATGTCTGAGACAAGAAAAATGCCAATAAACTGTTTAGTTTGAATTATAAAATGTAGACAAATGTATTTAAAGAATAGCCTTCATTACTATAGCTATGAGAGAGGATCTTACTTTCAATATAAGAGCATTTTAGATTTTAAGATTATTTAAATTTTGTCTCATGAATACAAGTTTATAAAGTATATTTTGTAAAGTATCCTGTAATATTTCTGATAAATTTGGACAAATTGGAATGAGTTAATCATATTGATTAAAGACAACCCTATGTCTATACTGCCCTGGTTTTACTATATAAAATTAATGCTAAGACAGTATTCTAGTGCATATGACTAGAAAACTTTAAGACTTAAAATTTCTAAATTTTGTATATTGGTTTTATGGGGCAAGAAAAGTATCATTGTTGAAACAAATATTTTAAGATTACAAAGTATAAAATTGTCTTTAAGTGAAATCATAGGATAGATGTCTTTTTTTTAATTTTATTTATTTTTTGGCTGTGTCGGGTCTTCGTTGCTGCGCGTAGGCTTTCTCTAGTTGCGGCATGAGGGGGCTACTCTTCATTGCAGTGTGCGGGCTTCTCATTGCAGTGGCTTCTTTTGTTGCAGAGCACGGGCTTTAGGCATGCAGGCTTCAGTAGTTGCGGCACATGGCACAGTAGTTGTGGCTCTCAGGCTCTAGAGCTCAGGCTCAGTAGTTGTGGTGCAAGGGCGTTGTTGCTCTGCAGCATATGGGATCTTCCCGGACCAAGGCTTGAACCCATGTGCCCTGCATTAGCAGGCAGATTCTTAACCACTGCACCACCAGGGAAGTCCAGGATAGATGTCTTTTAAAGGGTTTTGATTTTATAAAATTCATAACATACTACAAATAATGAGGACTTAATGTTTTAGCTAAAATTGTAATTTCCAAATACAGTTAAAATGTTAAGACTAGAAAATGTTGAAATACTTGATATATAATATGTGGATACCTGAACAGTTTCTAAGCTAAAATATATGTGTGTGTGTGTGTGTGTGTATATATATATATATATATATATATATATATATATATATATATATATATATATACACATATAGTTTTAATTTACATGTATTCATAGACATTATATAAGGGCATTATATAAATTAATAGAGTGTGTAAGCACCTTTGGCTGATGTGTTTATTCTGTTTCCTGAAAATGTAAAAGGTGATCTAAAATGTGTACCCATAAAAATTTAGTTAAGCAGTTCTTGGTTTCTTGCCTTTTAGTTTTCCCTGTGTCTGGAGGAAACAAAAATTGGTTACCTTGGCTAAATGTGGTAATCAATAAAAATTATAAAGACTATACTTATATAATAATCACAGAAAATGTGACTATGTATGTAAGATAATGAATATGGTTTGTTAAGGAATTATTAGGTTATTAAATGATAATTCAGTGTAATATATATACTTGTTTTAATATGCTGAGATAAAGTATATCTTAAAAACTAAAATTTCATTATATATGCATTATGTATTATGTATGTCTACATATACATACAAAGGCATATTAATTTAACTCTATAAATGACAAAAAAGGAAAATTCAAAGGTATATTCCACGTTAATAGATTTATTCACAGAAAAAGGCTTATAAATCTTGTACTTGCGAATTGTAATATACACCATTTTGTGCCTAGATAAGAGTTTTCTTTTTTTTATTATTATTATTTTATTATTTTTATTTATTTTTTGGCTGCATCAGGTCTTAGTTGCAGCACTCAGGATCTTCCGTTGAGGCACGCGGGATATCTTTAGTTGCAGCACGCCGGCTCTTTCGTTGTGGCACGCGGGCTTCTCTCTAGTTGTGGCGTGCGGGTTTTCTCTTCTCTAGTTGTGGCGTGTGGGCTCCAGAGTGTGGGGCTCTGTAGTTTTGCAGCATGCAGTCTCTCTAGTTGAGGCACACAAGCTCAGTAGTTGTAGCACGCAGGCTTAGTTGCCCCGTGGCATGTGGGATCTTAGTTCCCTGCCCAGGGATCGAACCCACGTCCCTTGCATTGTAAGGCGGATTCTTTACCACTGACCACCAGGGAAGTCCAAGAGTTTTCTTTTGAATTACCAAAATATCCTGTTAACTCTCTGTCCTTCTCTTGAATAACACAAATTTCTTCATTTTAGTTACTAGGTCAGATATCAGAGGAAGACTGATGGGTCGAACTTCAGTGAGAAGGACCTTACCAGGTACTGTAAACAACTAACACAGCAAGTAATTCCAGGCCTCCAAAGTCAACAGACATACACGCACGAAGTCATTGGAAAGGCTGCCTGCAACCTCAAACAGAGGATCGGAGGAATCATTCCAAAGGAGATAACTGCAGGAAGTGTCACCTTCCCCCAAGACCCACCAGACAAGACCACCAGAGCCACAAATTGCTATGCTTTAATCTGCATGTGTTTTTGCTCTTTTTCTTTATTCTTTCCTCTCTGCCAAGTTAAGGTTTAAATTATTGATGCTTCTTATCTGTGAACTATGATAACTTGAAGGTCTTTATCCTTAATACTATTTTTTTTTCTCTCACTTTTGTCACTCCTCGGTGTGAGTCCAATATGAGGCTGCATGCAATTACCCCTTCTGTTGGGTGTGTACTTACTTTCCTTTGGGTGCCACCCAACTTCCTTTGCTGTCAATTTCATGGAATTAATCAGCTGATTTCCTTCTTTGGTTGATAAGACTCAACCAAAAAGTGATCTGGGGATGAAAAATAGTGTAATAGGCCAAACAACCAGAATTCTAAAACCCCTTATCATGTGATACATAGAAAGGCAGGTTTTAGTCCTAAACAAAACAATGCTCAGAAACCTTTTATGAAAATTTAGCTATTCCAAACAAATTTTCACTAAAGCCAGTGATGGGGATGAAAGGAGTGACAAGGGGGTACTTTGAGAAAACAGAACACAGGGATTATTCCCTGGCAGTTCAGTGGTTAGGACTCCACGCTTTCACTGCCAAGTGCCCAGATTCAATCCCTGGTCAGGGAACTAAGACCTGGAAGTCCTGCGCGGTGCAGCCAAAAAAAAAAAAAGGAAGAAAAGAAAAGAAAAGAAAACAGAACACAATGAGAGGAAAGGAGACAGTTAAGAGTTCAGTGAGGGAAGATGGGCCCCAAAGGGTACTCAGGCAAAAAGACAACAGAGGTAAATATGCCTCTGGAGAGTCCCCAGAGAAGATGGAAGCCAGTGTTATGGAGTCTGTAAATGGTCTGGAACGTGGGCCTCTGTGGAATCCAGTGAGAAGGTAGAAACCAGAGGTACAAGGGCTAAGAGAGGGCCTGGTTATGGGTCCTCTGAGGGTCACTGAGAGGTCGCAGGCAGAGACTGAGCTGACCCCCCTCAGAGGAATGGTAGGAGGCACGGGACCCTGAGGCAGCAGCATCTTCCACAGGCTCCCCAAACAGCAGAATGTCAGCTTCCATGGCCACTCCTCCCCACTCACAGTGGGGATCTTGATGAAACGGTGGCCACAAACTTCCTGTAACAGGGAGCTTGTCCAAGTGTCTGCAGAAGACAAGAGGAATAAGCTCAAATCAAGAGGGCTAGGATGGGGGCCTCACAGAGCCGGAAACACACTACATTCCCCCACATCCCAGACTTCACAATGCTTCTCTTATTCCTCACGCCAAGGCTTTCTTTCACGTTCCCTTCCCTACAGGTTTCCCCTCCGATGTCAACCCCAGGCTGCACTGGGCCCTGGAACTGCATAAGCCATCCTAGGAAGAGGGATACAGGAGAGAGAGGGAGAGATTAATCTCCTGTTCATTAGGAAAGCTTGTTCTGTGCTACAGTGGATTCTTTTCGGTCAGCCTCTCCAATGTGAGAATCCAAAAGCCTGGGTTACTTGTGGTGAAGAGAGGAGCAAAGTATTGTTTTAGGAGGCTGAGTGGGATGATCCTTTGGGGGAGATGTTTGGGAGACTAGGACTCTGAAAGCACCAAATTTAGCATACAGAATTATCCATGACAATAATACTAAGGCCTTTCACAGACATTATCTCATGTGATCCTCACAACAACCCTGTGAGGTATGG
Organism: Balaenoptera musculus; assembly: GCF_009873245.2. NCBI lineage: Eukaryota > Metazoa > Chordata > Mammalia > Artiodactyla > Balaenopteridae > Balaenoptera > Balaenoptera musculus. Next base: position 91,968,568 of record NC_045790.1, read on the forward strand.
AGGCCAGGTATTACCTCTGAGGAGGAACTTGAACCTTGGGGAAGTGAAATAGCTTGTCCAAAATCTGGATCCAGGAGTTCTGCCTCCAGAACCAACAGTGGTTCCGATATATCTCACACCACCACCAGTGACCAAGACCCATGGCCCAGCTCCATCATTCTTTCATTGGGTGAGTGGACAGAACAGGGAATATGAATCCCTCTCGTGAGCCTCCTCTCTGAGAGCTCTGCTTCCTACTAGAGAAGTGCTCTAGGAACTGACATCCTCAGACTGTGGACTGGGCTCTCATGGAAAGGTGAGATTAAGGTTAAACTTTGAGAAGCCCAGGGTTGACTAGACAAAACCTTACCTTTTAATTCTACACCTTTGTTCCTCTTTTTGACTCTGCACTGATCTTGAGAGACTAGAGTGAGAGGCTAGGACTGAATTTTCACTTTTTTCTCTCTGGACAAGCCATAGACATTCATTTATTCATAGATAATCTGATTTTCCATATTAAATTAATAGAGCTCTGTGATCCATCCCTGTTAGTCACTGTAAAGTAGATAAAAATATTTTCTATTTTTCCTTCTTTGCAAATTTCAAGAAGGATTTTCTGTATGTTATGCTCAATTGATTTTTTCAGTCCTTATCCTCTGCAGATGAAGGGCACTAATTTCCAGAACTGCAGGCACATGTGTATACCTTCACATAGGACTTTCCCCTGCTCACAGAGCTCGGGCTCAGCATCTGATTCAGGGCTTTCAAAGGCTCAGAGCATTGTTCTCCACATCATCCCTAACACAAAGGGAAGCCTTGGCCCAGAGATACCTGAGGTGGAACCATGACTGGTGAATAAGAGTTGAGGGACTCTGTCCTCCTATAAGAATCCTGAACTCTATTAATAATCCAGCCCTGGCCAGTGACTCACTGTGATCAGGATTTTACCATGGAGCCCTCTATCACACACAGATAGAGGGTCTGTGAGCTTCAAGCCCTCCCCTGTTCCCCGCATTCTAATCCTCCCTGAGAGTTTCCGTCTTAGGTGGCTCTCTGTGCCAACATAATTGATTTAGAAAAGTAGGAAGAGGAGGAGAAAAAGGTTAGTCTCTGCTGCTGGCTGACCTTAGGGTTCCTTTGCCAAATTGATGTGTCTATTTTTCCTAAATGTTAGTAAGTTTTTGATTTCTCTGTAAATAGTCCAGGAATGGAAAAATGAACCCCATACTATACAGAAAGTATGAAATGCAACTCGTGCCCCAAGACTCACTGCGATGCATCTGAAAGCAGAGTTTATCTGAAGTGCACCTCAGGCTCAGACAACTGAGCACTGAGAATATGACCCCATCATGGAGCTATGGAACAGTGACAGTGTTCTTGAGGGTGGGAGAGGGCCCTTAAAGAGGAAGGTGAACTCACAATTCCTCTTCACAGCATCCAGCCTGGTAGATCCCTCCAACCTTTCCTGGGCCTTCTAGATCCCTCCATCCTTCTCTGAGCCATAGTATTTTTCCAATTCCGTTCTTTTATCATATCATAGATACACTGTAGTGTTATTTTCTATTTATTCCTCCTATAACACAGATAGTAGTTGGGTTGTCCATTACCGCCTTGGTCACCTGAGCTTCAATCCTACCAATTATATAGCCTTTGAAAATCTGGAGTTCTTCCAGGAATTTCTGCTAACTCCCAAAGATTTGCATTCTCAGGGTTTCTTGTGCTCTCATCTCCAGCTTCCCACCTCACACCAACCCAGACACAGGACATGACTCCACCTTCACGTTCACGCATGAGAGTCCACTTTCACATAAAAGCATTAGTGAGCAATGTAGTCTTTACAAAAGATATTGTGAGGGTGATGAAGAGTGCTACAGGCAGACCTCACTCCTGGCAAACAACTTTAAAATTTCTAACTGCTGAATTAAGCACTGAACTGTTTCCTTCCATGAAACAGTCCTAGCCTAGGGCACTCAATCCTTTCCCACCCAGATGATGAGGCTTTGCTGGAACTGGCAGCACAGCTATCTTCCAAGAATGAGGGATAGATTCTCAGTTAACATTGCTACTGGGATATCATTGCTTTTAGGTCCTTTCAGTGAACAGAAAAAGTTAAAAAAAAAAAATTAACCATGAGTTCATATTAGTATGTACAATTCAAATTTAACACCAGGTTTTTTGGGGTTTTATTTTTAACATCTTTATTGGAGTATAATTGCTTTACATTGTTGTGTTAGTTGCTGCTGTATAACATAGTGAATCAGCTATACTTATACATATATCCCCATATCCCCTCCATCTTGCATCTCCCTCCCACCCTCCCTATCCCACCCCTCTAGGTGGACACAAAGCACCGAGCTGATCTCCCTGTGCTATGCGGCTGCTTCCCACTAGCTATCTATTTTACATTTGATAGTGTATATATGTCACTGCGACTCAGTTCATCTCAGCTTACCCTTCCCCCTCCCTGTATCCTCAAGTCCATTCTCTACACCTGCATCTTATTCCTATCCTGCCCCTAGGTTCTTCGGAACCTGTTTTTTTTTTTTTTTTTAGAGTCCATGTATAAGTGTTAGCATACGGTATTTGTTTTTCTCTTTCTGACTTACTTCACTCTGTATGACAGACTCTAGGTCCATCCACCTCACTACAAACAACTCAATTTTGTTTCTTTTTATGGCTGAGTAATATTCCATTTAACACTGGGTTTTTACTTTGTATCTCATTTCTCTAGCAATGAAAATTTTGGATCTTAGTAACATTAATGTTCTTATCCATTCTACCCTAATATATATATAATGTAATTTTAAAATTATAATACAAATATTATTTCTAATAATAAAACTACTGAGTGAAGTTTCAAGTTATTTGCAGTTCTTTTTTCCTTAGAATATACTCCACCAAGAAGATATACCAGAAGAACATGTTCCAAAGTCACTTGAATTAATTCTTATCTCTATGTCATTATATAACCAATTTTATAAAGAGTTAAGGTTGTTTCAATTCATTCTCAATTTTAGGATTAGCTTTATTTTCCCTGTATTGTTTTCCAAAAACTGTAAAACATTTACATGGGTCAAAGTCAAAAATAAATAAATTATACTCAGAGAAGTGTCACTCCCAACCCTTTCATTTGATGCATAACTAGCTTTTACTTATTCTCTCAAGATGTAGAAGGAATGTGGGGAGCAAGGAAGAATAGGAACTTTGCAGAAAGAGACTATGGTTTAAATCCACTTACTGTTTGAAGTTGGGCATTTCCTACTTTTTGAGACTTGATTTCTTCAGGTGAAAATGAGAATAATAATAGCCATCTCTAGAAATATCCTACAGATTAAATTAGATAACATATGTGAATTGCCCAGTCCATAATAAGTACTCAAAATATGACAGCTATTTAGTATATTTTATCTGAAGAGCTTAATGGAACTTAGAAATCTTAGACCACCTTGTCACCCAATTTTGGTGCCCTTTTAAAAATCCTTTTACATAATGTAGAAATAATAATAATATATGATAATACTTTGGGACAGAACTCAGAAGATCTAAACAAAAACCTATATCTGAAGAGATATAAAAGTAACTGTGTTATTTAGTAGAACCCAAAATACCAGATTTGTTTGGTTGGCAGTAGTGAGGTAGATTACCAAGAAAGATATAAAAAGGAAGGAAACTCAAAAGAGACTATGTTATGGACTGAATGTTTGTGTCTCCCCAAAATTCCTGTGTTGAAACTCTATCCCACAATGTGATAGTGCTAGGAGGTGGAACCTTTAGGAGGTGATTAGGATTAGATGAGGTCATAGGGTGGCACCCTTGTGAATGGCATTAGGGCCCTCATAAGAGTCACTAGAAAGCTTGCTTCCTGTCTCTCTTTTCTGTCATGGGAAGACACAGCGAGAAGATGGCTATCTATGAACTAGGAAACAGGTTCTCACCAGACACCAAATCTGCTGGCGCCTTGATCTTGGACTTCACAGCCTCTAGAACTGTGAGAAATAAATGTTTGTTGTTTAAACCACCCAGTCTATGGTACTTTTGTTATAGCAGCCCAAACAGACTAAGACAGTCTGTTTGAAATAAGTATATAGAAGCAGAACAAACATCTGCTATAGAACTAAATGAAAGTGGGATAAAATCCTTAGCAAATGAGCTCTATTTATAATAGCCAGGACATGGAAGCAACCTAAGTGTCCATCAACAGATGAATGGATAAAGAAGATGTGGCACATATATACAATGGAATATTACTCAGCCATAAAGAGAAACGAAATTGAGTTATTTGTAGTGACGTGGATGGACCTAGAGTCTGTCATACAGAGTGAAGTAAGTCAGAAAGAGAAAAATACCGTATGCTAACACATATATATGGAATCTAAAAAAAAAAAAAATGGTTCTGAAGAACCTAGGGGCAGGACAGGAATAAAGACGCAGACGTAGAGAATGGACTTGAGGACATGGGGAGGGGGAAGGGTAAGCTGGGACTAAGCGAGAGAGTGGCATTGACATATATACACTACCAAATGTAAAATAGATAGCTAGTGGGAAGCAGCCGCATAGCACAGGGAGATCAGCTCAGTGCTTTATGACCACCTAGAGGGGTGGGATAGGGAGGGTGGGAGGGAGACACAAGAAGGAGGGGATATGGGGATATATGTATATGTATAGCTGATTCACTTGGTTATAAAGCAGAAACTAACACACCATTGTAAAGCAGTTATACTCCAATAAAGATGTTAAAAAAAAATATCCTTAGCAATTGAAAAACTCAAATTGAGTTCAAAAATGAAACCACATACTATGTTATCTATAAAACTACATGCCTAAAACAGAGAGTTAAGAAAATTAGAAAGGCCAAGAGAATTAACTGATAAGGTAATAAAATAATAAAGTAGCTAAGTAAAAAAGTAAGTACACAGAAATCACAAGTTTCTAAAATTCTACCTAGGGACTTAAAAGAAGACTGGAGAGAAAATTTGTTTTAGGAGAGTAAGATACCTTTTTTTAGGATTGAAAGATACATTATAATAAAGATGTCAGTTTTCTCTAAATCTATAAATCACTGCAGTTTTAACAGAGGGCAATTGCCTAGGCATTTGGGAGGAAAAACTGGATATAACTCACTGCATAGATAAGCATGTCTTTTGAAAATCACCATAAAAAGCTCTAGAAGATTATCATCTTGGAGTAGGAAAAGCATTTCTATATTTTAAAATTATTTTAGAAGTACAATAGTAGAGCATGCTTTTAATAATTTAAACAACACATAAATGTATAACTCACAAAATGTAAACACTCTTTCCATCCCTCTATACTCCCACTGCCTGAAGTGGTAAGGTAAGCACAATTAACAATTTGATGTGTATGGAAAGGCATTTTAAAGCATAACCTGAAACCTACAAATCTTAAAGGGAATTGACTAATTAGTAGGACAATATAGACAATATAGACATTTCTGTATTAAAATAAAAGGTAAAAACAAAGTCAAAAGCAAATGACAAACTGGGAAAAATTATAACTCAATTGATAAGGAATTAATGCCCTTTTTATGCAACATTCCTACAGATGAATCAGAAAAAGATGATTAATTCACAGGAGTTCACACATAACTATGCATGAAAAGCTATTCAACTCATTTATGAAACAAAAATTTAAACAACAGTGAAGGTATCTTTTTCCCCCATTAGAATTGCAAAATAATGAGAATTTAAACCAACATATTTTTCTGTATCTGTATTAAATAATACTGGGACCTGAATATTTTTCCATCGTTATGCTAAACAACACTGAGAACAAGCAAAAATAATTCAGCTTTTTGTTCCAGGAAATGCTTTACTCCTGGAAGATTAAAATGCAAAACAACTAAAATTATTTACTCATCAGGATTAATAATTGCTTATCAATTCTTGCTTCAAGATCTTTGCTTATCAAGGCTTGCTTCAAGATCTTTGCCTTGTTTCATGCACTGATCCAAACCTATTATGCCATAAACTCTAAACCATCCCAATCAATTACCTTCCTTGCAAGACCTCCTTAAAATCATGTGGCCAAGTTTACACCTTCCCTGATACTTTCTCTCAGCCTTAGTGGTAGTAGCTGCTCCCTACAGTTTCTATTCTGATATTCCTTAGAGTTCTCTTACTCTTTTTATTTGTTAATCACCTTTTACTAGTTGATAATTCTTTATAATAAATTTGTTCAAATTGCTAGTGTGATTTAGGCTCCTGACTGGACGCTGACTGACATACCTACCAACCACGCATGTGAAGGCCTGTATTCAGTTGTCATGCTGCCCCAACAAATTACCCCCAATGTAGTAACAAAACAAAACAAATGTATTATCTTATAGGTTCTGTGAACCAATATTCACCCATTGCCCAAGTGCTGAGAACCATTCCCAGCTTCTAGAGGCTACTACATTCCCTGACTTGTGGCCCCCTTCCTACATCTTCAAAGCCAGCAATGAAAGATTGAGCTCTTCCCTTTTTTTTTTTTCAACATCTTTATTGGAGTATAATTGCTTTACAATGGTGTGTTAGTTTCTGCTGTATAACAAAGTGAATCAGCTATACACATACATACATCCCCATATCTCCTCCCTCTTGCATCTCCCTCCCACCCTCCCTATCCCACCCCTCTAGGTGGACACAAAGCACCAAGCTGATCTCCCTGTGCTATGTAGCTGCTTCCCACTAGCTATCTGTGTTACATTTGGTAGTGTATATATGTCCATGCCACTCTCTCACTTCATCCCAGCGTACCCTTCCCCCTCCCCGTGTCCTCAAGTCCATTCCCTATGTCTGCGTCTTTATTCCTGTCCTGCCCCTATATTCTTAGAGTCTTTTTTTGTTTTTGTTTTAGATTCCATATATATGTGTTAGCATACGGTATTTGTTTTTCTCTTTCTGATTTACTTCACTCTGTATAACAGACTCTAGGTCCATCCACCTCACTACAAATAACTCAATTTCATTTCTTTTTATGGCTGAGTAATATTCCATTATATATATGTGCCACATCTTCTTTATCCATTCATCTGTCCATGGACACTTAGGTTGCTTCCATGTCCTGGCTATTGTAAATAGTGCTGCAATGAACACTGTGGTACATGACTCTTTTTGAATTATGGTTTTCTCAGGCTATATGCCCAGTAGTGGGATTGCTGGGTTGTACGGTAGTTCTATTTTTAGTTTTTTGAGGAACCTCCATACTGTTCTCCACAGTGGCTGTATCAATTTACATTCCCACCAACAGTGCAAGAGAGTTCCCTTTTCTCCACACTCTCTCCAGCATTTATTCTTTGTAAATTTTTTGATGATGGCCATTCTGACTGGTGTGAAGTGATATCTCATTGCAGTTTTGATTTGCATTTCTCTAATGATTAGTAATGCTGAGCATCCTTTCATGTGTTTGTTGGCAATCTGTATATCTTCTTTAGAGAAATGTCTATTTAGGTCTTCTGCCCATTTTTGGATTGGGTTGTTTGTTTTTTTGATACAAGCTGCATGAGTTGCTTGTATATTTTGGAGATTAATCCTTTGTCAGTTGCTTCATTTGCAAATATTTTCTCCCATTCTGAGGGTTTTCTTTTTGTTTGGTTTATGGTTTCCTTTGCTGTGCAAAAGCTTTTAAGTTTCATTAGGTCCCATTTGTTTATTTTTGTTTTTATTTCCATTTCTCTAGGAGGTGGGTCAAAAAGGATCTTGCTGTGATTTATGTCATAGAGTGTTCTGCCTATCTTAGAGGAGTTTTGTAGTGTCTGGCCTTAGATTTAGGTCTTTAATCCATTTTGAGTTTATTTTTGTGTAAGGTGTTAGGGAGCATTCTAATTTCACTCTTTTACATGTAGCTGTCCAGTTTTCCCAGCAGCGCTTATTGAAGAGGCTATCTTTTCTCCATTGTATATTCTTGCCTCCTTTATCAAATGTAAGGTGACCATATGTGTGTGGGTTTATCTCTGGGTTTTCTATCCTGTTCCTTTGATTTATATTTCTGTTTTTGTGCCAGTACCATACTGTCTTGATTACTGTAGCTTTGTAGTATAGTCTGAAGTCCAGGAGCCTGATTCCTCCAGCTCCGTTTCTCTTTCTCAAGATTGCTTTGGCTACTCGGGGTCTTTTGTGTTTCCATACAATTGTGCAATTTTTTGTTCTAGTTCTGTGAAAAATGCCATTGGTAGTTTGATAGGGATTGCATTGAATCTGTAGATTGCTTTGGGTAGTATAGTCGTTTTCACAATGTTGATTCTTCCAATCCAAGAACATGGTATATCTCTCCATCTATTTGTATCATCTTTAATTTCTTTCATCAGTGTCTTACAATTTTCTGCATACAGGTCTTTTGTCTCCTTAGGTAGGTTTATTCCTAGGTATTTTACTCTTTTTGTTGCTATGGTAAATGGGAATGTTTCCTTAATTTCTCTTTCATATTTTTCATCATTAGTGTATAGGAATGCAAGAGATTTCTGTGCATTAATTTTGTATCCTGCTACTTTACCAAATTCATTGACTAGCTCTAGTAGTTCTCTGGTAGCGTCTTTAGGATTCTCTGTGTATAGTATCATGTCATCTGCAAACAATGACAGTTTTACTTCTTCTTTTCCGATTTGGATTACTTTTATTTCTTTGTCTTCTCTGATTGCTGTGGCTGAAACTTCCAAAACTATGTTGAATAAGAGTGGTGAGAGTGGACAACCTTGTCTTGTTCCTGATCTTAGTGGAAATGGTTTCAGTTTTTCACCATTGTGAACGATGTTGGCTGTGGGTTTGTCATATATGGCCTTTATTATGTTGAGGTAAGTTCCCTCTATGCCTACTTTCTGGAGGGTTTTTATCATAAATGGGTGTTGAATTTTGTTGAAAACTTTTTCTGCATCTGTTGAGATGATCATATGGTGTTTCTCCTTCAGTTTGTTAATATGGTTTATCACATTGATTGATTTGCACATATTGAAGAATCCTTGCATTCCTGGGATAAACCCCATTTGATCATGGTGTATGATCCTTTTAATGTGCTGTTGGATTCTGTTTGCTAGTATTTTGTTGAGGATTTTTGCATCTATGTTTATCAGCGATATTGGCCTGTAGTTTTCTTTTTTTGTGACATCTTTGTCTGGTTTGGTATCAGGGTGATGGTGGCCTTGTAGAATGAGTTTGGGAGTGTTCCTCCCTCTGCTATATTTTGGAAGAGTTTGAGAAGGATAGGTTTTAGCTCTTCTCTAAATGTTTGATAGAATTCACCTGTGAAGCCATCTGGTCCTGGAGCCCTCTCTTTTCTTTCTTCTTCCATCCTATCTGTCTGACCCCACAGGGAAAGTTTCTCCATTTTAATGATTCTGTTATTAGATAGGGACCACACAGATAGTCTAGGATAATCTCCCCATGTCTAATCACATATGTAAATCCCTCTTTTGCCATGTAAGATAACATTCACAGATTCCTGGTGTCAGGGTGTGTACATCTTTGGGGCAACATTATTCTGTCTCCCAAAACCTTCAAAAAGACTACTGTTATTAATCTTTTCAATCACTGACTCATCTCCCTAAATGACCACTAGGAAAACTTGTTGATCAAGTGAAGTTATTAGACATAGTACAAGAAGGAATCAACAGATTGAATGTATTATCACACCCAAAATTGAACACAGCTCCCCATCTCAAAACCAACTTTTCTTTTAGTGTTCCTTACCTTAGCACCAATAAACAGCCATTGCCCAGATCAGAAATCTCTATTTATCCCCATATCCTGCATTCTTTTCTCCTCTCCCACTGCTACTACCCTCGTGCAGGTAGTCATCTCTTATATGAATTACTTTGACAGCCTCCTGCTTCCAATGATCTCCCTGTCACCAGACTTCTTTTCCTAGAATTCATTCACATTACAGCCAGAGGGTTTGTATTACTTAGCTCAGGCTGCTATAACAAAATATCATAGACTGGGCGGCTGAAACAACAGAAATTTCTCAGAGTTGTGGAGACAGAAAGTAGAAGTTTGAGGGGCCAGCATGGTCAGTTTCTGGTGAGGCATCTCTTCCTGGCTTATAGAAGGCCACCTTCTTGCTGTGTTCCCACATGACAGGGAGTGTAAGAACAAGCTCTCTGGTGTCTCTTCTTATAAGGGTACTAATCCTATCATGAAGGCCCACCCTCATTACCTCATCTAAACCTATCTACCTCCCAAAGCACCCATCTCCAAACTGGGGGTTAGGGCTTTAATATATGAATTTGAGGGAGGGACATAATTTAGTCCACAGCACAGCTTTTTCCCAAAGCAAATATCTTACTTAAAATCTTTCTGTGGTTCCCCTGTGCTTTTAAAATAAAGTCCAATTAGCTTGACTTTCAAGATCCTGCATCATCTGTCTCTATCTACCTCTCCTACCCCATCTTACACCACTCCCTCACATACTCCACTCATATTGAACATCTTTGGTTCTTAGCATGTATTGCATTCTCTTGTCTCTGAGCCTCTGCTTTTGTTGTTCCCCTCTGTCTATTTTGACTAACTACAACTCTTCTGATCCTCCAGGAAGCCTTCTCTGACCCAGCCTGGGCCCTCCAGGTACAAGGCTGTTGCTCCTCCAAGGTTCTCTCATTGCACCTATACTTTCTACTTACCCCACTGTCTGTTACTTCTCTGTCTTTCCTGTAAGCTGTAAGCTCCAAGAGAGAGAAATATTATGTTTTGTTCAACACTACACCCCAAGTGCCTAGCTCATTACCTGGCATATGATAGCATATAATACATGTTTGTGTGTTTAGATGCATGGATGGATATATGGATGAATGGACAGACAAATGGACAAACAGATGGGTGGATGGATAGATGTGTTGCATTTGTGGTGACTGTTGGGCATCCACGTGAAGCCATTCAGTAAATAGGTATGTGGATATGGAGTTCAGGAGAGAGGTCTGGACTGGAGAAGCCAAGTTCAGCCAAGCACATATCAGCATCTTTCTCCTTGGAAAAGTACACTTTGTAAAGCCCTTGAGTTGTTAAGGGTACTGTGCCAGACCCTAGTTTCAAGTGAACTTATCTGGGGTAAAGTGAATTATCCTCTGGGATAATCTTTCCTACTACATCCTAATCCCAACCCTCTGGTATTCATGGTCCTGACTGTATTGCTAATCATAAGCTGTTTCCCAGCTACTTTATTGTAACATTACCCTTGGAAGTAGTTGTCCTCATTTTACAGGTGCAGAAATAGAGGCCATGAGGGTTATCCTCCACAGTGATTTGCAAGGATTATAATCAGTGTCATGGATACTATGGGTTGGCTCATTCAACCTCCCTTCCGCCCTCCTTCTGGAGCTACACTAATCAATACCCTAGCTACTAGCCATATGTGGCGATTCAAAATTAAATAATTAATTAAATTTAAATAAAATTTTAAAATTTAGTCCCTCAGTTGTACTAGCCACATTTCAAGTATTCAGTTGCCACATCTGGGTAGAGACTACTGTACTAGGCCGTGCAGAGAGAGAACATTTCCCTCATCACAGAGAGTTCTATTGTACAGGGTACATCTAGAGGGCCTTGCTGTATGGCAGAGGTTAGAAAGCTAAAATTACACTTCCCGCACTCCTCTGCAGGTTCTGGATGCAAATTTTGTTTGGATGCAATTAGATATGCTTGTCTGAGTTTGGTGAGGTAAAAATAAGATAAGCATGACCATGAGGATGGCAGACTTTTCTGCAGTAGACACCAGCATCTGCTCAGCTTCCTGCGTGTCAAAGGTAGGTATGGCACTGGCACTGGCCTTGCTACAGTGGCCGCAGCTCCATGATTCCCACTTCCTTGTCCAAGGTCAAAGCTACAGTGATGGGTTCTTGAACTCAATAGTCTCAGGGGGCCTAAGAGGTGGGTGTTTTCCTAGTGGGTCATTTCTGTAGTGTTCTGCATACCCAGAGGCCCAGAACCAGAGCCAGCTGCCCCAACACTCACCACCATTTTGGTAAGCAAAAGTTGGTAAGATTTCATACATTAAAATCTCTTCCTGCTAAAAAAATATATTCAGGATGAATTCTGTCTCCTGAACTAAATTCTGACTGATATGGAACAAAGCAGACTTACCACAGAGCTCTTGTGTTCCCAGATAATTCGTTTGCTTTTCAAACTCCATAAATGCCATCCAGTCTTCTAGCAATTGTACCAGGTAGCTATATATCTGATTGCCCTCTGAAATTGATTCCCCACCTCACTCTGCTTTAAGATACTACCTATACCCTTCCATAGGAAGCTTAGTCTGTTTGCAAGAATTAAAAGTGATCAATAAAATAACATAATTCCCCGGCCTGGTCCAAGTATGTTTGTAGACTACAGTAATGCTGTAATTAAATACACTAAATAGAAAGCAAATTTTTCTAAGTCTACCATACTGAATGACATAGATTTTCCTAGATAACAATCATTTTAGTGTAAATTTGATCAACCACGTTGCTTTCTTATTTATTCCTACATGAAATGAGCCAGACTAAGGAGCTGGAAGATTCAGTTGAAATGTAGGGGAAGTGGCAGTGTGGAGGCGAGGCAGGCCAGAAGCATAGGGCACAATAGGCCTGAGGCATCTGGTCATTGGAGAATCATAATCTCTACCACGACTTTCTTTCCTTGCTCCCTAGACCTAGACCTAGGCTATGAGTGATACAGTTATCTGAGAGCTAGCCTGGGTGTGTGCCACCATGAATCACATTGATTCTATGGAAAAACATGGTCTGGTTTCCATACAACAGGAATGTAAATGAACTGTCAGAGCACTGGTAATTTACAATTCGGGTACTTCCTGAAATTACAGCTTCCTGCCAGCCTCTACCTCTATGAAACAACCAAGCCCTTTCTACTTATGATCTTAAGGCTTTAAAACCACCAAGACATAGTGTGCAACTATATTCAGAAACAGATTCTGGCTTATTGGGAAGGGCAGCATCCCACAGAGCAGAGAGCCTGGACTCTGGAATCACAGAGACCTGAGTTTATATAGTAGTCCTATCATTTACTAACTGTGTGATCTTGGGGAAATTACCTCCCCATTCTGAGTCTCAGTTTTCTCAACTATAAAATGGAAGAAAACCCTGTTCACAGGATTATTATAAGGGTCATATGAGAAAGCTGATTTGCTCAATTAGGAAACTGTCAGAAAGGAAAAGGGATGGGGAATAGTTCTACAGAGAAACTCTGTGCCCAATCCAGTAATTTTCCAAAAGGAGTTTTGCTCAAAATATCACTCACTTCCTATTGTGCTCTGTCCATTGAAGTCAAAGTAAAGGATAAGCTTCTATATCCAAAAGACACCCAAAATATTGTAGTTGAAAGGAGATGGAGATTTGTTTTTCCGTCACTAATGACCCTGAGGTCTAGAATAGTGAGTGGTTTTCCTCCATGTAACCATTCAGGAATCCAGGTTCCTTCCATCCTATTGCTCTGCCATCATCAAGGGCATTATTCTTGTCTGCATGGTCAAAGCTAGGTCACAGCACATTCATGTTCCAGCTCAAGGAAAGAGGAAAGGGAAAGCTATTCCAGAACATCTTCTTTTAAACTGAAGATGACCCAGAAGTTGCACACAGCATTTCCAATCACACCTCATTGGCCTGAATTTAGTCCCATGGCCACACCACACTTAGCTGCAAAGGAGGCTGGTAAATGCAGTCTCCAACTGGGCAGCCATGTGTCCAGCTAAAAATCCTATCGAAGAAGAGGAATGTTTTGCTAAACAACCTATTATTCTCTGCCATGACCTTCTTCCTGCTGTACCCATCTTCACCAAGAAGGCTTGGCTTGTTCTTGATCTAGCTGTGAGCCTTTGCCATTTGTGGGAAGTGCCTTTAATGCCATCGCACCTCCTGGTGAGATACAATTGGCCATGTGAGCTCCCTAACACTGATGGAAAAGCTGGGGCCCAAAGAGGGTGCCTGGGAACTCAGGCCAGAGCACCACCCCACTGTCTTCTGAAGATATGGTTTTGATGTGTGGAGTCTTTTCCCCCAGTATCGTGAGAGAAACTGGCTTGGCTGTTACTGGAGGTGACTCATTCCTGCTCTCCGCAGAGGGAGCACAGTCACATTGTTCCTGCAAAGAGTGCACTCCTGCCAGGTCACCTGCACTTGCAGACAAGTCTGTTTTTCTTTAAGTGATTCTGAAAGGATTAAAAAGCAGTGCAAAGGCTTTGGATGTGCCAAGCTGCATGTAGCTGCACCAGAATCTCCAACGCTGTAGAGAGAGTGCAGGACCAGACCCTGGGGAATCTCACAATGGTCCCAGCTCCTCCATTCGCCACTTATGTGTCCTTGGGCAAGCTGCTTCCCAACCCAGAGCCTGTTTTTTCATCTAAAAAAAATCTGACCAGATCATTTCTGTTTCAGTTCCCCAGTTGTCCATGACCTTTTCTTATCTATTTCTTGTTTGGAACACTTCAGTAGTAACTACAGGAGAAAGACAAATTTTTCTTTCTCATCTGTTTCTCCTATGTCCATTACCAGATGTGGGAAAATCCAAGGTCCCCAAAGTGACTCACCCCTGTGCACCTCCTGGGGACCAGGACCTCGGGCTGGTACTTTGGGCCAGTCTCAAACAGGTGTCAAATGGATTTTAATACAGTGTTCACTATTGGTCCCCACAATCCAAGTCTACAGAGAGACTGATGTAGACAGCAGGCACTGAGAGAAATGAAGAATGTGTGCAATGGTTAGAGCAGTATATTCTCCTTAAGCTAAGACTCTATGGACACACGCAAGGCATGACACATCCTGAGGCATAAATCTTTGTTCCTAAGGGTGAAAGTGACCAAAACCATAGATCTCCACAAAAGCCACTCCAGGATGACTAAAGAAAGAATGAAATGTAAATGAGAGCACTTTTTCAGGCTCTTACACTATGTTACCAAAATTTCTAGTGTTTTCTCCTTTTCTTAAAAATAAATTTCATTCAAATAGCACTTTTACTTGGAGGAAAAATCAAAAGGCATAAAAGGATATAAATTAAAAAGTAAGTTTTCCTCCCACCATTTCCAGGTCTCTCAGTTCTCATCAGAGCCTGCCTTTCAGAGACAGCCCATGTCCACACATCCATAAATGCAGGTCTGTAACTTTAGGGGACCTCCATGGTTGCCTTGGTTTTTATGAAACTGCCTTACTGAGTGTAAACTACATTAAATACTAAGAATAGCTATGAGTTGCAAGTAGAACATTGGCAAGGTATGACTTTATTCACTTCTCATTCAGTCCTTGGGTGATTTCATTCATGCCCTGGCTTTCCTCACCTCCAATCTGAAGACTCTCAGGCCTCTACCCCTTGCCCTGCTTTCTTTCCTGATTCCAGCCACATCTCTCCACCTGGAGTGGGCACCCCGAACTCAGGTGCCAATGGAATTGGTCACTTTCCCCCAAACCAGCTCCTCTTCACCTCTTGCCAGACTCCAGCTTTTCCCACTCACCCCTGTTAGGAATGTATGTCACTTCTCTTCCCCTCCACCTTCTGTCTCACTGCTCTGCTCCTCCAGTCAGTTGAGTCCAGTAATGTGACCCTCTGGAAAATCCCTTCCTCTTCCTCAGCTTTTCCCTGCCTTAGTTAATTTCATTGTCACCTCTCACTGGAGCAGATACATACATAGCGCTTACTCTGTGCCAGGCACTGTCCAAAGTGCCTCACACATATAAAGTCATTTTATCCTCACAACAATCCTACAACAGATATGCTATTATTATCCCCATTTTACAGATGAGGAAACTGAGACCGAAATGATAAATAACCCCATTCCCTAAGCCTGCTAGACTCTACTGTGCCTCCTTTGACTAGATTTTCTATGGCCTCTATTGCCTTCAAGACCCAACTCAACTGTTACTTATTCCAGGAAATCCTCCCAGAGTACCCACTATTGTCACAATAGTTTCAGACTTTTAGTCTACTTTCCTCCATGTAAAATACTGCCAGATAAAATTGGATGGGACATGTTTATACTGAAAATTACTTCTTATTTATTGAAATTCCAATTTAACTGAGTCTCCTTATCATTATTTGCTAAATCTGACAACCCTACCCCGCCAAAACCATAAATAACTTGACAGCAAGGCTACTCCATCCTGGTGTCCCACCCACCCACCCTCAGGGGCTAGAACAGAGCCTGGACCAGGTGGGTGCTCAGTTCAGTTTACTGTATTGAATTAAAGTCGGGTGCTCAGCGAACGGTGATTGTCTGCCATGTTAGCTTTTACTATGCTTTGCATGGAGAATGATATGTCCCTTATGTCCCCCCAGTGCAGCAGACACAGTGCTATGTGCGCAATAATTAAATTCAATGCATCTTGGAGCCTCACTTTTCTCATCTATAAATTGAGAATACTGTTCAACACCCACTCCCCCACACTTTCTTCTAGGCTGCTTATAAGGATCAAATGCCACAGGGGAGGTGCAATGGTGCTTTGAAACTGAGAAAAGCTGCAGTTTGTGAAAGATGACTACGATTACCAATATTAGCATTTCTAACTTAATAATGGGGAAATATACAGCCTACATCTAATCTGATTTTTCAATAGTTTTAAATATTGAAAGCTACTAACTGCTTGCTAAGAAACAGCATGGCAAAGGAATTGAGACAGTGAGAAAATCCAGGTGTTCCCTGATAGCTAAGAAGAGGGTGAAAAGAAGAGCAGAGGGGAAGTACCCATTGGAGACAGAAGCAGATACTGTCCTGATAGGTGCCCCACCAGAAACCCCAATGCCCAGTGACCCAGGCCAATGCCAAGAAGATCACCCGAGATTACCAAATGGTTTTCCCATACCATGTTTCTTATTACCATTTCACCAGTTTAGGAAAATAAGACGAAGAATGGTAAAATTCCATGTCCAACTTCTTCAAGTCTTAGACGTCCTCAAGTTAGGACTGAATCTGGCCACTTCCCCCAAGACCTGGGTCAGTAGGAAGGTTGCTTCTTGGTTTCAAAAGGAAAAAAGGAAAAGGAACAAGCTGCAAAAATAGACTCCTCATGTCTTTTCCTTTCTCTTCCCCCATCTTTTAAAATTCATCCTGTGAGTTGCTGCCAATTCACTGAGTTAAAACTTTAAGGATCTAATTTACTTGGGAATCTACACACATAACCAGAGATTATAGTGAATGGATAAACATCATTCAGAGGTGGAAAGATGGTGGCTAGTTCGTGTAAAGCTGCAAATTCTTGGAAGATCATTAGAAAAACGTTGCCAGGTGGCCAGCATTGAGGCTGATCCCTTGTTCCAACTCCATCTGGGCGGTAGAAGACCTTGAATTACTTGGTCTCTATTTGCACACACATGGCCGGTCAATAAAGTAATTGTCTTAATCCAAAAGCATACCAGTGACCAAGATATTTTCAGCTACATATGTGGACTTTTTAACATATAATTGTCTCAGTTCTCTGATCTATTTGGAACTGATCCCTCTGAGACTTTATTTTTTACAAATGTTCCTTCTGTTATATAACAGAAGCACATGAAAAGGTGAGAGCTTCCTTCTCTCCTCTACATTGGCGTTTATTTTGTGGAAGTCTGATGCCAGCCAGAATCACCTTTTCCATACTTAACGCATTTTTAAATACCTTTGTAATCAAACAAGGGCATTAAGAGGGATTTAACACTTGCTAATGGGACGCCACAAGCCCCAGCTCGTTCTTACCCCAGGTGGCCTCTGTTCTGGCTTCATGCTGGGAATAAATCATTTGGAAACCAGGTGCTTTCTTATTCTCAATTGTTTTTCTGTTTTCCTCTCTTACACCTAGCTTCATCTATATTGGCAAATGAAGTGAAGAATTCAGACTATTACTCAGATAATTCAACAAAAATTGCCCTTACAGGAATTTTGTTTGTGTGTCTTAGAAGTGAAAGTAGGGGCTTACCTTTAAACGTAAATGACTTGACATCCACTGCTGTTGGGCAAACCCATGGCCAGTGAGTGGAGTTTTGCTGGAATATAATCTACCTATACTCCTAACACCAGGGGTGTTACTATTATCTCTATGAGCCTCTTGCTCCTCCTCTCTGTAAAATCAGGATCACAATTCCTACATTGCCAGGTTGATGATGAAATTAAGTGAGATAAATATGAAGATTTCTGCATGCAGTAGGTATTCTGTACATATTTAAAAACACACTTGCACATATATACAACACACACTGTACGTTGATCAGAACATTTATATTGCACTTTACAATTTATAAAACACTCACCTACATTCTCTCTTTGATCTTCAGAAAAGCGCTGGGAACTGTAAGGACAGTTACTCACCATTTTTACAAATGGAGAGCCTGAGGTTAAATGAAATTAAATGGCTTTCCCAAGACCACACAGCTGGTCTAAGTTTATCTGTACAACCCCTGAAGCTCTCCACCACCTCTGCACTGATGCCACATGCTCCACACAGGTGTCTAAAAAACTGGTTCTTTAATTTGGCTTCACACTGCAACTACGTGGAAAACTTAAAGATAAATACTAATACCTGCTCCCATCCCCAGAGATTTCGATTTAACCACTCTAAAGTGTAGGCCTGGGCATTAGGATTCTTTTCTCAGTCTATCTCTTCATTTTCAATTAAACTTTTATTGTGAGATAATGGTAGATTCATGGGCGGTTGTAAGAAGTAATATACAGAGATCCCATTTTCCCCCAAAAGTAACACCTTGCAAAGCTATAGTATAATGTCACAACCATGATACTGACACTTATACAGTCAAGATGCAGAACAGTTTCACCATCACAAAGATCTCTTGAATTTTCCTTTTATAACTACACCCAGCTCTCCCTACCTACCCTTCCCTAACCCTGGTAACCATTAATCTGTATTCCATTTATATATATATATATATATATTATATATATTTTTTTTTTTTTTTTTTTTTTTTTTTTTTTTTTTTTTTTTTTGGCTGCATTGGGTCTTTGTTGCTGCGCACGGGCTTTCTCTAGTTGGGGCGAGCAGGAGCTACTGTTCGTTGCAGTGCACGGGCTTCTCATCGCGGTGGCTTCTCTTGTTGCGGAGCACAGGCTCTAAGCATGCGGGCTTCAGTAGTTGCGGCTCGCAGGCTCTGGAGCTCAGGCTCAGTAGTTGTGGCACACGGGCTTAGTTGCTCCGCAGTATGTGGGATCTTCCCAGACCAGGGATCAAATCCATGTCCCCTGCATTGGCAGGTGGATTCTTAACCACTGCGCCACCAGGGAAGTCCCATCTCTATATTATTTGTCATTTCAAGAATGTTATATAAATGGAATCATGCAGTCTGTGACCTTTTGGGATTGGCTTTTTTTTACTCAGCATAATTCCCTGGAGATTCATCCAAGTTCTTGGGTGTTTCATTAGTTCCTTCATTTTCATTGCTGGGTAGTATTTCCTGGTATGGATGTACCGGCTGATTTAACCATTGAAGGATATCTGAGTTGTCTCCAGTTTCTGGTTATTATGAATAAAGCTGTTATGAATATTTGTGTACAGGTTTTTGTGCGAAGAGAACTTTTAGTTTCTCTGGGATAAATGTCTGAGTGCATTTGCTGGGTGATACGGTGGTTACATGTTTAGTTTTGTAAGAAACTACCAAACTGATTTCTAGAGTGACTATCATTTTTCCATGAGCAATGTGTGAGTGATCTACTTTCTCATCCTCACCAGTTATGGTGTTGTCATCATTTTTTCTTAAAAGCCATTCTGATGTGTGATAGTTCTTATTGTGGTTTTAATCTGCATTTATTTCTCTAATGGCTAGTGATGTTGAATATTTTTTCATGTGCTTATCTGCCAACTATATATCCTTTTTTAAAAATTTTTATTGGAGTCTAGTTGATTTACAATACTGTGTTAGTTTCAGGTGTACAGCAAAGTGAATCAGTTATACATATACATATATCCACTCTTTTTTAGATTCTTTTCCCATATAGGCCATTACAGAGTATTGAGTAGAGTTCCCTGTGCTATACAGTAGGTCCTTATTAGTTATCTATTTTATGTATAGTAGTGTGTATATGTCAGTCCCAATCTCCCAATTTATCCCTTACCCCCCTCCTTACCCCTCGGTAACCATAAGTTTGTTTTTTACGTCTGTGACTCTATTTCTGTTTTGTAGGTAAGTTCATTTGTACCCCTTTTTTAGATTCCACATATAAGTGATATCATATGATATTTGTCTTTGTCTGACTTACTTCACTCAGTATGACAATCTCTATGTCCATCCACGTTGCTGCAAATGGCATTATTTTGTTCTTTTTTATGGCTGAGTAATATTCCGTTGTATGTATGTACCACATCTTCTTTATCCAATCCTCTGTTGATGGACATTTAAGTTGCTTCCATGTCTTGGCTATTGTAAATAGTGCTTCTTTGAACATTGGGGTACATGTATCTTTTCGAATTATGGTTTTCTCTGGATATATGCCCAGGATTGGGATTGCTGGATCATATGGTAGCTCTATTTTTAGTTTTTTAAGGAACCTCCATACTGTTCTCCATAGTGGCTGTACCAATTTACATTCCCACCAACAGTGTAGGAGGGTTCCTTTTCTCCACATCTCTCTAGCATTAATTGTTTATAGATTTTTTTTGATGATGGCCACTCTGACCGGTGTGAGGTGATACCACATTGTAGTTTTGATTTGCATTTCTCTAATAATTAGTGATGCTGAGCATCTTTTCATGTGCTTTTCAGGCATCTGTATGATTCAATGCCATCCCTATCAAATTACCAATGGCATTTTTTTGCAGAATTAAAACAAAAAATTTTACAGTTTGTATGGAAACACAAAAGACCACGAATAGCCAAAGCAATCTTGAGAAAGAAAAACAGAGCTGGAGGACCCAGGCTCCCTGGCTTCGGACTATACTACAAAGCACATGTACATTACATACAGTAATCAAAACAGTGTGGTACTGGCACAAAAACAGAAATATAGATCAATGGAACAGGATAGAAAGTCCAGAGATAAACCCGTGCACCTGTGGTCACCTAATCTATGACAAAGGAGACAAGAATATACAATGGAGAAAAGACAGCCTCTTCAATATGTGGTGCTGGGAAAACTGGACAGCTGCATGTAAATGAAGGAAATTAGAACACTCCCTAACACCCTACACAAAAATAAACTCAAAATGGATTAAGGACCTAAATATAAGGCTGGATACTATAAAACTCTTAGAGGAAAACAAAAGCAGACACTCTTTGATGTAAATAGCGGCAAAATCTTTTTCAATCCACCTCCTAATGAAAATAAAAACAAAAATAAACAAATGGGACCTAATTAAACTTAAAAGCTTTTGCACAACAAAGGAAACCATATACAAAACAAAAAGACAACCCTCAAAATGGGAGAAAATATTTGCAAATGAAGTAACTGACAAGGGATTAATCTCCAAAATTTAAAAACAGCTCTTGCAACTTAATATCAAAAAAACAAACAACCCAATCAAAAAATGGGTGGAAGATCTAAATAGACATTTCTCCAAAGAAGACATATATATCCTTTCTAGTGAAATGTCTGTTTACGTCTTACATCCATTTTTTAATTAGATTGTTTTTAACTGTTAAGTTTTGAGAATTCTTTACATATTCTAGATACTAGTCCTTTGCTGGATATATGGTTTGCAAATATTTTCTCCCAGGCTATAGATTGCCTTTTGTTTGCTTGTTTAAAAGATTTCATTTTTAAACAGTTTTAAATTTAGAGAAAAATTGAGCAGATAAAAAAAGTTTCCATGTACCACCCCCACCCACCCATACACATTTTCACTTGCAGTACTGTGGCACATTTGTAATAATTAATAAACCAATACTGACATATTATTAACCGAAGTCCATAGTTTTTATTCCTGAATAATGTTTCATTGTACAGATGTACCACCATTTATCCATTAACCTATTTAGGGATATCTTCATTGCTTCCAGTTTTTGGCAACTAGAGTAGAGATGCTACAAACATTCATGTGTAGGTTTTTATGTGGACATAAGTTTTCAGTTCAATTGAGTAAATACCTAGGAGTGTGATTGTTAGATCATATGGTAAGAATACATTTAGCTTGGTTTTTAAAAAATTGCCTTTTAAAGTGGATGTACGATTTTGCATCTTTTATATAGGATAAGCATATTTTCATATGTGTATTTGCCATCTGTATATCTTCTTTGTTGAAGTGTGTGTTTAGATCTTTTGCCCATTTTTTAATTGGATTGTTCATTTTCTTATTGTTGCATTTTAAGAGTTCTTTGGATACAAATCATTTATCAGATGATTTGTGCAAATATTTTCTACTATTCTGTGGCTTGTTGTTTCATTCTCTTAACAGTGTCTTTCACAGAGCAGAAGTTTTTCCTGTTAATAGAGTCCGACTTATTAGTTCAATTTTTTCATTCATGGATTGTGCTTTTGGTGTTGCATCTGAAATTTCATCACCAATCCCAAGGTCATCTAGATTTTCTATGCTGTCTTCTGGAAGTTTCATAGGTTTGTGTTTAGGTCTATGATCCATTTTGAGTTAATTTTTGTGAAGGGTGTAAAATCTGTGTCTAGGTTTATTTTTTTGCAAAAGGATTTCCAATTGTTCTAACTCTATTTAAAAAATTATCTTTTCTCTATTGAATTGTCTTTACTCCATTGTCAACAATCAATTGATTATATTTGTGTGGGTCTGTCTTGGAGCTCTCTATACTGTTCATTGATCTATTTGTCTTTTCTTTCACCAATCCCACACTGTCTTAATTATTGTACCTTAAGTAAGTTTTTAAGTCAGATAGTGTCAGTCTTCCAACTTTTTTCTTCTTCCTCAGTGTGGTATTGGCTATTCTGGGTCTTTTTCCTTTCCATATAAACTTTATAATCAGTTTCTCGATATCCACAAATTGCTTGCCTCCAACTGGGGGTGTAAAGTCAGCTCCCCACTGGGCCCCCTTGTCACCAGAGAATGAAGAGGAGAGAGGTAAGTGCCAACTAGCCCCACCTCTCATCACCTTTTTCCGCCTCATTGCTGCTGCATGAGGATGGAAGTACAGCAATGCTGGACCCACTGGCAATACCCCACTGCATGTTACCCCGTTCCATGCCACAGGAGGATGGAGTGGGAGGTCAAGTCCCCATTCAGCCCCACTGAAACCCATCCTGGGTTTTCTTTTCTTCTTTTCTATTTTTTGGCCACACTGCTTGGCATGTGGGATCTTAGTTCCCTGACCAGGGATCGAACCCACACCCCCTACAGTGGAAGCACAACATCTCAGCCACTGGACAGCCAGGGAAGTCCCAAACAGAGTTGTTGGTTTTTTTGTTTCTGGCTGCACCATGAGGCATACAAGATCTGAGTTCCTTGACCAGGGGTAGAACCCTTGCCCCCTGCACTGGGAGCGGGGAGTCTTAACCACTGGACCACCAGGGAAGTCCTAACTGTGCTTTCTTAGATTCTGTGTTTGTCTATTTGGTATCCATTCATCACTGGGCCAATTATATTAAATATATTTTCTTATTTTTTTAATTTGTGATGCTCTGGCATTTGGGGGTCTTATGAAAAATAAGAAAATATAGTTAATATAAGTAATTTCTAAAGATAATAACAACTTGCCTACAAGTACTTCTTTCACTTTTTGGAGTCTTCCTATGTTTATTTGGTGTGTTATATTATCAAAGTTAAACAAAGCCAGACATTAGTTTAAGTGGTAAGAACAGATTTTAAACAGTAAAATACTGTTACAGGAGAGAAAAGAGTTCCACTTTGATTTATACAGAGGTGACTGCATTTTTTTTTAAATTTATTTATTATTAATTAATTTATTATTTATTTTTGTCTGTGTTGGGTCTTCGTTTCTGTGCAAGGGCTTTCTCTAATTGCGGCAAGCGGGGGCCACTCTTCATCGCGATGCGTGGGCCTCTCACTATTGCGGCCTCTCTTGGTGCGGAGCACAGGCTCCAGACGCGCAGGCTCAGTAGTTGTGGCTCACGGGCCCAGTTGCTCCGCGGCATGTGGGATCTTCCCAGACCAGGGCTTGAACCCGTGTCCCCTGCATT
Source organism: Balaenoptera musculus (assembly GCF_009873245.2). NCBI lineage: Eukaryota > Metazoa > Chordata > Mammalia > Artiodactyla > Balaenopteridae > Balaenoptera > Balaenoptera musculus. The sequence continues at coordinate 91,992,532 of NC_045790.1, forward strand.
GGCAGGCAGATTCTCAACCACTGCACCACCAGGGAAGCCCTGCATTTCTTTTTTAAAGATGCTCCTATTGCTCTTTTTTTAAATATATAAATTTATTTATTTATTTATTTATATTTGGCTGCATTGGGTCTTCATTACTGCGCGCGGGCTTTCTCTGGTTGCGACGTGCGGGGGCTACTCTTCGTTGTGGTGCGCGGGCTTCTCATTGCAGTGGCTTCTCTTGTTGCAGAGCATGGGCTCTAGGCATGCGGGCTTCAGTAGTTGCAGCACGTGGGCTCAGTAGTTGTGGCTCGAGGTCTCTAGAGCCCAGGCTCAGTCGTTGTGGTGCATGGGCTTAGTTGCTCTGCGGCGTGTGGGATCTTCCCAGACCAGGGCTCGAACCCATGTCCCCTGCATTGGGAGATGGATTCTTAACCACTGCACCACCAGGGAAGTCCCAAGATGACTGCATTTTAAAGGGAGAATGAAGGCATAGGGAGGGAGTCAAGCAGGGGCTTAAGAGAGTCAGAGAAGTGAAAAAATACAAAAAAGCAGGAAGCAAAGGTTGGTCTCTGTGAAACCCATCTGGGTTAGCCAACTGGCACTTACTGAAATTAGGCTCCTACCCTCCTGCAGAGGCTGGGAGACAAGGAGCCTATCTTCCTTCGGGTGTTGGCTTGAACAAACAGTAAGTTTTTGGGGCATCCTTGAGTTTTCTCAGACAGACATTCTAAGGGGGCATGGGGTCATCCTATGGATGCAGCCTTGAGCTGTTAGAAACTATTTTAGTGTTTTTGCCAGTCTTTATAGGCCAAGGTTGAGGCTTAGTTAAGAAAGGGCTCAGGGGACCCTGGCTAGAGTTTGGTCAAGGAGAGAATCTCTGTCAGTGTCCAGGGGGCTTTAGTTGTAAGAGGGAGGACCTGAGAGAATAAGGTGACTCCATGAGCCAGAAGTCCTCGGCATCAGGAGTTTTGAAAGCTCCTCAAGTGACTCTAATAAGCAACAAAATTTGAGAACCACAAGACCAAGACAAGAACTTTGCCCTCCATTTTAATGCCCCCTTTCACAAAGAAATAAATTCCTCTAAGGAGACTGCATGCTCTGTGTACATGCATGTACATGTACTCATACTGGTTTGTGTATATGCAGGTATGCATGCACACACCAGGGTGAGAGGTAGAGAAGAAGCCTGGTCCTCTCAAGCCACAAGAAGATGAAGAAAGTGCTTAGAGCTATGGAAATGTACCAAGCTGCCTTTGTTTTAGCGATGGGGGAGAAAGGGATCCTGGCAGAATTCAACCCCATATCCATTTATTTGGCCATAAAAATGAGGGAAGGGTGCTTCTCAAGGTTGTGGTTGAGGGGTTACATTCATGCTAGGTCTTGCTGATCCAGTTCCCATCCTCACGGTTTTCTCTGCTGGACGCTTCCTGCCTGAAACCACGGAAGTGGCTCTCAGTCTCTGCAATTGCTCAAGGGTCATCCATAAAGCACTGCTTTCTGGCCCGACTTTCCCAGAACTCACTAAGCATGGTCCTATTGCTTCTTCTATGACTTATTTAGATCCTAATTATTATTCTATGTATTTATGCAAATGCAGAAGCCAGGAGGGGTGAAACTCCTTTCAGAAGCCATGCAGTGGTCTCTGGAATGTTAAAGTCTCAGAAAATTGGCAGATTCTCAGGTTCCATCTCAGGAAAAGAACATTTTTCTAGACCGAGTGCTGCCTGAAAGGTTTGGCATTTCTGCCTGTGAAAATGAAAGACTAGGTGGGGCCTGAGGCTTCCCTAGAACAGTGGTTCCCACATCAGAATCACTGGCGGCCTGTGAGATCACACTGGTGCTTCCACGCCACACCACACATTCTGATTTAACTGGGACTGAAGTTGGGCGTGGGTCTTTCTTAAAAGCTCCCCAGGTGATTCTGACAGGCAGCCAGGTTGAAGGCTGAGAACCCTAGAAATTCTGCAGAGTTCTGGGAGGAAACAACAAAAAGTCCAGGACTAGCAAATACAAATTAAGGAGCCTCTGAGCAATACATAGAGCATACTTTCCCCAGGGCACCTACCCTGAGCCATGACACAGAGATGGAAAAGACACAGTCTGTCCTTTCTGCTGAGTTGGGCAGGTGATAAAGCCGGGGCTACTGTGCAAGGCCACAGTGGTGGGAAGGGGCATTGGGCTGGGCCTTGAAGGTGAGTGGAGCTTAGACAGGTGGTAAAAGGCGTTCTGACCTTATAGAGCTGCGTCTTCATAAAGAAGCAAAATTATTTTTGAGGCAGGGCAAGAAAAATTTAACATGAAATTTTTATCTGCCGTTTCAGCCACTACCCCCTCCTCTTTAGTGTGCAATGTGCATCTGCATTATACATTAACTAAATCCCCTTAGAAGACACAGGAATGCCTACTTGCCAAAAAAAAAAAAAAAAAGGCAATACTTCTACCTTGGCCAATTTCAAGCTACCAACATGGTTTACCTGGCTTGCAAAATTCCTGACATTAACAATGGGCTCTCACAAGCCATTAAGAGCTAGCTCCAGCATCACCAATACCCCACACTCCCTCTCCCCACTGGTTAAGAACCACTACATTACAAGAAAATGTAGGATTTAAAAAAAAAGAAAACACTTATCAAACAAAACACCATTAATGGTTTGTGTTATAATGAAGTGAATTGCTTAAACCCACCTTATGCAGATAATTCTTAGGACAAACTTGGTAATACACTTTGGGGAGAGAGATCAGGCTGCCCAGACAGGCAGTGAGGATAACAGGCCTCTTGCCATGTCTAACTAGTAGGACTTTACCACATGATGTCACTCTAATACTTGCTTATTTATGTCTCTGGAAGTCTCAAGCAAGTTGTTTCTCCTTTGCTAAAAGATTGGCATTCTTAACTTTTACGCCTTGGGATAATTATGAAACTACAGCATATTTGTTGTTTATTACTTGAAAGGAATCTTTTCTATGTATTCTTTTTTTTGTAAAAGAGACTGAAAATTTGCAGAAAGGAGATAAGAGCAGAGAGGCATTTTGGAATCAACAAAACTTTGATTTAGCACAAGACTGTGATTTACCAGGTGAGTAAACTTGGACAAGATTCTCAACTTCTACAAGCTTCAGGGTCCTCACCTGTAAAATGCGGAAAGATACTTGTAACTTTTACCTCACTGACTGGGAGTAAGTCATTTCCATTGGCATCTACTAAACACCCACCCCATGCCATTTCTCTGCACTGGGCCCAGAGAAAACCAGGATGAGAAAGTCCAAGTTTCTGCCCTTAAGAAACTCAAGTTTAACCTCGGGGACAAATACCTGAACAAGAGAATATAGAACAACGGCCAATTGACACGCTTAGGTTTGCACTCTAAAGTGTGAATGTGTTATCTGACATTCTCTAATACCGTGACAAAAATTCTTCATGTGTAGTAGCTTTTTTGTTGGGAAATAAATGAAATGTTGGTCTTAATATTTCAATCATAAGAGTCGCCAGAGATTGATTAGTGTTTTCATACCATCTGCCACACAGGGATGCTTTTAGAGGAGAGGACCAGGAGATGAGGGCACTGAAGCTGTGACTGTGGAGACAGGAGAAGTTGCTGAGAATGTGGGGAGTGAGGAAGAAAAGATTGTGGAGGCGGGGAGGTAGACATAGGCATGGTTTTTAGAGATGGTCAAGACGAGCATGTGGAAGAACATTCACATGCAGCACTAATTTACTGCCTGTGTGATTTGGGGCACATCACATTCCCCTCTATAAGCCTCCATTTCCCTCTCTATAACTCATCAGGTATTTAGGATAAGTATTAAGCAAATGTTCTTGGGTTGCAAGCAACAGAAAAGAATGCTGGCTAATACAACAAAAGTTACGTTGAAGCAGCAGGTATATATGAAGACATCAGAGTGGTAGAGACTTTGGCAACACAAGAATATAGGCCCCACTGAAAGAATTCACGTTCCAGAAAAAAATTTATACACTGTTCTGGCCAAATAAAATGTGTCTCCTGGCACCACCAGCCTCTAGTCCTCCAGTCTGCAACTCTCTCTACAGGGAAGAGCCCAGGTTTCTGCATAGCACCAAGGCCCTGTCAGCCCCAGAGGAACTCAAACTCCAGGCTAGAAACCCAATTCTAGGCAACAGGGAGGGCCTAGATGGCAAGGCTTTAAGTGATAAAGACCGTGTCTGGTTCTTTCCCAAAGCTGCAGCTCCTGCACAAGACCAGGGACAGAGGCAGCCTCACAGATTGCCCGCAAATCAGGACTCTTTGTCTAAGGTAAGAGTTGGCTCACAGATATTTGATAGCCCATCAGATTACGCAGCTCACCAACGTCTGATTTCATAGACAACTGCTCGTGGGCCCCTGGTCATGGACCCCCATCAGGAGGTGGGGGAGGAGAAGAGGCAGGAACCACCCTCTTCTAGGCAGGCAGTCATTCACCAGCTAAAATCTCGCAAGACTCTATGGCTTCTCCCTCAGCCCTAAAGCTACTAAGTGGTCACCACGCCTAGCACTTCCTTCTCCATTTGCAGCTTTCCACTACACCACCTCCGCCTTCCCACCCCCAGGAACACTGAGCTCAGCCACCCACGTGGCTGTCCACTGGATCCCCCACTAGCTGTGTGTAATCCCAAGGGAAGGGCCACATTCTGGCCATTTCTGTCTCCAGCTCTGGGCCTCACCCATAGTAGATGCTTGGTAGGTGCTTCATGGTTGCTAACCATTAAGAACCATTGCTATAGATGGAATGTTTGCTTCCACCCTCCCAATCCCCCACCTCTCCCTCCAAATTCATATGTTGAAAACCGAACCAAAGTAATGGTATTAGTGGAGACCTTTGGAAGGTGACTTTTGGGAGGGCAGAGCCTTCATGAATGGGATTAGTGCCTTTATAGAAGAGGCCCCAGAGATACCTCTCATCTCATCCACCAAGTGAGAGCACAGCCAGATGTCAGGAGTTTGTAACCTGGAAGAAGGCCTTCACCAGAACCTGGCCATGCTGGCACCCTGATCTTGGCCTCCAGCCTCTAGAACTGTAAGAAATAGATTTGTTGTTTATAAGCCACCCCATCTGTGGTATTTTGCTATAGCATTCCAAACTAAAGTAACCATGTTTGCCCTTCTGATATAATCATGACCTGGGTCAGGAGACCTAGGCTCAACCACTGACATGGTCCCCTCCGTCCTGGTCCTCAGTTTCCCCATCTCTACAGGAGGGAGAGAACCACATGATTTCTAAATGGCCTCTGGTTTCTCTAACACCCTCCAGATTCAGTGGCTATTTGTGACTCTGTAAAAATAGCTGCAACTTTGACAGGTGTCTAAAGGGAGAGGGCCATGGATGGGTAGAAATGGCCCCTCCCACTCAGGAGACACCCGTGGGCTGTTCCTTTGAAGGGGGCAGGCAGTGAGGGTTGGTTAGTGAGGCAGTCAAGCCGTGATAAAGCTACGGGCAGGTGACCATCAGGGGCAGAAACAGGAGATGGAAATCAGACACCTAGTTGTGAGTCTCCCACCCACCACTTAACTATGTGACCCAAGCTAGTCCCTTCATCTGAGCCTTTGTTTCCCCCTTGGTCCATGGGTGAGCAAGCAGTATGAGTGCCTGTTGGATTGGATTTTGAACCTCGAAGAGCTAACAGAACAGGAAGCCACATTCTGGGCTCTGTGATGATGTTGCCCTCATGGGGAGAGCAGAGGGGGAGGGGCCAGTGAACCTCCCCCACCCCCCTGCTGCTCCCGACCCAGCAGAGCAGAAGGTGCTAATATACCTAAACCCAACTCCCCACCACCTTCTGCTATCACACTAGAGCAAGAAATCCAGACCAGACAAGAGCCATTGCATCTTAAAATTTTATGTGAAATTCTGTAAATGTGTATAGAGCGGCCTGTGGCTGCCTGCCCACGGGCCTGGACTTGTAGGGACACCACTGCTCAGCACTTGCTGTAGATGGCTTCACTGCCCCGCTCCTCAAACTCTGCCTTGCTGACCCAAAGCTGCTGGAAGGCCTGCAGCGAGGCCAGGATGGAGCCGCCGGTCCACACGGAGGTCTTCCTCTCGGGAGCTGCAGCCACTGCGGGGCTGCCCCCGGGGCAGAGGAGGCTCAGCTCCCTCTGGAAGCGCTCTGGGAAGCCGTCCAGCATGGTGCAGCCGCCACACAGCAGCACATTGGCTGCCATCTCCTCCTTGAAGCCCGCCTCCTGGCAGCGGTTCAGGCAGGCGGCCGTGAGCTCGGGGAGACCGGGCTGGTTGCTGCCCACCAAGGTGGGCTTGAAGAGCATCTCGGCGCACTGAAAGCGCTCCTGGCCGATGGTGATGAGCTTGCCGTCGGGGAGCTCATAGTCCACACGCAGATCCTCCAGGCACAGGCCCAGCTCTTCCGCTGGCTTGAGTGCCGAGTAGCAGCAGCACTTCTTGATGTGCTCGATGATGTGCAGGTGGTCGTCCGTGAACTTGTGGCCGGCCTCGTTGAGCAGCTGCAGCAGGTAGTTGGTGAGGTCGCTGCCGGCATAGTCGGCACGACTCGTCAGGCCCGGCAGCACGTTGCCCTCAGAGACGGGCACCACGTGTGAGACGCCGTGCCCACTCTCCACCACCAGCCCGGAGGTCTTGCCATAGGAGTAGACGGACAGCAACGACTGGGATGTCACGTGCATGGCGGGGATGCCAAAGGTCTCGAACATGAGCTCTGCATACTTCTCGCGGTTGCTGGTGGGGCTGAGTGGGGGGTCGGAGACCAGCACGGCGTGCTCCTCGGGGGGGATCTTCATGGCCGTGTGGAAGATGTACTCCCAGATGCTCTGGACGCAGTCCCAGTCCACCACGATGCCGTATTTCAGCGGGTTAATCAGCTTCAGAGGCGCCTCCATGTTGAGCAGCTCGTGGCCCACGTAGGTCTCCTTGCGGGTGTCACCGGCGTCAGCCGCCTCCAAGCAGCGCTTTCCCACAGTGGAGGAGATGAAGTAGGTGGGCCTTGGCTCACCCGCATAGCCACACTTACAGTACTGGGAGCCCAGGTCAATGATGAGTGCCTTGATCTTACGCACCTTCTTGGGCTTCATCTTCAGCTGAGTGGATGAACTTGTGTCCCGGATGCCAGCCTCAGGACCTGGCAGTGTGCCTGCCTCTCCAGGGTCCCCCTGAGCCGTGCCCATGGGCTTGGGGCTAGGGCTGTTCCTCGTCGCCATTTGCCTTCCTTGCTCACCTTTCTCACATCCACATCCTAGAGCTCCGTGGGGAGAAATAAGAGGGTCCACCTCCAGCAGTGCCTTGGCAACTCCTCAGGATTGTGATGTCACCACGGGCTGGTCCATTCCGGCAGTCCAGGGAGGGCTTGGCCTTGGCAGGCCCTTGACCTATCAGCCCCACCCCCATCGGCCTAACGCGACTTGGCTCCCTGACGGAGCAGGTGGCCAGCACAGTTTTAGCAATCCAACCACACCTGGATCTCAGAGGTTTCTGCTCCCTCCCCTTATATCCTCACTCCTAATCCCCCGTTCACTAGCTGAACACCTCTTCCTCCTCAGCTTCTTGGCCAAGAGGGTGATAAATATTTGAGCCCCTGCAGTAAGCCAAACACTGTAGCAGGCACCTCACATGACACTTCACAGCATCTTGGGAGGTAGGCAGAGCTAAGGAAATCAAGGCTCAGAATGCAAATGACTTGCCCAAGAGCAAACAGCTCTTGGAGTGTTTGTACTTTAACCCAAGTTCCTCCAAATCCAATGTACCAGGTCACCTTGAAGAGTGTGTAGGCCCTGATGATAGAAACCTGGCCACAAGCAGTGCCCAATCTAGTTGGGAAGAAGATGAATGGATGCAGAGGAGTTTGCAGGTGGATGTCTACTGGGAGAACAGAGGTGCACAAAAGAGGGAGGGAGTCAGAAGGTTCTCCAGAGAGGTGCTGCCTACGTAGAGTACTGAAAGATAAGTGGATATTTGTCAGGTAGCTAAGAGGAGGGAAAGCCATCCCAAGCAGAGAGCACAGCTTGAGCAAACACTCAGAGGGAGGCATGGTGGGGAGCTTCCAGTAGTTAAGGTGTTTGGAAAAATACATCAGGATACGGCAGTCATGGGGGCAACTAGGGAGGATCCCAAATTCTAGAGGTAAGGGCTTAGATTAAACTGACCACAGCTGGGGAGCCAATGAAGCCTTTAAGCAGGGGAGTGGTTAGATTTGGTTTCCAGGACAAAATCTTAGAAAGATTCATGTTTAGCTGTAATATGGAGGGACAAGACTCTGAGATCTAAAAGGAAGATGTTGAAGAAATTTTTGTAAGACTTGAAGGTGGCCTAAGCTAGGGCTGTGATAGTGTGGAAAAAAGGAAGGGACAGGTTCTAAAGAAATTCAGAAAGTAGAATCTAATCTAATTGGTTGGTTCTCAACTGTCCTCAATTCAATCCAAGCTTCTAGTCTAGCATTTGAGACCCTTTCTCATAGGCTCCTGTGACATCTCTAGCCTCAAGCATTGCATTTACATTAGAAGATTAGATGTGGGGAGTGAGGAAGAGGGAAAGATGAATCCCTTTCCTCTGCCCAAGCAAAGATGGCCTGTCATACAGAACAAACAAATTCATTAGGTTCCCATAGGGTCCTCTGTGCCAAACTGTCCCCCCTCTAAATAATAAGACAGATTAGGGCTTTGGTAAAGAAACAGGAGGGGGCTTCCCTGGTGGCACAGTGGTTGACACTCTGCCTGCTAATGCAGGGGACACGGGTTCGAGCCCTGGTCTGGGAAGATCCCACATGCCGCGGAGCAACTAGGCCCGTGAGCCAGAATTACTAAGCCTGCGCGTCTGGAGCCTGTGCTCCGCAACAAGAGAGGCCACGATAAGAAGAGGCCCGCGCACCGCGATGAAGAGTGGCCCCCGCTCACCGCAGCTAGAGAAAGCCCTCGCACAGAAACGAAGACCCAACACAGCCACAAATAAATAAATTAAAAAAAAAAAAAAAAAAAAAAAAAAAAAAAAAAAGAAACAGGAGGAAAAGGGGAAGAGAAACAACTGGGGCTAAGGAAGTTTTCTGGGAAACTTAACAAGAGCAGAAGTAGTTGAAGGATTAGGTGACATTGATAGGAAAGAAAAGAGGGATTTTTAAGACATAAGAAATACTGCTGTGGAGGGCTTCCTTGGTGGCGCAGTGGTTGAGAGTCTGCCTGCCGATGCAGGGGACACGGGTTCAAGCCCTGGTCTGGGAAGATCCCACATGCCGCAGAGCAACTAGGCCCGTGAGCCACAACTACTGAGCCTGCGCGTCTGGAGCCTGTGCTCCGCAACAAGAGAGGCCACGATAGTGAGAGGCCCGCGCACCGCGATGAAGAGTGGCCCCCGCTCGCCGCAACTGGAGAAAGCCCTCGCACAGCAACGAAGACCCAACACAGCCAAAAATAATTAATTAATTAATTAATTAATTAATTTAAAAAAAAAAAGAAATACTGCTGTGGAACATATAAGAATGTTAATAAAGAACTCATGGGAATTTCTGTTTGCTGGATTGTTTCTTGGAACATGGCACTAGGGAACTGGATTATGTGGGAAACAACTTTATAAGGATTTCAGTTATGAGCACCACCAAGTTCCATTGGTGGTATCTCAAAATCACAGAACCTGAGGATTAGACACTTGATCTGGCATGGACAGCTGTGAGGGATAAACTTTTCCTCACATTGGATTGACATCTGTACCTCTCTGAAGAAACCATTAATTGGTCTTGGGTCTACTTTTGAGGTTGTGCAAGGCAAGCTAATTCTTCCATGTGACAACACTTTTAGGCTATTTAAAGGCAATGCACACGGACCCCCTAAGCCTCCTCTTCTTCCCCTCCTTATGGAAAGACAGTACAGAATAGGCAGAGGAGTAAGGAACTGGACTCAGAAGACCCGAGTTCAAATCTAGCTCCATTATTATAATCTGTATGAGCTTGGGCAAGCTACTCAAAATGTTAGTCGAACCTGATTTTGATAATGCTATATCCCCTCATCAGATTGATCCCTATCCACTGCCTCCAGGTTTCAGGCTTGAGCATCTAGGTGGATGGTAGGGCTCCTCATAGATAGACAGAGGATACAGGGGCAAGAGCGGTTATACAGGGAAAGGTAATGAGTTCCATTTGGGGCGTGCTGACTTAGAGATGTCCAGAGGCCACTAGGCTGTGGATTATGGAGCTCGGGAAAGAGAAATGATCTAGATTAAGTCCTCAGTAGAGTATCTCCACCTTCTGAAGACAGCTCCTTTCCTTTCCACCTCAAGGAAACTGGTTAGTCTTAGTATTGGGGTTATCACACCGAGGGCTGAGCTTTGGGAATGAGGCTCACTGTCTGTTTGACAAGGAATTCTTTTCTTTGCTGGGAGCTTGACTCAGAGATTCCCAAAGGTCAACATATTGAAGAGTTGGATTCCTAGGTCTCAACAGTCTTAGGCTCGAAACATTCAGATTCAGTAAAGTGGGGGTGGGATCTAGGAATCTGCATTCGTGAAAAGAAACGTACTTTGGCTTTTTCCTTACTAGATTCTCTTCCTTCCCTCCATAGCTGCTAAAATTACAGGGCCTGGTTCACCTTTCCTCCAAAGGTCAAGGGTGGGTGGTGTCCCAAAAAACAAAGCTAGGAGCAAGGATACCACCTCAGGGAGAAATGTGTTTCGTGGTCTAATTTTTTCGTTTTCTTTCTCCACGTTAGGGGAGAGCCTCAGTGTTGCTTTCAAGAAGGATCTCATGGTTTTTTTGGTCTTGGGCCAGAGGAGCAAAAGCAGGTGTTATCCCATGAGAAAATATGGCCCAAGAAACCATGAGCAACATAGAGTGTCTCTACCTAGAGGGACCTCACCAGAGACCCCCAGGAGCCCACATATGCCTTAAATGGCTGGTGACAGGTGTGCAGGGTTGCGGGTGCCAGGCAGTGGAGGTTTTGGGTGCAGTGTGCCAACAGTCTCTATATCCTTCCATCATTGATACCACTGTGTGCTGACCCAGAGAGAAGGGTCACAAAGGGTGACGTGAAAGCTAAGGGGAAAAGGGTTTCCATTAGGACACAGCATCCAAGTATGCAAAATCCTGAGAGGTGAAGTAAAAGGAGTGAAATGTGTCCATTGGCTTTAGCCTGAAGGATGTGGGGATGGACGCTGAGAGTCCCTGTGCCCATGGACGTTACAGACTAGATGGAGCAATTGGCCTTAAGCTAGCACAGCACCTCTCCCACCTATGACGACAGAAAGCGCTAAGGACAGCAAGCATGGGCGGTGGGGGAGGAGCCTGTGAAACAGAGCATGTCAGGCTCTGAGTGTCTTAGTGAAGTGGGATGCACAGGTCGAGTGACAGAGGGTGAATAATGGTCCCCCAAAGATATCCACATCTGAATTCCTGGAACCTGTGAATATGTTACCTTTCATGGTAAAAGGGACTTTGCAGATGTGAGCTAAGAAGTTTGCAATGGGGAGATTAACAACCCTCGATTATCCAGGTGGGCCCAAAGTAATCAGAAGTATCTTAAGAAGAGGGAGACAGGAGGGTCAAGTTCAGATAAGGAGATATGACAATGGAAGCAGAAGTCTGAGAGGTCTTTGAAGATGAAGGAAGGGGCCACAAGCCAAGGAAGGTAGGCAGCATCTAAGGGCTGGAAAAGGATTATCCCTTAGAGCCTCCAGAAGGAACGAGGCCCTGCTGAGACCTTGATTTTAGCCCACTAAGACTGACTGTTGGCTTCTAACCTCCAGAATTGCAGGATAATAAATTTGTGTTTTAAGCCATTAAATTTGTGGTAATTTGTTACAGCCTCAGTAGGAAACTAATATAGGCTCTTACAGGACTCCAGAGCAGTAAAAATGTACTAAGCAGCTGCATATTTCTCAGAAATCAAGAGGTGGGTTGAGGAGAAAGAAAATGGATGATTCTAAACTAAATACACCTTTGGTTGTCATACAAGTTCTCTTGAAATAAAGTCAGACAATCCAAGTTGGCCATGCAAACCCCTGAAAAGCAGAGGTAAGTAAGCTATTTCTCAGGCAGCCAGGCATAGAGAAAAGTATTTTCTTATTCTTCTTTCAAAATTCAATACCATCTCCTCCTCTACCCATTGGACCAAGAAGCTGCCCCTATCACATAGTCACAAGGCTCATGAAACTGGACTTGGTCCTTTTCTTCTCTCATACCCCAAAAGGAGTAAAGAGCATCCCCAGTAACTTCCTTAAAGGAGAAAGCCCACCACTGTAGTGACTGCCTCTTTAATAAGAGCACGGTGCTGCATAACATAAGGATGGATCCTGGGCACCTTGAGAGCAGCAGGTGTCAGCACCAACAGGCCCAGCTTCAGAGATGGCATACGATACAGTGGCCAAGCAGCCTCAGAGACACATGTAGTGTCCCATCAAGGAATACCCCTGGGAAGAAGTCGCAGTCAGCAGAACTTGGCACTGCTGGCTGGATATCCTTGGGTGGGCTATGTACCCGAGAGCCTCAGTGTTCTCGTCAGTGGGACTGTAGGGTCTAATTTCATTGTCAACCCAATGACCTGGACGAAGGAGGAGTATGTGTGCAAATGTGTGTCCAAAAATAATTCTTCTGCAGGTTTTGCCCTCAGAAATAAGTGGGACAGAAGTGCTCGGCACGGTCACCATAGCAGCCATTGGTCCTGCTAAAATCTAAATCAGATGGTGTCAACTCTCTGCTCAAAATTCTCTAGTGCTTTCTGACCTCACACAGAGTTAGAGCCAAAGTCCTAGCAATGGCCTATGAGGCCTAACGTGAGCTGCTCTCCCTCCCCCACCCCTTCTCCCAGCTCTACTTTTCCTTGCTCTCTCCACTGCAGCCACACTGGTCTTCTTGGAATCCTCTAACTTGGGAATCGGCAAACCTTTTCTGTAAAGGGCCAGATAGTCGATACTCATTTTCAGCTTTGTAGGCCATACGGTACTTATTGCAATGACTCAACTCTGAGGTTGCAGCATAAAAGCAGACATAGACAATATGTAAATGAATGAGCATGGCTGTGATCCAATAAAACTTTATTAAAAAAACAGGCTGCAGGCCTGCGTTTGCAGACCCTGCTCTAACCCGCAGTCGTCTGCACCTGCTGTGCCCCGATATACACGTGGCACTCTCCTTCACCTCCTTCAGGTCCTCACTCAAGTGTCACCGTCTCAGGGAGAAAAATACATGGCACATGGACACAGCCACCCTCCCCCCAGCCTTCCCTGCTTTGCTTTTCTCTTGTGCCATTAACATCTTCTAACATATATTTATTTTGTTTATTGTCTGTCTCTCCCCAATCCCCACTGACTAGAATGTAAACTCTACAAGGGCAGAGATTTTTGTCTTTCTTTTTCACTGCTGCCTGCCTTGCACATAGCAAGCACTCAATAAATATTAATTGATTGGATAAACCAGGTTTATTACAAAATTTAGAAAAAAGTAAGTCACTTTAAAAACGCTTTCAAATCTACCCTAACACAGGACAAAGGTTCCCAGTATCTAGAAAGCCCTGGGACACTGGATTATGTCATAATCAGTGATGTCATCACTGGGGAAATTCTCAAGTTGCCCTCTGCTTTAAGCCTTTCAGGCCTTGAGGCCAGTGGGATTGAGGAAATTTCTGAGAGCAAAATGGCTCTTAAGAGCGTGTGGGCTCCACAGGCGGCAATCATAGGGGACGGGCCTTCCGAGAGAATGGGTGAACAGGCCTCCCTGCAGACACAGGTCCTCCAGACTGCCTCCTTAAAGGACGGCCCAGCGAAGCGGGCAGTGTGGGTTCGCCGTAACCTTTCAGAGCCGGAAGAACCTACGAAATCACCTGTGGTCAATAAGAAGTCCAAGCTAGAGTTGACCAAAGCAGTGGTCGTGGACCTTGGCACGGGCTACTGTAAATGTGGCTTTGCCGGGCTGCCAAAGCCCACCCACGTGATCTCATCCACAGTGGGCAAACCCTACATGGAGACGGCCAAAACCGGGGACAATCGCAAGGAGACATTCGTGGGGCATGAGCTTGTGAACCCGGAGGTTCGTCTCAAGCTAATTAATCCTCTGCGACATGGCGTCATCGTGGACTGGGATACAGTGCAGGATATCTGGGACTACCTCTTCCATCAGGAGATGAAGATTGCCCCGGAGGAGCACGCGGTCTTGGTTTCAGACCCACCCCTGAGCCCACACACCAACAGAGAGAAGTACGCTGAAATGCTGTTCGAGACCTTCAGAGCTCCCGCGATGCATATCGCCTACCAGTCTCGCCTGTCCATGTACTCCTACGGAAGGACCTCCGGCCTGGTCGTGGAGGTCGGCCACGGCGTGTCCTACGTGGTTCCCATCTACGAGGGCTATCCTCTGCCCAGCATCACCGGACGGCTGGACTATGCGGGTTCTGACCTCACAACCTACTTGATGGGCCTGATGAACAATTCGGGGAAACACTTCACTGAGGACCAGCTGAGCATTGTGGAGGACATCAAGAAGAAATGCTGCTTTGTGGCCCTGGACCCCACTGAAGAGAAGAAAGTCCCAGCTACTGAGCATACGATCCGGTACACCCTGCCGGATGGGCAGGAGATATACCTGTGCCAGGAAAGGTTCCTCTGCTCAGAAATGTTCTTCAAGCCTTCTCTGATCAAGTCCATGCAGCTGGGCCTCCACACCCAGACAGTGTCCTGCCTTAACAAGTGTGACATCGCCCTCAAACGAGACCTCATGGGGAATATCCTACTCTGTGGGGGGAGCAGCATGCTCAGCGGTTTCCCTAACCGTCTGCAGAAGGAGCTGAACAGCATGTGTCCTAATGACACCCCCCAGGTAAACGTGTTGCCCGAAAGAGACACTGCAGTGTGGACGGGTGGCTCCATCCTGGCATCGCTTCAGGGCTTCCAACCACTGTGGGTCCACCGCTTTGAGTACGAGGAACACGGGCCTTTCTTCCTCTACAGAAGGTGCTTCTGAACTCCGATGAAGCATGATCTCTGTGGTGGCCATGCATCAGCTTTGCTGGGTGAGCACCCATCCCATGCACAGAGAGCTGAGCCAGCCGTTTCACTCCTGCACTATTAAACAATCCTCACGTTTCCCTCCACAGTGTGTTTCTCTATTTCCTCACGCAATGAGAACTTCATACATGCAGCATCTGCCTTAAAATGTCCATTTGCCAAAACAACAGCGGGGGGGTGGGGGGAGAAGGGGGGAATGATTATGGACCAAAAAGACGTGCTTTATAGGTTGAGTGCTTAAGTATTTGGGGGAGAAACTACCTCTAAAATTATTCTGTCCCTTATTTTGTATATTCTCCACTTTAGGTACTACAGTATTGTTAAACTCTGCTTGGAAGGGGGAGTGGGATAAAGATAGATTAGATAGATAGAGTAAATGCTGTTGTGGCATATAAGAAGATCCCTTTCAATAAACACCAACAGGAAGTATGCTGTAATGGTTCAGTCTCCCACAAAGCAGCAGAGTGCATTTCACACTTGATCAGTGACTCTGAAGGCTTGGAAAGAGCTGACGAAGATGTCTGACACCTGCTTTAACTGTACTTTCTTTTAGTTCCAATAGTCATTTATGTCTCAATACCGGTTCTTACCAAGACATCATGGTGACTGGCTGCTGAAACCTGGTGTATTATGAACAAGATATGTATATCTTAAGGGAAAAACTCTTCAGGGAATAGGTGCTATATAGATTTCCCCCTTTAAAAAATTGGGGGCAGATTTATCTTGGGTTATCAGCACTAAGGTCATGAGGATGCAACCCACAGCCATTCTCCAGACACTTCAAGCAGCAGATGCTCATCTCCGACCAGACTGGATTCTCCATCAGCCTGCAGGGTATACAACTGGAGTCTGGAACGGGTGCAGGATAAAGGCTGCCAGTTCTGCAGTGTGGGTTTGTGGGAGGCTGGTCCATGCTGGTCATTCTAACCCAACTAAGGGACTGAAGGAACGTAAAGATCCTCATGGTCCGGGAAGCCCTTCCAGAGCCCAGCATGTTCTGTGGTATTCCTGTGGGGTAGTTTATAATTGGACCTTCAGTTTTTTAGAACAGTCCCCAGTACATTCTCTGCCCTGTCTCCAACACTGGCAGGCAGCATAAAATAGTGGAAAGAACATGGGCTCTGTGATTTGAAACTGTTTTGCTACCAACTAGCTGTGTGACCTGAGTCTGCTCACCTGTAAAATTGAATTCAAATGCCTACCTCACACAGCTGATGTAAATATCAGAGGTAAACATCTGAATACCAGTGTGTGGCCTCCAGGAGGTGATCACAAGGGCTGTTAGCTAGTATTATCTTGTAGAATTCTACCTCTTATAAAGGAGCCCAAATGCCTTACTATGATCCTGAGCCACACGTACACCCAAAGACACACACATTCAATCACTCATAGGAGAGCGATGGCATTTCTACCATTCCCAGGGAGAAACCACCCTCATAGCCTCCAGGTTTGCCTAGACAGCCTTGAAAGACCTAAATGTCCCACCCTGGAGGCCTGGTAAGTAAGCACAGCTGGCTAGCACCAGCAAGCTAGAGTAGAGAAGCAGAAATAGCCACAGAAGGGCTTAGTCAGCAAGGACTAAGCCTTACCCTGGAGGATCAGGGAATCAGCTAGGATTTGGGTACATTGACTTGAGAGAAGTATGCCTTGTTCACCTCAGTTTCTGCCCAAACCACTACTGTCAACACTCTATGAACATTCACTGATGGGCAGGTTGAAGTTTGGTTAATTCTTAACCTTTGGACCTCTTTGGCAGGGTGGTAAAGCCTATGGACCACTCAGAATAATAGAATAATATTTTTAACTGCATCAAATAAAATACATAGGATTACAGAAATACTCTATTTTAGATCCCTTAAGGGATCTATGAACCCCCAGGCGATCACCCCCCAAAAGGTGAGGGTCTTGATGAAGGGGAGGCATGGGAGGTGGTTCTGGAGAATGGGAACTCCCAGGCCATCCTAGGACCAAATGCTATACTGCATTTTAAAATGAAAAATACCACTATAAGGCTAAACAACTGTGTAATCTCTTTCAAACCACTTTTATGAATTCTCTCACTTGATCCATATAAATCACACTTGCAGAAAAAAAGAATCCGCACACATAAAAAAAGATGAATAGTTTTTAGTAAGTATTTGGACGTCATCTTAGCCCAATGGTTCTCAACTGAGGACAATTTTGAACCCCAAGGGACATTTGGCAATGTCTAAAGATATTGGTGATTATCATAACAGGAGTAGAGGGTACGTAGCACTGGCATCAAATGTGTAGAGGCCAGGGATACTGCTATACATCCTATAGGCACAGGACAGCAAAGAATGACGTAACCCAAAATATCAACAGTGTCGAGACTGAGAAACCCAGGTTAGCCCAGTGGGCACACAAGGTTGTAGAAAGGCAAGATTCAGTGAGATTCAATGACTTTGTTCAAGGACGCTAAGATGAGTGGACCCATGACTTTGTTCTTTCCGTATACCAAGAGGACATCTGTTGGTCTTGAAGTTCCTCGGACTTCAAAGCTAGTAAGAATAATGGTGGAACAGCCTAGTGTAAGCATGAAGCATAGGCAAGGGCTTAGGGAGCACAGAGAAAATAGGAATCAAGAGCAGGCCTTCAGGGTTGCCAAACATCACCATATTAACTTTGGTTTGTCTACAGATCTTAGACATTTATGGTTACCTAGCTTCTAAGATGTTCATCCTCAACTCAGTTGCTACTAAATATGACAGACAAGGAAGGACAGCCAAAGACTCCCAAGGACTTGTCCAGGTGGTGCTTCTAGTGAAGCAAAGAAGGTTATGGGCTGGCATGGGAGGAGGAAAAAAAGCTAATTTTGCTTCCCAAACGTGTAGTCACCTTAAATTACTAAGAATCGTCAGTTTTATTTATTTTTAAAAACATCCTCTTCAATTATGGCTATGAAAAATCCCTCAGATGTGTGCACATGTATGTATATATACACATAAATATATGTGTGTATATATGTAGATATATGTGAAAAATAAATTTATTTTAAAATATGCAGCAGTGCTAAGAAATAACACCAAGCTATATTCATAAAGGCATAATAAAAACATTAGCTCCTGCCTCAGTTTTTAAAAAAGTCTAAATATAAAATACACTTTGATTACAGGAGACAATCCTCTGCAAGTTTCCTCTTGATGTCTGGAGCATCTGAACAAAGCTGATTCCATGGAACAAACTAAATAACTGAGGCTTTTAGCTTCCTGCAACATGAATTTGGGAAGATCCCAAATTTGGGGGAAGAATTATATACTCTTCTCTAGAAGTTGACAGAATCTTTCCCCCAAATTAAGCATTCATCACTCCCAGGAGTTTCTCCTTTGCCCATACACAGCATTTTCCCCCATAAATTCGCCCTTGACTTTGCCTTCAATTTGGAAGGTCTGCTCCCACCAGCTACTTCTCCAAATGAATAAAATTCCATCTTGCTCAGAGGATAGAGTAATTGATAATAATTTGTATTCACACAAATTCTTTTTTGCTGCTTCAATACATTATTTCAAGGAAAGTGAACATCCATGCAAAGTCACACAATTATCAACAGACACATTTACTTCTATTTCCAACACATCAGCGTGGGTCCCTTTACTATTATCCATAGCAAGAGCACTATAATATATTAAAGTGTCATATAAGTTACCATGTTCATTAATCCACACCAAAGAGTAGTCACAAAGCACTTGCAGCCTTTCAATGTTGGGCACTTAATTATAGATCTTCTTCTTTTTCTATTATTTTGAGAAAATTTTCAGACACACAGAAAAATTGAATTATACAGTGAACACACCTAGATTCTATAGTTTACATTTTGCTATATTAGGGAAAGGCTTCTTTAGTTACACAATTCTGGGTATACCTATACTCTGACTTCCTGTTAGTTTACGTAGAGTAATAAAGGTCTGGTTCTGGTATTAAAAGCATGAAAGAGATTGTTAACCTTACCCAAGAGTCAGCCACAAACTACTGTCCAAATGAACTGAGCTTTTTTCTAGACTCACCAAAAAGAGCTAACATTCTCATTTCTTCCAAAGAAAATAACTAAAAGACAGAGGTCAGTTAAGCACCATGAAGAAAAATAAATGAAATGACCTAGATACTGACAAAAATATTATGTTAAAAGAAGCAACATTTGGAGAAAAAGGAGTAACTTACTACCGCTCATGCCTATGATGCACACAGCTCACCATCCCAAATGTACGCAATACTGTTTCAGGAATTCTAATCTGTTCCAGCTCTGACACTGCTAACTGTAGCAGAACGTTCACAGGCCATAAAAACAGTCCGTATGGACACTGTAGTGATAGGAGGCTCAACCCAGTTATAACTGGAAGCACATGACCTGGCAAGATATTACAAAATAACCGCTGTCAGCATAGGAAAGCTTAGAATATCAAAGGATAGATTTCGCTTTTCATTCTGCTTTAGTTCAAGGTGAAGTCATTTAAATGATTAAATTCAACCAAATGTTGGAAGCACTAATAGCCATGTTGTTTATATATAAGGCTTTCCTCAAGGAACATAAAACAATTTAAAAACATTATTTTACTTTTCTTCACACTTTTGAGGTAGCAGCCACGAAACATTCCCAATTAACTGAGGCACAAATCAATTCTGTGATTTGTCTACGGTCCCAATATGATTCCGACCTGTAACTGGGAATGAAACCCAATGCCCTGATTACCATAAATACCAGAAATATGCTCTCAATTAGCACTAAGTAGAAGAACAGTAATTTTTACAAAATGATGCTATATGGGTTAAAGCTTAAAGCCTTGCTAACAATTAAGATTATATGCAAGGGCTTCCTTGGTGGCGCAGTGGTTGAGAATCTGCCTGCCAATGCAGGGGACACGGGTTCGAGCCCTGGGCCGGGAAGATCCCACATGCCACGGAGCAACTGGGCCCGTGAGCCACACCTACTGAGCCTGCGCATCTGGAGCCTGTGCTCCGCAACAAGAGAGGCCGCGATAGTGAGAGGCCCGCGCACCGCGATGAAGAGTGGCCCCCGCTTGCCGCAACTAGAGAAAGCCCTCGCACAGAAACGAAGACCCAACACAGCCAAAAATAAATAAATAAGTAAATTTTAAAAGTAAAAAAAAAAAAAAAAGATTATATGCAAAATAAAATAGAATTGGTGTCTGTTGAGGTCTGCTGCACAGAGCAGCTCTCTGTAATGCTAAGGTAGATGGTCTTACTCTCCCCGGTTCCCAGCAGCCAGGCCTCGAGGAGTGAGGAGTGGAAGGAAAACAGCCTTCTCTGCCAGAGCCCTCCTAACTGGGGTCAGAGTCACTCTAGAAGGCTCAGTTTCCACCGGGTTCTTTTGTTGATCTTTGGTGGTGTAAAAAGCTCAGCACCTGAAAGGAAAGAGAAAATGTGACAGACACACTCTTTCATGTTGGTGGGAGCTGAGACAGTAACTCTAAACTAACACTAGGGACGGGGCTTTGTACCTACAACACGACCATCAGAACCAGAGTTAATGTTTCTGTGACCCTAACAACCTCCCAGTCAGAGCAAACACAGCCTGGAGGCCCTGCCCCAAGAAGAGGAATTCCACTTCAACTTTAGGCATGTGGGGGGGGTTGAAGAGAAAAATGCCCACTGAGTGATTCAAAGTGAAAGAATGTTCTGTATTTCAAATGGGAGGGGGTGGTAGTCGTGGTGCTTACGAGGCCGTATGCATGTATTAAATTTCACCAAACTATGCACAAAAGAGCTGTACATTTCACTGTATGTCAAATTTACCTCAATTATAAGAGTAAAAAAAAGTGCTGGTGTGTATTCAGTAAGTAAAGTTAATGGACAGAAAGTACTTATAATAAAAATTTCTAAAAACACACTAATCAATAAAAATGTCTGTACTTAAAAAATAAATAAATAACTGGAAGAGGTGGGCGATGGTTGGGGGAAATTTGTCACCGTTAGATAAAACTCACAGGCCCTCTTTCAGTTAGATTTATGGAGTCTCTTACTTAAGTAGAAATCATATACAGGAAGTAGAGACATGAGAAAATACATATAGAGAGACGTTCTTTCTCAGTATTATTCAGGGTACACCTATATATATGACCCATACAGACATGAAAAACTATTTTACAAGAATATTTTAAAATGTGAGAAAAATGCTCAAGATAAAATGTTTTAAAAACATGATTGTCATTATACATATACACATGCATGGTACACATGTATGACTACAAATTATCAAATCTTAATTTTCTTTGCCATACTTTTCTGTACAATCCAGATTTTCTCTACTAATCATAACAGTTTTATAATTTCACATACAATTACTGCTCTCTACACCCCCAAACAAAAACCTATTGTATATAGACAAAAAGACCACAAGAGGTTTTGCTTATTTAACAATATTGGAAAAGGCTACTTAAATTCAGGGTCAACAAGCCCCATAATCTCATGTTAAATAGTAACTAAACTTTCAATGACACCTTATCTGTTTTTAAAAAAGAAACAAGTTCTGAAAATAGTGTATCTTATTTTTAAAAATTAGGCATAACTACAATTATATTTGATTCTTAGACTTAACTAAGAATAAATACCAAGTATTGACTTATTGGCAGGAAAGAAATTATTCTGACAAACTGTATGACAGCAGGACATGACATCTTTCACATTTCCATGTTTGAATTTCACAGCACAGAGAGAGTCATTTCACAAAAATATTTTGAGGGCTTTATCAATTTTTCCAAAGACTTCTCTTAATCCTTTGATAGTCAAACCACACTCATATGAAGTAATTTTGTTATCAATTATAACAAGTCCAATTCGGCCATGATTTAAGCACTACCCTGGTAAAAGGTTAATCCATTTTATGAAATGGATTACATTTTTGCAAGATTTGCAATCAACCTGCATGGTACTACGTTGCATCTTAACATGAAACAATCAGAAAATGCCCCATCAAGTCACTGATCCCCTACTACTGTTAGCTGGGAAGGGGCAGGTGAGGAATATTTGAGAGGAACTTATTTTGTGAGTAGCTCATTCGCCTCTTTTTGGATTATGAGAACTTCTCCTTTCCTACACAATCTACACTAGTGTTCCTACACAGGGACACGGATAATACATACTCTGATAATGAGGAGCCTCAACATTTTAAAGTCTTTAAGGCTCAGCTGGGAAATGGAAGTGCTCTTTAATAAAGCCAACTAGACCACCCTAGAGAAAGGTGTGACTGAACTTGACCTGAAGGTCAGCATCAAGCCAGCAGTGAGGAAAAGAGGGGACAGAAATCACAACTGGATTAGACACATTACAAACTAAACAATTACCAAACAGCCTCTGGTCTGAGATGAATTGTAGCATCTCAGAAATAAGTGTACGTTTTGGGACTGATACCAAAGGCAGCTTGCCAGCCTCCAGGAAGAAGGGGATCTAGGGATACAGCAGTTAACTGTCTGCATATATGAGCTTAGCTGGAGCGGAAGGTGGTTAATTTATTCCTGGTAGCAACATAAGCCATGAAAGTTAAACTTGACATGGCTCCCACAAAGTCTACTTCAAATGTCATCAAAATGCTACCACAGTGTAGCATTTAAATGAAAAAATTTCAGAATGTTGCCTCTCACATGCCAGAAATGCAAATAGCAGCCGTAAAAATTGCCACCTTTTCAAAGCTAGAAAGAAGTTGCTATGCTCGAGGGATCCACATGAAGGGCGAATACTCTGGCACCAAACTGATCTTTCAAAAGTTTTTTAGGGAATTCCCTGGCGGTCCAGTGGTTAGGACTCAGCGCTTTCACTGCCGGGGCCCAGGTTCTTGGTCAGGGAACTAAGATCCCCTGTGGCCAAAAAAAAAAAGTTTTAAACCAACTTTCAAAAGAAAGCCTTTAGGGCTTTTAACTTTGTTGAGGAATATGTAACCTAATTAATGAGAATTCTCTCCCCCCAACAAATAAACAAAACACTTCTGGTATAATTCAATAGGAAATGCAGATGAAATGCTAATCTTCCTTGGATTTGTTTTCAAATTATACTGTCAATCCTAAGGATGACTAAAAAGTTCCAGCTCTTAAGCAAGGAATATGAAAATGTACCCAAGACACAATGCAAAACTGCCAATAGTCAAAAATGATTCAGATGAATCCTTAAAATGTACATGCAAAGTAGACTGTTTAGACTCAAACTTCAACTGTAATGTGCCTGTATGCATGAGTGTATGCCACTGCACTGACAAGTGTGTATGTCAGAACAATTTTTTAAAATTATACATTTAATGTCATGTTGGATTTCCCAGACCCCTACTCAGGATCCCAACACTAAAGGCATTAAACTGATTTTAATAAAGATATAGTCTTAGAACTGAGGGAAAATTGTAGTGACTCCCCATTCTCTCCTAATACTACTAACCTTCTCAACACTTACAAAAAGATATTCCTTCTGCTTAGTAATGTAATAATTTAGAGTGAAAAAAAATACTAACCAAGAACAGGAACTGAAGTCTTCTCTTGTTGATAAGAGGCCATGATACCATTTGCAGTAGAATTGGGACCTAGAACCTAAGTATTGGGTTGGCCAAAAAGTGCCTTCGGTTTTTAAGTAAAAATAAAAGACACATTTTTCATTTTCACCAAGAACTTTATTGAACAACGTATTCACTCTTTTGTTCCACTACCTTTTGCCATTTTTCAGACAACTTCATAATTCCATCTTCCCAAAACTTTTTATCTTTTTGAGCAAAGAACTGTTCCAGGTGCCTTCTGTAGTTTTCCAGGGAATTGAAATTTTTTCTATTAAGAGAATTTCGTAAAGACCTAAATAAATGGAAATCCGAAGGTGCAATGTCTGGTGAATACAGCCGATGAATCAGAACTTCCCAGTCAAGCTTTTTCCTGGTCATCAAAGAAACATGCAGTCTTGCGTTATCCTGATGGAAGATTATGCGTTGACTAATTCTGGACGCTTTTTGTCGAGTGCTGCTTTCAGTTGGTCTAACTGGGAGCAGTACTTGTTGGAATTAATTGTTTGGTTTTCTGGAAGGAGCTCACAATAGAGGACTCCCTTCCAATCCCACCATATACACAACATCAGCTTCTTTGGATGAAGACCAGCCTTTGGTGTGGTTGGTGGTGGTTCATTTCGCTTGCCCCACGATCTCTTCTGTTCCACATTATTGTACAGTATCCACTTTTCATTGCCCATCACAATTTGTTTTAAAAATGGAACATTTTCACTACATTTAAGTAGAGAATCACATGCAGAAATATGGTCAAAAGGTTTTTTTGCTTAACTTATGTGGAACCCAAACATCAAAGTGATTAAAATAACCAAGCTGGAGCAAATGATTTTCAATGCTTGATTTGGATATTTTGAGTGTGTCGGCGATCTCCCGCGTGGTATAATGTTGATTGTTCTCAACTAATGTCTCATTTGATCGCTATCAACTTCAACTGGTCTACCTGACTGTGGAGCATCGTCCAGCGAGAAATCTGCAGCACGAAACTTCGCAAACCACTTTTGACATGTTTGATCAGTCACAGCACCTTCTCCATACACTGCACAAATCTTTTTTTTTTTTTTTGCATTTCAGTTGCGTTTTTACCTTTCTTGAAATAATAAAGCATAATATGACGAAAATGTTGCTTTTTTCCTTCCATCTTCAATGTTAAAATGGCTACACAAAAATTCACCAATTTAATGTCTTTTTTTATATGCATGCGGATATGACAGCTGTCACATACAATCTAACAAAATTGTTTCAAGTGAAGTTAAAGACAACTAAGTGCTACTAGAGCCATCTTACGGAAAATAACGAACGAACATTTGACCAACCTAATAGAAAGTAGACTGAATCAGCAAAGATTATTTTATACTTCTGATGACTTCAAATACCCAAATCTCTACCAGTAATAAATAGCCTTTCATTTTCATTATGGTGTCAAACACATATGTGATTTTAATTTGCCAGTTTCTCCAGTCTCAAATTTTTTGCCTGTTTCTCCAGTCTCAAATTTTTTCTCCAGTCCTTGTTCTCCAGAAGAACAAGGTAATGATGGGGGAAAAACAGAAAAAGAAAATCTCAGTGATATATGCCTGGTCCTTTCCAAGTAAGTGAGCCATACCCTGGGGGGAGGGGATATAATAAGAGGTTATAGAACACACAGAGCACCAGACTGTACTCAAAGATTTGTGAGAATTTTTGCATTAAAACAATTCTGTGCATATCATGGAGGAGAATGCAAACTTGCACATGTGTTCAAGGTCAACAAGAGACTTCACAGGAATTCCATGCCCGCTCGAGCCTCAGCAGGCACACACTCCAGGCCCTCCGCCTCGCTTCACTCAGGTCTGTGTGTTCTCTCCTGGTGCACTCTCAGCAGTGATGTCACGTGCTCAAAGCACTGCCATGTGACTATACCACGTGGTATCCTGCACATATGACATTATCATGCTTTGCCAACCAAAGCAAAAACACAATTTTCCTGGGCAGTTCCCCTAGAAGACTCGTAAGTTGGTATCTCAGATGTTAACATGATCTGAATAGACGAGGATAAGGGAGGGCATGGGGAAGCATTATAAATTGTTAGCCTCGAAACCATTAGTTCTGAAGGTGATCACATTTCTTCTAAGAAATACCTATTACAGGAAATTCAAGTATTTATGGGAGGCTAATTTTCAGTTGTTTTTATTTTTATGGCTTGTAAAATGCTTTTATATCTACCTTCTCATCTAACCTTCAAAACATTCCAGTGAAGTATACAGGAGAGTATTATCCCCATTCATAACTGAGGAAATCGAGACCCAATAAGCTTATGAGCTGATTTCCAGCCTCTCTCTCAGCTCCAAACCCACCCTTCCTATACACTGCTCATGATGCTGGGACTGGGGGCCTGAGAAAACACCCCTCCTTTGACAGCCGTTATGCTCCAACAATAGCAGACACCAGAGGGACAGGGCAAGGCTGGACGGAGGAAGGAGAAGGAATTTGCTCCCTTGTTCGCTTGCTTTCACTCAACAGTAGCTCTGTACCCCGCAGCAGCTGTTCGTTCCAGTTTCTGTTTATTTCTATACACTTAGACCCAGCCTCATCCTGCCCCCTCGGCAATACCAGCACCAGCTGGCTGCCACCCCCTTCTCCGAGGTTCAAGAACCAGCTCTGCAGGGGCCTCACCGCCAAGCGTCTAAATTCTAAGAATCCCAAACTCTTCCTTTTGTTCCTTCAGCCTTAGGGGTACAAGCGGCTGCCCACAGTTACAATCTCAGTGTTCCTCTCTGTGTTCCCTTTCTGCCTTCTCAGTCCTCTAGTACTTGGTTAACCAGTTCCACATACTAAACTCTCTCTGATAAAATAACAGCTGTGGTTTTTGTTTTTCCTTAATGGACTCTGACTGATAAACCAGCCTTTCTGAATCAAAATCAAAACTCTGAACAGTACACCTGAGGTGTAAGAGACTGAGCAGATATACACAATAAATAGATGACAATATATTAGAATTCTTGATGGGAATGGATAATGGAATAATGGTAATAGATAACATCTTGTGCCAACTTGGCAAGTCTTGGTAATATGATTGTGGTAAAATCTCAAGCTGGCTTTGTTTTCTACCCACCCTGTCGGTATACCTGTTTTTTCCCAAACAATTTTTCTGTTTTCCCTTAAGAGGATGGTTTACCAGCCTCATCTAATTGCTTCTTTCTGAGACTCATCTGTTAGTTTTCACAGTATCCAGTTTTGTAGTTTTCCTGGGCAATCTTATAGCTTTTCTTCAGGCTATTGTTTAAGGTTGTCTTAACAATTTATATAATTTCTTTATCATTTATATACAGTTACTCATATTTCTTTATAATTTATATATTTTAGATTTTCTAGTGCATTATAGTTTTAAAATATTTCACACTTACCAGTGCCTTATAGTTTTTAAAGTGGTTTCTTCTTCATAATTTCATTTGATCCTTACAACAGTTTATCAGAGAATAAGAATATTTTGCTCACGTCTCATAGCTATTAAGGGGCAGAACTTAATTCTTCTTTGTAGCTATCAATGTGATATTCCCTAATCTTCTGATGAGAGTGGTAGCACAAATATTATTATGATTATTTTATAGACTCAGAATTGAAACTTAACTGACATGCCTCATCAAAAACAACTGAATTCCTGCCAGAGTTGAAATTAGAATAAAAAATGAGAATTTCCTGATTTTTGGTCGGATCTTTTTTCCATTATGGAACAAGGGCCTTTTAGTTAAGACATATTGTCAGGTCTTATATCTTTAACTTATGAAGCAAAATAAAAAAGCTTAAAAAGGAAAAATAAAACTTAAATATAACTTGTCAGTTTTAAGTTTCTTTACATTATAAAATGAACATATATAATGTTTACCTGAAATTTTTTGAAGTGCCTTAAGAAGTAATAGTTAAATATTAAAGTTGTTTTAAGAATACGCAAAATATTTTTAGTCTATTCAATATTACTCTTCAAAACTTGGGATATGTTAATGCATGAAATGCTCTAAAACTTTAATACAAAATCAATTTCCAGGAAATAATTTTTTCTTACCTCATTAATAATTCATTTTATTTCAGGGGAGGGAGTCCACTAAAAACTTCGCAGGATTTAATTCATCAACTAGAGGTAGATTTTATTTCCATTTTATGCTAATACTGTAGCATAAAAGTTGGGCTAAAAGTTGGTAATAGCTAGTTTTCTAAATGATTTACTGTAATTGTGTGTTTACCTGTGCACACAGCACATGTATACTATAGATAGTGGTAGAAAATTAGAGGACTTGCAGTAGCATTTTTTGGAGCTTTTTGGTTATCTTACTGGAAAAAAAAACCAAATAGGGATAAAGTAGAATGGGCTTTGATAGTCACTAGATGCAATATTAAGTTTCAGGTTTTCCCAAGTAGGTGAAAATATCCTATCAGCAAATGTATTTCTCTTATACTGTCCTGAATGCGAGGAAAGGTTTTTGGCTTCTTCATTATTGAATTGGATGAATGATATTGATTAAAAGAGATAACACATAAGAAAGCATCTGTCATGGGGCTGAGACCATTACAGGTTCTCAGTACATGTTAGTTTCCTTTTCTTCTCCCATATTCCTGATGATTTAGTGCATTCAGGGAGAGACACATATACTGACACTCACCCTTCTGCCCTATGTGTCTCATGAAATTCCACATAGGCCTAGCTCTAATTCTCCTCGCTTACCTAGAGGCTTAGATTGATAAGTGGATTACAAGAGTCCTTCCTTATTTCCCCTGACTCTCATGTTAGTCTGTTTGCCTCTCTAGAACCAAGGGCATTCTTGCATTTGAAATTTGAAATTTCTATCACTTTATCAATGTTATGTGTTTTCCTTTGGCATTCCCATGTGTTTTCACCTGAGCCTCTTCAGGAAAGGGATTTCATCTTGAGAGGGTGATTGTCAACAGAGTCAGAAGAATTATAGAAAATACTTCGTTTGGAATTTTCTGTAAAGTTGACTATAAGTGAGTTTTTTCCCTTTTTAAAAAGTTGGAATAGGGGCTTCCCTTGTGGCGCAGTGGTTAAGAATCTGCCTGACAATGCAAGGGACACAGGTTGGAGCCCTGGCCTGGGAAGGTCCCACATGCCGCGGAGCAACTAAGCCCGTACGCCACAACTACTGAGCCTGAGCTCTAGAGCCCGCGAGCCACAACTACTGAGCCCACGTGCCACAACTACTGAAGCCCGTGTGCCTAGAGCCTGTGCTCCACAACAAGAGAAGCCACGACAATGAGAAGCCTGCGCACCACAACGAAGAGTAGCCCCCGCTCACTGCAACTAGAGAAAGCCCGCGCACAGCAAGGAAGACCCAATGCAGCCAAAAATAAATTAAAAAATAAATAAATTTATTAAAAAAAAAAAAAAAAAGAATCCGCCTGCCAATTCAGGCGTGTTCTAGCCCTGGTCTGGGAGGATCCCACATGCCAAGGAGCAACTAAGCCTGTGAGCCACAACTACTGAGCCCACGTGCCACAACTACTGAAGCCCGCGTGCCTAGAGCTCATGCACCACAACAAGAGAAGCCACCACAATGAGAAGCCTGCATTGTTTTCCCTTTTAAAGGATAGGGAAGGATGCGAAGGACAATTTGACCTTGAGATCAGGTTATCCAATAATAGCAAGGCTGTTGGAAAGAGAATTAAAGTTAACCCTGAAATTATTGCCTCTTTCCTCTTCATATGCTTTATCTAATTTATTACCAAGATCTATTATTTTTCTTCACAAATCACTCTCAGATTTTTCCTGTTCTTTTCATTCTTCCTGCTGCCACCTAAAGCTCAGTCTTCACTTCCCTGGTATCTCTTACTCTAAAAGATTCTGTGTACCATTTACAAATAATCATTCCGAATATTCTAAAGTATTTTTCAGTGTTCTTTCCCATCATCCTCTTCTCCTCACTAAATTGTACAATGTATGCTGAATAGGGAAAAAATAATCCCCTCAAATGGCTAGTTGAAGAATGTGTATAGATGACAAATTCTATCTTGCTGAGCTGGAAGCAGGAATGTTCTAACGCTTTTGACCTCATCTAACCCTTTTGACCCCATGTTCCAAGATTCAACACCCTCTTATAATTGGGGATATTATGAGATGAGCTTCGGCTCCATCTAAAAGCCCAGGCATAATTTTTATGGCTAAGTATCAAATGTCTGTGCGATCCTGCACAGTAATTGGAGGTGTCCCGGTGTAGGGGAGCCACTGCAGGGACTGATTCTGCATCAGGTCTGGGAAATCTGCTTCTGAATACAGTTAAACTCTTGCGTTTTCCTGGATACAACAAAAACCAAAGAAGTTCCATGACAGACCTTTTATGTTTAGGTTTTATTTTTTAAATTGTGTATGAAAATTATCCATGAG
This sequence comes from Balaenoptera musculus, assembly GCF_009873245.2. NCBI lineage: Eukaryota > Metazoa > Chordata > Mammalia > Artiodactyla > Balaenopteridae > Balaenoptera > Balaenoptera musculus. The sequence goes on from NC_045790.1 coordinate 92,022,348, forward strand.
TGTATTTCTTACCAACTATCTAGACGACATACACCTAACGTAGTGATGTTTTTCCTTTCTACCAGGTTTTTGTTGAAGAGGGTTTGAAGCTTGCTTCAAGTGTGCAAGCTTTCTCAAAACAGGTAATGCACGTATCCCTGCCTGGTGCTGGTGGTGATGTCATAAATACCCACTTTGAGGGTATATTATTAAGGTATAAATGTATTTAAGGTTTAAAAGATGGAATCTCACTGGAGTTGTTATAACTTCCTTATTTACATTTCAGCTGAAAGATGATGATAAGCGTATGCTTCTCCTGGAAATAAACAAGCTTGTTCCTCTATGCCACCAGCTCCAGGCAGTAACTAAGACACCTTTGCAGAATCAAGTGTTTCTAAAGGTAAAAGGGAGGGTGGGACATTCAGGAAAGCACCTGAGAAACTTTCACACTTCTTTTTTTATTAGGTTAGCTTCCAGCCCCTTTTTCTTCAAATGAAGTGTTAATACCTACAGAAGAACAATTTATTTCCATTTTTCCTGCCTTGACTGCAAGAACCATTTATCATCTGCAGTTGTAACTGACCCCGGGAAGCAGTAGGTTCACCAAGTAAATTAGCTTTTTGGATATGATTAATACCATAGCACGGAGCAGCTACCCTTAAATCCCAACATCATCACCTGACTAACTAGAGCACAGACCCCTCAGAGTGAAGGGCTTCTGTTGTTTGCTTTAGGGAGTTTGAGTGCAAAAAAGTAGAGTGCAAGGAATTGCAAAGAAGGGGGTTCACTGCCACTATTTGGTGCACTTTGAGAAGCCCCTAAACCATCTGAAATAGAACAGGTTGATTTTCTATCCATTCTTCCTAGGGTTCCATGAAATTGGCATGAGACTTGGGCAACAATCCCTGCTTCTGTGTTCTGGGACCTCAGGTCATCAAGTCAGCTCAGATGCCTTAATCTATATACCCTTTGAGATCCCTTAGATTTCTATAATGAAGAAATTTTTACCATTTTCAAACAAAATAAATGATAAAGTCTTTTGAAGACGTCCTTATAAGAATTTGATTTGCTTGCTTTCTGTCACTATAGGTTGATAAGAGTATTACAAAGACAAGATGCATAATGGCTACTTTGGTCCAACTTCTCTCACTTTGCTATAAACTGCTGAAGAAGATAAGATAATTTCTTTATCTTAAACTCACATTAAAAAAATTAGTCTAAAGGAAAATGCAAAAGAAAATAGATACTATTTAATTTTGCAATTTTTATTTTAAAAGTAAAGCAGAAACTAATTGTCTTAATTCTTTCCAGCTTCAAATGGAAAACAACAGACGGGTCTCAGTTACAAATAAAGATTCTGTGGACGGTAAAACTTGAGAAGCTTTTGAGGTCAGATCTCTGGAGCACCATGTGGCAAAGCTGACATTTTTAGAAAGCAAACAATCCTTTATATTTCAGAAATACAACAATATTGTAAAGAAAACAAACTGAAATCTTGCTTTATTTTCTGATCATGAAACCGATTGTGAAGCTTTCTGACAACTGTAAATGCCATGGAGGTTGCTATATTTCTAATTGCAGTGTGATTTTAAATGGGATATTGCCATGAATAATGTTCCTTAAAAGTCAAACCAAATATCCCTACTGTCTTAATGACAATTTAATCCAAAGAAGCTATTTTGAATATATGCTCACCTTTGGCACATTTGACCCTAACTTCCTATTTTTTTAAATTTAAGCTTATCATCTGGGACACTAATTAATTTGCAGCAGAAGAGACACAGTAGTCTGGGTGATACAGGGTTTTCCTTAAACCTGTGGACTCTTCTTCAATCCCTCTGTCCACTGAGTATGACTGGGCCTCCGCTGTCCCCTCTGTCACAGATCATCCATGCCAGGAGCACACGTTTGTTCTCTAGTAAGGGTTTCACAGAGCACCGGAAATCTGTTGTGATGCATGTCCCGCTCCCACCCAAAAGCAGGGTCATGGAGCTCACTCCACGGAATCCTGGAGGAACTCACTAGGAGATGGTTTTAGTTCTCGTTCTAGCATAGCTGGCCTGTCTGCCCTGAATATTAGCTGGAATCCTAAGCTTATCTTACTGGCTTAAAAAGCAGTTTTTGTACTTCTCAGTAGTAACTGGTGGAACAGAAGATAGAAGACAGAGAACAATTGAACTAAGCTGTTCAAAATAATTTGAGTAAGTATACATATGTGCCTTTGGAATATTCATTAAATAAACGACTTTAGTCTTTTAAATTTTAGGGTTTAAAGCTTTTGTTTTTGTGGGGTGGGTTTTGATTGAAGGATCTGGTTATAAGTTCTGCCCTTATGGTGTAGTATAGTTAACTTTGTTTTTTGTGCTTGTATCCCGATGCTTTGAAATTTATTTTGAACTCTAACGGGACCTGTCAGTTGCCAAATGGCAGTAGTTCTATAAGCTCGTCTGATGATCATTATCTGGGTCAGCCATCACAGTCAATATTCACAAGATCCTGAAGAACCACAGTACTACTAGTTAGCTAGTTAATATTTTATTGAAGGAAACTTGAATTTACTGTAGGCCTTGAAGAGAAAATGGGATGCACTCAGCTTGGTTATGACCTTTATAAAAATCATCAAACATGATTTTTATGCCCTGAAACCAAAATATTCTTTTAAATTACAATGGAAATAATGGGAAAATGATGAAGTAATGTTATATGTAAAATAGATACATAATTCTTTTACTATCTTTAGTATCTTTGTTTTAAGACACCTTTGGGAACCATTTGTGCTACCTGAAATGGGAATTTGCTGGTTTGTGCTTACACACTTTCAGCTCATAGCACTATCAGAGTAGATGTTTCTATAGTTACTACCTGTATCATGTCTAGTGGGTATACTTAGGGGAGAGTTAGGGTTAAAAGAAGTTTCCTTGTGAGTCAAAAATAATTTTAGAATTTTATTTACAAAATATTTTACATACCTCAAACGAGAATATTCTCTTATTTAAATGCAAGTAGGGGTAGGGAAGGGATAACATGACTTGAACAGCAAAAGATGATGGAGAACTAAAAGAATTTATACTCAAGGATAATTGTTTTATTTAAAAACAGAAATGTTTATATGTATGTATATGTTGCAGCCCTTAAGGAAAAATAACAATTTGAAAAGTCCTTTTATTTGAAATTCAATGTAAACAAGTATACAATCTTAAACCATGAATTCATAGTTTTTTGTTTATTGTTTAAATGATGTGAAAGCTTTTGTTCTGTTCAAAAGCATGTGTGTCTTTGAATTCCAGGAACCTCTCGGGAACTTCTTTGCTGGTTACCCTGTAACTAGAGTGTGAGACTGAGTGACCACAAATAAACATGTTACTTCATACAGCATTATAATATTGATACTTCCATGTTAGCAAATCCCCTTTCAAAGCCTTTTCATGTGTCCCTCATTAAGAAACCAGTGTTACAGTGCTACATTGTTCAGAGTTGAAGGCCAACCCATAAACTTAGAGAAGGTACACTCTACACTCTGCCTCTTCCCAGCAACCTGAGCGGGGGAGTTGGGGCAGAAGGGGTGGGACCAGACGTATTGGTCGTGTCACACTGAAGCAGACTTGGTAAGAAAGGCCAGTTGTTGTTTTTCAACTTCAAAGTGATGGAAAATTGAGGCAAAAACAATAACCATGACACAATATTCAAACAGAATTACATCAAAACCTAGTATTTACTAATGGGTTACAGGATGATGGGTAAATTGTTTTTACTTTTCTGTCTTTTCAAATTTTCCTCAAAGTGCTTTGTTTGTTGGCTTTTAATCAGAAAAACGTCTGTCGCTTGCCAGTTGTTAGAAAGAGAAAAGCAAAAGAAGAACAGAGTATGTACATGGGCAGGCAGATCTGGGAGGTTGAAGACAAAATGGAATCAAGGCTTGTTATGCAAGACGAAGAAGGAAACCTAGGTCAGGTTTTAAGATCAGGCCTCCCTGCGGATGGCCGGGTGTGAAGTACATTTCAGCATCTCTGGTTCTTCCTTAGTGCACTGACTGGTAGGCCAGGTAAGGATAAGAATGCCCTGTTGTTTTTACTCAATCTTAATCCTCATGAGGTCGCTGTTGTGGCATTGATGCGTTTCACCATGACTTCTTCATACTGTTTTTGTGTCAGTAACCCTTCTGTTATGCTTTTACTTTCTTCAAACTTGGGCAACACAACTGCAATGTAGCCTTCGGTGGATGGCTAGAAGGGAAATAGAATATTTAATACTGTCAAATGGTAAAAAATCAGATAAAAAGTATGTGGATGGGATCTTACTTCCCCAGACCCTTTCACCTTCTCTTGAAGAATGGATGGCTTATGGAGGATGTTTTCATTCACTTCCATCAACCGTCCTCTAACACAGCTATTTAAAGAAAAAATTGCTTTGAAGAAAAATATTATCTTCTTTGTTTCTCCAAAATTGTGGTTAAAAAGTAACTCACCTATATATGGTGTATTCTTCTCCATCAGAGCAGTAAATCTTACACAGAGGTGCAAGTTCTGTTAGAAACTGTGCCCCCTGATAATAACAGGGAAGAAAAAATTAATTGATGTACATTTTCACTTTTCTTTGTAAGACAGCCCTCAGAGTTACAATAGGATATATTCCTGGAATTAGTGTTTTAAATAAAAATGACTTAAGTACAGGAAAACCATTCATTTATTCAAATATTTACATATTAAATGCCTCTATGGGCTAGGCACCATCCTAGGCTCTAGGGGAAAAAGCAGACTAAGACAAATGTGATAATAGGTAGTTTAGTTACATATTAAGAATATATTTTATCTTAACTTATTATACTTTATATTTAACTGTACATGAGAAAGCTGCACATAGCCAAGTGTAAAGACTTCAAAAGGGTAGGAAAATCTTACCAATAAGCATAATATAAAATTCAACATTATAGAGAATGACAGCAATATTGTATAAAGTTAGTTTCATTAAGATTCCTACCTTATTTTTATATCAGAACTTAATAGAGAAAGGAACTTCTTTATTAGGTCAATCAGTAAGACTTTCTGAAGAAGGGATATTTTTCTAATTTAAAAAAATGCAATTTGAGGAAAATTTGGAAAACAGAAAAGTTCTAAGTAGCACATAAGAGTAACTTACCCATTATCCTATAACCCACTAGCAAATACTACATTTTGATATATGTCTGTTTGAATGTTGTGGCACAGTTATACTTTCATGTACTCCACTGTATGGATATATCTGGGGAGGTTCTGACAAATATCTATCGAGTCGGCCACAAAGTTCTTCAGGTTTTTCCCTAACATGAAAAACCCAAGCGAACTTTTTGGCCAACCCAGTACAAGGAGGCTCATGGGAAATGGATGCAAGCATGTCTCATGTGTTGCTCTTTTTTCCCAGGAATTTTTACTGCAGTGAACATCTGAGGTCAAGATGCTGTTCTTTATGGCCTCTTTCCCACTCACAACATTATTAGACAGCATTCAGGTGTTACTGCACGCGCTTCACTCCTCTGCCTGCGGGTACTTCGTTTCAAAATACTAGTCAGTGTGACTCCCCACTTTTGGGAGGAGGGGCTGGGGATTTGTCCCAGATGGTTTGTCTTCCACTGGCTCTGTGTCAGAAAGAAGTGTTTTAACCCCTTTTGGTTACCTCCCTTGGGAGAAGAACTGATGGGCAGTGCTGAGATGCGATCAAAGCTTATCTACAGGGGGTTCCATGTGCAGGTCCCTCTCTGTTCCTCAGTAGTAACAACAGTGCTACTATTTTGGACAAAGATTGATGACAGGAACATCACAAGCACTAACTGTTTTACTTGTAATTTGTAGACTTTTAAGAATGGTCCATGCTTTTTAAAGTCCACTTGTTTCCTGAGTGAGGAAAAATCAATAATTATAAGGCAGGTTATTAGGGGCCCTCAGGCCTACAAAGGGGATTATAAACAAGGGTCTTGCAGAACAGTGAGGTAATTAGCAGAAACTCTTAGTATGAACTCAGTAAATGAAGGACCTAAATCATCCACTGAAACTTTCCTTTCCAGGGGGTTTGTCAGGATAGTTTAGTATGGTATTGAGTTGTCCTTGGTGTGATACCCTCCTTTAACAGTAAAATGTCCACCTTGCCTAGAATTGTAGAGGGCACAGGTAACATTTTCTATAACTAAACACTACGCGGAGGTAGAGGGTGTAGCTAGATGTGTATAAAATTGGCAGTGATTTAGGAATGGCAACTGATACGAAGCAAATAATATATATTTTCTCAGATTGATTTTTTTTTCACTACCTCAGGACTTTTATTTTACTTTTAAGTTCACATGTGAAAATTTATGATAAAGAAGTATTGATCATCTAAATTTTATAGAATTCGAAATACTGGCTTAACAAAACTAGAAGGGACAAAATATCTTGTTATATTGGTATTAGAGTTGTTCTTTCAAAGGTCCACCTTCTCCATCCTTCATCCTGGGGATGATAGGGATGGTGGCCCAGAAGCTAATATGACAGATAATATACCTTCTGAAATACCTCATTTTTTTGGCCTGAGAATTTCCTTAGAGCTTAAGTATTCTTAAAATCATCTCTAACTGCCAGGGAAGTATGCTGAGCATACGTTACTGGGTTCTGAGACCGGCCGGCTCTATCATTATTGTGATAATAGAGGATTTAGGTAGAGAAATACAGGAACATACCCGCTTGAATTTCCCAGAGACTTTGTTCTGAAGTCTGCTACAGTTGGTACTGATTTGATAGGAAATGCTTTTAATTGCTTTTCCACTTTGAAGAACTGGATGGGATCCTGCCAGTGTGATGACACATATTCTACGAGGAGCAAAAATTGATCCTGTATTATTGCTTGGTATGATTCTTCCCCCTATAACACAGTATTCCTACTGGCACAAGAAGAGCTGAGCTGACATTTGTTTAGTCAGCCTATCATTTCCCCCCATTTTCCTCTGGCTACTATTGGAGCTTAACTGAAGAGAAGAAGGCAGTAATAAAAATGGAGAAAATGGGACTGAATTTCCTTCCCCAAAAGGGAAGCGTACCAGAGGTGCTTAGCCAGCACTGAGGAGGAAGAGAGAAAAGTAAGGCATGCCGGTATATATAGGATACCATCTGTGCTTCTACCCTAGCCCTCTCCAAGGGATTGGGCAATTCAGTGGTTAGGCACAGGCTGGTTACTTGAGGTAGTAGCTGACTGGGGGTGTGGTCCTCCATTTGGATGTTTGGGTAAGCAAGTTTATTTGTTGAGCGTAGGCACTGAAAGACTCATTCTTGTCAACCAAACTCCTACTATAAATAATACCATCTCAATACAGTGGAAGATAATCATTTAATGAATACTTATTCAATACAAGACCATACCAGGCTACAATGCCAGAAAAAATTTTTTTTTGATAATTTAAAATCCCCAATTTGCTTACCGGTTAGAGTGTTGTAGTATACAGTGGTCCTCACAGGGTTTTCCTTTGACATCTAGAAGAAATGAATGAGCCTGATGGCTGTTGAGTCAATATTTACTACCACTGTGTAGTACTTTCTTTGGTTCATAGAGGTAGTTAATTATGAAGGCTGGACACATATATTACTGGTATCCCTTCATTACTCAAAAAGATATACCTAAAGGCTGACCATAAAGTATTTAAAGATATCTGGTCCAGATGGAATCATTCATTCAATGTTAAAATGATGATTAACTCTTTGCTCCACCTTTTTTTATCCTCACTTTAAAATGAGTACAATCATTATTTCTATTAGAAAAGAAGTGATTAGTAATGTATTCTTTATTAAATTTAGTAGCATGTTTTGTTGGTCAATTTTAGAGAGACTTAACTCATCCTGGTTCGCCCAGGACTGTCCTGATGTTAGCGTTGAAAGTAATAGATTCCAGAAAACACGTCAATCCAGGGTTAACCGGACAGTTGGTTACACTAAGTCTGGCTAATAAAACGTATGCTATTGTAAAATATTTCAATATTGTAAAAGATGAGTACACCTATTATCCCTAAATGAATGCGAGCAAGTTGGGTTAGAGGAGGGTCCCCAACGATGCTCTCATCACTGATATTTGCTGGGTACACAAAGCTGTACAACAGGATACCTACTAATAAGGGGCAAATGTGTAATACCAGCGACTTCCTTTAAGTAAAACTGTTAGATTCTGCTTTCTAAATGCCTCTATTCTAACCCACCCTCTTCTCTCCATCCCTATGCCTCTACCTTAGTTTAGACCGCTACCATTTAAATCATTTTATGTATCGACTCTTCTTGGAGGACTGAGCCCCTCAAATCCCTTTAGGTACTCAAGGAGATTGCAATCCAGCTCCTGCCTCCCTCGGGGATCTCACCTTAGTCTACCATCTTCCCGCCAGCAACCCACCCTCCTGAACTCGCACTGCGCTCGCCCTACCCAGAATGCTCCCTGCTGCTTTCCACGGGCAAATGCCATTCCCTTGGCCTACAGGGGAACAGAGAGATCCAGTTCCTTCTGACGTGGGGAGGAAGTGCTGGGGAAGGTGCATGCGGCTTATGATCTGTCATCATAGTCCCTATACTGTCAGACAAATTGGGCCCAGAAGAGACTGACATCATTCTCCACTTACCCGCTTTGTACCAGCGAGTGAAGTAACGATCCACAAGCGATGGCACCGCGGGCTCCGCAGCCAAGGCGGCCACAGGGGTCTCGGGCTCGGTAGCCATGGCGACCTCAGGTGCTGCAAATCCCGCCCCCTGGGACCTGTACTCTTCCTCCCGCTTGCCACGGAGGAAGGCGTCTTGCCGGCGTGTAGCCGGGACACGCGCTGTGCGCACGCGCGCTGCTCCCCAGGCCCCGCAGGCTCCACCCACTGGCGCCTCTTACTGAGCTTTGGGGTCTGACGTCAAGGCGGGGGTCAAATACAATAGGCTGGGCAGGAGGATGTAGGGATAGGGGGCGGTGGCCAGCGGAGCTGCTTATATATCTTTGCGGGGAGCGGGAGACGGCAGGCCACGCCCCCTCAGGCTCGCGACGTCACCGCGGCGCCGCTCGGCGCGTGTCGGGCTATCTTCGCTTGCGAGTACGTGTTTCGCAGGTTGCCCCTCCGCCTGGCTTCAGCCACTACCGGAGGGGTTCGAGCGGGCCGGCGGCCCGGAGACCCAGGGCGCGTCGCGAGAGCTCAGAAGCAGCGGTCAGGGAGAGGCCCGTGCGCAGCCCTGGGCGGACGCACCGCTGTTTGGGGGTCCTCAGAGCGCGGCGTAGGTGAGCGTTCGAGCGGCCTAACTGGGGTGGGGGCACGGAAACGGGTCCTGTCCGCCAGAGGGTGTCTTGATGAAGGGGACCCCCTAGCGCCCAACCACTGCCTGCTGCTGGTCTGGGAGTGAAGTGCGGCTTGAGCACCTCTGCCCTCCTTGAGTATTCTTTCTGCAGACTCGCCGCCTGCTGCACCCGCGGCCATCAGAGGGCGCGGCGCGGCGCGGCGCGGCGCGGCAGGAGGGGGAATGATATGCTGCTCCCCCAGCTGCACACTTACCCAGTCTCCGGATTCCTTGCAGTTGCGGGCAATACCGCCGAACCAAGTAATGCACCAATTAAAGCGCAACAATGCATGATAGAAGCTGACGGTAATAGAAGTTCAGGTGCTGTGCTGCGAGTCCCTTCTCGCATCTGCAACTTTTCCTTGGAGATGTTGCCCCTGTGCCTCTCCATGTAATGTGGTATCTTATGTGGCCCTCTCCCCCGTTAAGCTGTGACCTCTGAGGAGGCAGTAACTGTCAGTCATCTCTTGTCCAGAACTAGCACTTGGCAAGTGCTTAGTCGGTATTTGATGTAGGCCACAAACCGGATCGTAGGATTACGGTACTATGTAAAGGATTCATACCGTACGTTGACAGGCAGGGCAGTAACCAGTGAATAGTTTACTGTGAAAGTGTGGGCAAAAGGGAAGCAGACACAGTTTCAGCTTGGAGGACAGAGAAAGTAGGAATGCCATGTCCCCAGAGGGGAAACTAGTTTGGTGGAGAATAGCAGGAACTTCATTTAACAGGTTGCATTTGATGTGCTTTTTGAGAAATCCTTGTGATAACAGCAGGAGGTTGAAAATGTGAGTTTAGTGTTCAGTTTAGGGAGGGTCAGGGCTGGACGTTTAGATCTACTAAGCATATTAGTGATCTGTTTGGTACTTGTGGTCATGGGCATGATAATTAGCCAAGAGGTGGACGGATGAAGGAGGAAGGGAAGAAAATAGAGGAGTTGTCAGTAATTTCAGAGAGGATCCAGAATTGATCTATGGTGTGGAGAGATCTTTAGCACATTTAAGGGCTGAGAAAGGATGAGTCATTTGAGGGCAGGGGAGTTGGAGATTGCAGATGTAAAAGAAAGGGTACCGATAAGCCAAGGTCCTGGGGGAGTTTGGAGGGTTCTCCTTTGCTGGTCTTGAAAAAGAGTAGGACACCTCTGAGAACGTAAGGGAATAAGGCTGATAGGTGTGAAATTTTAGAGAAGTTCATTTTGAGGCTGGAAGGGTTGGGGAGGAGGGAGATGAATGATGAGCTGCCCTTGTGTCACCAAGCCTAAGCTCGTTCTGCTCACCACACGACAGGCCAATAATCGAGAGACGAGGTGTTGGGGCAAGGAATAACGACTTTATTCGGAAAGCCAGCAAACCAAGATGGTGGGCTCGTGCCCCCAAAGACCCATCTTGCCTGAGTTAGAATTCAGGCTTTTTTTATACTAAAAGAGGAGGGAGTAAAGTCAAACGTTTCCTGGTTTCCATTAGCCTCCAGAGGGGATGTGTTGATTTCTTCCTCCCTGCAGTCATTCACAGGTGGGCCTGGTCAGGATGTTTCTTGTGAGCTAAACAGAAGTATTTTAGCTTAATGCTCATTACCTGGGAGTCAGGGTTCTGAGAATTGAGTCATTATGTATAATTGAAGCTTATAGGCTGCATCCCTTTAGTGATCAACTTGTAATAGAATACAAAAGGTTCTTCCCTATGACACCTGGCCGGTGATTTTGAAAGCTCAGTGATTTGAGAACTCAGGTTGTTTGATATGTTTGTCAGTCAGGGTCCAGTCAGGAAAGTAGAAACCACACAATATTTCAACAGAATTTAATATGAAGGATTGGTTAAATACCCACTGGAGGAACAAAAAGCAAAAGGGAGCAGAGAAGTAATTAAAAAAGTAAACTGATGGAAGAAATTACTACACTTAGCTAGGTCCGAGGATCAAAACAAGGAAAGCCATTGGGGTTATCATAACCTTGGAGGAGAGGCATTGGAAAGCTGGTGTTGATAGCTCTGGAATTCAGAGGAGGAGCTCCATGTTACTAGATTTCAGGCACCTGGAGGGAGCACCTGCCTGGTGAGTGCTGGTACCTCTGGGGTGGTTGTTATCATGCTGGTCATGGGAGTGCTAGAGGCTGGGACCAAGGGCCCCTGGAAGGATGAAGGCCCATTGCTGGCGCGACATTGACTGAAACAGCAGGGTAACAGGAAAAAGGGAGTCCTCCTCATCTCCTTCTGCCTTTGCCTTCCAAATTCTTATGCTGGGGTTCACGGACCCCAGAGCTCCACAGATTGTTGGTGAATAGAATCCAAGTTCACAGCGAGACATTTTGATGCTCTGATCATGGCAGCAATAACAGCATAATTATTATTAGCTAAACCAGGTTGAAATACACTTGGTCCTCTCTCGCCTGTTTTCACCTCTTGCTACTCTGTCCCGTGTTTACTCCCCTCTAGCCAGACATCCTCTCATCTCAAATCTACCCATCCTTTCAGATCTATGTCAGTGGTCGTCTTTATGTTATTTAAAGATGAAAGGTAATGTAACTTTTATATGCTTTCAAAAACCCAAGCTTTCTATATAGAATTAGATCTAAATAAAAAGTCTGCATGGTATAATACAGGTTCGAATAATTTCTAGAAGTTCTTGAATATAAATGTCATGAAAGCTCACAAAACCATTGTTTGCCTTGATTCTCTTCCTCACTTCCACCGTGTGGGCTTGCTTTCCTCTTAACCCACATTTTATGTTGTCTCACTCATACTACACTTAACATTTTATCTGCTATGTAGTATAAGAATTAATTCATGTTTATTCTTTCATTGTCGTAAGTAGGAAATGCAAGATGAGAGAATTCACCTTGGATTAAGGTGACAAGAAGGCCAGTGTGGTCTGTGTAATTGTCACCCCTAACATAAGTTAGGGACTTCCAATTACAGTATAAACCTTAAAGGGGTCTGGATATAAATATACAGCACATTAACTTTTTTTTTTCTCTTGGGTAATGTTATACGTTAAAACAAGTCTGATTTTGTCAGACCAAGGTAGATTTCCTATTGATCGTTCTTTTCTCAGCTTTTCTATTGCCGTGGTGAAAATCAGGCCAGGAGAGTGGAGTAATGTGAAGTAGTTATACCAGGTTATCAAGCTCCTCGAATTGTTGGTCATCATTTTGAAGTATACTGTTGTAATTTCATAGTGTCTTCTTTTCTCCCTGAGAACAATAAATGCTTTTCTTTTCTTTTTTTTAAAAAAATATTTATTTATTTATTCGGTTGTGCTGGGTCTTAGTTGCAGCACTTGGGCTCCTTAGTTGCAGCAGGCGGGCTCTGTAGTTGTGGCACGTGGGCTCCTTACTTGTGGCATGCAAACTCTTAGTTGTGACATGCATGTGGGATCTAGTTCCCTGACCAGGGATTGAACCCGGGCTCCCTGCATTGGGAGCACAGAGTCTTAACCACTGCACCACCAGGGAAGTCCCATAAATGCTTTTCTTTATTTCTGTGTTTGATTTCCATTTTAATTTTTTAATGAAGATATAGAGCCAGTTTATAAATAAATGTAGTTGGTGATATTAAAGTAATTTTATTTTCTTCAACTGCCAGTATATATGTGGATTTTTATATTATTTTGTAAATCTGTCAAGTTATAAAAATATCCTCATGTGCAAAAATAAAATGTTTTCTCATTCATTGCATTCTTCTCAACTTCCCTTCAGAATAACTGATGTTAAATCTTTTTTGAAGAAAAAACTCTGAGAATCTTGCCTCTTTCAAAGAGTGAGAACGTAAAATAGATTTCACAGCCTCAATTTGTAGACCATAGATTTACACAATTGGTTAGGTTGCTACTGCTCATCTCTGTGTGGGTTCAGATTAGATCTTTTTTTTCTTGGTTATTCTAACTTCTCTGCTCCCTGAATCATTTTGCTTATACTGGAGTGTGATTTATCGATACTAAGCTGTTTCTATTTCTCAGAGAAATTAAAGCTTCATTAAGAGATATTTGTACTTTTCTTTCAGGAGTCGCTTCATCATGAGAAATCTAAAGTTATTTCGGAGCTTGGAGTTCAGGGATATTCAGGCTCCAGGGAAACCTCAGTGCTTCTCTCTCCGAACTGAACAGGACACAGTGCTCATTGGCTCAGCACATGGACTGATAGAAGTAGACCCTGTCGCAAGAGAGGTAACTTACTGATGGAGGATGCTAGCACTTGGCATGACTCTTGACTTGTCTTTTTCCAAACTTGCTTCCCCAAATAGTCTTTCCTTTAAATCTTTCTGAATTTACGTCCCCCCCCCAAATGAATGCTCCCTTCGCTTTATACTGATGTCATATTAGACATAACTTAACTAGTACCCTGTCTTTTAGTCTGCTTCTGTTTTAATCTAAGCTGGCAAACCTCTGACGTTGTATTTTGCGGGGTGCCCTACTTTTTACCCTTTCTACCATGTAAATACTATCTATTAACAGTTCTCAAGTGGGAATGCAGGTGAAAATTTCCTGTAGGGCTTTTTAAACTGTTTCAGTCTCCATCTCATACCAACTACATCAGAATCTTCACTTCTGGAGCTTGAGCGTATGTATAGTGAAAAGCTCTTTAGGTTAATTCTGATATCTTCCCTTAATTATATTTTGCTACTGATGTGTTTTAGGTGATTACATTCTTAGTCCCTTTTCCCCATACTGTATACATTTTAGAAAATCATAGTTATTAGCTTCATGTTTTATTGGATATTTTCAAAGATACCAGGCTTTTATGTTTGCTTGGCACAAAGGTCACATGAACTGTGTTTTGTGTTAAAGATGGTAGTGTTGTCACCATTGTAAAGCAATTATACTCCAATAAAGATGTTAAAAAAAAAAAAAAAAAGATGGTAGTGTTGTGAAATTTCTCAAGTGAAAGTTTGGGTTTTAATCTAGGAA